>NC_059075.1:111237721-112437721 GCF_020497125.1 Mauremys mutica
AAACATGATTTGTGTGCACACTGATCTGGTCTTAAGCAGAAATGACTGCACGGGGTCTCATCTGCCCCTCCATCATCAGGATCCGAGGGGAAGGCAACTCATTGCTCAGCCCAGCCCTCCAGCAGCTCGGGGCCGTGTAAAATGACAGGGCAATTCCCTGGGCATATATCAGATGCTACAGCTGGTGTCTTCCCTCCCTCCAAAGCAATCCAGGACACATGCCAAGCACCCTCTCACCTACATGAGGCTGCGACTTAGTACAATAGCTGGGCAGGCGGTGAGGCGTGGAGAACATTATTCTGTCTTCTTGGTTTCTCCATCTGGATATATTATTCTAATGCCTCATCCTATAACAGCATCTTTCTCCAGGAGT
This sequence comes from Mauremys mutica, assembly GCF_020497125.1. Classification (NCBI taxonomy): domain Eukaryota; kingdom Metazoa; phylum Chordata; order Testudines; family Geoemydidae; genus Mauremys; species Mauremys mutica. The sequence goes on from NC_059075.1 coordinate 111,238,095, forward strand.
AAACCACCACCCCAATTCCTACCTCTACCAAGTATCAGCTCCGAGCCTCCACCAGTCCATAAGACAAGAAAGATGCTTTTTCTGTCATTTAGGTCTATTGTGTCATTAATGCAGGGGGGATTTATATAAGCAATGCCAGCAGGAACTACTTACAAAAATCCCCTATGCTTTGATGGAGAAGAGAATAATAGAGATCCACCGCACACAGATGGGGTCACCGTTAAAAGCAAGCAGTTTTACTGACCCCACCAGCTTATCTTTTGATTGATGTGGGAGCTGATCCTGTAGTCAGAAAAGTGACTTTTAAAAAGGTGGCGTCATTCACCGTATTTGCGTCTGCAGCATTATCCACGATTAAAGAAATACCAATCTGAGTTGGAGAAAATGTATGACTTTTAAAACAAATGCTTATCACAGCAACTGAAGTCATCAGGAGGCCAGTTCTGCATCCCTATGTTCAAATACAGGGCAGAGTGTGAGCCAATAGGGAGGCAGCACAGTGATATTTCTGAGTTTTAGCATTTGGAAAGGAAGAGAATTTGCCAGGGTGGGGAAATGCACCAATCACCACCCTGCTCATGGTAGGAATTTTCTTATTTTGCTTTTTCCATTACAAGGAAGCAAAATGGAGATCTAGGACAGGGGTTCTCAAACTGGGGGGTTGAGAGGTTATTACATGGGGGGTCGTGAGCTGTCAACCTCCATCCCAAACCCCGCTTTGCCTCCAGCATTTATAAGGGTGTTAAACATACAAAAAAGTGTTTTTAATTTATAAGATGGGGGGGTCGCACTCAGAGACTTGCTATGTGAAAGGAGTCACCAGTAAAAAAAATTTGAGAGCCACTGGTATAGGAGTACAAGTGTTTGTATGTATATCTGCATGCTCCAAAGCATTATGCAGTTTGGGATATTTTAGAACAATCTTTTATTGTAAAATCAGTGCAACACGTGCAGCGTGTCCTGCCCGCCAGAGTCATCGCCATGAAGAGACGTCTTGGATGGTATGTGGCAACTGGGAGGGGCCTTCCAATGCTACTACAGAAAGACACAACCCTGGATAGGCACTTCTGAGAGGTGATGCTTTCACTTTCCTCGGAAGGATAGCATCTGCTTGGCAACAGCATCAATGAGAAGAAATATAGTGGCAGATGATCTAGAAGTCTGATGGCCAAAGTAACATGAGTGGAATGAAAACAGGGAAAAGGGCAAAGGGATTATGGTGGATAAACACCAGACATTTAGACTATGAAAGGACGTGCTTTAAATGAAACCCCAATTGGGGACACAAAGGGCAATACTTAATTAGGTGTATTAGTAACTGGAGCTTGACCTCGTAATCCTGAATGAAGAGGAGCCCAAGCAGGGCAAGATGTCATAGTTACTAATGGTGGTTGTGTCTCTATCTAACTCTGGGTGGGTAGGATTTGCCATACTAGATCAGATCATTGATCCATCAAGTTTCGTGTCTACATATGAGCCTGGCAACTACCTGTTGCTTCAAGGAAAGTGGAAAGAAAACCATAATGCACATGTCCAAGTATATGCTGTACGAATTCTGATCCCAGCAGGTGAACAAATCCTATGCTTCAGAGCATCAGCTGATTGCCACATTTTTTAAACGATTCATAACTACCTATGATTAATTCTGAACTGGATCTATGTCATCATGCAAAGACTGTGACCATTCTTTTCTAGGTTCCAAGGAAACTGGTGCCAAGGGGAAACCCTTCTTTGACATAACAGGTGTGTGAGCAGCATATGGAGTGTAGGTGATGTAGACAAGGAGCAGTCAGTCAAAGTCACACTGTTGTGTTCCCTTACTCAGTTCAATGATATTGCAGCCTCTGGAATTTCAATCCATTTCCCCACTGTTTTCTGTGCCTCAGATACTTTTAAAAAGTCAACATTTGTAAACATTTAATTTGAATGTATTACTGTTGAAAAGTGCCAGACTGACAGCCCAAGTCCTTGACTAGCATATTTATCACAATTTCAACATTGCAGTGACACTGATGCAGCTCCACCAGCAGTAGCAACAGTGGGAAAATTAACAAACCAGCCACTAGTAATTAACCACCATGTCATCTAACCTGGCTCAGAGCAGTAGTGCAAATGCATGAGACAAATAAGTACCTACTGGTTTCTATGTTTATACAAATATTAGATATAGTACAGTAACTCCTCACTTAACGTTGTAGTTATGTTCCTGAAAAATGTGACTTTATGTGAAACAATGTTAAGTGAACCCAATTTCCCCATAAGAAATAATGTAAATAGGGGGGTTAGGTTCCAGGGAATTTTTTTTCACCAGACAAAAGACATATACAGTATAACTTTTAAACAATTTGAAACAAACAGTTTAATATTGTACACAGCAATGAATGATTGTGAAGCTTGGTTGAGGTGGTGGAGTCAGAGGGTCGGATATTTCCCGGGGAATGCCTTGCTGCTAAATGATGAACTAGCACTCGGCTGAGCCCTCAAGGGTTAATATGCTGTTAATGTAGCCTCACGCTCTACAAGGTAGCATGCACTGAGGCAGGAGGGAGGAAACACAATAGATGCAGGGCAGTAGCTGCAAACATTTCCGTGCAAAAACTGAACAGGATGATGAGCCCACACTATCCAGCAGGAGTGCACCCCTCCCTTCTCCTGACAGCACATGCACGGCTGCACAGGTGCTGACTTTCCAAAGTGCTGGGGGGGTGCATGCATGAGTGAGAGAGAGAGAGACATGCATTGCCCCTTTAAGTATGCTGACGCCACTTCAAGTATGTTGCCCTTTTAAGCAGATCAGTCAGTTCAGACAGGAAGCAACAGCTTCCAGCAAGCTTCCTCCATTCTGTCCCTGAGCCCTTTCCCCCTCCTCCGCTTTGTGGAGAGGGGGGCAGGGGGACATCCTGTTATCAGCACACACACCCCCAGCAAGCAGGAAGCTCCCAGAAGCAGCTCCAAGGCAGAGGGCAGGGCAGGAGCAGTACAGCATGGGGGGAGGGACAGCTGAACTGCTGCTGGGCAGCTGCCGAGCCACATACCTTACAAGGAATTTAGGGGAGCTGATGACAGGGGAGATGCCGGCCCCCCCTGGTTCTAACCCCCACAAGGAGGGGCTGCTCTTCCAGAGAATCCTGCAAGCAGTGGACAAAGCAGGCAGCTGCCAAACAACGTTATAAGGGAGCACTGTGCAACTTTAAACGAGCTTGTTCCCTAATATATCAGCAACGTAACAATGAAACAACATTAACTGGGACAATGTTAAGTGAGGAGTTATTGTACAGGCAATTGCAGTGAAAGTTTCCTACCCACTAACACATCTCCTAGCGTGCCCCAACCCTGCTGCAATGGGACTACCCTTAGCAATGAGACAGAAGTTAAATTCCAGGCCGATTCAGTCTGCTGAGCGTGCAAGGGAGCCCAATAATGGAGCCAGTTATGGCGGTGGGTTTTGTGATGTGGACATCTGTTCACTGGAAACAGGACGGAAACCATGAAACTTATTTCACACACACTCCTGAAAAATCATCCGATGTAACAACTTTCAGCCCCTATTGATTTTTGCCAGAGTCAAACCAGCTGAAGTGACAGGCTCCATATCTCATTAGCAGCTCCCTGAGCCTATCCATTACCTCCGACATAGCATTTCTTTTCAGATGCACAAATAAATTAAGGTCATGGTCAAAGCGACAGGTCTATGTCACCCGTCAATAGCTTGGTGGAGACAGCAAATCAAGAGTAGCTGCAAGGAATTAGTAAAACACTTGAGGGGAAAACAAACCATTTCTGACAAAGGTGAGAACACCCAATTTCCCACGCCTAAGCACTCCCACGCCCTGGGATTTCTTTTACAGGAATTAATCATTTGGTCAGTATATACCATATATAAATACGCACTGTAATGGAATAAAATAGCATTCTGTAGATGCTGGCCAAGCTCACTGTGAGCTCACAGTTATTACCGTATATTAAAGAGCGCCAATTATAGCCAGTGTCCCAGGAGAGGAATCATGCTGGTTTGTTACATTTGTTTTGAGCCAAAATAGCAAGTTACTGGCCGAAAGGAATTCTGTTGCCCAGAGGAATTTCTATCGCTTGTAATCCTAGCTGCGTGGTAGGCAAATGTGGGCTAATGTATCCTAGGGTACATCTCCACTTAAAATGCCACAGGGGCGCAGCTGCCGTGCTTCAGCGTAGCTAATCCATGTCCCCGAGAGGAGGTAGCTAGGTCAATGGAAGAATTTGCACCTCATAGAGGCGCAAATATGCCAATGTAAGTTACCAGTGTTAGTGTAGACTAGCCCCTAGATGGAGTTTGGAGTGAAACTCCCAGCACCACTGTGCCTAAGGATCCTGCTGCTAATAGCATCAGAGAATCTCAATTACCCAGCAACAAATGATTAAAAAATAACCCAACAACAAAATAAACCCCGCTATCAATCTGTTAAAGCATGGAGAACTATAAGGGCAAAATCTGTTTTAATACACCCACACTGTATTAGCAACTTCATCGACTCTCAATGCATGGTATGCGTATATAAATAAAGTGACTGTGATCATGCTGTCTTTCTAAAGTTCAGCAGCAATAAGGGTGGCGAGAGCACAGTGAGATTTCCACCCAGCCTTGGACTTTTGGAATAATGCCGCCAGCAGCTGGGATGTCAAATCATGTCAGCCCACTCTGATATCCTTCTTTGACAAGGTAACAAGCCTTGTGGATGGGGAGAAGCAGAAGATGTGATGTATCTCAATTTTAGTAAGGCTTTTGAAATGGTCTCACATGACCTTATAAGCAAATTAGGGAAATATAGTCTAGAGGAACCTACAATAAGGGGTGCACAACTGGTTGGAAAAACATACTTAGAGAGTAATTATCAATGGTTCGCAGTCAAGCTGGAAAGGCACATCAAGTGGGGTCCTGCAGGGATCTGTCCTGGGTCCGGTTCTATTCAATATCTTCACAAATGATTTGGATAATGGCATAGGCCATAGAGAGTACACTTATATGATACCAAGTTGGAAAGGATTGCAAGTGCTTTGGAGGACAGAATTAGAACTCCAAATTATCTTGACAAACTGGAGAACTGGTCTGAAATAAATAGGATGAAATTCAATAAGCACAAATGCAAAGTACTACATACTTAGGACGGAATAATCAGTTGCACAAAAGCAAAATGTGAAATGTCTGCCTAGGAAGGAATATTGCAGAAAAGGATCTGGGAGTTACAGTGAATCACAAACTAAATATGGGTCAACAATGTAATACTGCTGCAAAAAAAGCCAATATCATTATGGGATGTATTAGTGCAAGTGTTGTAAGCAAGACACGAGAAGTAATTCTTCCACACTACTCAGCACCTATAAGACCTCAACTGGTGTATTGTGTCCAATTCTGGGCATCATATTTTGGGAAAGAGGTGGACAAATTGGATAAAGTTCAGAGGAGAGCAACAAAAATTATTAAAGATCTAGAAAACATGGCCTACAAGGAAAGATTGAAAAAAAAAAAGAGTCTGTTTAGTCTGCAGAAGACAAGACTGAAGGGCGGAGGCATGATAACAGTCTTCAAGTATGTAAAAGGTTGTTATAAAGAAAAGGGCGATAAATTGTTCTCCTTATCCACTGAGGACAAGACAAGAAGTAATGGGCTTAAATTGCAGCAAGGGAGATTTAGATTTGACATTAGGAAAAACTTCCTGTCAGGGTAGTTAAGCACTGGAACAAATTACCTAGGGAGACTGTGGAATCTCTGTCATTGGAGGTTTTTAAGATCAGGTTAGACAAACACCTGTCCGGGATGGTCCAGATAATACTTAGTCCTGCCTCAGTTCAGGGGACTGGATTAGATGATCTACTGAGGTGCTTTCCAGTTCTACACTTCTATGATTCTGTTATAAACATCTCTCTTTCTGGAATTCTGCTGCTGCCTCTCACACCCAATGCCACCATCACAACCGTTTTGCATTCCTCCCCTTATGCCATGTCCTTCATTTGTTCCTTTCTACTCTGAACAAATGCCTAGTGAATCAAGTCCTGAGTTGGACAGATACACACACAGGCACTGTCAGTGTTGGCTGAGAAAAGGTCTATGACAAGAACTCACTAAACGCTACTCAGGCCAGTCGCTGCCACTGAACAAGTACGTGTCATGTTCAAGTAGCCAGCATCAATATACCAGATGAAGAATCTCATCTAGTATGTTGGGTGTGGGTTGGAGGGGAGCTCCTTTGAGTGGGGTGGAGAAGAAGGTTAATGTAATGTAATTCCTTCCAGAATGTAATATTGGCTAAATGGTATCCTAAATCGAAAGTCCAGAGAAAAAAGTTTATCTTGGAATCTCATCCAAATCGGAGAAAAAAGACAAATGTGGCTCTTTCTATACTTACTATGCACTAAACCCCTGGTGTGTTGCTATCCTAGTTATGTTCAATGTCTTTACACAGTCATTGTACCAGGTAATTTACCCAGCAAGATCAGAACAGTTCATTACTCTGTACACATATTGTACAAACCCTTTGAAAAATGCCAGCATGTCTCTCACATGCTGTGTTCACAGGGTGGGGAGAGGTTGTGGGTGGGGGAAGCATTTATCAGGCAGTGTTTTGTAAAGAGAATACACCACAAACCTGCCGTATGCACTATTTCCCATAGGAAGGTTGGGATAAATGATGCATGTTGTCCTCGCAAGAGAGATGTGATCACATCTTCGTTATAGTACTGATTACAGCACTTACACTTCTTGGCTCCTACATACACTGAAGTCCAACAGCATACGCAGGGCGCAGTAAAGCTTTCTTGGATGCCCAAGAAAACTTAGCAACAAGGCCAATAGAGCCCAGGTGGGATAACACACATAAATCCAGTCCAGGTTAGTTATGACCAGATTCCTGGTAAATTACCTTCTTCGTATCAGCAGTAATACACAGGCATGATCACAGTCACCATCAGGCTAAAGCGAAAGGGGAAACCAGGTGGGAAGAGGGAGTGGAAAGGTTCAGCTGTGTTCCTCTTTTCCATGTGCGGCCTCACTAACCCCATAAGGTTTCCATAAAGGGACCTCAGTCAACCAGCAACAATGCCATGATCTGTTTTGCTCACAAGCTCAAGGGTTGGGGTGAGGGGGAGAGGTACAGTCCTAGAATCCCCATGAAGCTCTGCAAAGGGAGCACAAACAGAGAGGGCTGGTGGGGAGGGGAGCAGAGCAGAGCACGGACAGGAACCCTGAGCAGAGATGGGAACAGAAAAGGGAACCCTGTGTCAGAGTTGATGGGAAAGCAGGAGGACTGGAGAGCCCTGCCTGCTTTTAGCTTGTGCACAGGCATGAAGGGGACAGAGAGCGTTCCTGCTGAAATGACTAATTTTTTTTTTTTTTTGCGCAGAGGGAAAAGTCCCCTTGGGCCCGGTATCAAATTTGCTGATTGCATGGCTCTGTTAATTTCATCCCAGTATTTTCTGTTTGATGACAGACTGAACTGCTGTCAAGTGAACCAGGGTTATCTCCCCCATGCATTACCAGTCTGGTAACCAGCAGGGAACCTGGCAAGTGGAACTAAGAACAAGGACAAAGTAATCTTCTCTCAGAGGCCCACTGCCAAGAGACAGAGCTGCCAGCCTGCTAGCAGCAGCAGCGCTTTCACCAGAGAGTCAGAGCAGGAGCTCCTCTTTCCCACAGGTGAGTGCACCTCATCTACAGGGCAGCCCATCTGCCACCTTCACTACATGATAGGGACGGAGGGAGAGAGATGGTGGGAGTTAAGAAAACAGACTCTTGGCTTGTCTCTGTAATGGGTGCTCACCAATGCACTCTTTGTCCTGGCTCTTGTGCTTTATTGTTACGAGACAAAGATCTGGGAGATGTGATGGTACCCCCCCTACCCTCCCATGCTGCCCCAAGCATCAATGCCACAGTGTCCACATCTCCAAGTTCCTAGGGAAACTGCAACTCCTGGTGCTGCTGGCTGAAATTTCAGTGCATACGATGAGGGCTGATTGAGTTAGATTTGACCCTTAGAGTTCGCATAGCAAAGCCTGACTAAGCGTGTTACTGGGAAGGCTCACAGAAGCTCTGGGATGCTAACAGCACAATGGTTTAGACACGGTGCTGCAGGCTCACTACTAATGGTGTTACAGGATTTCACACTGGAGCTTTAGCCCTTTCCACTAGCCATTTGCAGGCAGCTTATTCGGACTCAGCTTACTGCACCTTCAACCACAGCAGAGTGAATATCAGAGGCCTAGGAGCTAGTTCACAAAGGGTGCACTGGTGCATAAAGTCCAAAAGTCAAGGATCTGAGGTGCATCAAGACCGCAAGGAGCCACACTGTTTAAATCTTTTATAGGTGTAATGTCTCTAACTTGTTTGCTCATTGATATCAGCTCCAAAGGCCTGGGATTTTTCAAGAACATTATAATGAATCATCAGAGCATTGTGTGTGCCTCACAACTGGTGCACCACATGCCACGGCCCACTCCTCCCTTAACCCTTTGGAAACCAGCCCCGTGCCAGACCGTGGTCCACTTTGGAGCTGGCTACATTTCCATCCAGTTGGCTATTTGTTTTTGTAGCACTGTGCCGGGCTAAGGAGCAGGAAAGGTTTCTCGCAACAGCATGGGCTCTTTGGAGTAGTAAGTCCCAACCAGGCCTCATTTATTATTTTTTTACTTGTATTTCAGTTGCGCCTAGGAGCCCTAGTCATGGACCAGGGCCCTGTTGCTCTAGGCGCTGCAAAAATACAAAACAAAAAGATGGCCTCCACGCCAAAGAGCTTATATCACTGTGTCCCTCCTCATCATGGATCTTCTGGCAACATCTGTTTCCTCCTGTTGCCAGTTCCCAACCACTCTTCAGCACCAGGAAGGGTTGGTTCAAGACAATCAGGCTGCTGTTACCTAGTATTGTCTAGGGGGCGGGACAAATACAAGGCAGACCCCTCCCCTTAGATTGTCCCAATTTAGTATGGAATGGGCAAGCCAGATGGGAGCTGCCCCTAAAATTTAGGCACCATAGGTAGTTGCCTGTGTAGCCTACCCCTAATGCTGGAGCGGGAGGTGACAGGCATCAGCAACTGGGGCCAAGGCTGAAAAAGCCAAGTCAGTTTCATGCCAAAGTGAAGCTAGCAGCTGCAAGGAGTGTAACGCTCTCTGCTTACGAAGGGCTAGGGAAGTGGGAACGGGTCCTCTTTTGGCCAGATAAGGGAGAAAGAGGAAACAGGAGCTGGGTACCTGGTTGCAAAACCAGAGGGGAAATGCGGAGGGAGATGGAAGAGAAGAAATGTGTTCTTCAGCCTCTCACTATGCCACACTGAGGACGAGCACACTCAGACCATGTCCTCTGGGCTAACCAGAGCACTCCACACAGCAGGCCACTCAGCCTCTTCCTCTCAACCCCAGCTGCTCTGTGCAATCTCTTTCTCCCGAACTGTGCATTCACAGAATCACAGATGCTAGAGGTGGAAGAGACCTTTCAGCTCATTGAGACCATCTCTCTGCCAATGTCCGCTCACCCCACCACCACTGACCAGCCCCCACTGCCTCCTGCCCCATTCTCAGCCCCCGACTCCTCTCTTTTCCTCATTCCCCCTGGTAAATTCCTCCTTACCAATGCACTTCACAGCCTCCCTTACTCCAGTCTGTTTCATCTGGGGGTCTGAGGATTCTATTTTTTGCTACCCATCCGGAAATACCTATTCTAAAGGGGCTCTGTCAGATCCATTCAAGAGGAAAACACATGCTTTTGCAAGTGCAAATCTTTGCAAAGGTTATGACCAAGAAATATTTGCATGATTATTTCTTTTATTTCCAATGGAAATGGTTTTTCATTGGGATCTAAATATTCCTGCTCTGATGGCGGCAGCTCCAACACTGCACTAGTGCAAGGGAGCCAGAAAGTGAAAATGGCTAGAAACAAAATTAAAACCAGCATCTGCGGGGGGTATTGTCAAAGGGCTGTTTCTGCCCTCTTAAAGGCCCCTTATGCCAAAAGAGCATCATAAAGGAGGCATTCATGTGAGTGAGGATTAGACCCAAGATCGTCATCCAAAGGACACGAGAAATATTAGGTTTAAAAAAAATATCCCTTGCAATTTATCAATGTGATGTGTAATTAGTAACAAGAATGGACAAGCTTTTGGAGTGTTTTAAGAAATGCATGATTTGATTCCAACAGTGTGCCTTTAATTTTAAAAGAAAACATTTATTTTCTACACTCATAAAACAATAAAGCAAGAAAAAGAGAGTGGAAAAACCATTGGTAGAACAAGTCAGGCTGATAGGAAAGACACAGCCAAGAAATTATGCCATGAAGGCAGGAACTTTAAAACATTTCTCAAAGTCAAAATCTGAAAGATAATCATATTGTTTAAAAGAACATTTTCCTGTTCTGTAGATTTGTACATTACTGCAGCCCTTGCCATCTCCAGCTCTGCACTTTCTGCACAACTCACTTTCCATTCCCTCAGATTTGCTGACATCTCTTTAAAAAGCAACATTATTCACAACTGCACGGGAAATGTAGCTCAAGCTCCGAGTCGTGCACAAGATTATTCTGAGCTTTGAAATGATACTAAATTTAAGCTGCAATTCCAAGCGGCTGCAGAGAGACTGGCAATTTAACGGCTGCCTTTCCCCCACTTTCCCCTCCCTTTTGCAAAATCATCCCTTGTGTCGGCCCATCAGGACTCTTCAGATTCTTAGCTGAATATTCAGATCAAATATCGGAATCAAATCAAGTTTTAATCAAGCATTCAAATCACTGGAGGCAGGCTCATTTGGCAGCCTCAAGAACCAAGCACCCACTGAAGTGTGAGGTTTACAGATGTGGTGCTGGAGCACTGATGCAACACAAATATGAAGGGCCCTGACACAGGAGACTACTAACTAGATAGTTCAGATCAACTTGGCCTTAGTACTTCTAACACAACACAAGAGACTCCAAACTTTGGGGCACAGAAGATTTCATAGGTAACTTCCCAGGAACCCAAGGCCTGCACCTAATTTACATATACATTAGTGGACCTCACCTGCTTGTCTGATACCAGATTCACTTCTTTTTCTGCTATGGGAGTGACTCCTTCTTATAGGTGATGGAGTCTTGCCGTTCTGATTGGTTAGCTGCTCTCCCTGGGTTAGGCAATTAGCAGAAAAGCCAAAAGGGGGTGGGGGGATAGTTCCCACACAGTACATACTATATTAATAAGCTTGCTCCTGCACTTAGTTCTGACAGCAACCCCAGAAATACTGAAGTGAAGAGTTTAATTTTCTGGAGAGTTAAACCTTTTTGTTCAACATGAGGGAATGGAGCTTTTTCCACCTGGAAAACATTAAAAAAATTGATAGGAGGAGGAAATATTTCATAGATTCATAGAAGTATAGGACTGGAAGGGGGACCTCAATGGGTCATCTAGTCCAGTCCCCTGCACTCAGGGCAAAAAAAAAATTATATATATATATATATTTGGTTTTAGGTAAAAGTCCTACACTTGTTCCTATTCACTCAGAGTCTCCCCCATATCCACAGCCATGATAGGAGGAATGTACAATTGGTCTGTCTAGTCCAACTCTGATTCCTGGTATAGCCCACCCACCTTTTTATGAGATGGCATAAACCAATATTTGTATGGAGTAGAATTTTCAAAAGCACTTGGCATTGGTGCAACTCTGCTCCCACAAGTCAATGAAGTTTTACTTTTGACTTCAATGGAGTACAGTTAGGTCAATGATGAAAGCATATGAAAATTCCACCCAGGAGTTCTGCAGTACTCAACCATTCCAATCTCCATTGAAAGTAGCAGAATATTACTTCTCCACTGAAAGTTTGTTTTTATAACTAAACCTTCCCTCCCAAATGTCATCTTGGTGCCTTAGCACTCAATATGACAGTATGTATTTCTTTCTGGTCACCCTATCTTTTTGGGGCTCTCTGCTATCCCAAGGTTTGCCCAGACTATTGTTGACATTCCACATTTTTCCTTACTTTCAAGCTAGAATCAGCCCAAAGATAGATGGATTTACCCTCCCAGCCACAGCAAGACATTCAAATCTATTGCACACATGCTCTTCTCATGTCCATTCTTGGTGATAGGATAAAGGGATTTATCATTTACCTCACCTACCTCAGCAGGTCAGTTAAATATTGTGCAGAGTAACAAAGCTGTCAGTGAACATCGGCACAATGTTACTCCACAGTCAGTACTCAAACTCTTTCATTTGTGAGGAAGACATAAATAAAAACAACTTCCAGAGCCATTGCACACATTTTCATTACCATTTTAAAGTGACAGGATGGGTTGTCTTAGAGGCAAATTCTGTGTTCAAATGTTCCCCTTCTCTCCTTTGTTCAGGATAAAATAGAAGTCATGGTTGGGTGGTTAACAAACGGTTGACGTTACCCCCCACAAAGGAGAGAGGCTCTGAAGCAAAACATTCCTGATTCTGGTGTGCAGAGGAAAAAAACAGCCCTATAATTCATACATATGCAAAAAAATAAGATAAGACAGATTGAAATTCCTATCTGTAATAGGCAGTCAGTAAGATATAAGGCACTCTTCCAGCCTTACCCATGCTAACAAACATCAAGCACTATCTGGCATGTGTTTGAATGATACATTTCCCCCTCCCACTTTCCTTTTCTTGACAAGATTAGTTTCCCTGAGATGAAGGCAAATTGAAGAATGTGGCACTGATGCATATAGTCCTGGGTCTATGATAAGCACAGACAGAATGCTCGCCATGCTGAATAGTGCCAAACATCTGCTGGGCTCATGGGAACTAGATTATGGGGTTTTGCTGTTGGTTTATTTTATTTTATTTTTCTTTAGGGAATTGAAATTAAGCCTCCAAACTTCATTCCACTTGTTGTAGGCTAAGTACCTTAACTGCACTTCCTGTATTTCTGGTCAAGAGTTTCAAAAAACGAGGAAGAGGGACTTGATGGATCAACCCAAATACCTTACATATCTGGAGATCTCAGCCTCTCTTGAGGACATCACTCTCAGGGCCAACCTTTTGCCAAGAGCCGTTAGAACAAAAGTAAAGATTATTTATATAGCAGGACTGCATTTCATTTATGGGCCAGATATAGCAGCTGTATATCTGGCTGAGAAACTCACCATTCCCTTTCTGACTTCCCTCCCTAATGCAACAACCCATCCAAAGAGAAAGGAAGACACACCCTGGTTGCTGCATTGATAGGAATAAACCAGTGGCTGTTTGTACTACTTGTACACCTATCTACCAGTACATGTGCTTCAGGGCTCTGATGACTAGAACTCTAGGTCCGCTCCCTTCCTGCCTTAAAGATTAGCCTCTGTTTCTCATGGGACACTACTGCTTCCTATTCAATTGTGTATAATCTAATCCACCATGGGCCCTGCTCTACAAACTCTAGCCTTGTCAATGTAAGACTGTAGTTTGGAGAGTCACCAGTTCTCGGGTGCCTGCCAACTAAAAGGAGGCAGGAGGCAGCAGGCACCAGGCGGTATAGCTGAAGTCTTAGTATGATAAACTGGTACAGTTGCCTGATATAGTCTGGGCATCAGTGCACATTGTGTTTTTAAAGTTGATGACACATGCTAAGGAAAGAATTCAAACGTACGGCCTCTGCTGACAGAGTGATTAAGTTGGCAGAATTTCATCTGGAGAAATCCCTATTCACTCCTCACCCCTATTCCCTCCTTAAATGTATTCCATAACAGCTACCAGGTGGCCCCTTTCACTGTGAACTTGTGCTCCTGTCTCTTTATGAGACAAGGTGTCCCACATTCCGTTCCTACAGCAAGCTACAGGGAGGACATCTTCCTTTATTTTTGTCTTTATTCCTCAACAAGTAGAGTTGAAAGGTCCACCTTTCCTGCTTGCTTGTCAGCGTGATCTCCTCCCCGGTCTTTGGCTCATCTCTTCAACCCCCCCTCTCATAGCAATAAAAAAGGAAAGTCTTTGGTATTTCTCAGAAATCACACCAGCATTGATCAGCTGTCTGGCAGTGGCACCTGCTGCTAAGGATACAGATGTACAAGGTGAACTAAAAGGCATCTGTCTATATAGCAGACGGCATGGCCAAGATATGTGATATTACATATTTCTCTTACCATCTGGTAGACCATTTTTACTCAAGGTTGTACATTTTCAGAGAGGCTTAAAAAAAACCTTAAAATGTCTTCATAGAAACCTCATTAATGAAATGGGGAAATTGGATGGATTTGTTTGCATTTTAAATATAGAAAAGAGTTTCTGTCATTAATTTTGAATGGAAACATTACATTTAAAACAATGATAAATAAAACAGCATGAAAACAGAGTAATCTCATCTCTCTCAACAAGCATTTTACAACGGCAAAATCTCTCACTTGAGCAACATCCCAGCTGGGCTGCACTCAATATCTACATGTACCTGAAAATAAAAGGAGGCATGCATTAGATTAGATAGATTTCAGCATGGCAGACTCTTCTGGGGAAAGCTTCATTTCAGCAAGGCAGATCCCAAGTTCAGAGGGAATTTTAGCGAGACCCAAATATAATGTCCAGGAAAGACTTCTGTGATTCTGTCCAGGATTTCAGAATAACGACAGTAAAAACGGCCACTGGAGAACCCACCCTACATTATATACAATACCCTGTACATGCTAAGTCAAGGCACTAATAAGAGTGCTTTAGTCACTTCCACAAGGGCCACCTGGATGTATTCATTGAAGATGCTAGTTCTTTATCTTCATAGTGAGTTTTCCAGGAACTGAGACGTACATTATCCAAACACAAATGGCCAGATTCTTGGTTCCTCATCTAGCTCTTTTGTGCTGCTCATGCTATACAAAGTAGTTGGAAAATTGCCCTAAAAATACAGCTAGGGAATCTCTTGCATAAAGTAATTCACAGGTGGCACAAATCTGGTGTGGGTGGTGTTGAAGGCAGGGAAAAGGAAGGAGGAAGCATGCCTGGGACAGGAGAGGAGGTAGCCAAAATGCCTTATGCTACAGCAATCCATAACCAGTGGGGCAGAACCAAGCAGGCCATGCCATTACAGCTGGCATAATTTAAAGTAACCCATAGATTGCTCAAAGTTATGGAGGGGGCTGAAATGACTTTCTCTCAACCCTAGGATCAATGGAGTAGGAGGGTGGCTTAGAGCAGACCATGGTTACAGCTCAAGATTCAGCTCAAAAAGTTAACTGCAGCTCTTCCATCTTGTGCTGCAATTCTGTCAGTTCTCCAGATAAATAAGCTAAGTCTGAGGATGGGGTGGTGGGTGGTAGAAAGGAGTACTGGTGATTCAACAGATGTCACTCTTCCCTGTGAGTCAGTACTGAAGCACTGCATCAGCAGAGCACTACAACCCCATTGCCTTGGCCAAATTCAAACTCAGAAAATTATATTCTGCTTCCTTGCATTCTATCTGCATATTCACTTAAATAGGATATTCTTCACTTCTTCCTCTAGACCAGGCGTGGGCAAACTATGGCCCGTAGGCTGCATCCGGCCCTTCACATGTTTTAAATCTGGCCCTTGAGCTCCCACCAGGGAGAGGGGTTGCGGGCTTGCCCCACTCTGCATGTCCCGTGGCTTCCAGAAGCAGCGGCATGTCCCCCCTCCAACTCCTATGCATAGCGGCATGTCCCCCCTCCAGCATGTCCCCCCCCCATTGGTCGGGAACCACAGCCAATAGGAGCTGCAGGGGCAGCACCTGTGGACAGGGCAGCACGCAGAGTAGCCTGGCCGCACCTCCGTGCAGGAGCCGGAAGGGGGACATGCCGGTGCTTCTGGGAGCTGCTTGAGGTAAGCACCGCCCAGATCCTGCACCCCTTACCCCCTCCTGTGCCCCAAGCCCCTGATCCAGCCCTGATCCCCCTCCCGCCCTCCAAACTCCTCGGTCTGAGCCAGGAGCACTCTCCTGTACCCCCAACCCCCATCCCAGAGCCCACATCCCCAGCCAGAGCCCTCACCCCCCCTGCACCTGCCCAGAGCCCCCTCCCACAGCCTGAACTCCTCATTTCTGGCCCCACCTCAGAGCCCGCACCCCCCAGCTGGAGCCCTCACCCCCACATACACCCCATCCGCCAATTCTGTGAGCATTCAATGGCCCACCATACAATTTCCACACCCAGATGTGGCCCTCAGGCCAAAATGTTTGCCCATCCCTGCTCTAGACCTCAGCAGGATTCATAACAGGATTAGAAATGTATATGGATAATGAGAATTTCCACAGTTACATTAGGAAGGATTTTTAAAATGTTTTTTAAGGTGGGATATAAACTCCCATCCTTTGAGGCATAAGCCAACCACTAATGAGTCAGGAAGAAACTTTCCCCATGAGCAGGCTATTCCATAATTATCTATTTTGAGATTTCCTCTTAAGCATCTGGTATCGGTCAATGTTAGGGAGAAGGGACTGCATTAGATGGACCATTGGTCTGCTCTGGTATGGCAATTCCTGTATCCTGCCTATTGGCTACCCTTTTAAACAGTTGTTACAGTTCACCTCAAACATGCTTTTCACAGCTGGTTGAAGAGACTCTTCTGTAAAATGCTTTGGGATGATTTGCAATGAAATGCACTACAGAAATGCATGTTGTTATTAAAGAAACATGGCCCATTGCCAGTATGCAATCTTCAGTTTGAGAAAACTATGTCCGCACTGTGGCTGACCCAGGACAGTTGTCTCCTACTGCACCCTGCTGATAGACTTTGTCCTTTAGCTCAAGTGGTAGTGCCTTGTGCTTTGAATTTAGAGGTTGTGGGTTCAATCTCTGCTGACAAACCTAGCTAGCTGGTGTTATATATTTAATTATTTACATTTGTGTGGTCTAATACCTTCTTATGTGTGGTTCATTCTATATGTGAAACAAAATGGAAACCAACTACATGACAATTGCCCCCAATACTCCGTCTAATAAAATGATCTTGGGGAAAGCCAAAAAATGTGGACATGTGGCATCTCTGTCTCTGTCTCACCTTGAGCACATCTCTCTTGGCTAGTTGCATTTCATTGTCTTATCCTATAACTTCCCTGTAAAGATTGTATTTATCTTACTACCAGCTTTCTAGATTTATGCTGCTCATGTTTCTGATTTTATAGGGCCTTTTATGACGGGAGCTTAAGTGATTACTGAGTATCCCATCTGAGAGGGTTCTGCATGAACTTTTCACAAAGGGGCATCAACTTTCAATTCTGCTTGCAACTTAAACTTGAAATGTGATCGATTCACTCTGGCAAAATCACCACCATTATTAATTATTCACCATCTCAAGAAAAGCTCATCTCCTGCAACTTAAAATTTCATTAACTCAACAGGCAGCAGGGAGAACTATCCAGGATGAGAAAAGGCATAGTCTGCTGCTTTTTAATATTAGCTGCTGGGCATCTCACCTTGGAACAAGGACCTCCACTTATTGGCTGTGCCAAGCCTTGTATTTAGAAATGTCCTGTGTATGCATCTCTCACATGATGGGCTTCTTAGCTCATGATCCGTAACTGAGACTTGCTATTCTGCCGGGCTATGCTAGCTGGAAATAGCCTGGGAAGCACATGCTCTGGAATTCCCAGCGAGGATGGGAGAGCAATTGATGTCTCAGTTTGATACTGTTTATTTTCTCATTTTTATTATTCTACTCTTGCTAGCAGCTGTTTCCACTGTATTTCTAAGCCGAGGAGAAGTGAAGCACCAAGAATCCACTTCAGATGGGCACAGAAAACCCCCCAGTGTGGATTCCCCGTGACTGCAGCAGGCAAAAAACTACCTAACACACTAGGGTCACGAAGGCTCCCGCAGATGGCACACATACTTTGGAGTATGGAAAAGGAGAATATCCTCCTCAAGTAAGCTCCAGCTTCACCTCTCACCTTCAACTATCCACTTCCATTCCTAACAACCAATAGATTGACCCAAAAGGGTTGCCATAAAACCCGCAGATAATTATTCCCTATTCTTTTCAAACACACTGTAGGGTCCTTAACAAAAGATACAAGGCAGAAGTGTCCTTGATTGAATATATCTGAAAGATAGTGCCTACCTCCAACCTCTTCCCTCCTACTGACCCACATACCCCACTGCAGCATCAGCACTGAGAGCATGAACACAAGTTCTGCTGTGGGGCTTCAACACTGCTTCATCAACATAGGACTAAGGAAGCTGGCCTCTGTTAAAAAAATGCCTCATTTTACATGGCAACACGCAGGAGGGTCCCTTCCTCCTCCCCTCCCCAATTCACTCCCCCAAATTAAAAAATAAATAAATAATCAGACCAAGGCTGAACACTACTTATTTCTAAACCTTGAGTTCTCTGAGTCTCTTAAAACCCTCAAGCTAACGTGGAGTTTCTTGGAAAAGACCCAATCACACAATATACACTATAGAAATGGACAGGGCCATGAATCTGGATCTCAACCATCTCCAAAGTGCTTTTTTGAGGGCCTGGGGGCTGCTGAGAGGGCATTCAGAACCCATGTCACAGCTAAGGCTGATGTACAATACAGTTTTTCGGGATGATGAGGTTTGGATAGTTCAGATCAGTATCTGACCCTTCGGATGTATCTCTGAGCTGAACAAAACCTGTAGATCATTTGCAGTTCTCTAACAGCTAACATAAACAATGAACAGTAGCCGAGCCAATCACTCTGGTGCTTCATACGCATATATTTATTTTATCTGCAGTAGGCCAAATATATCACATTTAAACTGCAGTTACTGGAAATAACTGCAGCACACTGCTGATATTTTCAATAGTAGTTGACAATTTTGCCATGTCACTTCTTGAAAATATCCCTCAAACTATTTTAGAGCATGACAATGACTAACCTAACCCACTAGGCAAAATTCAACTCCTAATGAACTTTTCAAAAGGGAAGAATACGGCTAGGCAGGGCGCTGGGGGGCAGGATTACTGTATTCTGTTTCTGTCCCTGTTACTGACTTCTTGTGACATTTAACTACCTCACTTAGATTCCCTGTATCTCATTCTCCCATCTGTAAAAAGGGAATAATAATAATAATCATCATCATCATAATATTTTATGTCTCTCCTAGAAGATCTGCTGATTCCGAAGTCGGACGTGGCCTGACGGTAAATGGGTCCATAACAATAAGTCTGACAACCCCTGAGCAATTGGAGTTGGCATTTCCTGGCACATACAACCAGGATGGCCAGGCAGTTCTGAGTGGTGGCCAAGCAAAGCTACAAGCAAGTTAACATGATGGCCAAGGGTAGTTCTGAACTGCCATTTTCCTGTCTTATGTATAAAGAAAAGTAGAAGCTGTGAAATATTTCAGCCCCATGTACTACCCTGATTTTACCACTACTGTATTTTCTTCTTGATTCAAATAAAAACAGTTAGCTCCTCACAGTCCAAGATGCTTACTATTTTACATACCAAGGCACCTGAACGCCTTGCTGACCAGGTCCAAACAAAAGACTACGTACTGCAGTGGAACTACTTTGATTTTTAAAACTTCACTCCAAAAGGTCCCTGGGACCCAGGTTCTAGAGTAAAATGCTTTTCACATTAAAAGTTGTTTTTGCTTGTGAGAATTATCTTCCAGACACCCTCCTCCCCTCCCCGCCAATTACTTTTGCAAATCATCCTTACAAGTTGGGGGCTACAGATGAAAACAACATGATGCACCTGGAGTGTCAGAAGAGCTCCGGAGAGGCAATGCACTAGGAAGGAATAAGTGAGACAAAACCACAAATAGCTGTGCAATGGTTGCTAAGGCCTCATCTACACTACCAGGGTAAGTCGACCTAAGTTACACTACTTCAGCTATATGAATAACTTAACTGGAGTCCACATAGCTTAGGTCGACTTACTGTGGTGTCCTCACTGGGCTGCATTGACGGGAGACACTCTCTTGTTGACTTACCTTACCTCTCTCTTTCCGGTGGAGTACTGGAGAACGCTCTGCCGTCAATTTAGCAGGTCTTCACCAGACCCGCTAAATCAACCCCCGCTGTATCGATCGCAGCAGCGTCACTCCCCAGTGGGTGTAGACATGGCCTAAGATAGCACAGCACAGATGCACACAGCTTTGTCAAGGACAGATGCTAGGACAGTATATGATAGGGCCGCACACCAGTACCTTTTAGGGATGCCACTTCTCCAAGTTTTCCCAGGATCATCCCTTATTGGAGGCAGCTGTCCTGTGAAATCTGTAAGGGAGCTCTGCATACACTGCCAGCGGTCCAGTTTTATGGGATCAGGATCATCCTTCATGTCCCAGTTTTTTCTACCTCAGAGGTGGCAACCCTAGTTCTTCAGGCACCAGGATGTCACAGCATAGGGACACACAGCTGTTCTTGGATTGCAAGCATAGCTTACAGCACCCAATGAGTAGTGGAGGGGTGAACACAGCTGTATCCAGGACTCTAGCAAACAGGAGGATACTGCACTGGCACGGTTGCGCCTGGCTGCAAGGCTAGTGGGTAATGCACAGCTTTGCCCAAGGTGAACACATACACACAACCTGATGTACACATCATGCCAAGAATTACAAAAAAAAAAAAAAAGGTAACTTTCTTTCTCAAGGTCCTACTAACAAGGGCCTAGGCGATATGTAAGGGTTAAAGCTTCTCAGAGAAAACAGCTTTTAAAGGGGAAACACTGACCCTAAAACCTTGACGGCATCCTAATGGCCCTCTCAATGAACTTGCTTGGAGAACAAAATGATCCTTCCCATGAAACAGTGTATTTAGTAGATAATTACTCTCTCTTTCAGACTAGTCAGATTTGGTATTGACCCACACATACTCTATGCTTCACTGTCACAGAATTCTAGTCTTAAGACAAGATGCATGAATGAAGCATCCATGTGCTAGATAACATTTTTAAAATGTCTCACAGCAGAATGACTTAAAGAGAGCAATCATTATTTAAATATCTGTACATTCCAGGCAGGGATATGCATGTTGGAAAATTTCTGAAACACAAAATGAGAATTTGTCCGAAGAACCAAGAACAATCCTGGGACCAACACTGTTCTGATGGGGACTGAGTAGCCAGAAGTTGCAACCAAACCTCAAATCAATACATGACATCCTAGATCTCAGGCAGCATTAATGTATACAGCTACAGACCATTGACAGAATGAATTCACACAGTAGAACCACTTTTAAAAACCATCTCGCTCTCTCTTCAGCAAGGAATTTTGCATGGCTTGACGCATTTTTAATTATACAGGGTAAGACAATTAGATAAACTGCCAGAACCCAAGATATTAACATACGGTACCTTGTTGGGACTGTACAAGCAGCACAGGTCCCTCCCAAAATATTAGTGATGCCGGGGTCGGACTCATCCCAGCTAGCTGCTCCCCTCCTGCCTCCAGTTGCAGAGCTCTCACACTTGGTCTCACACAGACTGAGCGTTGAGCCCTGATTCATGATTTCAGGCTCCAGCCATGGAATGCAGCCATTGAAAACTCAGAACTATTTTTACCCTTAACCAGCCGCAGCATTTCTGTCCTATAAAGACTTCTAAAGATAAAGCCTTACTCTAAGCACACACACACACACAGATACACACCCTCCTAATTAACTAGGGCTGCCTGCAGTGCTTAATTTGTGCCAGGGCTTGCCAGATATGAGCCCCAGCACCTCTAGGCTTGGCAGTTCATAGCCCCAGCACCTCTGGGCTTGCTGCATCAGTTATGAATGTAAAAATATTGCTTGAGCCCCGGCACCTCTTTCATTACAAATTAAGGACTGGCTGCTTGGCATTTAATGTGGCTTTAAGCTGCACAGCTGCTATTAACAAGAAAAGGCAGTTCACAACTTGACATTATTGACAGCCGTCAGAAGTTAAGCGTTTGAACTCAGTTGTCAAAATGAAAAATTCCTCAGCAATGCTTCACTTCAGGAGGTAAGATTAACTTGGGCAGGGACCAGCCATATTGTCTGTCTTGTACAGCACCAAACACATTATCTGTATTTAACAGATATGTAACAACAACATAGACTGACCTTCGGATTCTAGTCGCAGATAAAATCTCTACATCTCTCAGCTCTGTTCTTACAAGAAAACCCCACCACGAGTCCCACACAAATCCTACAAAACTGACAGGGAATCTCAGCTTTCTTTGACTTCTTATCAAGGATATTGTTAAGCGTACTGAACTGTCTCAAATTCATGATCAGTATCCAATCACAGTCAGACTATGTTACAAGAGCTAAATCATAAAGATTACACTGGCCATTATGTCAAAGTTCAAAGGAATAAACATTAGCAGCTGGCACACATTGGGTGGTTCTTCCTCCTAAGGATTCCAGCCATGTATTTAAGAGAAAATAAAATCTCTCTGAGACAGAGGGAAATACAGAACAAAACAAAAAGAAAACAAATACCTTAGTTACTGCATAACTTACCATAATCAAACCTGTGCACATGTACTTTAGTAGAGAACAGCATATAAACAAACAGGACCATAACAGGGTTTAAAAGAAAACTAGATAAATTCATGGGGGTTAAGGCCATTAATGGCTATTAGCCAGGATGGGTAAGGAATGGTGTCCCTAGCCTCTGTTTGTCAGAGGATGGAGATGGATGGCAGGAGAGAGATCACTTGATCATTACCTGTTAGGTTCACTCCCTCTGGGACACCTGGCATTGGCCACTGTCAGTAGACAGGATACTGGGCTGCATGGACTTTTGGTCTGACCCAGTATGGCCATTCTTATGTTCTTATGTTAACAACTGCATAACTGGACACATACAATGGGCCATATTCACTACTGGGAGCTCACTAACTCAAACCCTTGGTTGGCTCAGATCCTTTTAGGCAGTGGCAAAGATCTGTAAGCATTTATGAGGAACACACAGGATGTGTAAAGTGAGATCCAAAATTTTAGGGCAATTGTCAGTAAAGATTAAATATTATTAAAATCATTATTATTTGTATTATGAAAGCTCCTGGAGACCCTAGTAAGGGGTCCAGACTCAACTGTGATAGACACCATTCACACAGATAAGAAGATGGTCCCTCCCCCAAAGAGTTTCTAATCTTATGAGGAAAGAGAGCAGGCAGATACAACAAACTGAAAGGGGGAAGCACAAGTTACTGGGGAGGCAATTATGATTAGCATTAATAAGCAGCTGTCACAAACTACCAGCTTCCAGGACAATTTTAGGTACCACAACCCTGACAGTGTCCCTTCAACAAGCAGCTGCAATGTGACCTATAATGCCCTGTAGTAATGACATAAAATGCAATCCTGTGATACAATGATGTAGGCCTGATCCAACATATTCAACAGTGCGATCTTGGTAAGAAACACAAAAAGGCAAAAGAATAATCCATTGGCTCATAGGGACGCCTCTTTTGGCTTTTGAGCAGAGTCCCTCAGGCACCGGATGCAATGTTTTTGCAGCACAGAAGGATGTGGCCCCTTTAAATAAGTCTGGTGCCGGAATTCTACCCCCTGCTGGCTGAGTGCATTTGGAATGCCGGTTAGGGAGCGAAGGGTTGGTGTGAGGGAGAGGAGAGCACGCTGTGCCTTGGGAGAAGGAGCATGTTGCAGTTAAGTTCTGTGCATGAGAACATGAAACATACCTTCAGAGGGCCCATTATCTGACACCAATGACCTAGCACTTGGAAAGGGCACTAAATACATAAAGGAATGATGTGAGGCTGTAATGTCTTGAAGCTTGTGCCACTTTAACCTAGTGTTGTGGGAAATAAAGTGGAAGAAATGCTGTTACTGTAAATGTCTCTCTCCATGAGGGAGTATTCCTAGTAAGCACACTCCTGCTATTTGTACAATGAGCTGACTCTCCAGCAGGTCTCTCTAAATTGCAATGAGCCACCAGAAACTCAATGAGCTGCAGAAATCCAGAGGAGAATAAGACTGGCTAAAAAAAGACCGTATGCAATCAGCATTACAGCGACTGTCACCTCTCTATACTCCGAATTAGGAAGAAAAGGCTCCCGAGCATTCAAGCAATAATCACCTGCTGGTTCTGTTGATAGCACCAACAATGTCTCAAATTACTGACTTTCCACAATGAACAGAAAGGTTAAGAGAGGCACTGAAAAAAAATCTTACTTGTGCTCTGCGGCAACTTTTGGGGCTCAGTCATATTCTACTAAATAGACTGTAGCAAAGTTCAAGTAATAGGCTTGTCTAATTTGATCACTATGGGCCCGATGCAAAGTCCACGAAATTTAATAGATTTTGAATCAGACCCCTGCTGTCTGTTTCACCGCTACCTTATTCCAGTTCTTGCCCCCTCAGTGTAACTCACTTTAAATCTATGGCGTATAACTGGAGTAAGGCAGTGGTGAATTAGTCCCTAGTGCGACAGACCCAGGCCAGTGGGGTACAGGAGTCTGGTAGAGGGCAAACATACTGGTCACTGGCTGAGTAGTTTTCTGTTCCCTGAGTGAACAGAGCAGGGGCTGCACTAGAGTAATCAGGAACCTGCTAGAACCAATTCAGGCAGACAGGCTGATTAGAACACCTGCAGCCAATCAAGGCAGGCTAATCAGGGCACCTGGGTTTAAAAAGGAGCTCACTCCAGTTGGGGGGGGGGGGAGGTGCGCAGAGGAGAGGAAGTGCGTGTGAGGAGCTGGGAGCAAGAGGCACAAGGAGCTGAGAGTGCGAGAGTGAGCTGCTGGAGGACTCAGGAGTACAAGCATTATCAGACACCAGGAGGAAGGTCCTGTGGTGAGGATAAAGAAGGTGTTTGGAGGAGGCCATGGGGAAGTAGCCCAGGGAAGTGTAGCTGTCATGCAGCTGTTACAGGAGGTACTACAGACAGCTGCAATCCACAGGGCCCTGGGCTGGAACCTGGAGTAGAGGGCGGGCCCGGGTTCCCCTCAAACCTCCCAACTCCTGATCAGACACAGGAGGAGTTGACCCAGACTGTGGGGAAGATCACTGAGGTGAGCAAATCTGCCAATAAGCGCAGGACCCACCAAGGTAGAGGAGGAACTCTGTCACACTAGATATTTAGGGATACCTAGGATGCCCAAGAACAGCAAGCATTTTTGTTTTAATTTGAGAAGTCTTTGAGACATTACGCAATACGGCTAGATTAGTGGCTACAGTGTGCATACATGCTGTGATCACCAGAGAAGGAGACCTGTCCTCCAAGAGATGCAGAGGAATTGGAGTAGAAACTTCCTTCCCCCTCGGAATGGGTAATAGTTTAATGAAAGGAGAAGATGCCTAATCTTTATAATGAGAAGTCCATGTTACCTGCAGCACCAAAATCCTGTAACAAAGATGCTCGGTTTCTGTAGTAGTGTAAGAGGCACAGAAAGATATCCTAAAATGGGGTTTATAGCCAGATTTTCAGAGTCCCACTGACTTCATTGGTCATCCACGTGGGCACAGTGGTCTATGCTAGCAGTTCCCAATACAGGATTGAGGCCTAACTTCTCATCCAAGACTGGGCATGTACAAAGCTATGCATCCAGTCAGTCAAAATCAGCTGGGCGGGGAAGGTGTTAAGGGAAAGCACCAAAGAACGTTTTATGTTAAGCAAGAAACAAACACGGTACGTGAAAGGCAGTTTGCACTGGAGAACATTTGTCCATCATGCTCTTCATGGTGAGAGATCAGGGGTATACCAGACTGGCTTTGGCTTTCTTGAGCATAGCTTGTCTGTTACAGCTGTACAAAGTCTGTTGACCTCTTTGTAAACTAAAGGTTAAAAAAATAATTACATAGAAGTTAAAAGCAAATCTTTCCCCCCTCCCATAAATTTCATGCCTTACTGAAAGTAAAGTAGCAGCACAGGAGTATTAAACAGTTATTATTCTGTTATTTACAGCCCAGTTGATCAAGAAATTGCCTGTGATGCAATCACTAGACAGCAATGGTTTAGAAATAATAATTACAAAAAAGAAAAAATTAAACACCCAAACCCACACACAACTGTTTCTTCCCCAAGCTTTTAAGTCTCAAAATAAAGAGGAAGAGATCCACAGATGTCATGCAGTAAGAATAATTACAGTCACTAGAGGAGATTTTAATACATCAAACAGAGATGGGAGGGTGAATGGACGAACTGACAAAAGCAATTAGTAATATCAGGTGCCTAATTTGAGATAACTGAAAGAGGGATCTGGATTTTAGAAAATAGTGACAGCCTGCCTTCTGAAAATCAAGCCTTTTTAAGGCATCGTGAGTTGGGCACCCAAAAATCGTTAGTTGCTTTTGAAAAATCTTGGCCTACATTTTTATGTAGAAAGGGACAGATATCATGAAACAACGTATCTTCCTTACATGGCATTGTATAATATCCCACTGTTTTGAGACCAACATAAAGAAACAGGTAGAGAATTTGAGACTAAATTTTAGTTTTTAATGTTCAATAAAAATTTCCAACCCACGACAACATAATGCAAATGCCAAAACCCAGAAAGTTTTTCTCCTGTTTTCCTTTATTGTTTAAGATACATGGCAAAGCTGTGGGCTCCAGCTACAATGGAGAGGTTGAGGGAAAAGATTTGACAGCTGCCCTAGTTCCCACAACTTCCTAACAGTGCTCAGAGGACACAGCACAGCCATCTCTCACAGGAATTGAAAACAAAAGTGGAGAGGGAAAAAACCAAACAGCACAGATTCCAAAACAGGAGCTTTATTCCACGCTTAGCCCCCAAGTTAACTGTTTTATAATCTCTCTGATTTTTGGCTGCACACAAATGTAAACACACACAAGTACCCATACACAGGCACTCATTTCCCCATGGAACAGGTAGGCTCAAGATCCAGTGCCCGCAACTAATTGTCAACAGTGCCCATCAAAAAGACACAAATATTGAAGTGACAAACATGAGAGAGAGAGAGAGAGAGAGAGAGAGAGAGAGAGAGAGAGAGAGAGAGAGAGCGTGCATGCTATTATGGGGCAGATTTTCAAACAGACTCTGGGATCCAGCTTCTGTATTGCGGGCATGATCCGTGCCCACAAAGGTGCCATACTATTGAGCACAATTTTGCAAGGTGCTGAGTACCCTCTAGTCTCATTCACTTCTTAGAGGTCTTGACTATTTGGAATTAGCCATGGTTCAGCAGTCAGTGGCCAGCAAGTGGTGTACTTTGCACCTATGCAGACCTACAGTGTAGACAAGGAAAGCCGCAGTTTGCACTAGTTGAACTTCAGTTTCAAAAAAGAGTGAGGGCAACCAGTGCAAATTGTGCCTTTTCTAGCCTATGCTCGAGGCTTGCACTGAAGCAGGTACAAGCACAGACAAAACACACAGCACTTCTCAGGAGATACTTAAATTCTTTGCAAGATCAGGCTCATTGGTAATTAGTAGTGTTCTCTAATTTGTAACTACAAACCACTAGAGGTTTAACCATTGATAACTATTCTCGTAACAGTATGAGCACAAATTGTTGTGTGCGCCAAAATGTTGTCCATTAATGAAAATCTGGGGCAATGTGGGTGTGGAGTTGTCGCATATGAATATTTTTGTTTGGCTGAAAACATCTATAAAATTGACATGAAAAACAAAAACCTGGAAATCCTAGCATTAACGTCAAATCTGAGAAATCAACCTTCGGAAATCCCAGAAGCTTAGGTTCAACACTCAACTCTAACACTGCTCCTGATGGGTTTGCCTTCAGTTCTGGTCTGTTTGTATCTGTGACAGAGTATAACCCCTCCCCCACCCCCTGTAGGCAAGAAGGGGTTAAAGAGCAGCTTTGGACTCGGGCAGCTCTGCCCCACCACAACTGTGAGGCATGCCAATCTTGGTGGAGGAGCCTTAAAGAAGCTGCTCAGTTCAAAAGGCCCAAGATAGACCTCTCACACTCAGCTCCCAGAGATGAGAACTGTAACAAGCCAAGCTACCTTAAGCTAACTGTGAATATAGAATGGTAGGATCGATGACTGGAGGATCTGGGTAGGGCAGAGAAACTGGAGCTACTCCTTATTTCTATTAATTTCCTTCTTTTCCTTTATTACCTTGTGGACTGTGACTAGGGGCCGGGCCCCAGGATAGAGTCCTGCTGAAAACATGAGCCTCCTGAGGAGAAGGTGGACACATTGTAGTTAAGTCACCCAGGGAAGGAGCAAGATCTCTTGCCAGACCCACCACAAGGGTCCCTGGGCTGAAACCCAGGGTAGAGGGAGGGACTGATTCCCTTACAGCCACACCAGCAGGACTAGCCAGAAGACTCCCGATACAAGAGGCCAGAAAGACTATTGGACCTGGGACTACTGGATGAAAACCCTGGTGTGATGCTGCCAAGTCAGACGCTAGCTCTTATCCATGCTGCAGCCATTAGCTAAGAACTGTAAAAGCAGCAAAGAGTCCTGTGGCACCTTATAGACTAACAGAAGTTTTGGAGTATGAGCTTTCGTGGGTGAATACCCACTTCGTCGGATGCATGCATGACATGCATCCGACGAAGTGGGTATTCACCCACGAAAGCTCATGCTCCAAAACTTCTGTTAGTCTATAAGGTGCCACAGGATTCTTTGCTGCTTTTACAGATCCAGACTAACACGGCTACCCCTCTGATACTTAGCTAAGAACTGACAACCTTCTAGCTGGAGCCCAGTTCAGGTCACCTTTATGTTAGTTTTGTTCAAAACAGGTATTAGTCTTATAAGGATGTATTTCATATTTAGACTCTATGAAATGCTTGTAAGTTGCTGCATGTATTAATCTCACTTGTAATGTCTGTATTCCATGCTAGAAGGAAATAGGAAAGTTCAGCTTTATAATTTTGAAAATGTTTGCTCTGAAGTTGTGAACTCAGGCATGGGAATCATCCCACCCACCCCCACATCCAGTAGGGCTATCAAAATCAGATGGGCCATCAAGGGTAATCAAAATACAAAGGATTGGTTAATGGCCCTATTGCACCTGGGAAATGCTACGTGTAAGGACGATCATACTGTGGGCTGAATGAAGAAAATAAAACAAAGCCACAGGAAAATTTTTGGCTGTTTGAATTCTGAAGGGCCACAGACTCTAAACTGAAGCCAGAGATCCCCAGCGGCTGACTCCTGGGTCTGCAGTGAAAGACACTTTGAATTGACAGATCACTACAACTCTGTCGCTCTTGGGATTTAGATGGTCACTCATCTGCATGTATATGCTTGCTTGATTTAACTTATAAATAACTCTTATTTTTTCCTAGTTAATAAACCTTTAAGTTAGTTTATTACAGGATTACAAGTGTTGTCTTTGGTGTGATATCTAAGATATAAATTTATCTGTGGTAAGCGACTGGTCTCTTGGGAGTGGAAGCAACCTGAATATTTTGTGGTTTTTGGTCTAAATGACCATTTATCACTAAGTTCAGCTTGCCTAAGTGGCAAGATAGACCGGAGAGCCTCAGGGGACTGTCTGTGACTCCACAGTAAGACTCTTATAGTGATCCAGGAGTTCACATTTGTTATTGGCTTGGTGAAATCTAATTATAGAACATACCACTAGTTTGGGGTGTCTGCCCTGTTTTTGACAGTCTGCCATGAGGAAAGCATGGTCATGAGCCACTCCAGACAGTATGATGCCTGCAGAGCAAAGGTGGGCCTTGCTGGTGTGCCAAGCCAAAGGGGAAGGACCAGCAGACCTGGTCAGCTGGACTGTAGAGCAGTGGTTCTCAACCAGGGGTACATCAACTCATCTAGATATTTGCCTAGTTTTGTAATAGGCTAATAAAAAGCACTAGCAAAGTCAGTACAAACTAAAATTTCATAGACAATGATTTGTTTATACTGTTCTATATACTGTACTCTGAAATGTAAGTACAATATTTATATTCCAATTGATTTATTTTATAATTATAAGGTAAAAATAAAGTCAGCAATTTTTCAGTAGCGGTGTGCTGTGACAATTTTGTTTTTTTATGTCTGATTTTATAAGTCTTTAAATGAGGTGAAACTTGGGGGTTCACAAGACAAATCAGACTCTTGAAAGGGGGTACAGTAGTCTGGAAAGGTTGAGAACCACTGCTGTAGAGGACAAAGCCCTGCAATACCACACCTAACCACAAGGAGGGGCACCCATTGGTGAGTCCCTTTGTCACAGTATCATTACATATTTGTTGAAAAATGCAACATGCAATGAAAATTGGAATTTCTTGTACAAACTCTAATTTCTCTCTAAGCTTCATGTTCTTACCCAATCTGTTCCTGTCTCTCTCCTCTTCATCCCCTCTTTCTCAAACTACCCCCTTCCCTCTACCTCCATTCTTATTGTAAGTCTCCTGCATACAGAATTCATTCTTCTCTCTGCTCTGATTTGCTAATGTCATATTCAGTAAGGAAGATCTATTGGACTATCTGTTGGACACAGTGTCACCTGTGTGGGAGGAGGAAGTAGTATATCTGGGTTCCATACAGCAGCTCCAGCTCCCAAGTAGCTAATGCTGGTGCCTCTAGGTCAGCTCCAGGGCTGCATGAGGGCAGCTCACCAGAATAGGAAGGAGGACAGGAAGGGACAATAGTGCCCGCAAATAATTTGGCACTACGGGTAGCTGCCCACACTACCAAATGCCAGCCCTGTTTGAAATTTTTGGGTGTGGTTCGGCCTCCTAATTTACTCACTCATTATGCCCATGCCATATCCATTGTAATGTCACCTGAGGAACTGAAGGATGGCACCTGGACCCCAAAATCGTTTGTTTCTTCTGGGTCCTCCACCGGCAGCCTGTGGCCAGCGGTATGTCATGCTGCCTGCTTCTTAATGACTCCTTGTTCTTGTCAGGGTCCTCTGAGAGGCCCAAATCTCAAGGATCCTTCTTTAATCCTCCCACGGAGAATCCCCAAGTCAACGTCGCTGAGTTTCATTCCAGGCAGCACCTTGATTGCTAGTATGAAATGGAAATTCATATACATCTGTATTCATGGGGTTAAAATGGCAGCAACTTCCACCAAAAACATGTGTATAAAGAAACCATAGTTACTGAAAGAAATAAATCTCCTGTATTCCTATGCTATTGTAAAAATTCCCAGTCAGAGCCCTTAGTAGATAAACATGTAGGAACAGGAGGATTGTATACAACATCTACCAGACTGATGTATAATATATGGAGATATACCTATCTCATAGAACTGGAGGAGACCCCAAAAGGTCATCAAGTCCAGCCCCCTGCCTTCACTAGGAGGACCAAATACTGACTTTTGCCCCAGATCCCTAAGTGGCCCCCTCAAGGACTGAACTCACAACCTGGGACTTAGCAGGCCAATGCTCAAACCACTGAGCTATCCCTCCCCCCACATAGCTGGTCAGTGTTTTAACTTTACTAAATGGAATTGCAATGCACACAGCACCACAACAAGATAAATCACCCTGACTTCCCCAGCTTTTTTAATTACATTTTGAGCAGTGTATAAAAACAAAGCCACACGGCTTGTGTGAAAGAGCACTGCCATGTCTGCCTTATTACAAGGTTTACTTTTAAGACCATTCCCCTGGATAAGATATTTTTCAACACCCCTCCATCCCCAAGTCCCTACAGAAAAGAGACAGAAACGGTTTTGTGTTTGAGAATCAGTCACCAGTTAGACATATACCAATAAAATATGGCAGCTTATGGCTGATAGTTCTTGCATGCGTGTACATCTGCCTACTGCCCCCTCATCTGTCAAACTCCAGCTGTCTGCAACACAATGGATTTAGGAGGGGGGGGTTCAAAAGTACCTAAGCAACTTAGGTATCTAAATCCTATTGATTTGGGAGCTTTAGAAAATCCCACTGTGAATGGTTGGTGAAATAAATACCCACATAATTGTCCTGTCTGGATGTACTCTGATCTCCTTTGGAAAAGGCATTTACAAGGCTTCACTAAACAGTGTGAACTGTAATCTGCACAGAGGACCTGGGATTCAGCAAGGTGCCTAAGTATGTGCCTAACTTTAAACATGTGAGTAGGTCCACTTTAAGCATGTGTTTAGTACCTTACTGAATAAGGGCCGGAGATGGAGGCCTTTCTATTCATGTCTTACATAGCTAGTGAATAAGGGCTGGAGATGGAGGCCTTTCTATTCATGTCTTACATAGGACAATTATGTGGGTATTTATTTCACCAACCATTCACAGTGGGATTTTCTAAAGCTCCCAAATCAATAGGATTTTCATTTTTCCCTAAAAATAACACGAGTTCCCAAAGAAACAACGGAGGATATTTCATGCTACCATGACTGACTGCTAATGGAGATTCTTCTCTAGAACCAGTGGCAGAGCATCTTCTCTGACAGTAGGAAGGAGTTAAACACAAACGATATCAGGGATTATTTGAGGCCCTATATATCTAGAGCACCATGTACCCTCAGCAACACACTGAGTTCTATATTCAGGTCACATAGATCATAAAGCCACAATGGCATCAGTACAGTTCCTAGTCCAAAGCTGAACAGTTCCCCACCCAGTCAGCTTTGTAAACACTTCTCTGTCTGGAACACGGAAGCTGAAAAGGGAAACAATAGTCTCCTAGGCCAGTAAGAAGCAATGAGAATTTGCACAACTCTTATCTGACCCTCCAGTTCTGAAGCACATAACGGACTAGTCAAAGCGTGGCAAGGAACTTACATCTGCTTTGTTAGTTAGGCGGGACGGAAGGAGTAAAGTCCACAATTAATGAAAGCTTGTGGCATTCAATAATAACGTTTCTGCTAGTAAACCAAAGCACAACCTTCCAGCAGTGTATACCCTAGATGAATCACCTTAGACTTTTGTCATCCGGAATAAAAAAAGTCCTGTACATTTCCTCAAATGATATTCTTCCATTGTTTTCATAAGGGTTGGTATATATTCATAAGTGGTGGAACTAAGGTCCTGGGGGTGCAGCAGCACCCCTGGGCTTGAAGTGGTTTCCATCATGTACAAGGTTTACGGTTTTGTTCAATGTCTTTCAGCACCTTCACAATAAAAATTGTTCCAGCGCCACTGTATGTATTTTAACAGCCCTTAGGTTGATTGTAATCTCTTAAAGAGGCAGACTAGCATTTGGCCTTTCTTCGTCATTTGGGATTAGCCCATGTGTGACTCATTCCTTGTAAATGCTGTATTATTTTTAATACCAATAATTTGCATGAATGCTACCATAAATTCAGAGAGCCAGATGACCAGCAGATGTAAATTAGCATAGCTCCATTCACTTCAATAAAATTACACCACTTTACACCTGCTGAGGAACTGGTTCATATATTTTTAAGGCTGAAGGGACCATTATGATAATCTAGTCTGACATCTTGTATAGCAATGTCCAAAGAACCTTACCTGGTAATTCCTGCATGTGCATGGATGAGTGAAAACTTTCTTCCCTATTGCTGTCACTTTTTAAACCTCCCAGTCAAGGTTTTACATTAACCTTTTACAACACTCCGATCCCGTACATCACATAAACCCAATGCATTGGAAAATTGTAAAGTTACAATTATTCTGGTTAACATTATATACTTGACAGCTCCATTTTCATTACATTTTTGGCAACACAGAAAGCTTTTTACTCCCCATTTAACAGCTATTTTTGTAGAGGCCACCATTACTATTAATATTACAGCATCAGTGGTTCTGGCTGCATTTTAATCAGAGCTGGTCTCTCGACACTCATCCAAAGAAGCAGGAGAATCACCTGTGTGCCACCAGTTTGTTAGCACACCATTTTATATATGGGAGGAATAAGGAGATAAATGGAACACCCATATGCTCCCATAAATGCAGCTCAAGCCTAAGACTTCCTACTGTTAGAGACACATGGAGGGTGAGGTAATAGCTTTTATTGGACCAAATTCTGTTGGTGAGAGAGACAAGATCTGAGCTACACAGAGCTCTTCTTCAGGTCTGGAAAAGGTACTCAGAGTGTCACAGCTAAATACAAGATCAAACAGATCACATATACCTCAACCACCTTGTCTTTCTAATATTCTGGGACTGACACAGCTACAACATCACTGCATAGTTCCTATGGTTGTCACTTATTTCATAGCTTCCATCTCTAGAGAAGTGGGTATGATATTCCAGGGTGCAATTCAGACCAGTGATAGGCTGTATCACCCCTGCCCTGCAAACTTGGGTGCCTCACAATGCTTTGCTGCTGTAGCTCCCACCTAGCCACTGGTCACACCCTGAGTGTCTGT
Organism: Mauremys mutica; assembly: GCF_020497125.1. NCBI lineage: Eukaryota > Metazoa > Chordata > Testudines > Geoemydidae > Mauremys > Mauremys mutica. Next base: position 111,272,110 of record NC_059075.1, read on the forward strand.
GTTTAGCTGCTGCATGCAGCCACACAGACACACTCTGGCTTCCACCAGCCATCATTACCACTTGCAGGGTGACCTGAACACACTCCCAGACCCAGATTTTCCCTCAAAAAGTATGTTCTGCAGTGTCCAGCCCTCTTCTGGACAGTTCAGATATATTAGGTTTGTTGCCCCTCTAAGTGGATCAATATACAACAGTTTGGTACCTTAAATGGAGTTGCCCACACAGTTCACAACACTGGATTGGTTTTGATTAAAGAATAAAATAAGTTTATTTAACAACAAGGAGATAGGTTTTAAGTGAGCACAAGTATAAGGCATTAAAGTCAGAAATGGTTACAAAAGAAATAAAGATAAAATGCTTCCTAGTACTAAAACTTAAACAAACTAGACTTGGTTCAAGGTGAAGTCCCTTACCACACGTTCCCAGTAACACTGCTGACCAAACTCTCGGGCCAAGATGTGCTCCCAAATCCAACCGCTGTTTCTTTCTGTCTTCTTTGGTTAAAGAGAGAGAGATGGATAGGAAGAGGTAACTTGAAGTGTTTTGCCCTTCACTTTTATCATTCATTCACCCTTTCAAATGCATTTTCCTGAGGATTACCCCTAAGTAAAGTTCATTGTGAGGACGGAGACAAGGAGTCCACTGGTGAAAGAGGTTCCATGCTGTTGTTTGCTAAGATGCAGATCTGTTTGTTTCTGCCCGTTTCTTGCTGAAGAATAGCCATTTGATAGGTGATTGCCCATCAACTTCAATGACACCTGGCTTGAGGCATCAGCTTCTCCTTTGTCTATGAGAAACTGGTTTACCCAGACTTGTCTTGTAAACACATTTCAGACCTAAATTTAGCTTATGTTTATAACTTTACATATAATGTTGCCACACACATTTCACTGTGATATTATTGACCGATGAGTTACTAGTTTTCAAATGATACCTCACAAGGCATATTTTGTACGAAGATTATAACAATAGTGTGTAGGATGTGAATACAGGGATGCATTCAGTCACAGTGAATAAACTGAAAGGCGGAAAATAGAGCAACTTTCGATTTAGGCAACAGACCCTTTTGCATTAGTGACTAACCTTGACAGAGTCCCTACAGGGTCCCTGCTAAACAGAACCTTGAAATGATATTGCAGTCTTGTGCTATAGAACTTACTGACAGCTGCCACTCAGCTTCTGATAACCTATAGCAAACGCTTCAGTGAATTCCTACCTGAACTGGAAACACAAACTGTTGTATTGGGAGCCTAGGCTTGAGGAGAAGCTTTGAGCTTTTGCACATCGGGTTGGTGGAAGAAGTTAATGCCAGAGCTGATGCTTCTAGTCTCCCAACGCAAGTGTCTTAAATCATGGTAAGTGGCCAACATCTCCGATGTGAAGTGTGTGAGAAGGTATTAAGTAACCAAAAAGGAAAAGTACCCAAGGAAAGATGTAGGAAAGTTACCCAGTACAGTTGGAGACATTCTCTCTCTGTCTTAGCCAGAAATCACTCAGTTTTATATTTGAAGTAAGATAATCATAATTTTTGTTCTAACTTGCCTCAGTTTGTTCCATAGCTCTCTTTCTTATGCTCCTCCTATAGTTCCATATAGCAGCTTAATAGCAACACTACTCTTACTGCTTTAGTTCTAGTCAATAGTGTTCTGGTACCTGCAGTACTGTGAAACCTCAACAGTGTGTGCATTTGTTGGGGTTATTGATTTTCATGGGTCTCTCCCAATATAATGTACAAATGTACAAACAGTACAGTCTGTTTCTCCTGTCATGTATGTTGGCAATATGACAGCTTTGTGTTCCTGTAACCAGGATAGCTCAACCACTGCATCTTTTGCAGACAGCTATTCATTGGACAGTCATGCCTAGTGCACAGATTTCTTGTTAACAGTTATGAATTCCTGATGAATTTAAACAATCCACTTATGCTCTGGTAAGGGACTAGATTCCATGGTACTTGCAGTTCCTAGTATGTGGGAGATGCACACTTTCAGATGCCATGTTACCCCTTTAAATGCCTTACAAGGCAGCCTTTACATCACACTGGTCTACCACAATATACACAGTGCATTACCTCAGACCAGTATTGATGAGAAAAGCAGTTCTAAAAACAAGACAGAAACTAGAGAGAATACTCCACCAATGAAGAGAGAAGACACTCACTTTCACTTCTGTTGCTTGTTTAGGTTTTATGATGTTTCCCAGGAAAACCTGGTGGGGAGGGGAAGAGAGAAAAAAAACACATTATCCAAAATCTGAAGTTAAAACACCAGAAAGCTGTGAGAGTGCAGAAATCATACATATGCCAGATAAGAAAAGCGTGCCCAGGAAGTAACTGCAAACTCCACAGATGTAAAAGAAATATCACTTCAAGACTATTTAACCCATATAGGCCCAGTTACTACAAATGAATATATGTGTTTAACTTTATTTACAAGGTCAATGGGACTTGAGCATATTGTGACAGTTTGGGGGCTATATCTGAGTGAGCTATATTTCAGCCTCCATTTTGAGGGCAACCATGATTATGTCCTTCACTGTAAACCATAACTGCCATGTTGAATTGCATCAGCACTCTTGTGTTAGGGAGCCTAGGGCCCAGGTGTCTGACCCTGAAGGAGAGTCAGTCATCAAAAGGCCATCAGCCCATTGAACAGCCTTCCCTGTTGGGACAACAGGAGTTGGTCTACAGGTAGAGAGACTGATTTTCAGTGACACACTGCCAACAATCCTTTTCTCATGGGCTGGATCATGGAAAATCCCAGCACAAGAAGAGAAGCAGGAAAAGGCATAACAGACTGCTTTTAAAAAGACCCGCTCTTCAGCAAGGGAGACACCCCATCACCAACATAAACTATCCTGGGAATCAATGACTCTGGAAAAGACTTGGGGCATGGTAGATAATCAATTGAAAATGATGTCTCAGTGCAGTGCTGTGGCCAAAAGGGCTAAAGCAATCTTTGGATGTATAAACAGGAGAATGTCAGATAGCAGCAAGAGTGATATTAACTCTGTATCTGGCACTGGTGTACCTGCCAGGGCCGGCTCCAGACCCCAGCGCACCAAGCGCACGCTTGGGGTGGCATTTTGCCGGCTGGGCGGCAGCCAGCTCCGGCGGACCTTCCGCAGTCATGCCTGCGGGAGGTCCACCAGAGCCGCGGGACCAGAGGACCTCCCGCAGGCATGACTGCGGAGGGTTCGCTGGTCCCGCGGCTCGGGTGGACCTCCCGCAGGCATGCCAGCGGATGCTCCACCGGAGCCGCGGGACCAGCGGAACCTCCGCAGGCACGTCTGCAAGAGGTCCCCCAGAGCCACGGGACTGGCAACCGTCAGAGCGCGCCCCGCGGCGTGCCGCCCTGCTTGGGGCGGCGGGATTCCTAGAGCCGCCCCTGGTACCTCCTACTGGAATTGTGTGTCCAGTTCTGGTGTTCACAACTCAAGAAGGATGTTGAAAAACTGGAGAGGGTTCAGGAAAAAGCCCAGAGACTGAAAATAAGGCACACATTTTTAACAGGGAGGGCAATTAACCGATAGACCAATTTGCCAAGTCTGTGGTAGATTCCCCATCACTGGCAATCTTAAAATCGAGGATTGGATGTTTTTCTAAAACAGATGCTCTACTTCAAACAGGAATTAATTCAGGGAAGTTATATGATCTGTGTTATATAGGAAGTCAGACTGGATGATAACAATGGTCCCTCTTGGCCTTATGCTCTATGGATCACTAAAACCAGAAGACTGAGCAGGAGGGGGGACATGGGCCTCCTAAAATATACTGACTAAACCCCAAAAGGCCATCCGGGGTGTGTGGACACTGCATGAGAAACCTGCATTGAGATGTTCATTCCATAGATCTGTGAACCTCTCTTGCTCTGTATGAGTTAAGTGTGTGTTTTTAAGGAATACCAAGCAAAGCCTGCGCTTCCTTGCTTTACATGGTGGTCCCTGATGGACGCAACTAGAGAAACTAGAGGCACTGCAGCAGGTCACTTTCCCACTGATAGAGAAAATGGTGTCTTACAGGCAGGGTATTTTCTAGTGTAATTTATTTACAGAGATCTTTCAAAACTGCCTGGGAGATTCAGGCACTCAATTCATATCAATGTCCAAATCCCCTAGGCAGCTTTCAGAATCCCACCCAAAACTTACACAAATCCGGTTTATCTTAAACAGAGGTCAAAACGGCACATAGGTTATTCCCTCAGTTAAGACACCACCATCCTGCTACCAAAAAACAGCTCTCTTGGTTGCCAGCCAGTATAGAACATCCTGCCGTCTTTTAATCAGTAGCCACTTTAGAACACACTGTCCCCTTCTGCTGCCCAGGCCACTGGGTGACCTGCTGGTCCAAAGTGCATGTATTACAAGAACATCTCTGTCCAAATATTATTATTATTAATGCTAGAACTGCAAACAGCCTACTATTACCTGCCTGTGCGATATATTTAGCAATGCTAAATCAGTGGTATTGGAAGGGGAAAGGATTTTTTGCCAAATAAAGTAGAAACCAATACAATAAATTACTTTTTCCATGAGATGGCCTCAGGGAAAAGATCAAATATAACTTAGGAGTAATATAGCAGTGGTGTCGTGCTGCCCCATGAATAGAGAGGCCACCCAGAATTGACTGTGCCACCACCAGAAGATTGATAACTCTGAGCCTTCTTCATTCATCGCCCTGAATCCATTCATTTTCACATCCACACACCATAAAGAAAGAACTCAAATCCACCTGTTTGCTAGTGTAAAAATAACTGTATTGATTAAATATTAATTGGGCATTAACTACTTTTCATAGTTTGTTTTCATTATTCTGTTTTTATTCTTTTATTATTTTCAAATACTTGAGAGCAAAAGACATTTCCTTACCAGCTTTGAGCTTTTATACTTGGCAAAGAATCTTTTTTTTTTATAGCAGATATTTTCTATTAACTACAGTGTCTTTAAACTGTTGCTGCCTAAACAGAGTACACTGTTTTATTCTTAATTTCTTGGCAACTATAGTGAGTTTTAAAAATCAACAGCAAAAAAATACATTTTAAAATTGAGATTTCCCCCCCCATCAGATTCTACCCCCTGGAGCAGAGGGAAGGGCAATTTTTGGACTTGTGTTACTTGACAGACTTGAAAGTGTCACTTTAAAGAACACTAAGGAGTGTGATTTGTGTGCCGAGTTAGTGTACTGTCCTTTTATCTCTAGCAGCCTGGATTCAAATTACTGTCTTTGGTCACAAGGGAAAATTCACTTAGTGAACCCAGTAGACATTTCCACATATCACAAAATACCATTACACAGCTCGGTACAATTGACAGCTTCTGCTTGGGACTGAAATAACAGGGGATGTAGCATGCTAGCACTAAGGAAGGATTGGCTTGTGTTTAAGGAACTAAATTGGGACTTAGGAAATCTGGGTTTAATTCTTGACCTGGCACAGACTTCCTCACTGATCTTGGACAAGTCACTTTGATTCTCTGTCCTTGTCTAGGACTTGGAAGATATTAACTAATACTTGTTAACATCCCAGTGTAGACAAGGCAGTGTGCCTTGAATGTGTGTTAAGCTGTTAAAAGAATGTCACTCAGTTCCACATTCTAAAATAGAGATAACAAGATTTCCCAACTGCACACAGGTATTATGATGATTCATTCATTGATGTTTGCATGGTACTGCAGAGACGAAGTTCCTAGACATATAGGTGCACACAGTCTGGAGCATCATTGTTACCACTAGCCAATGATACCAGTTCTGTTTCCATGAGTATTAAAATTCACTCATAAAAATGAGAGAAATAAAGGACTGCATGAAATAACTCCCAGTACACAATTAGACAAACAACACACGGCATTCCAAATCACATGCTAAAATCAGCTCTGCCACATCCAAAAAGGATGCAACAAGTTTGCCAATTAGGGTGACCAGACAGCAAATGTGAAAAATCGGGATGGGGGTGGGGGAGTAATAGGCGCCTATATAAGAAAAAGACCCAAAAATCAGGACTGTCCCTATAAAATTGGGACATCTGGTCACCCTATTACCAACTGAGTACTGGGAAAGCCTTCTCTTCAGATAAGATGATTTAGCTTTCAGGCATTTCTATAATTGAAAATCTCTCTTGACAGCCGTAAATTCATCTTAAAGAGTGATGGCAATCAAGGAAATATATTGTCATATTGCAGAATATCTCACACACACACACACACACAGAGTCAAGGTTTCTTTCCCCACTCTGAACTTTAGGGTACAGATGTGGGGACCTGCATGGACCCTTCTAAGCTTAATTCCTAGCTTAGATCTGGTAACGCTGCCACCAGCCAGAAATCAGTGTCTGGCACACTTTCTGTCCCTCCAAAACCTTCCCTGGGGAACACAGATCCAAACCCCTTGGATCTTAAAACAAGGAGAAATTAACCATTCCCCCCTCCTTTCCCCCACCAACTCCTGGTGAGTTCAGACCCAATTCCCTGGATCTTAAAACAAAGAAAAATCAATCAGGTTCTTAAAAAAGAAAGCTTTTAATTAAAGAAAAAGAAAGGTAAAAATCATCTCTGTAAAATCAGGATGGAAAATGCTTACAGGGTACTTAGATTCATATAGCCCAGAGGAAACCCCCTCTAGCCTCAGGTTCAAAGTTACAGCAAACAGAGGTGAAAATCCTTCCAGCAAAAGAAACATTTACAGGTTGAGAAAACAAACATAAGACTAACACGCCTTGCCTGTGCTACTTACAAGTTTGAACAGAAGACTGATTCAGAAAGATTTGGAGAGCCTGGATTGATGTCTGGTCCCTCTCAGTCCCGAGAACGAACAACCCCCAAAACAAAGAGCACAAAACAAAGAACTCCCTCCACCAAGATTTGAAAGTATCTTGTCCCCATATTGGTCCTCTGGTCAGGTGTCAGCCAGGTTTACTGAGCTTCTTAACCCTTTACAGGTAAAAGAGACATTAACCCTTAACTATCTGTTTATGACACACACACACACACACAGAGAGATATTTAAAGACATCACCCTAACTTGTCTGTGCCTCATGGCCCAAGCTGTCAGGAGAAACATGGAAGTGTTGCAAACTTTTAGGTAACAAGCTTTCAACTGAGAAACTCAATTGAACGTTAACCCATTGGAACATTTCACAGCCTCTCTCTCACACAGAAGCCAGTTTAAAAAATAGAGACTACTGACCCAAAATACCATTTAGATGGCCAATCATTTCCCCTATGCCTTTATTATTTTTCATGTGATTTCTGTGTGAATAAAAGCTTTTCTTATTCAAGAAAGGAAAGATGGTTTGGTGTTAAGGCATAAGACTGGAATGGGACTCAGGCAATCTTAGTTTAATTCCTGGCTCCAGCACAGGCTGTGTGTATCCGCTTGAGCAAGCTACTTGCCTCATCTTTCTTTGCCTCACTTCCTCACCTGTAAAATGAAGATAATAGCACTTCCTTTATCACTCCATTTGTCAGTGCAGGGACTAGCTCTTACTAGATCCATGTACAACAGTTCGCAGAATATGGTCCTGATCTTGATTGGGGCCTCTAGAAGCAACTGTAATTGAAATATTACAACAAACACCCATTGTCTCTTCCCTGTGTATCTTTTAGTAAGACTCTCAGAACTGCATCTGTGATAGCATGGAGCTATTGTTCTTCAAATTCACCATTTTGACCTAATTGCAAATTCAACATTAGACACTTTATTTAATAATCGAATAGGAGAAAATGGTTAGGAAAGGGCAAGTCCTTGTTTAAAAACATGTATCCATAATATAATATCCCCAAACCTGCCAGGAATAAATTACATTCCCATTGAAGTGTTCTTCCATTGCTGCAACAATTTTGACTTACTAAAAAAAAAGATTGCCAATGGCCTATAGAGGTGTAGTAAGATCTCATCTTTGGATTTAGAAATCAAAACCCAATATACCCCCAAACATTTGCAAACAATCCTGAGCAAGGACAAAACGCTAGGTACTATAACCATCATCTATGAGCTCTTTACAGGTTGGTGGTAGAGAATAAAAAAAGAGAGCAGGAAGGAAGCTACCTCTGATGTCACAATTCCACCAGCCCATGAATTTGTAATGAGTAGGACCCATTCTTCAGTCATTATAAATACAGCAACAACATTCTGAGGACAAAGTGAAAGGTAAACAGATTAAGTCTGATACTTCTGAAAAATTCCCCTTGTTTTCCAGCTCATCAGTGAAGAAAGCACCTTCCAAGATGTGGAAGCTGCAGTTGCATTGATGTGCCCAAAAGATGAGGTTACAGGCTACTTTACATTACAAATCTGCATTTAAAAAGTATCTGCATAGTTATTTATTCAATATTGCTATTTAGTAGATGAATTGTGATGGTGTCTAGAGGCCACAATTCAGTCCCCACTCTTGCTTGTACAAGTAATAAAAAAGAGTGGATGGGATTATTATAGTCACTGCTTACTTGCATTGCCTATCCCCTACATTTTCTTATCAAGTATTAGGACCATATTGTGTTAGGTGCTGTACACGCAAACCAGTATAATAAGAGACGGTTCCTGCCCCACAGAGTTTACAGTCAAGAGGCGGATACTGTTACCAGATTTGCCCATTAGGGTTGCTCTTTGGGGAGGGGAGTTCTGTAATTCTATCAATGTACTGCTTACGTCACTTGTGTTCTCATACGGAGCTCTACTTCTCCCTTCTGCAAGTTCCCTCCCAATGGAGCTACCCTGCAGGACCTAGGTTCCCCAGGGCTGGGTTCTTCCAGCCCCAGAATTAGATGAACACATGCACATATTAACAGAGCGCATCTGAGAGGACCAGGTTAATCAACACTTCCAAGCTCACAATGCAATTAGGCAGCTTCAGTATTTTGGATACCAGTAAAGGATTTATTACTAGAATTAGTCTGATAACTACTGAGCTAGGTATGTGCAGGCATGAGTTCATTAACATCTGGAGCAGAGATCCCCCATCAGGCAGTGCTTTCCTGCTTTGCTGGTCCCAGAGTTCAGTGCGGGTTTTGCCTTGGAATCTCTGTTCTCCATTCTGTATGCTAATGGAGATGCCTCTCTGTCCCATCTCCAATGCAAATGAGGCTAGGGGAGTTTCCTTAATCCTGTCACCCTTGTCCAGAGGGGTTTAGGTGTGTCTTCCACTGCCTTTTCATTGCTTTTTGAAAGTCTTTCTTCTGATCGGCTTTGGTTCAAGCAGAGGCAGGGTGGAGGGAGGAGGTCTTCTGTGAGTCAGACAGGCTGGGCACTGCGCCCTGGTTCCCCAAGAATACAGAGGTGATAGGTAACAATACAGTGTTTGTACTTACTAAACAGTTGATCGTAAGTAGTTTTGACAACCACAAAGATTAAAAGCCATAAGTCAGCCACCCCAACCCACACCCACCATAGAATCAGTCTTAAAAACCATGGGATTGTTTTTTAAAAGAGTAAATTTGGGTTTATTTTTATTTGCCTCTGGGTTTCTGAGCCTTTAGGGGTCACTTGGATCACCCTTCAAACTTTTCTCTGCAACCATAGAGGTTAGAAATGTACATTTTAATAAAAGCTGAAATTCTCATGTAATCATTTAACTCCATGAGATGGGGCTTTAAGTAACTTATCCAATATTGCAAGACTTGCAATGAAATCATGAAAGTTGGCAATACTCCATAATGGATCCATGAAGGACAACTGACATGTATTTTATGAACAGTCTGCACTCTCACGGATTTTGGTAGAGAGATATACCCTCTTCACACGTTAAGGTAACTATCCCAGCTGGATACACCTAAATATATAAATTATCATTGTCTGAATAGTCATAATCTCATGAAATCTGCTATGAGGCCACTATAGGGAGAAACTATAAGCTTTCTCTAAGCCAGACTTCCCAGGAGCGCAGGAGAAACAAGTTCAGATATGCTTTCATAACACGTATTGGAGACAATACTAAATGGGACAAGAGAGACCAACCCTGTTGAGAGAAGTGACCCAGATGTTTTGGGAGACCAGAGGACACTGCTCTTCCTAGGACAGCCTGCTATGAACCGGGATATAGGGAAAGGAACAAGGAAAAGGCAGAAGTGGATTTGCATGTGAAATTACAGCTACCACCATTTTACCTTTGTCACTTGACCCATAGTAGTACTATTCCCCACACAGGCACTCACAAGAACATAGGAGTAAATAATTTTCTTTGTTCCTTTCTTCTCTTCCTTAAATAAACAGCACATTGTGTAACCTGAAGCTGTAATTTGGATTTGTGCCTTAATAGAAGGAACACGTGCTGCCTGTGATTTGGAGAGGATTATACAGGCTCTGTCTTCTGAAGAGAAACCCCCCCCCACCACCACCAATCTAGGCAAGCCAAGGTCACAGAAAGAGTGCATGAGAGAAATCACAAAGAACTGTAAGGGACCCTTACAGGCATAGAGGGACACTCTGACCTCAGCCACTGGGGATACAGAAACCAGCTGCAACAGTAACTAAAAAATAGAGGGATTCTCACACAGAAAGTCATGTTGTTACAACAGAAGAGTTTGGGCTTCAATCCACAACCAAAAGGAAGTTCAGAGTTAGGGTTTTAAATCTGTGTCTAGGGACTGTCAATGATATGGTCCCTGAATCAAGAGACTCTCATGGTTTAGGAGGTCATCAGCATCCCTCGATGGAATTATGTAGCATTAAATTAAATAGTGGATTATCTATTCTTACTTTTGTCTAACTTATGAAAGCCTCACTAAATAAGGAATGCTCTGAACCACATCCTGCAAATTTTCATAAATTAGGGAGCTAAGATCCAATCCTGGCTGATGGTTTTGTTACACGGAGACGCTACGGAGTTTTCAGGGTAGTTGATTTTTACCACATTGACTTTGCAGACATCAGAGCTAAAACCTGGAAAGGGCAGGCTGAGCGATGTGGGGGATGAGAAGCCTATTCCTCCTTCTCAGCGGGCAGAAATTCCCCAAGCATCCCCTTTGTTAGTTCAGAGCTGTCTCATTGTAAATCAGTTTTCATCCAGAGGGACGTGAGAGACAGAAAACACCCATGAGAGAAGGAATGGATGTGTTTCTGAAATGGCTTTTCACTCAACCCCAGCAACATGGAAATGAAAGATAAGGACTTCCAACACCCAGGGGCTAAGGGGTACATTGTATGCTGAACACGTGTCCACACAAGCACAGGCAGTGCCTAACTCTCATTAATGCTAATGGGAGTTGAGCATGCACAAAAAGGAAGACAACAGAGCCACTGTTTTCACACTAGCTTGTAGGGGAGGGAAGCACATGCTGTTTAATTTTCCTCCAACACCTTCAGGGAGAGTCCATTACCGTGTTCACTAGAAGAAAATGAAATGGAACAGAAACAGGTGCCAATTAGCTGAAACCATTCACATTACAACATCATTCAACAAGTCCCTATCTGTATCTGCATTAATTCATGCCTCAGCTGGTCCATATGAATAAGGCAAGCTGATTACATTTGCAGGCAGCAAGATCTATGGCTAAATAACTGTAAAATCATAAACAAAATGACAAAAATGAAAAACAAGTAATAAAACTTGAAACAAAGACAGTACAAGGAGGCTCTGACTGTGAATGATGAAGAGTATATGTCCTCTGGGACACAGAGCAAGACAGGAATGAATGCCTCCTAAGACAGGAATGCATGCCTCAGCTACCAGAAAGGGATGGAATAGCTCCCAGCTGGGTTAGTGCTATGTGGCATTCACAGCAGTTCAGAATGCTGTGTGATATTTGATGGATGACATCAGCAATGCAGTCCTCTAACTCCTCTTCAACCTCAGGGTTCATCTGTACATTTCCACCATTCATTCCTTCTACCATTATAAGTGCCTTCTAAATGTACCAGGAACTACACATAGATTTTCTCAAAATGGACCAACCACAAGACAAACTCACAGAGCAAAACTCTCAATTGGTATAAAGCGGTGCAGCTCCACTGAAGTCAACAGAGCTACACTGATTCACACTAGCTGAGAATCTGACTCATGGCACTGGCCAAATCACTTAAGGATGCCGAGGCAGACAGGTTATCTGTAAAACAGAGATTGTATTACCTACTTACCTGTCAGAGGTAATGACTAGTCATTAGTTAATGACTGCATCATAATACTTTGAAAATGTAAAGGTGCTATATACTATAAGACTTTGACTTTGATTATTATTACTATTGCATTCAGCAACTTCATATTATTTTTAATACTGCAGCTTTTTCCTGAAGTCACATCCATACATCTTATGCAAATCAGCCCAATAATATACATTTCTAAGATACTGCTTACGCTGACACAAGGAACGTAGTGTGGACATGTTAAAGTGATTTAATTACTGTGATGGCTGTACATTGAGGTAATTTATGTCGACTTAATTTTGTAGTGTAAACTTGCCCTAAAAGCCGGATGGAGATCACACCAGAACACAGTAGGAGTGACATAGAAGGGTATTAAACTAAGAACTTCATTAGGTTTAAAAAGGAATGGTGATGGTGTTAAATTAGCATATATAGGCTTCTCGGATTATGTGGGTTTTCAAGAAGGCTTTGAATTTAGGAGAGTCCTGCTTTTCCCTCTGGAATAGGGAGGTTGTTTTATGACTAGGGGGTAGTATGAGGAAAATGGGAGAAGAAAAAGAAAAGTGGCAAGGCTTGCATCATCAGAACAGCAAAGGGAGTAATATGGAAGTGATAAGAAGCAAAAGTAGAGATGCAGGTTTTATAAACATTGTCTATAGATGTGTTCACATTATTTGCAACTCAGTAATAATTATTTTGTAGAGAAAACAGAGGAAGCATTGTGATTGCTCCAAAGAATTTACAAGTTGTGGCCCTGATTCTGTGAATGCTTAACATTATGCACTGTGGGTGAAATCCTGACCCCTCTCCCCCCACATTGATGGGATTTTTGCCATTGACTTCAGTGGGGCCAGGACCCTGAAAGTCAATGGAACTATTCACACCATGAAAAAAGTTTAGCACATAACTAAGGCCAGGTCTACATGAGAAAATATTTTATGAAAAATATGAGGTTGTTGTTATGGAAAAATTAATGCACCAATTATGTACCCTGCAAAAGAGAGGACAAATAGATACTCAGATATTTGGTAACTATTTATTCAATATGCAGACAAAATACATTCACCTTCAAAAACCCCAGCACATCCATCCTATTATTTTTAAAAATATTTATACATTTTTAGCAGACCACACATATCAGAGATTTCACTCACTAGAAACGACATGTCATGGGTAGAGAAAAGATGCTCATTCTGTAATAGGAAACACCCTATTAAATGGAGAGATCTGATGACTATATTACTGTTAAATGTTTCTCTACACAAAAAACAAGAATCATTACAACAGCAAGCTTATCTCTGATATTTACATGGCAAGGATTTGTAAACTTGTTAAAACTTCCTAAATAAATCAATAGTTTAAAAGAAGAATGTTTTTTTCTAGTATAGCAATACAGGCAAATTCTCCTAACATAGATGCACCTTATACTGACAAAAAATGTGCTTTTGCCAATACAGCTTATACTGATTCAGTGAGCAAAATACGCTACATGGGCAAAAGCACTTCTAGGGCCAGGATTTCAAACAAAATACTCAAAATCTGAGCACGTTTGCATATTGTGAGACATTCAAAGTTGGTCTAGTTTTCACAAAATGTTCATGTAAAATAGAAACACCACTGAGTGAAATTATTTTTGCTTCAAAACCATAAAAATATCTTTCTAGGTTTGCTCAGTCAAATAACCATTCATCTGAAATTTCAGTGATGCTGAAATTGGCAAAATGAACTCTCACTGAAGATTTTGAGAAATCTTTTCTACAATTTTGCATGGCCTTACTTTAACAAACCCATGTCTTCAGAGGTAAAAAGTTAGTGTATTGGCTTACTATGCCTGACAGCCTCCAGAGTTGGATTTCAGTTAAACCAACTGTATATTCTAAAAAATATTTTAAAAAATTCCTACTTCAAAAAGTCATTATTCAAAAATGCTACCTACTGAAAAGATAAGTTCTTTGTATGAATTCATGATCATATCTGCTGCCTTTACTTACTTAAAATAAGTTTTTATTACTTACTTGCAATAACCTTATTAGCATCAGTACAGCTACAGGAGAGTAACTTGGATTCTATTATTTACATCTTGCATATAATCAACAGAACCATTAATTAAGCTCTAATTGCAGAATCTTTATTGTTGGTGATGCTTCAGACAGAAAGAGCCCAACCTGACACTCTGATTGCAGGTTAAGTTTGCCAGGTAACATAGGAATCATAGGCCTCATTCTGCACTACATTACACTTCTTTTACATCAATAGAGTTACACTGGCATACAACTGGTATAACATGGTATCAGGCCCAATATCTTTTTTCACTGGGAAAAACCAGACAGTCATCAAAAAAAAAATGGTACCCAGGATGTCACTGTTACAGAGTCAGTTTGCAAATTAGAGCCCCATTATTTTAAGCATTTCCTCTATCTAAACTAATCTTCATAACGCTACTTCTCATTGAAGCGTGTAAACCAAGCATAGCGGTCGCACTTGGGAGAAACGAGTTCCAGCATATGTATGGGAGTGGGAGAGGGATACTGTGTAGAATTACAAAGCATAGTGCTGAAATCAAAAGCATTGCTGGTGCATTCTTCAAAGCAGCAGAAATCTAAGATTTCTGGAAGTGAGACACATAATGTAACTAAATGTGGATCAGCTTCTACTAAGAAGATCTCAGGAAACAGATGATGATAGTGCACCAGCAGCATTTGATCATTTTATGAATGCAGAGCATGAGTAGCAAAGTATGTGCATATTTTTGTAGCATTGCTTTCTAGGGCGTCGTTACAGTCTTTGTTTTCAGATATTGATGATATTCCCACAGGAAAACTTTGTTTAATGTTCATTAAGTTTGCTCTGTTCTGCTTAAATAGCATTTTCCTTAGACTGTTGAAAGCTAGCAAATACCTAGTTAAGGTCAACAAACATGCTTCTGTTTCTCTACCCACATAGCAATCATGTAAAACTTAACTCTTGCCTATTACCGTCCTCTTTCCACAACTCATTGTTAATACCCAGGGCCCAGTAAACTACCACGAAGCCTGACCTCTGACATACATAGGAGGTCACACCATGATATAAAAAGCAGGAAATAAATGAACAATAGTACTCTGCATTTATATGGCACCATTTCATCCTGGCAACTCTCAGACATTCATTATGCCCCAAAAAACCCTGTACTCATTTTAGAGGCATAAATGGATTGGGATTTGCCCAAGGCAAAGAATCCTAGTTTCTGTTCTAACCACTAGATTACATAAACTCTCATAAATAATTAACTCAGTCCCTTTCATAAAGGATTTTGATGGAACAGCTGAGTCTGATGGTGTTGAAAGTATCAAATTCCAGCAGGGATTTCTGTCCCTCTGGGAATGTGCATCTCTAGCAGAGGCAGCTCCAGGCACCAGTGCAGCAAGTGTGTGCCTAGGGCAGCAAGCCGCGGGGGCGGCCTGCTAGTCACTGTGAGGGTGGCAGGCAGGCGGCTTTCGGTGGCATGCCTGCGGGAGGTCCACCGGTTTTGGCAGCAATTCAGCGGCAGGCATGCCACCGAATCCGCGTGACCAGCTGACCACCTGGTACAGTTTGATTCATTTAAGATTTTTACTATCTTTGACTCTGTGCTTTCTTTCTCATATAGTGCCACTCCTCCACCAGCATGACCTAATCTCATTCCTATTTTTGCTTGGGGTGGCAAAAAACATAGAGCCACCCCTGATCTCTACGTCTGTGCAACTAAAGAAACTGCTCTTATTTCATTGAAACCATTTCAAGTTTGCAGCAAAGTAGCACCACTGAATTTTACGTTTCCTTGAAGCCACCCTAACAGCTGTGGACTGGAATACTCTCCTTTAGAAAGCATGCCAGGGATAGAGTCCCTGACCATTCAGAAACCAGCAAGTCAAATCAAAGCTAATCTGCATTCACAAATATGTATATTCGAACACAATATTCTCTCTTACAAACACACACACACATCCTCCCTCCCTTTCTCTGTTTAGTGATTGTGACAGCAGGGAAATTATATACTGCAACTTCCACTCCTCCTCCTTTACATTTGTTCCTACACAGCTAGTTCCCACAGACAGGGATAAGAACAGAGCTCATTTTCTCCACCCCCTGAAACTAGCATCCCACCAACGCATTTAATAGGGCTCAACATTTGAAATGGCACAGGGAACCTCACCAGCCACTATGGCATGCAATTTTTTGTTTAAATTCTTGCCTTTTTAACCTGATTATACAGCCAGAGTGAGAAAGGCAATTAGGTTAAAGTGAGTAGATTATCAGATTGAAACAACAGGACATCTGACACTCCCTAGCCAGTGGAGAGTCTATTCCACGCACTCACTCTCTTCCCTCCCCTCACAGGCCAGTGTTGCAGTTGCTGGCTGAATCCCAGGCTCTTGCAAGCACTATCTGCCAGGCCCAGTGCAGTGCTGCCCTGGTATGGCCAGCCTCTGCTTGTAAACGGCTGCTGCAGCTGCTTTCCCTGGAGCTGTGGAGAATGGTACCCCAGAGCCTGCAACAGCATCTCCTGCTGGGTTGATTAGTGAGGGGAGCTGCTGAGTAGAGAATGGGACACCTGTGCGTCCTGCTTTAAGGTGCCAAGATTTCCTGGTCAGGGAAATGAGACCTGTTTTTTTTTCTGGGACAGACTCTCAATTAGGCTGAAGTCTCCTCAGCCATAAAGGTGTTGACGAACCAGCCACACTGGCAGAGCTGTGTGGAGTTCCCCAAGGAGCCACAGCCCAATGTAACCTGAGGTAAATAAAGCACATTCCCCATCCTCAGTGACACACAGCTCCCCTCCAGGCTTTCCTTCACCTTCTTCATTTTCTTCTCTCGTTCCATCTCCCCTGCTTCTCTTTCATGTCTGTTCTGTTTTGGCCCCCTCTCAAATTCTCTTCCTGACTTCCTCCTTGCATGGTTTTAAAGACAAGCAGCCTTCCCTCATGCTGTGGGGGCCTCTCCTCGCCATTGGCGGTCCCTCTGCTATCCTGCTTTCCCCCTCGTCCTTTTGAGTCTCAGCTGGCATCTCCCTCTCTTTCCATTCAGTGATTTTCCTCATTGCTCCCCCTCCCACCACTTGAGCAGTTGCTCCCTTACCCTCCCTATCAGCTGTTTTGTTCTCTCCCTCACTCCATCCCCCTCCTTAAGGCCAGACAGTTACGCCAGGTGACATCACAGTTGCTGTTCCCTAACCACAGTCCCTCCCCCTCACAAGCCCGGGGATGGCTCTCTCCTCATGCCCTCTGGCACCCAAAAGGGGCAGGGACAGATGGGGACACAGCCCCCATTCACACAGCGTGATGGGGAGCAACAAGAGGCACAGAGCCTGATAGGCACTATTCAGACCTTTGGAGGTGTCTCCTTACTCCAATTTTCAAGGATGCCAGAGCCTTCCCAAAAGCGGGGGGCTGTCCCGCCCGAGGCCCCTGCCTCCAGTCAAACCAGAATGGGAGCAGGGAGCCCGGCCCCCACCTGGGGTGGGGGGACTGAAAGCAGCCCCCTGCCTAGGTCCCCACCCCCTGGGGGCTCAGCCTAGGGCAGGTGGAGGGGCCTCAGAGCTGCAGCCTGGCCATGATAAGAGTTGCACAGGCACCTATGGGGAGCGGCGGCGGCGGCGGCCCCGCCACCTGCCCACAGTGCAGGGGGCCTGCCAAAAGCAGCCCCCAGCCCATGTCCCCGGCCCCCCATCCAGGGCAGGTGGAAGGTCTGCACCGTGGCTCCCCACAGCTGCCCGCACGGCTCTTACCAGGGCTGCGCTGTGGCTCCAAGGCCCCTGCCCCCAGGTGGAGCTGGGTCGGGGAGAGCTGTGTGGACAGCTTGGTGAGCCGGCGTGGAGTCATGGACCCTCCACTTGCCCTGGGCTGGGCGGGGAATCCAGGGGGTAGGGACATGGGCCGGGGGCTGCTCTCAGTCCCCCCCACACACACCAGGGGCAGGTGGAGGGTCCATGGGGCTCACACAACTGCCCAGACTCCCTGGCCAGGCTCCATGCTGGCCTGGCCATGGGGAAGGGGCCTCGGCGGGAAGAGGAGGGGAAGGGGAAGGGGTCTGCCCCAGCGAAAAGTGGACAGGCCAGGAGCCACTACCAGTTTATTCTCCATGCTCCTTTCCCCGCTCCCCCCTCAGCTTCAGCATTCTCTCTCCTTGTTTATCCCTCTTTCTAAGGCCTGGTCTACACTACGAGTTTAGGTCGAATTGAGCAGCGTTAAATCGAATTAACCTTGCACCCGTCCACACAACAAAGCCATTTACTTTGACATAAAGGGCTCTTAAAATCAATTTCTGTACTCCTCCCCAACGAGGGGAGTAGTGCTGAAATCGACATTGCTGGTTCGAATTAGGGTTAGTGTGGATGTAATTCGACGATATTGGCCTCCGGGAGCTATCCCACAGTGCACCATTGTGACCGCTCTGGACAGCAATCTGAACTTGGAACTTTTGAATTTCATTTCCTGTTTGCCCAGCATGGAGAGCTGATCAGCACAGGTGACCATGCAGAGTTCATCAGCACAGGTAACCATGCAGTCCAAGAATCGGAAAAGAGATCCAGTATGGACCGTACGGGAGGTACTGGATCTGATCGCTGTATGGGGAGAAGATTCCGTGCTATCAGAACTACGTTCCAAAAGATGAAATGCCAAAACATTTGAAAAAAATCTCCAAGGGCATGATGGAGAGAGGCCCACAATAGGGACTCACTACAGTGCTGCATGAAAGTTAAGGAGCTCAGACAAGCATACCAGAGAACCAAAGAAGCAAACGGATGCTCCAGGGCAGAGCCGCAGACATGCCGCTTCTATGCTGAGCTGCATGCAATTCTAAGGGGGGGCCGCCACCATTACCCCATCCCTGACCGTGGATTCCGAGGAGGGGGTACTCAGCCATGCCTGAGGATTTTGTGGACGGGGGAGAGGAGGAGGAGGAGGAGCTTGCAGAGAGCACACAGCATACCGCTCTCCCCAACAGCCAGGATCTTCTTCTCAGCCTGACTGAAATAGACTCCCAACCCTCCCAAGGCAGTAACCCAGACCATGAAGCCGAAGAAGGGACCTCTGGTGAGTGTATCTTTGTAAATATAAAACATGGTTTAAAAGCAAGTGTTTTTTAATGATTAATTTGCCCTGAGGACTTGGGATGCATTCGCAGCCAGTACAGCTACTGGAAAAGTCTGTTAACGTGTCTGGGGATGGAGCGGAAATCCTCCAGGGACATCTCCATGAAGCTCTCCTGGAGGTACTCCAAAAGCCTTTGCAGAAGGTTTCTGGGGAGGGCAACCTTAATTCTGTCTTCCATGGTAGGACACTTTACCACGCCATGCTAATAGCAAGTAATCTGGTACCATTGCATGACAAAGCCTGGCAGCGTATGGTCCCAGTGTTGGCTGGCATTCAAGCAACATTCGTTCTTTATCTCGCTGTGTTATCCTCAGGAGAGTGATATCATTCATAGTAACCTGGTTGAAATACGGGAATTTAATTAAGGAGACATTCAGAGGTGGCCGTTCCTACTGGGCTGTTTGCCTGTGGCTGAAAAGAAATCCTCCCCTCAGTTAGGCAAGTGGTGGGGGAGAAGGGGGGCATTGGCGCTGAGCTGTTCGCGTTTGGCTAGCAGGGATCTTCCCTGATACCAGCCACGCGGTGGGGGGAGGGGTAAAGCGATCATCTCAGAGAATTGGATGGGGGAGGGGTAGTTTGGTTTCTGCTGCTGCACTTTAACACGAAAACCGCAGCACTCAACGGGCTTTGCTTAGTATGGGAAAGGAGGGTGCTGCTTTTATGAAGGTTGCAGAAGCTGAAAGACAATGGCTTACCATAGCTACACATGCAAGCTGAATTCTGTTGCCCGGCCCTGCATCAGGCACTCAATATTAAGATGCAAAATGCGACCTTGTACCGAAATCACATGTGCTATGTAATGTGAATAGTGTTGTTCACCGTGAAAGAGTATACCCATTGTTCTGTAAAATGTATCTTTTAAAATACTTCTCTCCCTTTTTTCCCCTCCATCAGCTGCAAATTTTTCAAGCCTCCCTCCTCCATCCCAAAGGCTATCTCAGATAAGGCGGCGAAAAAAATGCATGTGAGATGAAATGTTCTCTGAGATCACGCAGTCGACCCGCAATGAAAGAGCTCATCTGAATGAGTGGAAGGACACAGTATCACAGCACAGGAGAGCGGCCAATGAACATGAGGACAGGAGGGACGAACGTGAGGACAGGAGGGACACTCGAGATGAGAGGTGGCAGCAGAAAGATCAGAGGAGGCAGGATGCAATGCTGGGGCTACTGCGGAATCAAATGGACATGCTCCGGCGTCTGGTGGAGCTTCAGGAATGGCAGCAGGATCACAGAGTGCCGCTGCAGACCCTGTTTAACCACCCTCCCACCCCCAAGTTCCATAGCCTCCTCACCCAGATGCCCAAGAATGTGGTGGGGAGGCTCCGTGCACCCTGCCACTTCACCCCAGTGGCCAGCCCAAGCAACAGAAGGCTGTCATTCAACAAGTTTTGAAGTGGTCTTTTCCTTCCTTCCTCCCCTCCTCCCACACCCCACCCAGGCTATCTTGTCAGTTCTCTCCCTATTTTTATAATCAATTAATAAAGAATAAATGGTTTTTAAATGATAGTGACTTTATTTCTTTTGCAAGCAAGCTGTGATTGAAGGGGGAAAGGTGGCTAGCTTACAGGAAAAGAGTCAACCAAGGGGGAGGGTTTTCATCAAGGAGAAACAAACAGAACTGTCACACTGTAGCCTGGCCAGTCATGAAACTGGTTTTCAAAGCTTCTCTGATGTGTGGAGCTTCCTCGTGTGCTCTTCTAATCACCCTGGTGTCTGGCTGCATGTAATCAGCGGCCAGGCAATTTGCCTCAACCTCCCACCCCACCATAAATGTCTCCGGCTTACTCTCACAGATATTGTGGAGCACACAGCAAGCAGCAATAACAACGGTAATATTGGTTTGGCTGAGGTCTGAGCAAGTCAGTAAAGTGCGCCAGCGACCCTTTAAATGTCCAAATGCACATTCTACCACCATTCTGCACTTGCTCAGCCTATAGTTGAAGAGCTCCTGACTACTGTCCAGGCTGCCTGTATATGGCTTCATGAGCCATGGCATTAAGGGGTAGGCTGGGTCCCCAAGGATAACTATAGGCATGTCAACATCCCCAACAGTTATTTTCTGGTCTGGGAAGTAAATCCCTTGCTGCAGCCGTTTAAACAGACTAGTGTTCCTGAAGACGCGAGCGTCATGAACCCTTCCTGGCCATCCCACGTTGATGTTGGTGAAACGTCCCTTGTGATCCACCAGTGCTTGCAGCACCATTGAAAAGTACCCCTTGCGGTTTATGTACTGGGTGCCCTGGTGCCAAGATAGGGATATGGGTTCCATCTATCGCCCCACCACAGTTAGGGAATCCCATTGCAGCAAAGCCATCTACTATGACCTGCACATTTCCCAGAGTCACTACGTTTGGTAGCAGCAGCTCAGTGATTGCTTTGGCTACTTGCATCACAGCAGCCGCCACAGTGGATTTGCCCACTCCAAATTGATTCCCGACTGACCGGTAGCTGTCTGGCATTGCAAGCTTCCACAGGGCTATCGCCACTTGCTTCTCAACTGTGAGGGCTGCTCTCATCTTGGTATTCTGGCGCTTCAGGGCAGGGAAAAGCAAGTCACAAAGTTCCATGAAAGTGCCCTTACGCATGCGAAAGTTTCGCAGCCACCGGGAATCATCCCACACCTGCAACACTATGTGGTCCCACCAGTCTGTGCTTGTTTCCCAGGCCCAGAGTCGGTGTTTCACAGCATGAACCTGCCCCATTAACACCATGATCTCCAAAGTGCCGGGGCCCGCGATTTGAGAGAATTCTGTGTCCATGTCCTCATCACTCTCGTTGCCGCACTGCCGTCGCTTCCCCCTCACCTGGTTTTCCAGGTTCTGGTTCAGCATAAACTGCACGATAATGCGCAAGGTGTTTACAATGTTCATGACTGCTGCATTGAGCTGAGCGTGCTCCATGCTTGCCATGGTATGGCATCTGCACTGAAAAAAGGCACGAAACGATTGTCTGCCGTTGCTCTGATGAAGGGAGGGGCGACTGACGACATGGCTTACAGGGAATTAAAATCCACAAAGGTGAAGGCTTTGCATCAAGGAGAAACACAAACAACTGTCACACAGAATGGCCCCCTCAAGGATTGAACTCAAAAGCCTAGGTTTAGCCAGCTGTTGATTTCACAGAGGGAGGGGGGAGCAAATGAATACAAAACAAATCAGGTCTATTTCTTGTTTGGATCCACTCCATCTATCTTTTATATCTTAAGCTGGCAGCAGACGGTGCAGTATGACTGCTAGCCATTGTCATCTCCTGGGTGCTTAGCAGAAGATGCTGCATTATGACTGCTAGCCCTCATCATCTCCTGGGTGCTCGGCAGAAAATGGGAAATGACCTGACTGAGTCACTCCCATCTCTGTATGATGATGATGGCTTTCAGTCCTAATGCACCATCTGCTGCCAAAAGGCAATGAGCTGCTGCTGTGTAGCAATGCAGTCCCATGTCTGCCAGCACCCAGGAGACTTACGGTGACGGTCAGCTGTGCGGGCTCCATGCTTGCCATGGTATGACATCTGCACAGGTAACCCAGGAAAAAAGGCACAAAATGGTTGTCTGCCGTTGCTTTCATGGAGGGAGGGAAGGAGAGGGGGGCCTGATGACATATACCCAGAACCACACGCGACACTGTTTTTTGCCCCATCAGACATTGGGATTTCAACCCAGAATTCCAATGGGCAGGGGAGATTGAGGGAACTATGGAATAGCTACCCACAGTGCAACACTCCGGAAGTCAATGCTAGCCTTGGTACTATGGACGCACACCACCGAATTAATGTGCTTAGTGTGGCCGCATGCACTCGACTTTATACAATCTGTTGCCAAAAATTGAATTCTGTAAAATCGGAGTAATCCTGTAGTGTAGAAATACCCTAAGAGAAAGACTCAGCATGGTGCCCCACTGGGCAGGTACTTGCTCAAAACACAGACATGAGACTTGCTCAAGAAGTACCCACCTGATGGCAACTAGTTAGGAGGAATTTCAACCTCTGACCTCAGTTTGTCACTGCAGTGACAGAACCTATCTTCATCCTTGCTGTTGCTGTTCCCAGCAACAGCAACAACTACCACAACAGAGGAGTTCCGCTGCCTTACCTTGTACACTCCCTTTAGCAGTGTGATTCCTTACATACATACTGTATACTATTTCCTTTTCTCCAACCCTAGCAGAAAAAGGCACGATGAAAATTGAAATTGTACTGTTCCAGAGGGACCCTCCTTTTGTTTATTACCTCCCTCTTTAAATGCATTATTAGAGGTTCAGAATTAATAGTGGCAGTCCCATGCACTAGCAGAAAGTTTTAATTTTGCAGATAATATTACACTATTACACTACATTAATATTACACTACATTAACTTTACTGTACAACCCAGTGAGTGGAAGCACCCAAGGGACTTAGAAGCAATTAATATAGTTAGTTTATTTACTTACCTCTGACACACAGAGGGCATTCAAAGGCAATTGGAATAGTGTTTACCTACACAGAACTATAGGGCTTCTCCAATATTACCAATGAATATCCTGTCCAAGGGTCACTGTGCTACTTAACTCTTTCAGGCAATGGAAAATGTGAAAACAGAAATTGAAATATCAACTTTAAAAAACAAAAATCTTCCCTGCATGCAAGAATAAGACATTAATGATGATAGGATACAAAGACAATTCTTAGCTCTCATAGGCTCCATATTTGTCAGCAGTGTGAGAGATACTCAATAAAGGCTAACACCACCCCGTTTATTACAGACTTTTATCATGTTCCAATACAAGAATCTTAATGAAGATATAGTTAATGTTGGAAGCAGACATCATTTCAAATAAAACAACTTTATTAGAACATTGAATTTTTTTCTATAATTACAAACATTTAAAAACCAAGTCAAGGTTAAAGTTTAATAACAGAACTGTTGGGGGGAAAAATATCAGGAAATTCATAGTTTAGGTTCCAGAAACAATCTTAACTCTGAATATTTGTCAATGTCTATTCCCTGCCTGTCCATCTATCCTCACCTTACATCCAGCCACCATACTGCCTCATGCACATTTCCTGTGTGGACCCAAAACCTCAACTACCATACTGTAGAAACAGTTATGATACAAAGAACCAGACCCTACATTTTCAAGAGGGACTAATGATTTGGGGTGATCAGCTGGAGAGACCTTAAAATATAGTCTGTTTTTCAGAAAGTTATTGCATATTCACCCTCTGAAAGTCATACACCTTTAAGGTGTCTCAAGTTGGGCATCCAAAAATGGAGGCACCAAAGATCACTAGTCACTTTTATACATTTAGGCCCAGGGTAACACATTTTTATGTAGGCTGAAAAAGATCAGGTGCAAATTCAAAGGAGTAATCAAAGCCTATAGTTTAAAATTTTAAAAAATTACATTTGAGGGTGACATCAAATGGACTTCAGCTTCTGTTAGATGCTG
This sequence comes from Mauremys mutica, assembly GCF_020497125.1. Classification (NCBI taxonomy): domain Eukaryota; kingdom Metazoa; phylum Chordata; order Testudines; family Geoemydidae; genus Mauremys; species Mauremys mutica. The sequence goes on from NC_059075.1 coordinate 111,296,722, forward strand.
GGGGATGAATATCTCATCATTGCAATCAAAACAGCGGGTACTAAACTATTACTTAATTAAAACCAAGAAACAATGGGAAGCTTCCTGTAATGGGGTGGCACCCACCTCTCGTAAGCACCCCCTTGGTCAAGTGCATGCCTGCAATCACTCAGTTCGTGGGACGGGGTGGCACCCACTTCTCATGAGTACACCCCCCACCCCTTTGGTCAATGGTTTCTTGGGCAGTTTTTCAGTGACTCAGCCCTCTGCCCAAGTCACACACACTGTCTGTAGGTAAAACAGAACCACTCCCTTGTTCCGTCCCTGGTATGGGGCTATACCCCCAGGGCTTCCTCCCTGGAGACACTGTCTTCCTGCAGCCCTCTCTGGGCTCAGTCCTTGCTCAGTCCCAGCAGCCAGCCAGGAGCTCCTTCTTAGCTCCCCCAGTCCCTGCCTGCATTGATCTGTCCGTGATCCTGCTGCTCTTTCAGCCAGTCAGAAACACTGTCCTTTCGCTTCCAGCTCCAGGCAGCAACTAACTCGGTCTCTGCTGCTCCTTTTATTGGCCACTCATGCAGCCCCTCTGATTGCCTCCCCTACAGTCACTTTAGACCACTTGGAGGACTTCTCTTCTGCTCCTCTCTGGGACAGGGTGTGACAAGACCCTGAAGCCTCCAACAAGGGGCCTCTGGGTCAAACCCACCCCCATCACACTTCCATTCAGCTCTCTCATTGCAAAGTAATAGACAAAAAAAAATCTCAGTGGCAAGAGATGAATTGACTCGTGATTTTCAGTCCCACTGAAGTGATATTGGAATTCCAGCATGTGCCAGGAAAATTGCTGACATTTTTCAACAGCTTGGAAAGCAGGCAAAAAGATGAGGGTTTGTTTTTTGTTATTGTTTAAGAATTGTGTTTAATTGTGTGGGAGATACGTCCCTAAATATGTAATTGCAAAGTAATATACTAAGATTTGTTGTGGAGTGCATTGTTTGTCAGGAGTGCATTACTGTCCAGAACAAGGCAGTGTGAAAAAACTTTCCCTGTGTGTATGCTATATACATATTGGCTTAGGTTTTCCACACACAACTCACACTAATTTCAATGGGAACTGCATACAAAATTCCCTTAGGCAACTTGGCGTGTGTTTTACAATGCTAATTTCTGCCAGGAAATCAAGTGGATTTGTTAAAGGAGTCTTTTCTCCTGTAGCAGCCAAGGTAAAGAATCTAGGCTCTCCATACAGTTAACAATGAACAAAATAATACATTATATGTCTGTAAAATTAAGTAACAACATTCAACTGAAGATCTCACAGCACACCTTACAGATGTTCATTAATTAATCCTCATAACCATCTTGTGAGGTCAGGGCCAGATTCAAAGCCTATTGAAGCCAATGGAGTTTTTTCATTGACACCAATGGCCTTTAAATGAGGACCTAATTAAGTATTATCACCATTTTACAGATAAGTAATATTTAGAACTAACAAAAAGATTAAATAACTTGCAGGTCGGGTTGGGAATAAGATCGACAATACTGGCTTCCTGTCCTCTGCTTTTAACCACTTAAACAACACTCCCACTATGTCGTAAGTGACTGGACTACTACCGGTCAATATAAATTTAATTTTCATAAAGTAGATTTACCCTTGTAATGAAAGCACATGAACACAAAAAATCACATTAAAAATGTTCCCATTAATCTGCTCTCTCTCTCACTCACTCTCTGTCAATGTTGCAGCTTCTGTTTTAATTCCCAGTAAAATTTGATGGTTTGTTTTTACATTCTGAGTCTGGTTCAGTCTGATTGGTTTTCATTGCTGGATGCTCTAGTGAACCTCTGAAATCTGCTTTATTTCTTCTTTTAATATGGATATGAGCTGGCTAGAAAAGGCTCTTTGCGGGAGGGCTCCCTCATTTACATATCCTACTATTTTTTTCCTTTTTAGTGGTTATGCTGCATATTTTGAGCTCAAAGAAAAAAGAAAACACCCTCTAAGTCAACTTAAAAAAAAAATCACACACACATTTGGATTTATGTAATGAAAATCCCTGTGATTTAGAGGGAGAGGGGTGAGGAAATCTCATCCACGTCTTATATTCAATTAAATCAATCCTGCTGCCCTGGAAGTCAATGGGCATTCTCTGATCGAGCCTAATTCTGCTTCCAACTGGGTGAAATTTTCAACACCTGAGTGATTTAGGCGCAAAAGTCCCCATTTTCAAAACTGACTTAGATCAAGATTTTCAGAAGTGATTGGTGATTTTGGGTGTCTCAAATGTTGATTCCCAACTTGAGATACTTTGAAGAGGCCTGATTTTCAGGAAGTGCTCTTTACCCACCTCTTTGAAAATTAGGTCCCTTTCAGGTGCCCCAAGCTAGGCACTCAGATCATAAGAACATATGAACGGCCGTACCGGGTCAGACCAAAGGTCCATCTAGCCCAGTATCTGTCTACCGACAGTGGCCAATGCCAGGTGCCCCAGAGGGAGTGAACCTAATAGGTAATGATCAAGTGATCTCTCTCCTGCCATCCATCTCCACCGTCTGACAAACAGAGGCTAGGGACACCATTCCTTACTCATCCTGGCTAATAGCCATTTATGGACTCAACCACCATGAATTTATCCAGTCCCCTTTTAAACATTGTTATAGTCCTAGCCTTCACAACCTCCTCAGGTAAGGAGTTCCACAAGTTGACTGTGCGCTGCGTGAAGAACTTCCTTTTATTTGTTTTAAACCTGCTGCCTATTAATTTCATTTGGTGACCCCTAGTTCTTGTATTATGGGAATAAGTAAATAACTTTTCCTTATCCACTTTCTCCACATCACTCATGATTTTATATACCTCTATCACAGGGGTCGGCAGCCTACGGCACGTGTGCCACCTTTGGCACGCGAGCCGATTTTGCCTGGCACGCAGCTGCCAGCTGGGGTCCTGGCCGCCGGCCCTGCTCAGCATGCGTGGCCAACTGAGTGAAGTGGAGCCAGCGGCCGGGACCCCAGACTGGCGGCAGGCATGCCCCCTGGCTCCCCCCTCACTGCGCTCGGGTTCTGCGGCTCCCGGGAGTGTGAGCCGCCAGGGCACGGGACCCTGAGCCTGCTGCAGGAGGGGCGGCAGCTCACACTCCTGGGAGCTGCAGAGCCTGAGCGTGGCGAGGGGGAAGCCGGGGGGTGCATGAGGCCTGCTGCCCGCATGCATCCGCTGCAGGAGTCCCCCCCCCAGGGGGCACCGGGCCGCAGCCTGGGCAGGCACACCCCCCGGCTTCCCCCTCACCGCACTCAGGTTCTGCAGTTCCGGGGAGTGTGAGCTGCTGCCGCCGCTGCCCCTCCCACAGCTCCCCCCTCCCGATGCCTCAGCACTCTGTGGGGGAGGGGCTGTGTGCACAGCAGCCTGGCAGCATGTTTTGCCTCCACGAGGAGCCAGCGTCTCACCGGCATGGGCCTGGTAATGGGAGTCCCGGGGGGCAGTCAGGGAGCAGGGGGGGGTTAAGATGGGTCGGGAGTTCTGGGGGTCCTGTCAGGGGGCAGGGAGTGGTTGGATGGGGCGTGGGAGTCCCCGGGGGTCTGTCTGGGGGTGGGTGTGTTCATAAGGGTTGGGGCAGTCACGTCAGGTAGGGGATAGAGTCCTAGGGAGGCAGTCAGGGTGGGAGGGTCTCAGGAGGGGTCAGGGGACAAGGAGCAGGGAGGCTTAGGTGGGGGTGAGGCTCTGGGGGGCAATTAGGGGCAGGGGCTCCAGGAGGGGGCAGTCAGGAGACAAGGAGCGGGGGGGGGGGAAGTGGGAGGGAATGGATGGGGGCTAGGGCAGGGCTCTCCCCTCTTTTTTGATTGTTGAAAGATGAGGGGGGAGCCAGGGGGCGCATGGGGGCTGGCACCCACGTACATCCACTGCAGCCTACAGGCGCAGCCTGGGCAGGAGGGGCGCAGCTGCTCCCCGTTAGCGGTGCCACTACCGCCTTTGCAGGGCTGCTGCCCCCCTGCACCACGCTGGCTCCTCCATGGCTGGGGCTCACTGCTGCCGCAAGCGGGATGCTCTGGCTCTCTGGCGCCTCTGGAAGGTGGCTCCTCCCTGCTGAGCTGCTGCAGTGGCCCAAGCCTGACAAAGCCAGTGAGTGAACTCAGGGTGGGGTTGGGAGGGCTCGCAGGGGGCTGTGCACCCTCCAGGGGAGTTCAGGGGGCGGGGAGAGTGGAACCTGGTCTGGGGAGCAGCCCCTGGGCACGGCTGGCCCCTGGGGTCTATAAAGGCTAGTTGGGGATTTGCCCCTCAATGAACCAATGTGCAAGGTGGAAGTTTCGCCTAGGTGGCAAAATATCCTTGCACCGGCCCTGCCCCAGGAGGTGTGTGCACCCCAGGTTAAGAACCACTGCACTAAACTGATAAGATCTGCATTTTAATTAAATTTTAAATGAAGCTTTTTAAACATTTTAAAAAACTTGTTTACTTTACATACAACAATAGTTTAGACTTAGAGAGAGAGAGAGACCTTCTAAAAATGTTAAAATGTATTACCGGCACGCAAAACCTTAAATTAGAGTGAATAAGTGAAGACTCAGCACACCACTTCTGAAAGGTTGCCAACCCCGCTCTATCATATCCCCCCTTAGTCTCCTCTTTTCCAAGCTGATCATTAGTCTCTTTTGGAAATCTTGGCCTTAGGCACTTCGGAGTATAAACCCCACTGACTTTCAATGAGACTTGGGCTCTTAAATGCCAAAGAGCCAGACAGACAAAGGTATTTAGGCACCCACACACAGATAGATGCCTAGGGGATTTTCAAAAGCACCTAAGCATATGTTAAGCGCCTAACTGCCAATGGGAATTTAGCACTTCACTTAGTTAATTGCTTTTGCAAATCGCATTAGGCCTTTATCTGCCATCTTTTGGCAGATAAATACCTTTGTAAACCTGGCCGAGTCCCTTTGAAAATGGGACTTAGGCTCTGTCACAGCTACCAGGTGAGCTGTGTGCTAGACCCTTTCAGTCCTTCCTGAGTGCACCCCTTAGGCCTGACTTCCTGCACCTCTCTCAAACCTCCCAGTCCCACCACTCTTGCACTGGATCTCTGGGTGGCAGCCCCCCTGCTTGCCAACCATGTTACTATGACAGCATAACTAGGTTTGGCACCTGTAAGCCCTTTTCCTCTGGAGTCTTGTGACCAGAAAGCTGTTTCAGTGACTCACAAACAGCTTCTTCAGAAGAAAGCATTATTTATTCAACCAAAGGGTACGTAGCATGCAGAGCAAAGGCTAAAAACAATAAAGCCCAATATGCATAGTTCTCCTTAGACACAAAGGTTAATCCTTCCTTGCAAGCTTTGGTAAGTTGCATTCACCTCAGTTATCTCCCATTTCTGGTTGCAAAAGACAAAATGAGTTGCTGCCGCATGTTCTCTGTTAGAGATTTTACCTTCTGGGCAGCTGCTGACAACTCACTCCCTCTTCCAGGTTCTATGGGGCTCTTTAATAGTGTATGGCTTTTCTATCTCCAGGTTTGCAGCCTTGGCACCCCAGCTGCGTAACTCTGCCTGGCACCTGGAAACCAGCATCTTCCCAGCTGATGGCCCAGCCATTGTTATCTTAACCACTTCAAAAGGATTTACTCCAGGTGTCTTATCTTTGCCATTCTTTCATTTCCTGTTTCTTTCCCTCCTTTGACTTAACTCCTGGCAGTCAGGCAGGATAATACCACCACACAGGTAAACTGAGGCACAAATGCTTTTCATAAAACATAATTCACGCATTTCTCTGTGTCTCCACAGATTTCACTGGGAAATGTCACAACATTTCTCTTTCCTTTTTTTCTTTAACATCTTCAAAGGATAATTCCTGGGCAGCTTGAAACTGAAAGCTGTTTCCAAGGGTTGTTGCCCCTCCATAAAATGTGCTCACTGCTGCATCAGAGAAATTGCTCCTTAGAACTGAGCTCCTGGCTTTTATTTGTGTTTAATGAATCAACAGAACTGAAACAAATGTGTAAACATTAAAGCAGAAATAAAAACAAATCTAGCAGTGACTCAGCAAGCCACCTTAACCAAAAATATTAAAGCAAACAAGGCATAAACCTTCCCACAATAGTTATACAGTCTGACTTCACTGACGCTACACCAATTTACACCACCTGAAGGTCTGGCCCTCCGTGTTAAAAACAAACAAAGGACTAGAAGTTTTACTGAGTATACTCAGCTTTGCTGGAGATAATGCTAGAAGTAAAACTGATGAAGCGGCCAGTCCCAACCAGGGTCTTATATAAAATTTAGGATGGATTCTATGATGGCTTTCTTTCTTCATGACAGATATTCCAAGCTTTGCTCAGGAACAGGAAGGGTTCTTGCAAGGGGAAATGGAGGTTTATTTGGCTCAATTATTGTTGATCAGCTGCATATTAACAGGGGTGTTTAGTCACATACCTTTCAGCTTGCCAAGGCCTAAGAGTGGGACTCAATGAGAAATGAAGCGCCAAGATGGGCAACACAAAAGAATAATTCAGGCAGGAACACTGTGGGATTCTTTCCATTAGTGTAAAAACCATTTCCTGTAGCCGCAGTGTCATCAGATGTCATTTCTGATGTAAATAACAGTCAATAATAAAAGTAGAGGGACACCGTACTTCTGCATGGAACGCAGATTACTTTAGGGGGGGAAATCAGCACTATCCCTTGAAAAGAGAAACATGAGAGAGATTTCCAGCAAGGAACTAAACAGAAGTGCTAGGAACATCTCTTATAAGGGGAATCAAGCTGAAACCATCAAATTCATTTTTTCACTGAGAATTCTCACTGTAGATGATCCTGGGGACCGTACTCTTCTTTTCCGAATAGGAGTAAGTCCCATTCACTCCTGCAGAGCGAGGAAAGAGGGCCAAGGATCACAGAGCTGACACAGCTGCGGGCTTTGTTCTCTATAAACATCAAACTTCAACGCTGTCACAAATGCCGTGTTGCAAATGGCTGAGCAGAAGTGCACATCTCCTGGTTATTGTCCCATAACATTAAATACAGTGAAATTACAGCGCACTTATGTATGACACTTCTGAGCTTGACATTTTCATTGCTAATGTCACCCACAGCTTAAGGCGTTTTTCCCATAAATCAGGCAGGATTTTTTTTCCCCCTTCCCAGGCAAGGTTACAAGTCTAGGAGTTCTATTTCATGAGACAATGTCAAAATTGCCATACACCCTCCATGTTCATTTAATAATAAATACGTTAAGAAGAAGATTCTTTGTTCTGGAAGCCATAAAAAATGCTGATATTGAGCCAATTTATATTAAAGAGGTGTCCTCCTCACCTCACTAATGACTTTGTACTAATCTATGATTTCTGTGCTGGGCTTTTTACTTTTATAATGCAGTTACACGTAAAAAAAACCTGATAAATTGTAACGTACACAGCTCAGTTAATTTCTGATAATAATCCTGAAAATGCACACACTCAATCTCTCGGTGTGTTTCTTTTATTTCAAAAACAATTTAACAAAACTGCTGATCCAGGTTTTTCTCTTTTCTCTGGGGGAGAATGCAAAGAGGAATTAAGGTGTAATGACTCTCCAGTTCCCCAGCTGACACCTTGTGATCTAACTCAGCCAGCTAATAATAAACCTGGGTTTATGAGGCATAGAGGTGTTTTCACACTTCAGCCCCACTCCATCAGCTTCCACATCTCTTCCTCTGCCACTGCAATAAAAGCACTCTTTTTTTAAATAGATGGCTGCGACATGGGGCTGCGTGAGCAATGGGCTCTCAAAAAAGATATTAAAATAAATGAATAAATAAATAAATAACATGGAAAGAGGGGGAAAAGGACAGAGCACGATGGCTGATCTGGAACTTTTACTGCACAACACAACACTGAAAATGGATCACACACACTCCTCCTCCCAGGAACCGCAATCTTTCATATAACCTGCATTGCACTCTAGCAGAATACAAGCACAGAGACATCGCTTTCGCTGTTCCTTCCATGAGACTCCTCTCACATGTGTGTCAGGCACTGAACAAGGTGCCTGACTGTGCAAAGGATTTGTGGGTAACACTACAGAGAGATGACATAACCTAGAGATTAAGGCATTAGACTGGGTCCCATGAGACCCGGGTTCTTCTTTTCCTGGCTCATCTGCTCTACTGCTGTGTGACCTGAGCAAATCACTTCTCTTCTCCATGCTTCTGTTTCCAACTTTTGAAGCTCCTAAATTTAAGGTAAAATTTTCAAAAGCACCTAGTGACTTAAGAGTCTAAGTCCCATTTTCAAAAGTGACTTAGGTGCCTAAAAGTTAGTGGGACCTGGGCTCCTAAGTAACTCGAGTGCTATGGAAAACTTTGCCTTCATTTATTTAGTCCAGGGGTCAGTAACCTTTCAGAAGTGCTGTGCCGAGTCTTCATTTATTCACTCTAATTTAAGGTCTTGCGTGCCAGTCATACATTTTAACGTTTTTAGGTCTCGTTCTATAAGTCTATAACTAAACTATTGTTCTATGCAAAGTAAATAAGGTTTTTAAAATGTTTAAGAAGCTTCATTTAAAATTAAATTAAAATGCAGAGCCCCCCGGACCAGTAGCCAGGACCCGGGCAGTGAGAGTGCCACTGCAAATCAGCTCGCGTGCCGCCTTCGGCACCTGTGCCATAGGTTGCCTACCCCTGACTTAGTCTGTAAGCTCTTTGTGGAAGGGACTATCCCTTACATCACCTAGCACAATGGGGCCCTGATCTTGGATGGGACCTCAAGGTGCTTTTGTGAAAAGAATCATTTCAAATCAAGACTTCAGGAAATGTTAGTCTGGGTAGCAGAGCAGAAGTAGAGAGATTTTTATGTGGAATCACAAAACATTATTATCACTGTTAATTTGTATTACAATAGCACCTAGGAGCCTCAATCAGGGACCAGGGCCCTATTGTGCTAGGCACTGTACAAACACAGAATAATGATGAGTTTTGCCCCCATCCTGGATGGTATGGGCCTGCTACAAGAAAAAAACCCTATTACCCCAATTACATTTCAAGTACCCCATCTGTCTTTGGGATCTCAGAGAGAAAAGACAGTGTGCACTGGAAGAGTCTCTTATTTAGCTACACTCCTCTACAGTCCATTTCCTTGCCAACACAGGATTGTTCTCAGCATCATCATATGCAAATTTCAATACCACATTAGAGGAGCTGCTCTTCAGAGTAGCTCACTCTATGAATTAGTAGCATTAGTCCAAACACCTCCCCAGTACTTACACTTATCACAGTCTTCAACTCAGACTTACGCTGAGAGAGAGACAGAAACCTAACCGTTTTAACCCTTCGTTTTTCCATCTTGCCGTGAATTTGCTATTGATTTACTCTGGCTGCTCCTGCCCTGTGAATGCATTTCTGCCTCCATCGGAAGGCCAGCACACTACTAACTGTTTGTAAACCACATCAGATATTGCTCTCCAAGACACTCTCCGTATATTACAAATTCATAATTCTCCTCTTCTTCTCTACATCCCAGGTCTCTAACATGCATCTGACAAAATGGTTGTGTATTTCCTATTGCCACACCAACACTGGAAATAGCTGCCATGCTGAGATGAGGCACAATCTTATGACGTTGTTGTTAATTACTAAGCATGAATAAAAATCCATAGGATTTAATTTGATACAAAAGTTATAACAACTAAGGACTGATCTCTGCAGGTGAGGAGATCCATGGGCAATTCGGAGGATCAGAGTCTTACTTTTCACCAAGCTACATGCCATTTCTTCCTTACACATCGCTCAATTCAGGCAGAACTTAGTCTGGTCAATTTCATTTGTTGTTTAAGGTCCCATTTTGTTTCTTAGTGTCACCCACATCCAAACGCTGTTATGTCAAGTTTTCCAACATGCAGGGCAAGGCCTGAAAAATACACATACTCATAGTGAGTAGGAAGCATCTCCTGTAGAGAACAGAGACCTAAGCTTTCAATTTTGGTAAAATCTAAGCTTTCATTTAATGCCACTTCTCCCCCCGCATTTAAAAACAAATAAAACCTAATTTTTGGAAATGTCAGAGTAATATTGGAGTGCAAACAAAAATCTCTGTGCCATGTATAGAAGGAACCCTTTCTTTATAACCCGAACAGTAATATTCTACTTCTTAGAGCTCTTGGGCAGATCCTCAGCTGGTATAAATTTACATACAATCACTGACTTCGTGGAGCTATGCCAATTTACAGCAGCTGAGGATCTAGTCTTTTGCATGTAAATCTCTTACTTCTCCATATAGTTGTCCACAGAAGTTGTGCCTCAAAGGAAGTGACCAGCAGAATTACCATTTTTGGTTGAGATATTTGTGGCATAATCTCCCATTAGAGTTAATAGAAAACATGCACCTGTATTCCCAAAGGCTGCTTTGTAAACTTCAGCTGCTATTGTGTCTGTGATGCTGATGCTGCTTCTTTCGTATGACAAGGGAGGAGAGTAGCAACATTCAAATGACCAAATCCAGATCATGTATGTAGTGTTGTTGTAGCCGTGTTGGTCCCAGATTCGTGAGCCAGTGGTTAGTTTTGGAAGTGACTTGGTGTAAATCTGAGATGCCACCAGCAAACACCTGAGGCAGGCCTGGATTTACAATGGTATATGGCATGGTGCTGCTGAACAGTTGTTACATGCAGCCAAATCTGTACACAAGCCAGTGTGTAGTCCATTTTTTTTTCATTTTTTGTAAACTTTGCCAACTTTTCTTAAGGGAAATGCCTTTTTGAATTGTAATAATTAAGAACAGGTAAGAGGATTGTAAATGGGAACAATGTCCATTCCCCAGCATTTCCCTCTTCTTCCACCAAACAAGACTGGAAGGAATCAGCAAACATAACTTTCTCTGAAAGTTACAGTACTTGGAGCGAAATGGACCTTCAGTCCAGTAGGAGGTTTTAGCAGGAGAGAAATAGAATTTCTTCCATCAAGGTTCATTACTCCCCATCCCTATTAATTTGTTTGTTCCTATGTCTATGCTGTGAGCTTTCCCTTCATGCAAGAAAAGTCCCCTTAATGGAGAATTATTTTTTGTTTAAAGGAGCTAAACACAATCTAGCAGCCCAAGGGCCCCTCCTCTTCCTTCTCCCGACACGTGTATCTCACTTCTGGGCTCCACTGAAGTCTCAAGCATCACAGAATTTGGCGTTCCTTTTGCTCAAAGTTAATGCCACATGTCTGACAGTTGGTAAATTGAGTCTCCTTTGTTTCCCGTGCTGGATTTCTCACTCGTTATCTTTCCGTTCACTGAAAAAGATTGCTTTCAAAATTGAACTTGTCAAGTCAACCGGTTCACTTCTGAACGATTGCAGGAATGCATGCTTTCTGAATCTATTTATTTCTGTTTGTTTGTTTGTTTCTTTGAGGCACCTTGAAGGTGAGTGCAATGGAAAAAGTAGTTGCAGCCCACTCCCACAGAGGATGACAAGTGGGCTGTGTACTTCACAGTAAAGCATAGCTCGGTAGGTATTTAATATGTATACATACGAACACATATCTGTATCTACAAACACCTATGCCTGTCATTACCACTCACAGAACAGATGTTAGCAAATCTGAAATGAAATCAGAAAAGTAGATGAAGTGTAATAAAGACCAGTCAGTGAGATAATTGGATGGAACTTCTGTTGCCAAGTCAAGGATTTATACTGCAGCTTCTGCGCTATCCAGAATATTGAGCACAACAGGACATGAGAAGAATACAAGAGCTAGGAACTAAATTACTAAATTGCCAATACTTCACCATGACTAAAGGATTCTGTCATTATATTCTAAAGCCTGCATTGGAAGATATAAATGTTACCTTTCTCCCTGACAGCAAAATTAAAGTCAACAAATAGTACAACTACCGGTAATTTTTTTTTAAATGCAGAACTTTTCCAGGATGGGGAGAGTTTGGATAGGTTTATAGGTCAAACATTCAGATATTCATGGCAACAACAGGGATAGATCTCAGAATCCCCTACTCTGCTTTTTAGAGCACAAGAACGGCCATACTGGGTCAAACCAATGGTCCATCTATTCCAGTATCTGGTCTTCTGAAAGTGGCCAATGCTAGATGCTTCAGAGGGAATGGACAGAACAAGGCAATTTCAAGTGAGCTATCCCTTGTAGTCCTGTCCCATCTTCTGGCAGTCCAAGGCTTAGGAACACCTAGAGCATGAGGTTGCTTCCTTGATCACCTTGGCTAATAGCCATTGCTGGACCTGTTCTCCAGGAACCTAACTAATTTTTTTAAACCCAGTTATACTTTTGGCCTTCACAACATCCCCTGGTGAGGAGTTCCACAGTTTGACTGCATTGTGTGAAGGAGTACTTCCCTTGCTTTATTTTAAGCCTGCTGCCTGTAAATTTCATTGGGTGACCCCTAGTTCTTGTGTTATGTGAAGGGGTAAATGACACTTCCCTATTCACTTTCTCTGCACCAGTCAAGATTTTATAAATCTCTATTATATTGCCTCTTAGTCATCTCTTTTCTAATATGAAGAGTCCCAGTTTTTTTAATCTCTCCTTGTATAGAAGCTGTTTTTAGCTGCTAGTGGTTATTTTTATTACATGGCAACACAAAACTATAGATGAGTCACCTTGGACCAAATTCAGCAGGTTTAACGTCCACCGATTTCACAAGGAGTTGTGTTCACTTATCCCAAAACTAATTGTGGTCAGTTTCTTAGCAACGAAAAGGTGACTTATTGCTTGATCCAACTCCCAACTAAAGTAAACGGGGCCTCTATTTTCAAAAGTAATTACTGGTTTTGGGTGCTCAACTTAAGACACCTTAAAGGGATTTGATTTTCAAAGGGCAAGTGTTTGGCACTTTCTGAAAGTCAGGCCCCTTTAAAGTGCCTCAAATTGGACATCCAAAAAGTCATTGTCTCTGACATGCATCAGACAAACTGCTTCTGCGCTTTCTCGTCCCCTTCCCCTTGTTGCTTTTCAAAATGTAAGCCTTGGAATCTTCAGCAGACTTTAATAAGAATCAGGATCATGCCCGTGCAGAATTTGGACAGGCTTTTAGGTTAAACTGTTTTTGTAAAAGATTTCTCCATCCAGGTTAGTTCATGGGATTATAAATGGCTTGGTTCTTCAAGCTTTCTTGTTTTGGTTAAAAATAAATAAAACCAATAGAAATGAAACTAGCCCTTTTGCCCTGTGTCAATTTTTAATAAGTCAATATCCAGCATGTTAACTTCCTGTAATGACAGACTGAGCCTGAACTGGGTAGCTAGGGCACTGATGGCACAGTGAGTGTGGTTTGCTCCTGGCCTCTATCCATGTCTTTACGTTCATGGCTCTCTGTCTTAAGATGAGAGAGGTTTTAGCATTTTGATATTACATGAGGGGTTTTTTTGTTTGTTTGTTTTTTAAGATGTAGCTACAAATTATGGGTCAGATCCTGAGCTGGTGTAACATGGCATTGCTCTATGGATTTCAGTGGAGCAATACTGGATTACCTCACTTAGGGTCTGGCCCTCTATTTGTTAATGATCTGTAATGATAGCTTGCTTTCTGTATTGTATCAGTGGCTGCACTGTTTCATTTTCAGATGGTGAAACACCCAAACAGACTGGCCCTTTCATCAACTGCTCATCAGGTGTGAAGCACGCTAGTTATTTGGATCAGCATGGCACTTTGTGACACATGTATCATAGCTTATCATTAGCATAAAGAAAAGAGGAAGATGAGGTCACCTTAGTTTGTAATTATCTATTTAACCATTTCACAGCTGGACCAGCATGTCAGCATCTGTGCTGCCACACCCTACCACGTTCCTGTAATGTGGTGAGTGAATCCCTGACAACCAAAAACTCTTAAGGCTTCTCAACATGCCCCATCTTATCCAGGTTCTTATATAATGCCCATCACCGTGGTATCCAAGAGGCCTCTCGGCATTATCAGGCGCACACAAAGATATATTAATTTTCTCTCCCCCAGTCAATGGGATGGTAGCTGGCCCCTGACTACTGCACTGAATAGTGAACCTCAGTATGGGGCTCTAAAGGTTTTCAAAGCTTTTTGGAGTCCATGTCTGAAATGAGCCTGATCTCACACAAAGTAGGATGCCAATTGCAGGAGCACACAAGGTGATGAGCCAATTAACTATAGCTACCAAAGTCCCTCCTTCCACACCAGGAGGCAGAGAGAAGGATAGCATCCTACATTCCCCTCCCAGATGCTGGGAAGAAGGCATGGAGAGGAAGGGACAGGAGAGGCACAGAGAGAGAAGAGATATTGGGCCATGCCCTGCTCCCACTGAAGCTTAATCGGGGCACTGTTCCAGATACACTCAATGATCATCTCCACTGGCTTCAAGCAGCTTATGGCACTGAGACAAGCAAGTGTCATTCAAATCCAGGGCAGTCAGTTCCTTGTGAACTTCATCAGCTCCCTTAGTAGAAGGCACTGCCATGTGGAATCAGAGCAGGCCTGTTAGGTTTCAGCCAAGGGTACTTGTGCGTGCGTGCGCACACACACACAGCTCTAGGCCTGGTTCACTAGAACTGCAAGCAGTGAACCAGAAGACACCAGAAGTCAAATGTTCAGTCATGCCTCAAGAATGTAGAGGAAGGGAGAGTACAACACTGTAAAAGTAAGGCTGTTCATCAGCTCTGGGCGGATCCTTTGATGTAGTAACATTTAGAGGCCACTATGTGTACTGCCTCCGCGAGTGTGGTCCAGTAGACAGGACCCAGAAGCCTGCCCTATTCCTGGCTCTGACATTTATTGTGTGACTCACTCGGCCTCCTTTCCCCTCTCCCTTCAGCAGCACTGGAACAATTTTTATAGCGGAGGTGCTGAGAGCCATTGAACCAAACTGCAAACCCGGTACACGATGGAAACCACTTCAAGCCAGGAGGTGCTGCCGCACCCCCAGCACTGCTAGTTCCTGCATCGCTGCCCCTCCATGTATAAAATGGGTATAATAATACTGACCTACCTGATAGTGAAGCTTTGAAGCTTAATTAATCTTTGAGATCCTTGGATGAAAGGCACTCAGGAAGTGAAAAGCATTGGCAGGGTTTTTCAGATGAAAGTACTGCTACTCTGATCTATGCTACAAGCCACATGACAAGTGCCAGTTACACTCACCTACTCGTGAGGGCCCCTGGAGAAAAGAGTCAGGAGGCCTGCAAGCTGGCAGCATTACTGAGCTCCACTTCATGCAAGAACAAGGTGCGCTGTGGTTGCAGCTGCCCTGAATAAGCAGCAGAGCCCTTCAGCTTAGGAAACTACTGCTATCAACTCAGTGTTCAATGGGTGATGAGGGAAGCATTTGCATAAAGTCAGAGCAATTTAACAAAACAACAACAAAATAATAAATGAATGAAGCTTTAAAAACAAACAGCTCCAGATTTCTTTATATAGAAACACACCTGTGATGGCCTTTGGCACTACAGAAACATGAAAAGCTGACAGCGTGTATATACACACACACAGGCATATGTGCCAGCAATTGTCTAAGACAGGCTACTGTGTCTGAACAAGATGATGGGCCATATTCCCTAGGGATGTAAAGAGATGGACCCCCATCGGTTTCCACAAGCAGAGAATCTGGCCCATCAGATCTTGCTGGGCATTCCTATTAAAAATATTTCAGGTCTTTTCTGTCTTTGCTCCACTTTTCATCCTCTTTGTTTTCACTCCTTCTCCTTCTGATATTTCAGTATTCTCCCCTTGTCTGATTCTTTTATCTCCTTCACATTCCATTCTTTTCCATTAGACACGTCTCGCCCTCTTGCATCCTGCTTCATGTAACACATTGCTCTCTTCTCCTCTTATCTTCCGAACCAGAAGATCTTTGTCTGATTCAGGAGACAGCCTCATGTTTAAACAATATTGTTGTGAAAGGGAGGGATGCTGCGGGGGGCAAGAATGGATGGAAAGGCAGAGTATGTTTAGAACTGGGATGTGCATTTTTTACATTATGTGGAAAAAGTGTGGTTTGTTATTGCTAACTTCAAAAAAAGTGATAGGACATTATGAAGAACTTGGCTGTAGATATCTCAGGACAGAGCCTCAGCTGGTATAAGTAGGCAGAGCTCTACTGAAGCTATTTATGTAAATTTCCAAGTGTGGAGAAACCTTTAGGATCTGGCCCATCATATAGAGAAATCCCATCATGTAGAGAAACACCCCACAGTCAATTCTCCTTCTCTGTATTGTTGTTCAAAGCTGCCTGCTACTTCACCTTGTTTGCTGCCTATCACGTCATCTGTGTTACAACATATGCTCTTGCTGCCATAACAAGAAACAAGATGTTCTTTGTATTGTGTGGGGGTGGCAATGGGCAGGGCTATAGGGTTATAGTTTCCTTTCCCCAAACGTCCCATCTACAAAAGCCTTACACACTGGCTATCCTAGGTTGAAAGACGAAGGGCTCCTTTTACCACACCAGCTAAGGGGGAGGGGAAGCTGTAGGGGTATGCTACTTCCCCAAGCCAAAGAGAGAAGACAGGGAGCTCTCCCTCTGCTTTTAGCAAAGGAAGAGAAGGCGTGTTGCCTCTTGCTCTCTCTTTGTTTTAAGCCATCGCCTTACAGCAAAGTTTTAAATGGTGATGTTCATTTTTAGATTAGGTGGAGCATAAGAGTAGTACTCATTAAGCATGTATAAGCTGTGCATAACAGTAGTATCCACCCAGCCATGCATAACAGTAGTATCCACTAAGCATGTATAAAAGAGTAGTATCCACTAAGCACTTTTCTAATGAAGCTAGACTTAAAATGTGATAAGGACACATCATACAAAAGTCATTTTAAAAATCCTTTTCTTGACTGGCCAGCCAACTATATGATAAACTGGTTTAAACAGGAACTGGGCTTAGGGCCTCATTCAAAGACCACTTAAGACAACTATTGGAGTCAAATAGACTCTGTTTTTGGATCAGGTCCTTAAAGAGGTTCCTATTCAGAGCCATGAGGCCAATACCAAAGGGAAAAGAAGGCTCCCATCTCCTTGCCATTCCAAGCCTACATCCAAGTTCCATCCCACTTTCAGTCAGATAGTGGAGGAGGCATTGAAGGACTAGTGCCCACAGACTGTTTTGTCATGGGGCTAACTTGAGACCACAGTGCAGCTACAATCAAGGCAGCTTGACTCAGTCTGCCCTAGGCCACACCAACCACGGTAGCTATCTTAATTAATGCCATGAGCAACACATCATCGAGGGGGTTGCATCTGGATGGGGCCGGTGGGAACTACTGATGCAGCCCTCGAGCTCAATCTCTAGAGAAGACAAAGCTGAAGGGGCTAGGGGTTTCTTCGATTTTTCATGTGTGTTCAGCAGAACCACGCTTCTTTGTAGGTTACAAACTGTTTAAAGAGCAGGCAGCCTCTCCTGCTACTAAATTGATGTATTTCTGCATGGATGGGGCAAAGTCAGCCCAGACAAATTGACTAATGTGTGATTTGGGAGGTGAAGTTTTAGAATTCTGCCTCTTGGTGCTCTCCATGTCACGTCTCAGCACTAGGGCACAGATTTTCAAAATGGCTCATTGCTCACAATTGGGGGATGGATTTTTAGAAGAGCTCCACTGCCGTTTGGGCAACTAAATAAGGGACATGTTTCTAAACATGCTCAATATGCAGCTGCTCTTGTGCTAACACCAATAGCCAGATTTTCACAGCACCCAATGTGTACCCAACATGCTGAGCACTTTATTTCAATGTATAAATGGAAGCTAAGCACCCATGATACTGGACTGATTTTCTTATCCCTTACATCTGTTTTACATCAGTGTAACTCTGATGACTTCACTGGTTTACACCAGTGTGTGCAAGAGTAGAATCAGGCCCCCACCTGTTGACTATGTGTTTTTTTCCAATCTATATGAAGAAAAGTTGTGACACAGTTTTCACTTTTGGATACTTCATGGGTACTGTGCAGCTTTCAGATCTGCAAAGTGAACTGAGTTGCTAGTTTCTGTCTCATTCTTCTAGAGGCCCTGCCAAAAGACACACAGGTTTGCTAGCACCTAAATGGAAAAAAGAATCCAAAAAGCAAGCACTGACCATCATCTCTACCAATATCCAGTTGTCTTTGTCTCCAATCTCCCTTTATGCACCCAGCACTGAAACTGTCTGTCACCATTGCCTTCTACAGCCTGATTCCATCATCATTTTATCACCATCGCTGCAAAACAGCCTGACTGCAACAAAAAAGTTGATAATGAAATCAGCAGACTCAAAAGAATTGTTGAAACTGGTCATGATTAAAAACAAAGAACAAATTCCCCCGCCTTCCCACCCCCCAAAAAAAATAAAAATAAAACTATAGCAGTGTGCAGAAGTAGGTAAAGGTGTGTTTGGATATCTTCACAGCAGCAATACAAGTGAGGGGATCAATCCAAAAAAGAGACAGAAGTAAGTTCTCAATTCAGCAAGGTATTTAAGGATGTGCCTAATTTTCAGCATGCGAATAGCCCTAGTGAAATCATGTGCTTAAAATTAGGCATGTGCTTAAGCACTTTGCTGGTTCAAGGCCTAAAGTTTCCCCTGCCTTTCCCCCCCCACCTCCTGAGGAAGAAAAGATTCTCTGGGTTATGTTGAGTTTGTAGACTACCTCAGCTTTGACCGGATGTGTCTTTGCAGCGCTCTCCATTTTACACTTCTCGTGTTGAACTTTGTAAGTTAGTTTATTTATAGAACCAGTAGTTAGTAGATTTGTGCCCTCAGCATTTGGGAGATGCCTGCCGTACACATTTGGCAGTTTTCAGTCAAAGAGGGAAAGCCAGAGATGAGAGTTTTCTAAGGCCCTGGGTCAAGACTCAAGCAAAATCCTTCCAGACCTAAGAATCCCCACATCATCCAGTGAACTTCAACCTGGCCTCCACGAATAAGAACAAACAGCACAGTGCATGTAAATGAAATAAAATACTAAAAATACTACTACTAATAAAAAATCCACATGCAACATTCCTCCAGTGAGAAGGTAGAAAGGTGGAAAGAACTGAATTCACTAGTGGAAAATGCTTAGCTACTATGATGGGGGCACAGGGTAAGAACCACAATAGGGCTGAATTCTCACAGCCATTAAAAGAAGAAAAAGAGAAGAGGGTGGAATTTGGGAAATGATTCACTTTGATGAGGCCCCTATTAGATATTTTTCTCTATCAGATTGGCGCTTTCTAGGTGAGTTTCAGATGTTATAACCGGTTTTGCCTGTGGAGAGCCTCAGAATATGTTGGGTTGTAGCCTGCCAAGGACCTCAATGATGCCTGGTGAAATCAAGCCTGGGTCATTTTGGGTCTGTTAACAAGGAACAGTATCAATTCCACATGTCATGAGGGAAAGGAGCCAGCTGGAGCTCATTAAATGTATTGCATTTCAAAATTTTTACAATTTGCTGTTGTTGCAACCTCCCCTTACAGCAGGAACTGTCAGACCTCGTAAGATGCCTACATTTAGAAGCCAAACATTGGGCACCTATTTTTGAAAACTTTGACCAAGTTCTCTACTCAGAGGTAATTCCCTAGTAGCAGCGGTAACACAGAGTGCATTTACTGACCTTTGCAGAGCACGGCAGCTCGTGACCTCCCCTCCAGACTGGATTACTGAAATGTGGTTTCCCTGGAGATCACGCAAACGTTAGATAGTGCAGAGTGACAGAGGTATCTCTTGCATGGAGAATATTACATCTGTGCAGTGAACTCAGCCCCCACCTCCAGTTTGTTCCTCATGGCAATTCAAAGTGTTGGCTTTGATCTGTAAGCCCTCATGTGGCTTGCTCATGGCTAGCTCAAAGAGCATCACTCCTTGTGCTTCATCCCAACAACCGCCATCAGATGGATGATCTTGCTAACATTCTCTGGATTTGTACATGTGGAGGCTGGGTGACTCCTATCAGGAGTTGTAAAGCATTTCCTAAGGACTGGACACCAAGTGACCAATTTGAAAAACCAAAGCCATTTTGGTACACCTTTTAATTTGTGTATGGCACATCTAGACTGGGTCACTGAGAGTACGTCTACACTACAAGACTATTTCGAATCTACTTAATTCGAATTTGTGGAATCGACCTTATGAAGTCGAATTTGTGTATCCACACTAAATACACTAATTCGACTGTCTGAGTCCACAGTAACGGGGCCAGCGTCGACTTTGGAAGCGGTGCACTGTGGGAAGCTATCCCACAGTTCCCGCAGTCCCCGCTGCCCAGTGGAATGCTGGGTAGAGCCCCCAATGCCTGCTGGGGGAAAAAATGTGTCGAGGGTGGTTTTGGGTAACAAGCACGGACTGGTGGGACCGCATAGTGCTGCAGGTCTGGGATGAATCACAGTGGCTGCGAAACTTCAGGATGCGTAAGGGCACTTTCCTTGAACTCTGTGACTTGCTGTCCCCTGCCCTGAAGCGCCAGGACACCCGGATGCGAGCAGCCCTGACTGTGCAGAAGCGAGTGGCCATAGCCCTCTGGAAACTTGCAACGCCAGACAGCTACCGGTCAGTAGCGAACCACTTTGGCGTGGGCAAATCTACCATAGGGCTTGCTGTGATTCAAGTATCCCACGCAATCGTTGAGCAACTGTTTTCAAAGGTAGTGACCCTGGGAAACGTCCAGGTCATCATAGATGGCTTCGGCGCGATGGGATTCCCAAACTGCGGTGGGGCTATAGATGGCACTCACATCCCTATCCTGGGACCGGCCCACCAGGCCAGCGAGTACATTAACCGAAAGGGCTACTTTTCTATGGTGCTGCAAGCACTGGTGGACCATAGGGGACATTTTACCAACATCTACGTCGGGTGGCCGGGCAAGGTTCATGACGCGCATGTGTTCAGGAACTCTGGTCTGTTTAAACGCCTCCAGGCAGGTAGTTTCTTCCCGGACCACAAAATAATGGTTGGGGATGTGCAGATGCCTACAGTGATCCTCGGGGACCCAGCCTACCCGCTAATGCCCTGGCTCATGAAGCCCTATACAGGCGCCTTGGACAGTGAGAAGGAACTCTTCAACTACCGGCTGAGCAAGTGCAGAATGGTGGTGGAGTGTGCTTTCGGACGTCTCAAGGGGAGATGGCGGAGCTTACTGACTCGCTCGGACCTCAGCGAAAAAAATATCCCCGTTGTTATTGCTGCTTGCTGTGTGCTCCACAATCTCTGTGAGAGCAAGGGGGAGACCTTTATGGCGGGATGGGAGGTTGAGGCCAATCGCCTGGCTGCTGATTACGCTCAGCCAGACAGCCGTGCCGATAGAAGATCCCAGCGGGAAGCGCTGTGCATCCGGGAGGCTTTGAAAGATAGGTTCCTCGGAGAGCAGGGTAACCTATGACTCTCCAGTTGATTTACAGAGAAGCTGAACCTGAGCCTGTTTCAGTGACTGTTGACTTCGATCTGCGGTTACATATCCCGTTCTCCAGGTTTCCCCCCTTCCAACACACGTTTTAAAATAACTTTAATGGAACACTGATTATTAATAAAGTCTTCTTTAATTATGAATTCCTGTTCAAGGGTTGAAACATGGACGCGGACTGTGGTGGGTACGGTATGCACTGATGTACAGACCGCTTCTACACTAGAGGAATGACAGGCTCGTGCTCCTACAGCGGTCTCTGGGGGGAGGACGGTTGCAGGTGGGTGTGCAGGAAGGGGTGGGTTTGCAGGAAGGGGTGAGGGGTGCCGTCTTTGGGACGGAGTTTGGATGCAGGCTCTGGGCTGGGGGTTGGGGCGTAGGAAGGGGTGAGGGGTGTGTGGGAAGGGTGAGTATGTGTCCGTGGATGAGGGCTCTTGCTGGGGCTCAGGGCATCGGAGAGGCTCGTAGCTAGGGTGGAAGGGCATGGTAAGGGCAGCCTGCCTTGCCATTTGTGGATGGCAGGCGCTAGGACCCTGGGGCAGCATACACCTCACAGACTGACCTGGGGCAGCATTCACCTCCCAGAATGACCCTAGTGCCTAGTGACTGCAGTCTGTGTGTGTCCTGCTGTTGATCCTGCCCCCAAGTCTGTACCCTGGTAATGGAGGCTGTCCTATGCAATTAAAAAAACCCTCCCCCCCCTTCACACAAAGTCTTCTGACAAGGAAAACGTGACGGAAACAGTGAATAACAACAAACTACTCTTAATACTCAACTACACAGTGGGGGGATGAAACTTGGATTTGGGACTGGGTGATCCAGGAAGGGAAGCACTTCTCATACTTTAGGGAATGAGAGCTGTTTGGTACCTGAGCGCTCTGCTGGGGTGGAGTGACAGTTTTCACGGCCCCTAGCGCCCCTCCTTCTTGTGATTTTGGGTGAGGGGGGCACAGGACTTTGTGGCGGGGGAAGGCAGTTGCAGATACAGTTCAGGGGGGCTCTCTGCTCCTGCCTGCGGTCCTGCAGAACATCTACAAGGCGCCGGAGCGTGTCCGTTTGCTCCCTCATTAGACCAAGCAGCGTTTGAGTCGCCTGCTGGTCTTCCTGCCGCCACCTGTCCTCCCGTTCGCTGTGTGAGCGCTGGTGCTGACATAGGGTCTCCCTCCACTGTCTCTGCTCGGCCGCCTCAGCTCTGGAGCAAGCCATCAGTTCCGAGAACATGTCGTCCCTAGTCTTTTTCTTTCGCCGCCTAATCTGCGCCAGCCTCTGTGAGGGGGATGCCGGGGCAGTTCGTGAAAGAGCCGCAGCTGTGTGATGGGAAAAAGGAACTGATTTCCTTGAAAAGATACATGTTTGCGAACACTGAACACAGTCTACTCAGTTTCAGTGAACAAGACCATACAGGGCACCTAGTCTCACGAGCTCTCAGGACAAGTTCGAGATTTCGGAATACGCTTTCATTGGCTGCGGTCTTGCACAGGAGATCGGACAAGCGGGGCGGTACAGCTGAATCCGTGTAGCAGCCAGGCCTGGTAAGCACTACACTATAGGCTGCTTAACAGTTAATGGATAGCTGTGCCCTCCCGCTGAAGGCAATCTGGAAAGCATAAAGTCTGACCCTGTTCCAGCCCCTCGCGGCTGTGCCCGGGAAAGATCACTGTATGCTTTTCCTCTGCGGCCTCCAACACGTGGCTGTTAAACGAAGGTCATTGCTATGCAAAGTAAAAGTCAAGCATTCACAATAGTAACAGTACACTAATTGCCCTAATTAGATGCAGCAGTCACCGAACGAGATTACCCTGAGGCAGGTCACTCGGAGAGAGAGAGAGAGGATGCTGCTAGAATCCCTGCACAGACCAGGACCGTATGCTGCCATGCTGGTGGAGGCAATGATTCTGCTGTACATTAGGATGGCCTGGCGCGGAAGAGTGTGCTTCCACGGAGCACCAAATAAGGCACCTCTCCCCAGGAACCTCCTGCGGAGGCTTTTCGAGCTCCTGTACGAAAGCTTCGTGGAAGTGTCCCAGGAGGATTTCTGTTCCATCCCTATATGTGTGGACCTTCTTTTTATATAGTTTTATATGGAAAACTTTTTATATAGTTTTTATATATTTTTTATTCCTGTTTTTAAAAAAATAAATGTTTCCATGTTTATAGCACTTAACGACTGATCCTTCCCCTGATTCTGAGTCCGGGTTAACGGCCGGGGAGGGTTGGTAGGGGATCTCTGTGAGGGTGATGAAGAGATCCTGGCTGTCGGGGAAAGCGGTATTGTAAGCGCTGTCGCCTGCGTCGTCCTCCACAAACCCTTCCTCATCTTCCCCATCGGCGAACATCGCCGAGGAACTGCCCCTCGACACTATCCCATACTCAGAGTCCACGGTCACTGGTGGGGCAGTGGTGGCAGACCCACCTAAAATGGCATGCAGTGCCTCGTAGAAGCGGCATGTCTGGGGCTGGGCTCCGGAGCGTCCGTTTGCCGCTCTGACTTTTTGGTAGCCTTGTCTCAGGTCCTTGATTTTCACGTGGCACTGCGTTGTATCCCGGCTGTATCCTCTGAGTGCATGGCTTTGGAGACCTTCTCGTAGGTCTTTGCATTCCGTTTGTTGGAGCGCAGCTCCGAAAGCACAGACTCATCGCCCCACACAGCGATCAGATCCAGGACTTCCCGGTCTGTCCATGCTGGGGACCTCTTTCTATTCTGGGATTGCATGGACTCCTCTGCTGGAGAGCTCTGCATCGTTGCAGGTGCTGCTGAGCTCGCCCCGATGTCCAACCAGGACATCAGATTCAAAGTGCCCAGACAGGAAAAGGAATTCAAATTTTCCCGGGTCGTTTCCTGTGTGGCTGGTCAGAGAATCCAAGCTTGGACTGCTGTCCAGAGCGTCAACAGAGTGGTGCACTGTGGGATAGCTCCCGGAGCTACTAAGTTCGATTTGCATCCACACGTAGCCTAATTCGAGATAGCCATGTCGAATTTAGCGCTACTCCCCTCGTCGGGGTGGAGTACCGAATTCGAACTAAAGAGCCCTCTAGGTCGAATTAAACGGCTTCCTGGTGTGGACGGTTGAGCGGTTAATTCGAATTAACGCTGCTAAATTCGATTTAAAGTCCTAGTGTAGACCAGGCCTGAGGAACACATTTTTTGATTGATAACTAGAAGGCTAAGAATTGATTTTGAAAGACACCTAGCACTTAAATTGGTGTCCTACTTTGAAAAGAAACTATGTAAAAATGCTGCCTAATCAGTTCATGGATAGGCTTCCTGTTTGCTTACTCATCATCAAACCTGCTTCCTTTTGTGACAGTATCCATTTAACAGAAATATGGTTTCGCTACTTTTCACTCCTGTTAGTACTTAACAGCCAATACAGCTTTGGGAACAGCTGGCTTGTATTCTGCTTCTCTCATCGTCAACAGACTCTTTAAACTCTGATTGCCTCTGGTGGGGCAAGATAGAGTGCATCTTGACCTTCAGATTCTAGACTGAACTTGCAGGGCTTATGTCTCTATTCTGCAAAGCGATTAAGTATCTTACCAATGAAATTCTGAGACAGAGGTGAGAATCAAACCTAGATCTCCTAAGCACCATCCCTGTGCCTTTGCCACAAGAATACGTTTTTTCTCTATCAGGACACTTCACTCATGGAGTTCCCATTTTATGGAAAAAAGTAATGAAATATTTTTTGCTTAACATTTCACTCTTCTCAGGGGTAATGAAACAAAATCTTTGTAGAACCACAGATAAATCAAATGAATACAATGCCAAGCTACTTTAGAAATAAGCTATTCAAAATAACAGACTTATCTCAGGGGCTGCCATTAATTGCATACTTTTATGCATTTGGCAAAGATGCTACCAGAAGAAATCTGATCATATAAAAGACACTATATTTGTGCATCTCTTATGTAAAATTAATTTAGTGCTGGCAAAAGGTGCCTGATCAGCATCACTGATATGAAAACCCTCTGGCACATGCACAGACAACGCTAGCTCTACTGATGAACTTCAAGTAGAAGTGAACCAAATGGGAAGCAGTGGACAGAGCACTGGTTTGGGACTCTGGAGATATGATTTCTATTCTCAGCTCTACCACTAGCCTGCTGAATGATCTTGGGCAAGGTTTGCCTCTCTGTGCCTCAATTTTCCCTTTTGTAAAATGGGGTTAATGATACTTTGTAAGGCATGCTGAGCTCTCCTGATAAACAGCTCTATAAAAGAACTAGGTGTTGTTATTATTATGAAATGCCCTATTATAGCATCAAGCCACATAGTGAGTAAATGGAAAAGGTGTTCAGTCACAGTAGAAGCTGAAGAGTGGGTAAAGCAATACACAATATAGTCACATTTCTACTATTGCTTATTGCAGAATGATGATAGTAAGAGCCAATTCCAATAGTTATTCAGCCTTGTAACCTCACAAAACAAGGGTGCATTAGTTATACATAAAATTTTTCCTATTATGTTTTGTTAATAACATGCTATTGTCACTATAACACAGCATGAAAATATTGCACTGCACAGAGAGCATCTAGTTTTGATTAAACAGGTGCTATGGGAATTTCAGTCCATCCCTAATCATAATTAAACATTGTTATTCCCATTTTCTATGAAGACATGCGGGCAGTGAAGTCTATTCGGAAAATAATGACTTATTTCTTTTAGGGAAATGATGAATTTATTTGTTCCTAAAAATAAAGCCAACATACGTAGTTAAAAAGTTAACTCTGCTCACTCCTTTGCATACCCATTAAGATAGAGGATTAAATGCTTGATCCTGTGAGGAACCAATTCTCTGCATCTCCGCCTGCCTTCCATGGGAGTTAATGGTGCTCAGCATCCTTCAGAAGGCAATCAGCACCTTCCCACAGCGAGTCCTATGACATTCAGTGAAAGCACTTGCCTAGGCCCTTGCACTGGGAGAGCACAGGCGTGATCAGTGCCTAGACTGTGAGCTCTCTGAGGCAGGGACCAAGTTCTTTATTACTTGTTTATACAAGGTCTTGCACAATGGGGGCTCTGATCCGTGACTGAGTTATCTAGGTGCAACATACCCAAAACAAATGTATGACCATATTGCTCTCTGTGTCTCTGAAACACTGTTTATGGACACTAGCAACATTGTGACTTGACACTACAGACTGCAAGAGGACGGAATGAGACCAGGAGTCTCTCTAGAGAGTTATGGGCACCATCAGTGCCAAGTATATTATCAGCATTTAGTACTGACACCAATTTCAGGAGGCGAGCATGCCACAGGCAGCACAGGAAAATGTTTGGTTCTCAAAGCTCTTACATGGGCTAAGATTGCTGCTCGTATATTTTCAGAGTTCTCTCTCAGTGTTTCACCTTCACAAGTTTTGTTTCCCTTTGTAGACAGAAGAAAAGGGATTTTCAAGTGACATTTCTGTTTCTTATTGATGACTGCTGTCAAACGAGCCTGCAGATCCCTCCCTCTTGTCAGCGAGGGGGTATTCAACATGGAATGCCAGCCTCCTGTCACAAGCAGCAAGAGTTGAAGAACAGGGATATGTGGGGGTGGGGAGCAGAGAGGATTATTCACCTTCATGGTGGGTCGATTTTTACCCCTCCTACATAAAGGCAAAAGGACTTGAGACAGCCCAGGGAGCATTTTAAATCCTATAGCTGTCCTATACCTTGGCAGCTGCTAGATTCCTTGCTTCTGCTTAAGCATCTCTCATACGGACTTCTCATCAAGAAAAAATAGATATCACTTCATCCAAATATTCTCCATTTCTTCCTTTTCTCTCTAGCCCATATTTCACAGTCACTATAGCAGAATTTGAACATTTTGGTTAAATCACATCCCTTACTGAATTTGAAAGGAAATTTTAGACTGCATGTCTCTAACAGTACAGTGCTGTGTGGGAACCCCTCTCACTCCATATACCATTTACATACCTTCAAACTCCATTACATCTACCATGAACCCAAACAGGTGTTCTGAGCTTTCTCTCACTATTTTCCATCAACTGTAACAGTAACTTTGTAAATTCTCCTTTGGCACCACTGATCAAAAGCATCGGTGCTATTGCTGAGACACAAGTTTCATGAAGTCAGGCAATAAAAGTCTTTTGCTGAGAAACATTTTTCGTATGTTACTTTCATCACTATTTTATATAGTCATATTGATCTGCATGATGCTGTAAAGACCGGTAAGTAGACGAGGTCCTGGTCCCATAGAGCTTCAATTCTAAATTAGACAATGAACTTCAATGAATATTTACAGTTATAAAACAAACAAACCAAGCCAAAGCATGTTAAATCATTTGTTTTACTAAACTCGCTCTTCAGATGGAATCAGATATTGGTAGACCTGGTACTAACGGTGCAGCCTTAATCAATCAATTAATCATTGGTATTGTGGTAGCATGATCAGGACCCTGCGTGCGCGCACACACACACACACACACACACACATGACTCCGACCACAAAGAGTTTACAATCTAAGGACCTGATCTAATGCCCACTGAAGTCAATATGAGTTTTTCCATTGACTTCAGTGGGCGGATCAGGTCCTAATGCCTAGATCAGGAATTGGCAACCTTTGGCATGTGGCTCTCCAGGGTAAGCCCCCTGGCAGGCCGGGCCAGATTGTTTACCTGCCGCATCCGCGGGTTCAGCCCATCGCATCTCCCACTGGCCGCGGTTCGCTGCTCCAGGCCAGTGGGGGCTGCAGGAAGTGGCGCGGGCCAAGGGATGTGCTGGCCATCGCTTCCCGCAGCCCCCAGTGGTCTGGAGTGCTGAACTGCGGCCACTGGGAGTTGTGATCAGCCGAACCTGCGGATGCAGCAGGTAAACAAACCGGCCCGGCCCACCAGGGGGCTTACAAGCACTTAATCAGATACATAAACTGACTCATGTGAGTAGTCCCAGAGAAGTCAGTGGGATTTACTGTTGTGAGTAAAGTTACACATGTGCTTAAGTGTTTGCAAAACTGGAGCTTAACTCCACAGATTCATAGAGTTAAAGGCCAGAAGAGATCATCAGATCATCTAGTTTGATCTCCTCAACATCTCCCAGTTTCCCCTGCGTTGAGACCAATAACCCGTGCTTAAATGAAGTATGTCTTCCAGAAAGATATCTAATCTTGATCTGAAAACATCAAGAGATAGACAATCTGCCATTTTCCTTGGTAATTTGTTCCAATGGCTATTCACCCTCACTGTGAAAAAATGTGCCTTATTTCTCATTTGAATTTGTCTGGCTTCCAACTTCCAGCTATTTCTTCTTGCTATGCTTTTATTTAGTACTCAATATTTTCACCACATGAAGGTACTTATATACTGTAATGAAGTCACCTCTCTATCTTCTTTATGACAAGTTAACAGATTGAGCTCTTTAGGTCTCTCACCGTAAGGCATTTTCTCCAGCCCTCATTCATTTTTGTGGTTCTCTTCTGTATCCTCTCCAGTTTTTCAATATCGTTTTTAAAATGCAGACACTGTAACTGTATGTAATATTCCAGCGTCAGTCTCACCAATTCCCTATATAGAAGAAGTAAAAATCACCTCTCTGCACCTACTCACTACTTCCTTTTTATATATCCGATGACTGCATTTGCCTTTTTTTTTTTTTTTACCACAGCTTTGCACTGGGAACTCATGTTGAATTGCTTGTTCACTATGACCCTACATTCATTTCAGAATCACTGCTGTCCAGGATACAGACTACCATTCTGTATGTATGTCTGCATTCCTTGTTCCTAGACGTGCAATTGCATTCTGCTGTATTAAAATGTATTTTGTATGCATGAGATTTGCTTCCCAATCAATCCAGATTGCACGATATGACACCCCTGCCCATCGCCATTATTTACCACTCCACCAACCTTTGTGTCATCTGAAAATCTTATCAGCAGTGACTTTATATTGATTTGCAGACCACTGACAAAAATGGTACTAGGCCCGAAGCTATTCAACATTCTATGCAGCACCCTCCCTAGAAGAACCCCATTCGATAATGGTTCCCCATTGACAACTACTTTTTAGGTCAGTTAGCTAGTTCTTAATCCATATAACATGCTTTATTTTAAAGGCAAGAAGCAGCAAGAAAGTGTAACACGCCACAGGCGGGGAGGAAACAATAACCATTCCAAGCAGAAAAGTTGTTCCCAGGTAAAAGTTATCAAAAGCAGAAGCTTTCTTCAAGTGTTCTTTTTCTAAAGGGTCCCAAAGAACTAAGGGAAGACAGAGGAAGAAATAAATACTCAGAGCCCAAACCTGAATGCCTAAATCAGGTACTCAAACATCATGAGGGTACTCAAGGGGCCATTTAGCACAAAAGTATGATCCAGGCCACACGGAAGTTAAGAAGCATCTTTCCATCGACTTCAATGGCACTGGATCAAGGCCTTGAGACAGGCATTTGAACACATAAATGCCCACTGGAGCATCCAAATGCAGAAACTACATGCCTAATTTAGGTGCCTACATTTGAACACTGGGCCCCCAGAGCATGATCCCAAACAAACCCCTACCAGTCTTGTAGTCATGGGATGCTGGTGGTCGGAAAAGAAGAAAGCCATTTAGTCTGAGTTTGACATCAGAAGCTGGCACCAGTAAATAAGCATTCTGAATACTGTTCTTGTGTGAAGCCATTAGGTGCATCCAAGTCTGAACTAAACATCGCGCCTGTTGGCTTACGACTCATTAGAGGGGTGCAGACAGCAGAGTTTCTAAATCAGCAGTGGAGAGAAGACAATCACCCTGATGTCCAGTTTGAATTTTAGGCCCAGTCTCCTGACCTGCTTCTCATTTCTACCAAAAGTAGAGCTGGTTCAAACCCTCGTTATCCTCCATTTCCAGCTCTGCTTTGGAGCTGCCTTTATTCAAATTAGAGTTTCAGATTATAAATTAACTCTCCTCTCTAGTCCTAGAACACAGTCTTGAAAGGAAAAGTTCTCCTCTCTCTCTTTCCCCTGGGGTATGGAGACCTTTCCTTCATTTCTTTGCTGTGACTCATGTTGCCCTCCCAAAGATTTCCAGAGGGGTCTGACATCTGATAGTAGGTTTCTCTTGTTTTCTGTTTTTCATTCCATTGCTTCTGTCTGCCCCATGAAGCAAAGCATTCTGGAGATAACTACTACCATTAGGATGGCCCTTCTATTAATATTGGATCATTTCAACCCAGCTGCTTGGTATTACATCATTACTGCAAGACTCTAGTGCATAATAAACTATCTACCTCAGTGTTTTGTAGAGGGTCCATCACAATAGTGTCTAAATACTTCCAAGGTAGATTACATCTACATAGCAAGGATACTAGTGGACTTCATGGAGTCTCCTGCTTCAGTTAAATACATAATCATATTAACAAAAACCAAGTAACACTATGCTCCGCCGGCAGCATTCAGCTTTTTCTTATTTATTTATTATTATTTTTTTGCTCTGCTGGCGGACCCCTCCCACCATGGTGTCTTGATATTTTCTTCACCTCATCTGGTCACCCTAACGTTCCCTGACTGAGTAATACAGCAAATTATCTGTAATATTTGGAGAACAGGGGAGAAATTTCCCCCACTTGCTGTCAGGCAGCATCTTCCAAGTCCCCACTTGCCCCTCTCCTCAACACCTTTTCAATTCATTTTATCCCCTCCTGGCTCTCCTCCAGGTGTGGGCACTTCTGGCTGAGAAGGACTAGATGCTGATTTTAATTGTAATAGCTTTGAAATTTCCCTCTCAAAGAACCCTTACAGAATTTCCTAAAATACAAGTCCAGTTATCCATTTTGAACTCTGATTTGAATCTATAAACTCAATCACATACAGTACCTTTCACAGGGACGTGAGCTCACACCAGCCTACGAGATTCCGAAGAATGAGGTGGCCTGCAAGGTCTCAGGAAACAGACACTGGGGAGAAGAAAGAAAAAAAAGTCTGGGTGTCAGATGCCAGGTGCCATTTGTAAAATAGAAAAGTTACTTTATAACAATTCCATGCTGGGAAGGAAGGGTCAGGGGCCTGAGCCAATGCCCAGAGGAAGGTCTCCCATTGACTTCAAAGGGTACTGGATCAGGCCCCAGTAGAGAAAGAATATTGCTTATTCTGGGGAAGGGATAAAAGTTATAAGAAGTGTTACCCAAGTGTTCAGTTTGCTAGACTGGGCCTTGGGTCATCAAAACGCTTAAGCATGTTTAAGTCTCACTGAAGTCAATGAAAGTTAGGGATGGGTGCGATTTTTAAAAGTACATAAGGGGTTCAGGAGCACAAGTCCCATTGACTTTCAATGAGACCTGAAACTCCTAAATCCTATAGGTACATTTGAAAATCCCACCCCATACTCTTTAGATTCAGCACATGTTTAAATGCTTCATTGAATCAGAGAAATATTAACAGCTTCTCTGTATAACCTCAGTCATTTTAAACTTTGATCTGGATACAAGTTCTTTACTTGTTTTAAACAGAAAAGTTAAAAATTACACAGCTGGCAGGTTTCTTTTACTAATCCATTATTCTGGATAAAAGACATGGTCAGCCAAGGAGGAAAGGGGCAGCAGATTACAGTATTGCCAACCCAAAGCATTAAAAAATCATGAGAGGTTTAAAAATAATAGATGTTGGGTCGTCTTCTTTGCCTTCTGATTTTTCAGCCTTTAGGGATCATTTCCCCAGCTTTTCTCTACAACCACAAGAACCAGAATTTTTATGTTTTTTGTGTAAGGAAAGCTCAGATTATCCCATTATCATACAACTCCAGGAGCAGGGTTGGAAGAGCTGGCAATGCTGAGACTACACTGTACAGAAGGGAAGGGTGATCACACAGAGTAGTCCATAGGATTAGGAAGGTAGAAGAAAGCAGACCTCACAAAGTCAAAATAATTGTAGGAGGACTGGAGGTGAAAAACATTCCTTGAACCAAACAATATAAAAACTATGTGCGGGCATAGTTCAATAAAGAAAGATGTTTTCTGCACTAGTAACGAATCATTCTTTCCAAAAGGATAGAGAAATTTCAGGCAATATTGTATTTCAAATCCCTATGATGAAGGAGAATAAAAATGACACGCCATAAGGTTAGTTCATTGCATGTCATATTCTTTGTAATAAAAGCAGCTTTTTCATTTCTGCAAACAGATGCTTACACACACACACACACACACACACCCCTAGGTGTGTGAATGCAAACTTTAAAGAACCACATACGGTAACACTTCACATCACAGGTGCTGTTACCGCATCCCCTGGCTTGAAGTGGTTTCCATCGGATACAGGGTTTACAGTTTGGTTCAATGGCTCTCAGCACCCCTGCTATACAAATTGTTCCAGCGCCCATGCTACACATTTCTAGATAAAGAAGATGTCACGTCTAAAGACCACCTTAAAAACCCCAGTCATAACTATGCTCCACCTTTCATTTCCTAATCTATTTCCTTTGCAATCCTGCTAATACAAGGAAGAAACAGCTGTCTTTTCAAAGGCGGTGGAACATTTGGTATGTGCTGATGTTACATCCTGATAAGATGCCAGACAGCCTAGGAATCAATGAATCTTAAATTCTCCACAGACCTGTTAGCAGCATGTAGTACAAATAGGGCTTGGTGACACTTCCCTTCCTCCCACCAGACTAGAGGGTGTGGTCATGAAAAGCACATGAGGACTTTACTGATTCATGAACCTAGTGATAACAATCCCTGCCCTCCTTACCCACATCTGCCCTGCTACAGAGGGCATGAAACATTTCATAGAATCATAGAATATCAGGGTTGGAAGGGACCTCAGGAAATCATCTAGTCCCACCCCTTTAATAATCTATAGGCAAAAAGAGAGAGAGGAAATAAGGACATTTTTCCCATTCAAGCACATTCTCAGTTTAGGATGAGTAGGGGCAGAGAAAATCTATTACATAGATGAAACAATTTAAGCACAACAGTAAAAAGTCTTTCAAATAAGTGATACACCTTAAATTTTTAAGGGAAAGGACACAGTGAACAATTGATTGCACTAGTCAATCTTTAGCTACTGTTGGACACTTCTGCAGTTAAACAAGCACATTGCATTGGGCTCAGAGGCTGTGGTACCATTCAAGGAAGCCAGGCCTGATTCTTAATTGGTATGGAAGGAGGCCAGGTGCTCTTTACTTTCAATAAGGGCAGTTCAGTGTTGTCCATTGCTAGAACACAGTATCATCTATATTAGCCAGTGCAATTTCAGTGCCATGAGACAGATTAGCACATCAGGTATCAAAAAATCAGCTGATTGAATCTAGAATTTCGGGAGTGTCAAGTCATCAATCCCCCCCCCCCCAAAAAAAAAAACAACACACACACACACACCCTTCTCTGAATCTTTGAACACTGGGCAGCAAAGGAACCCTCCTCTGGCAGAGGTCTTCACTGCCTCCCATACCAGCCACCTCCCCCACTCCCAGCATAAGGGGAGTGGTGGCTTATGTCTGGGGCATTCAGGGGGCAGGAGGACCTCCATTCCACTGTGCTCCCACTATGCTTGAACCTTACTGATGTAAGATCTGTTACGGACCACATGCCAGTGGGGAAACATTGAGGAAGTTAGAGTGGCAGGGTATTTACTCTAAGGTTTGGGCGACTGAGTAGCAGAAGCTGCAACCAGCTCCCTGCATCTAGGACAGAGGTGGGCAAACTACGGCCCGCGAACCACATCCAGCTCACGGGACTGTCCTGCCTGGCCCTTGAGCTCCCGGAGGCTAGCCCCCGGCCCCTCCCCCGCAGCCTCACCTCGCTGCACCGCCAGCACTCTGGCCCGCTGCTCCTGCCGGGCAGTGCATGGCATAGCTGGCTCCGGCCAGGCTGCGAGCTCCTGCTGCTCTGAGCAGCATGGTAAGGAACGGGGAGCGGGAGTGGGGGTGTTGGATAAGGGGCAGAGGGGTCCGGGGGGCAGTCAAGGGACAGGGGATGGTTGGATGGGGTGGAGGTTCTGGGGGAGAGGGGCAGTCAGGGAACAAGGGGGGTTGGATAAGTGTGGGAGTCCTGGGGGGCTGTCAGAGGGCAGGGGTGCGGATAGGGGTCAGGGCAGTCAGGGGACAGGGAGCAGGGGGGATTGGATAGGGCGTGGTCAGGGGACAAGGAGCAGGGGGTTTGGATTGGTCAGGGGTTCTGAGAGGGGGCAGAATGGGGGCGGGGACCAGGCTGTTTGGGGAAGCACGGCCTTCCCTACCCAGCCCTCCATACAGTTTTGCATCCCCAATGTGGCCCTTGGGCCAAAACGTTTGCCCACCCCTGATCTAGGAAGTAGTGGCGAGTCAGCGGCTTTGTTCAGGAGCAGAGACAAGGCCTCCCTAATGCCCTTCGCCAGCCAAGAGGGACAGAGCTATCTACATGCCTCCTGAATGTCAGCTAGAGAAACCACGAGAAGCTATGGCATGTGTCCTGTCCTACTCCAGTGTTATCACAACAGTGGGTGCTCTGATGGTAAAGCCTCTCTCCCTCCTTATTGTTGATTTTCACCATCATTATTGTACCCTCTGCTGACTTACTACAGGGAGTATCTTCAACTCTCATCTCTAGGCCTCCTTCATAGTGACAGGGCACGAGGGAAGAGGCACTGGTTTCTCTCTCTCTGCATTGGATGCACACCTGCCTCTCAGAGACCACATAGCACAAGAATGCTGCCCTTGTCAACTTGACACCAAGAGGCCAGAAGTGCAGGCTTCACAAACAGACAGAAATCTGGTAGAGTCTTACTGACATTGCCAAGCTAATCTCTGTCATTTTTTCCCCTTACACCAGAAACTAGTTTGGTCCTGAAATGATTTGTGTCAACACTGTATATGAGCTGCTGACTACTATCTTGTCATAGTATAAGCTACAGCTGCCAAATTCACTGCAAGAACAATAAAATCTCTGTGGGGCTATAGCTTATCTCCATCTGAGAGAATAGGCCAGTATTGTCTATCCAGAAGTCACCCAGCTCCCTCCTTACACAACTCATGTTGCAGATAATTCCAGAGAATTAAAATCTTATTTGATCTTTTCGTATTCTCTGGTCATATATAATTTAGTAAAGGCCATGTCAAAACTGGTTAGGAGCCAGCGCAATCCTGAGGAAAACAAAAGCTTACTTCAGCCATACTGAAGTCTCAGGAACAGAAACAGAAAGGCGACTGTGAGTGACCTAAGACATTACTCCCTGCATCACTGCAGCAGCAAAACACTCTTCTGAAAAAATAACAGGAGCTTTTTGCAATATTTCACAAGTTTCAGACATTTGAAAAACAAGAAGATTATAAAATGTCAAAGCAATTCGATTTTTTTGTTGTTGTTCCTTACTTGGTGCTGGTGATGGGAAGGCGTATGACATGAGCAGGTAATCCAGACTTCAGAACTTCAGACTGCCAACATCAGGGAGAAATATGCACATGACACTAAGCAAGGAAACCAGTGAAAGGAAATAGATTGCCCACTTCTCCTTGCCATGG
Organism: Mauremys mutica; assembly: GCF_020497125.1. Taxonomy (NCBI): domain Eukaryota; kingdom Metazoa; phylum Chordata; order Testudines; family Geoemydidae; genus Mauremys; species Mauremys mutica. The sequence continues at coordinate 111,332,383 of NC_059075.1, forward strand.
TTTAGAATCTCCACACTGCAACTCTCTTTATGACAAAATTATTTTGATCCATTCACACAAATGAGTCACAGAACCACTGCATTCTGAGACTCCTGAGGCATCTATTCCAAAATGCCCAGCACCACTGCTAGGAGCAGGGGCTTTTGGGTAATTCCCCAAACACAGGGCAATGCATTGCAAAATGAAGTTAGGCACATTGATGAACCAGTGAAGTTGCTACACTTCCTGTCCAAACTGGGAAGACACCTTTACAGATGGCACCAGTTCAACTGGACCTGAGACAAAGAGCTCACGCCACTTCATGCATTGCAACTAATACCTGGTTTAGCTGTTTTGTGTACACACTCGGAATGGGTGTGGCCCTGGCAGGCCAAGTGTCAGCTTTTGACAAGGCTGCAGGCACTAGCTAAAAAATGACAAACTCATAGCTGGGGACCAGACCAGTTCACTTATGTGTTAGTAGTGCTCAAAACAGCTATTACCTTTATAAGACTGTACTTAGTGTTTAAACTCTATAAAACGTTTGTAAATTGGTGCATGCATTAATCCCACTTGTAATGTCTGTATTCCATGCTAGAAGAAAATATGTACATTTTGCTTTATAAACTTTGAAATGTTTGCTCTAAACTTGTGAACTCAGATGGGAAGAGTGTTTCCCCACACCCATGCAGAAAAACTATCAAAATCAGATGGGCCACCAAGGAACATGGCAATACAAAGGACTGACAAATGGCCATGTCACGCATGCAAGGAAGCTCATCCTAAGGACTTGGAGACTGAATGGAGGAAATAAACCAAAGACGAAGGAAAAGTTTCCATCTCTTTCCTATTTGAACTTTCACAGGGCCAGGGATCCCAAACTGAAGCCAGAGATCCTGAGGGGTTACCCCTGGGTCTGCCCAGAAAGACACACTGTCACTCTTGGGATTTAGATGGTAATTCATTTGTGTATGTTTGCTTGCTTTAACCTGTAAATAACTCTCTTTTTCCTAGTAAATAAACCTTTAATTTAGTTTATGACAGGATTGGCTACAGGTGCTGTCTTTGGTGTGAGATCTAAGATACAAATTGATCTGGGGTAAGTGACTGGTATCTCAGGGTTGGAAGCAACCTGAATGTTTCGTGATTTTTTTGAATGTAAGTGACCATTTATCACGAAGTTCAACTTGCCTGGGTGGCAAGATAGACAAGAGAGCCTAATAGGACAGTCTGTGACTCCATGGTATGACTCTTATAGTGATCTAGGAGTTCACATTTCTTACTGGGTTGGTGAAATCTAATTATAGAACATACCACTAGTTTGGCGTGTCTGTCCTGTTTTTGACAGTCCCACAAATGATTAAACTGGAAACCTACTGCTCTGTGACATTATCTAAATCTCATTAATTATGCTCAGTTTAATGGAAACAATAATTTAATCAAGTATCAGAGGGGTAGCCGTGTTAGTCTGGTTCTGTAAAAGCAGCAAAGAATCCTGTGGCACCTTATAGACTAATTTAATCATTACTGATTGTTGTTCACCTGCATACTCTGGTCAGAATATTTTGGGTTGTACATAGATCAATTACCTGATTAATTTTACAACAACTTGTTACAAAAACATTAAAAATCCAATATAAAAATCTCTAGGCAATGCAAACTTTCACCTTCAGAAAGTTATGGTGCTACTGTAGTAAAGTTAGATGGGTTGGTGTTCATAACTTTAAAACACCTGCATTTATAGAAAATTAGTTTGGAGGTCTCAGCACTTTACACACACACACACACACACACACACACACAAAAACCCAAACATTTCCACAAATGACTGACTGGCATTATTATAATTATTACGACTAGGGTAAAGCCAAGAAACCTCAATCAAGATCACGATCCCATTGTGCTAGGCACTGAACAAACAGAGTAAGAGGCAGTCCCTGCCCGGAAGAGTTTACAATCTAACTAAACAAGACAAAGGGCAGGAGAATGGAAATATTATTCCCATTTTAGGGATGGGGAACTGGGCCACTGAGAAATTAAGTGATTTGCCCGAAGTCACTCAAAAAGTCTGTGGCAGAGCCAGGAACTGAACTCAGATGACCTGAATCCCAGCCCAGTGCTTTCACCACAAAATCATCCTGTTGGCAATTTTAGAAGAGGTCAAGGAGTTTAACGCCAGAAAATTTAACGGCATTCCCATGTCAGTAAAGGTCACCCCCTCTAGGGCAGGGGTTAGGAACACTGGAAGGAGAGAAGTTTGTGCTGCTTCCACCTGTACTATACCTGCTCTGTGCATAAACTAACTAAACTAGCTTCATTTCCAGGCCTGCCAAGCTTCACCTACCATGAACACTAAGCTCACACCCTGTTTGCTTTGCTCCACGTATTCTGGACTAATGGATGTCATCCAACTCCTGCCCCAGCACACTTCTGGTGGGGGACATGGCAAATACCTCCGTTTAGATATGATTTTTCAGTGAGCTTTCCCCATTCATCTTCAGCTTGTCATGGGCCTCTAAAAGCTGCTTGTTCTGAAGATCTGGTTGATGGTTTATTCCAATTAGTCCTGCTGTTACAAATGCAACATAAACCAATGCCTGTATGACTAATGTGTACATCATTCCTAACCAGCTGGCATGAAAATTCTCTTCTCCTTTCCATTCTTCTTCCACTGAAGGATCTACCCTGATATCATCAATGTGAAAGCCGTGATTCTAATTCTATCACTCAATTCAGACTTCCCAAGTGAAACAAAGCATGCTACTAAGCACTGGAACAGACCCCAAAGGCGACCCTTAGTGAAACAGACCATGTTGTGACAGAGTGAAATCAGAGCTAAAACTGGTCCCACTGAAGTCTATGAGGGTTTTGCCATGGACTTCAGTGGGACTAAGATTTGGTCCAATGCCTCAGTTTCTATTAGTGCAGTTGACTATGCCCTTCCATAGTCTGAAGTGGAACCAACAACATTAAACACAGCTCCCTAAAAATAGTGGGGCAAAGAGCGTGACTAAAACCCATTGGTTCAAACTAGTTGCCAAAAACATTCAGCCAAAGGCTCTGCTTTGGTTTCCCTTGTGTTATGGGCATTACAGCGTACAGAGGCTCACGAAGTGTTGAAGCCTCATCTAGGTACATTGTAAAGAGTGGAAGAGGGGGCATAGATTGCAGGTGGGCAGGGAGCAGAAAGGTTACAACTCGTATAACCATGGTCAGGTGGTTTCTTGGAATCTGGCAGTAATGGAAACTTGTTCTAGACAAAAGTCATGCCAAGTCTCATCGGGAAAGGGGCAAGATGACTGTCAAAATTCTGCAAAATACAGCCACAAATAAACAAGCAGAACCTATATTTATAGATTTGCAGGAAGAGAATAAACCCACGGGAGTATTAGTAACCCTCCCTTTACCCTCTCAAGCGGAGGCACTCGTGTGTGTGATAAAGATTTAAAATGACAGTGAGCTAAATTCATCCCTGTTGTAATTCTATTAAAATCAAAATAATTCCACCTGGAAGAAGCCAGCTGGAAATCTTTTAGAGGTCCTTAAGAAAGGAGGGGACAATGCAGCAGGGAGTACCTGGAAGAACAGTTTTAGTCAATGAAGATCCTTCCAGGATTGGCAAAGCTCAAAAATAATGCATATCTCCTGCTTTGGGAAGCAATTCCCTGCACCCAATGGTAGGTTATCATCATCATTTGCTTTGCAGGAGCACCTAGAGGCCCCAGTCAAGAACCAGAGCTCCACTGTGCAAGGAACTGTACACACACAATAAGATAGCCCAACTCCCAAACTACCTACAGTCTCCATATGTAACAAGAAATAGGTGGTTTCAACAAACAAACGGAGGGAGCACAAAGTGATGGGGAGACGATTATGATCAGTGTAACAAGCAGCGGTCACAACACACCAGCTGCCTAGCTGTTAATTCAACTGATCACAGTGGAAATACTAAACACCAGCTCCATTTCTTTCTCACCTGAAATGATTTTCCAGAATTAGTTGACCCTTAAAAAAAAAAACAAATAAAAAACCCAGCAACTACTTCAAATAAAGTTTCTTTTCTTTTCCACTAAAAAGAAGAGGTGCCTTGAGGGTGGCTTGAGGGTTTGTAACCCTAACACATGACATCCGCCCTCAAAAACCACCACCACCCCATTCCCATCTCTGGAGATACTGATCAGAGGAGTTTGATAACATGGTTTACCGGAGTGTGACGTTTTAACTGCCTTCAGATACATGTGACCTCCAATTAATTGAATGAAAAATCATTACAAGATCTGGGGAAAGAAGGCTGAGGCAAGGAAATGTCTTCTCATTTCATATCACCTTCAGCAGCGTGTCTTCTAATGGTCCCAGGACTGCATTTTATAGGCTAGTTAAAAAGGAAGGAAGACACCTTGAAATTTATGAGGAGCTGGGGGAATATATGGAGTGCCACCTTTGTTGTTTCATTCCTCATGCCACAGGCATAAATTGGGTTCATCGCTTGTTCCTTCATTTAACAGGCATCTCTCTCCAGCACTAATATATCTTCCTCTGCTAGTTTTTAGTACTATTTACCAAGATTCATTCCATCTTGCTGCCTTTCTCCCCAGGGCATTCTGCACACCCCTGATGGAGCCCAGGAAATGCACACCTTTCCCCCTTAATTTTAACCCCCATCTCTCTAGGAATCTTTTAGCAATGTATGCAGCAATCTTCAGGCTGAGGAGAATTAGCTGTGACTCATTCCAGCAGGGCAGAGGGGTTATTCTTTAATGTTAGATGCCTCCAGCAGCTAAAATAAATAGTTTAGTATCACCACCACAGTCCCAGATGCAGAAAACGAGAGGTCAGGATCAGACATCAAACCTAAGTCTCCCCAGCAGCAGTGCAGTGCCCAAGCACCATGCCAGTGGGCTGGCTTGGAAGAGTAAATGCATGCTACAGGATCTGAGCCATGCATTTACTCCTTGTACAAAATTGTTTTCTCAAGACAGATATTTCTCATTCACTGGGTTCTCTGTGCATGTTTGACAGCAGCTAAATCTAGCTGATGAGCCCCTAATGCCCAAAAGATGCATAATACAATATTCCACTAAATTCCAGCAAGAAAAGTCTAACAGAAAAGTCATTCAAGAGGCAGGAACCATTATCATCAAGTGGTCTCTGCTGCCCCTGGAATCAATATTCTGAAGCCAGAAAAACGAATGAAACTGGCTCGGAGTGAAAGCAAAACTTTTGGAGAAATTATTCAAAACAGTACTGAAAAGTTAGTTTTTCATATGGCGCTCCAACAGTGTTGAAAGTCTGCCATCAATCTGTGTGATTCAAGAGCTATTCTTAATAAAGGACAGCCCCTCTCACTGATTTGAATGATCAAACCCCAAGGAAGTAGAGCTATAGATAATCTAGTTAAAAGGAGAGAAGGATATAAAAAGAGTGGATAGAATTGTCAGCATCATTCATTTATATTGTGGTAACACCTAGAGGCCCCTTTCAGAGATCAGGGCCAGGTTGTTAGGTGCTGTACATGTATAGATGCACAAACATGTATAATAAAGACATTGCCCCTGGCCCTCAAACACATCAAATCTAAATAAAATAATATGCAAAATGCATACTAAGTAGCCAATATTTGGAAGCTTGCGTGTTGTTTCTATTAAGAGGAGAAACTGGTGATGCAGTAAGACATTTCTTTGATGCAATCTTGTTTATTTACAAAGTCCCATTTCCTTGAACATAACAGGTGACAGTTTCTTTGCTCAAAGTTCCAAGCCTCTTTCCAGTCAGAACTCTGCCCAAAAGCTCTCCCAACTTTTTCTCAGGATCACCTGAACAAGTGCTTCCCTAGATTTCTCTGGGGCTTCCTTGTTGCTTTGTGAGTCTGCTTCTTGTGGTTTTTCTCCTGCTTTTTCCACACACACATCTCCCTCAAACAATACCCAGCTCCCTCCATTTGCTTTCAGCCTCCAGTTAAACCCCTCTGCCCAACATAGCTCAAATGCCTGACCAGCCCTGGATGTGGCCTGGCTTGGTGCTGTAACTCCAATTTTTTCATCCACCTTATTCCATAAAGGAATATAATGGCTTCATACATTTATACTGAATGAAGCATGGCTAGTGCCCATCAGCTTCAATGAGGTTTCACCCTGCCCCGAGCATAACAATACTGTATTGGCACATAGAATGTACTACCTCACAAGCCCCCTTAAAGTTAAGAAAGAGAAATATCCATGGTCAAGATTTTCTAACATGATTAATGATTTTGGGTGAGAATTACAATGGAGGGCACGTGCTCAGCACTATCTGAAAAGCAGGCCATTTGAAGACACCTCAAGTAGGGCACCCAAAAATTGAAGAACTCAAGATCACTTTTGACAAATCTTGGACCCCTTTTTACATGCTGGAGAAATGGATGCACAGAGAGGTGAAGTGACTTGCCCTAGCTCACACAGGAAGTTTATATTAGAAGCAGGAAGAGAAACCCAATAAACCGCACACAGTTGTACGCCCTGACCACAAGACAATCCTTCCTCTACCTTCATATTCCTAAGAGATCAAGATCATGTTTAGGCAAAATTAAGGATTAATATGGAATCTGTTTTTTCCTCAGAGAATTGCATGCAGATGTTTTCTGACTTATCCAAGCAAAACTTGATATGTTGGCAAAAACTGTGTGTGCATAAATCAGATTTGTCAGCTCAGTGCAAGGGCTTCTGTATTCTATCCCTCAGAACAGCATATTATCTCTTGGGTGGGATAAACGTCTTTATTATGTTTATAATGAAGCTAATCAATTTTTTTATTGTAAAATAACCCCGCTCCGAATCTTGATGAAGCGCACGACATATCCTCCAAGGAACCTATTGTTAAAGATCCCTTTTTACTAGAATTTCAATAATTAATCATGTTTTCCAGTAGTTTTCTGTGTGGATTATCCTTTGATGATCTAATTTACATATATGATGATCTATTCCCCAGTGGATTAATCGCTCATCTTATTTTCTCTATTAATCGGACATCAACATTTGCATTAGAGATGACAGCATTTGCATTATTCTCATAATGTTAAACCTGGCAGCCTGATGCAAATGATAAATACTTTTCAATTCTAGGGGTGAACTCGTACCTTGTCCCATTTAAATGAAAAGATTTTTAGGATCTTACAACTTTTTTTAAGTAGGTTGGTTATTCTTTGGTGTTTATCATCATATTGGTCTATTTGAAAGCATTTATAAACATCCTTCTCAGAAAAGCAGTATTACATATGTGCAAATATATAGCTCAATTGTAGCCAGAAACTGACCAGGAATTGTGACTCAGTCCCAACCTGGTTCTCTCCTTGCTGCAGAAAGAGGGACATCATAATCTCCTTCAGGCCAACAGCTAGCTCAAATGACTTCTCCCAACGTGCTGGCTTAGCTGTGCTGGCCAGTATGCCTTGGCTAGGTCACTTCCTACTGCTAGCCTGCCCACTCCCCACCCTGCCACTTTGTGGCAGAGGGAGTAGCAGCTCCAGAAAGGCTGTTCTCCCACTGTGCTGCTACCTATGATACAGTTGGCTGGCACAGGGGAATAAGAAATGGGAACAAAGACACAATCCCAGTCTGGTCCATTGTTGTTATTCCACCAGAAGTTAGTTTTTCTGCCTCAAAGTTTTCCCTGATTCTCTAATTCAGCACCATCAACAACAGATACGGTATCCTCTAAGTAAATGCTTGTTAAACTTTGCCAGCATTCAGTTTACAACAAAGGGGAAGATTCCACAACAATAAATATTTATCCCAGTCTCTGCTTTGCTATCAGGAAGGGAGCGTAAATATATGGTGTTTCACAAGCAAATGTGGCAGGAGCCATGCTTTTTACAATGAGAGGAAAAGTCCCCCAAGGATATGTTGGGTAAATTTGAGAGCCCAACTACAGGCTCTCTTGCTTTTTCTCAATTGCTTTCAATCAGTGCTACAGCTGCTACTTTGAAACTTATCAAGAAAGACATAGTTCTGAGCCTGTCATCATAAGAAATCCAATCTGTTTCTTTCACCCTATGAAATTCAATATTTCCTCCACTCAACCCTGATTAGATTTTGTGTGTGTGTGTGTGTGTGTGTGTGTGTGTGTGTGTGTGTGTGTGTGTGTGTGTGAGAGAGAGAGAGAGAGAGAAACATCCTTTCTGTGCAATTCCACTTTAAAAACTTTTTCTACCTCATTAGAGAAGAGATTCCATTTTATTGTATTGTATTTCATGGGTCACTGTCTGTCTCTCTCCCACCTTCTCATAGTTGGATCAATGTGATTGGATCCACAGAGAAGCAGCATTAAAGATATCATTGTAGTCTAGTCACCAAAATCCTAAAGTGGGTTTATTTCTCTTTCCTCACCACCTTGTCTCCTCTACATCGCTCTCACAGACCAGTAAGGATCACGATCTCTCTCTCTCTCTCTCTCACACACACACACCTCTCTATCCCCTATGCACCTCACTGTGACTGCACCATACTGGTGGCTTGCCTGTACCAACCACCCTTCTGCCAGTCAAGAAAAACTGGATGGAACTCCTTTTAATACCCACTAAGAAGGAAGGATGGACAAATCGATAGAGGACTGGCCTAGAACTCAGAATATCTGGGTTCAATTTCCAGCTCAATCACACTTTTTCCATGTGACAGTCAAATCACTTAATTTACCCTAGGCTTTATTTTCCCATTAATAACAAAAAAAAAAAAGGTGGGAGGATGCAGAACACCACCTCAGAGATGTTGTAAGGATAAAATCTGTTAAAGACTGAGGCACTTGTATCCCACGATGATGAGAGGCATACAAATGCCTAGACTGACAGATGACAGGGATGCTGAGTGATATGGACACTCCCCTTCTCACGGCAGGGGCTGAATATGCTGAATACATATGCCTGGACATGAGACCAGCAGCCCTCAGGAGTTGACAAAAGACAGCGGTGTGGCTCCTCAGCGAGATGGGTTACAACAAGTCCCGCCAGCCTATCCCCAGCTCGCTACACTGGCTGCCCATAGACTATCACATTTCAGTCCTTAACAATCTGGGCCCAGGGTACCTAAAGCTCCTGGGATGAGGACAACTGTCAACAGCTCGACTCCTCCTCTGGCACGACGGCACTATTTTCTTGGACATTGGCCCCTGGAGTTTTCTTGGGGGTTGGCCCAAGGCAGAAGAATGAATTCCCACAGGATCTAAGCTCCACTGCAGACCTCACCCACCTTCTAGTGCAAGGCACCCTTCCTCACCTGAAAGCACAGGGACATCTGGATTCTCATTTAAAATAAGGAATATTTGGTTCTCATTGAGTCATTTGTTTAAAAAGTCTCCCTCTGCATGCTAACTATTCAGATGCAGCAGCGGTACTGGTACCACATTAACTTCCTTCCCCCTTTGATATCTGGTCAGCCACAGGAGCAGGAGTAGGCAGTGCTATTAGGCCACCAAAGATTAACTATTATTTAATTCTATCACAGTAGCATGCAGGCTCTCCAATCAAGGATCGGGGCTCCGTTGCGCCAGTACTGATTGGCCTGGACTGAATGAGACAGTCCCCCATGCCCCACCGATCTGCACATCACACAGGACACAACGTGCGGATGAATCAGAGAAATAGAGCGCAGACAGGTTGGGAGGATACGGTAACAATAAAACAAACATCTTATAGAAAAGCTGAAAGTTCAGTTCACCACTTGCCTAATCAAAGCCAGATGAAAGTGATCTGTAGGCCTCATCCAGGATAGGTTTTAAGGGGGAGGGTAGATTTAAAAGAGGGTAAGCTGGCAGCTTTATCAATTTTGACCAGGCGTTTTTCCTATCACTCGAGGGGAAGGGGGGCAGCATGGGAAAAAGCATGGAGGTGCTTGTGGGAGGAATGGACAAATAGGAATCAAGGGAGGGCTACAGTAATTAGTTCAGGCAGTTGGATGCCAGCCTATGACATTTTTCTTTAAAGTTCTTTTAGACTTTGAGCAGTTCCTATTGCAAGTTTTTCCTCATAAATTGTTTCCATGTTGCACACAAAATAATCTTACACAAAATTGAATTTAGTTTAAAACTGAAATTTAAGCAAAAAACCCTATGGAGGCGAGAAGCTTCTATAAAAACTTTAAAATTATTTCAAAAACCATTTTTGATCCATCTAAATCGCACCATGTTAGTCCTCTGTGTCGCCACTCTGATTCTTCGCCATGTCTTTCTAGGAGATGTAAGGCAGATGCAAGAGAGAACAGAGCAGGAGGTTGCTCTGATTGAAACACACTGGATCAGGACCACATATGGAGAGCTGGGAGGTGCATTTTGGCATCAGCCCTAATTATCACAGCTACTCCATTTACAGTTACTATTTTGCAGTGCCACCTGGGGAGATGGTAGCTACGGAGATACTAGACGCAGATCTAATTAACCATTTCTGCTTCTGCAAAAACAGGCACATTCCTGCCAGAACAACCGCACACACCAGTGAGTGCAGCGAACTTGTCAGCAACAGTCTGTTGCACTAATTTAGATGGAATAAATGGGCCCAAAGAGTCAAAGGTATTAATGGGACCCTGTCCCAACACTGGATCCTGTCTTAAACAAGAGGGCTTGGGATACAGAGACCTTGGCCTGTTTACTACCATGGCAAACACACCAATAAAAAAACCCTTTTATTAAAGTTATAGTAAAAAAGGGAAAACCATTAAAACATTTGAAATGTAAAGTATTAAATACAGCTTTCATTTTAACAACATCCCTTTCCCTTTAGCTGTAGAGAGTCTCTAGAAGGAAAATTCCCATTGTTTCATAGTCTCTTGGGTTGTATTACAGATGGTAATAACTGTCCTTTTGGTGAAAAGAAAAAGTAGTTCATTGAGATGGCCTGGAGCTATCGATGCTGTTGTTATTAGAGTCCAATCTCATTGTCTTGTTTTGCCTTTTAGGCAAACACGCATAAGAAGGGAAAGACAAGAACAGCAAAGATAGAAAATGCAGCCTCCAATCTCACTGCTGGAAAAACATAGGCACAGCAGACAGTATTATCAGCCACTCCGAGACCCTGGCGAACGGGTACCAGCATCTGGCTGTCTAGAAAACTGCTTTTAGCTGCCTTTCTGGTCACAGGCTTATAGCAGTGTTGCAAAAAAGAGTTTCAGCCAGCTAAGTCAGACTCTCATCAGAGAGAAGGAAAAAGGAGGGAGAGATGAAAGAAGAAATAAGATAGGGAAAGAAAAGGCTCCATGGGGGTGTCAGGGAGACAAAGTCTCGCATCCCAGGTGGTTGTCAGGAGTTAGCTGGAGCTGGCAGTATCATCTGGCTCCCTCTCGCTGGCCTGGTCTGGTCAGGACTTCTCTCCGGATTAGGATGAAAAAGGTCCAGGAGTCCCAGAAGATACCGGGGGTAGCGGCCATGACAATGAGGCTCACTCCTTCTGCTTCTTTCAGTCACCCAGTGTTGCGATAGCCAGTCTCTTCTCTGAAGGACCCCAGGAGGGAGTGATGTGGGGGGGGGGGGAAGCCTATCCCTTCATTATTCTGTCTATGAATTAGGCCAAATTTCCAAGACAACAATTGTGGTTGACTGATTTCCAGTCCCACCCATCTCTTGTTTACCAGGTGTCATCTTAACACAGTCCTGGAGTTATATCTGGAGGCCTTTTCGTTTGTACTAATTCAGTCAGTCACCCTTTTGCACCTTTTCCCATCAACACTTATTAATATAGGTTATGGTGAAACTTCATAAACATTCACTCACTTTTCACAGTTGAGTTCACAATTAGGGTAAAATTTGTAGGTTCACTTATCGCAAGTCCCAAGGACACGTGGGTCCCAAGGGCGTACCAAGTACAGCATTCAGGGAAACAGAACTGAGATGCTCTCCAAGTAGCAAAGGGACATTGAAGTTCAAGGCCAATTGAAAGGTGGAGGGTCTATTATACCCCAGAGCAATTAAGCCACTTTTAGAACAGTCTATTGAATATATGATATAAGTACTAGCGTACGTGGGGGAAGAACCGCCCGATTCCTCACCTCTGGCCAGATTGTGATCCCCTTACACTGAACAGTACCTGCTCCACAAAAGGTCTCAATGACTTCAGTGGGATTGCTCATGGAGTAATGTACTATTCAATGTGAGTAAAGGTATCACAAGTAAAGGCCACTAACAAGAGCACCCTCAAATCATCCAGCTCAGGAATAAACCATATAGTACACACAAGCTACGCTAGAATATAAAACACAGATTTATTGGGGCACAATTCAACAATAATTGAAAAAGTGACTTCAGGAGCCCAAAACACATAGCCACTTATGACAAGATTTTAAAATCAAGATGGCAGCTAGAACTACTTTAAAATAGTGAAACGCTACTAGGATACCACACATGTATCCATGGGGAGGGCACAATGTAAACGTGTGGCTCTGCCAGTTCTGGATTAGACAGGCTGCCCAGTATCAGAAATCAGAGGGCAATGCTAGTTCCACTTCTACAGTGAGCAAATGGAGCTTGTGTTCCAAGTCAAAATATAAGCCACCACTCATGATCCAGTTGTGAAATGTGTCTCTTTTCCAGTGCATTGGATTTGATCCCTTAACTGGCTTCATGATCCAGCTGATATTGCTCAACAAAGTCTCCAAATAACTATTTTATTCATTGGGTAATAACAACCTCAAGTCCTGTATCTGCTAGTGGATGTTGCTTATCAAAATACACGCCGCTCAGAATGTGACGCTGTTTGAATGCATTTGACGCCTCATCGCTGATTATTAGATTCTGTCACTCCAATTTGGTTTTGGGTTTGTTTGGGTTTTTTTACACTGCTAGTTCACGCAATGTATTCCCAGCATCACTAACTATCTGAGCTGTAAACATATTATTCTTCATCACCCGAGCTCTGGAGAAGAATTGTGAAAATGCAGGTCTCAGCCAGGTCAAAGTAACCTGCCCCAGTGAGAAATGAAACCTCAGACTCTTGCGCTGCTCCAACACTTGTACTGTTGAGCTGCCATAATGACATACTACATCCCATTAATCTGCAATTACATGCTGACAGTGACTGTCAATCTAATCCAAAATCCATTTGGCGGAACTAAATAGACCATTACTGTCCCTCTCACCATCGCTGTGACTAAAACTCTGAGAAATAAGGTTAAATGTGGGATTTAATAGGGCTGCAAGCATTCCTAATTTCTTTAAAAGGGGAAAAAGATTAAGGTGTTGATGGCCCTACCACTCTTTGGCTTGCGGCAAAAAAGACTGTACGAGATTTGTCCAGAAACACACACACACACACACACACCTACCTCTCACCTGCTCCACCAATCTAGCCTACCAGTTTCGTGTTCCCTAAGCATGATGACTGTGCAGAAGCTTTCCAGATAACCCCTGCTCTCCTAGGTACTGCCCTATCAAAAGGCCTCCTTGTCACCAGGTATGTCTGTCTCAAAAATATCCAATACCCCTTGACTGCTAGTCTCGTTCAGCCCTGCAAACCAAAATTGATGTCAACATTGTCATCCACCCGGAGGGAACAATACAACAGCCAATGTTTGCAGTGGGGCACAGGGAAGCAGTGGATATGACAGTGTACTCAGATGCAAGAGACCTCAGTTCTATTCCCAGCTCAGCCACTGGCCCACATGTGACTTTGGGCCCGTTTCCTTTTCCTCCATCTTGTTAGTCTAGACCCCAGTTCAGGAAACCATCACTTAAATGCACCCTTAATGTTGAGCATTAAGTTTCAAGTGCTGTCTTGAATAAGCACGTTCCTAAATCTATTCTTAAGTGCTTTCCAAAATTAGGACTTTAGACTGTAAACTCTTCAGGGCGGAGACAGTGTTTGTGCAGCACCGTGCTCAATGAGGCTCCAATCTCAGCTGGGCCCTGGAGGTGCGACCCTAATACAAATAGCAATGGGTTGGCTTTTCCTTCCTCTCCCAATACAGTTTTACTACACTTAAAAGCATTTGAATTTCATGAGGATTTTCCCCACCCGTGCATCTGTTTCTATTTTATTTTTACCACCACCCAACAACAAAACAAAACACACAGAATCCAAGTGTCACAGACCTCTTCATAATCAGCATTACTGTCTGGGAGAGATGCAACCATTTTAAACACTGGTTTTCAAAACGGAATGTTCCATATTTCCTGCTACCTCGTAGTCCAGCCTATAAAACGAAAACTCCAGATCCAAGGGGTGAAATAAGAGGACATTCTAGTTCCTATGGTAGGATTCCTATCAAACTTTCAATGTGACAGCAATATATATCTTGCTGAGGGCAAAATTAAACCCAATAAACACACTGCTGACTACCACACTTATCTAACCAATTCATTTGTCTGCCTTCTTACCAGCCTCAAACCTTAGGACATCAAAATCCTATTTCTCATTATTTACGGAAAGGCTATTGGTGCCCAGCTTTTCAGGTACTCAGGGCAGGGGCAGTTCCCATGGATTTCAAATGGAGTAGTGGGTGCTCAGCACCTTAATAAATAATCATCAGATTTCACAGGCTTCAGAATCTGGGTACCCCAAAAATGAGTCATCCACATTTATTAGTCTCTTGAAAATTTGAAGCTCAGCCTTGCTGCTCAGGCAGTGCAAAGTAGCCAAATCTAAGGGAGCTTATACTTCCTTTGGAATAGGTTACTCGCTTCAGGTGAAGTTACACTGACTTGGCAGGTAATAGAGAGCACAAAGGAAACCAGATGACTTTTGTTAGTTTTCCAAGAAAGGTAATAATTATAAAATATTCAAGGGGAAAAAAATGGAAAGAGAAGATTCTGCACTGTATTATAAAGGTGACAGACTTTACGACCTTAAATAACAATGGGGAAAATGGGGAATGTGGAGTCAGAGACTTATTTTCTTTCTTTAGAGTTCCCATCCATATATCTATCTTTGATTTGGAAAGAGCAGACCTGGTGTGTTGGCTGCAGAAGAGGTTTTAAAACATCCAGGCCTTTACATGTCAGTGGTGCCCAGTGCATTTCCTCCTAAACAGTTTCACAACCGTGACTGTCCCAAGCAAGATCAGCGATGTCTGGACATGACCTCACAATGTAAAACTATAAAATAAGTGGATAATCAACCACATAATATTGGGTACTGCTCCATGAAGAGGTGACGTTAAAAGCCACAAGAAGGGGGTTCAAGGGGAATATCCACTGTCAGGGCCGGCTCCAGGCACCAGCTAAAGAAGCAGGTGCTTGGGCCGGCCAATACCAAGGGGCGGCCCTCCAGCCGCTATTGGGGCAGCTTGTCGGGCTCTTCGGCAGCAATATGCCGGCGGGTCCCTCAGTCCCTCTCGGAGCGAAGAACCTGCCACCGAAGAGTGCGATTGCGCTGCCGCGGCTTTTTGGAGGGGTGGGGGGGCACCGCTTGGGGTGGCAGAAAACCTGGAGCTGGCCCTGTCCACTGTACTGAAAGCAAAGGGGGAGATTTTCAAAGGTGTGCTAGAGGATTTAAAGAGAAGCAGTCCTATTGAAAGTATTTTGTTGCAGATTTTTAAAATTGCCAAAATGCTATATTATAGCAAATAAGTACATACATAGCACAAAGATTTATGATAAGTGGGCTCTTTAAACTAGCAGAGGCAGAACAAGATCCAGTGGCTGGAAGTTGAAGCTAGACAAATTCAGAGTGAAAAAAGACACATGTTTTTAACAGAGAGGGTAATTAACCATTGCAACAAGTTACCAAGGGATATAGTGGATTTGCCATCACTTTAATTCAAGGCTGGATGTCTTTCTAAAAGATACGCTCTAGCTCAACCAGCAGTAACGGGCTTGATGCAGGAATCATTGAGTGAATTTCTATGGCCTGAATTATACAACACGTTGAAATCTATCACGTTTGTTTTTATATTATATGGTAAGTATACTTCTTTTGATGGGGCAGAACCTCGGCTGGTGTAAATCCACATAGCGCTATTAAAGTCAGAGCTATGCCAACTTACTCAAACTGGGAAACTGGCCCATAATGGATTTTTATTCTATAATCCAAAGCCAAGGGTACATTACTGCCGATGTGATGTGATGTTATACTACATGAATTACAAATGAAGGCACCAATAATATTGAGAGTTAAACTAATTTTCAGAAATTAGCAGGATCTACTAATTGAGTGTATGCGTGTAAATCAATAAAATTCAATCAAATCTTCCACAAAAAACGGCTCATTCTTTAGCCATACATCAGCCTGGGTATCATTAATCTCTCAAGGCGCTGTGGACAGAAATCAAATTCGAGACCTTGTTGTCAATACAGGGACCATGATGATATTTACTATGACGTACAGCACAACCCTCATCTTTAAGTAGCCTAGGACAGGGGTCCCCAAACTTTTTCATAGTGTGGCCCACATCTCAATAAAGAGACTGACTGATGGACACATCCCTTCCAAACCGTGATATGCACAGACCACATCTCATCCCATTCACAATTGCCAAGGCTACCTCCCTTCTCATTTGCTGATTGAAAAACATGCCTATGGCAACTATAATGATTGATTACCCATGGAAAAGCGATATTGGAAAATGTTCAATGGATACTGAGCTGTCTCCAATGCAACAGGTATTTTGTCTTGTTTGAAAAAAATTCTTCTTCTTTTGCTCATAATTTCATATACCCCCCCCCCCGGTCTGTTCTTGTTCTCTCAGCTGGAAACAGGGAAGCACCATGTGACCAGGTGGCTCCCAACAAGTTTGTGAACTGGTGATTTTAGGAGGAGTTCAGAGACTACCATGGCTGAGACACAATGGGTACGTCTACACTGCAACAAAAATCCCCACAGCACCGAGTCTCAGAGGTCCAGTCAAATGACTTACATTCATGTGCTCAGGCTATGGGGCTAAATACTGCAGTGTAGATGTTAGCCTGGGTTCCAACCCGAGCTCATTCGGACCTTCCCCTTTGCCGGGTTTCAGAGCTCGGTCTCCAGCCCTAACCCATATGTCTACACAGCAATTTTACAGCACCCACAGCCTGAGTCCTGCAAGCTGAAGTCAGCTGACCTGAGTCAGCTGCCACCGTGCCATGGGTCTAGCATTAAGAAGATCTGGGTTCTATCCCTCGCTCAACCACTGAACTCCTGTGTAATTGTGGGAAAGTCACTATCCCTCAAAGCCTCCAGCCTTCCTTTTTCTGACCTATTTAGACCAAGCTCTTCAGAGCAGGGACTCTCTTACTCTGTGTTTGTACAGAACCTAGCACAATGGGGCTGTGATCATGCTGAGGCCTCTAGCTAGGCACTACTCTATTACTACTAATTCATACATTTGTCCTGAATCCACAGACATATTGTGTGTGAGAGACAGAAGGAGGGACTAGTAATTTACATTTGTGGAGAGCCAGAAATATGTTGGGTTTTCAAAGTAACCAGGATATATTATGAAACTCTGGCTCCCAACTGCAATGATAGAAATTAAACTAAATACTCTGAAAATGCTTTCCTCTTTCTGTAATTTCCTTTGAATTTTCTATGTCTAGGAATAAAAGCCATTTCAGCGTCAATAAATACAACAACTTGGGGTTACTTTTGCTTTCCAGTTTAAAAAGCTTTTTAAAAAGGTATTTGAACATACCTGTAGAGGGACTGGCCATGCTGCATTTTCACATCATGCATACAGGCACTGAAATTACAGGGAAAGCAGTGACTTTTGAAGCTTATGGTTCCTAAGATGCCTCAACTGAGAATGCAACTGAAAGCACTAGGATTTTATCCAGATAGGCACAATTCAAAACATTTCTCAGAGAAGAGAACGTTATCTCTATTAACGCCGGCATCGACAATTCAGCCACCGCCCTGCTTGTCTTTCGTGTCTGATTTCTGTGCAGCTTCCCTTTTCCCATTTCCCACTCTCTTTCCTTTACTCTTACTGCTTTGTAAGCACTTCTGTCTACTGCAATATCCCATACTAATTCAATTAAATGCCCACCTTCACTGCATCTTCAAATACACTACAATAAAATCCAAACGTGTACTTTGTTAAAATCTCCACAGAAAAGTATACTAAAATCCTCACATGAAGCGTGATAAAAACTTTGCACCACTGCACATGGACATTAACATTTACAGTAATCATGATTAAAGCCTTATACAAAAGCAAATATACATTGTTCACAAGTGGCTCTTATCTTCAAAGTAGGAGCACAATGCATCCTTGACTCTGTTCTGGAATAGTTGCAGCAATATATAGAGGTCCCTTGTCTGGCTGTTTAAGATGGTCAGCAAGTCTGCCAACTTCCTCTTCCCATCCATCTGCAAGGCCCTCTCCCTTACTCTCATAAAAGTTATGCAAAGCACAGCAAGCAGCTATCATAAGAGGCAGAGATTTTTCACCTGTATACAGCCTTGAGATCAGCCTTCTCCATCTAGCTCTTAATCTTCCAAATCACATTTCAAGGTCTTTCTATAACTACTCAGAGTAAAGTTATACAGTTCCTTTCTGCTAGCCAACTCTTCAGGAAAAGGCTTCATAAGTCAGGGAAGCCAGAGTAAGTTGGAGCTCCCAGAATGCCTGGAGGAATGGCAACCCCATCAAATTCCATAGAGACCATAGGAGCAAGAGTTCCTTTTCTCATTGCAGAAAACAGTCCAGAGTTTCTAAAGATCCTGCTGCCTGGTGTGGGGAGAGCACTACCTATCCTACTGACCAATACACACTTTATTTCCTTGTACTCCCCTACTGATCTCTCTGTATCTTCTGTGGTCTCATCTTAGATTGTAAACTCTTTGGGGCAGGGAGTCTTTTTGTTCAGAGTTTGTATAGCGCCAAGTACATGGTCCATAACTGGGACTCACTGGCGCGACGATAATACAGATCATAAATATTCGTGAACCTTCCACCGTGATCAATCAGGCCTTGCAGCACCATGGAGAAACCTCTTTCCACTGATGAATGCCAAGACCTAGCGTTGCAGGCAAAGAGTATGCACCTGGATTCCCATCAATGGCTCCAAGACAATTCAGGAACCTCAATGAAGGAAACCTATTAATAACCTCCTGTGCATTGCCCGTTCTTATGACTTGAGGGCAGCACCTTCTTGACAGCAGCACACATCTCCATGACAATGCTTTGATTTAAAAATTTAACTTGCTCATGGGCAGACATTTGCATGCATGCCAATATGTCAAGTCAGGAAGAGACCAGGGCCCTGATTCAGCAAAGCATTTCATCAAGTATTTAAGTCCACCGTTATTTATCCCTGAATAGGGGAATGGTGATCTATTGGTTACGGCACTAGCCTAGGACTGGGGAGCACTGGGTTAAAGTGTCTGCTGTGCCACAGACTACCTAGATGACCTTGAGCAAGTCATTTAGTCTCTCTGCGCCTCAGTTCTCCATCTGTAAAATGGGGATAACAGTTTTGACCTGCTTCAAAATGGTGTTGTGGGTATATATACATTGAAGACAGACGCTCCAATACTATTGTCACAGGGCCCACAGTGGGAGGGGAGGGTCTAAGAGAGATAGACTCAGCAAAACATTTAACGAGGTGGTTCCAATAGGACTTGTACTCCTAAAACATTGAAGTGCTTTTCAAAGTCAATGCAATTTGTGGTCTTAAATCACTCAGGCACTTCTGAAAATCTCTCCCTGAACACAGAATCATAGAAATGTAGAAATGGAAGGGACCTTGATAGGTCATCTAGTCCAGTCCCCTCCACTGAGGCAAGAATAAGTATTATCTAGACCATCCCTGACTGGTGTTTGTCTCATATGTTCTTTAAAATCTCCAATGACGGAGATTCCACAACGTCACTAGGTAATTTGTTCCAGTGCTTTGCTACCCTTGCAGTTAGGAAGTGTTTCCTAATGTCTATCCTAAATCTCTTTTGCTGCAATGTAAACCCATTACTTCTTTTCCTGTCCTCAGTAGATAAAGAGAACAATTTATCACTCTCCTCTTTGTAACAACCTTTTACATAGTTGAAGGCTGTTCTGTCCCCCCTCAGTCTTTTTGTCTCCAGACTAAACAAACACGCTTTTTTTTCCTTCAAATCTTTCCTCATAGGTCATGTTTTCTAGACCTTCAGTCATTTTTGTTGCTCTCCTCTTGACTTTATCCAATTTCTCCACACATCTTTCCCGAAGTGCAATGCCCAGAACTCAACACAAGACTCCTGCTGAGGCCTTATCAGCGCTGACTGGTAGAATGGAAGAATTACTTCTCGTGTCTTGCTTACAACACTTGGGCTAATACACCCCCAAATTATGTTGGCTTTTTTCGCAACAGTATTACACTTTTGACTCATATTTAGCTTGTGATTCACTGTAGCCCCCAGAGCCCTTTCTGCAGTATTCCTTCCTAGGTAGTCCTTTCCCATTTTGTATTTGGGAAATTGATTACTCCTTCCTAAGTACAGTACTTAGCATTTGTCCCTATTGAATTTCATCCTATTTATTTCAGACCATTTCTCCAGTTTGTCCAGATTAGGGTGACCAGACAGCAAATGTGAAAAATCAGGACAGGGCGTGGGAGGTAATAGAAGCCTATAAAAGAAAAAGACCAAAAAAATCAGGACTGTCCCTATAAAATCGGGACATCTGGTCACCCTAGTCCAGATCATTCTGAATTCTAATTCTCTCCTGCAAAACACTTGTAATTCCCCCACCCACAAGCTTGGTATCATCCTCAAACTTTACAAGTGTACTCTCTATGTCATGTTTAAGTACCATTGCCTAGTTCCATGAAGAAAGAGTATATTAAAAGGCAGCAGCAATGCTACTGTTCAGCACTGCCTTAAATCTTCAGAATACACTTTTCCTGCAGCAATGATTCCACTGAAGCGAATGGGCGGCCACAATAGTGCAGGAGGGAGACAGAAGGCTGGGAGAGGAGGGGGGAGGATTTTAAAAATTCCATCTATCCCCATTGCAGTCAGTGTAGTACAGGGAATTAACTGCCAAATGTAAAACAACCAACTAGCTACTAACCCAATAAACATGAACAGAGACAGAGATCTAAACCAGTAAAATAAATAAAAACTATTAAACCATTTGAATGTGGCAGTGCAAGCCTATTACTCTCTCTGGCATTCAATTAACCAACGGCTTTAAAGAGGCATTACCACTTTAAATAATCTGTGGCACTGCATATATAAAACATTCATTAACTCTCTTATTGGCACAAACTGCAAAAAAAGGAGAGGTTACTGACCCTGTGGGTGCTCCACTTCAGGTGCACATGCACCCATGTGCCTTTGATTGGAAACTTTGGTAGTAATGCCTGTTCGGTCCGTGCATGCACCTTACACATCCTTTTGCCCTGCATCAAGTTTAAGTAGTGCTGCGCAAGTGAATCACCCTCAGTTTCTTCTCCACCACAAAGTCCCATAAAGGAAACTCAGAAGTAGAAGGGAAGAAGGGCAGGTAAGTGGAGCACCCATAGGGACACACATCTCAAAGAACTCCAGTTACTACACTTCTCCAAGTAGTGTCTTTTTGGGTGCTCTACTTCAGGGGACTGCCAAGCATTACCTGCAGCAGGAAGAGGGAGCTTCAGAGTTGAGTTGAAAACTGTAGATAATACTGCAGTCCTAAAAGCAGAATCC
Organism: Mauremys mutica; assembly: GCF_020497125.1. Classification (NCBI taxonomy): domain Eukaryota; kingdom Metazoa; phylum Chordata; order Testudines; family Geoemydidae; genus Mauremys; species Mauremys mutica. The sequence goes on from NC_059075.1 coordinate 111,353,894, forward strand.
AAAGCTGAATCATGGATTACTGCATAGTGTTTTGAAAAAGTGTGTATAGAAGTTCAAGTTGCAGCCCCACAGATCTCTGCAAATGGAAACATTCTTGAGAAATGCCACCGAGAAACTTTGTTAATTGGCTAATATCCTAGATGGAAGTTGAATATCAGTAGATTGCTAACAAGATATCCTTCTAGAGAGTCTTTGATCAGAAATAGAAGATCCCTTCCATCTGTCAACAATTGATATGAACATTCTGGGAGATTTTTGAAAAAAATTTAGCCCTGTCCAGGTAAAAGGCAACAAGCGTATGTAACGTCATGTCCTCCCTGATCAGAACTGGTTTCGGGAAGAAAACTGGAAGATAAATGACCTGTTTTATATGGAATTCAGATGATACGTTAGGTATGGATTTGGGGTGCCGGCATGGTGAAACCTTATCTTTGAAAAATACTGCAATGGCACATCCTCCCTTCAGAGTCCCTATTTCTCCCATTCTTTGAGCAGACGTAACGGCTACTGAGAAGTCCATCTTCAAAAAGATGTTCAGTAGAGAACCGATCTCCATTGGTTCAAAAGCATCTCTGTGCTAAGCTAAGATCTCAAACCGATGCTTGATTTAAGGGAAGAGTTTCCCAATCCTCTAATAAATGTCACTGTTGTAGCATGGGCAAACACTGAGAAACCTTCTACCGGAGAATGAAAGACCATTATAGCTGCCAAGTAAACTCTTATAAAGTTCACAGATATCCTGGAACTGAAGAAAGCGAGGTTATCTGATAGAGAAGAAGAAATAGGTAAAAGATGTCACAGACCACACCAGTGGTTCAATCTCTTCCATTTCCGAAGGTACGTATTGCAGGTAGGCTCTCTCTTCTGCTGTTTAAGAAAACAAATTGCACCTCCTCAGAGCAGGTCATTTCTATTCTATGAACCACAGATGAGCCATGCTCTGAGATGAAAAACTCAGGTTGCAGTGAAAGATTCAGCTGGCATCCAGGGAAAGGAGATGGGGAACGGTTGGAAGGCTGATTGCTTGACACACTGTCAGCTTCATGAGGTAAGGAAACCATGCTTGTCTCAGCCACATTGAGATGATCAGTATGACCCTGGCCTTGTCCTGTCTTATCTTGTTCACCACCTTCAATATTGGAGGTGTTGGGTGTAATGCACATAATAGTTACGATGTCCACGGTAAAAGAAAGGGTCCCCCAGGAACCCTCTCGAACAGAACTGAGCGCAGTTTTTTGTTTATCGCAGTGGCTAAGAGATCCACTTCCATGAGACCCCAAACCTGAAATATATGATCAGAGACAGTCCAAGGGTCCAGCTCCCATTCATAATATGGGGAGAAACATCTGCTGAAAGTATCCACCATGGTGGTCTGAATACCAGGAAGATACACTGCAGAAACTGAGATATGATTGTGTATGCACCAGTTCCATAGTCTTATAGCTTCAGCACAAATAAAAGGTAATCTTGCTCCCTCCCCTTGCCAGTTGCTATAAAACATGCAGGTCACATTGCCTGTCATGATCTCAATGCACTTGCCCCTGATTAAAAGCAGAAAATGGAAGATGAGTGTCCAGGTGTGCTCCCCAACCCAACGGAGATGTTCTTGTTAATACTGTGACCACTGGGGTGGCTGGGTAAAGGGAATACCCATGTAGACATTGTAGGAATCTTCACCAGTTGAGGGAGTTCTTTACCAAAGAACTGTCTGTCTAAACTGTTTGGAAAAAAGATGGTTCTGAACCACCCTTGAAGGCAGCAAAGATGCAACCTTGCATGGCCCTACTACAATGATACATACCACCACATGCCCCCAAGCACTGATGACAGTTTCTTGCTAATGTTTGTAGGCTGACTTGGATTGTAGTGACAAGGTTTGATAGAGTCATAAACCTGCCCATTGAAAGATAAGCCTTGGCAGTTGTCACCTCTAGAGATGCCCTCTATGAATTCTAAGCCTTGTACAGGGGGTTTCTGTTCCCGGTTGTATGCTATTGCTTTGGCATGGTGCTGTTGTCCATGTTCGATCACTGCCTTGACAACCAGGGAACTGGGAAAAGGACGTGAAAACAAAAACCAAAGGCACATGCGCACCTGAAGTGGAGCATCCATTGGGACACTACTCAAAAGACACGCTGTTATTTGCAAAATCAAAATCCACTGTAGGATTAGTGTGATGCTGTTTCTATGGCCAGTATTCTGCTGTCAACCAAAGGAGGGACAAGTCTGACAAAGGACTACAGCAGAGAAGAGAGCTACCCATCCCAGATCACACCATTGGCCCCCTTTTTAGAATCCCGATTCCAAGTTTTCAATTACTTGAATGATGGCTAGGGTTACCACCTCTGCGGTGCAAAAGAACAGGACATCTGGGATGATCTTGAGCCTATATAACTAGACAGCTTGCAGTGTGTTCTGAGCACAGTGTCATAGATTTCCCCAGACAACTACCGCAAAAAAACCAGATAGCTGGCAGCATGTACTGAGAGCCCTTACAGATTTCCCAGGACAGCTACCTAAAAAAAGGGATGATCCTATGGACAGGTGGCAACCCTAGTTAGGTTGCAAACTGAACCAACGGCAAACCGCTGCAGTGATCCTGCCCAAAGCCTGAAACCACAATGTAACCCCCTGTTGACTGCATGTCATGTGTCCCCCTCTGTGCCCGATCCACAGAGAATATGAGTTTCCTGGCAGCTCTCGGCTACAAAACTTTTTGCTCAAGCTGGGGCAGTTCATGTTTTAGCTCTGGAGGTCCCTGGTTCAATTCTCAATGACAACCAAGATGGCAGTCATCCCAACAGCTCTGACAGGGGTGAGCTGTCCCTCTTCCGCTCAGCGATAGGTCAATCCTAAAGCCTAAGTGGTTTAAATGTTGACATTGTTAACTATTTCACTGCTGACCAAAGCACACGAGATGAGTGGCGATGAGCTAGTTTCACTACATGCAGAGCATGCAAGGAGGATCTGCATAATATACTGCGAATGCACCTCATCTTAGCATCTCAAGGTTGGCGGGGAGGGGGTGAGATTGAGAGAGTACTAATATTTCTTTCACACTCCTCATTTGACCCTGGGTCCATCCCATCAGACAAACTGCATCAGTCTGTGCTGAATTCTCTGTTCCTTGTCTGTCTCTAATGATAGTGCAGGGACACAGGCAGAAGTAAAAACATCTGTAAGCTTCTGCCTCCTACAGAACTAAGAGGCATTGGCAGAAGGCCTAGCTCCGCACCTCTGAAAAGAGAGAGCAGTTCAGGGACACCAGCTGCAGGCATATGAATGGGAACAGAGCCAATCACCTGGGAGACAAACCTCACAGCCTGGGAAATGAAGAAAGGAAAATGTGAAGCTGTGCAGGGTCAGTGACTACACAGGTCTGCATTAGCAAGGCTGTGACCTCCTGGAACGCTCGGCATGCAGCACCAATGGGAGCCGTAACAGGGGAGGGTCTGAGGCACGGGATACCCTTGTGCTGTTCTAAAATCCCTAGCGGCAATTCAGCTTCTACATACACACCCAGCTCCGAGTGCACTCTCCTGGGACTGGCCACCACTGTGGAGGGGTAAATCCGTAGGGGGATCTAGCAGGACGCAAGAGCTCACTCCCAGACAAGGGTGTAGGCAGCTAAGCTGAAAATGTACCCATCCTACTGATGGGCTAAACCGGGAGCCATTTCCTTCTGACCCCTCAGGTTCTCAGTTAGGCTAATACCCCTTCATGACACTCTGGCAACGTGAAGGGATCTTAAAGTGGGTGGAAACCAACTCCCAAGAATACTCCCAGGGCAGGAGCCCTCCCCTGCAAGTGCAGGCATTGCGTAAGGGCTCTGAACTCCCAGCTCCTGGCAGATGGGGCACGCCGGAGCAGGGCGTGCCCAGGCCTTGCCAGGAGCAGGGCGTGCCCAGAATGCTTTGTACAGTGGCTACTTCCTGCTTCCCAGGTCACAAAGAAGGCCATAGGAAATACAGCATAAGTTAGAACAGCCTGGAGGCTGCTGTGTGTCCACCAGGAGCCCAGATGCAGAGCACAAAAGTGGCTTAAAGCCACACGTCTCTCCTCCCTCCTGGTTCCTGCCCCAAAGCCAGCAACTAGGTAAAAGTTGGGGGGGTTCAAACAAATGTTTCCCATTTTGTCCCACCTCGAGTGCACATCCCTTTTCTGACCTGCGGGACCTCCACACCACTCCCTGCCAGCGACTTCTTTGCCTGTCCCTTTCCCATTACCTCCCGAGACAATGGATGAAACCTGTTCAAGCAGCATACGCAGCAGCCCAGGCTGCAGCACATTCTCTGGGGAAAGCCATCCGAACTCGCATTAGCCTCCCTTCCACAAAAGGAACCGTAAACAAACAATAAAGAGTAAAAATAAGAATAGTCTCATCTGTCTGTTCTGAATTTACAAGGAATAAAACATTTAGACAGATTTTCAGGAGGCGGCGTTTCCTGCCCTCATCTCTCCCCCAGCCCTGTTGCCATTATACTTCATGTGTCTGTCACAGCATACAAAAGACATACGCGGAGCTAATGAAATATCTGGGCTGTGGAGTATGTGGGTGTATAAAGGACCCTGCAGGGCCCCTCAGTGCACCAAATAGCTTCAGAAAACTGATTTCCAGGACCTGTCAAGCCTCGTTTCTTTTAAAAGGAAAAAAAATAGCAACTTATTTTTCCCCTTCAAAGACTGAAAAAAAAAAGTGTATTAACTAAAAAGTAGGAAGGTTTCTGACAGGCTCCTTTCTTAAACCCCAACAGAGATCAAGACTCCACTTGTGCCAGGTGCTGCAGAACCAAAGTATGATACACTCTATTCTCTGAAGACTTCACAGTCTAATTGGAAAAGACAAAGAGGATGAGGAGAAAAAGCTGCATAGACAAATGAAGGTACTTGCCAAAGTTAACATGGCAGATCAATGTCCTAGGCAGGAATAGAGTTCAGATCTCCTGCCTCCCACTACAGTTCCTCAGCCAATAGATCACACTGCCTCACTGGTGCTTTCCCATCAAGGGCCTGAGCTCCTCAGTTACTACCTTTCAACTGACAGAGCTAGTCCGTTAGCTCAGAAAGGAGAGGCTCATGCCGCCTGCAAACAACTGAACCAGCAGAATCAGTACAAAGCCGGGATGGGGATTTGAGCTATTGTAGGCATCAGAAGCAAAGGGTGGGGAATGTATAACTAACCCAGTGAGACTTGTCTCTCTCTAGTACACAGGTGGGCAAACTAGGCCCGTGGGCCACATCCACCCGTGGGACCAGCCTGACCGGCCCCTGAGCTCCTGGCCTGGGAGGCTAGCCCCGGCCCCTCCCCTGCTGTTCCCCCTCCCCCGCAGCCTCAGCTTACTGCACTGCCAGCGCAATGCTCTGAGTGGCAGGGCTGCGAGCTCCTAGGGCAGCGCAGCTGCAGAGCCGCGGACTGACCCAGTGCTCTGTGCTGCATGGCGTGGCTGCCTGGCTGCCTGTCCTGGTGCAGCTGCGTTGCCAGCCATCGGTGCTACAGGCAGCACGGTAAGGGGGCAGGGAGTGCGGGGGGGAGGGTTGGACAGAGGGCAGGGGGTAGTCAGGGGTTGGGGGGTGTGGATAGGGGTCGGGGTATTCAGAGGGCAGGGAACAGGGGGGTTGAATGGGGGCAGGGGTCCCGGGGGGACAGCTAGGAAGGAGAGAAGGGTTGGATGGGGCGGTGGGGGGCAATTAGGGACGGGAGGGTCTAGGGGTGGTTGGATGGGGTAAGGGTCCATGGGGGGAGGGCAGTCAGAAAGGAGGGGGGGTTGGATGGGGCAGAATGAGGCAGTTAGGGGTGGGGGGATCCGGGGGAAGTCAAGGGACAGAGAGCAGGGGGGGGTTGGATGGGGCAGGGGTCCCCAGGGGGCCATCAGGGGGTGAGAAGCAAGGGGGGGGTCAGATAGGGGGCGGAGGCCAGGCCATGCCTGGCTGTTTGGGGAGGCACAGCCTCCCCTAACCCGCCCTCTATACAATTTCAGAAACCCGAAGTGACCCTCATGCCAAAAAGTTTGCCCGCCCCTGCTCTAGTAGCTAAACCACAAAGAGGTTTATGAGTGTGTTACAGCCCTCTAACTAATGCACCTGATCTTTTATATAAACAGCAGAGGCTGTTCAAATCCTGGGCCTACCATGCAGCTCTGCCAATACATTTCACCGCAATAACACGCACCCTCATCACAAACACTATTTCAGTCCTAGGGACCCAGACCACTCCACCAATGCATCTTGGTATTGATCTGTTACACTCCCCGCTGCCATGCCACTGAACTTCAGTCCTGATGATACAACAAAACTCGACTTGCTCCCCTAAATCCCACTGGGGATATTATCAGCTGTGTGATGGGCTTTGGGAGGTGGATGACTATCCAGACTGGACTGAGTTGCTTGTGACAATCCACATTTGAATCCAACGTGTCCTGAAACCCCAGTGCATTATCTTCACCTAAATTTTTCAATGCCAGGTCATGTGCCCAAATCTGAATATGACAAAAAGCACTCAGCCACCTTTCTGGCACTTTCCGCAGAGCCCGGAGTTCCTAAGGGAGTGGAGACTGGATGAGATGCACATTGATCTATCTATGGTATGTACATGCCCCCTTACTGGGGTATCACCATCGCTAATGCATTTGTCCTCATAATTCCTTTGTGAAGTAGGGCAGTGCTATTATCCCCATCTTACACACAGGGAGCTGAGACACAGAGGGGCTAAGTGACTTGCCCGAGGTCATACAGGGAGTCTGATAGGGCAGGGAACTGAACCTGGGTCTCCTACATAGCACTGGACCATCCATCCTTCGCCAACCTGAAGCTGTTTTCTCTTTCCTATGGGGTTTCCCATGGGAATCCCTGGTATCATGTTTCTATTAGAGCTGCAGGGGAGGGGAGAGAAGGGGGAACCTGGCTACACTGGTGCAGACATAGGCTTTCATGCATGGGTCCTTGGGCCACTTCCACAGGAAGCAAACCTCAGTTCCCTACTGATGGGATGATCTCTGCAAGGGAATCCCCAGGGAGATTTCTCCTCCCCTTCTCCCTCACCCTAGACCCCATCTATGGAAATTAGAAAGAGGGAATGGTCTGGACTATAACGATCAATCAATCTCTCTCTCTCTCTCTCTCCTTCTTTCAACAATGAAGTAAAAACATGTTATCTGGTCTGAGATCTCCCAGGCTGACAGTTAAGTAACATCCCTCTCAGGACACTGTCTGAAACCAGCTTATGTCTGGTTCCTCCTGTTTATATGAAACTCACAGTAATATTCCCTTAATTGTATGTCTAGGATTGTGTGTGGCAGAAGGGGAGGGAGTGGGGAAGAGATGTGCTTTTGATTTATGTTAGTTGACAAGGATTAGTTTCTGTAATGCTCTTGAGATAAAAACATCAGTCGGAAAAACCTTTACAAATAAAACAAAACACAGGCTGCATTGTATTTTGTTCCACTTGATTCTCCCGTCATATACCTTCCCTCTTATCTCTTCTCCATACATCCCAGGCTATCCGTAAAGCAGAAAGGCAGAATCCCTTTGGGCTTGTACACACTAGCGCTTCCTTCGGTAGAATTTAAATTGCTCAGGAGTGTGAAAAAGCCACCCCTGAGCGACATAAGTTACACCAACAGAAGCACTGGCATGGACAGCTCTGTTGGCAGGAGAGCTTCATCCGCCGACATAGCTATTGCGCACGGGGAGATGGAACAATTATGCCGATGGGAGAGTTCTCTCTTGGCCCAGAGCATCTGCACTGGCAGAATTACAGTGGCACAGCTACATTGGTAGAGCTGCGCCGCTGTACCGATTCTAGTGTAGACTAGCCTTATGGCTATATAAGTTCAAAACCAATGAAGTCTTACGCTGACATTCTCAGGCCTCAGCTGGTGTAGGCACCACTCTTTAAGAAAGATGTGGATAAATTGGAGAGCATGTCCAGAAGATAGCAACAAAAAATGATAAAAGTTTTAGAAAACCTGACCTATGAGGAAAGAGTAAAAACAAAAAAAACTGGGCATGTTTAGTCTTAAAAAAAGAAGATTGAGGGGGTCCTAGTAACAGTCTTCAAATATGTTAAAGGCTGTTATAAAAAGAGGACTGGTCAGTTAGAACAAGACAGAATCTGCTTAGTCTGCAGCAAGGGAGATTTAGATTAGGTATTAGGAAAAACTTTCTAACTATCAGGGTAGTTATGCTCTGAAATAGGCTTCCCAGGGAAGTTGTTGAATCCCTGTCATTGGAGGTTTTTAAGAACATGTTGAACGTACAGTTGTCAGGGATGATGTACATATGCTTGGTCCTACATCAGCATGGCGGGGGAGCGGGTATTGGAGAACCTCTCAAGGTCCCTTTCAGCCCTAAAATTTCTCTGATTGTTATTCTTAAAATTTGCTAAGCCAGTTTCTAGCTCTGGATACTGGTAGCTACAGCTAGAAGTACCAGAGCGACACAACCCAGACAGAGACACCTAGAGCTACAAATGGAGCATTAGTAGATGACATTCACCATCAACAATAGCAAAGTGACTTCTACACAGAGCCTTGGTGCTCAGTTAAATGGCATGCCTTTTTATCTGAAGTGTCTATTTGAAATATCACAGGATGTTGGCATGGATTTGTGTGTCCAGTAGAAAGAGATGTTGGGTAAATCTGACCTGGACTCTAACTGGCTGCTTATCAATTATGGGAAATTACTGAAAGTAACATCTAGAGGGTCTAGCCAACATCAGAGTCCCACTGTGCTGTGTGCAGAAGGAAGCAGTGACTTGCTCAGGGTCACAGCTTGTCAATGGAAGAGCTGAGAATAGAACCCAAGGCTCCCACTGACTGCTTCCCTTCTGCATTAAGGCCAAGCTTTTCCTTCCCTGACCTTTGTCCTGCCTACAATCTTTCACCTCCATCTCCTCCTTTCCCATTTCTCTCCTTATTCCCCACTCAAACTTCTCCCTCAATCCTTTCTCATCTTCTTTGTCCAGTCCCATTTGCACACCACTCATACACTGAACAGCTCCTGGTCCCGGTTATGTTTGCCAAACCTCTCCTCTCACCTCTTTCAAAACACCCCCGCAAACCTCACCTGCTATGATGACCACACTGGGTTTCTTCTGTTTGTAGGGCCCGGTAATCCATTTGGGGCATCATAACTGATGGTAAAGCATCATTTGTGCTTCCAGGGCCTGATTTTCAGAAGGGCTGAGCTCCCTCTGCTTTCAGTGGGAGCTGATGGGTGGCTCAGCCCTTTTGAAAATAAGGCCACTTATCTGGTGCTTCAGCAAGGATTTAGGAGCCTACCTTTTAACACCCATTGTGGGAAATCTTGGCCAGCGTGTTCTACTTCTCACTCCTGTGTGCTACTTCCTAGGACTCCTGCTCTATTCCTGCCTCAGTCAGTTGACTTACTAGATGACGTTCAACAAGTCACTTAACTTCTCTACCTCCGTCTCCCCATCCATAAATGATAACACTCCCCCACGGGGGCACACTGAGGTTTAATTTGTCAGTGTTTGTAAAGCACGTTGAGATCCTCAGATGGAGGCTGCTGTTGAAGTGCGCAGTGTCACTATTACAGGAGACATGCTCCTTCGTTGTTGGAGAGCAATCCATCTTCGAGGGAAATAGCGGCTGCATGAAACGCGTGTCCTTTAACATTTTCAATTTCAAGTACGCTCCTGTTGGCTTTTCACTTCTCTTCCTCCCTCCCCCTCACCCCGACTTTATATTGGGAATCACGCTCAGAAGCTGAGTGCAGCCAGTTCCAATGAGAGCAAAAGAACCCTTCCTTCACAGGGGATTTGTATCACAGAACTCCTTTGTGGGGATGCCCATCAATCAAGGAAACGCAGGAAACCATTGCGCGTGTCACTGCTACCAAGGAAAGAAGTCTTGTTGTGCCATAGCCTCAGGAGTTAGGGAGCTACATGCAAATTAAACTGCACTTTGCACCAGGCAGATTAAATAAAGGCCCACACCTGTAAACACTCACATCTACCTAGGAGCATGAGAGAAGACTCAGGAAAGTCAATGGGATTGCTCATGGAGTTGAAGTTAAGCATTTGCGTAATTGTTTGCAAGGTCGGGGCCTAAGCGGTGCAATGTCTTCTGTTTTGCTAAGGCTCCTCCTTTCACACATGCAGAGGCTTTTGGGTACTAAACACGCCTCATACTGGGTCATTTTGGTGGAAACCCTATCCCCCTCCCCCATTCCCTGTAGCATTAGGAGCAGTACCCAGTAGAAGAAATAAGAGCACCCAGCCTCCTCCTAAAAATACACGTGCCATGGTAGCAATAGACTCAGCCACTGGCCTAAATGGTGATACTAGCATCTTCCACTGAAATCGGGGTTCTATTGTTCTAGGTGCTGTATGCACCCATGCCTGCCCTGAAGAGCTCACAATCTAAACAGACAAGCGAGACAAAAGGGTGGGAGAACAGAAGTATCACCCTCATTTCACAGATGGAGGCATCGAGAGAAAGAAAGCAACGTGTTCAAGGCCCCATACGGTAGGTCTACGCTGCAATAAAAGGCCTGCAGCATGGTCACAGCTGGCTCAGGTCAGGTGGCTTGGGCTGCAGAGCTAAAAATAGCAGCATAGATTACCAGGCTAGGACTGGAGCCCGGGGTCTGAAACCCCATGAGCGGGGAGGGTCTCAGACCCCAAGTTCCAGCTTGAGCATCTACACTGCTATTTTTAACCCTGCAGCCTGAACCCAGGGAGCCTAAATCAGCTGACCTGGGCTCTGAGACTGGGTGTTATGGGTTTTTTTAAATCACATTGTAGACATACCCACAGTGTCCAGCAGAGAGCAAGGATTTGACCCTAGATCACCCACGTACTAGAGTCCAGTGCCTTAACCACAAGCCCACCCATCCCCTCTTCTAAAATGCTGCCTTAGCAAACCATACGATTCATATCAATCTGTGCTACACACAGAGCTGGAGTTCAGATGAAAATATCCAAGCATGTGGAGATGGGAAGGGGATACAAATAAAAATAAATAAGTACTTGATGTATTACATCAGCATCTAGAGGCCTCAAACATGAGCAGGACCCCGAGTGCTGGTCTCTGAAAAGATGTGGTTGAATTCCTGCTAAAATCTGTAAAAGTTGGTCCTGCAGCTAAGGTCTAGAATGGTGGAGTCGTTGGCTTTCTCTGTGAATAAAAGGTGGTCTTCAGCTTCCAGCATTGATTAACTGATTGTTGTTTACTGTTATCTAGAAAATCCAGAAGAATGCCCTTTCCATTCAGAAATGGATTTCAGAGCATGTCCCTGGTGAATATTAGGGTGAAAGGGGAATACAGTGTAAAATTCAAAGAGGATGGGAGGAAGAAAGGAAAAGCACAGAGCTCAGACAAGTACATTTTGGCTCCAAGAGCAAGGAATATCCATGGGGGAAGGGCTGTCTGAGCAGCAGCGGCTCCAGGCACTAGCGCTCCAAGTGCGTACCTGGGCAGCAAGCCACGGGGGGGGGGGGGCGCCATGCCGGTTCCTGTGAGGTCAGCAGTCAGGCAGCCTTCAGCAGCATTTCTGCAGGAGGTCCGCCGGTCCTGTGGATTTGGCAGCAGGTACACCGAATCCACGGGACCAGCGGACCTCCCGCAAGCGTGCCGCCGAAGGCAGCCTGCCTGCCATGCTTGGGGCAGCAAAAAAGCTAGAGCCACCCCTGTGTCTGAGGGAAGGACAGCTAAATAATATTTACTTATGTGACATTTTTATTATTCGTTAGTGCTCTGCATAACTAATAAATAATTGGTCAGGCATTTTCATAGCTGCTTTCTTATGACAACCTGTGCCAGTGTCTCTGGCTTTTCTCTTGTTCTAGACAGCAGAGGTTGGCAAGCTGAGCATCCCTTCTGATGCAGATAAGGCATCATTTTTGTGTCAGTTAAGGTCACTTGCATCTGCTCAGTCTTGTATCTCAAGGGCTTCAATTCATCATTGCCAGCACAGTCAGAGAGTAGGATCATCCATTTGCAACTGCTGTGAGCCTGGTTCAGAATCTCAATGCAGGAAAACCATTGTCAAGCTCTCCCCTGGTGCACACACAGAAAGAACTGAATAGATATCCACTCTCAGTCATGATTGTGATCATTGCACATGTACCTCCGGCAAGGCCAATTTTTTTCTTCTTTCAAACCTTTGTTGAAAAGCTAGCTATTCTCTGCTGTGTATCCAACTGCATTATACAGGGGGTGACCTGGGTACTGCAAGGCTGATTATACTGATTTGCAACAGGAAAATGTGCCATCATGCAACATACCAAGAGTACATAACCTATTTTGTGTGGCATGATTTGCTGCAACACTATGGCACAGGCTGATGTGCACGGTAACGGGAGGAATGGACTGAGGGGCATTTATTTTCTGTGGTGCGAAGCAGAAAGAAGGGCCAAACTTTTGAAACTCAAATGCCTAAAATTAGACATCCAAAATTTATATTTAGGCACTATGGCAGAGCTCCGACCTTGTCCCCGTGGGTCCCGCACTTCCAGGCGGTTTATGCTAGCCTCAGAGGCTCACTGCGACCCTCCATGTAGCCCTTCTCTCTCTAGGGCCAGGGTACAGTCTACTGAGCCCTTTTCATCATAAGCCAGCAAGAAGGTTGGTGAGAGAGAACTCCCACAGTCTCTGTTGTCCCTAAAGGCTTATTCAAGAACAGTTGAGTCTCCTGTCCTGACAGGGACCTGTCTTCCCTTCCCAGGAGGTGTTTCTGTAGTGGCGGGTTGGGGGGAACCCAGGCCCACCCTGTACTCTAGGTTCCGGCACAGGGACCCTAATGGCAGCAGCTGTTGGCAGTCAACCTTTCACTGCCAGAGTTGTTACATTTCCCTGGGCCACTCCCCACAGCTCCCCTGCTTCTCTCTCTCAACGCCTTCTTCACCCTTACCTTAGGGCTCCCTTTCCAGTGGTTTCAGGGTGTCTTCATTACCCAGCCCTTCAGACGCACTTCCTCTCCTCTGGCTCCCTGACTCTCTTTGGCCTGACTGGAGTGAGCCCTTTTATAGCATCAAAGGGGCCTTAATTAGAGTCAGGTGCTTAACAGCCTCACCTGACTCTTAGCAAGTTAATTGGAGTCAGGTGTTCTCATTATCCTGGAGCAGCCCCTGCTCTGATCAGTCAGGGAACAGAAAACTGCTTATCCGGTGGCTGCTATATCTGCCTTCTACTACTCTGCTGTTCCCAACTGGCCTGGGTCTATCACAGCACCTAAGAAGAGGCTTGATTTTGAGAGGTGCTAAGCACCTGTAGCTCCCATTAGAGTTATGTCAGGCATCCAAGATTGGAAATGTTGGTCATAATATACCTGGCTGTATTCAGAGTTCATTTATACCATAATTCAACTGGTTTAAATACAAATACTGCACCTTTACCCCAGTGTTACTAAGCTGAGAATCTAGGTCATTGGTCTTGCATATTATCTTGATATGCTGCTGCAAGAGAAAATTTCCCAAAGTTTTTCACCATCCAATGAAAAGGTATCTACTTAAACATAGACACTAGCTGCTTCCATAGTTAGAATCCTTTCTGCGAACAACACATCTCTCGGGTCTCTATTTCCAGCCAAAATTATGCACTCACGCATTTTATAGAGAACAGTAATTTCCAAAGGTGAATAGGAATCCTCCCATACATTTTATTGGCTATAATAAAAAGAAGCTTGAGTTAGCAGAAGAGGTGAGCAGGGAACTGTTTGGGGTGGGGAGCTGGCTGACATACTGCAAAGAAGATGAAGGAGCTGCAGAAGAATTCCCAGGGATAGAGAGAGGAGGGACTGCAGGAGGAGGAGGAGGAAGATAAAGGAGAATGTAGCAAAAAGGATGATGCGTATGAAGGACACGATGAGGTGAAGTCATAGAAGGTGGTAAATATGGAAAAAAACAGTCAGAAAAAGTAGATAAAATGCAAAGATGGATGAAAATGGCAATAAAGAGCATCAATAGCGGATTACAGCTTCTGATTGGTTAAGAATCATGCCTATACTATTACTTTTGTTACCTTGGCTCCCCCACCTCGCACACTGACACACTTTTGCTTGTCTCATCCAGGGCATGTATTGTTTTTTCAAGTATAAGCAGTTTGAGACAGGGACTTTCATCTTCTATATGTTTGTACAGCATCTAGCACACAAGGGCCTCTAGCTACTACCTCCTTGTAAACTATAAATCAAACCAACAGGTAGGGAGAACAGCTCAGATTAACCAGTGTGAGAACACAAGAATAATAAGACAATGAATGAAATTAAAAGGAGGCAAATTTAAAATCGATGAAAAGAAATTTCCCCTCACAATGAAAAAATAGTCTGTGGAACTCATTGCCACAAGATATTATTGAGCCCAAAAAGCTTAGTAGGATGCAAAACAGTATTTGCTATTTATATGGATAGTGAGACTATTCTGAGCTATAGCAGTAAATATTTTTAAAAACAAGAGTTTGGGCAGGGGTAGAAACTCTCCTGCTTTATGGCCGGAGCCAACCTCAAACTCTTAGGGCTTCGGAAGGAACAGTCCCTTGGGGCAGGTTATCCCATAACTGCCAAGCACAGGACTAAAAGAATCTGACAGGCAGTGCAGGCAGCACAGAATGCAAAGCACTAAATTCTGGTGCTCAGCATGGAGACTACTTGAAGGAGGCCCTCTTTCCCTGATGTACTTGGAGAAGGTGGTGGAGATTGTTAGAGGGCTTTCCCTTCACCCTCTCCCCTGGTTTTTGTCACACAGGCAGAGTGTAGAAGTCCAAAGTGCAGACAATGCGATGTTTATTACGGTTAGTTTCCAGCAAACGTATCCCATAACTCTTACGCTGCAGAGTCTTGTTTCCCAGTGTTCCGACTCCCCCCTCCTCAGCGGGCAGAATTATGCCTGAAATGCATGCTCACAGTCCCACCTCTTACAAGTTATGGTCATGTTCCATTTTGGGGGGGATCGTGGGTCTGGGGTCTTCATTCCTACCCCCCTAGGGGAGGGGTAAGGAGTGAGGTTGTGCTCCAGTCAGGGGCAGGCATTTCTCTGGTCTTTTAGTGTTTTACCTCCCCCCACAAATCCTCCCTTGCCCCTCCCAACTGGTTGCTTGATCTTGCCTTAAGATAAGAAGTTGAGCCAGTCTTTAAGTGTGCGCTCATATATTTTAAAATGTTATTAAAGCGAATGTTAAAAAATTATATAGTACACAGGTTGAGAAAAGTGTGTCTGTACATCTGGGTATAGTGCTTAGATTATCTAGAAATACAAAGTTTGCTTTTAAAGTGATAAGATACATATAGTGCATAATCAGCAATAACCCAAATTTTGGTGAATAAATGTAAGAATACAATTTAGGTATTAGCATCCAAGTATTCAGGTACATCACTCATGAAAAGTGATACAGAGAGTTGGTTGTGGAAAGCAAATATAGCAATGAGGGAAGATTGTCCCTCAGTCATTGAGAATTTAGGGTAGGTTATCCATTTAGAAAGTACAATCCAGAAGGAAATTTCAGTTACTTTCCCCACCGTGCTTCTCCTCGGCATTCCAGCTCATCCCTCCTGGTATTGCCAATGTCCGGTGATGTGTTCTGTGTAGATGTCCCTCGACCACCTGATGGAGTCTGACACCATTACACTCCCACCCCGCCCAGTAACACTTCAGCTGCTCTTATCTGTTCCCATTATACTAACAACCCCCTCTGGCTTAGGCAAAAGCAACATTTACAGTGTCCATCTTTGTCCTTAGTAAGAATCCTTTTGTTCACACATATTAGTAAAAATGTATGTATATCAAAACTCGAAGTACTATCTCAGGCAAAACTACAGGCCTGGATCCTACATTGTTAGGAGTATTGGTGTCAGAGATGAGAGTTGCTCTCAGGTTTATTCACCCCACTCCTCGCCTGTGCTAACAGAGGAGCATACGAATTGCCACTCTGCACCAAACCAGTGCTTCTATCTAATCTAACAGTGGGCAGCACTTAGGGGCTACCCAGGAAGGTGCAAGGAAGGTGCAAGGAAGCCTGCACTTTGCAGTTAGTGACAATCTGCTCCCAGAGAAAGTTCCCCTTATTACCCAAAATACCAAAGGCTGAATTAAGCTGTAGGGCATGAAGGTTTATATCCCTTCTAGTACTCTTGCGGTTGTCACAGTATTTACTGCTACAATTCCGGATGTCCTTGTTACCTACATACGTGTCTGAATCCTGCTAAGCATTTGGCCTCCATGATTTCTTGTGGCAATGAGCTTCACAGACTAATGCTAGTTTTATGAAAATAATTATTTCCTTTGATCATCTTCAAATTGGCCACCTCTCAATTTAGTGCCTGTTTCCTGCTTGGGTTATAAGGTAGGGTGAACCAAAGTTCCCAGTCTCCCTTCTCCATACTAGTCATGATTTTCTCTCTTTTGGTCTTGTCCCATCATATACATCTCCGCGCAGTGCACTCTAGAAAATTTCCAGAGCTACCATGGAAAGATTCCTTTTCACATTTGTTTTCCTAGCACAGGATAGAGATTTGTGGTCAATGAAAGACAACTTGCATGGCTAGATAAACAGCGACTCCTCAAGAAGAGCAGAAGCGTGTTGCAATTAGTCATTAAACTCCGACCCAAAGCCCTAATATGTTCTTGAGGAGCAGGGTTTTTAAAAACTGTCCTTCCACTACTTGGGCTATTAATTATTTGTGCCCTTTGAGAGTCTAGACAATCACAAATAATGCTGCCCAGGAGGAACTCGGAGGAAGCGTGATCATTTGTTTTTCTACCAGACTAAATGCTATCACCACACCATGTTCACCCCAAGGCGCAAGCAGCAACACTGGCTCCAAGAGGAGGATTAGCAAATGCCACAGCAACGAGCATTCAGTCATCATTGTCACGGTTTAGTGAAGACAAAGCTGCACTGACAGGAAGGTGAGACGGTAGTTCAGAAGAAAAATACTAAGGGCTTGGCTACACTTACAAGTTGCAGCGCTGGTGGAGGCTTTCCAGCGCTGCAACAACACCCCGTCCACACTTGCAGGGCACAACCAGCGCTGCAACTCCCTGGTTGCAGCGCTGGCTGAAAACCCATCCCGGCAGGGGTATAAGGAGTGCAGCGCTGGTGATCCAGCGCTGCTCAGCAGGTGTGGACACTCACCAGCGCTTTACCTGTCCTCCAGGGAATAAGTAGTTATCCCAGAATTCCTGTTCAGCCACTCTGCTCATCAGTTTGCACTCTACTGTTTTTGCCTCAGGTGACCCGCCCTTTAAATGCCCCGGGAAATTTAAAAATCTCCTTCCTGTTTGCTGCAGCCAGGTGTGGAGTGCAATCAGTTTTAATCAGTTACAGGTGACCATGCCTCCACGCGGCAAACGAGCCCCAGCATGGAGCACTGGTGAATTGCAGGACCTCATCAGTGTTTGGGGTGAGGCATCTGTTCAGGCACAGCTGCGCTCCGGCCGTAGGAATTACGATATCTTTGAGCAGATATCAAGGACCATGCTGGATCGGGGCCATGATCGGGACGCAGTACAATGCAGGGTGAAAATTAAAGAGCTGCGGAGTGCCTATTACAAAGCCCGCGAGGGCAATCGCCGATCCGGAGCTGCTCCCACGACCTGCCGTTTTTACAGGGAGATGGATGAGATACTTGGGGGTGACCCCACTGCCAATCCCAGGATAACGATGGACACTTCTGAGCAGGCTGGGGGACAGGAGGAGGAGGCGGAGGAGGCGGCGGAGGCGGAGGCATGGGGGGGGAGGAAACCGCGAGTGAAGCTCCTGGCATGGGGGAAGAAACCGCAGATTCCCTGGAGGCATGCAGCCAGGAGCTCTTCTCAAGCCAGGAGGAAAGCACCCAATCGCAGCAGCCAGCAGTTGCAGAAGGACAAGCAGAGGAGCGTGTTACCGGTAAGCGGCTTTTATTTTCTGGGTGAAATGTTTCTGGAGAGGAGGGGGGGTTATGGATGCATGCATGCCAGCCTCTAGATGTGGAATAGCCCGTTGATGTGGTCTATCACGTCGCGGTAATCTGCCTCAGTTATCTCAGCAAAAGCTTCATCCAGAGCGTGGGCAATATGCCTGCGCAGGTTTATAGGCAGAGCCACTGTGTCCCTTGTCCCAGTGACGGTGACGCGTCCGCGCCACTCTTCTGCCAGTGGTGGGGGGACCATTTCTGAACACAGGCAAGCCGCATAGGGTCCCGGGCGGAATCCACATTGCTCTAAAAGAGCCCCCCGCTGTTCCCTAGTGACTCGCAGTAGGGAAACATCTTCCAGGATTAAGTCCTGTGAAAAATGTTGTGAGACTCTTTAGTGAAGAGATAGGGAGATAAGATCACCCCTGCATCTGCATCTTCATTTCACTCAACCCCTCTAGCACTCCAGATTACCCGAAGCAACCAGCTCCCCTCTTTCACCCAAGCCCCACTTCTCCCCATATAAGCACTGCTCACTCACCATTTCGTGGCTTCTGTAGTGTTATGCGTGTGGGTAAAAGAATGCTTAAATAAGAACTCACTCCCTCAGTGTAACAATTCATGTCTGGAGATAGTGGATACAATGCTGCCCGTGTTAAATGTTGTCATTTCTGTTTCTACAGTGACCTTGACTACTGGACTGCCCAGATGTTCAACATCACAGAGGCTTCAAAATTTGAGAAAAAATCCCCGAAAGAGCAAAGAAGACATGCTGAAAACTGTTCTTAATCAGTCTGCTCGAGAGAGTAAGGACTTGAAGGATTGGCGAGAGAAAGAAAGCAGGACACGCAAGAGAAATGCAGTGGCCAAGAGGAAAACCACGGAGCGGCTGCTAAGCATCCTGGAGCACCAAGCGGAGTCTATAGAGTCACTCGTTGCCATGCAAGCAGAGCACTACCGTGCTACTCCCCCACCCGCCCCGTCCTTTGTGCCTTGTGCCCCAATGTCAGCTCAAACCACCTTTCCCCAGCATCCAGGTTCTTACCACCACCAGCTGCCTCCAACACCTGTACGTTCCCCAACCAGCCCTGATACCTACCACCACCCTTACCCTCTGCATTCAACCCCCATCACCATGCAGTATATGAACCCTGAAGTGCAGGATTCATTAAACAGCAATCCAGACAGGGCATATGCAAACTTGTGACTGTACAGTTCACCAACCCACACCCCTGCCCTCTTGTGTTCATGAAATGTTGTGTGTCTGTCTGTCTGTCAAGGAAGTTTTTTTCTTTTCAATAAAACAATTCTTGGCTTTGAAAACAGTCTTTATTATAGCAGATAGTGAAAGATACCTTAGCCCAGTAAAGAAAGAGGCACTACAAATCATATTATTATTATGGATAATAGAATAACAGTGTAAGCAGTGCAATTCACTCCCATGCAAGGCAGCAAACATTATTGTTGGCTTTCAGCCTCAAATTCTTCCCTCAAGGCATCCCTAATCCTTGTAGCCCTGTGCTGGGCCTCTCTATTAGCCCTGCTCTCTGGCTGTGCATATTCAGCCTCCAGGACTTGAACCTCGGTGGTCCATGCCTCACTGAATGTTTCACCCTTCCCTTCACAAATATTATGGAGGGTACAGCAAGCGGATATAACCGCGGGGATGCTGCTTTCCCCCAAGTCTAGCTTCCCATACAAGCAACGCCAGCGGGCTTTTAAACGGCCAAAAGCACACTCCACAGTCATTCTGCACCGGCTCAGCCTGTAGTTGAACCGGTCCTTGCTCCTGTCAAGCTTCCCTGTATAGGGTTTCATGAGCCAAGGCAGTAACGGGTACGCGGGGTCTCCAAGGATCACAGTGGGCATTTCGACATCCCCTACTGTGATCTTCCTGTCTGGGAAAAAAGTCCCTGCCTGCATCTTCCTGAACAGGCCACTGTTCCGAAAGATGCGTGCATCATGCACCTTTCCAGGCCAGCCTGTGTAAATGTCAATGAAACGCCCGCGGTGATCCACAAGCGCCTGGAGAACCATAGAGAAATACCCCTTACGATTAACGTACTCTGATGCCAGGTGGGGGGGGGCCAGAATAGGAATATGCGTCCCATCTATCGCCCCTCCACAGTTAGGGAAACCCATGTGTGCAAAGCCATCCACAATGTCCTGCACGCTCCCCAGAGTCACGGTCTTTCTTAGCAGGATGCGATTAATTGCCTTGCAAACTTGCATCAAAACGATTCCCACGGTCGACTTTCCCACACCAAACTGGTTCCCGACCGACCGGTAGCTGTCTGGAGTTGCCAGCTTCCAGATTGCAATAGCCACTCGCTTTTCCACCGTCAGGGCAGCTCTCAATCTTGTGTCCTTGCGCCGCAGAGTGGGGGCGAGCTCAGCACACAGTCCCATGAAAGTGGCTTTTCTCATACGAAAGTTCTGCAGCCACTGCTCGTCATCCCAGACTTCCATGACGATGTGATCCCACCACTCAGTGCTTGTTTCCCGAGCCCAAAAGCGGCGTTCAACGGTGCTGAGCATTTCCGTAAATGCCGCAAGCACTTTAGTGTCACACGCGGCAGGCAAATCCATATTGATATCATCGTCGGACTCCTCACTGTCACTTTGGAGCTGAAGGAATAGCTGGACTGCCAAACGTGTTGTGCTGGTGACACTCATCAGCAGAGTCCTCAGCAGATCGGGCTCCATTTGCCACAGAAATCGCGATTCAGAGTAACAGAAAGACACTCACAATGGCGCCAAACGCTGCTGGAAAGAGTGAATGCTGGGATGTGAAGCGATGCACCACGGGGCGCTGGCAAACAGGAAGCGGAATGACCCGCACACTTCCTTCCCCTTCCCACAATACTCAGCGCCAAAACGGCGCCAAAACGGGACGAGGTGCTCTGTGGGATAGCTGCCCACAATGCACCTCTCAATACACCGCTGGAAAGTGCTGCAAGTGTGGCCACACTGCAGCGCTGGTAGCTGTCAGTGTGGCCACACTCCAGCGCTGGCCCTTCCACAGCTGCATGACCAGCGCTGTAACTCCCAGCGCTGCAACTTGTAAGTGTAGCCAAGCCCTAAGGCAGAAAGACAAGTGCCTAATGAAGTCCTTTGCATGAGCACATCTCTCCCTTAAGAAAACGTTACCTCAAAATGATACATCTGCACTGTCTTTGCAAAAGCCAAAGGGAGGGAACCTATTTGATGAATCCCTCATATTAAGTGGCTACAGGGCAGTGCTTTTAAAACAAGCCCGGTGAGTGAGACACAAGATGAGAAGTCACGAGATCTGGGTACTCTTCCCAACTGTGCCAAAATCTTGCATTAGGACATTGGGGAAATCATGTAATCTCTCTTTTGACAATCTTGGCCTATGTACATACCACTGTGTAACAGAATCTGCTGGTAGCCTCATGGCCACAATATTTTCAACAAGAACTGCCTTGGGAGGGTGAGAGAGTCATGAAAAATAGAGCTGTTGACAGCAGGCCCCTATTTTCCACTTTCTTGTCATCCCGAGAGTCAGTTACATCTTTACAAGCTGCAAAATCAGTATGGTAGCATTTTATACCCACTTAGCACACACAGATGACCACACAAGGGGTAGGGCAATGGATAATCAGTAAGGCTGCGAGTTTGTCATGGAGGTCACGGAAATCACAGATTCCATGACTTTACGTGACTTCTGCAGCGGCTGGTGCGCCTTGCTCAGGGGCAGCTCAGGCAATCACCGCGCCCCCTATCCTATCCCCAGCGGCAGCAGAGTTTGGGTGTGGGAGGGGAAAGAAGGTTGAGGGCACGGGACAGGGTGAGGCGGGCTCTGGGCAGCACTTACATGGGGGGCGGCTCCTCGGAAGCAGCGACATCCCCCTCACTCAGCTGCTAGGCGGAGACATGATCAGGTAGCTCTGTACGTCGCCTCCGCAGCTCCCATTGGCCGGGAACCACAGTCCCTGATTGCAATGCTCTTACTTGCATTGCACAGTACCTTACACCAGAAATAGTCCCATTGGAGTCAACAGGGCCAACTGAGGAAAAGGTACAATGCAGTGTGAGTAAAGGTACTGGCCCAGGGTTAGCAGTGAAAAAAGATCAATCCTTACCTGCCCTTGTTCCCACCCCTTAGAGATGCTGGTTAATTCTCCAAGCTATGACAACAGCAGGGATGGGCAAAATAAAGGACAGATGAAAGCGGAATGGAAGATATATAAGAGATGATTAAAGGAGATGAGGAACTTAGATTGTGAGAGCTGTTGAAATATATAAAGACCTCATTGGTGACAAGTCAGGAAAAAGGATGAGAGACCCCATTCCAAAAGGCCCATTTGTCTAGCATCATCTTTGCCTAGGTTTTTTATGGTGGATTTTTGCCTTGAGCGGGACCATCAAGCTGTGAATATTTGAATAAGGAACATTTAAATTAAGAGACAAAAAGAAATGAGATTGTAAATGTTTCATTAAATCACTCTGCAAGCTCCATGGCAAAAGGGAAGGTATTTTACAAGCTGCCATCGGATTAAGATACAGAGAAAGAAGCTGGGCAGGTCTACTCAAGGTTTTAAAACCTTTGATATAGCAGGCAGGACAAAAGCATTAGGTACCATGTACACACAGATTACAGCTCAATCTTGCCAGCACTTAAGCACTTGCATTGCTTTATTCTGGGGAGCAGTCCAGTACACTTCTATGGGTCCACTCAAGTGAGGAAAGTGGCACATGGTTGAGTAGCTATAAAAACAGGCCTCTGTTTATAGGCCCACATTTTCAAAAGCAATGATTGATTTTTGAGTGCCTAACTTGAGATGCCTTAAAGGATTTTCAGAAATTGCTGAGCACCCACTCTCTGAAACTCAGGCCCTCAACCTGGTCACTCCAACATACTAGTCACTTGAAAATTCTAGCTAAGGGTCCATGTTCCCTTCCCCCAGTTTGTCAGATACGTTGCATGTAATAAATGCTCTTACAGTTATGTAAGATGGTGTTGTTCCCTAATTACCAATTACCATAAGAACCATAAAGGCAATGGAAATACGTAACCAGGAAGTAAATACACTTCTCCAGCCACCCTCAGGCTAAAGCAGACATGCCCTCATTATTATTTTTTGTATATGGCATGTGTTACACACCACCAGGCTTAAAAACCACTAGAATTCTGTGAGCAAACAACATACGCTCTCTCCTCCATAAACTGGGAACCTGATGATGCAATGGAAACCACCAGTGCAACAAGCGCCTTTTACCCCAGAGGGAAAGGAAGTGGAGTTCTCTTTCTCAGCTCAGAAGGGTAAGCAGTGCACGGTGATGGAGGCCAAGAACACAGACGAGCAAAAGAAAAAACATATAGGGAGGAAAAAAGAGCCGAGTACATAATTCTCTCAGGCACATTAAAGAGAGCCATGTGGCATACCATTAGCAGGTTTATAAGTACTTGAAGGCTGAGTCACAACTGAAAGAAACCATCCCCATGACCTGATTTGTTCTCCAAGTATCAATCCCTCCCTTTTGTTTGCTAATGAATAGTTATATTTCCCCCGTTACATGTTCTGAGTGAGAGACAGGGCTAAGTATTATATCAACCCTGTCACTGAACCATATCAGCAGAGTATTAGCATTTGGAGCATTGCGATGTCTCTACACATGTTACGCTGCTTAATTTCTCAGCTAAAGGCACTCCAAGGAGAAATACCTATAATGGGCAACTCTCTGAAAGAGCTGCTGGGAAAACTCAGAGGGGATTGTCTGTGTTCATTGCCTGAAAACAGAAATCAAAAGGTAGCCCAGCAATGGGTGAGAGATGCTGCCCCTAGCCATCCGACCCACTTTAACCAAAACAGCCTCCCCTTTAAAGAAATGGGCAGTCTTGTTAAAAAAAAAAAAAATTAGGGACCAGATCATCAGCTGGTGTAAATCAACATCACTCCATTGACTTCAGTGGCACTATACTGATTTACATCTGCTGAGCATCTGGGCCCGAGATTTCATACAGAACCTAATGCTTCCCTGTAAAATGGCACTTGGCATCAGACTCTTCATCGGCCACCTCCTTATGTAGCTTTGGGCTTCCTCGACCTTCTTTTCCCTCTCAGACACAATGGATATGAAGGCAGAAGAGCGGAGAGAAATGCTATAGGCTATTACATATTGGTAAAGTCACTCTAAATAGGGTTGGCAAACCTATGCTAGGTATTTTTACCGGCCATCAGTAGTTAAACCAAAGGCATGAGAAAGGTAAGGATGCGAAAGATATTCTCCAGTGATGCTGAATCCACTGATTCCTCATCCTTTTCCTGTTTTGTGGGACAAAGAATATCCTTCCAAAATGCTGGTCACAGAGGAAGACTACAGTATCTTCTTCTCATGGTATTATATCACACATATCCCTGCACTCACAATCAGACAACCACTGCAATAAGGCAACAAGGTCAACATACTGTTGGCCTTCCATTGACAGTCTCCTATTAAGGAGTCATACACAAGGAACTTTGTTGTGCAACAGTTCACTTTGCTGCACACAAACACACCTGACAGAAGAGCAAGGAAAGGATAAGGTGAGCTATTTCACAGTGCATCTCTCTCTGCTCTTCATAGAATATCAGGGTTGGAAGGGACCTCAAGAGATCATCTAGTCCAACCCCCTGCTCAAAGCAGGACCAATCCCCAACTAAATCATCCCAGCCAAGGTTTTGTCAAGCTTGACCTTAAAAAACTCTAAAGAAGGAGATTCCACCACCTCCCTAGGTAACCCATTCCAGTGCTTCACCACCCTCCTAGTGAAAAAGTTTTTCCTAATATCCAACCTAAACCTCCCCCATTGCAACTTGAGACCATTACGCCTTGTTCTGTCATCTGGTACCAATGAGAATAGTCTAGATCCATCCTCTTTGGAAACCCCTTTCAGGTAGTTGAAAGCAGCTATCAAATCCCTCCTTATTCTTCTCTTCTGCAGATTAAATCCCAGTTCCCTCAGCCTCTCCTCATAAGTCATGTGCTCCAGCCCCCTAAACATTTTGGTTGCCCTCCGCTGGGCTCTTTCCAATTTTTCCACATCCTTCTGGTAGCGTGGGGCCCAAAACTGGACACAGTACTCCAGATGAGGCCTCACCAATGCCGAATAGAGGGGAATGATCACGTCCCTCAATCTGCTGGCAATGCTCCTACTTATACAGCCCAAAATGCCATTAGCCTTCTTGGCAACAAGGGCACACTGTTGACTCAGATCCAGCGTCTCATCCACTGTAACCCCTAACTCCTTTTCTGCAGAACTGCTACCTAGCCGTTTGGTCCCTAGTCTGTAGCAGTGCATGGGATTCTTCCGTCCTAAGTGCGGGACTCTGCACTTGTCCTTGTTGAAACTCCTCAGATTTCTTTTGGCCCAATCCTCTAATTTGTCTAGGTCCTTCTGTATCCTATCCCTACCCTCCAGCATATCTACCACTCCTCCCAGTTTAGTGTCACCTGCAAACTTGCTGAGTGTGCAGTCCATGCCATCCTCCAGATCACTGAAGATATTGAACAAAACCAGCCCCAGGACTGACCCTTGGAGCACTCCGCTTGATACCGGCTAACAACTAGACATGGAACCATTGATCTCTTTACCCGTTGAGCCTGATGATCTAGCCAGCTTTCTATCCACCTTGTAGTCCATTTATCCAGTCCATACTTCTTTAACTTGCTGGCAAGAATACTCTGGGAGACCGTATCAAAAGCTTTGCTAAAGTCAAGGAATAACATGTCCACTGCTTTCCCCTCATCCACTGAGCAAGTTATCTCGTCATAGAAGGCAATTAGGTTAGTCAGGCATGACTTGCCCTTGGTGAATCCATGCTGACTGTTCCTGATCACTTCTCTCTCCTCTAAGTGCTTCAGAATTGATTCCTTGAGGACCTGCTCCATGATTTTCCAGGGACTGAGGTGAGGCTGACTGGCCTGTAGTTCCCCAGATCCTCCTCCTTCCCTTTTTTGAAAATGGGCACTACATTAGCCTTTTTCCAGTCATCCGGGACCTCTCCTGATCACCATGAGTTTTCAAAGATAATGGCCAACGGCTCTGCAATCACATACGCCAACTCCTTTAGCACCCTTGGATGCAGTGCATCCGACCCCATGAACTTGTGCTCGTCCAGCTTTTCTAAATAGTCCTGAACCACTTCTTTTGTCACAGAGGGCTGGTCACCATCAAGAGGAACATACCTTAGCATTACATGCCACAGAGACTACATCCCACACCCTTCCCCTCCCATCCTCTGGATGCCAGCCTTCCAGCATCCTGTTTAGCCAACTACTCTCTCTGAACATACTCACGCTTACACGTAGGATGGTATAGTTTGTGGGCTGGTGCACATCACATGTGTATATTATAGTTCCTGGGGAAAAATTACTTTTCTGATAGTAAATGGCAAAAAGTCCATTTTTATTTGTTTTATGGCCTCTCATTAATCCCTTGATCAGTCACTTCTTCCAACTTTCAAAACAGCATTTTGTTTCTCTCTTACACACACACCTGACATTTTGTATTTTTAAAATCCTGCCCATTTAACAAGAACTTCTTCCAGGGAAAGACTTGTTGACTGGGTAGATAGGAAGAAATTGAATTGTCATTGCTCACTGCCAAAATCCCCTATAAATAATGTCACACTTTATTTTTTTATATTTATTAAAGTAAATAAATATATA
Source organism: Mauremys mutica (assembly GCF_020497125.1). Taxonomy (NCBI): domain Eukaryota; kingdom Metazoa; phylum Chordata; order Testudines; family Geoemydidae; genus Mauremys; species Mauremys mutica. Next base: position 111,380,420 of record NC_059075.1, read on the forward strand.
AATCACAGCTCCCATTCTGTTCTCTGGAGGGGACCATAAATTTCAGTGTGTCTAGTTGATTTATTTGTCTTTGGAAACCTTGCTCTGACTTACATTCTCTCTGCGAGAATCCAGCCATAATAAATCTAGTGGTACTGTAGGGAATTCACTTGTTTCAATGCAATGCAACCTTCCACCACCACTACCACGCCACTATTTCACGCATAAAATTCTTGAAAGAATTTAGTGAAGAGAATGAGCATTGGTTAGAGCCAGGCACTCAGCAAGGAAATGAAAAGCAAGATTCTCCCACACTTCCACAGAAGCAACTGGTCATTAGACACAACTGAGGACTTGTCTACAGGCCAGATTATTGTGCAGCAAGCCAAGGTGAGAGTCTGTAGCGCACTAACACTGTACTGTAATATATTGCATGAACATTGCTATAGAATCAAAAAAGTCCCAGCGTGTGGCTTGACAGTATCATATGCCAAGCCACACTCCAGGAGTCCCGTGTAGACACTTGTGACAGTGCAGTGAGTTACTGTGTAGTAAGCTAGACTCTGTAGATTCATACACTGGCTTGCCGGATAGTAACTTGCTATGTAGACTGGCCCTAAGAACCACTGCAAATCTCTCAACCTTCCACTGCAAGGGCAAGATGTACAGCGCATCACGTTTGCCTTTCTTAATATAAACATGCATCATCATACACACATAACATGTTCATTTAAAAAAAGAGAAATAAAAAATCCCTATAGAAATGCTCACTGGGAAGAAGAAAAGAACCACAGGGAGAAATAGCAAAGAGATCACAGAAGGATAAATGCCATTTTCTTCCGCCATGGGAGGACTGATTTATAAGGGGATACATGATTCTATGCTTGTTTTTTTACAATCTTGCCACGCTTATTAAGAGTGTGCTATAAAACCACCAGCGAAACTATTCGTGCTGATATTGACCAACTTTGTGATGAGACATTAGCATACTAATTGGAACATTTTTTGCTTAGTGGTCCCCTGCTCCTTTCATTTTCCTTTTAGTGTCTTGGTGCAAATATGAATGGACCAATCATAATGAGCCAGGAATGGCACCTAACTGTAGAATCATTAATGTTGGTCCATTGAATGATGCTCCTTGAAACAAACAGGTGTGATTATTTCCTTCCCTCCCACTACTCTCTCCTCCCATCTCCTTATTCTCCCCATCCCACTCTTTCCACTGGGAGATGTAATGGACAGCTGTTTCTGATCCAGCATTGCTCTATTTTGAATGGATGGATGTGCTTTTTCTGCATCTCTGTGACAGAATGTAACCTGGTGTCCACATCCTATTGTAATAACCTTTGTACAAAGTATGCCTTGTGGGGTATCATTTAAAAACTCATAATTTGCTGGTCATTATTGTCCTGGTAAAATGTGTGGAGCAATATTGTATGTGAAGCGATAAGATTCCACTGTATGCTGTTATTAACACATCCAAACTGAGGTTGGCAAACACGTTTGTCTTAAAGAAATGTGTGCTCTGCTTAATTTGCATTTAAGCAGTAAACAGAGTGCTGAAGCCGGAAGGGAAACAAAAGAAGCTCAAATAGCTGAGGAAAAAGCAGCAGGGAACATCCTTCCATAAAGAACTTTTGTCTCCTGAATCTCAGCTGGAAATGTTTTTATAGTGTGCATCCTTCTCTTGAAAAAGGAGGGACAAACAGCCCAAGGCACCACACCACCCCACCTCCCTGCCCTTCGCATTCACAGCACCTGAAATGACAAAGGAAGCATTCACTGGATTCTGGGAGAAGGGGCCCTGACTGAAGAAATTTGGTCAGTAAGACTGCTGAAAGCTTGTGGTGAGAAAACAAACTATGTTAAATTCAAAGCAAAGTTAGGCACCAGTTGCATTTTATCTTTATTTTTCTTGTAACCATTTATGACCTTTATGCCTCATTACTTGTACTCACTTAAAATCTCTTTGTAGTAAATAAACTTGTTTAAATTGAAGGGTCTGAGAAACTCCATTTAGGGTGGCAAGTTGTGTGCATATTATTTCTATTAAAGAAATAATGAACTTTATAAATAAACTTGTATTATCCAGGAGAGGGTAGGGCAGTATAGAACATACATTTCTGGGGGGGAAATTTAAGACCGAGTGTGTTGGGGTCACCCTGCAGTATAACCAAGGCTGGTAAGAGCCAAGATGTGGCTGGAAGCTGAGAGTAATCCAGGCTGGAGGCTACAGCAGCAAAGCATTCTAAAGGGCACCCCAGGCTACAGGGCAGGGGTGATACAACTAGACGTTAGTCTGAACTGTGCTCTCATATGTCACAATCTCATATTCTGCTTGTGTGTTTATGTAACGTTTTATGTTCAAGGAAAATCCCGTTGATGTTCCCACTTTTAATAAGTCACAACACATAAGGATGAAAAGCCTGAATTTTCAAAAGTGCTAGTGATTACGAGTGCCCAACTTGAGACACCTGAAGAGGGCCTGATTTTCAAAGGGCGATGCTCTATGGTGTCGCAGTTGGGCCCTCAAAAACTGCTAGTCAGTAGGCAAGAAAATATGCCCCATGGACTATTAATTTATTCTGATCAACAACAATAAGATCTTGTTCTTTCTTTATAGATCATGACCCTTGTCCTAAAATGCTTATGGATGTTCACCTAGGATATGGGTCACTTATGGACAATTGTAGTATTATGTTTTACTTCAGTGCCTTCAAATAAATAGACATGGTGCCCTGAAGGAGCTTCTCTTTAAGCACATTTCATCTAGTCACATTCAGCTGAAGACCTTGAGACTCAACAGTTCATGACATCTCACCCCTAAATACTGTGACCCTTCAAGGGTAAAATATCGATATTACAATTGCCCTCAGTTCAGTTTGTCCATATAATTCCTGAGACAAGAGGCAAAGTTGGTGATTTTTCCTCAAAGTCACCTGTTTCACAAGGCTGCAGCATGCTCTAATCATTTATCCAGAAAGCTTCAAAATTCACAGGATGATTTACAGAGCATAGATGCCTAAAGGTGAACTGTTGTGACAACTGTGCCTACAAATTTACCCAAATTGTGACCGAGCCTGTAAAAGGTATGTACGGGTTCATAAGATGTTACAATAACCTATGACAACAAATATTGATGGGAAAAGATACAAAAGGGAGACAGAATAACTGAATTAGTCTAAACAAAAAGGCCAACTTAATATGATTCAAGAACTGTGCTGAAATTATGCTTGTTTAAAACAGGAGATGTTGAGCCAGAAGTTAATGAGCCAAAATTGGTAGATATTAGGCCTAATCAGTAGACAAAATAATAAGGGGATGAGCTATTCCACCCATCACTCCCTTTTTAGGTCCTTAAAAGAATAGGCCGGGGGTGGGGAGGTGAAGAGTATAGACGAACAAAAAGAAAAAAAAAAGACAAAGAAAGAACAGACAAAGGCTATTGGTGCTAGCTTCACCATCATGGCTGCCACTCTCACTGTTTCCTGCGACTCCAGGCCTTCATCATACCGATCCTGAGAGGTGTCCTGACCAACAGAGGCCAGAGAGAGAGACACACACACACCCAGATGACATCACCATCCCTACCGGCTGCAGCAGAATCCCAAACACCATTTGGGATGACAGTTATTAGCATCTTTGATACCATCTAAGAGAAACAATTGGGGAAGGGGGAGGGAAGAGTTCCTACTAAAACCTGTCTACAGCTAAAGAGAAAAGGAACAAGGGATGTTATTAAAATCAAAGTTTTATTTAGTACTTTACATTTCAAATGCTTTAACCGTGTTTCCTTCTTTTCCATACCTTTAATAAAGGATTACAAAGATTTTTAATGATGTGTTTGCCATGGTGCTAAGCAGGCTGAGGTCTCTGTATACCAAGCCCCAGACCTTATTTAACACTGTTTAATGTTAGACTGTGATTAGGTTACATTAACACTGTTAGCCCATGTATTCTATCCAAGTTAATACAATAGAACCATCCCATTTGATAGATGTTACATTGGTTATTCACTCACACTTGCCCTGAGCTCTTGAACTAACAGGGTATACAGCTGGGAGGGATTTGCACGTCACTAATATGAAGGCAGTCTGATCTAGTGGTTGGAGTAAGGGACTGAGAGTCAGGAGACCTGACTGTTCCCAACTCTGCTACTGACTCACTGCATGACTTTGGGCAGTTACACCCTTCAGTTGTGCTTCAAATTCTTCCATGTGTAAAATGAGAGTAATAATACCTAACCGCCTCTGTAAAGTGCTTTTAGAGCCTCAGACAACAGGCACTACGTAAGTCCAAAGTATTTTTTATTATTAACGTGTGGCACCGTTCCATAAAAGGTTTTTTTTTGGTGGTATGAAAAAATGTTCTCGCAATGCTGCACCTGGAGGATTTACCTGTCACCACTGTGGGGTTTCTAAACTTTATTTTGGTTAACTTCAAGTGAAAGTACATTATTTCCTTTCCACCTTAATGAAGTCCTGTGCTCTAAGTGCCACCTCGATGAGGTGACGTATTTGAGAGCATTCAGCAGGGAGCAAGTGTTTTCCTATTATAAGGACAGCACAGCATATACATTTAAAAAAAAAAAAGTACTTGCGCCAAGTGACAAGACTGGAAAGCACAATTCAAGTCATAACACGGGCCCCTACCCATTCAGAGCTCTCTGCAAACCACTGTTTCGGATCCACATGAAATAAGCTTGCGTTTTATGGAGCACTGTAAATTTCAGCTCGCTATACAAATCTCTAGAAGCCAAGTCCCCAAACTCATAATTTTTTTCCAACGATCAATCTGCTGCAGCCAATTCCAGCCAAGACAGGTTAGATCAAGAAATTTCAGAAACAGAACTAATGGAGGTCTGTGCAAATTTATAAAGTGGCAAGGCACCAGGGCCTAATGGGCTCCCCATGGAGCTCTCCAAAACATTACTCCAAAAGCCACCTGACAAAGTGTTTTTTAAACACCTTCCTTCTCTCTCTCCCCTTTCTTTTAATGCAACCTATTCACAGGGTAGATGCACAGAGCTCAGCGCCAGGACTTCCTAGCTTTAACTGCTATAAAAGTCAGCCAATAATTGAGTTTGGGGTAAATGGGGGAAAGAAGTGGACTCTCATTCTCACCTCCCCATTTTTTTTCAATCGCCATATATAGTCAATATACAGGTATCAGCTACTGCACCACAGAAGTTATGGATGGATTACATCTATTATTTTATCCTGTCCAGCTCCCTACCAGGTACAGACACATTACAGCCTCATTTTCAAAAGTGACGAGTGATTTGGGTGCCCAGCGTGAAACTCTTAAAGAAGCTTGATTTTCAGAGTGCAGGTACTCAACACTTTCTGAAAATCAGGTCCCATTAAGGCAGTGGTTCTCTAACTTTTTATATTGGTGATCCCTTTCACACGGCAAGCCTCTGAGTGTGATCCTTCCCCCCTGCCAGGCATGGCTCTGCTGCCTGGGGGATGACAGCTTGTGACCTCCACGTAACCACCTTGTGACCCCCGAGGGGTCCTGACCCACAGTTTGAGAACCCCTGAAGGTGCGTCAAATGGAGCAGTCAAAATTGAGGCAGTCAAGATCACGACTCATTTTTGAAAATTTAGGCCACGTACACACACACTAAAGATGAATGTCACAAAAGATACATCAACTTAATTTTAGCAAAAGAGAGCTATGGACGTAAGTTGATGATTTATTTAGTTAAAACATCTCTTCCCTGCCCACCCTGTCTTCTTAGAACAAGTCTTCAGCCCTCTTCTTACACTGCCCTGTGCTGGCCCAAATGACTTACACACAGCTTCCAGGCATGCCACTTCATGCCCAAAGGGTTATGAGGAGCAGCCAGGAGTGCAAACCTTAAAAGGGGGAGGAGGAGATGCCATTTGGCTAGAAAACCAGGCAGAAATCAGATGCCAGCCAAGAAAATAAATTGACTTCTGCCAATAGTTTTTTTTCATTCAACATAAGAACACAGAAAAGCAGATTGTCTTGCTGAAAAATGAACAGGTGGGGACTCTACTTAAAACCTATTTTGAAGCATGGCCTTGGTTCAAGATGAATGCTGAGCCATAAAAAATACATCATCATCATCACTTATACCAATCATCATAATTTCTAGTTGTGAGCTCTGGCTTTCAGTTCCAGATAGACGTGGGGATGGGCAAAAGTATGCTGCAGTGCTGTGATGTGTATAAAGTGCACTGTATACACTGATAGGCTGCACATAGATGCTAAACTTGAAGGATCCCAAGAATCTTAATTTACATGAAAACAAAGACAAAGGTGTGAGTCTAAGCCTTCCATATTATTTATCCTTTTAAAGGGAGAATATTTGCTTTTGTGTTGGCGGAAGGGGGGTGTGGTTTTCAAGTATGGGACCCTTATGAGGTATCCATACATCATATCTATGCTTAGATTAGCACCATGGCCGTTTATATGCCAGCGTGCTGATCTAAACGTTCACAGGCAAATGTTGAGCATCCTATTAAGATGACCACATTGAAAAATTCGGCTCCCAGTGATAATAAATGACAGTGGGAGAGGGATCATTTCATCCTTAATCTTAATCTGAGTTGTTGTGAAATTAAAATCCTAGTAAAGCGAGGGCTGTGCAGTGAAGACCAGCAGGTACTGACTCTGTTCTGCCACTAAGGGTCACTGTTGATTCACTTAGCTGAGAAGTCTGTCTGTGGGAGAAGGGCTTCTGATTTACAAGTAGTAGTTTTCAGTATAGAACTGGCTGCTGGTCTCTGATACATGCCTGCCACGACTGGGGAGACCTATATGTGAAATACGGCTGGTCCCAGAGAGCAGGCACTAAGCAGGCTGTTTGCAGTCATATGGACGCTGAATGGAGATTAAAACCTTTTCCCAATTCTTGTACTCCCACCCCAAAATTGAGTCTCAGCTGGTGCGAATCAGCCCCAGCAGTAAATTGGCAGGACACCAGCTGAGAATCTGATCTCTCATCCCCATGTCCTGAACTGGCCATTAGCAACCCGAGCCTGGGCTCCCAAAATATGCTTTTAGCTTTGCCTCTCTCTCAAGGCCGCAGAGAGAGTTGCAGCAGTGGCATGGGATTCTCATCTTTCTGGCCATCTGGTCAGGAAAGCTCTTGAGAACAGCCTGTTTGCTGCTTTCAGACTATTTTCTTTATATAGCTCTCAAAGCTCCTCCTGCTGGGCTATTGTTGACAGGTCTAATTACTCAGTCAAGCCCTCCATTGTTTTTTGCTTCAAAAAGAATTACACCCATGTCATCACCTTATATAACTTAAGAGAAAAAAAGAAATGTTGTGTCCTTACGCAAAAGTTACTCCATGCCTCTGTGCCAGAGGCTATGTCTACACTATAGACCTTACAGCGGCAGAGCTGTACCGCTGCAGCTGCATCACTGTAAGGTCTCCTGTGTAGTTGCTCTATGCTGGCAGGAGAGAGCTCTCCAGCCAGCATAATTAAACCATCCCCAATGAGCAGCAGTAGCGTCTCCCGCCAACATAGTGCTGTCCACACAGGTGCTTTTGTCAATGAAACTTACATCGGGCCGGGGTGCAGGGTTTTTTAAACCCTTGACTGAGAAAAGTTTTGCCAACAGAAGTGCTAGTGTAGACAAAGCCTCAGTTTCCCAACCTGTAAAGAGGAGTGTAACTGGTGTTTATAGCTTTAATGCTAATAACTAAGTTAGTAATTAAGTTAGTGATGTCAGAGCAGTGCATCAATCTTATGGATGCTTGTGAATTTAGGTTTTTAAATGGAAGTGGAAGCTGGAAATGGACCAGAAATATGCAGTGAGGGAGGAGGGTAAAGAACCCAGAGTAGAGAAATACAATGAGATACAGAATGGTGAGGAGATACAGGGTATGTCTACACTACGGGATTATACCGATTTTACAGAAACCGGTTTTTTTAAACAGATTGTATAAAGTCGAGTGCACGCGGCCACACTAAGCACATTAATTCGGTGGTGTCCGTCCATGTACCAAGGCTAGCATCGATTTCCGGAGCGTTGCACTGTGGGTAGCTATCCCATAGATATCCCATAGTTCCCGCAGCCTCCCCTGCCCATTGGAATTCTGAGTTGAGATCCCAGTGCCTGATGGGGCAAAAAACATTGTCGCTGGTGGTTCTGGGTACAGCCTCACCCTTCCCTCCGTGAAAGCAGCAGCAGACAACCGTTTCGCGCCTTTTTTCCTGGGTGAACTGTGCAGACACCATACCACGGCAAGCATGGACCCTGCTCAGCTCAAGACAGCAATCATGGACGTTTTAAACACCTCGTGCGTTCTCGTGGAGTCTATGCTGAACCAGGACCTGCAAAACCAGGCGAGGAGGCGGCGGCTACGACAGACCGGTGACGAGAGTGATGAGGACATGGACACAGAATTCTCTCAAACTGCGGGCCCCGGCGCGTTGGAGATCATGCTGGTAATGGGGCAGGTTCTAGCCATTGAACGCCGATTTTGGGCCCGGGAAACAAGCACAGACTGGTGGGACCGCATAGTGTTGCAGGTGTGGGACGATTCCCAGTGGCTGCGAAACTTTCGCATGCATAAGGGCACTTTCATGGAACTTTGTGACTTGCAACGCCAAACAGCTACTGGTTAGTCGGGAATCAATTTGGAGTGAGCAAATCTACTGTGGGGGCTGCTGTGATGCAAGTAGCCAAAGCAATCACTAAGCTGCTGCTACGAAAGGTGGTGACTTTGGGAAATGTGCAGGTCATACTGGATGGCTTTGCTGCAATGGGATTCCCTAACTGTGGGGGGGCGATAGATGGAACCCATATCCCTATCTTGGCACCGGAGCACCAGGGCACCCAGTACATAAACCACAAGGGTGCTGCAAGCACTGGTGGGTCACAAGGGACATTTCACCAACATCCACGTGGGATGGCCGGGAAGGGTTCATGACGCTCGTGTCTTCAGGAACACTAGTCTGTTTAAACGGCTGCAGCAAGGGAATTACTTCCCAGACCAGAAAATAACAGTTGGGGATGTTGAAATGCCTATAGTTATCCTGGGGGACCCAGCCTACCCCTTGATGCCATGGCTCATGAAGCCATACACAGGCAGCCTGGACAGTAGTCAGGAGCTGTTCAACTACAGGCTGAGCAAGTGCAGAATGGTGGTAGAATGTGCATTTGGACGTTTAAAGGCACGCTGGCGCACATTACTGACTCGCTCAGACCTCAGCCAAACCAATGTCCCCATTGTTATTGCTGCTTGCTGTGTGCTCCACAATCTCTGTGAGAGTAAGGGGGAGACCTTTATGGCAGGGTGGGAGGCTGGGGCAAATCACCTGGCCGCTGATTACACACAGCCAAACACCAGGGTGATTAGAAGAGTACACCAGGAAGCGGTGCGCATCAGAGAAGCTTTGAAAACCAGTTTAATCACTGGCAAGGGTACGGTGTGACTGTTGTGTTTGTTTCTCCTTGATGAACCCTCCCCCCCTTGATTGACTCATTCCCTGTAAGCAACCCACCCTCCCCCTTCAATTACAGCTTGCTTTCTAAGGAAATAAAGTCACTCTCGTTTAAAAATCATGTATTCTTTATTAATTAATTATAAAAAGAGGGAGAGAACTGACAAGGTAGCCCGGGTGGGCTTTGGGAGGAGGATAGGGGGGAAGGAAAAGGCCACTAAAAAAATTTCAAAATAATGACAGCCTTTTGGTTGGGCTTTCCACTGGGGTGGAGTGGGCGGGTGCACGGAGCCTCCCCCCACGCGTTCTTACACGTCTGGGTGAGGAGGCTATGGAACATGGTGAGGGGGGAGGGTGGTTATATAGGGGCTGTAGCGGCACTCTGTGATCCTGCTGCGGTTCCTGAAGCTCCACCAGACGCCGGAGCATGTCAGTTTGATCACGCAGCAGCCCCAGCGTTGCATCCCGCCACCGCTGATCTTCCTGACACCACCTCTCCTCACGTTCGTCCCTCCTCTCCTCACGTTCGTCCCTCCTCTCCTCACGTTCGTCCCTCCTCTCCTCACGTTCGTCCCTCCTCTCCTCACGTTCGTCCCTCCTCTCCTCACGTTCGTCCCTCCTCTCCTCACGGTCACTGGCATCTTTCCTGTACTTTGATACCACGTCCTTCCACTCATTCAGATGAGCTCTTTCATTGCGGGTCACTTCCATGATTTCCGAGAACATTTCGTCTCGCGTCTTTTTTTTCCCACCGCCTTATCTGAGATATCTAGCCTTCGGGACGGAGGAGGGAGGCTTGAACAATCTGCAGCTGCAGGAGGGAGGGAAAAAAGGGAGAGAAGTATTTAAAAAGATACATTTTACAGAACAATGGTTATACTCTTTCACGGTGAACAACACTATTCACCTTACATAGCACATGTGATTTCAGTACAAGGTCGCATTTTGCATCTTAATATTGAGTGCCTGCAGCTTTGGTGTTAGAGATCACAGACGCAGGTCCGCGCAGCAGAATTCGGCTTGCATGTGGCCAAAGTAAGCCATTGTCTTTCGGCTTCTGCAGCCTTCATATATCCAGCGCCCTCCTTTCCCAAATAGCAAGCAAAGCCCGTTGAGTGCTGCTTCTTTCCTGTTAACGTGCAGCACCAGAAACCCCCGCCCCCCACATCCAATTCTCTGGGATGATCGCTTTACCCCTCCCCCCACCACGTGGCTGGTATCATGGAAGATCTCTGCTAGCCACCCACCCACCCCCGCCGCGAGGCTTGTAGCAGGGAAGATCCCTGCTAGCCAAACGCGAAAAAGCTCAGCGCCAATCACCCCCCCCCACCCCCTTCCCCTGCTTGGCTAACTGCAGGGAAGGATTTCTTTTCAGCCACAAGCAAACAGCCCAATAGGAATGGCCATCTCTGTCCCCTTAATTAAATTCCCATATTTCAACCAGGTTACCATGAACGATATCACTCTCCTGAGGATAACACAGCGAGATAAAGAATGGATGTTGCTGGAATGCCAGCAAACACCGGGACCATACGCTGCTAGCTTTGTCATGCAATACCACCAGATTACTTGCTACATGCATGGCGTGGTCAAGTGTCCTACCATGGAGGACGGAATAAGGCTGCCCTGCCCAGAAACCTTCTGCAAAGATTTTTGGAGTACCTCCAGGAGAGCTTCATGGAGATGTCCCTGGAGGAATTCCACTCCATCCCCAGACATGTTAACAGACTTTTCCAGTAACTGTACTGGCTGCGAATGCATCCCAAGTCCTCAGGGCAAATTAATCATTAAAAAACGCTTGCTTTTAAACCATGTTTTATATTTACAAAGATACACTCACCAGAGGTCCCTTCCATGGCTTCATTGTCTGGGATACTGCCTTGGGAGGGCTGGGAGGGTAATTCCGTCAGGCTGAGAAAAAGCTCCTGGCTGTTGGGGAGAACGGTGTGCTGTGTGCTCTCTGCAAGCTCGTCTTCCTCCTCATCTTCCCCGTCCGCAGAATACCCCCACCTCGGAATCCACGGTCAGGGGTGGGGTAGTGGTGGTGAACCCCCCTAGAATTGCACACAGCTCAGCGTAGAAGCAGCATGTTTGCGGCCCTGCCCCAGACCTTCCGTTTGCTTCTTTGGTTTTCTGGTAGGCTTGTCTGAGCTCCTTAACTTTCACGCGGCACTGTACTGAGTCCCTGGTGTGGCCTCTCTCCACCATGGCCTTGGAAATTTTTTCAAATGTTTTTTCATTTTGTCTTTTGGAACGGAGTTCTGTTAGCACGGAATCCTCTCCCCATATAGCGATCAGATCCAGTACCTCCCGTGCGGTCCATGCTGGAGCTCTTTTTCGATTCTCAGACTGCATAGTTACCTGTGCTGATGAGCTCTGCGCGGTCACCTGTGCTGATCAGCTCTCCACGCTGGGCAAACAGGAAATGAAATTCAAAAGTTCGCGGGGCTTTTCCTGTCTACCTGGCCACTGCATTCAACTCCAGATTGCTGTCCAGAGCGGTCACAATGGTGCACTGTGGGATAGCTTCCGGAAGCCAATACCATCGAATTGCGGCCACACTAACCCTAATCCGAAATGGCAATACCGATTTCAGCACTACTCCCGTCATCGGGGAGGAGTACAGATATCAGTATTAAGAGCCCTTTATATCGATATAAAGGGCTTCGTTGTGTGGATGGGTGCAGGGTTAATTTGGTTTAACGCTGCTAAATTCGGTATAAACTTGTAGTGTAGACCAGGCCACAGACTGGGGAAGGGGATTAGTTTTTAATCATTCTATCTAGATTCTTCTGTGGACTCCATCTCCAGAACAGCTGAGTGCCTCCCTAAACTCCTGTGAGGTACGATCACCATTTTACATACAGGGAACTGAGGCACAGAAATCATGGACTTACCCAGAGCCACCCAGGGAATTTGTGGGATAGCCAGGAATTGAATTTAAGACTCCTGAGTCATAATCCAATGCCTTAATTACAAGACTAGCCATCTCTCTATTACATTTGGCACTGGTAGCAGGTCCGCCCTGAGCACTATACGAGACAGGGGTCCTGTGGAAAAAAAACCTACATAATTACGTAATTAAAGCCTGTATCAGAAATTCAAGTGGGCCAAATTAAGGTTGCACAGGCAACCTTAATCTGGCATTTCCTAACTCCTCAGTGTTTGACCTTGCAACCTTAATAATGTTCTTTTAACATATTATGCAAGGGGTTCTCCACTTTTGCCACAGTAGGATCCTCTTTTTCAAACAAGGACCCCCAGCACTCCCTCACATTTAACGATATGGGAAGAACAGAGTAGTCATGATCCCCTGAGACCAGTTCATGAACCCTAAATTAAGAACCTATTTGCAACTGACCAGTCAGCGTGTCCATGTGCAATTACCCTCAACCAGAGAGAATTGGAACGGTTCAACAGCATGTCAAAGGCCCAGTAGAATACACATAGATTCTATGTGACCAAAAGCATTAGGGACCTATGCAAGAGCCCTATGCATAGTCCCACCATGAAGATTCAAAAGGTCACAATACCCAGCATAGCGACAACCATGAAGTCCTGTGGGATCATGGGTGTGTTACATTAAAAGTTCCAGAGGTAAATATTGCCTCTGTAATAACAGAAACAGCAGATATTTTGTGCATGTCCACCATATCACATAGGAAACAGAGGTATACACACACACACACACATCCTACATCAATTTGGATGGTCTCCAACTTTGATGCTGTGCCTTGAAATTATAGTGCAGTGCCTGCATGTGCTCTCTCACTTTCCCTGAAGGCTTCAGCAGATTGTGTGTGGCCCTTATAACAGCATTCCACTTAGAAGCAATACAAAGGTGGTAGGAGGAAAGAGACTCATAATAGTTTTGGTACCAGTGACCAGAATGCTGAGGCCATAGACACTGGATCACCAGCTGTCACCATTCACCACTGACTTGCTCTAGCTCAGATATGAGAAGCAATTCTGATTTTACAGTCATGAGCACAACTTCCATAAGCTTCATCACAATGAATTGCACACACACGTCTGAGGCCAGAAATTGGCCCAATGCCCCCATAGAGACTATCTGTGCCAGTCACTCAGAACAATGGATGCCTCACTGATAAAAGTTACATTTAAAAAAAAAAAAAAAAAAAAAAAAAGCCTATCAGAAACTGGCTAGTTCCCATACATCTAGGAACCCTGTACTGTCACGATCAGCTGGTCAGTAATTAGCAACATGCTGCCTGCCATAAATTTATTCTCAAAATCTGTCAGAACATAGCATCAATGAAAACAGAGTGGGCAACATCTTATTCTGCACCAACATTCACCAGATGAAGTGAAGAAATGTACACAAGTCATTTCATAGAGTAGAAATAAAATCAATTTAATAGAATACTGTCACAGGATCAATGTCTCCTGCTTTAAAAATGAACATCAAGGCTTTGCAATGTCTTTTATCTAGCAGCGGAGACATTATTCTCTAACAAAATTCAATTTCACTGACATTATCTCAAACATATTTTGGATTTCACAACACTAAACACAACTTTGGATTTCATCTGCACTAAAACCACACAGACCTGGTTACATACATGCCTCCCTGCACGGATCATACCAAGATACCCAATTTTAATTATAAAAAGTCTTAAAGGCAAAGTTAGCTTTAAAAATGAATAGTGGACAGCTGGCCTAGCAGTGTAGTGGCAGCATAATGTGCTCCAATATAGAATCATAGAAGATTAAAGTTGGAAGAGACCTCAGGAGGTCATCTGGTCCAACCCCCTGCTCAAAGCAGGACCAATCCCCAACTAAATCATCCCAGCCAGGGCTTTGTCAAGCCTGACCTTAAAAACCTCTAAGGATGGAGATTCCACCACCTCCCTAGGTAACCCATTCCAGTGCTTCACCACCCTCCTAGTGAAATAGTTTTTCCTAATATCCAACCTAAACTTCCCCCACTGCAATTTGAAACCATTGCTTCTTGTTCTGTCATCTGCCAGCACTGAGAGCAGCCTAGCTCCGTCCTCTTTGGAACCCTCCTTCAGGTAGTTGAAGGCTGCTATCAAATCCCCCCTCACTCTACTCTTCTACTGATTAAATAAGCCCAGTTCCCTCAGCTTTTCCTTGTAAATCGTGTGCTCCAGAATATAAAATATAAAACACTTGGGGTTAAGTCTTTGGCCCCCTAATTCCCCAAGCTAACCATTTGCAAAATTATTTCATGGTATTTTCTTAACAACATGAAAGAAACAGAGAGAGAGAAAAAACAGTGGTTCTGCATCCATAATGACATATGAAGAGATCTCAGTCTTTAACAATCAAAAGACTGATACACTGTATAATTTCTAATATTTTTAAAAAAGTTAGTCCCATTCATGCTTGTCAGTCTCTGTTTATTTTTAAATAAAAGGAATTTAGTGTTGGTTAAAGGCACTGGCTCGCCAGCTCAGAAGACTGAAGTCTTCTGTTTATGTACAGGGCAAAGAGTGCAAGCAGCAGCAAGTACAAGCTTCCTTTCGTTTTTCCCCTCCAACGTGTCATTGACGAACCTACTCTCAGGTGAGAGGGTAATTCAGCTTCCATGGTCCATTCAGAAGTGTCAAGTGTAAGGGATGCCACTACAGTTTGTGGGGATTATCCCATGCCATGTGACAGTGGTATAATCTTTTGTAATCCTAACCCACAGCATGTGACTGCGCCAAGAAATAAGGAGCAGCCTCTTACCTGCACTCCTGCATGTGACACCAAGTAGCGTCTGTAGTGGTGGATTCTGTGATGTGGACACATGTTCACTAGGAACTGATATGAGACCACCAACTTAATTCACACAGGCCAAGAGTCGGTCATTAGATGGTAACCGCTTTCAGTCACTACCAACCTGAGATGCACCTGAACGTGCAAATTCGAGGTATATGACTCCAGAATCAATGACATCACAATCATGATTCATTATTTCCCCAGCAGAGTGGGAGGCAATATTTTATACAGACTAAGGTAATAGAGGTTTCTAAGTTGACAGGGTACCTGCCAAAAAACTGTATCACAGGGTACCTCCTGGACAGTTTGGATTCAGGCTAGGGGGACAGTGAAGCAAAACCAAGTAGTTCTATCCCAGAGAAGCTGTGAATGACAGAGTCTATTATAAATTTAGAGGGACACTCAGCGACCCTTGTAAATGTATTACGAAGCATTGAGATTTATATTAATATTTGCAGCTGACAAGGTCTCTCTTCTTATTTAATGACCCACTCGTGAGCAAGTTAAGTGAGTCCATAGGGGCTGTGAGGCAAAGATGAGTGGTTCTGTCTAGCCTCAACATAGACTGCAATAGCACGCTAATATGAAGAGCAAATCTCTGGAGCACATATCACTATATTATCAAGTGCTCGCTGACAGTTAAAATAATTCAATTTAAAGGGAGGAAAAACGCTTTGCAGTGCACAAAGAGCTAGATTTCTACACACAAATCTGGCAAAGCTCAGACTATCCACTTTGTGCATCTTGATTATTACAACCTCCTCCTCTCTGGCCTTGACACATGCCATCTTGTCATCCTTACATCTATTCCAAATGCTGCAGCAAATATTACCTAGATTGTTGCTTCCACCACATTACCCTCTTTCCATTCCTCTACTGCCTTCCACTTCCCCACAGCATAAAACACGAGTTATTCATCTTCATTCTACGGCCCTTGATGGTTTAGTCCCACCCTATCAATCCTCACGTCTATGTTATTAGGATAACAAACCCCAATATTGCCCTAATAACGATATCAGTCTTAATTGCTCAACATTTTCCACCTTCACTTTGCCGCCCAATGTAAAATTTCCACGGCCAGTCCATTGACCTCACCCAACTCTCTCCTTAAAACTCTCTGCTACTGAGATGCCTACAAGAAAAAACAAAACAAAACCAACAACAACAAAAAACAGTGCCTGGAGAGCTCATGTGCTGGGACCCCCCACCAACCACACTGACTGTAACCATCTCACTGTTACCTTTTACTCCCCAGAGTTGTTTACTGAATCCACCTATTGTCTCTCATCTTACACTTGGACTGTAAATCCTTCAGGGAATAGACTAGAGGTAGGCAACCTATGGCATGCATGCCAAAGGTGGCACATGACCTGATTTTCAGTGGCACTCACACTGCCTGGGTCCTGGCCACTGCTCTGGGGGACTCTGCATTTTAATTTAATTTTAAAATGAAGCTTCTTAAACATTTTAAAAACCTTATTTACTTTACATACAACAATAGTTTAGTTATATATTATAGACTTATAGAAAGAGACCTTCTAAAAACGTTAAAATGTATGATTGGCATGTGAAACCTTAAATCAGAGTGAATAAATGAAGACTCGGCACACTATTTCTGAAAGGTTGCCGACCCCTGGAATAGATAGTCTTCTTGCTATGTATTTGCATGCCTTCTAGCACTACAGGCCGAGGCTGTTAGGCACTATTGCAGTACAAATAATAAATAAATAAATAAATAGTAAAAAGACTAGAGGCATAAGTTTAAAAGCCAAGTTGATGTCCCTTAGAAAAAGTGGCGTAGTGGCTAGTGATAAACGTAGGTTCTTATATGACCTCCATCCCCATAGTGTTTGAGCGCCTCACATATACTAATGAATGTACCCCCCTTACACCCATGTGAGGTAAGAAAGATTAAGCACCATTTTACATATAGAGAACTGAGGGTTTATGAGATTAAACAACTTGCCCAAGACCACATGGGAAGACTGTAGCAAAAGACAGGAACTGAATCCAGGCCTTAACTACAAGACCATCCTTCCTCCCTATGGGAGCTATGGCTTGACTTCTGATCCCAGTCTTTTCATTGCTTGACAACATGCTCAGCTCCCTGGTGCCAATTAAAGAGCAGCACGACCAGGCTGTCTCTAAGGAACTTCTCCCTCCTGCTTATGTCTGTGACGTGCGGTCAGAAGGAAGGTTTAGGTGGGGAGGAAGCAGGAGAAATATGTGGGTGGGTTTGGGGTATCCTTTGCAATCCAGTAGCAATACAAACAACTGGGAAATGATACCTAAACTGTATTACAGAGGTTTCTGAACCAGCCCTCCCCAAGGGCAGGAGGTAAAGAAGGTAGTGTCCGAGAAAGTTTGGATCGGAAACCATTTTTTTCAATATCTACGCCATATTTAAATACCTCCAACCCCTCTACTTCCAACAAAAGTGACAGTGGAACGACCCTTTATTGCCACTATAGACAGTGGCATCACCAAACAGAAGAGTCATTGAATGCCCAGCACGTTAAGCAATGTGACTGGCTGAATACACTTTGACGTTTTAGAACATGCAAGAATAATGTAATGAACACATCTTTATTTCCACGAAATTATGAATGTTCCTCTTCATCTCCCTAAAGCAGGGGTTCTAAAACTTCATTGCACCGCAACCCCCTGCTGACAACAAAAATTACTACACAACCCCATGAGGGGGGACTGAATACTGAGCCCCACCACCCCAGGTCGGGAGGCCAAAGTCCAAGCCCCATCATCCCAGGTCGGGGGACCAAAGCCGAAGCCCAAGGGCTTCGGCTGCAGGCAAGGGGCCTGCAACCTGAGCCCCATAGCCCAGGGCTGAAGCTCTCAGGCTTTGTCTTCGGCCCCAGGTGGTGGGGCTCGGGCTCCAGCAAGTCTAAGCCAGCCCTGGCGACCCCAGGGGGCTCGACCCACAGTTTGAGAACTGCTGCCCTAAAGGAAAGATGGTCTTATTGTTAAGGCACTGGACTAGGAACCTTGAGATCCAAGTTTAATTCTCTACCCTGCCACAGACTCCGGGTGTTTCTTCGGGCAAATTACTTAAGCTCTGTGCCTCAGTTCCTCATTTGTAAAACGAAGATCGCAATACTTCCTTTCTGTCTTGTCTATGTGGATTGCTAAGGGTTATGGGTCTCTTACATTATGTCTGTATAGAGCCTAGCCAAATGGGCCCTTCTCAGTTGAACTGTTCAAGTGAAAAATAATAACCAAAGTTATGATATAACAGTTGCTAATAGTTACAATGGAATGAGATTCCCCCCACCCATGCCCTCACATGCTGAATTATACCTGTAGGAGTGTTTGGCTAGTCCAGGAATCTGATCATCTGAACAACTTACAGTTACTTATAGTTCCAGTATGAGACCCTCACCACCACCCCCAGTAATGCACTGGGTGTTATTCAATGGCAGTGCTATAAAACTCTGAGGTACTTCTCAAGGGGAAAAAAAGTGACACTTAATGAGAGTAGGTATAGAAAATATACACAAGAGATTATTAAAGCCAACCATCTTGTAACTGTTTCTATTTAAGTGTGTCTACAGTAAGAAGCATCAGCAAGTATAACAATTGCATTTAGCTCACTGAATGCTATTTAGCAACTTCATATGCCTCTAATACAGTGGTTCTTAACCTGGGGTGCACACACCCCCTGGGGGTGCGAGATGCCCTTTCTGGAGGTGCGAGACATGCCAGATTTTTTTAGAAGGTAAATCATTGAAAACACAAATTAAGCACAGGCACGTAAGAACCACTACTTTGTTTCATCAAACCTATGTATTTATTAACATTATCCATTTTTAATGATTACTGTAATATACAAACAAAAAATATATCTAGGTTTAAAGAACTGACCTACTTGATAAGGGGTGCGAGAACATATTTTGATTTTTGATAAAGGGTGCAAGAACATATTTTGAGAACCAAAGGAGGTGCAGGCTGCAGTAAAGGTTAAGAACCACTGCACTAATAAAACCTTTCTAAACAAGCTTCAAAGAACACAAACAACACAATTTACTGTGGTTGGGTCCTTCACAGCACCAGAGTGAGAAATTAGTAATCATGAGGATTTATACAAAATGTATGTTCATGTAGAACTGTAACAAGTAACAGCTGCCCAATAAGTATGTATTTATAACATTGCAAAACACTGTCAATCATATACAACATTTATATGAATAAGAAAAGCAGCGCAGTTAAGCTAGCTATGATAAACAGGGTAATGGTTATGATTCCTCTTTCAGGGCATAAGCTTTTTACCAGCTGCAGTCAGAAAGGTGTACTCTCCATAAGATGTTGTTATACGATGTGGTGCATTAATGGGCTTTTACACCTACATTCCTCTGAAGCATCTGGCACGCATCACTGTCAGATCCTGGATCCCTGAGGAGGGACCATTGGTCAGATCCAGCAGAACTTACATTTTCCTTTGACAAATCTGATCTCCATGCAAAATGTTTCTTCTCTATTTCCCTGTCCGTTTTTTTCAGCCTGTCACAGGGTACACTCACCAGTAAGGGACCTCCTTGTTGCTGCATCTGAGTATTCGCTCCAGTCCAATGTCCCTTCCCTTGCCCCATGGTCTCTCTCTCGCTCTCTGGTACTCGGGGTACTCCTCCTTTGTCACTTAACCCTCCAGACAGGTCACTGTACAGTTCTCCCCTTCCTGGGTTTCAAAGTTCCATTGGATGACTATCCCAGGCCATCTTTGGCTTCACTGTCAAGTCTATGCCACTTTCCCAGGGGCTGGTAGGGGAACGTGGGTCCCCCCTTTACTCCAGGTTACAGTCCAAGGACCATATGTCCAGCAACTATGGTCTGCTTATACCCCGCCCATGTTGCTGTTTCCCTAGACCCCTTCCTACTTCTCTGCTCTTATCGTCTGACCTCCCCCATGAATTTCAGCTCCAATGCCCTTCTCCCAGAAAATGACTGCAGACTACCTCCCCTGCAGTACCTATCTGATACTAACTTCTTGGCTTTATGCCAGCTTTGCCTGCTCCTTCTCAGCTGCTCTCCATCGTCCATCAGTCTTTCAATCCCTGGCCCTGCCCCAGGTGCAGGCTGTCAGGTTAATTAGCCTAATTTAACCTGCTCTACCTTGGGTGGGGCCAACACCCCATACAGAGAGCTCACCTTTTCATTGTGTTTATTTTCACAAGTAAGCAGAAGTCAGCACGCTACGGGAGTCTGAATTTTGTCTTTATAAAAATTATCTGCTTCACCACGGTCATATATTGCATAATTCAAGGACCAGCTTTGATCACTCATATGCTTAGATGAAAGTCACTCCCCCCTATGAATACCTCCTCCCTACCCTAGCACTCAGCCAACTTATCCTCCGTTCCAAAATCAAAATTGAGTCTAGTGTTCAAGCATTCTTTTTTTTAACTTAAATGCAACAGTGTTTGGCCTATGTCACCATCAGGTACACCTGCCAACAGGTTCTAAACTACTTATGCTTACTACTTAAATACAGCTGTTAAACATGTTTGAAAGCCCTGGGCAGGCAGGGCCTTAGCAAACGAGAGAACAGTTGAAAATGATTTTTTAATGTGAATTCAGTACAGGTAAAAGGTGCCAGATTCCTGCAGACTGATGTCTGCTATACATGGAGCAGGTACAGTACAGGCAGTGCAAGTGCAAGTTGTACTCCTGGGGGAATTCTGCACCACTGTGCATGTGCAGAATTCATGTACCCCACAGATTTCTTTGCTTCCCCGCAGAAAAATGACTTTCTGAAAGGGAAGTAAAAGGGAAGCTGCAAGAGCAGCCATGCACCACTCCCTAGCAGCACAGATGCATCATTTCTGCACATCATTCCTGTACCCAGCTTGTCCTACACACAATCCTCTCAACTCCACACTTGGATCCCCCCACACAGAGCCCCTCCACACTTGGATCCTGCCTGGTTGAGCTGCCTGTCCCACACCTGGTGTGCCTGGCACAGAGAGACAGGGCCCCACAGTGTTTCTGGGGCAGGCCCAGACTTTGTGTTATGCCAGGTTCAGGTGCAGCCTCACCACTGAGTCAGTGTCCCAGGGGTAGGGAGGCTGCAGTGTGATCTCCCACCTTCGTGCAGCCAGTGACCAGTGTTCCCCACCACCATGCTGGAGCCTCTGCATTTATTTGACAAATAAAACTTGCAGAATTTTTAAAATATTGTGCGCAGAATTTTTAATTTTTGGCGCAGAATACCCTCAGGAGTAAAGTTGTCACTACACTGGCCTAATCAAGATGCCCTCATCTCTAATGTGAAACTCCAGAAGCAAGAGGCTAGTTCAGAATCCACAGCCCAGTCCCTCTCTTGGGGCCTGTCTTCTGAGACAGCCAACAAGGGGGCCAGTTAATGCCAAACGTCATGCTGGATTTCCAAAGTCCAATGAGAAGACACTCTGGTTTAATAATGTCCCCTGTGCAAGAGGATCTCAATGAGAGCTGTAAGTAAGTATGAAGTGAGTCATGAGCCCAGAAACCCAATGAACTGCAAGTAGCTCTAAAATAATTTTATTATTCAGATATAGTAGCTATTTAAATTGTTAGCTCCTCGGGGCAGGGACTTTGCCTGAAAAGCACCAACATGCTTTTGGTGCTAGAGAAATAATATCCACAGCTTCTAAATATAAAAAAGAGGTGGTCCAGTGAGAGTGCAAAGTGTTGCCTTGTAAGAGATTTATTTTTAAGAGACTGTCCTGTGGGTAGTGCTTGTGGGGCTGACGGTTGGGGGCTGTTCTGGTGCAAAGGAATCCTCTCTCATTCAGAGAAACAGACTGATTTCCAAAGGGAGCACTGCATCCATCAGCATAGTGGAGGTGGATGAGATACATGTTTGGGGGTAACTCTGTTTTGGTCTGTTCCTGAGTCACATACGTTGTGCCCAGAAACTACACTAATAGATGTCATACAAGAAAAGGAAACAAAGAATGTAAGAGAGGCATGAAATTCACACTTAAAACAAAGACCACAACTGAACAAAACAACGAGGAGTCTTTGTGGCACCTTAAAGACAAGCTTATTTGGGCATAAGCTTTTGTGGGCTAAAACCCACTTCATCAGATGCATGGAGTGGAAAATAATTTAGGTAGGTATTCCCACTCCATGCATCTGATGAAGTGGGCTTTAGCCGATCCCTTCTCTATGTTTTGATATTTGAAACTGAGGTATAGCTATCTTTTCTTGTTAGATGATAAACTCTTTGGGGAAAGGCCTATTTTAGCACAATGGGACTCTAATCTCAGCTGAAGTTCTAGACACTACCACAATACAAATAAATAGCAGCTAGCACTGGTTGGAGAAAAATTGGCTGAACCACATTCCACTGGCATATACAGTTCCGCTAATATAAAACGTTCACCATAATTTTGTTTTGGTGAAAAGGATCTGACTACATTAAAACCTCCTGCTTTGACATTTTCAGAAAGAATTATTTCAATTTTTTGTCTTGAAATTACTTTGTTTCCATTTTAAAACATTTGAAGTTATAAAATACATTTGTAA
This sequence comes from Mauremys mutica, assembly GCF_020497125.1. Taxonomy (NCBI): domain Eukaryota; kingdom Metazoa; phylum Chordata; order Testudines; family Geoemydidae; genus Mauremys; species Mauremys mutica. The sequence goes on from NC_059075.1 coordinate 111,403,096, forward strand.
AAAGTCAAAATCTAAATGAAACGTTTCAATTCCATCAAAACAAAACATTTGATAAATCCCCCTTTTTTCCTCCCAGAATTTTCCTTCACAGAAGATTTAAAAACTTTTGGGTTTCATTCCAACTCGGCATGAAGCCAACGTTCAAAATCTTTTATGAAACACATTTTCTGCCCTCTGCAGAATAGTCTTTTGCATCAGATAAAGTGAAGACAAATGACAGAGAGGTAAAGTAACACCAGTTTTCAAATCTTCACTGAGGACGCATTTAAGAAATCCACCATCAAAGGGTGACTTTCCCTAATGATACCGCTGGACTCGAAGACATTGCATACCAAAGAGGTACGTCTAGACTCAAAAGACTCCAAGAGCCTATGAACAGTTTCCCAGACAATGAAAGCTCAGAGGGGGAATGTCATATTTAACAAAATAAACAAGACTGGCAACTGTTAAAGGAGAACACTTCACATAGAAGAAGGAAGTTTTAAAAAAAATACCCGGCAAATTAATCTGGTGCATTTAAAGTTCAAATACCTTTCCCAGTGTCCTGTAGCAGTCGGTCCATCTCAAAGATCAATCTTAGTACCAGATCTTGAGTAACTATAATTGTAGATAATAGTGCACCTTTAATAACAGCCACACTGCATGGACATGCATTGTTCAAACACATATAGGGACACCTGAAAATGCAGCACCTAAGCAGACAGAATCCAACTGAAGAGATGGGGAGTGATGGCAGGAGGTAGTGCAGGTTATCACAGGATATCACACCACATATTAAGTCCATCAAGTAATGTGTGGTTAGGGGTATTAGCTTGGTACTTGGGAACTGACAGAGACTTCCTGTGTCACCTTGAGGAAGTCACAATATCTCTGTGCCCAGCTGCAAAATGGAAACAAGAGAACTTCCCTACCTCCCAGAGATGTTGTGAGACTAAAATACATTAAAGATTGTGACGTGCTCATATACTGGGGTAATCGGGGCTAATCAAAGTGACTCTAATCAAAGTGATGACAGGAGTTAATTTTCAAAGTCATTAATACAACTTTTTCAGCAATGCTTGTTTCTTCGAACCCTTCACATTAGGAATTATTGACTTTTCCATGCCCCAAACCCATAGATACTGAAAAATTCAATTTTTGTCAAAATATTAATTAATCCCTTCTCGACATCCCCTGTACCTGAAACATCTGGCAGATCTCTCTCTTAATCAACACAATCCCCAAAGGCTCAGTGTTTTAAACACAGTTACTTTAAATAACTCCAGTCATCAACACTAAATCATTTTTTGTGCTTTTGGATGGCTGAAAAGATAATTACTAGAGACAATCAATCAATTGCTAATTCCTGAGGGTGCCTGCTGAGATGTCTCATATTTGCCATGGGCTTGATGAGAAAACACATTCGTTGGCTAGACTCTTTTGCAAATGTATGTTATTTTACAAGACAAGAAAAATTAAAGAGTGCAGGAAGGATGGTTCAGGAGATCAGTCATGATAGATGCAGTCAGTCATTCACCTCATGTCACTGAATTTGGCTCACACCGATACCAAATACAAAGAGTTGTTCCATCCCAATTCCTGTTGGATGGCCTATGTAAAATGATCTCCTAATGGATGAGCTTCCCACATCAGAATTTCACCTCAGAGATGATCCCTCTAAAGCAGGACTGAGGCATGCTGGAAGGATACTGTGGGAATATGGTACTGCCACTGTTCATACTTTACCTGCTCTTGGATTAAACAGAAGACATCAGTCCTCAGACCTGTTAATCCCTTATTTTAATGAAGATTATTTTTTCCACGAAGGGAGGGTGTTGAGAAGCACTGGTGGAGTGGTGTCCCAGCCCAGGACTGCAGTAGCAGGGAGCGTTGAAGTTCAGAATTGGAGCTGGATTGTTAGAGCTACATGGGGACCTCGGACTCGAGATGCACTGGCAGAGCGATATGGATTAGTCAGCAGCCAGAAAGCAGAAGTGTTAACAGAAATACATTGGGAGACTTGTAGAGAGGGAAGCCAGTTCTGCCATAGCTGGTAGTGTTCCAGAGCAGAATGGAAATCTTCTGCCAGAAGTGTGGGGTGAGGACTTGCAGAGAATATTGACCCTGATTCTGTAGGTGACTATGGGGGGACACCCACATAGAACCACACTGATTACAAAGAGGCTCTGGGTAGGGGGTCTAACCCAAGACACATGCAGGGTGGTAGTGGTTGTCTGAGCAACACATTATCCCACATTTTGAAAAAATAGTGTCAGATCATTGTAAGATGCAGTCAGCACCAAATTCAGAGGCAGGTCAGTGTCTTAATGTTTTAGGTCTACAGAAAACGTAACTGAGTCCCATCATGCACAACAAAATAAATGTTTCCTGACACGGATACCGAAATCAGCATTACTTCTGAAATATTTGCCTTGCACCATTTGTCACTTCAAGAGAGAAAACAGCTCTCAATAAATAGAAAGGCTGTTGACCTGTGGTTAAGAAAAATGTTGCTAAGGTGCATAGCCTGATTGCAACTGTCAAAAATTTACTGGCAATTACTACATCTGATGGATCATGGCCACACATTTCCTGATTTCCAGACTGAACTCTTCAGGGGCATCAAATCTCCTAAAATTCAACTACCTGGGAATATTACAGGAAGATACATAAAATAATAAAAATGTATAATACAGGTATTAGCACTGGTATCCTGACCAAATTAGAACATAAGAATGGCCATATTGGGTCAGACCAATGATCCATCTAGCCCAGTATCCCGTCTTCCTACAGTGGACAGTGCCAAATGCTCCAGAGGGAATGAATCGAACAGGGCAATTATCAAGAGATCCATCCCATTGCCTAGTCCCAGCTTCTGGCAGTCAGAGGCTTAGGGACACCCAGAACATGGGGTTGTGTCCCTGATCATCTTGGCTAATAGCCATTGATAGACCTATCCACCAGGAACTTACCTGATTTTTTAACCCAGTTATATTTTCAGCCTTCACAGCATCACATGGCAATCAGTTTTTCCAATTCTAATATACTTTTTTGAGATGGGGTGGGTGAATAGAACTGCACGCAGTATTCAAGGTGTGGGCATACCATGGATTTATATAGTGGCATTATGATATTCTCTGTCTTATTATCTAAGCCTTTCCTAATGGTTCTGAACATAGTTGGCTTTTTTTTGACAGCTGCTGCACACTGAGCGATGATTTCAGAGAACTATCCGCGATGACTAAAAGATCTCTTCCTTGAGTGGTAACAGCTAATTCAGACCCCATCATTTCATATGTATAGTTGGGATTATGTTTTCCAATATGCATTACTTTGCACTTATCAAAAGAGATTGCTGTAATTTTTTGTATCTTTTACTAATTGCTCTTCAAATTCTTTTTTCACCTGCCTAATTATACTTTTATACTTGACATGCCAGAGTTTATGCTCTTTTCTCTTTTCCTCAGTAGGATTTGACTTCCAATTTTTAAAGGATGCCTTTTTTCCTCTCATTGTCTCTTTTACTCTGTTGTTTAGCTATAGTGCATACTTTTGGTCCTCTTTCTTTTCAATTTATGATATATGTTTAGTTTGAGCCTCTGTTATAGTGTGTTTATATGGTTTACATGCAGCTTGTAGGCATTTTACTCGTGGCTGTTCCTTTTCATTTCTGTTTAACTAGCATCCTTATTTTTGTGTAGTCTGGCCCTGGTTCACCTGGCCTCTCAAAATATTCCACACCAATGACCAGTTCCTCACACATTTTGACTGTGGTTCTGTGCTACACCACACAATCCCGCTCCAGTCCCGTTCCATCCCTAAGCACTGATGCTTCTATAGTACGCAGAGGCACTAGGAACAGCTCTGTAGAGGTTTGTATGAAATACAGTTAAACTTTTAGGAAGGTGTAAGGGCATGCTGGCTCTTTGTCTTTCTGTATAGTGCATTACAAATACTTTATCCTCTTCTGCCAGCTTTTGGTCCAATTACAGAATATTACCTATTTGATAGCTTATAAGCATCTTCCTGCCGCAATAAACTATTTAACTCAGTGTTCCGGCAGGGTTTGAGTGTTTCCTAAGCAAGGATTTACCCTCTTCCCCAAAAGACTTTTCCCTTATAGCTTTGATTCAGAAACAAACATCCTTTTCCCCTCAGAAGTCTAACTGCACCAGTTCTGCTTTCCCTCTCTGCAAAAATACTGTGTCAGGAACAAGTGAATTTAGATCCCAGCAGTTTCTCTCTTCTCATGAAAGGATAGAGAGGTGTTCAACTCTTCGTGCTTCCTGCAAACATTCTCTTCTAAGACACACTTACCAACTCTGCCCTCCCACGAGAAAGAGCCGACAAGATTGCAGTGGCCTCCACTTAGGCAAACCAACTCACAAAAGGCCAGGTTCAGCTCGCCTTATTCAGAATGAGAAATGCTTTATAAGTAGATCCACTGAAGCAAATAGAGCTGTCCTTGGAGTAAAGTGCTACTGTATTGGACAAAGGTCTCAGCACCTGAGCTGAAGTGTTGATCGGAGAGCTCTAATATTTGACTCTAATTCATATTATGTGATCTTGAAGCAAGGTCATTAGACCTCTCTCATTTCAATTTCTGCATCTTCAAAATGGCAGATACTGCCACTTACCTACCACACACAGGGTATTAGGAGGTTTAAGGTTTGTGAAGCGCTTTGAGATCCTTGGATGAAAGACACTCTAAGTCCTAAGTATTTTCAACAGTATTTTACAATATCAAGATTTTAATGACTGTAGTTCTTCATTTGTGGCATTCCCTGATTAACTCATTGGTGGTCTCTAGTTTATTCATAACTGAATACCCAGAAGATCAACTAGGACTGAGTCAGCACTATTTACAACTCCAATCTTAGGATATTTTGCACCAGCTTCCAATATCAATTCACTTAGACTTTAAAATGGTTTTTGTTTTTACTTCTAAAAAAAACTTTGTGATCTGGGTGACCAAGGTATATTGTAATGAATCATACGGTGTTCTCTCCTTCATGCTCACTATAGTCCCCTAAGCTAGGACTATTATTTGGATATTTACGTAATTTAAAGCATTACTGATAACATTTTCAAAATCACATCAGTGACAAGCTCTTAAATCAATGGGACTTGGGCCCCTAAGCACTTAAGTCACTTTTGAAAATATAACAGGCTCCTAAGTCACTTTGCCATTTGTGTGCCTCATTAGTGAATTCTTCTGCTCTTGAATCTTCCCAGTCTGGAAATTCTCTCAATTTTTAAGACTCAATTAAGTAGCTCTCTTTCAACCTTGTGCTCAGCTGAAGTTTCCTGATTTGCTTATTTTATTGTGAAGTGCTGTGAGCCACACCCTTTGTATTAATTATTACTTGCATTACAATAACACAGGAAGGCCTCCGCTGAGATCAGGGCCCCATTGTGCTGGGCGCTGTACACACACGCACACGCCCTAGTGAGAGGCAGTCCCTGCCCTGGAGAGTTTACAATCTAAATAGAAAAGATGACGCGTGGGAGAAAGGAATTATCATCCCCATTTACAGAGGGGGAACTGAGGCACAGCAGGATTAAGGACCTTGCCCAAGACCACACATGAAGTCTGTGGCAGGGGCAAAAACTTAACCCACACGTCTTGAGTTCCAGTCCAGTGTCTTAACTATAAGAATAGCCTTCCTCACATCTGTATGTCTACACTATCTAAACGCATCATGCAGTATACAGTACTGGTTCTTGGCCTCAAGCCTTATGACACCATGAGAGTCATCATGATTTAAGCTCTTAGAAAGTACCACTGACTGGTACATCTTTATGGCTTAATTATAAGATGACTTGGAAGAAGGAAGCCATTCAGTTGGTTAATACAGATTCTGAGCTGTGTAAGCATGAAATATTAAAAAAGCCATTTTAAGAGCACAATAATATCCTCCAGGTTGCGCTGCTCCAGCATCATGTATTCATTTCCTAGGTGGTGGAAATACTTGGCTTTCCATCTTCTGCCTCATAGCTCCCTCAAGGCTTGCATATGAGACAGCAGAGCAGCAACCCTTGTCATGTACCATTTACTTACGTAAGAAAATGCTCTTTGTCCAAATAGCAGCTACCTAGAGCTTCCTAATGCACAGACACTGCGTGGGAGGGTTTATTAAAATCCTTCCTGAAAGATGTTCTTTATATAGCATATTAAGATTTAGTTAAATGCAGAGTCTTTAAAAGCCAGTTAATGGCAATATCGTTTTTCATGTCCCTCCACCCCATTTTGTTTTTTTACCTTATTGTAGGGTATTACATTCTCCCCCCTCCCTTTTAAGGGGCTGTTGTTTTTTGTTTGTTTATTAGTGGAAGCACCACCAAAACACTGGAGAAGCAGTACGCAATATGTAGTAAAGACTCACTGTAGAGCGCGAACAACAGAATGACATGACAGATACACGAGTGAAGAGGAATACATTTTTAATGTGAAGCAATCCATAAAACCAGCAAAGTACAATACCCATCTCAATTGATCTGAGATCAGTACAAATGAATTCTGGTAAGTACTGGGATTTGAGTACTAATGCCCTGCCCGCTGGTGTGAACTTCTATTCCTATTTTCCCCTGGTCCTCATCTTGAAGGCTTGCTGTAGCCGTACTTCTAGTGTTGAATGGAATAAGTCAATAGGGACCGAGCAGGGAAGTAAAGGGTAGGGAAAGGTTGCACATGTGCCTCAGGCCTGTTCTGGAGGGATCACCCATAGAACTGAGTCATTTTTACAGCTGATTCAAATTTTTCTAGTCCAAAGTAATTTAGATGAAAAATGGATTATCACGGAAAATGAAAAATTCACAGAAAAATATCATTTGACAAATGTTCTGATGTTTCAATGAGCAACAAAATGTCTTTGGGTCAAAATGTTCAGGGTTTTGAAAACCAAAAACTAACTGAAAATGGTTTTCTCAAAACTCAAAATATTTCTCTTTTGGGGGTTTTGCTTTAGAATAGGGAAATTTCCATTAAAATACAAATAATTTTTAAAAATCCTAGAAAAAAAAATCGGCATTTTTCATCCAGCTCTTCTTTTCCCATGTCCATTCAATCGCTGAGGGCATGTCTACACTACCAACTTAAGTCAACTCAAGTCGACATACAGCCAACCACTATAATTGCCGTGTTTTTTCATGTCCTCACCAGGAGCACTTGCACCAACTTAAGAGGGGTAGTATGGGAGGCTGAGAGACTGGACTGTCAGCTCAGAGCCCCCCACTGGGAGCCTGGCTACCGCCCAGCATGGACCTCCCCACTGGGATCCCAGCTGCCGCCCTGGATCTCAGCTTGAGGCTACCCAGCAGCCAGGTTCCAGCTGGTTAGCTCCATGGGGAGTGGGGAGCTGAGAGCCCAAGAGGCAGCCGGGATCACAGCTGGAGCCCCCCACCCACCCCAGGGTGGCAACCCAAGCTGTGAGCCCAGCGAGAGGGTCACAGCATGGAGCCTACCAGCCCTTCTTGTCAATGTCACCGCTCCAGCTTTGACCCCCTGCTACAGAAGGGAGCTTTGAAATTGACAAGAATGACAGCCAACACATGATGTAAGTAACGCAGTGTCTACACAGACACTCTGTCGCCCTAACTACACAGACATAAGCACTACACTTCTTGTGGAGGTGGAGTTATGATGTTGGTGTAGTAGGACACTTACATCAGCGGGAGCAAGGCAGTAGTGTAGCCTTGTGTATGTTTAGAGGTGGGTTGGATGGGCTGGAGGATAGTATATGATTTGGGGTGAGTTGTGCGTACGTGACGTGGTTAGAGCACACATCTTAGTTGTCCTCTGAACACCTGCCTTTCCCCTTCTCCCAGGGGAGAAAGTGGCTGGGGGGAACACAGTGTGAATGGGGCAGGAAATGCCCTGCTGGACCCCCAGGGAAAAGCAGAAGGGGACAGGAACCTCCCATTACTTCCTCCCTCTAAGGGAAGGAGGAACTAGAGCTGCCTGGACCAAAGGCGGAGGCCTGCAGTCATCGTTAGATGGATGGGTAGGGTACCATCTCACTGAACCTCTCTCGTGGGGTGAGGCAGGATGGAAGGACGCAATGGCTGGCTCAGCGATGGCGTAACAGCTGGCTATCGTGCCCAACCAATGGCAAGAGGGGACTGGATCAGCGCAGCTTAGTTTAAAAAGCAGGTGACTAACAAGACTTGTGCTTGTGCCTTTTTGTTTGTCTCCTTTTCTGGTCTCTGTAGACTAAAACTGGCCAAGCAGGGAGCTTCTCTGACTATAGGTCTCTACACCACCTAGCACAAAGGAGCAGGGCTCCTGCCTAGGGCTTCTAGGCATTAATCCAATACAAATAAAAATTCATTAGGCTGCTTTTTAGGTTTAATGTGGGGGGAGGTGGGAAGGGTATTTACATTTTTGTCAGACACCTGGAGGCTCCGGGCAAAGCTTATCTGTAAGAAACATTTACTTGTATAGCAAATAAATACGTGTGCTCAACTGAAAGAAATAAGAGACAGAAAACAGTGCTGGGAACAAGCTTCCCACCTCCTCCCGGTGGCCCTGTCCTGATCACGCCCTCCCTCCCTTCCCTGATCTTTCCTTCATCCCCTCCCAACAAAACCTCACCCAAAAATTAAAAATAAAACAAAAAATCATGACCCTAACATGACATTTGAAAACCATCACTCTGCTCATGCACTCAGCTCCTTCCTCCTTCCCTTTGTCTGTCTTGTCTATTTGGACTAATCTCTTTGGGACAGGAACGGTCTCTTACTCAGTGTGTGTATAAGCACCTGCCACAATTCTGTTTGGCTCGTAGGCATGACTGTAACAAACATAATAAATTTTAATATCCAGCAACCCAGAAACTCAAAGACCAGAGCATGCAGAGGCTGCCACATCTTGGACTCAAGGCTGTTATAGCTCCTATTCCCCTCCTCTAGAAAGAGTTCATAGCAATATTTATAAATGAAATTTGTTATCCTGGGTCTGAATATGTTGCAGAAGCTAAAAAGAGATTTAGTCTTTTTTAAACAGTCAGCTTTAAAATGGGGATTGAGTGACAACTAGTGGAAGATTCTTATTACTGCATCTCCATGGATTTCCTCTCACAACACTGTTTGTATCAAAATGCTAATTCAAATCAATAAACTATACACCATATAATTATATAGTGGGATTGGGGAAGAAAGCCAGAAAAGCATCATATGCATCTCATATCTACCTATTAATATTAACACTCTACTGAGCTGTTTATTACCTTACTGGTAATAGCACCCAGATAGCCCAGATATATAAACATACATAAAACAAGCAACCAAAAACTAAATGCAAGGCAAGCCTGATCTCTCATTGTGTGTTTCTACAGTGTCTAGTACAATGAGGCTCAGCTCACAGTTGGGGCATAGAAATGCTTCCTTAGTAATAATGATCCAATAGTGACAAGTATCAAACGATTCAGGGGAAAGTGCAAGAAACTGAAATGGCGATTATGGAGTAACTGGCCCATAGGGAAAGTTTCTGGGGTTTTGGACTGTGCTATATGCCCATTCCCTGAGCACTAGATCTCACCCCCTTTAAGATCAGAATCTACTGAGATTAGTATACAGAGGGCTCAAATCCTTGTGCAACACAACTTCTGGATTTGTTATGCTTTCCCCAGAGGAGGAGGAGGAGGAGGAGAAGAAAAAGTGTCCCCCAAGATACAATTGCTCCAAGAAACTTAAGCGATAGGTATCTATCGCTATTCACAGGGAGATGTTGCTTTAAGGCCTTTGGACTCAAAAGGGTACTCAGGCATTTACAGAAGGTCAGTTAGCTCTCACAGTTTTATCAGGAGTCTTGTGACATGTTGTTTTCTTGGAGTCATGTGAATACAAGAGAATCTCAGCTTTCTTTTAAAACAAAGCACAATTACGTTCCTCCCACTCCTTGTTGTAGAAAAAAGTTTGGAAATTACCAGAAAAGTTCAAAAACCAGAAGGCAAAAAGAATCCAAAATACATTTTTAAATTTCATTACTTTAATACAAGAAAACCTCATAATCTTACGGCCCTGACTTGTGATTTTTGAATGTGTCATGGGTAGGCAATACTCTTACAATGATACTAGTAAAATTTCGATTAATTTATTCAACACTTGGCCTTTCAGTTTTCAAGGCAGGCCAAGCAATATTATATACTAGCCAAAAAAAGGTGTTCACCTCCATCCAGAATATTTCATATTTTTAAACCATCTCTCCAGATTGGGAGCGTTAGCCTAAATCCAGCCTGCTATTAATGTGGCCCACATAGCATATTCAGATTCAGAAGAAGCTAAGCTTCCCTTTGAAAAAGTTTTTGTAGCCCTCATGGTTACATAGGAAGCCATCCAAATGTGACCCCAAGCACAGAATGATGCAGTATTGTCTGCCACAGTCTGCAAACAGAGAGCCTGGAGCAGTGGCTCTGGGAGGGATGAAACCCCCTCGCCCCCATTCATTCATATCACTGGGGTGTTTACTCCCAAGGCCAGATGCCACTTTAAGTGAAACATTAACTGTTTCACTGCTGACCACTTTAACAGATGGAATGAGGAAAGACAGAGACTGAAGCTCATAGGAGGACTTGGTTGCTGCAAAAGAGGGGGAAGAAGAAAAGGGGCGGGGGGGAGACAGAGAGAAAGGACAGGGCTCAAAAACTGGGCATCCTAACCGTGAGCCCTGAGTGATTATTAATGTAAAAATAAATATTTTAGTTCTTACATAAAGGCCATATTGACATGCAGTTTACCCTCGAGCCTGACCTCAGTGGGAGCTCTAATGTGGATGGAGAACAGTACACAGTCCTACATTTATACCCTGTTCACTAAAAATTGAATTCACCCCCCTGCACTACAGTATATTTTACTCTTCCCAGCTCACCCATTCATAGCTCTAAAGCACAGTTAGACTCCAGTATTTATTCGAGCAGCATGTGTCTAAAACGGAAAGCAAGTAGTTAAATAGTAACCCAGGTTGAAAAGTAGGTTTGTAAACAAGTTTTGATTTACTGATCAGGTTTAACTGAGAGGCTACTCTATTATCCCTCTCACTGCTAACGTGCCAACCCTTTTCATAAGAGTGTTGTTTCCCCAGGAAGGGAAAAGTTGTTGGGAGTTTAAACTGTACATTGGGCATGCACACACATATACATATCAAATGTTTTCCACCACCACCCCCAAGAAATCTCTCCACACCTCCTATAGTGAAATTGATCGCGTGCAGGATCACTGAGAATGTTAAGCTAGTGGGGCCTGATTCAAAGCCCATTGAATGGGAAGACTCGCATTGAATTATCAGACTTCGGGAAAGGCCATTAGCATATGTATGGTTAGCACACCTGGATAAACTGCTGGGCAGGAGCAGAAAGTCAACTCCGGGGCAGTGAAAAGGCTGTGGTCAGCCAAAGGAAACCAGTGTAAAGCCCAAAACAAGAGACCTACAGTTTAGACCCTGCCACGAGCATCCCACAGGGCATTACATACTGTGCTTTCTAAAGATTTAAAAAATAGAGCCAGTGTGAAGCCAGCACTTAGAAAAACATGGACCAATATTATAGTGTGTTTATACAATATCTCCAGCTTTGCAAGCTTTATAAAATACATAAACAACAGAACCACACAAAAGCAAGAGGAGACAAAATAGGTCCACAAAATTATCAGCCAGGGAGAAAATACAAAATCACTTTTAAGGGGGCTTTGTTTGAAAATGCAGCGGGCTATGTTTTCTTTTGCTGAGGAAGAAATGTCGTCCATGAGATATGTGCTTTAGCTTTTACGTAATTTTACATGTTATAGACTATAGCAATGATAAATTAACTGTGTTTATTTGGGGGTAACACAATAGAAGTCATGTGAGCTGGCATAGAGTGGCCAGTGGAGAAAGTCTGCAGTCATTATCTACAATTTGTGCTATAGTAGAGCCTAGGGCAGGGGTCGGCAACCTTTCAGAAGTGCTGTGCCGAATCTTCATTTATTCACTCTAATTTAAGGTTTTGCGTGCCAGTCATACATTTTAACGTTTTTAGAAGGTCTCTTTCTATAAGTCTATAATATATAACTAAACTATTGTTGTATGTAAAGTAAATAAGGTTTTTAAAATGTTTAAGAAGCTTCATTTAAAATTAAATTAAAATGCAGAGCCCCCTGGACTGGTGGCCAGGACCTGGGCAGTGTGAGTGCCGCCTTTGGCACCCGTGCCATAGGTTGCCTACCCCTGGCCTAGAGGGTCCAACCCCATTGTGCTAAGCAATTTACTTACAAATAGCAAAAAGCTAGCTCGGAGTGTAGACATAGTTTCAGCGTAAGACAACTGGATGCACGAAACAGATGCGGGGAGCATAAGGTAACAGAGAGACAGTCATGATCAGTGTGGCTAGCCCAACCTCAGCTGAATTTTTCCATAGGCACCAACGCAGAGGATAGTTTTAAGGGGGGATCTGAAGGATGACAACGCGGTGGCTTTGGGGATTTTCTACAGGAGTGCCTCCCATGCTCACGCGACGTGGGGGAAAACACAAAGGAGCTTGCTGGAAAATTTGACAAGTGAGCAATCAAGACTAGCAGCATCAGCAGAGCAGAGATAGGAATTGACATCTCAATACCATGTAAGACAAGATTGGAAGGGTGAGAATAAGCTATGAAACGCCTTAAAAGTGAAGACAAGTACTTTGTTTTTTATATGGTGGACAAAGGAGATCCAGTGGAGGGGAGACGATGATGTGGTCAAAGTAACACACCGGAAACAATCTTTGCAGCCATATCCCCAGTGCTGTTCATCATATTCATAAATGATCAGGAAAAAGGGGCAAACAGTGAGGTGGCAAAATTTACAACATTACTCAAAACAGTTAAATCCAAAGCAGACTGCAAAGAGTTACAAAAGGATCTCACAAAACTCGGTGCCTGGGCAACAGAATGACAGATGAAATTCAGTGTGGATAAATGCAAAGTAATGCACATTGGAAAACATAATCCCAACTATCAACACAAAATTATGTATGTCTACATTAGCTGTTACCACCCAAGAAAGAGATCTTAGAGTCATTGTGAATAGCTCTCTGAAAACATCCACTTAACGTACAGCGGCAGTCAAAAAAGCTAACAGAATGTGAGGAACCATTAGGAAAGGGATAGATAAGACAGAAAATATAATGCCACTAGATTAATCCTTGGTACACCCACACCTTGAATACTGAATGCAGTTGTGGTCGCCCCACCTCAAAAAAGATATATTAAAATTGGAAAAGGTACAGAGAAGGGCAACAAAAATGATTAGGGGGATGGAACAGCTTCCATACGAGGAGAGACTCAAATGATTGGAACTTTTCATCTTGGAAAAGAGACTATTAAGGGGGGATATGATAGAGGTCTATAAAATCATGACTGATGTGGAGAAAATGAAGAGGAAGTGTTATTTACTCCTTCACATAACACAAGAACTAGGGGTCACCCAATTAAATTAATAGGCAGCAGGTTTAAAACAAACAAAAGGAAGTATTTCTTCACAACACTCAATCAATCTGTGGAACTTGTTGCCAGGGGATGTTCTGAAGGCCAAAAGTATAAGTGGATTCAATAAAGAATTAGATAAGTTGCTGGAGGATAGGTCCATCAATGGCTATTAGCCAAGATGGTCAGCGATGCAGCCTTATGTTCTGGGTGTCCTATGCCTCAAACTGCCAGAAGCTGGGAGTGGACACAGGGCTCACTCAATGATTGCGTGTTCTGTTCATTCCCTCTGAAGCATTTGGCATTGGCCACGTCGGAAGATAGGATACTTGGCTAGATGGACCATTGGTCTGACCCGATATGGCTGTTCTTATTTTTATATTTTGTACATGGGAAAGATCATTTGTGCAGGAAACAGAGCTTCCTCAGGGCCTGTTCGAGAATTGCCTCTTGCTGTAGAACTGTATTGAAGCATCTGAGCCTTTTTTTTTTAAATTACTTTTCTAGCCCCCAAGGTTACAAAGAACAAATTCAAAACCTTAAGGCATCCTGATTCCCTGCCCCAGCCTCATGGCACTGAACTGCACCCCAACTGTTCTCACCTAATTTGCACCAGCTGACTACAGTCCTCAAGAATCATGCTCTGGTCACTCCTCCTCCCTGCTCCTGGTCTGCTCCCGTGACAGAGGCTGCAAGCAGGGAGGCACATAGGAACTGGCTACCCTGGCTCTACCCGCTGGGCTCTCCCCCATGCCACAGGAATACCTGGCAAGGGATTTGGCTCACGTGGCACAAAGACAGCAGAAAAGGGCAAAGAATCTGCCCCAACATCTGTGAGAGGTGTGAATGGCCCTATCTCAACAGCTGTTAACCCACAAACCAGAACAGCAGAATTTAAATGGCAACACTCTTAACACTGCTGATCATTTTAGCAGAGACAGCCAGCTAACATGCTAATCCCATCGTCCAAACTGCCTCCCCAGGTGCAAAAAGTGCCAGGGTCCCCTACCCAGCCTCCAAAATTTTCCACACTGCAGTTGTCAGTACACAGATTTGCTGACAGTTGATAACTGAAAATAGTTGGGACTGTAGGTAAAGTAAATGGAATTTAATATCAGCAGAAATAACACACCAGGCTACTGTATTGCATTGCCTGTTTCATATTTAACTCAATAAAAGTCTCCATTTTTTTTAGTTCCCCTGCAGCTACAGCAGAACTTCCAGTCTGCCATAGTAATCAGGAGTCTTATCACAGAATATAGGCTCATACAGCCACCAACTACGCTAATGCTAAATCTTACAGGATATATCTACACCGCAGCAGGGAGGTGTAATTCACAGCTGAGGTAGTCGCACACGCTCTACCTCTGATCAAGCAAGTGCACTGAAAATAGCATGGCTGCAGTATCATAGCCACCTGTAGGAACACCCATAAGGGGATACATCTCAAAGAACTCCAATTACTCCATGAAGTGAGTAACCTCTCCTTCAAGTAGTGTCCCTATAGGTGCTCCACTTCAGGTGACTTCCTAGCCGTACTGCCAGCTGGGGGAAGGGAGAGCAGGAGTTTAGAGCCAAATCCAAGATTGAAGACAACACATCACTTCCAACAGCAGCATCTGAGACTGGACCATTGCACAATCTTGGAAAAGGTATATATGGAAGACCAAGTGGCACCCCTACTAATGTCCAGAATAGGAACATTCTTGAGTAATGCCACAGAAGTAGACAGTGATCTTGTGGAATGGGCCAACACCCTAGGAGGAGGCTGTATATTTAAAGATTTAGAGTATAATATAATACAATCAGAAATCTAGCTTGGAGAGTCATGAATAGTCACCAACTGTCTGGGTGACCTGCCAAATTACTTAGTTCTTTCCAAAAGAAAGGTTAACACCCTCCTAAAATCCAAAGTGTGTTAAACAGCCCCCTCTCTGGACCAGTGAGGCTTGGGGGGAAAAACTGGAAGGTGGATAACCTGGTTGATGTTAAATTCAGATGACACGAGGGTAAAAATTTTGGATGTGAACATAATGAAACCCATCACACATACATCATTAAGAAAAAAGGCACAACCCAATATTTGTTTTCATTGCAGGTCACCTTTAAGATTACAATCTATCTTGTCACAGGGACAGTAGTTCACTTTCTAGTTAAGGTAATTCATCACTTAGTTACAATCTGAAGTGCATAGAGAATATATTCTTTGCAAATATTTATTTGCACATCTTTGCATAATCATTTCAAACGTCTGATACTGGGAAGAATTTTAATTTTTCATCCTTCTCCGGGAACTGTCGTACACTACAGAAAATGACAGACTGTTCAAATTATTCACTTGACCACGTTATTTTGAGTTATAATCTCTCCAGACAACTTTGTAACATTTGTTTGTATAGAGCGCTTGAGCACTGGTGACAGAATACATAATTTTAACCTCAACTCCAACACCGCTATATTATTATAGTTATTTATTATTTGTTTTATGGTAGGGCTCCTCCCCAAAGAACGTGCATTCCAAATAGCCAAGATAGACAAAGGGTGGGAAAAATGAAGCATTCTTATCCCCATTTTACAAGTGGGGAATAGAGAGACTGAGTGACTTGCCCAAGGTCACACAGGGAGTCAGTGGCAGAGCCAGTAATAAAACCCAGGTCTCTTGAGTACTAGACCACTGTTTTAAACACAAGACCATCCCTCCTCTGAAAGCTTTCACCAAATTATGACTGTTTGGTCATGAATATCTTTGTCTCAAGCTGTTCCTAGTGAATAAGTTTCCACATCACTAAAACTACTGGGACACTTTTTGGGCAGTCTGAGGAGAGAGTCCAAGATTTTAACAGACCGTGGAGACTGAACAACCTTCTTCCTTCAGCTCAAGGCCGGGCTCACTGTCAGAGCAATGTGAAGAAAACTGCCTGTCGGTGTAAATCAGCATTGTCAACTCTCACTTTTATCGCAACTCTCACAGTATTTAATGTTTTACCTCAAGCTCCAGCTCCTGAAGATAAATCTGTTACAAAAGAATCTTTTTTTAAAGTAAGTTTCTAGCCTCATGGTTGTGGAGAAAAATGCATCCTAAAAGCTCAAAAACCAGCAGGCAAACAAGAACAGCAAATTATTGTTGTGACCTGCACAGGATGTGCCATGTTTGTCTTCCTTCCACAGGATAGAAGCGACTTTGTCTGTACAAAGTGCAAGCTGATCTCCATATTGGAAGAGAAGATTCAAGGTCTGGAGAAACGAATATCAACCCTGCGTTCCATAAAAGAAAATGAGGATTTCCTGGATAGACGTCAGGATCAGCTTCAGCGGGCACAATGTTCTGAAGATTCAGAGCAGGCTACGCAGCGGGGACAGAAGGCCAGCGAGGATAATTGGCGGCATGTGACTTCCAGAAGAGGAAAGAGTACCAGAAACGTCCATGTACCAGAAACACAGATGCTGGTGAGCAACCGTTTTCATGTTCTCTCCGCAGGTACTAGTGCAGAGAGTGGAGTGGATGATACAGCTGAGGGAACAGAGCAGAAGGAGACTCCACTGATTGGAAGGCATGAGATGCACCATCCTAGGGATGGGGGTTCCACGACCACCACTCCCAAGAGGAGGAGGAAGAGGGTGGTGGTGGTCGGGGACTCTCTCCTCAGGGGGACTGAGTCATCTATCTGCCGCCCTGACCGGGAAAACCGAGAGGTGTGCTGCTTGCCAGGGGCTAGGATTCATGATGTGACGGAGAGACTGCCGAGACTCATCAAGCCCTCAGATCGCTACCCCTTCCTGCTTCTCCACGTGGGCACCAATGATACTGCCAAGAATGACCTTGAGCGTATCACTGCAGACTACGTGGCTCTGGGAAGAAGGATAAAGGAGTTTGAGGCGCAAGTGGTGTTCTCGTCTATCCTCCCTGTGGCAGGAAAAGGCCAGGGTAGAGACCGTCAAATCGTGGAAATCAACGAATGGCTACGCAGATGGTGTCGGAGAGAAGGATTTGGATTCTTTGACCATGGGATGGTCTTCCAAGAAGAAGGATTGCTAGGCAGAGACGGGCTCCACCTCACAAAGAGAGGGAAGAGCATCTTTGCAAGCAGGCTGGCTAACCTAGTGAGGAGGGCTTTAAACTAGGTTCACCGGGGGAAGGAGACCAAAGCCCCAAGGTAAGTGGGGAAGTGGGATATCGGGAGAAAGCACAAGTAGGTGAGTGCAAGAGGGGAGGGCTCCAGCCCCATACTGGGACACCAGGACAATCAGTGATTTATCTTACATGCCTATACACAAATGCAAGAAGCCTGGGGAACAAGCAGGGAGAACTAGAAGTCCTGGCACAGTCAAGGAATTATGATGTAATTGGAATAACAGGGACTTGGTGGGTAACTCACATGATTGGAGTACTGTCATGGATGGATATAAACTGTTCAGGAAGGATAGGCAGGGCAGAAAAGGTGGGGGAGTTGCGTTGTATGTAAGAGAGCAGTATGACTGCTCAGAGCTCCAGTATGAAACTGCAGAAAAACCTGAGAGTCTCTGGATTAAATTTAGAAGTATGAACAACAAGGGTAATGTCGTGGTGGGAGTCTGCTACAGACCACCAGACCAGGGGGATGAGGTGGATGAGGCTTTCTTCCAGCAACTAACAGAAGTTGCTAGATCACAGGCCCTGGTTCTCATGGGTGACTTTAATCACCCTGATATCTGCTGGGAGAGCAATACTGCAGTGCACAGACAATCCAGGAAGTTTCTGGAAAGTGTAGGGGACAATTTCCTGGTGCAAGTGCTGGAGGAACCAACTAGGGGAAAAGCTCTTCTTGACCTGCTGCTCACAAACAGGGAAGAAATAGTAGAGGAAGCAATAGTGGATGGGAACCTGGGAGGCAGTGACCATGAGATGGTCGAGTTCAGGATCCTGACACAAGGAAGAAAGGAGAGCAGTAGAACAGAGACCCTGGACTTCAGAAAAGCAGACTTCGACTCCCTCAGGGAACTGATGGGCAAGGTCCCCTGGGAGAATAACATGACGAGGAAAGCTGGCTGTATTTTAAAGAATCTTTATTGAGGTTACAGGAACAAACCATCCCGATGTGTAGGAAGAAAAGCAAATATGGCAGGCGACCAGCTTGGCCTAACAGTGAAATCCTTAGTCGTCTTAAACACAAAAAAAACAGCTTACAAGAAGTGGAAGATTGGACAAATAACCAGGGAGGAGTATAAAAGTATTGCTCAGGCATGCAGGAGTGAAATTAGGAAGGCCAAATCACACTTGGAGTTGCAGCTAGCCGGAGATGTTAGGAGTAACAAGAAGGGTTTCTTCAGGTATGTTAGCAACAAGAAGAAAGTCAAGGAAAGTGTGGGCCCCTTGCTGAATGAGGGAGGGAACCTAGTGACAGAGGATGTGCAGAAAGCTAGTGTACTCAATGCTTTTTTTTGCCTCTGTCTTCACAGACAAGGTCAGATCCCAGACAGCTGCACTCTGCAGCATGGTATGGGGAGGAGGTGACCAGCTCTCTGTGGAGAAAGTAGTAGTTCGGGACTATTTAGAAAAGCTGGACGAGCACAAGTCCATGGGGCCAGATGCACTGCATCCGAGGGTGCTAAAGGAGTTGGCCAATGAGATTGCAGAGCCATTGGCCATTATCTTTGAAAAATCATGGCGATCGGGGGAGGTCCCGGATGACTGGAAAAAAGCTAATGTAGTGCCCATCTTTAAAAAAGGGAAGAAGGAAGATCCAGGGAACTACAGGCCAGTCAGTCTCACCTCAGTCCCTGGAAAAATCATGGAACAGGTCCTCAAGGAATCAATTCTGAACCACTTAAAAGAGGGGAAAGTGATCAGGAACAGTCAGCATGGATTCACCAAGGGCAAGTCATGCCTGACTAACCTAATTGCCTTCTATGATGAGATAACCGGCTCCGTGGATGAGGGGAAAGCAGTGGATGTGCTATTTCTGGACTTTAGCAAAGCTTTTGATACAGTCTCCCACAGTATTCTTGCCAGCAAGTTAAAGAAGTATGGGCTGGATGAATGGACGGTAAGGTGGATAGAAAACTGGCTAGATGGTCGGGCTCAACAGTAGTGATCAATGGTTCCATGTCTAGTTGGCAGCCGGTATCAAGTGGAGTGCACCACGGGTCGGTGCCGGTTTTGTTCAATATCTTCATTAACGATCTGGAGGATGGTGTGGACTGCACCCTTAGCAAGTTTGCAGATGACACTCCCCAGCTGGGAATCCTGGGAGCAACAGGATGGTCCAGCCCGCGGACCGGAGTTCTTTGCCCACTCTCTGGCCCTTTAACAACCGGTTCTCCATGGAGGTCTAATTTTAGCAACCAGTTCTTGGGAACCTGCTCCAGCTCACCACTGGCTATAAGAGAGAAAAGGTTTGCTTCAAAAGCCATGAGAGAAACACACATGCTTCTCTAGCCAACTTGTGAACCAGAATACTCCAGCCAGAACCTTACCCACAATTTTCATTACCGCCAGTGTTTTATGTCATCATAAAAGATCACATCAAAACAAATAATATAATTAAAAAGGCAATCACAGTGTTACTGCAACATTAAAATGGCAAATTTAAAGACACACAACAAGTCAGGGAACAAAAGTTCTCACAGTACTATCAACACATCCCTGTGGTGCATACTGTCTATGAGAAACACAGTATATACATTTAATAGCCAAAGCCTCCCAGGCTTTTACTTGAAATTCAGATCATCCTTAAAAAAAAAAAGTTTTAACACCTTTTTAAAAAAATCTCTTGCTCGCTCAGTCTCCAGGTTTAATTCTTGGGATTTCCCTTCCCTTCCTAGAAAGAGAATATTTTCAGCCTAAATAACCTGATAGTGTCCTTTTAAATAATACATATTTTAATGTTAATGTAGTGCCAGTGAAAGGTGCCACCTTGACCGCTCTGGAGCCCAAACTCCTCTGTTAATCCCCAGGCTCCCTGCACAATGCCATCTGCTGTATCTTGAACTGATCTGGAAGAACAGATGGGTTCTGTCCCCCAGAACCATTAATTCCTTGGCCTCTTTGCTGAACTGGCCAGTGAGAGTGTCCAATGAGTTTGGTCAGTTATTACGTGGCACCTGATGACCAGACTGAGACCAGAGACACCATGAGAACTTTTATAAGTGGCTTATGGAGTCAGGCGCAAGGCAGGGTTACACATCAATGACTCATTCACAAGGGAAGGTGCTGCCTTTTAGGAGTAAAAGATGGGATTTGACTGTCAGCTGCTTTGTGAAACTGCCCCTCTCCTGTCATTAGAAAAAAACATTGGCATGGTTTCAACTGGGGAATAGCTGAAGTCCAGCTTTCCTTCTCCAGTTCAGCAGGGATGAGAATTTTACCACTGCCTGACTTATGGATTTACAACCCTGGAAGCAGAGATCCTCTGTGTTCACTGAACACACAAGCGGCTGTGAAAGCCTCCCCATGCCTCCTCACCAATGTACCCAACCTACAGCTGTGATGGGGATCTCTGACAGGTAGAAGAATATTTCAGTCTCCACGCCAGTTCAATTCCTGGCTGATCCAAGAATGCCAACGAGTGATGCTTCCCACTAGGAAATGGATTGAGACCAAACTCATTGCGCACCCAAAAACAGATGGCAGAAACTAAAATGCCACCAACTTGGTCTGGATTTTGACCAGCATCCTAAGAGGTTAATGCAGTGGGGTGAGATCCTCAGCTGGTATAATTCAGCATAGCTCCGTGGAAGTCCATGGAGCTATACTGATTAATGCCAGCTGAGGATCTGGCCCTGAGTCTTCATTATCTATCGCCAAAACTATTCAGCGGAGCTCTCACCCCCCACAGTTCAGTGCTTTTCATTTTCCAGCTTAAGGGAAATGATTCTGTATTTGCTCTTTGCAGAAAATACTGAGCCTCAGGAAAGGGAATGAAATTTATTTTATTTTTTTTTATTTTTTTGGTTCCCTGTCAGATTTTTACTAGGCTTACAGGGTTGATGCAGGTCAGAGGGGATGAGATGCGTTCTTAGAGGCTGGTCCCCTGGCGGGAAGCACAGACTGAATATTACCAAGATGGTACGTGCCAGTCATTTGGATGCTAATTGACATCGGCAGGGCTCTGGTGACTGACGCAAACATCCTAGCTGTCACCACCTGGAGGCACTGCTGCAGGGAATAGCTCTGAGGAGCCCACAGGAAAGAAGTAGGTGTAAGGAAGTGGAGGGGCAAGGAGACTTACAGCTATCTACAGCTGTCTATGTCGCATATTTAAACCAGAGGAAAAATACTTCTGCCTTCCTGCACCACGCTGCTAAAAGTTCTACTTTAAAAAAATCACTTTTAGTAATTTACATTTAAATGGAATTTGCTCATGAAGCAGATTCTTTTGCTGGTCATGTTTAGATTTATTCTTCCTCCCTCTTCTCAGGACTTGGTGACATGTTGCTGCCAGTCTCCTCTTCCATTTCCTTTTCCCCCACCCTATATCATTAAAACCTCTTCCAAAATTAACTTTTCCAGGTCCCCATCTCCTTGGACCACTGCACTGCTCTGTCTCAGAGGATCGATATGTCTGACAGCGTGCGAGGTTGCCTGAATCCTGATCAGTTGCAGCGAACCTTGTTTAAGCCTCTTGGGGTGAATGAAATGTGAGCCAGTCACAACCCAAGTACTAGGATGCTGCTCTTCCTGGTGAGAAATGCAGATTAGAATTGTCATTTTCTCTCTATCCCTGAACTCAATGTCCTATACTGAGGTTTGGAGCCAGTTGCTGTAATCAGAAGAGCGACAGATTTATATTACCTTTATTTTTAAGCATCTTGTCTTCATAGGCCCAGTATGTTACTGAACTGGCCGCTAGCTTTCAGAGAACTTGGTAAAAATTCTGACTTGGGTCACAAGTTTGATGACTTCATCATAGTATTCTAGACCTAGAGTACCTGCGCTGCCAGCATCCCCCAGCCCCACGTGCCTCTTATTTAAGAGCAAATTCAATCTAATTAGGATGCAAATAAGTAAAAACATCACAAAATGTAAACAACTAAGATTCAGCACCTCCTCTTGCACAGCCTCAGAGCCAGGAAGCAAGTGGTGTTGAAAGTGGCTCATAACTGAGGTGCGCTGATAGAGATTCAAAAAGTTTAGGGAACAAAACCTTTCCTATTCCCTAACTACGAAAGGAAAGGAGTTCCAACTCAGAGGTCACTGCCACTCTCCTCCCCCAAAATCCCCTTGTAAGCCCTTATTGAACCCCTTAACTTTATGGATCTAGTTGTGAAATGCAGTCATCCTGGCAGCCTCTCAACTGGGCCCTGATTCCCACTAATCCCCACTAATTAAAAGTCTCATTGGCTCTGGAGCATACACCACCACCAAGCAAGGGAAGTTTCATGCGTGCCAGGTCAGCTGCCTTCTCCCACTCCTGTCTGGAAAACAAACAGGAGACAGAATGAAGGCAGAGCTGTTTCAGGGAAGAGGATGTTTCGTTAGGGCAGGCTGAACATTTTCCATCAAAACTGCACTCCTATAGAAAAGTAGGTTTTTGACACAAAATGTTTTCAAAAAAGGGCTGCTTTTTGAGAAAAAAAAATCAATTTTGTTGAAAAACTGAACATTCAAAACCCAAAATATTTCAATTTAGAAATGCCACCATAGTGCGGCGTGCCCCATGAGCGTTGTAGTTCAGATGCCTCATGCCCCAAGTTCTCTACAGGCTGGGCTTCCCAGCTGGACTATTTCTTCTATGATACATAATGTCCAGGGACTCCCATAAAGCACTGCCACCACTCTCCAACAGAGGAGACCACAGTGCATCACAGGAGACATAGCCCAACCAGAAAACCCAAGTTATAACGGAAAATGACAGCATGATGCACCCAAACTACAACTCCCATGAGGCACTGTGACAGAATTTCCAAATCAAACTACCTTGGGTTTTGGCTGAAATTTCTCAGTATTCAAATTCCACAAAAAGAAAAATCAATTTTTTCTGCAGAAAATGATTTTTTTCATTTTAATTCAAATTTTCCATGAGGGGTTGGGGCA
The DNA here is from genome assembly GCF_020497125.1 of Mauremys mutica. Classification (NCBI taxonomy): domain Eukaryota; kingdom Metazoa; phylum Chordata; order Testudines; family Geoemydidae; genus Mauremys; species Mauremys mutica. The sequence continues at coordinate 111,426,521 of NC_059075.1, forward strand.
GAGAGCCAATTTTTGACTAGCTCTAATTTTCATGTAGGTGTCACTGTGTTTATTTTATTGCTGCTCCTAGCAGTAAGAGCAGCAAAGACCTGATCCTCTGCTTCTGAAAGAAGAGAAGTAATGTATCTGCTGTTGCTGCTTATACTCTGCCCAGTGAAATTAGAAAAAAAAAAATTATCAGGTGACAGTCACATGCCGCTGTAAGACTCTTCATCTCCATTCCCCATGGGCTGGCCCACACGTACACAGGAAGGCTTGCAGGTAAAAAAAACCATTTGCCACCAATTGTCCTAGTCAATGGGAGCCATCAAGATTCTAAACCACCATTAATGGCTGTGACAGGGTCAGGCCAGATGGCTACAGAAGTGTGTTAGAAGGCAGATATATTTGTCCCAGATTAAGTAGATCCCTTTTCCCTGGGTAAGGTAACAGGGGCAGTTCCAGAACAAGCAGGAACTTGCTGGAGCCAACTAAGGCAGGCAGGCTAATTAGGACACCTGGAGCCAATTAAGAAGAAACTTCTAGAATCAATTAGGATAGGCTGGCTAATCAGGGCACCTGAGTTAAAAAGGACCTCACTTCAGTTTGTAGTGTGCATGTGAGGAGCTGGGAGCAAGAGGCACTAGGAGCTGAGAGTGAGAAGACATATTGCTGGAAGACTGAGGAGTACAAGCATTATCAGACATCAGGAGAAAGCTCCTGTGGTGAGGATAAAGAAGGTGTTGGGAGGAGGCCATGCGGAAGTAGCCCAGGGAGTTGTAGCTGTTGCACAGCTGTATCAGGAGGTACTATAGACAGCTGCGATCCACAGGGCCTTGGGCTGGAACCCAGAGTAGAGGGCGGGCCCGGGTTCCCCCCATCTCCCTGACTCCTGATCAGATACAGGAGGAACTGACCTGGACTGTGGCTTCTACCAGAGGGGAAGGTCTCTGGGCTATTTCCTGACCCACATGGTGAATCTCTGAGGCGAGCAAATCCGCCAATAAGCGCAGGACCCACCAAGGTAGAGGAGGAACTTTGTCACATGGCCCACACTTTGGATAATTACAATAGGACCTCAGAGTTATACTTCATATTTCTAGTTTCAGATACAGGAATGACGCATGCTTACAAATAGGAGGAATATATTCAGTAGATTGTAACCTTTGTTATGATACCTTACAAGAGACCTTTTGCATAAAGCATATTCCGATTACATCATATTCACACTCATAAGCATATTTCCATAAAACATATGGAATGCATATGTGTCACAACAAGGTTTGGTCCTGCCTGCATGAATGAAACAAAAATAATATAACTATGTTAAGCAAACAGGACTCCAGCACTGGTGCTTTAATATGGTTATAACACATACAAGTACATAAACAACAGTCACACCTTAAGGTCCCAATCAAGATCAGGACCCATTGCATTATTGTACTCCAGTGTACAAAAAAGAACTAGATAAGTTCATGGAGGATAGAGTCCATCAATGACTATTACCCAAGATGGTGAGTGATGAAACCCCATGCTCTGAGTGTCCCTAAACCTCTGACTGCCAGAAGCTGGGACTGGTCAACAAGGGATAGATCACTCATTAATATCCCTGTTCTGTTCATTCCCACTGAAGCACCTGGCATTGACCACTATAGGAAGATGGGATTGTTGGACTAGATAGACCACTGTGGTCTAACCCAGTATGGCCATTCTTATGTTCTAATGTATGTTCTGTACAGACACATTGTGAAAGTCTCTGCCCCGAAGAGTTTACAGTCCAAATACAAGAGAGATGGGCAGGGAAGCAGGCACAGAGGCAGAATGACTTGCTTAAAGTCATACACCAAGCCAATGACAGAACCAGGTCTCCCAAGTCCCAGCCCACTGCCCTATCCGCTGGACCATACTGCCTCTAACATGCTTTAGTTCCATTCAAGCAAACCTGAATAGATGAAGCTGTGTTCAAACTTGGTAATCCCCAGATCACAGGAAGCCTGAGGCACAAACACAGTACATTGTATTTTGTAGACAAGACCTAAAATAAACCAGAACAAACCGAGAATCAGTGGTTTCCTTACTGTCGCTTCCTTTGTGCCCTCTGGGTTGACCTTCACTTTCCTATTTGTGTGTGTTCTGTCACTCAGCAAAATGTATACATCAGTTATGGATACAAAGCATAAAATGCAAAACTAGCCAAAATTATGGGGGGGTACAATGTACCAACATCATTTCAATAAAACAAAGAGAAATATTACCTACCAAGTTCCAAGAAGGTTAGTATTACAAAAGGAACAAAATATTGGCTTGACACAGGCAAAAGATCCTCCTGAATACAAATTTGTTCCATGCAGAAAAATAAAAGGAGCTACCCTTGCTATAAAAGAAATTAAGTAATATAAGGTAGAATTGCGGGGAGGGAACCACACAAATGGAAAAAAACAAGGGCTCTGAAATCTGTTATTAGTTCTCCCCCTTGCAAAGCAGAAGATTTATACTTTTTCCTTGGAAATGTAGTTCTTGTGAAATTGGACCTGAGTGTGTGGACTCTATTAGAATACCTCTTCTTCTGTCCCCAGAGGACTATAATACTGATTTATTGGACAGAGAAATGTGCCTTGCACTTCCATACAAGACATTCTTTGGATTTCTGAAGTTAATCTAGGACTCAGATGGATAAGTGATAGACTGACACTGCTGGAAAGATAGAGCAAAAAAAAAAAAAAAAAGTTTGTGTAGATAACAGAAGGTTTCTGAAGGCCAACATTGTTGTCTTGGTGGAGAAATTTCCACTCCCCAAATACAGAATGGAGAATAAGAGCAGGAAAAAAATAAAGGAGGAAAATTCAGTTCTTGGAAGCAGAACACCCAGAGACTAATCTGAACCAGTAACTCATAATTAGATGAGATTAACAGTTAGAACTATAAGAGCACCTAGTCTCTAGTGATAATAGCATACAGTGTGGAGCTTAAAAGGTAGAACTAGGTCTTGAAAAATTCACTCGCCTATTCATCCAGCATGAATGAAAACTTTCACTGGCGAGGGTGGAGCCTAGCACGATTTCTGCTAAATGTATACATCCAGTTAAATTAAGAGTTAGCCTTTACAGCCGTAAAGAAAACCTTCCAAATAGGGGCCAAATGCAGATAGATGCCAGGCTGTCTTTTTGAGTCTGCAGCTTGGCAGCTCCAGTGCTTCTGCTGCTGGTCATAGCTTTGAAAAACTGCAACCAAGTGCTATTAAGATTCTCATCGATTTTGCTGCTCCAAAAATCAGAGCTTGTCAATTCATGTTGGCAGAACCATCTCCTGGCTCCCAGTGCGTGGACAGAACTCCTAGAACACAGCCTCACCCGAGGAGGAAGAAAAAGGACGCAAGTATCAATTTACTAATTCAACATAGTGTGTTAAGTTTAAAAAAAAAACCAGCACAAAATAAATCTGAATAATATACAACTTGACGGGTCAGATCCTTGGCTGAAGCACGCACGTGCAACTGTTTGCAGTAATAACTGTGCCTACTTACGCCAGCAGTGAACCTGGCCTGATTAGACTGTAAGCTATTTGGAGCAGAGACTGTCTTTTTGTTCTGTATTGGTACAGCACCTAGCACAGTGGGGCCCTGATCCATGACATGGGCCCCCCAAATGTTGCCAAAATATAAATAATAATGGAATACAATTAGGGCACCTCTGAATACGAGGACATTTGTTGGCCCTCACACAGGTTCAATATGCTGCTATTAGTGCTAACCTTTAAACTCCTTAGGAACCGGCCATCGGCCATTCTTTCACCTCACAGTGGATGTCACTTAAGAGCAGGATTTGAAAGGTAGTTCCTTAATGCTCTGAGACCACCCTCACAGGACCCTAGGAGCACCAACGCCATAGTAAGACTGGAAAACAGTTTCTACTGTAGAAACCCTGTTTCAAACATTCGCCTTTTCAGCCATAACTTTCTATGCTTAGTGTCTGGTGCAAAATAAACGATGGGAGAGGGCAACAGAAACTCCCAACTTTCCTCATTGTAAAAAAATAAAAATAAATAATTGTAAAATAAATAAATACTTTTTTAAAAAATCTAGTCAGGCTTTTCTGAGGGGCTACAGCAAAGTTTGAAAGGGGTCAGTGCAATGAAAGCAACAGGAATGTCAGCTTGGCTATGCTACACACGAGGCGTTTCATACAGCAGAAAAACTAGACATTTAAAGCAGATGTTCATCCTTTACACACACACACACACACACACACACACACACACACACGCACCTTTGATAATGAGTGAGGTGAAGGGAACTGTAATTACAGAGGTGGAGAATTATTCAAGATCAGGCAGGTTTGTGGTAGGTTAGTTTAATTGCTGCAGTTAGGACATATTTTAAATGATACCCAGGGTGCACAGAGCATATGGATGGGTGCCATTTTTATTAAAGCTAAATAAATAAGATTAAATGTAAAGATCTGTGCCTTTGTTAAAACAGATCTGATAAAAATCTTCCTCAGTCAAACTAACTTGGAGGGGTATTTTTTAATTAATCTGAATGAAATTATGAGCATGGAAGTTAAATTCCTGTAAAAGCAATTTGGCAAAAGCATTTAGCCCTGGATTAGAGCTTTAATAGAGGGAGAAGAAAAGAGCAATTTGTTTTCTAGCTACGTGTTTTGAGTTGAAATCTTGAGGCAGCTCATCCACATTGTTTTTTCAACAGTTAAGGTGCATTACGCTAATAATTTTTTAAATGTCTCTCATTGTTCGTCTATTATTTGTATTGTGGCTGTGCCTAGCAGCCCCAGTCACGGACCAGGACCCCATTGTGCTAGGCTCTGTATAAACACAGGACAACAAGACAGTTTCTGCCTCAAAGAGCTTCCAATCTAAGGCTAAGACAAGAGACAACAAATGAGATACAAGAGGCAGGGGGAGCACAAGGAAACAATCAGACAGTACTGGTTGGATAGGCAGCCATCTAGCACGAGTGCTGGTTGACAGGCCACCAGTGTTTTTATTTTTATTATTGGTATATGTCAGCAGCCAATCAGTACTAGCATACCCAGTGTTATTGGTCTTACAACAGAGCCTAGAGCAGGGGTTCTCAGGACACATTTTTTGGTGGCCTCAGGGTGCGGCCACCAACTCTTGCTGGTGGCCACTCTCACACTTTTCCCTAAAATACTTAATTAGCTTTAGGGAAAAAATAAATTTGCACAGACACGTCCAAATCATTGTAATTTTTATTTACTGCTAGCTAATAAGCCTGTTGTGAAAAGTGCTATTAACCAACATGCAAGTACTATATCACTTTTCCCAGCAGACTTACTCAGCCCCGGCAAGCCTGGGGACAAATTAAGCCCTGGATGGGAGGGGACGGAGGAGGGCCAAGGGAGGCAGCAGGGGTCTGCAGCCTGAAGCCCCGTGGCCGGAGAACATAGCCCGAAGCTGCACAGCCAGGAGCCTGGGGCTGGAGCCCAAAGCCCTGCAGCCAGAGCCTGCCCCCCTGCAACCTCAGGGCTGAAGTCCAAACCACTCCTGGGAAGGTGGGGAACTCACCGGCTGCCTGCTTCTCCAGCCTTGTGTCCCAGGTGTCTCGAGGGATGGGGGGGAAGGGAAGGGGGACCCCTGCTGGCAGCCCTAGCAACCAACACCAAGGCGGTGTATCCAGGAGCACTAGGGAGGGGAAGGGGCCACTACTTTGCTCTCCTCCTCCCCATAACAGTCCAGGAGGCTGTGGCCACAAGAAAAGCCCCTGGTGGCCGCATTTGAGAAGCACAGGCCTAGAGGTTCCAACCAAGACCCCATTGTGCTAGGCCCTGTACATACACATAGTAAGGGACTGTCTCTGAGATCTTATAATCTAAATAGACAAGAAGAGAGGTATCACTAGCCACACTTTACAGACAGGCACCGAGAGATTAAATGACTTGCTCAAGGTCACACAGGAAGCTTGTGACAAAGCTAGGAATTGAACCCAGATCTCTGGCATCCCAGGCCACAGCCCAAATCACAAGTGCCTCTCCTCACTCCCTAGCGCTGGTGAACCTGAACTGCTACTAGACCAACAGTGGGAGAATTCCTTAAAACCTTCTTTACGCACAAGGGCTTAGGGAATGTGGATGACTGACATCACTGGCAAGAAGTCAAGCATATCACACAAGGGGTTTTCCAAAGGATGAGGACTCCAGAGACCCTGTGGGGGCTAGAAGCTTACAAGCAGTTTCACTTCTTCACACAAACCAGAGGAACTCGGTGAGAGGAGGTCATTAATTATGAACTATATATACACTACTCTTTGTACAGTGCGTCAGCATCTTCTCGGGGTGGAGGGAAAGATTTTCAGCTGGGATTATTAATTTAAAATAATAATAATAATAATAGGAGATATACCAATCTCCTAGAACTGGAAGGGACCTTGAAAGGTCATTGAGTCCAGCCCCCTGCCTTCACTAACAGGACCAATTTTTGCACCAGACCCCTAGGTGGCCCCCTCAAGGATTGAACTCACCCTCAAGGATTGAACTCACAACCCTGGGTTTAGCAGGCCAATGCTCAAACCACTGAGCTATCCCTCCCCAGCTTAATACACCATAAAGGGGCCTGATTTTCAGAGGGCAGAACTTTGTGAAAGCCAGGCCCCTTCAAGGTGTCTCAAGCCGGGCCCCTAACATCACTAGTCACATTCAAAGATCTTGGCCACAGGCGTAGTAGTTGTTTTGTGTGCTCTGCTAACTCATGAGTACTAAATGGGGAGAAGACTGCTAGGTTAAAAAGCTTTCTGATATCAGAAAACAAGGGCGTAACACAATCCAATGGCTCGAAGCTAAAATAGATAAATTCAGACAAGAAACAAAGGCACACATTTTTAACAGCAAGGGGCAATCAACCATTGGAACAACTTTCCTGGGGTTGAGGGAGATTCTCCATCACTTGGAATCTTTAAAGCAAGACAGGATGTCTGTCTAAATAATGCACTCTAGCTCAGCCAGAAGTAGTGGGCTTGACTCAGGAATAGCTGGGTGAAGTTCTGTGGCCCATGTTATGCAAGAGGTCAATCTAAATGGTACCACCTGGCATTAAAAATCTATGAACTTGTTAGCTGACAACAGAACAGAAAGAATATTTGTGAGTACAGGGATTTTACTGAGTGCAGGGATGTTCTGTATTTATTAAGTTTGCTTAGAGATGAGATTTGCAGGGGGTGTTGCTCTAAGAAGCTACACACAGCATTTCAAAGGATGCAGCAGTAGTTTCAGAGGCTCCAGTGAAACAATAAAAACCTATCAAATCCATTTATCAAAGCTTCTGCAGTTCCCGTTTCCAGGCAGGAGAAATTTTAATAAGTATCGAGCAAAGAATCCAATCTGGAGCGAGTGGCAAGATTTGGCAAACAAAATGTCAGGAGAATTCTGCACAGGGCCATCAGCACTGGGTGTTTAATTCTGGATTAATTCTAAAGGGTTCATTCTCCCTTCTACAAGCCCGTTCCAAAGCCCATTGGAATCAATGGGAGTCTCTCTATTGACTTCAGAGGGCTTTAGATTAAGCCCAATATGCACATGCAATTTCTAGTAATGATAACTAAAGTTGTGTGCACACACTGAGTGGGAAGGCTATGGGAGTCCTCCTTGTTCTCTCTGGGTCAGAGGGCAATTTCTTGACATGCTAGTTCTCTGAAAACCTAAAGTATATTTTAAAAGGTAAGAAATGTGGCCTGGCAGATTGTGCACCGGGCTGGGACTCAAAAGAATCAGAGTCCATTCCCCACTCTGCCACTATCCTGATGTGCGACCTTGGGCAAGTCACCTGACCTCTCTGTGCCTCAATTTCCCCTCCCACACTTTGTCCGTTTAGGACAGAGACTGTCCCTTACTAGGTGTGTGTGGAGTGCTTAGCACAATGGGGACCTCAGCTATGACCTCTGTTCATTATTACACTACAGATAATAAACATATTTCCTGCATCAGTCCTTTAACCTCCTGCATCCTACAATATGATGTGCCCTTGTGGAGCTGGGGTCCCCCCAGCAAGGCATGGTTAGCCCCCGCATCACACAAAGACAGAGCAAACACTCACCGGGATACACCCGGACATTCACGGAAAGAACTGAACAGGTGCTAATGGAGGCAGCAAGCAAACCAAAGCAAGGAGGGAGTTCAGCCCTGCTCTGATCTCAGCAGCAAGCAGAGGTTTACTCTAACCATTTTAGCACCTCAGAAAGCCTCTCTGCACTCAAAGCTTCCCCCCTCCTTGGAAAGCCAATGAGGACACACAAGTTCTGCTGCACATGGGGCTGTCGTCTAAGATTTATGTGCTGATAATCTCCAAACTGGTTTACTGAACCCATTTCTATTCCGCCCTTCCTGCCTCATGGTCCCACTCACCTCCCAGGAGGGAAGTGTGTTTGGGTTAGTAAAAAGCTAAGAATAATCCAGATTTTTGCCTCTAACAAGGCAAAGCTTTGACTAAACCGTTTGAAAGAGTAATGTGATTAATCTGACCACTGAATCTCTACAGTGCTTCCCTGTTCAGTTTTTAAAAACATTTCAGAAACATTCAATAGGAAGAAAGATTCCCTGTGGGCAAGTTATTCTATAATCTCAGGGTTTCTTGCAGGGCTGGCTCCAGACCCCAGCGCGCCAAGTGCGTGCTTGGGGTGGCGTGCTGCGGGAGGGCGGCAGGCGGCTCCGGTGGACCTCCCACAGGCATGCCTGCGGAGGGTCCGCTGGTCCCGCGGCTCCGGTGGACCTCCCACAGGCGTGCCTGCGGGAGGTCCACCGGAGCCACCTGCCGCCCTCCTAGAGCCGCCCCTGGTTTCTTGCACCTTCCTGCTCTGAAGCAGCTGATAATGGCTACTGTCAGAGACAAAAACCACTGGACTGGATGGACCATGAGTCTGATCCAATCTGCCAGCTTCTACATTCCTATACATATGAACCTTTCAATCATTCCCCTTATTATGTTCCCCAAACCAACAACAAAGTTACTAAGACTAACCTGCAAAGGGGAACACATCACTCTTTGTGGTTCATTCCCTCTGCCTCCACTTCTTTGTTTGTGGAACAGACAAACCATGTTCTCTCCTGGAATGCCCCCAAAATGCACACAATCTCACCCATAGCACAGACGTAAGCCACGTTTCTCCCCGACAGCAACAGCTGCTGACACCGAGGGAGGGGCGATCAGTCATACAGGTCTCCCTGGGCTGGAATCCAAAGTGAGACTTTTTTTCTTTGCAACCTGGAGCCAAATACATTTCTTCAATCAGCCTGGTCCCCTGCATAATGCAGCTGACCTGTTCACTTGCCAAATCCCAGAGAACATACTTGAAATCTGAACCTCCCGGCCCAATCACCCAACCGCAGCGAAGAGTTGAGTAATGGCAGAAGAGTTGCTTGCACTATTCTATCCAGTACAAATGTAATTAATTTGGTTCTGACTTGGGTGCCTTTCCCTCCATTTGTTTGCTCGCAGGTTCCCCCCACTATGATACAACATAAATAAACTAATATGGAAACACACAATTTCCAGTAAGTTCTTGGAATGTATTGGGGACAACTTCTTATTTCAGAAACTGGAGGAAGTAACCGGTGAGAGGGAGATGGCGGGGGGGGGGAGGGGCGAGCTTGCTGCTGACCAACAGGGAGGAATTCGTTGCAAATCTGAAGGGGAAGGCAATTTGGACCATGAAATGATATATTTCATGAGTCTAAGGAAAGGAAGGGGTGAGACCAGCGGAATAAGGACAATGGACTTAAAAAAAAATTCAGACTTTAACAAATTCAGAACAGGTAGGTAAAGTCCCATGGGGGAAAATATCTAAGGGAAAAAGGAGTCAGTGAGTGCTGGCAGTTTTTTCAAGGTGACAATACTAAAAGCTCAACTGCCAACTCTCCCAATGCAACGAAAAGGTAGGAAGAATAGTAAGAGACCAGTATGGCTCCATTGGGATCTCTTTAAATTACCTGAAAATCAAAAAGGAATCATAGGAAAAGTGGAAACATGGACAGATTGATAAGGAGGAGTACAAAAGAGCAGCACAAGAATATAGGGATAAAATCTGAAAGACTATGGAACAAACTGAGTTGCACCTACCAAAGGACTTAAAAGGCAATAAGAGAAGGTTTGTTAAATACTTTTGGAGCAAGAGAAAGACAAAGGAAAGTGTAGGTCCTCTATTTAGCAGGGATAGAGAATGCTGTGCTAACGTTACCACTCCAGTGCTATATATCACTTCACTGCAGGCTGCTGGAGCGACTGAGCAATCAGGAAGGAAAGAGAAAATGCATCACTTTTCTCAGGGCTGAGAGAGAATTTTATATTGATCGCCCTGGCACAACTCTACTCACCCACCCACCTGGGGCAAGTGACTGTTTTGAAGAAGGTTATTCGGCAGTGAAGTGGTTGGGCACTGAATAGATTTTAATGGGGTCAGCAAGTTAGTGAATTTCTTCCTAATAATGTCTTGACAAGAGAGACGCATGCTGAAAGCCAACACAAAATACGCACACCTGCTGCAATACATAAGCATGACGGCACAAAACAAAGAAACCAAGAAAATCACACTAGGGCATCATTGTCCATTACTAGGCCCTGGCCAAGTAATACAGATCTAGGGTATCGGAGTTTTCTCATTGCCCCAGATCTGGGCAGGCACCCACACAGAGGCCAGCCTGAGGCATGCCCATATGAAGACTTCTTCTAATTATGATCCAAAAGCAGCTTTGGAAACCAGCACTGACGCACAGCAATTGTACAGAAATAGATGCTTGTGAAGAAATGCACTCAACCTACCTATGGTATTTATACGGCACCCATTATCATAGCATTCAAGTGCCTTAAAATCTTTAATACACACCTGTGAGAGTAATGACGTGCTATTACACCATTTTTCAAATGGAGTACTCTCTCTCACACACACACGTATGGCATCTGCACAGCAATGTTGTATCACTGTAGCTGCAGGTCCATAAGCCATTTCAAGGCCTCCTCTGTGACACTGGAGATCATCCAATCACCTTTGAATCCATATGTGATAAATGAGCGGGGGAAGCTCCTTTTTATGGACACCCAGCCAGCCAGTTAGCTATAAACCCCCTGTTAGGAGCTGTTCTCTACTTTTTTTTTTTTTTTACCTGTAAAGGGTTAACAAGCCCACAGGTAAAAGGAAAGGAGTGGGCATCTGACCAAAAGAGACCATGGGAAGGCTAGAACTTTTTTAAATGGGGAAAAAACTTCCCCTTTCTCTCCATTGTTGTTTCTCCAGGAAAGAGGGGAACAGGGAGCAGTTATGCTATGAGAAGCTTTAAGCCAGGTATTATCAAAAATCATCAGATCATACCTAGAACTATTTATTTGGAATTCCCAAATGTGTAAGTAGATCAGGAATGTTTAGCTAGACATGATTAGGTTTATTTCTGTTTATTTCTTATGCTAATGGACTCCTCTGTGCTAACCCCCGATGATTTTGTTTGCTTGTAACCTTTAAGCTGAACCCCCAAGAAAGCTAGTTTGGGTGCTTAATTTTTGGAATTGCTCTTTTAAAATCTAGCAAAAGTCTAAGTTCCAGATGTATTTTCTTTCTTTTTTGTTTTTAATAAAATGTACCCTTTTTTAAGAACAGGATTGGATTTTTGGTGTCCTAAGAAGTTTGTGAACATGTTGTTTAATTAGCTGTCGGCAACAGCTAATTGCCTTTGTTTTCTTTCTCTGCTCTTCCCGGGGGGAGGAGTTAAAGGGCTTGAGGGTACCCCACAGGAAGGAATTCCCAAGTGCCCCTTCCTGGGTTCCAAAAGGGGTTTTGCATTTGGGTGGTGGCAGCATTTACCAAGTCAAAGTCAGAGAAAAGCTGTAACCTTGGGAGTTTAATACAAGCCTGGAGTGGCCAGTATTAATTTTTTTAATCCTTGCAGGCCTCCATCTTCTGCACTCAAAGTGCCAGGGTGGGGAATCAGCCTTGACACCATATTTGGGACACTGTGTTATGTGTTCAATGGTTTGGATGTTCTCACCTCAGTCGCACGAAGGGGAGTCTTCGATTTTCCACTTGTGCATCAAATAGATGCATCTTCCATGGTTTGTTTGGATGCAGTTCAACGTGGTCCAAAGTCTGCATGGCAGGTTGAAACCAGGAGGATGGCTTGTTGGGTCAGTAATAATGTGCTTGTTTGGAGCAGTAGACGAGGTCTGACACTTTGCCATTCCCATGCCAGATACAGAGACACGAGTTGGTCACGTGTGGTCCATAGTGGTTTTTGCAATTCCAGGAGTTGCTGGGAAGTTCTGGGTAGTCTTCACAATCTTTAAGTTCTTGTGTTGTGCCTATATGCCAGCGGATATATGGAGGTTCAATGTTTGCTAACGCAGAAAGCCACGGCAGAGGTGATGCTTTTAGCATATGGGGTACTGAGGCACACTAAGGCTACATGCCTATCAAGGTCACATAGGAAGTATGTGGACACAGCAGGGAATTGAAAATGGGTCTTCTGAGTGCTGGCTAGGACTCTAACCACTGCATGTATGCAGCCCAGTTTGTACTTGTGTGGAGAATTTAGAAGACTTTGCAGTCCTGGTAGAGAGTAGAGGAAGTCATCCATGGAAGAATGACCAGTGCACTACATTAGCGAAAAGACCAAATGAAGTGGGACAGCTGAGACAGCAATGCCTGCTGTCTACTTTAGCACTGCACAAGCGCAGATTGCTGCACGAGTGAGCCTTGCTCAGAGCAAGTGCAATCCCAATGAAGTTGTGAATACCTCTGCATGGTAGCTATCTATTGTGGGTACTGGGGCAGTCGGGCTTGGGCCCACCGAGAACTATAGGCCCACACCCTCAACAAAGGGGGAGGAACCGTTAAACCAAGGCCACAAAAGAATTTGTGGGGCAATAAATGAGAAAAACAGAAATGGAATGAGCTCAAAGGTTAACAATCAGGGAACCTGAGGGGGACACAGAGCAGAGAACCCCGTACAGCACCCACTGCTCCCAAAAGCATCTAAGGAGTATGTGAAAACTGCCCAGAGGAACTCTCCCCAGGTGGGAAGTGACTTTGGATGGTGTGTTACTAGGCCTACTAGGGGGGTGCAAAGGTGAAATGCTGTAATGTAGACAAGGCTTTGATGTTCACCTCCCACAAAGCCACACTTTGTCCCAAGTTAGTTTTGAAAGATGCACATGGAGATGCCTTTGGTGACAACAGCAGGGTCTCCCAATCCCTAAACAATCCTGGTGCATCTAAGGGCCAAAAGGAGGAAGGCATTCTGAATACAGTCTCAGAAGAGAGATTTAAGATCAAAGATGAATATGTGGGACTGATGTTGCAGTCCACATGAGAAATCATACAGGTCAATGTCAAAAAAACAGCCATAAGACTTTAGTTTGCAGGGAGTGAAAACCATCGGCTGGTTCACAGTGCTAATCCCTGACATTTCAGGCTATTTGTAAATAAAAACACTCAATCTAATCTGAATGCTCTTTGAAATAGTGCTGTGCAGCTAAATGTTATGGGCCAGATCCTCAGGTTGTGTAAACTGAAGCCTGTGACGTGACACAGATCAAAATGAGCCGAGGAACTGGCCACATAAAAGTCAGGAAGCCTCTGCCCCAGGTGACGTGGTCTATCAGTTAACAGAGGATCGGTCTCACTCATACCCTTGGCCTCTCCTCTTGGGGCGCACCTGGCCTAAGCTCATAATCTACACTGAAGTCTGCTTATAAAGTGAATTCTCTACAGGCAAAGGCTACAGTCTGTGAAAGTAATGGGGAGAAACAAAAGGAAACATCCATGACAAGATGCCGTTGTCTCCTGAAAAGATTCTGTACATAGCAGAGGATCTCAGAAGTGTGTTTCATCAGTCGCATAGACTGAGCCTCCTTTTTAAACTTTCTGTGAATAAAGCAATTACTTATGTTCAATACGAAATCAAAGGAAATGCAATGACCAGCTAGCTAGCTCCAAGTGCTGCACACTGTACAGACCCCTACATTGCACCATTCCTATTTTTCAAGTGATATCTACATTCCAGCTCGCAAAAGAAAAGGAACCAGCAGTAGCCAAAGAGCTCAGAAATCCCAGTAACGCTGACTGGGAAGAACAGCACTGATACAATGTGCAGCCATAGCCTCAATCAGTATTCCTAAAACTTCAAATATGCGGCTTAGCGTTCTGCATGTGGCATTTGGACCCAGCCTTCAAGCTGGGTAGCTGGGTTTTCTTTGACTTTGAGCCGCTGTTTTAATTATTTTTAATTAAAGTAATCATTTTTGCTCAATGCTGCCTTTGTGGCAGGTACAGCACCATCATCTGCCATGTAATCTGCAAGCTCGCTCGCTCTTTGCAGGATATAGCAGCTTGCAAGGGTTATCTTCTGTTATTTCCCAATTCATATATTATTTATGTACTCGCAATACCAGCGAAGGCTAAGATGACATACTGCATCCGTGCTCTTATGTCAAATCCTTTTAACTGGAAGTTTCTTGGCTTTTTAACAGTGCTACTTGTTCATTCTCCCATTCTCGTCCGTTGTATTATATTTACTTACATAAGGGAAGCTGAACAGCAGTCTGAACACAGATTGTTCACTTCTCTTGGCCCTGACTCAACAAGGACAATGCAGGCTCAGCACCCAAATCCCACTGAAATTCAGATTAGATTAAAATTCCCTCAGCACCATTAAAAATTCCATCTCATGTCTGTGGGGCTCTCGGGTCCTCCTTAAAACAAATGCTTATACACAAGACTCATTCCAGGGCTCCAGCACCACCACTCTCCCCATATGTGCCCAACATATACACACACAGATCATAGATACATTAAGCTCTCCAGATTGGAATGACAGATCAGACGCAGGCATCTCATTTCACAGAAAAGAGGAGCCCTGTTGCAAATACTTATTTCACCCTACTTTAAAAAGGTATTCAAACTCCACGATCAGGTGAACGTGTTCTGTTGAATTATTGATGAAGGAAAGCAAAAGATTCACAGCAAAGTCAATGGAAAGTTTGTACTGAGACTGGAAGGGGGAAATGTTTTCTTCAGAGTATTTTTAGCTCGGATTTTCAAAAGGGCCTGAAGGAGTGAATTAGGCACCCAACCTGCACTGAACCACCTAACACCCTTAGGCGCCTTTGACTATCCCAGCCATCAGTTTCAAAAGCATTAATAGAACCACACAAATTACTGATGCAAAAAGCCTATCAAAGCATCTAACCTGCCCAACTGCTACTGCTGAACTGTTACCCTATATTATATTCCAGAGTGCTTGGTCCAGTCCACTTTCAAAGCATCTAAAGGAATCATCTCTCACTACAGGGTTCTGATCTCCACTCTTCCCACCAATGTTTCCTTCTCTTTCATGATTCAAATGAAATGCATCTCGATGCAAAGGACAAATGGCATGACTCAAGATGAAAGATATATCTGATGCTGGATTTTGCTAGCAAGAGAAGGATCAAATATGCACACATTGAATTGGCCTCAATTTAAAGTGTGGTTATGGTCAGAAGACAATGTCGCTTGAACATTCCAAGTATCATGCTGAGCTTCCAGTGCGCACATTCAGGAAAAAAAAAAGAAATATAGCCATTGGGTTTGGGACTGGCAAATTGAACAATTTCTCATGTAGAAAATCAATTAATGGAGCATAAATGTGGAATAACCAAGAGGTGGTTTTTACAAAGACGCTTTCTGGGTCACGCAGCCTCACCAAAAAAGATTCTAAGTGCAGAAACTTACCGTGGCTGGCAGTTTTGCTGATGACACACAAGATGGGCCAGGATGCAGCTTTGATCTCCCACAGCAATAACGGCCTTTCAGTGCTGCCACTGTAAAAACAACCAACCAACACATCTATCAGTAAACTAAACAGATGATGACTCAGAAGACACTTCAGGAATGCAGGAAGTGCAAGAGAGAGGTGATTTCTTTTCAATCCAGTCACTTTTAGAACCCTATCACCAGTGCTTAATCTGTAATGAAAGACGTACTGCGATTCGAACAGTTTCTTTACTTTTATGACTGATGCCACAAGCCCTGAGCTGTTGGGGTTATGTACTGCCAAACCTAGTGGTGCCAGGGCTCAGCCCTGGCACAAATTAAGTACTGCCTAGAACCCTACCCCATAGCCCCCAACCCCTTATCTTTGCTCCTATCCACATACTTAAAACCTCAATAAAAGCTTGGTATCAAAATTAATTACTGAGAGCAAAATTCATACTGTAAAAGTCACCCTAGAGTAACCAGATGGAAGGGAGGACCTCCCTGGCTGCTTTCCCGCTCATTATCAGACAAGGAAAGACCTTCTTGTCTACGCAAATTTGTACATAAAATAAGAAAACTGCTGTGGAAATGTGATGTTGGGACAAGTAGGGGAGTGGCAGCAACTCCAGACAGATCTCACACCCCAGAATTATAGAAGTAGTAACTGCCATCCTTCCAAGATGCAAGCTGCTATCGGTCCCAGTGAATGATACATAGGAAACCCAACAAGAGAAACCCAATTGTGCAAATATGCTCCATGAAGAGAATGATCATGGCCAGAAACAGTAATAATTTGAAGTTTTTCTAAGACCTCTCATCTGAGTTGCTCAAAGGGTTTTATAAACCTCAGTGGATTAAGCCTGTGAAGTGGAGAAAAGGTTCTACTGTAATCAGTTCATCCCTTAGCAAAGTACAGACATCCTCTGTATGGAACATGACAGCTACTGTACAGCAACCCTGCACCACAGTTTAAGGAAGGAAGGCTGTCTCTACCCTGGCAAAAATCAGATACATAACTCACCAACAGTTCTGCAGTTTTGTCTATGGTAGCAACAACGGAAGCTGTAGTGTAGACAGGACTCACTAACAGTACCCAAGCTCTGCTTCTTACACTACAGCTTCCATCATTGCTACCACAGGTGGTGAATACTGTGTTGCCAGCACAGATGTGGCCCTAGCAAAGAAGAAGTGTGCTCTATCCATATAGAAATGCAAAGGGGTTTTAGTTAAGCACAATCCAATCATCCTAGCAGTAATTTTGCCAGACCATCAGTTAACATGACAACTCCTCGGAAAGTACCACAGCATCTTCACTCACCACCAGCAGTCACAATCTTGGTTTAACATCTCATTTGAAAGATGGTTGGCTTGCAAACCACTGTCACAGTTCAGGGTAACTAGACCTTTATTTCCCCTCAGGGATCAGCCAGGGCACCTACACTCAGGCTTCCAGATCCCAGCTGTTGCCTCTCTTTGATGGAGACCTGCTCCCTCCCCCTTCTGACTGGAGTATTTCCAAGCTGTACAGTTCCTTGACTACGCTATGTTATCCCCGGTAGAGACAGGCTGCCCAAACAGAACCTGCTTGTTTTGGCCTTAGAGATGGCTTACAGCTGTAACTTATACTGTTATAACAGTACAACAGCACTTCCTATGCAAGCCTACTTTATTCTTAGGGTAAAAAGCATGACAGAGAAAACATTAAAAACAATAAAAGAACCTACCTGCATGAGCAGTGTTAACCCCCAGTACTAAGATGGATTCCATCAGGAACAGTCCTTCAAACCCCCAACCCAGGGAGTTACCAGTTCATCATAGTTTCAGCTCAGAACAAGCACCCAGACCTTCCAACCCTACCCAGTAGTCCTGTCCATTTGCTGGATCAGGAGGAAGGCTCTGAGACAATTTAAAACCAGGCTATTTATCCAAAAACCCTTTCATTGTCCAATGGTTCCTGGAGACTCCAGTTTGAACTAATATATGCATACTTCTCCAGGGGGATGACTTCAACGGACTGATAACAGAGGAAGTACGTTAGTATCCCCCTTCCCTAGCAGAAAAGGTACACACAATGCCACAATAACACATACACAATTGTGTTTTAATACTATGTGCCCAAAAGGTATTAACCTTAACTTGATAAGATTTAACTGAATTCAGTAAACTTTACCTTAATTCCATAAGGTTTGTTCAGGACATAGTCAGTCTGTCACCACCACTCAGATTGGTTTACCATACTTTAACTCACATTTATAGCAAGTGGCTCTAGGTGCTGAATGCCAATAATTTCCAGATGGGCCCCAAATCCAGCAAAAAGGAAATCAGGCAAGACAACGGAGATCCTTGCTAGGTGAAGGAATGTTTCTGTCTGACATTTCACTGGCATATAAAGCTACCTGGCCCTGAGGAGAATCAGTAATACTTTTCATAAAGGTTGCTTTATTTTTAAACTGAGAATTAATGAAGTTGACACCAAGTGTTTCTTGAGCAGATATAGCTGTCTGACAGTTTTTAAAAGTCTTTAAAAGAAAAAAAAATCTTACATTGACAAAATACCAGGAGCAGGAGCACCTTTTAAGGCAGAAGGAAGCTGAAAACCAAGCCCTAGTTTTTAAGCATGTCTGAGTCATAACAGAGAGTCCTCCACTAAAATCAAATTCACTGTCTGGGAAAGAATGAGTTAGGCACCTGTGTGATAAGGACTAGAAAGGATCCCTCTTTTCTCAACATTTTAACCAGCTGGAGTAAGTCAGCTGATGTGGGTTTTGTCCCTTTGGATTGACATGGATTTGGCTCGAAATGCGGCTTCAAGGCTCAGCACTGAAGTCTGTATCTCTGATTTGGGGGGGGGACGACGACAGGGAATGGAGGTGTTTGGCTTGGAGAGTAAGAGAGATGAGCAGTCAGTGAAACAAATGGAGCTAAATAATGGCTTCAGAGAGCTGTCTATTCTCTCTCTTGACAAGAAACACATTGGAAACATCTCCCAAGGCAAGGGCAGCGTCACAGGAATCATGAAGTGATTTCTGATTTCCTCTCCCTTGCTTTTATTTATTTATTAAAAAACAAACAGAAGTTACAGGGCTCCCATCATCTGCCCCCACACCCTGAATGGTGGCAAACCTATGACCGATCTCTCAAGGAATCAGCTCTCACACACATTGGGCCTAAATCTTCCATTATACAGGTGTACCACCACTGAAGTCCATATAGTAAATTGCTCAGGAGACCTGAGGGTTTTTTCCTGGCTATGGAAATGATCTGCTGTGAGATCTTGGATAAGACCCTTCACCTCCCTATGCCTCTGTTTCCCCTCCCACGTTTTGTCGGCCTTGCCTCTTAAGACTGTAAGCTCTTTGAGGCAGGGACTGTCTCTTACTATGTGTTTGTACAGTTGGCTAACATAATAGGGACTCTGTGCTACTTTAATGCTTCTACTACTAGTAATAAGAACAAACTACACAATGCCTCAGATTAATACTACAGAGTTTCTCTCATAACTCATTAATACTATATCCAATGGTGTGTTTTATTTTATTATTTTCCAGTGATTCTGGACTGTTTTAAATGTTTCCTGTTCTTCCTCCGGTGTGCACTGCAGATACAGTCGCACTCCAGTGCACTACAGTCGCTCTAATGGAAAATCTCTGACAATTTCTAACTCTTTAGCAGATTTCTTCTGGCTCACTTCACAGTTATTTAGCCTATTCACTGGCATGATCTTGAGTGGAGGAATTGCATCCTAGAAAGACAGGTAGTGTGAATCCCTTCCCTCCCTCTACCCCTTCCAAAACCTTGGTTGTCAGAACCTGCATTGTGTTTCTCTATGTCTGGGGTAAGGAATCTGGTTTCCACCTGCAACACAACTTACATTTCTCCAGCATCGTTTGTTGCTGCTTGCTGGAATGTTTAAAAGTGGGTGTTACGAAAACAGAGGCATAGAATCATAGAAATGTAGGACTGGAAGAGACCACGAGAAAACATCACGTCTAACCCTCTGCACTGTAGCAGAGCCACACCTACACCATCCCTGACAGGTGTTTGTCCAGCCTGTTCTTAAACACCTCCAATGACAGGGATTTCATAACCTCCCTTGGAAGCCTAATTCCAGAGCTCAACTACCTTATAGTTAAAAGCTTTTCCTAAGATCTAACCTCTCAATCTCCTCTTCTGCAGATTCAGCCAACTACTTCTGGTTTTTCCTTCAGTGTGTATGGGGAAAAAAATGATAACCATCTTCTCTGTTAAACCGTTTAACATATTTGAAGACTTATCAGTTCCCCCCTCAGTCCTCTTTTCTCAAGACTAAACAGGCCCAGGTTTTTTCAATCTTTCTCCAATTTGTTCACATCTTTCCTAAGATGTGGCACCCAGAACTGGACACAGTACTCCAGTGTCAAGTAGAGCAGGACAATTCTCTCTCGTGTCTTACATATGACACTCCTCTTAATAAACCCCAGAATATTAGCCTTTTTTTGCAGCTGCATCACATTGTTGACTCATTCAGTTTGTGCTCCACTATAACCCGCAGATCCTTTCCAGCAGTACTACCACCTAGCCAATTATTCCCCATTTAGCAGTTGTGCATTTGAATTTTCCTTCCTGAGTGAAGAACTTTGCACTTGTCTGTATTGAATAATGTGCACTGATGTTGTGCTAGACTCCCATAAACACAACTCTGGCAATGCATCCTAATCTTGACCAGAAAATAACCGCACCCACCCTATGATTACAGTTCCGGGCCTCTCAGGAAAATATACAGTAAGTTGCACCCAACTGGGTGGAGACTTTCTGATGCAGAAATACATTCCTGAGTGGGATGAGATCACCTAATACATTTAGCTGTGACCCTGGCAGGAGGGGAAAGGCTGGAGTGCTGACCTACTGCTTCACTGAGCATATCTTGGCAGAAGCCATCGTAAAGCAATGTTCCTTCCCAGGATCTGAGATACACACAGGGTTTGACATTTACCAGCCTTCTATTAGCCAGAAGACAAGGTCTACTACCAGAGGCCATTAAAAGAGGCCCCATTCCTCCCAGACAAGCTGGTGAGTGGCATTATTAAGTCCTCTATGTGCGCACGCACTCAGAGTGATGATTCTGGAAGGTAGGCAGGTGGCTACCTCTCACCGCCAGATCAGACAACTGCCTTAACCAGTTCCAAGTGACATGGTTCAGTTTGCCTTCCACTTTCCTATCATCACAATCTTGTTTGTAACTCTGCACCTGACATGCTGCCTGAACAGGTTTTTATTAGCACATCTGGGCAAATTCGGTCATCTCACCCCTTGTGTCTCTACAGGGGTTTCAGTAGCCAGAGACATGCACAAAGAAAGGCACCTGGGAATGTCCATTCTGGGACGTCCTGCTGAACGTGGAGCTCAGAGGAAAATAAAAACAGATGTGTTAAGATTTTTTTAAAGGGGGAATAATACCAACAAACTACATTGATTTTTTTAAAGGGACATTTTGCTTGTTGCCTGTATATTTTTTCAAGTGAGAATTCAATTGATTCCAGCCTGTTTATTTCAAATTATTTTCCTTCAATTCACATTGAATGCTACAAAACATTACGTTACCCTAACAGAAGGTTAAGACATGCAACACTTCATTGCCTGATGAAACTGTCCCATCAACAGGTGCTATAGAACTGGCATCTTAATAGACAAGCTATCTCCCATTGACATCTGCTTCTGCTTCAGCACTTGAAGTATCCTCTTGGGTTCTCCCATCTTCAGCACTGATGCTCCCTCATCTTTCACCTATTCCAACACTTCCTGAACTCTCTGCCTTTCACATCCCATCCTCACCTGCGGAAACTGCCTGATTCCATCGACATCTGCCTCAGCACTGTCTCCAAAGGACACTGAACTGTTTTTGAACTTCAGACTTCATGACTAAGAACCCCAGGATCTTCTGCTATACACAGGGGTACCGTTGTTAGCATCTGGAGTAGTGGGTCTGAGCTTTCATGGAGCTAGTGCAAGGGCAGCTGAAGGCACAGTTATTAATTTGCACTGAGTAACCAGCCGCACTGTATGTCCATTCTGCAAGTCACAGTGGGAAAAGTGGGGCCCAGTCCAATGTCCCTTGAAGTCAATAAAAGGACTTCCATTGATTTCGGTGAGTGGTGGATCAACCCCTTGGTGCACAGTAGATCTAGTAAGGCTCCGACCGTTCATAACTACATCCCCAATAACATGACAAACACCGAGGAGTCCTTGTGGCTCCTCGTTGTTTTTGCTGATACAGACTCCACTCTGCTACCACTCTGAAACCTGTCATCATGACAAACACTGGCTCACTTAGCTATTAGCTCACTGGGATGCTATATTATTGTGCAAAATCCACAAAACTGCAAATGAAAGTGACTATGGTCACTGGACAACATTCTTCTCCTAGTCTTGGTTCTGTCACTATAGTGTGATGAAGCAACTGAATAGACTAGTGCTGCCGTTTATTCAAAAGCAGTTGACCCAGAGCAGAGAGTGATAGACTTGGCAAATTATGAGATATCTAATCTGTTCTATATATGTGTTATAAAACCCTTACCACCGTAGTATCAGAGTGCCTTCTAGTAGTCCACTAAGCAACATGACTAACATCTATCATGTGTTGTTTATTCTCCCATCATTTCCTCAGAGGGAGACGTGTGTACAGTGGACGGTCTTGTTTTAGTAAGGTGTGTGTTTTGTTTTTTGAAAATATACACACCACTCTGTGTTTATGTTAAAGAAGGCAAGTCAAACAAAGCACCTTGCACTTGAAGTGGAAGGTGGTACAGTTTGTGATAGCCCTGAGTTCCTGGCGGTATTCATTCCACAGTCTTGGACCAGCCCCTGAGAAAATTCTCTCCCACAGAAAAAAAGAGTTTTACCTTTATTGTAGAAGGCTCCAGTGTCCATTGCACTAGAGGAGCATGAGATGTTGACCACAATCTTCAGCCTGGAGCTTTCGTCAATCTTTTAGCGCCTCAGGCCATGGTATGCCTTAAAGATAAGGATTGAGACCTTGAACTTAATTTGAAATTCTATGGGAAGCCAGTTTAGAAGAAAGATTGAATGAGTTTGCAGTAGCCTGTGTTTTGTGAGAAGATGCACTGCAGTGTTCTGTACTAGTAGGAGTTTTCTAAGAGCTGAAGGCTTCATACCCAAGTATAGTGCAATGCTGTAGTCCAGCCAAGAGGTGACGAAGGCATGATTAACCAAGGCCATGTCATCATCCACCAGGATTGGATGGAGTCTCCTAGTGGACGGGAGATGATGGAACACATTACTCAGGGATCCTGCTTTGTGAAAGCTTAGCATCAACAAAGAATTCAAGAGTACCACTAAACTATGGACAGACTGAATTGTGAGTGCGTATCTTCAACCAAAGGAGACTGCACCATGGCTGCAAACTCTTCAAAACACTTCCCTTTACTCACCAACGTCACTTCCATCTTGTTCTGGTCCAGCTTCAGCCAGCTGCTGTTCATCCATCAGCCGATCTTATTCAAGCACAGGGCCATCTTGGTGGTACTGGTATGATCATATGTGAACAAGGATAAGTAGAGCTCTGTCATCTGCATATTGATGGCACTTCAAGTCCATGTTGTTTGACAAGTTCATCTCATGGCTACATTTAGACATTGCAAACAGCTGGAGAAATAACTGATCATAAGGGGAATCCACAAGTGAGTAATCTAATGGTTGAGGTGAAGTTTCCCAACACTATTCATTGGACGAGTTCCCTCCAGGAAAGACTTGAACCAATTTAGCACAGTACCATGGACCCCTGCCACTTCACTCAAGTGAGACAGCAGTACCTCATGGTCAACAGTCTTAAATGTTTGCACAGAGGTCTATACTCTATCCATTGACAGGAGGAGATCATCCATCAGTGCCACCAAAGCAGCTTCAGTTCCATGTACTAAGTTGAATCCAGATTGTGCCAGTTCTAGAATATTAGCTTCAATTAGATGAGCATGTAGTTGGCCTTTGGCTAGCTTGCTTCTCTCTGAATTTGCTCAGGAAAGGATACTGGGTGGTACTTCACTGGGTACGTCAGAACTAGCCTAGTTTTCTTCAGTGTGAAGGAGGAAGTGAAGGATGCATTGACTGTTTCAGTCAGGAGTAGCACCAGTTGTTCATGACTCTCTTTCAAAAGCCAGAAGGGCCTGGGTCAGATTCACAAGACTCCTTGTGGGAGTCTTGTGTCAAGACTCCTTTTGGGTGTTCAGAACTCCTTGATGAGTGAACTTACAGAACTCTGTGAATGCAGGTCAGCTGTTGGTTGGTGGGTGGGTAGGTATAAGCAGAGCAGATCTATGTCATTTGAGAAGGCTTCCCGAACATATGTGATCTCCTCAACAAATTAAGACGACAGTTCTTTGCAGTGGTTGCTGCTCGGTTCTGATGCAGACTGTAGACACTTGGAGTTGAAAGTATTTTAATCTCCCTGGATAGCTCCTTGGGATCGAATTTGGCAATTTCAATGGAGGCTGATAGGAAGGTTCTCTTGGCCTGGAATACAGCCTCAGCATAGGCTTTGAGGCATTTATTATGTTTCATCCCGTCTATATGAGCCTTTGTTTTTCACCGGGGCGCTTGAGTTTCCACCCACCTCTCCTCATCCAGTGAAGAATGTCAGAAAACCATGGAGATCGGTGTGGGCAACAGGGAGGAAGGAGCCATTTGGGGGCCAGGGATTGTTAGGTGACCTCAACAATCATGGCAAGCTGCTCTAGATCATTTTTAGAAGTTTCTAAACATTTTTAGTTATTTCTCTCTCTTCCTGCCCTGTACAGTTAGCTTCACAGCACTAAGAGAGCCTGGCCTTACTGGCTGAGGAATATGAAAAACAGCACCAATACAAATGGTCTGTCCCGAACACATGGCATAAACAAAACTTGACAGTGTGGTATGGGATAATAGTTATGTTGGCATTTGTTTGAGATGATGACAACTCACTCATAACTTTCACACTCATGGTTCATACAGCCATTCCAAACTTGGGTCAATAAGTGGAAATAAGTCACAAATCTTAACAATGAAGATAATTAACCACTGACAGATTACCAATGAATGAGGTAGGAAAGTATCATTATCCCTATATTACAAATGGGGAACTGAGGCAGAGAGAGACTGATTTACCCAAGGTCTCACAGGAAGTCTGGGGACAGAGCAGGGGACTGATCCCAGGTCTCCCAAATCTCAGGCTAGCATTCTAACCACCAACCATCCTTATTCTCAGCTAGTTCAACCACAAATGGTTGGGCTCAGTGCAGGAACTGCTGTGTGATATTCTATGGCAGCAAATCAGAGTGGCCCTTTCTGGCCTTAAAAAAAAATAAAAAAATCTATCATATTTATATTTACTTTTGTGGTTTGCCAGAAGCATTACCAAGTTTTCCAGACTTTCTATGTTAATCTAGGCTCATTTTTGGCTTCAGATAGAAACACGGAGAAACTCAAAATGTAACTCAGGCCTCATAAACCCAACTGAATGGCAGCTGGCAAGTTCTGCACATCACACACAGGGTACACATGGGTGTCTCAGGAATCGTTCATCACCCCAAGGAAAATAAATTTGCACTTTCACGCCAAGAACTGCCTCCCACTTGTGTCTTTAATTGACATTTCCCTGTCTATGCCTTGTGAGCACTTGTGCTCATGAAACAAGGAGATTGACAGCTAGAGCCCACAAGAGAAGTGTGTAGGCAGCTGCTCTTTCATTCCATTACAATAAAGTACCAGGCTCTTATTAGGTACCAGAGAGCAGCCGGCTCTGTTGCACAACACTACACAGGAGAAAAGTAGGTTAGGTGCAATTCACATGCAGCCAGGAACATATACAATTTGGGGCACTGATGGAGGGAAGAGAGGGAAAGCAGCCCACCTTCACCACAGTGACTTCCAGTCCCACAGTCACAGCCACCTAGTTTCCTTGTGTCATTTGACAGGCTAACTAGGCAATCACACACAGCATTTAGGCAGCTGGTTAATGACTTAGGGCTTGCCTACACTGGCAAGTTTCTGTGCAGTAAAGCAGCTTTTTGTGCTCAAACTGCAGACATGTACACACTGCCAAGCCACTCTGTGCACAGAAACTCCTCAGCTGCAGCGCTGGAAAAACAAAAACAAAAAAACACCTCGACAAGAGTTGCAAGGCTATTTGCGCAGAGGCTCCATCACTCTATTGCAGGTGTAGACACTTGATTGCTTTCTGCGCTGTAACTGGCCTCCGGAACTGCCCCATAATGCCTCAAGTGACCGCTCTGCTCATTGTTTTCAACTTGGCTGCCCTGGAGACATGTGCCCCTCCCCTTTCAAAGCACCGTTTCTGAAACCCTTGGGTGCTGTGCTGATCTGGTCCAGGACACAAAGCAAACCATTCATGTGGAATGCCCGTGCTGTTGAACACAGAGGTGAGTGTGTAGGCGAGAGAGAGAGAGCTGTGTAGAGAGCCCAGGGAGGGAAGCAGGGGCTGATGTCGGGGTTTTCCCCTCCCCTGGCTCCAGAGGTGAAAGTAAGCCGGTCCCGTCCGGTACGGCGTACCTGCAAGAGCCAGTACGCCGTGCCGGACAGCACCGGCTTCTGCAGCGGGAATTTAAAAGGCTCTGGGCTCTCCGCTGCAGCGGGCAGCCCAGAGCCCTTTAAACCCCCCTCCCGTGGCTCCCGCGGCCGGGCTGAGGCCAGATTTAAAGGGCTCTGGGCTGACACGGCTGCGGTCAGCCCAGAACCTTTTATATACCCCGCCTGCGGCTCCGGCGGCTGGGGTAGGGCCAGATTTAAAGAGCTCTGGGCTGCTGCAGCTGCAGGAGCCCAGAGCCCTTTAAATCCCCCCCGCGGCTCTGGCGGCTGGAGTTGCGGTGGGGATTTAAAGGGTCCGGAGCTCCGCGGCGGCCGGAACCCCGGGCTCTTTAATTTGCCCTGGGGGCTCCCAGCCACCTCTGCAGCTGGGAGCCCCAGGTTGATTTAAAGGCCCTGGGGCTCCCAGCCTTTAAATCTTGAGAGGCCACACCTCTTCCAGTTGAGGCCACGCCCCCCTCAGGACTCCAATACCATTAAGTCCTGTAAGTTACTTTCACCCCTGCCCAGCTCAGGACTGGTTGCTTCCTGACGCTGTCTGAACTTACAAGACAGCATGCTGACACACACTGTCCCCAAAACACACTGTCTCCCTACCTCCATACACACACAAACACACACACACTCTCCACACACACACTTCAGTTGAAAAGCAACTGGCAATGTACTAGGATGCCCATGGAACAATGGGATTGGGAAACTTGCATCATGTGACACTGGGCCTGCCCCACAAGGCATTGCAAACCCTTCCCAAAGCACCCTGTGGCCAGTTGCACAGTGGGATTGCTACCACAATGCACTGCTGTCTTTGCTGTTGCAAGAGCGGCTAATGTGGATGCACTCCAGCATCACAAGGAGCAGAGAGTGGACACACAACAGAGGTTTAAATTCCAGCGTTTTAATACAAGTGGTATAACTTGTGGCACAGAAACTTGCCAGTATAGACATACCCTAAGTGTTTAACTTCCCAGTATTAGGACAGGCCACATTTTTACCCTTATAGATCCCTTTTCACCTTACACTGAGAATAGCTACCGCCCTTAGTGCATCCACACCAGCAAAAGCCAGATGCAACAATGGCGAACTGCCCTGCGACATTTTTGCCAGAGCACATGCCCCTCAAGAGGTGGCAAGGCAATGATCATTCTATCCCTGCCCCTTCCTGTAAGCAGGACGGCGCTGAGGCAGCACCTTCCAGTTTAAGGCAGCTTTGGGAGTCCTGCTTCTCACCAAACCCAGCCAGCGGAAGCTGCCACAGTAACAGTGCAAAGCAAAAAGGAGGTCCTTTCACTCCAAAACTGAGACACTTCCATGATGCTCCCCTACTCCTGCCTGCTCAGAGAGTAAATGGGCCTGAACATGGACCCCTGCATGACAGAGCGATGACCTATCACACATCAGACACCTATTTGTAATAACATGGAGCCTTATGAAATTCTCTTTCCTGACCAGAATCACCGTACAATGTTGTAGTTCTGGCACGCATTGTAAAATGAACAGTGCGACTGACATGGAGCTGCTATGTCATAATCTAAGAATACCGCTATGTAATAATGGTCTGAACACCGTTGGGACTGGTTGCTATGAAATATATTGAAAATACTGCTGTGAAACAATGGTACGGATTCTGCATGCAATCTGGTCAGTGAGGTAAAGTAACTGCATTAAATTAGGCTTGAATAAAAACTGGGAGTGGATGGGCCATTACACAAAGTAAAACTATTTCCCCATGCTAATTCCCCCCACACACAGTTCCTCACATCTTCTTGTCAATTGCTGGAAATGGGCCATTTTCATTACCACTACAAACAGTTCTTTTTCTCTCCTGCTGATAATATCTCACCTTAACTGATCACTCTCCTTATAGTGTGTATGACAACACCTGTTGTTTCATGTTCTCTGTGTGTGTATATATATCTTCCTACTGTATTTTCCACTGCATGCATCTGATGAAGTGGGCTGTAGCCCACGAAAGCTTATGCTCAAATAAATTTGTTAGTCTCTAAGGTGCCACAAGTACTCCTGTTCTTTTTGCGGATACAGACTAACACAGCTGCTACTCTGAAACCTGCATAGCTACAGTGGGTATTAGAATTTCTTGGATGAGTGTCTTGATCTAACTTAATAGGAACCCACTGGAAGAACAAGCAGGAAAGCAACACAAGCTCCCTAGATAAGCAACCTCTGGCACACATTTGAAGAACAATGGGGAATGAGCTATTAGTTCCCAAGATCTTTTATCCTGTCTCCAAGAAAAATACAAACCTTGTTTTGCCAGGAAACAGTTACAACCCCTCTTAGGACAAGTAGAGGTAGGAGGATTAATTGCCAGGCGCTGTCTAGAGGGGACGGACTGACACCAAGAGGGATGACACAAGGAGTCTGAAGGGAATGGCAAGCCTTATGGAGATGCAGGCATGCATATAGGCAGTTTCATTGTTTTAAAGTCGGTTTTCTCCTGCATACTTTTGTTCTAAATAAACAAGACTTGCTCTTTAATTGCTACTTAACACAGTCATTGCTCCCAAAGAGAACAGACCTGCAGGCGCTGAACGCAAGTCAAACCTGTTGAGGTAATTACGACTGATACACAGGGAACTGCAACCCAGGGTACAGTCTGAATGGGAGAATCATGTGTTTCATCCCAAGACAGGTGACAGTGCAAGCCCAAGAACGGAAGGGGGGTGCACTCAGAGACCCGGAGGGGTCAGAGGTGCAGTTAACCTGGTAACCGTAGCAACAGTACAATGTAAAACTTACCTATGAGACCTGTACTGGGGCTATAACACAGAACTACTCATGAATAAGAAATAGGGACAGATTATCAGAAGTGCTGAACATCCACTAAAATCAATGGTAGATATGGGCACTCAGCCCCTCTATAAACCAAGCTCTGAAGGTCTCCTACAGCAGCCTGACTTGGTTCTTTTTTCCTAGGGCCAATGAAATGTTGACAGACAGGATAATAATGATACTTTTCCTAAGGGCCAGCCCCAAAGCTCACTGAAGTCAGTCAGCATCTTCCCACTGACTTAAATGAGCATGAGGTCAGGCCTTAAGGGTCGAAAAGTAGATTCCTGCCTGAGCGGATACTTTTTTTTTTTTTTTTTTTTTAAATACACAGGCTACTGAGGCTCTCATTAAACAATCTGATTTATTCACAAGCTCCTACTGTAGCTCTGTGAGAAACTAATACTCACCTCCCTGTAACCTCTTCACTGGGCAAAAGCAGCATTACCCACCACCAGACTAGTATCAGTCTGAGAGATGCCATTTTAGACTGCTTTCCGCTAGTCACTGCCACCAGGCATTGCTGCAAACCCTCAGGCCTTATGTCGTCTTTTTGACGAGCACATTCCAGTTTTAGATTACTCCTGGCTACCTCCTTAAGCCATTCAGTTATTCCCCAGGCTACAGTATGTCCCCAGAATTAGTCATCTTGTTACAACCCCCTCCTCAAGTCCTGTAAATATGTGGTATGCCTTAGGAAACACTCTCTTTTGGCTGTGACAAGAGGTATGACTCTCACTTTACAGATGGCTGAGAAGGATAACAAGGAATTTATTCAGGGCTCTGTACAAATTAGACTATCATCTTCCAGACAGAATCAACAACAAACATTTCCCAACCACATGTACTTAGAAAGCCCAAGGAAGCATTTTGGTCACTATCAGCAACCACAGAATAATACGTGACTGTATGGAACATCACCTGTTCATGTCGTTCCACTCCAGTGGAAAACATCGCGGATCTGCTTTAATGGGGCAATCACCCCCACTGAACCCGAGGAAAACCAAACATGCTCTCTTAAATCACACATGGAAACTGGGCTAGTGCTATGGAGCTGGTCTCAAAGTGTCACTGCAGAGAGGAAGGTGGGGCTTAGGCTTAAGGCACCAGAGTCAGACTCAGGAGAGCAAGGGTTCAGTTCCTGGCTCTACCCCAGAGTCTCTGTGCAAACTTGGACAAGTCACTTAGGAACAGAGTAAAATTTCCAAAAGCATCTGAGTAACCCTAAGAGCTTAAGTCCTTAAATCCCACAGGTGCTTTTGGAAGTTTTACCCTGAATTTCAGCAGCCTAAAAAAGAATCAAGTCCTTAATTTCTCTGAACCTCAGTTCTCCACATCTAAGGTGGGGGTAATAATACTTCCTTTGTCTGTCTTGTCTTGAGAGTGAGACAGTAAGCTAGTTAATCAGTTGTAAATGAACGGAGGGAGGGGAAAGAGAAGCAGGACTCCACTCTAAGAGGCTATGACTAGGCTCCTACCAAATTAATGGCCACGAAAAATACATCATGGACTGTGAAATCTGGTCTCCCCCCCCCCCCCCCGTGAAATCCGGTCTTGTGTGTGCTTTTGCCCTATATTATACAGGATTTCACAGGGGAGACCGACGTTGCCCAAATTGGGAATCCTGACCCGAAAGGGAGTTGCAGGGGGTCACAAGGTTATTTCAGGGGCATCACGGTATTGCCACCCTTACCTCTGCAGTGCCTTCAGAGCTGGGCGGCTGTTGGCCAGGTACCCAGCTCTGAAGGCAGTGCCCTGCCAGCAACAACACTGAAGTAAGGGTGGCAATACCATACCATGCCACTCTTACTTCTGTGCTACTGCCTTCAGAACTGGGCAGCCGGAGAGTGGTGGCTGTTGACTGAGGGCCCAGCTCTGCAGGCAGCAGTGCAGAAGTAATGGTGGCAATACCCCACCATGCCATCCTTACTTCTACGCTGCTGCTGGTGGCAGCTCTCCCTTCAGAGCTGGGCTTCCAGCCAGCAACCACCACTCTCCAGCCACCCAGCTCAGAAGGCAGTGCCACTGCCAGAAGCAGTCAGAAGTAAAGGTGGCAGTACTGCAACCCCCCTACAATAACCTTGCAACCGCCCCATAACTCCTTTTTCGGTCAGGACCCCTACAATTACAACACCGTGAAATTTCAGATTTAAACAGCTGAAATCATGAAATTTACAATTTTTAAAATCCTATGACCGTGAAATTGATCAAAATAGACCCTGAATTTGGTAGGCCCCTAGCTATGGCAAAAAGGATCCCTTCGGGGGGGGTCATAACTGAAAGAAGGAGATGACAATAGTACTGGTCACTGATGACAACACAGAGCCACATACCAAGGTAGAGGGGTTGATCTCTCAAAACAATCTAAATTAAATAAAGTGTTGCATTTCCCTGTTGCCTTTCATCTGGGGGGGTGGGGAGTGGAGGAAGATGTGGGAGGGGTTGATCAGGGCATTTTACAATCACACAGATGCTGACTAAGGAAACGCCACTGCAAGTGGAGATTAAACAGGAAGGATAAGGGTCACTCACAGGTCTGTTGGTATTTTAATAGTTCCATCGCTTGACAGCATGTTTCTTGCTAACTCCTGGACACTGGTATGGTCCCAACAACACAGCTAACCCACCCCAGCAACTTCTGCCACTTTCCTTTCCATCTCTATTTTACCTTCAGCCTGCCTCAATCTCCCTGTTCCGAAACAGTTCCCCAGGTTGAGCCTTCTTGATACGATTGTTAATAACTAACTTTGTACAGCTAGCATCATGCAGTCCTGCAAACACTTCCCAGAAGGCTTGGTTTAATGCCAGCTTTCGAAAAACCTGCACACACAGCTGTAATGAAAACAAAATGCCTTTGTGTCTTACAGGGATGCGGGGAGCTGCTAAAATGACTGTATAAGCATGAATTCAGATCACCCAGAATACTTCAGTTTCTGCGGCATAGGAGACAAGAGAAAAAGCATGGGAATCAGTACAGAGATCAAGTACTCAATTCAAGAATGCACTTCTGCTTGAGACAGCACTTAAGTACCTGCATAAATATTGTCCTAAGCGAGAGCCTTCATGCATAACAAGAATAGAGCATTTTTATTATTATAAAGGAGCAGTGAAAGGAACATGCTTCTGTATTCTGTAGTGCTGAATTGTGGTATCAACATAACTTTTTCTTTGCGTTTACCTAGAATCCAAGGAGCTGCTGTGTGAAAATATCAATCTATACAGTGCTGTGGCTGATCTGCGGCTAAACTCTTAACAGGGCTCTGCTGCAAAGAGTTTACAGTCTAAGGTGTTAAGCCAGAACTGCGTTTAAGCATATGCTTAAAACTTTCTGAGAAGTGATGTTGACTTCAGTGGGACTACCGATATGCTTAAAAGTTAGGCATGTGCGTAAGTGCTTTGCTGGATTACGGCTTTAAGGCAGAAGCAAATTGAAAATAATCAGATATAAGACAGAACAGAATAGAGTGTGAATGCTAGAGCTGGACGGTACAGATCAAGTCTCACAGTTGGTAGGAAGTAGGAGCAGAATATCTACCACAGGAAGTCAGACAAGGAGTGGGATCTGGCTGAAGGAAGTTACTCCCTCAGGAAAGGTTGTAAAAAGAGTGAGCTGCTAAGAGTTACTCGCAGGTTGAGCAGAGCAGGAAACCAGACTTACGAAACCACCTTCTGACCCCTAAATTATGGGTTGTTTCTCATGCATCTGACCTATCACACCGGAACATTCCCAACAGCTTTATTCAGAGATTAACACTCACTGCAGACTAGTGAGATGAATTAGTGGGGGAGACTCAGACATCCATATCCAGTCAACTCAGTTCCTGCCTGTAGCAGGTTCCCTGCTGGGCCCACCTGCCTCCTGCCCGCACTGGGCTGAGAAAGTCACTCAGAGTCCTTGTTACAGTGCTCGCCTGGTGCTTTATTTTACAAGTAGTGTTCCCACCACCTTTTCACCACAATACATACAATCCCTTTCTGCTTGTCTACCACAGAGAGAGACGGGACAAGCTGCTTCTCCCTTAGTGCAGCTTCCCCTCTTCCCAGCTCCTCCCCGGCTGCCTTCCCCTGGGGCTTTTATCCAGCCCCAGCCTGATGAGGCAGCAGCTGTTCCAGCTTCCCCAGTCAGGGCCAGGTGATCTACTCAGCTCCAATTCACCTCCCTTAATTGGAGCTGGAGTGACAGGGAGTTGGCTAAGCAGCTTTCTGCTTAGCACCCTGTCACACGCCTCCCTCCTTTTTCCAAACCACTCGGTTTGACTGTCCAGGTCCCTTCTTCCCCTTTCTAACAGGTGGGTCCCTATTGGGGAGGTCTTCCTCTTTTGAGTGACCTACTGGGGCTTCCTTGCAAGGTTCAGCCATCCCCCATCTGCAGAAAGTACATTGCGTGGGGGGTGGCCATCCCATAGCACTGCTTCTGCCTGGAGGTCATCACACCAGTCACACCCCTCAGTGCGCTCCTTCACCTCTGGCAGGGATTCAGGATTGGCCCTGGCTTCCTCCTGGGCACCCAGGACCTCTGATTCCCAAGACCTCTGAAGCAGTATTCGGGCCTCATCTCCTCGGGGTCTGCCTACAGAGTTCTGTTGGGCCCACTGACTCTGCTGAGAGTCCTGGGGTGGATATTCCCTCCTTATCTTCATTCTCCTTTTCCTTGTCCCATTCTCCCTGACTCGGGCTCTGTTGTCTAAGGCTTTCAACCTTTTCCATCTCCTGTCCTTCCTGACTCGGGCTCTGTTGTCTAGGATTCTTTAGCCGAGAGACCTCTTCCTGCTTCCTCAACCGGTCTCTCTCTCTTCCCTCACCTTGGATCTCCTCACCCAATCTCCCTTCCCTCTGGGCCAGGGGTCCCAGTCAGTGCCCATCATCACAGGGTATGGCATGGCCTCTACCACCCTGACCCATTTCCAATGGAACTGGCCTCCAACCTCAAGAGGTACCTGGGCCATTGGGCACTGCCTCTTATCCCCATGGATGCATCCCAGATTTTGGCCCCAGGGATTATCCCCTGCGGCTTCACCAGCCCCCTCCTTACTAGAGAGTAGGCTGAGGCCAAGTCCACTAGACCCCGCTGGGGTTTCCTCCCCACCTTAACCGGAATGGTGGACAGTTTTTGCCCCTTCCTCCGCCCTCCAGAGTTGGTCCACCCACAAAATTCCACAAAGCCACAGTCCATATCTGGGCAGTCCTGCTTTTTATGTCCCATGCCCCTGTACTGCCAGCAGACGAGTTGCCTGGTCCCAGTGGGAGCTCCCCCGGTGGTCTCCCGCTTTTTCTCCAGACCCTTTCCGGTCAGCGTTTCCTGGGATTTTCCTCCCACGGTCCTCTTCCTTATGGGGTGCCCCTCCTTCCTGAGGGAGTCTGCCTCCACATACTCCTCTGTCAGCTTTACCACGGCCTCCACTGTGCCTAGTTGGTGCAGTCTCACCCATACCCTTGTCCTCTCAGGGAGGCCAGGTAGGGAGCTACCTGCAGGGCCCAGGTTGTCCTGTCCCATCCTGCTCCCATGGCTACCCACTCAAACATGCCTAGGAAGGCATCAGGGTCATTCTGCCAGGCCCATTTTATATAGTCCTAAGCCCAGTGCCCACACGCCATCCCCTACCGGGGCACTCATCGCCTTCTGGAGGAGCTGTTGCTGAATGGTGGTCTGCTCCCAAATTGAGTCTTGCAGGCTCCTCTGCTGTTCAGCTTGCCAGCTGAGCAGGGCCTGCCTCTCCACCTGCTGGGACTGCTGAAAGGTCTGTACTGCTTTCTGCAGCTCTTCTTGCTGCTTGATTAGCCAATGCAAGGTCTCCTCCATCTCGGGCAGCCAAACTCTTGCTCTGGCACAGATCCCGGACAAGCCCCCACGTGTAGCAGTTTCCCTGATGGTCCCTCCTGCCCGCACTGGGCTGAGAAAGTCCTTGTTGCAGTGCTCACCTGGTGCTTTATTTTACAAGTAGTGTTCCCACCACCTTTTCACCACAATACATACAATCCCTTTCTGCTTGTCTACCAACCAGAGAGAGACGGGACAAGCTGCTTCTCCCTTAGTGCAGCTTCCCCTCTTCCCAGCTCCTCCCCTGGGGCTTTTATCCAGCCCCAGCCTGATGAGGCAGCAGCTGTTCCAGCTTCCCCAATCAGGGCCAGGTGATCTACTCAGCTCCAATTCACCTCCCTTAATTGGAGCTGGAGTCACAGGGGGTTGGCTAAGCAGCTTTCTGCTTAGCACCCTGTCACACTGCCTAACAGCTCATCATTAGTCCACGTGGCCCTGCCTCATTTCTTTAATACAAGAAAGGTGACCTCCAGCAACTGTCACCTGTCCCCACCCAGACTCATTTCACGTGATTAAATGGTTAAGATGCTGTGGGTACCCAAAATTACATCCAAGTTCATGATATGGCACTGGGTTCTCCCTCAACAGGGCACACTTGTCAGCAAGACCAACATTGCATATGGCCAAGTAGGCAGGTATCATGCTCACCTTCCTCTTCTCAAGCCCTGAGGTTTCCTTAGCATGTTGCTGACCAGGATCTCATTCAGTGACCGCTACTTGCGCAAGCAACACATCATGTTCCTCTCACACACGCCCTTTTGGGAACAAACTATGGCTCCTGGGACTCGAGCCATCATTATTTATTATGTGTATTACCATAACACCTACGAACGCTAGTCATGGATCAGGACCACACTGTGCTAGGTGCTGTACAAATACAAAACAAACAGATAATCCCTGCCCCAAAGATCTTACAATCTAAGTGCAAGATCAGAGACACTCTCACTTGGGAAAGTGAGAATCACCTTGTGGATTCAGCTGCGTAACTCCAACCCGGTGACAGAATTAGCAGGAACCTCAGTTACTCCACTGTTCTAAAACCTTGTCAATCAGATTCTCAGCTGGTGTAGCTTCACTCACTTTAAAAGGAGCATGGCTGATTTTCCACATAAGTGGATTGTATGGCCAACACATCCACCTCGTTCTCCAGTGAAAGACGGGTCCGTAGCCAAAGCAGTAAAATGTTCTTCCATTATCCCAAACACTTTATTACAGTAAAACAGCTTTAAATCGTACGCTTTGAAAATGTCTCTCCCCTGTGCTTTAGTAGCCATGCTCTTCACAAAGCAAAAAAGGTTTATAGATCACTGCACTGTACTCAAAGTTATATTCTCAAGCAGTCCCCAAATGCCCATAATGATGTTCTTTCCCAGCATTTAAGAAGCTGACATGCTTGCGCTGAGAGGCCTTTGCGAATACAGGTTCCTATTTGCTGCATTAAATCCAAACAAATCCATAAATACTTCCTATCTTCCCCAGCATCTCCCTAGTTCCCCTAGAGCTAAAGAGTCACTTAACAATAATCCTTCCTCACTTATACACCCATAATGCCAGCATCTCCCCTTCCCCGGCTTGCTTTCTGCCTCCACACTCATCCCACCCGCCATGGACAAAGCCAGGCTCCCTCACTCATCCCCTCACTGTTTGATTCCCCCTTCCGCCCTTATGATGCTGCCTTTAACTCTTGGCCTTTTCACAAGGGACAAGAATAAGGAGGCAGACAAAGCAACTGAGGGATGAATTTATGGAGACGTGAAAGGTTACAGGAAAATCCGGCATCATCAAGGTGCCTCAAAAGCCAAATATTTGGGGCAACTTTTCCCTTCCTCATCATGTCACAACAATGAAAGCATCACTTGGGCCCACTGATACAGGCACTGTTAAGACAAACAGAAATAGACTGAGCCTACCCTGAACAGCTTACAGCCAAACAGATAAAACAAAGGGTGGGAGAAAGAAAGGCTAATTAACTCCATTTTACAATGGGGAATCATCACTCAAGATAACACAGCGACTTGTAGAAGGCCACATAGGGGGTCTGTCACAAAGGCAGAAATTGAAGCCAGATCAGGTCTCTTCAGTCCCAGTCCACTCCTTTAACCACAAGACCATCCTTCCTGTCAAGAATTAGTGCTCTAATACACAGGAGACCTGGAATCAGTTCCATGTTCCAGTCATTCATTACCTGGGGGATGACAGGGACTTGGAGTCCTTTTAACTGTTTTAGATTTGCAAAGGAGCCATGAAAAATTCTCACTGCAAGCAAAGCCACCCTCAACCTACTCCACCTTTCCCTTCCCCCTCTCCAGCAAAGAATCATGGACTCGGGGGGGGGGGGGGGGGGGAAGTGGTGCTTTTCCCCAAAAAATTCTCTCCTAAGACTTATCCAAAAGCTCAGGAAAACACCACTCTTCCCATCACTGTCAAACATATACAGCTCTTTTTGCAATAAATCAAATAGAGTTGACACATTTGTGCCAGAGACGGACTTGTAGTAAGGCACCTTTGGGGGATAAATTATTATGAAAAACTCCCTCCTCCTAAAAAAAGATGTATTAATAGAGCCCCAGATCTTGCAGTTACCTCTGCTGCTCTGCACTATGAATTAATGGATTAGCGTTACTTGTTAATGTACTTCCCTCTAGACACGTTTGCCAGCCTCAGTACAAAACATACAA
The DNA here is from genome assembly GCF_020497125.1 of Mauremys mutica. NCBI lineage: Eukaryota > Metazoa > Chordata > Testudines > Geoemydidae > Mauremys > Mauremys mutica. The sequence continues at coordinate 111,464,103 of NC_059075.1, forward strand.
GAAAAGGAATGGGGAGGTTGGCAGGAGGAATAGTGCCTGACAGCCAATCCCCTCCAGAAAACGGTTTCAATTGTATCTTTGCAAAATATAATAATCTCATGGTCAACAAGCCCAGGAAAAAGAAGGTGGGGATAATAAAACAAAGCAAACACCCCACAAGTCTTGGATTTATCCACTGGCAGAAACTACCTGCAGGCAGCTTAGGGGAGATAACGTCTCAGATGGAGGATGCAGCCAGGCTGGTAAGCAGATGACAAATGAAGGGTAAAAGCAAACAAAAAATAACCCCCAGCATCTCCACTTTATTAAAATGCTTATAGGGACATGGAAATCGCTTTATTGGACTAGAGCAATGGTTCATCTAACTCTGCATAGTCTCTGTGACTGTGGCCAATGCCAGATGCTTAAGACAAACAGCATTGTAACGGGGTGGCATGCTGCAAGGCCTGACGAGCCTGAGGCTAAACCAACCCTGATTACAGAATGAGCCCCACCTGAGAGGAATCAGGCGATTCCAGTATAAAAGGACCAGGACGTGGCAGAGAAGGGAGAAAGCCCAGGAGGAGGTCTCCAGCAGGACCCTGAGTCAGCAGGGGAAAAGCACCAGCTGAGAAAGCCTGAGAAGGCAAATTCCAGGCCAAAGGTACCGGGAAGCTGAAAGTCAGCCCCTCAGAGAAAAGGGGCTGTGCCCAGCTGAAACTAGGATGAAGGCTGTGGGAGTCTGTGTTTTATTTGAAAGATGTTATCTTGGACTACCTGGAGAGAGAGAGACTGAACTAGGGTTGGGACCTAGAGGGCCAGTATGTACCTGAGGACTCAATACACTGGACCTCCAGGAGAGGATTGTTTGAACTACCTTTGACCTGAGTGAGTTCTTAAGGGGCCCTGAGGAGAGGGAAACAGAGGCAGGCTGCCTGTAGCATGACCCTGCCTAGGCCATGAGGGGGGCATGAGAGGAGACCAACCCCACTACAGGCATGAAGTCCTTGCAGTGATGCGATCTGTGCAAGATCACACATTGTGGGAGGGAAAACTAACTCTAGCTGTGGTCCCTCACAGCTTTGCCTGCACAGAACCCCAGTGATTTAAATGGGGGCACAGCAGTCTGCACTAGGCAGGCCCTTTTCCTGGAAGTAGCTGGCCCTCCCTTCAACTGCCCAGACACTGCACTGTACTCCTCACCTTGGTGCTCAAGCATTACTCTCTCAGTACCTGTATAAAAATGGCAAAAAGGCCAGAGAAACTTGTTAAGAGGAGAATGCAGAAATTGTAGGTAGTTGTGGGGGGAGGGGAGAGCTAGTTTGTTTTTAAGCAAAATACCTAGTTGGGAGAGGGACTGACATTCCTCCCCCGGTCCCCAATCTAGGTCACTGCCGCCTATTTAAAAACCAGTGTGAGGACAGAGAATGAATAATGTTAACAACAAATCACTGCCTCTCGCCCACCTTTCATTTATAACTGTTATTTTGCCAGGTGCCACTGACCAAGCTGGGAATTAACACAAAAGGGAGTAGCTCTCAGCCAGATTTACTGAGGAACAAGAATATTTGCAGACAGAACATTTTTGTAGCCAGGCTAGTTATAGAAATTAACGACATGTAGGAGGTGCTTGGAAGATAGTATGAAATCTCCTCACAACTAGGAAACAGGAGGATAAAATGACAGCGTTCAAATGGGAAACTTCCCCTTCATCACCAGCCCTTCCAGCCAAGTATTCAAATATTTAAATAAAGGTCTAACCGCAGTTAAGAAATCAGCAAGGCCAGGTCTACACACAGATTCTGCACTGGTATAACTATGCCATTTAGGGGGGTGATTTTTTTATCTTAGTATTTATACCACTACAATCATAGTGCGAATGCAGTTATACCATCATACCTATTCTCCTTCCCCTAAGGGAATTCTCCTTCTCTTTTCGCTACCAGCTGGATCATCAGGCAGCGATTGATCCAGCGGGGATTGATTTATTGTGTCTAGTCTAGACCCAACAAATCAATCCCTGAGCGCTCTCCCGTCGACTCCTGTACTCCAGCTCGGGGAGAAGTGCAGGCGGAGTCGACGGGGGAGCGGCAGCAGTCAACTCACTGCGGTGAAGACATTGCGGTAAGTCGATCTAATTACATCGAACGTAGCTGAATTGCGTAACTTAGATTGACACCTTCCCCCCCCCCGCCCCGCAGTGTAGACCAGGCCTAAAGGAATAAGTGATATGGGTATGAATACCTTTACACCAGTATAACTGCATCCACAGCAGGAAGCGAACCACTTTAACTATACTGGTTTAAGTAAAGCCATACAGCTTTTTTTTATATAGACCCAAATAAGGCTCAGCAGCACCCATTCCATGAAGGATAAAGAGATCCTTAGATCAAAGATGTAACCATCCGCACTGCATGGTGGGGTATTAACCCTTCAAAACTTGCCAGCCATATGAATCCTGAATAGCATGCATATGAACAGCTATCCCCCCCAAAGAGGGGGGTGGAGAGTAAGTGAGAATGTGTTTGTATCTTTATCTTCATTTCCTTACTTTAAAGAGCACATCCATATAGTGGAGCTGTAATTGTCAGAGTATGTCCTGCAAGGCAAAAAGTTTAAGTCCATTTCAGATTAATCTCTCTCTTCTGTTAACACTTCATGTGTAAAATTGATAAGTTAAGTCCCAGTAAAGTCAAAATTGGCTTTTTCCCTCTGGAGACCTAAATGGCCTTTTCAGGAAGTATAATAGCCTTCATCTCATGGAAGCCATTTTAGTAGTGGAGGTGGATTTTCTCATTTCCATTTTATTACTATACATCTGTTGGCCATCCAGACAGCATCACATACACTTTATAGCACAGTCACCAAAGGACACCTGTTTGTTGAATATATGTAGGTTGCAGAAATGAGGCTCAAGGGAATCACCTGTGTGATTTACTCCCCTAATGTCTAGCCAAACACTAGATTATTTTGGCCTCACCTAGATCATATGGTTAAAAGGTACCTGTATGGCTCTTGCATGTATGACTTGTGAAGTTGGAAAGAGGCAAGATTTTGAAGGGTCAAAGAGATCCCTAGGAGAGTGCTCTTTGGGGAAAGGAGAGTCTCTTTGTTGTGTGTTTGGACAGCGTGCAGCACAATGGGGTCCCAGTCCATGGCTGCTAGACACTACCACAGTAGAAACAATAATAATAAATTTTAGTTGATGCAAGGTGTGATGTACCACTGGGAGCCCAGCTTTTAATAGCACAAACAAGTCTTGGTCTACGTAACTTTTTGTCTTCTTTATAAGAGTGAAGAAAATAGGTAGAGAAACAGAGTGTTACACAAAAACTCATGTCACAGTTACATGATTAAGCTTATTAATCACTATTCTTTATATTGCACAGCGCTCAGAGGTTCCAATCAGCCTGGGGCCTCCATGTGCTAGGCACTGTATCTATCAAGGGTACTTAAATGGCCCCCGTTACTATAGTATCTGTGTGCCTCATAATCTTTATTGTACTTCTCACAACACCCCTGCAAGATAGAGAACTGTTATTCCCATTTTACAGATGGGGAAATGAGGCAGAAACTAAGGCCCATATACTCAAAAGGTATTTAGATACCTTGAGAATGACAAGATAATTAGGTGTTTAAGGGATACTCCTCAAGCATCCTCAGGGGCTTTACGAAACTCACCCAAGGAGACAAAGGAAGTTTACGGTAAAACAAAGAATTCAAGTCAGATCTCCCAAGACATAAGCTAGCATCCTAACCACCAGACCAGCCTTCCTCTTCATCTGCATATGAAACGACAGTCCCTTCCCCACAGAACTGACACTACTTGCAGACAATGAGAAACATCAGGTGGAGAAGACAAATACAGATACTAACTATGCACGGGTTTGACATTGCCGGGTCAAAATTGGTGCAAGAGTGCAATGTGTTTTAAGCAAGTCACTGCTGCAGATCAACAGTTGAAAAAAATCTCTCACACTCTCTCTCTCTTCAGGAATCAGACAGTTGAACAGATTTATGAAACTCTCAGAAATGGGTCAAACCTTTTTGCCAACCAGCCTTAGCAGTGTCCCTTTTATCAACATCAATAACCTGTTAGACTCAGTAGCAACTCTAAAATAAGTCTAATCATGATTAATTCCTCTGGAATTTATGGTAATAACATGAATCTTGGACTCATTTAGCATTAATTCTTCTACAGAATTTCTTTCTGCAACTCAGCATTAATGTACCAGTTTAATAACTATATTAGTTTTTGAAATATTACCAACTTTTTTTCTAATACTAACCTTCCATTGGAACATCAGGAGAATGAGACTGCCTGGTGCGGGGTGCGAAGGGAGGAGCAGGATGGGTTTCTTTACCTATGCCCAAAATGCCATGTTTAACTAAGGCCTTGTCTACACTACAGGACTATTTCGAATCTACTTAATTCGAATTTGTGGATTCGACCTTATGAAGTCGAATTTGTGTATCCATACTAAATACACTAATTCGAACTTCTGAGTCCACATTCACGGGGCCGGCGTCGACTTTCGAAGCGGTGCACTGTGGGAAGCTATCCCACAGTTCCCGCAGTCCCCGCTGCCCATTTGAATTCTGGGATTTCCCCCCAATGCATGCTGGGGGAAAAAATGTGTCGAGGGTGGTTTTGGGTAACTGTCGTCATTGAACCGTCAATCACGCCCTCACTCCCTCCCTCCCTGAAAGCGCCTGCGGGCAATCTGTTCGTGCACTTTTCTGGTCAGTGAAAGCGTGGACGCCACAGCACTGCAAGCATGGAGCCCGCTGCGATCCTCGCCGTTTTCTCCTCCTCGCACTTTATCGTCCACCTCTTCCACATTCAGCTGCTGAGAAATTGGGCTACTTTTCAATGGTTCTGCAAGCACTTGGGGACCATAGGGGACGTTTTACCAACATGAACGTCGGATGGCCGGGCAAGGTTCCTGATGCATGTGTTCTCAGGAACTGTGGGCTGCTCAGACGCCTGCTGGAAGGTAGTTTCTTCCCGTACCACGAAATAACTGTTGTGGATGTGCATTTGCCTATAGTGATCCTCGGTGACCCAGCCTGCCCGCTAATGCACTTGCTCATGAAGCCCTATACAGGCGCCTGGGACAGCGACAAGGAACTCTTCAAATACCAGCGAGCAGCGAGCAGCGTGACCTGTGACTGTTCAGTTTCTTTACAGAGAAGCTGAACCTGCCCTGTTTCTTTACCCAGTTACTGTTGACTCTCCTCTTCGGTTAAATACCCCGTTCTCCCCGTTTCCTCCACTTCCAAGACACGTGTAAAAATAAAATACATGTCACACTGTTACTGAGGAGAGGTTTCTTTATTCATGACTTTTCGTTAAAGGGTCGAAACTGGAACGCAGACTGCGGTGGGTAGGGTGTGCGCTGATGTAAAGACCGCCTCTAAACTTAAGGAATGACAGGCTCCTGCTCCTACAGCGGTCCGCATTGCCGGACTGCTTGTTTCAACGGAGCCTTCCATCCCTCCTTTTTGGGATTCTGTGTGCGGGCGGCTATGTGGCCTTGTGGCGGAGGAGGACGGATACAGATTCCTCTGCTGCGTGACTCAGCGGTCCACAACAAGGACCGCTGTATAAGATCTGTACCCGACCTCCCCCGCTAAAAAGTCACATCCCCACCGCCCACACAGAACCTGGAAACCACCTCCCATACCGACCACGGTGCCTGCTGACTGCACTGTGTGTGTTACCCGCTGCTGATCCGGCCCCCGTGTCTGTACCCTGCGAAAGGTGCCTGTCCTATGCAATTAGCAACGCACTTCCCCACGCACCCCATTCAAACACAGTCTTCAGTGAGGAAACATGACGGAAACAGTACTTAACAGCAAAGTATTTTTATTACTTAAGTACACAGTTATGGGATGGGACTGGGATTGGGACTTGTTTGAGTCCGGAAGGGAAGGACTTATGCAAACGTAGGGTATGAGAGCTTTTGGTTACTTGAGCACTCTGCTGGGGTGCAGTGACAGTATTCACGGCCCAGGGCGGGCATCCTCCTGGTTATTTAGGGTGAGGGGGGTATGTGACTTTGTGGCGGGGGAGGGCGGTTGCAGAGATACTGCCGGGGGCTCTGTCCTGCAGCGGACCTGCAGAACATACACAAGTCGCCGGATCGTGTCCGTTTGCTCCCTCAGTAGTACAAGCATTGCTTGAGTCGCCTGCTTGTGTTCCTCACGCCACCTCTCCTCCCATTCGCTGTGTGAGCGCTGGTACAGAGAGACTTTCTCCCTCCACTGCCTCTGCTGGTCCGCCTCGGCTAGGTAGCAGCCCACACATTCATCGAAAATCGTGTCCCTTGTCTTTTTCTTTCGCCGCCTAATCTTCGCCAGCCTCTGCGAGGTGGATGCTGTGGAAGGTCTGGAGACAGTGGAAGCTGTGAGATGGGAAACAGTTAGTTAATTCCTTGCAATGATACTTTTTTGCGAACAATTAACTGAGTCTAGGCTGTCTCTGTGAATTTTTTGTTGAGAACCCCTGTGCCTGCTGTTGCACAAATCATTTGCGCGGTGGATTCTGGGTAAATGTCGCCAGTCATTCCTTCCTTCGGGAAAGCAAGGGCAGACAATCATTTCGATCACGTTTTCCATGAAATGCCCTGGCACACGCCATAGCGTGGCAACAATGGACCCTATTTTGCCTTTTGTGTATGTCACCGTATGTGTACTGTATGCCGCTGATAGAGGCGGACCAGCAGCGCTACACAGCAGCATGCTTATGCTTTTGCATGACAGCAGCGATGGTTACCAGGCATACTGCACCGTCTACCATACCATGAACTGGTAAGAAGACGGTAATAAGATGGTCATGGTTACCTGTCCTTTTGCACTGCGCCATTTGGTGCTGTCATAAGTGCCCCTGGTCGATCAGCCAGGGGCGCAAAAGCAAAATTTGGGAATGACTCCCCGAGTCAATCCCTCCTTTTTGGGTATCTAAAAATAGAATCAGTCCTGCCTAGATTATGTGCAAGTGTACTAGAGAACCACTGTATCATACAACCAGAGACCACAGCTGCTCTCTGTCCAATCCTGCATAAATTTTGAGCTGAACGCTATTCACAGGGTGTGCTCCTGAAACAACCCCAGCTGTTCATTCCGTTCTTCCCCCAGCCTTCCTGGGTTCCAGTACCATTGTCCCCCCACTTGTGTGATGAAGTAATATAGAATGCATATAGACACAGGTAGTCGTTTGTGAGAAATGAGTGGAAGGAAGCCTCCAGCTGCAATGATAGTCCAGAGATGACATTAAGGGGTGTGGAGGAGGGAGCCACTCATCCCTCTGCTAGTCCAGGGGCAATTGAATCTTTTCTTTACAATGAAGGGTGGGGGCTGATGGATCTCAGCCCCCTGTTGCAATGATGAGGACGGTTACCAGCCATACTGCACCATCTACCATGAAAAATTAGCAACAGGCGGCCTTGACCGACCGGTCCCAAGCAAGTTGGTACGGTTGTCATGGTTACCAGCCCTTTTGCACTGCCCCATGTGCCAATAGGCTGATGATGAGGATGGATTTCCATCGTTTTGTACCATCAGCCATCCATAGCGTGGGGGGAGCAAGGATGTTGGTGTTGAGTGCTGCACCATCGCGTCTATCTGCAGCATTCAGTACAGATACGGTGACATGTAAAAGAGTCAACAGAGGATTGTTTTCCCTTTAACTTCTGGGGGTCGGGGGGGTGCGTAAATTGCCGAGCTATGCCCCGTCCCACCGCGGACACTGTGTTTGACCCTAGAAGCATTTGGAGATCAGCCAAGAATGCAAATGCTTTTCGGAGACAGCAGGAACTGTGGGATACCTTGCGTCCTCGTTCCCCCTCCCTCCATGAGCGTCCATTTGATTCTTTTGCTTTCCGTTACGCTCGTCACGCATCTGCGTGCTGAGTCTGTGCTATGCCGTCTGTCCGTTTATTTATTAAAAATACTTTGGACCAGGCGTAACGTAACATTTCTTCCCCTACTTAGATGCAGGAGTCTCCGAGCGAGATCACCGTGAGGACAGGCACTGAAGGAGATAGAGAGCGCATGCTGCGTGAAATCTAGCACGAACCACGGACCTATGCAGCCGTGCTCTGGGAGGCAGTGCTCCCTGAATACCGCATGAAAGCCTCGCGCGGAAAAGTGTGCTATCACGGAGCACCCAATAAGGCAGCTCTCCCCAGGAACCTCCTGCTGATGCTTATCGATTAACGGCAGGAGAGCTTCGTGGCGTTCTCCCAGGAGGATTTCTGTTCTATCACCATATATACAGAGACCTCCTTTTCACACACTTCAGATTCCTGTTATATTAAGAATAAAAGTTAACATGGTTAAAGCACTTACCGACTGCTCCTACCCCTGATTCAGGATCCGGGTTCCTGGCCGGGGAGGGTTGGTAGGGGATCTCCGTGAGGGTGATGAAGAGATCCTGGCTGTCGGGGAAACCAGCGTTGTAAGCGCTGTCGCCTGCCTCGTCCTCCACAAACCCTTCCTCATCTTCCCCGTCCGTGAACATCGTCGAGGAACTGTCCGTCGACACTGTCCCATCATCAGAGTCCATGGTCACTGGTGGGGCAGTGGTGGCAGGCTCCGTAGCGTCCGTTGGCCGCTTTGATTTTTTGGTAGCCTTGTCTGGGGTCCTTGATTTTCACGCGGTGCTGCGTTGCATGACGGCTGTATCCTCAGTCTGTATCATGGCTTTGGAGACCTTCTCGTAGGTCTTTGCATTCCGTTCGTTGGAGCGCAGCTCCGAAAGCACAGACTCCTCGCCCCACACACCGATCAGATCCAAGAGTTCCCGGTCAGTCTATGCCGGGTCCCTCTTTCTATTCAGAGATTACATGAACTCCTCTGCTGGAGAGCTCTGCATTGCTGCCGGTGCTGCGGAGCTCGCCCCGATGTGCAACCAGAACGTCAGATTCAAACCGCCCAGACAGGAAAATGAATTCAAATTTTCGCGGGTCATTTCCTGTGTGGCTGGGCAGAGAATCCAAGCTCGGGCTGCTGTCCAGAGCGTCAACAGAGTGGTGCAGTGTGGGATAGCTCCCGGAGCTACTAAGTTCGATTTCCATCCACACCTAGCCTAATTCGAACTAGCCATGTCGAATTTAGCGTTACTCCACCTGCCGGGGTGGAGTACCAAATTCGAACTAAAGAGCCCTCTAGTTCGAATTAAATGGCTTCCTGGTGTGGACGGTTGAGCGGTTAGTTCGAATTAACGCTGCTAAATTCGAATTAAAGTCCTAGTGTAGACCAGGCCTAAGAGCAGGGACCCTAAAAAAAGAGTCATATTTAAGGAATGAAAAAGCCTGTCCTTTTGCAACTCATGCAAAAAAGGAGGAAGGATGGTCTTGTGATTAAAGCTCTGGGCAGGAATTCAGTAGCTCTGGGTTCAATTCCTAGCTCTGTACTCCAAGGGAGACCCTGGATCATCATCATTTATTCTCTCTGTGCTACAGTCCCCCCTCCAGACAATGGGGATAATACTATTCCCTTTGTCTCTCTCATCTGTTTAGATCTTAACTGCCACAGTTTCAGGGCAACTTCACCTGTATTCCTCCTTCATGGTCCACTGACAGCACATACTTAAAGGCCTCAGGCTCCCAACAATCACGTCTCTTGATCAGAGACATCTCTCTCTCTCTCTCTCTCTCTCTCTCTCGCTTGCTCCTGACTGGGGGGGGAGAGGGGTTCGTATTAAGGTTGCACAGTTCCCTGGTTTAAAGTGTGATATCCCCAGCAAGCCAGTCTGCCTAACCAGGCCAGCATCTTCACTTTGCTTTCACTGAAGAGGCTGTGAACAGTGTAATCGCCCATAATTACAAGTTTCCACACAGCTCTTTCTAAGCAAGCAATTTATTTTTAAGGTGAAAGCGTGACAAAGAAAACATTAACACAATAAAAGGATCTACATGCCTGCTAAAAGGCTAACCAGAGGTCACCCCAACTCCAACCTCAGGCTGTGGTAGGTGTCAATCCTTCATAACCCACAACTGGCTTTTCCCCCATGGTTATAAATTCATAACTGTCTGATTCAGAACCGGATCACAGGCGGGACACTTCAACTGTTTCTTTATACATCTCAGGCCTTTGATTTTTATCTCCAGGAACAGGGAATCAGCAGACAAATAACCACTCCTCAGGGTGGAGCTTCAAAAGTCTGGATTTTTGCATAACGGGAGGTGGGGAAACTTGCATTGACGTCTCCCTGGGAAATCCATGTCTCACACGTTGTCCCAAAAGCCCATTTTAATCTGGCACAATTTCACTTTACAGTAGGTGCCACATGCTGAAATCAGAAATGTGATTGCATCACACAGAGATACCTGGGCTAGCTTTAATCTAGCCAGCACAAGTACCAATAACAGGGAAGCTGCAGCAGCACAGGCTAGCTGTAAGTAGCCAGGGTCTCAGGTGGCTTATACTGCCTGTGCTACCACAGCTTCACTGCTATTGGTATTTTTACTAGCTAGATTAAAGCCAGCGTGGATATGCCTACACGTGCTGCAAACACCCCTCTGACCACAATGTACATGTAACCCTTCTGCCGGGCCGAAACGATAGCAGCAAGGGCCGAGTTCAATACATAGGGGTCCCTTCCCCACAACATAATGCAAAACCAGCTCGAGCCCCCACCCAGTGACCTGGGAAAATCTTACACTCACCCCTGGGCGCCTCGAAGAGGCAATACTTCCCCTCTCGCAAGCACAGAGTCTTGGTGTAGCAGAAAAGGTTTAATACATGATAAACAACAAGCATTAAACTGGGAAAATACCTCAGCTAGAGTTCATAGGTCAAACCGTGAGCAAAGACCCACTCCAGCAAATTGTCCTTCTCTCGGGGCCCTTGAGTCCAGCAACCCCCAAATCACCCACAGTCCCAAAAGTCCCACAATCCAAAAGTCTCTGTCCCAGGTCAGTGCAGCCCCAGAGCTCAAGAGTCTCTCTGCAGAGGTCCCCCTCCCCAGCCTGGGTAGAAAGGGGCACTTTACGTGGTTTCGGGGCCAACTGCCCTGCCTCTTCGTGGGGTTCTGCTTCCACTAGTCGTCCCCGCAAACAGCTCAGCTCCGCTTGCTCTGTGGGCTTCTCCGCTCTGCCAGCTGCTCTGGTCCACCAGCTGTCCTGTGATCCACTCCAGCCATCCTCACGAGCTGCTTGGCTCCACTCACCCAGTGGCTGCACAAACTGCTCCACTCTGCTCTGCCAGCGGCTCTGCTCCACAGTATGGCTTCAGGCTCCCCCACTCATAAGCACAGTACTCAGTGCTCTCAGCTCAGCAAGTCCAGCTCTTCAGTGATTTCAGCTTAGTGATTCCAGCTCTTAGTAGGGGAGCCCCAGTACCAGTGAATTCAGCTCAGTAACCTGCATTTAGATTCTTAAGGGAATCAAAAATTAACTCTGACATTCCACAGTGGAGAGAGGCACAGGTGGAACTGGTGCTTCTGGCTCACACAAAGAGCCTGCACCACCTAGTACAGATCTCTGTCCCCAGCCTCTCTCTTTTCAATGGGTTTTGGAACCCATGTGCCCCATCTAGCAAGCGCTATCCAGCTGACAATGAAACTCCCCATCACAAGACAATTTTGTAGTTCCCCATTTACCCAATCAGGGTGACAACATTTCATTCCTCCTGCCCCAATAACAACGAAATTGGGGCTCCCACAGCTGTGAAAATAACCATCCCATGCTGCTTTGCGGTATGCTAAGTGGGGTGGGAGTGCCCATGCAAATAACCAAAATACCAATGCAACACTTTCCACACTCCCCATAATTTACCACCAGATGTCAGGGTGGGGCTCATCCTGACTCTGCTTACATCTACATTCCCTTTGTCTCATCCTGGAAATGTCTTTATATCCAGCTCTGCCTAATCTCACTTCCATATAACAGAGTTATTGCTGGAAGGAGCAGGAGGAAGTTGGGGCTATGACACTGGACCAAAGAACGTGTTGATGATTGAAACCAGCACCTTTTTCACAACACTTTGCTGCAGTGTTCCACATCTGGTGAGCCTGATAATTTCCAGATCCCATTTGGTGGTGCAGGCCTCAGCACAATTAAAACAACACAAAACAACCCTGTGCTGCTTGTAAGCTGGTATGACAGGATGGGCCAGCTCTCTCCATTACCTACAGCCTCCTCTCCATCACCTTGCACAGAAAGCTCCACTAAACCGAATCCTCACATTCAGACACTCAAGAAATTATTCTTCCTCTCCATGCACTTGCGTAACTCCCATTAACTGGAGGCAAGTTACACAAGGGCATGAAGGACAACCCTTTTAGCTGAGATTTCTCCATTCCATTCTGCAGCCAGGTCTCCAGCTGTTCCATGCTATGGGGAGCTCAGGGTTACATGGTCATCACAAAACAAACTGTTTGGTAATAACTGTTTAAGGGAAACTGAATTTCTGCCTCCTGAGAGCTAAGCAGTAGCTGAAATAACTCAGGGAACAGATGCTTTAACTATAGCATGTGCCTCTTAAATGAAAACCCTTGTGGCAGAGACAACAGATTCCTTTCACAGTGCCCCATTAAAGGAGCAGCACAATCTACTTATTTTAATAGGAAGTTTTTTCCACGCTACTTTCTACCAATGCAATTGTTCGTGACGTGCTCTCAGATGCTTGCAGGAAAAAGTTCCTTCCCTATTGAGAGTGTCATTTACCTTTGAGGCACATATTGTGTTTTTGGTTTTCCCTATGCTGTGAAATGGAGCTTGAAAATACAGTACTCCTGAATTAGTTTGCATGCAGGGCCTTTCAAATTCCAGGTACCTCAAAGCAAGGAGTTGAATCCCACTTTAGTACTTCCTTGATTGCAGAAAGTCATGAGCAATCTGTGTTGTTATTTATTCGTTAACTTGTTCTCCCCCTACTGGCTCTGCAGCATAGAACACAACAAATTGTGTGGGTCCTACATAAATAGTGGCTATTGCTGTACTGATTCCCCTTATTAATTTTTGGGTTGCAGAGTTGGATATTTTTATTTAAAGAATGATAATCTGATGGGGATCATCATCCAGACTCACAGCTATAATCCTGGCACTATACATCTTCTTGGAGCGCAGCAGAGTGAGGGGTATATGATGCTCCTTCAGCACTTCTATATATACTAGCATCTAGGAAGAAGTAGTCAAGGCTCTACAATAAGGTGAACAAAAGTCAATGAATTTTTTAAAAAATAGATGTTTTTATTTAATCAGATTTTTAAATTGAAATTAAATACATTTTCTTTTTAAAAATCAGCCATATTAAAGTAAAATTAAATTGACAAACTATGGTATGTCTAACTATAATCTATTAAAATAATTTTTTAAATTTACAAAAATGATGCTGCATCAATGATCCCTCAAAATGTTAACGAGTTAAAGGAGGCTGCTTTTTTAATTATATACAGAATCTAGGGGTGAAAACGTCTAACTTTTGAGGTCAACTCAAGCTCTATAAATACATCACAATTTCATATACTTCATTAAGTATTGTGGAAGTAGAGAAAGAACTGACAGGGATTTGTAGGGGATCTTAATGCATGATAGTCTCTGTTAGCAAGAGTTAGGCTAACTGTAACCCTAATAACGCAAGATTTGTAGAAGCGAGGATTGTGTGAGGCGAGTGGAAAAGAACTGTGAGAGAAGCTGTTGTGACCTTGTGTAGAGAATGTGTAGATAATATGAAATATAGACTGGCATCTCTTTAGAAGTGAGAAAAACAAGATATCAGGATGACCTATGTATAAACAAAATGCAGCTGTTGCTTATTATTGTCTGTAACAAAAGTATAAATGTTTGCTGTAACTGTTTACCTCTTGAGAGACCTGTCTAGGAAGGGGAGACTATGTCCTAGTGCACTCTCCCCTTCTGTAGCTGCTAAACAGAATAAAGTATCTGACTTTGCTGTACCCAACCAAAAAGTGAGAACTGAGTTTTTCTCCGACAGTATGTATCTATATGATTGTCCATTTTTACAGTGGAGTAAATGCTGGTATTTATATTTTTCCAAATGGCAAGTACTTTAGTTGATAAATCAGCTAGAAGCTGATAAAGTAGGGAAGCTTGTTTTCCTCTTCCAACCTTAAATAAAAGCAAGGTGGGAGAGGCTAAGATCTGTAAGTTCTAAAAACATAAAAGGACCGGAGCCAGATTTTTAAAAGTAGTTAGGTGTCTACAGATGCAGATAGGTGTCTAGTGGGAGAGTGCCATGAGGGACATAGTTCTGACCCTAAATTAATACCTAAGTCGTTCAGAAATACTTCACTTTGGCCCTTAGGGAGAATGTTGTGACCCTTGTTGCAAATTTGAAAGAAAAAAAAGCTTCTGTAATAAAAACAAACACAAAATGCATGACTAAAAGGCAAATTTAAAATCTATTTAAATTCCCACTAAAACTACTATCTTTTACACTAATTAAGAATTAAACAACACAATTATCAAAACAAGATTACAACTGCAATTGAGATAATAAATCAATGAGTTAACAATAATATGGATTAAAAGCAACAAGAGACCAAATCATCAGATGAACACAATCAAGACTTAAATCATGAAGTTAACATAATACATGATCAATTCTTATACATATTAGCCCTGGAAACCTAAGAAACCAGTCTACTTCTCAGCCCTATGAAGCAGTACTTACACTCCTTCCTGGTTGACATTTACTACATAATTTCTACAGCTGACTCTTTCACCGAGTAATTTCTCTCTGCTATCATAACAAGTGATCAACAACCTCTACCATTCCTTATTAGCGGAGAGTGGTTTCTGTAAACACTGTTTTTACAACCCCAGGTAACTCGTGATGATTTAAAATAGGATTTACTTAGCACATGAATATCCACACACACACACACACACACACACACGTGTGCGCGCGTACACACACACACACACACAAAATACTTAAGGGTTGGGGGGAGAAAAGAGAACAGGTGAAGAGGGTTACTTAGAGAAGAGACTGGTTCTTTAATTTGATCTTCAAAACATCAGTGTCAGGACTGCCATTCAGGAAACCAGATGATGTCATCTCTGGTGGGTACTGTAGGCTGGCCAGTGGGCTTCCTCTGGGCATTTGGCTGGTCAGGCTGGCATAGCTGATGGAATTTTTGTCTCCTCTTTCCTGAGGGAGGGAGGTGTATCATCCCTTCTTGGCATTGTGGTGGCCAGGGAGGATCGCACCTTCTTTTGCGTTTACCTAGATCTTCAAGATTATGAATTTGGTTTGCTGCATCTCCCCAAAGATGATCTGAGCAACTCAGAGGATCATAGGTCTAGAATACAAATAACATGGTCTGCTTCACCTCCTGGCACCTCCCCAGAGATGATCTGAGAAAATCAGAACATTACAGGTCTCGTATCCAAATAACATGGTCCAATCCAGGTTGAAGGTGGGCAAACTTGACCTTTGGTCAATCTGGAAAGTCCCATCTCTTACTGGTAGTTCTGTAGCAATACATGTCACTAGACCACAAACACAGATGTGCTCCGAAAATGAGATTCAGAGAAGAGAACTCCATGGATGAGGTTCTGGGGTATTGTGTACAAATGATCCAAGTTCCTGTAGGTCCCTACATGCTCTAGACATGATGGATGACCCAATTATTATTTGTTACTTCACATATACTTCCACTCATCCATACTTCACTCTCTCAGCATTTCTTTAAATATTCTGGGCTTTTTAGTGGTAAAGAATCAAAGAACTAACCATTCATAGTCTGACCAGGTGAAGGGGAAGAGAGATGAGGAAAGGCAGAGTGTGTCCACCAGAGAGAAGTGAAGAAGGAGGAATTGCACACAGCTAGAAGTTTCAAACCAATACCAGGTCCTCAAAATGGAAACTTAGGAAGACACCTCTCAAGATCCAGCAGGTACAAAGGGACAGAGAAATGTAAAGGGCCACACATGTGGATGGCAGCTTGGTGCAACCTGTAAAATCAAGCTTGCTTGCAAAGAGTTATCCAACCATCCAAGGAAGATGGCCAATCCCTGTTGGAGATTCAATAGTCAGAAGACTCGAAAGAACGTTCTGCAAGGGACAGGCGGACAGCAGGATGGTGTGTTGCCTTCCCGGAGCCAAGACATGAGACTTCACTCTAAGGTTGGATAAGCTTCTGAAGTCAACTGGCAAGGATCCATTGGTGATGGCTCATATCAGCACTAACGACAGTGCGTCAAGGATATCTCACAGACAGAAGACGACTTAAGGGACCTCGAAAGCATGCTAAAGAAGAATAATGTTGAAGCGATTTTCTCAGAGAAACTTCCTCTCCCATGGGTGAAGGAAGACAGAAGACAGAAGAGTCTAGAAGTGAACTGCTGGCTAGATAAGTGATGTAGGGTTTGGGTTTTGTGTAACATTGGACCACCTTCTATGAGAAGAAGAGGCTTTATAGTTTGGATGGCCTCTGCCTCAGTAGAAGGAGGACCAATCTCCTTGGGACAGGCTGTCTAGACTAATCAGGAGAACAATAAACTAATATCAAAAAGGGAGAGTAATAAAAGGGAAGATATGAGAATTCAGCACAAAATTGAGATGTTGAGAACAATATTTGCCAAGGAATCAAAGGACAAGAGGAAAAGAAATTCCTGAATTGCCTATACACCAATGCTAGAACTCTGGGTAGAAAACAAAAGGGATTAGAATTGCTCATTTATGAGCATAAATTCAATCTAGTTAGTATTACTGAAATTTGGTGAGAAGATTCACACTATTGGAATGTTAAAATCAATGGATCAAACCTATTTAGGAAGGATAGAGTGGGCAAAAGGGGAAGGGGAGTGTCTCTCAATGTCAAAAATAGCATTACCTCCTTCCGAATCACTGATAACCTGAAAGAAAATAATTTTGAATGCTTATGAATCCATGTCCTAATAGATAAAGCACAAGTTGGGTATTAGTTGGTGTTTGCTACAGACCACCAAATTGCACCAGGGAACAGGATGACCACCTCCTTAAACACCTACTTATAATCTATAGGAAAAAACGCTGTGTGATCGTGGGGGACTTCAATTTGAGTGACATATGCTGGAGGTCTCATGCTCCCAGAAATAAAACAACCTTGGAATTTCTAAACTTTATAGATAAGTTAACTAACTCAAAAAGTGTTGCAGGCAACTTGGGGGCATCTTTTACTAGACCTTGTCTGAACAGATAAAGAGGAATTTATCACAGAACTAAAAATTAATGGTAGTTTAGGTCAGTGATTCTCAACCAGGGGTCTGCAGCTCCCACAGCCAGTTTAAGAGGAGCTGGGAGCCCTAAGCTTTGGCGCCCTGTGTGGCAGAAGCCCCAAGTCCATGGGTGGAGTTGAGGGGATACTGGGGGGGCTTTGCCCCCCAAACTACAGTGCCAGAACAGGGCAATCCCAGGGGCAGTTCCACCCCCTCAAACCTCCTCCTCTCCCCCCTGAGGCCCCGCCCCTTGGCCAGGTTGGAGGCGGAAAGCCAGAGCCAGGCACTGCAGGGCGGCGGCTGCTCTTGCTGGTGCCCTGGAGCAGGTAGCAGTGTTCCTCTCCCTGCACCTTGAGCTCCCCGCCCCACCTGCACCCTGAGCTATACCCCTCACTACACACAGCCCCTAGCTACCACTCTACCTGCACCCTGAGCAGCTTTCAAATTTTGTGAGCTGAGCCCCCGCTTTGATTTATAATTTTTGTTTGTATCCCCCCCAGCCCAGACAGACTGGGTGGGCTGCTGAGGTGAGTCAGGAAATGGATGTGGTGCTCCCTCCCTGGGTCACACCCCGCCAAAATAGAAGTCAAACTATGCCTATGCCCAAGCCCCCACCACCATCACACAACAGCCAAAGCCTGAAGCCCCAGCGCTCCACAGGGCTAAAGTCCAAAGCACCCCTGCCCAGCAGCTGAAGCCCAGACCCCTGAGCTAGCTCCCCTTCGCCATCCCACTGGGCCCCAGAGCTTTTATAGCATGTTGAGGGGGGATCAGAAAGAAAAAGATTGAGAAACCCTGGTTTAGATAACAAGTAATCATGATTTGTTATGTGCAAGTGGACCAATTATATATATATATATATTGGTGCTTTAATAGGGCCAATTTGACAAAGCTGAAAACAATTAAGAGTTAAATCAGCTGGGAGGAAGAATTTAATCAGAAAAACATGAATGATAATTGGGAATCTTTTAAGAACACCTTACTAGATGCCCAAAAAGCCACAATTGAGAGAGAAGGCCATACTAGTTAAAACAACCTGGTATATAAGGGAAGTGAAGACAATTATAAAATATATATGTATAACAAGTGGAAGAAAGGGATGTTGATAGTAATGAATATAAATTAGAAGTTAGGAATTGTAGAAAATTGATAAGATAAGGAAAGGTTCAGAATGAGAAATTTAGGGCCAGCAGAGTTAAGGATAATAAGTAGTATTTTTTAAAATATATTAGCAACAAAAAGAGTCCAGACAATGGTATTGTTCCACTACTCCATGAAAATGGCAGAATTATCAATAATAATGCAGCAAAGGTCAGAGTGTTCAATAAAATATTTCTGTTCCATTTCTCAGGAAAAAAACAGATTATATAATCTCATCATAATATGATGATAACACTCTTTCCATTCCACTAGTATCCCGGATGAGGTTAAACAGCTACAAAGGTTAGACAGTTTTAAATCAGCAGGTCCAGATAACTTGCATCCAAGAATTTTAAAAAACCAAACTGAGGATCTTGCTGGACCATTAATGTTGATTTTCATTAAGTCTTGGAGCACTGGGGAAATTCCACAAGACTGGAAGATAGATAACGATGTGTCAATTTTTAAGATGGGTAAAGGGGATGACCCAGTAATTACAGGCCTGTCAGCCTGACATTTATCCCTGGCAAGGTAACAGAGCGGCTGATATGGGACTCAATTAATAAAGAATTAAAGGAAGGTTATGTAATTAAAACAAATCAACATGGGTTTATGGAAAATAGATTCAATCAAACTAACTTGATATCTTTGATGAGATTACAAGTTTGGTTGATGAAGGTAATAGTGCTGATGTAATATACTTTGACTTGATACCACACAACATTTTGATTAAAAAACTAGAACAATATAAAATTAACATTGTGCAGATTAGAAACTAGCTAATTGATAGATCTCAAAATGTAATTATAAATGGTGAATCATCATCTATCTGATGTATTTCTAGTGGGGTCCCCCAGGGATTGGTTCTTGGCTCTATGCAATTTAACATTTTTATCAATGACCGGGAAGAAAACATCATCAAAAATCATCACTGATAAAATATGAAGATGACAAAAACTTTGGGAGTGGTAAATAATGAGGAGGACAGGTCACTAACTCAGAGTGATCTGGATTGCTTGGTAACCTAGGCGCAAGAAAACAATATGTATTTTAATACAGCTAAATATAAATGTATACATCTGTGAACAAAGATGGTAGGCCATACTGACATAATGGGGGACTTTATCCCAGGAAGCAGTGAAATCAAAAAAGATTTGGGGATCCTGGTGGACATTCAGCTGAACATGAGCTCTCAATGTGACTCTATGGCCGAAAGAGCTAATGTGATCCAGGGATGTATAAACAGGGGAATCTCGAGTAAGAGTAGAGAGGTTATTTTACCTCTGTATTTGGCATTAGCACAACCGCCGATGGAATACCGTGTCCAGTCCTGGTGACACAATTCAAGGACGTTGATCAATTGGAGACAGTTCAAAGAAGAGCCACAAGAAGGATTAGTAAACATGCCTTATAATGATAAACTAAATAGATTGTTAGACTAAAAAAGTTCAAAGAAAAGCTGAAGTCTGTAAGTATCTACATAGGGAACAGGCAGTTAATAACGGTCTCTTCAGTCTAGCAGAGAAAGGTATAACACAATCCAAAGGCTGGAAGTTGAAGATAAACAAATTCAGACTGGAAATAAGGCGTAAATTTATAACAGAAAGTAATTAATCATTGGAACAATTTATCAAGGGTTGTGGTGGATTCTTCACCACTGACAATTTTTAAAATCAAGATTGGATTTTTTTTTCTAAACGACATGCTTTAGGAATTATTGTGGGGAAGTTTTATGGCCTACGTTTTATGGGATGTCAGAACAGAGGATCAGAATGGTCTATTCTGGCCTTGGAAAGGGTCATCTCTAAGCAAAACAGCTGTCAAATTTTGTTAACATAAACCTTATTTAAGCTAAAGAAATAGTAAGAGTTTTCAGAACAAGAAAACTTTATAGACTAGGCCTCACTGAAATAGGCACTATGAGGAAAATGGGCCTATCTGTATATTTAGATACCTAAATAAGTTTAAAAATCTGGCCAATAGTGACCAAAAACATTCAGTTAATATCTGTTTAATAAATCAGTTAATTTTAAATGTGAAACTTGTTTTGATAAGGGGAAAAAGTAAGTTTATGTTTCCACCATTTAAGGTAGTTTCATTTAATAAACAATTTTTAAACATGGGTTTTGTGCTTTTTAATTGAATTCCCATTTCCATCCAAATATAGTTCATCACAGATCAAGAGTAAAAAAGTTATCATTCAGTAAATAAGAAATTACTCATTCACTATTTTCTAACAAATTAAAAATAAATGTATGTTACATTATATAATTGTTTAAATAAGTCTGTGTGTGTAGATATGGGGTATCCGCCCGGTTAGCAAAAAAGTAACAAATTTACTACAAAGACTATATATAGCTGAAAATTGATGTGTTTGAATGGTTATATCAACCAATGAGAATGAACCTCTCTTTAGGAATACAACTAAAGTACAAATGCAAAACAAGATTAAAGTAGATGATTTAAATCAAGGTTTCCTGCCTGCTGATTTAAATAATGATTAGAGTCAGATTTAAATCAATCCCCTCCTGCTCCACCTTGCAGGCATCAGCCTTTTACAGCAGGGAAGGATGAACACCACTCTTTTAATACTCAATCATTGCTACTTTTTCAAATCAGGCATTCATCTCCTGTAACAAGGTATAGACAACCTCCACTTCCTCAGGGGTTAAATGCACTCTGCCTCCAGTATTCTGCAACATTCCCCGCAGTGACAGCAAGAGAGTGGGAACGAGAATCAACCCTAAGCATCCCAAATTACAGTGTACAGCACTGTTCCCTTAAGTCACTGGGACTGATGTTTGCAATTGCAAAGAAGGAAAAGTTGACCAATTCCCACTCAAAGAGTTCAGCTTTGGCAACCGCAGATATTGTGATAAGTTTCATCACCGCAGGCCCATGAAAGAGTCATGACTGTAGCTGACCAATGGAGAAATATTTAATAAGTACCACATGCTTCCCAATTGCTTTAAGACACAATGTATCCTAAAAAACAACAACACGACAACTGTGCAGCTGCCTGAATGGATCATGACTTAGGTATTTGGTTTGCAATTGTATCTTACAACAAAGCAATAAAACCACATGCAGCAGAAGGCAAGAGAATAAAGAGATGCAAAATGACGGTACTGATAGAGGACATACGATCAGCACAAATCTGGTGAGAGGTGGGAGGCCACAGCTGCAACTTAAGGTACAGGGGCTTGTCTCCTTATCAGCTCTGATTGAGTTACTCCCATGGCTCTGATCTGATAATACTGCCTTATGGTACATCCAGGGCTCCCCATGTCACTTAAAGGATACAGTTAACCTCCGTATATACCTTTCCTTGCCTCTCAGGCTCCCATACCCATAGCCCTCACGCCACTGTCCTACATTTATTTCCTTCCTCTTCCCATCAGATTTACACCCTCTGCCTCCATAATATCTACATGTAACTCTTGTCACGCTGAGGAACTGCCACATTTCCTAATAAGTAAAAGACAGTTTCTTGATTTAGTTAATAATAAGACACATGTAGTTAGGAAGTAGTAAGGCCAGATGATGCAATGGCATAGTCCAAAACCCTTTTATAGCAGGAGTTAGGGGTTCAAATCCAACTTTCTGTAACACACAAAAAAGTGAGTTTGGTAGGTTCCTCCTAGACCCCATTTAGGGCCTCATTCTGCGCCGGGGTAGTCTGCTCCTGAAAGTTAGCGGGTCCTCCTAGTCAGCCTGCCCAGTCATTTACAGACCTGGGAGATACTGAGGAGAGAGGAGTGGTCTCGGTAGAAAGAGGTGTTTGGGCTGGGGGCGGGGAAATCCTGTTACTGTTTCTTTAAGGGTAAAGAGCCAGGATCACTGCAGAGAGGGTGAGACAGGGCCCCTCCCCCAAATAATTGGGGATGAGCTCAGAGAAGGGGACCAGCATAAATACTGCCTCTTCCCTCAAAGCAAGGCAGACACCAGAAGACATCAGGAGGGCAAAGCTAGCCTGCTGAGCAGCCTGATTAAGGAAAAGGGGTCAGCCAAAGGAGAGGCTAACAAAGATCCTACAGGGGGCTAATCCATTACTCAGCTCCAGAGAGGAGAGCTGAGGGGTCCTGCGTAAGGAAGGACTGAAAAGAAATAAACCAGAAAAGCAACTGGGGAGTGTTCCAGAAACAGTCACAGGGAAGAAGGAAGGAACCAGAGAAGACAAACGTTCTAGGCATATCTGAGTAAGGTCCTTCTTATGCTTATGGCTGTTATTAATAAATGAGACCTTTGGGAGGGGGGGAAGGAATGGGGGCTTTAGATTAAAAAAAAATCTGTCTAGACTTGTTTAGAACCCAGGTGATGGAAAGTAAAACTCACCTATGGTGCCACGCCTGACCAAAAGGGAGCACACCAGGGTGACCTCCATGTCATCACAGAGCCAAAGCCACTGAAGTCAATGGAAAGATTCCATTTCAATGAGCTTTGGCTCAGGCCCTTTAACTTCACTGAAATCTGGCACAAGTAGCATTCTTTATGCTCAAGGAGGCCAAGTCCCGAAAGAGCAAAGGATCATGTGGATCAGAATTGGGGTGTAGTATTGGCAAAACTGTGAGGAAAACACTTGCAGTATTGTCTTGCTCAGAAAGAGAAAGAAGCCTTTTTTGAAAATAAAAATTCAAGTGTCACTGAATTCAGTCCCCATGAAAAGGCCCCTCCTCCTTTAATTATCTAGTGTATGTTCTGGACAAGGAATGCATTACTTTTTACTGTTAGCAGACTCAGTTTAATTTCATTCCTACAAGAAAGGCTTGTAAGATACGATGGAGAAAATGTCAGGGGCACTATAACTAATGGTACAAATTTCAATGGCAATTATTTCCTAGCAATCATTTTATCATTTGCAGGGTTTCACAGCATAGGTCAAACAGCTATTTTCTTCTTATACCCTGCAAGCCATACGCAGTGCAAAAAAACCCCAAAACCAACCACGCCTAGGAAAATAAAGTAACAACATCGCTGGTTCTTGAAACAAAATTGAATTGGTGGATTATCTTTCTAAAGTAGATTTATCTACTCAACCTCTGTTTGACATCTCAGTCCTTAACTCCATTTAAAATAAAAAAAAATCACTCTATACAGTTAGTCATTACACACACACACACAAATTTGTTAAAATTCCCTCAACAGTCTTAGTGGGGTGACATTATACCCGTTCATTTACTGGAGGACAAAAAAAATAATTTGATATTCAGCGATGAGGAAAGCAGCTTAGCTGTGGGGCTGCTTTGGAGACAAGATGCGGCTTCCCTAACGCAACAGACAAGTTCCCAGTGATCAAACCAACTTCCAATATGTATATTGTTTACCCTGTTGTTTTCCTTCCATGTTTACTACCATATTCTAAGGCCTGATTCAAAGCCCTTTGAGGTCAATGGGCTTTGAATCAGGTCCTAAATAGAGCAATCCCAACCATACATAAAATATTCTGCATCTGCACCTTTTTTTGTAGGGGAGGAAATTACTTATTTCTACTACTTGAAACTATTAACAGTGCTTTACCTGCATCCTGCTCACTGCTGTTATCCCAATAGCAACCAGATAGATTCTACCTCCCCATCCTAAAAGAACAGTGTGACATTACACCCCATATTCTTCACAGAAATATGGTTATGATACGAATATGGCATAACTAAGATATACTTTATGCAAGATGGCTCATGTAAGATATCACTGGAAAGGTTATGATTTACTAAATGTGATTATTCAATTTGCATGCATGTATCATTTCTGTATCTGAAGTTAGGAATATTGACTATGTAACAATTACAACTGTGTGCGCAGTTGGGGAGAAAGGGGGATGCCCTTCAGACAATCCTCCTGAATGACCCATTTAAGAAGAACACTAGAACTCTGAAAAAAATAATCTCCCATCTTCCTGGGATGCTTCATTGACACTTCAAGCTTAGGTGATAATGTCACCTGATGGAAAACAACCCCATGGACACTACTGGTACTTTTCCACTGTAGGGGGATTCCCACCTTAGGTAAATCCTTTTTAAGGGCTGGGGGAGGGGGGTTGGACTCTCCTCCATTGCCTACCCAAGAAGAAAGCCTGCTGAAAGTACCTGAGGGGAAAGGCAGAGGTGAGTCCAGATTGGGACAGGGGTCCAGTCTGTAAACAGAGATAACTGGAACTCTAAGCTACAGAAAATCTGCATCCTGCCTAATTCAACATTTAGGGTGAGAAATTACATTTTGTAACCTGTTTCTTTACTGAATTAAGCTTAGTTTGTGTGTTTTGTTTTATATGCTTAGTAATCTGCTTTGTTCTGTTTGCTATCCCTTATAACCCGTTAAAATCTGTCTTTTGTAGTTAATAAACATTTCTTGTTCATAACATAACCCCATTTGTGAAATCCATATCTGGGGGTGCAAGAAACTGTGCATCTCTCTCTCTTCACATTGAGGGAGGGGGCGATTTTTATGAGTTTGCAAGGTACAGATCTCTCTATGCAGCGCAAGACAATATACCCTGGGTCTGCACTCCAAGGGAGATGGGCACCTGAGTGCTGGGGCAAGTCCCTTAAACTGAGTCTTCCCAGAGCTGATCTCAGTGTCTGTGTCTTTCTGCAGCTGAGTGTGGCCCTGCCTGTGTGTGCTAGGGGAGGCTTAAGAGCCTGGCTCAGCAAAACAGGGTAAAGGGGGCCCAGGCTGGCAGAATAGGAGGGCTCAGTGCTATCCCAGTACATCAGGTGGTGCCTTAAAGGGGGGCAACCCATCACAAACTGTTCTCTGCAAATCATGTGCAACTGGAAGAGTTGGATTTTGAGGCTAAATCAGTACACAGTTTTCATACTGGCACAGCAATCAGTATTCTCCAATGGAAGTTATTTACAGCTACTGGGGATAGAGAGCACAAAAAAAGATGTCTCACTGGAAATATCAGATTTATTTACAGTAACATTTCCACTAACTATGTTATCCACTTGTGGGTAAAAATGATGAGTCCAAAACCAGTGTAAGTAAATCTAAATATATGAAATAGTTTGGATAGTTGGGATTCTCTCCACATGGAATGACAAGAAATAGCCTCTTGGGAAGAGGGAAACTACAAAGACAACATACCATGTCATAGGTGATGTCTGAGAACACCATATTACTATGTTAGAAAGGGCCTGATTTAAAAAAAAAATTAAAAGATGCCTATTTGCATGCATGCAATTACCATGTAAATCCCAAAATTGCAATAGGCATGCATGCAATGATAAGTGCAGATTGCAGCAGAGACCTCAGGCCTTACCTTATGAAAATCAGACCCTGAATGTCATACAATAAACTCCAAGGATCAGATTATCAAGGGCATTAAGGCACCTAAAGATACACATAAGCACCCATAAGGCACCTATTAGCATCTGAAATCTGGCCCTAAATGCATACCAAGAGCCAAATTCCAGCTGTGGCCCGTAACAGGCGTGATGGACAGGCATGCAGCTTTTGCAGTGTATTAACCTGCACCCACATTCTAACAGAGAAAAGCCCCATGGACAGCTCTCTTCATAGAGTCTACCGGGAGTAAACTCAATCTGCATAGGGAAGGCTGTTCATAGGAGACATTGGTAATCAAGAAACTATGAGCAGCAGCGAGGGCTAGTGGAGAGACCACAGGACTGGATCTCAAGAGCCCTGGGTTCTATTTCCAGCTCTGCCACTGGCATGCTGTGTGATCTGGGAAGGGAGTCACTTCCTCCCTCTGCATATGTCTACACTGCAGCTGAGAGTGAGCGCCCAACCCAGGTAGACAGACTCTCACTAGCAGGGCTTGAGCTATCATGTTAAAAACAGCAGCGTGGCTGGGGTGGTAATTTGTGCTACCCACCTTAGCTTGGACCCAGGGGCTGAGATGGGCTGCAACATCCATGCAGCTATTTTAGCACACTAGCTTGAGCCCCACTACCAGGGGATCTGGCTACCCACACTGGGAGACTTGCCCCCAGCTGCAGTGTAGACACAGCCTCTGGGCCTCCATTTCCCCTCCCCACTCCTTTGTCTGTCTAGTTGGATTATAAACTCTTTGGAGCAGGGGCTGTCTCTCACTATGTGTTTGTACAGTGCCTAGCACAATGGGGCCCTGATCTCTGTTAAGGCCTCTTGGAACTAATGTAATACAAACAAAAAATGGAGGCCAGCTCCCTCCCCGCCCACACACACCACCACCACCACCCTCTAGGCCATGTCTCCCAAATCCTCCCCAACTTCTGTTGTAAGTTTGGTTAATTGAGTGATTTTTGGAGGATTTGCTGAGTTTTCCCATGCATGGCCATACGCAGCATTAGCCCTTGAGTTGTAGAGTCTTTAAATCATGCATTGCATGTATTTAATCATTTTTTTTAAACAAAAATATGCAAGCAGCAGGCTTGAGGGTTGTGCCTTTGGCATTTTATAAAGGTCACCCTTTCATGTAGAGGAAAAGAGGGTTGAAAGTTAATTAAATTATATTGAATACGCATCCAGATTCTCCAAAGCAAGCGCTTTAACATCTGTAAACAACAGCCAGTGCTTTTAGAGGTATTTTGAGGATGTGGTCATCAGATAAATCTGACTGTGGGGCTTGTAAGAAATTTGGCTGCATTGTGCATATTTTGTTTGTAAGTTCCCTCAAAGGTTTTTTTTACCATATTGGGAGTAGTTTACTACTTAGATGCTGAACACCTCCTGTTAGAAGCATTCTAAACCTAGTGTATAATAACAACTGTTCATGCCTCAGACTATACAGGCTTATGATGGCAATAATAGCCTTTCAGATGGGACCTTTTGTGCTGATGGGTATTAACACATGCATAGCAGAAGGATTCCGACAGTAATAAAGTAACTTGAATCCTGTCAAAGGCCAAAGTAATTTCAGCCATTATGTTAGTGGGTGCGTGCTGCGAGCATGTAACAAAATACGATCACTGGGAAGCATGTGGGAAGCTTATGATTTTCTTAAATTCATCTGGCATAAAATGCACACATTCTGTGTAACTGGTTCTGTGGCCATGATAGACCTGCATCTGATTCTTTCTCATACTGTACAGTGCATCTATTACATGCCTTAATTAGGCCTCATGCCTACAAGCTACTCTGGGCAGGCAGCCCCTGGCAACCATGCGTAGTAACTTGCAGGTTTGGGGCATTAGCAAACAATGACAGGCATTAAAAAAATGACAGCCAAGAGATCCACTCAATGGTGCAGCACGTTCCCACCTTATGGGAGGAGCTCCCAAAGAAAGCAGGAATTGATGGCTGCATGGAAGTGGCTGCCTGAGTTGAAGAGGATGGGAGGCGTTGCCACGTATATTAAAATTCATAGACAGCCCCAATTTTCACAGGGCTTCCCCATGTCCTGCAAGCCAGTCTGCAAGTTAATTAATACCACAGCACATGCCAGGCTTCCTTATGCAGCATCACAACTATTGTGCCTCTGCATACTGATGCTGTGTCAGCAAGCAATGTGTGTGTCGTGATATATGGAGGCAATGTCCCACACTGACATCAAGACATGAATCTGATGCAGTATTGTGGCATGATGTTCCCAGGAAAGAAACAAAAAAGAAAGAAAGATGTTGCCCTGTGGTAGGGGCACCAGCAGGCAAGTGCTGCTGTCATGAATGCTAAATTCTGTGGGGAAGGGACAAGAGTTTAAATAGATTCCTTGCCCTGGACAAGAATGAGAAATGACAATCTACAAACGAAACAGTGAAAACCCTCCACCCATTCTAGATTGTCCTATCTACCTACCTGTTACTATCATCTGTGTGATTAGGAACATAGGAGTTGCCATCTGGGATCAGCCCAGTGCTCCATCTAGTACAGGATCCTGTGACAGTGGCCGGTATCAAGTGCTCTAGATAAGGTGCAGGAAATCCTGATTGTTAGATGGTTTGTCAAAAGCCTTAGAGGAAATTCCATCAAAAGATCTGGATCAGACAGGCCATCCAAGGGGCAGCACATTTCAAGGAGGTTACAGGTTCTTCTGATAAATAACTCTATTGACAGGGCTCAGCTACCCTGCAGCAACAGGTTTAGAGTGTGGTCCTTGCTGTTTCGTACCCTCCTTTCCAGCTAGGTTAAATGAGGCACCAGTGTTACACACTGAATCAGTAGCTCACATCAGTCTGAATCCCCAACCCCGTCTCCTACACTGAGCACTGAATTACACATTCTTTGTCATCCTAAGGAATAGCAATGGGGAAGATAGTTAATGAACTGGAAGTACAATGTCCCCTCTTCTTAAGATTGTTCTTGTGCATATTATATAAAAAGGTCTGGGTTTGTAATGAACTTCAAGTGGCGCCCAGGGGCACAGTCAGGGCCTTTCACCAGTTACAGAAACCCCAGTACAAATTGTCTCTTTGGATGCCCAGCTGTTCTCATCTAATAAGCACTGACAAAAAGCAACTGGGTCTATGATCTGCACATAGGTTCAGAGAGCTTAAATTAGTGTTAGAACAGCAGTAGCCGTTGTGGAAAACAGGCTGCTGCTTAAAAGACCAAAAGAAAAAATTAAAAATAGGTTTCCTGCTCCAGATTTTATTAGTGGCAGACACATTGATAAGACTCAAAAGTCTAACTAGCCTGCCTAATCAATGCTGTTAAAGCAGAGCCTGTTTTTGTTCAGAAAAATAAATATCTTAAAGAGAGAGACCTTGCCTGGATCAGTGCCCTTTGTTTTAATAAAGCAGGCAATAAGGCCATATTTTGGGCCAGATCCCCAGCTCATGTAAATTATTGTTGCTCCACCGATTTCAATGGGGATATGCCAATTTACGCCAGCCAAGGATTTGGGTCAATTTTGCTATTTTTTGATTGTTCACTTTGCTCTTATGTTGTCAAGTAAGGTAGACAAAATCCTTGTGCCAGAAAGCTTGCTGGGATCTGCTCTATATAGGGCTTACCTTCTCCTCATGACTGGTTCTTCATTGGATGCCTTTGACCACATGGGATGCAAAATCTTTTCACTCTGTCACTGCATTCCCCCTGCCAATTACACCCATCTAACCAGCTTCCTCACAGGAGAGTGGAGTCCACTGTCCTTGACTGAACTGACCCCAAAACACCACAGCCAATTCCCTCTGTAATGATGGGAGGCCAAAATCACCTCCAAGGTATGTCCCGCCGGACCTGCCTCTCCAGAAATGTAATGGAGACACTGTCTCCAATTAGTGGACTAATCCAAGGTTATTTTCAGTATAAGAAAAGCTAGAACTCCTGGCAGTCCACAAAGCCCTAAGCAATATGCACAACCACCTAGGCACCAGATGCCAGTTTGTCAGATTACAAAATATTGTCTTACCTGACCCAACTGGGAGACCCCAGGTTGCAATGGATGGCCACTCTGGCTATAGATATATCTATGGCAAGTATAGCCTCACCACTTAGCTCATGTAAAAAGAAGCATCCATGAACAGAGATAGTCATCTGTAGCCAGAGATAGACTTATCTATAAAATACCAGTGGAGAATCTTCAGAGGGGAATGTTTGCCAGCTCAATCACAAAACTCCAGCATTCTTCTTTGAGATTCCCAAACATGAAAGCAGTGGGAGGAAAGATGTATTCTTAATTCTTTTATCAAGCCCATGTATCTACCTCAAAATGGGTCAATGCAGTTTGGCAAGCTGCAGGCTTTTAGTATCAGATACTCCTCTCCTCAAGGCAGAAATAAGTTATACATTCATTCCCTGATTTCCCAAATAACAAAAACAAACTACAACCCACAGATTTGTTTAGATTCATTCCACAGAATTGAATGGCATCACAATAGAGATTAATTTGGCCAACTATCTTTGATTTTAAGAAAGGGTAGTTGTGTTTATTCGGAAAGAATAAAAAAGAAAGAAAGTTTTGCCACACCCAGCTTATTCCACTAAATGTTTATTAATAAATAAATAATAAAATATAGGATACATGTATATACATGCTCTCATCTCATCATCTTTCCCATCTTTGAGTACACTTCAGTCCCTTTGTTTGTCTAAAACATCAACATCCATCTTTTCCTCTCAAAGGAAGGCCACATCTCAAAGGACTCATTTCAGAAGCAGAAGACAAGGGCCCCCTGTTACTTCTTCTAAAGTCCCTTATGTCTTCTCCAAAGCTCTCTCCATCCACTGTGGCTTTTTTAGCCAATACTGTAGATTTTATGCTACATCTCAAATTCCCAGGAGAACATGAATTGAATATGTACGGCCAGATCTTCAAGCAGGGCAATGTGCTGCAGCTCATACATTGAAGTCAATGGGACTACATAGATGCTTAAAATTAAGCATGCACTTCAGTGCTTGGCTGGAACAAGGCCATGGTACTGATTTCTATGGACTTCCATTGAGTTACACCAGCTGAAGATCTGGCCCTTTCATTTCTTCTTGGGACAAGAATTCCTTTATTCAAGTTCACATAGTCATAAGAATTTTATGTTCGTCTCAGACACAAGAGAAAAATATCATCTCTGATGTTCAAAGACAGGTTTACATGCTCCGAGAGGTTTACAAGGTTCACTTTCATTTTTTGTTATGTTGTTCCACACTGTGAATGCTAATGTTACATTGCTGACACTCTAGCCTCTCTCATGATACGTGGTGCAAAATCCATGGTGAGGGGACAGCCAAGCAAATTTTACAGGGGACTGACTCCAACAACCAGCATTTTCATGCAAGGATCTGTTTTGCCTCCTCCATTTCTAACTGAAAAGGGATACGGGGAAAGAGGATGAGAGAGAACAAACCACACATAACAAAGTTTAATGCACTCCCTAGAGGCACTC
The DNA here is from genome assembly GCF_020497125.1 of Mauremys mutica. Taxonomy (NCBI): domain Eukaryota; kingdom Metazoa; phylum Chordata; order Testudines; family Geoemydidae; genus Mauremys; species Mauremys mutica. The sequence goes on from NC_059075.1 coordinate 111,495,154, forward strand.
AGAGTCTATGGTGATTAGGGACAGTATAGCGAGAACAGAACCGAAGGTAGAAAAAGAATATGGGTGAAATCTTGGCCCCCACTAATTTCTATAAAGCCAGGATTTCATGCTATATCTCTATTTCTTTCAAATAAACCTGTCCTTAAAATCAAAGGTAATTATTTTCCATTTAAGAGGTTCTCAAGCTGTGTCCATCAGGTAATGGAACAGTTCATTTAGGTTGACAGGTTTCAGAGTGATAGCCGTGTTAGTCTGTATCAGCAAAAAGAATGAGGAGTACTTGTGGCTCCTTAGAGACTAACAAATTTATTTGGGCATAAGCTTTCGTGGGCTAAAACCCACTTCACTGGATGCATGCAGTGGAAAATACAGTAGGAAGATATATACATACACACACACACACACACACACACACACACACACACAGAACATGAAAATATGGGTGTTGCCATACCAACTATAATGAGACTAATCAATTAAAGGTGGGTTATTATCAACAGGAGAAAAAAAACTTTTGTAGTGATAATCAGGATGGTCCATTTCCAACAGTTGACAAGAAGGTGTGAGTAATAGTAGGGGGGAAATCAGCATGGAGAAATAGTTTTTACTTTGTGTAATGACCCATCCACTCCCAGTCTTTATTCAAGACTAATTTAATGGTGTCCAGTTTGCAATTTAATTCCAATTCTGCAGTTTCTCGTTGGAGTCTGTTTTTGAAGTTTTTTTGTTGGAGAATTGCAACTTTTAGGTCTGTAATTGAGTGACCAGGGAGGTTGAAGTGTTCTCCGACTGGTTTTTGAATGTTATAATTCTTGATGTCTGATTTGTGTCCATTTATTTGCATAGAGACTGTCCAGTTTGGCCAATGTACATCGCAGAGGGGCATTGCTAGCACATGATGGCATATATCACATTGGTAGATGTGCAGGTGAACACCCTGATGGTGTGGCTGACGTGATTAGGTCCTATGATGGTGTCCCTTGAATAGATATGTGGACAGAGTTGGCAACAAGGCACCTCAGAAGTCACAGTCCAGGGCCTAAGGGCTTGTATACACAGCAATTACTGTAACTCCTTGCTTAACACTGTAGTTATGTTAATGAAAAATGCGACTTTAATTGAAATGATGTTAAGTTAATCCAATTTCCTCATAAGAATTAATGTAAATGCGGGAGTTAGGTTCCAGGGACATTTTTTTCACCAGACAAAAGACTATATACATACATACACTGTGATGGGGCAAGGCCAGATGGCTACAGTAAAGTAGTGAGGAACAGGTATGTTAGCCCCAGGCTAAACAAATCCCTGGTACCCTGGTAACCAAATGGCAGTTGCTCCAGGTTAATCAAGACACCTGGGGCCAATTAAGATCTTTCTAGAAGGCAGTGGAGATAGCTACATTGATTGGGACACCTGAAGCCAATCAAGGGCTGGCTGGAACTAGTTAAAAGCCTCCCTGTTAGTCAGTGAGGTGTGTGTGTGTGAGGAGCTGGGAGCAAGAGGTGCAAGGAGCTGAGAGTGAGAGGGTGAGCTGCTGGAGGACTGAGGACTACAAGCATTATCAGACACCAGGAGGAAGGTCTTGTGGTGAGGATAAAGAAGGTGTTTCGAGGAGGCCATGGGGAAGTAGCCCAGGGAGTTGTAGCTGTTGCACAGCTGTACCAGGAGGCACTATAGATAGCTGCGATCCACAGGGTCCTGGGCTGGAACCCGGAGTAGAGGGCGGGGCCGGGTTCCCCCCAAACCTCCCAATTCCTGATCAGACACAGGAGGAGTTGACCCAGACTGTGGGTTCCACCAGAGGAGAAGATCACTGAGGTGAGCAAATCTGCTAATAAGCGCAGGACCCACCAAGGTATAGGAGGAACTTTGTCACAATACACACACACGCAGAGTATAAGTTTTAAACAAACAATATAATACTGTACACAGCAATGATAATTGTGCAGCTTGGTTGAAGTGCTGAAGTCAGAGGGTGGGATATTTCCCAGGGAATGCTTTATTGCTAAATGATGAACTAGTACTCAGCTGAGCCCTCAAGGGTTAACACGTTGTTAATGCAGCCTCACACTCTACAAAGCAGCATGAATGGAGGGAGGAGAGACAGCATGGCAGACAGAGACACACATCCTGTATGCCTGTGTGAGAGAGAGATGTGCATTACCCCTTTAAGTACGCTGACACCACTCTAAGTACATTGCTTTTTTAAGTAGATCAGCAAGTTGAGAAAGCTGAGCCCCCCTACCCCCCCACCCCATGGAGATGGGGTAAACGGAGGCAGGAGCAGGGGGGACACCTTGACATTAGCCCTCCTCTTCACACACACACACCCCCCACAGCAAGCAGGAGGCTCCCAGGAGCAGCTCCAGGGCAGAGGGCAGGAGCAGCACACGGCAGTTGGGGAGGGACAGCTGAACTGCCGGCAGGGAACTTAGGGGAGCGGGGAGCTGATAGAGGAGCTGTTGGTCCACCCTGGTTCCAAGCCCCCACGAGTTAGCTGCAACGGGCTGCTCTTTCTGCAAGCAGTGGACAAAGCAGGCAGATGCCAAACAACGTTATAAGGGAGCACTGCACAACTTTAAATGAGCATGTTCTCTAATTGATCAGCAACAAAATGACATTAACCCGGACGACTTTAAGTGAGGAGTTACTGTATACAGTTTGAAACAGCAAGAGATCAAAGTGCATCAGGGAACATTTTGTGAGCAGCATCAGGATCCATGTGGCCACAAACCGCACAGCAGGCTGGTGCACTGTAGATTTTCACCCCGGCTTGCCATTCACTGAATCACCCTACAGCCAAACCCTTAGCTACAAGACCATCCTTGCTGTGTTAAAGCTCACTGAGGCATCTGAAATACGGGGTGACTAAAGACTTCATCTTACATTGTGCTGGATCCTCTCTGGAGCTGCAGAGAATCTTGAACTGCCAGTGAGTGCAATGAAGTTGAGGGCGCTTAGCACGTTGCATAGTCAAGCCTGACACAAATCACAAGGGAAACCAACCTAACCTTCTCCATCTGCACCCCCCAAGCCATCCTAACCACCATAAGAGTTGGCCATGCTTGCCCTCATGTTTGAGCACACTATGGAACATTTTGTGTTTGCTGCATGTACTGTTAATTTTAAAAGGGACATTCCAATTGTTTATACCAGGGGTCGGTAGCCTCTGGCACGCAGCTCGCCAGGGTAAGCACCCTGGCGGGCTGGGCCAGTTTGATTATCTGCCGCGTTGGCAGGTTCAGCGGATCGCGGCTCCCACTGGCCGCGGTTTGCCGTCCCAGGCCAAGGCGGGAGGTGAGAAGCCGCGGCGCATCCCGCAGCGCTTCCCGCCACCCCCATTGGCCTGGGACGGCGAACCGCGGCCAGTGGGAGCTGCGATCCGCCGAACCTGCTGATGCGGCAGATAAATAAACTGGCCCAGCCCGCCAGGGTGCTTACCTGGCGAGCCGCGTACCAGAGGTTGCTGACCCCTGGTTTATACCCAAAACATCAACTGTAAATCCTGTTATAATAAAGAAATGTCACCGGCTTACAAAATGAACTAAAACAATAAAAAGAGGTTTATTAAAGGATTACCCAGCACAGACACACCTGTAGTGTTGAAAACGCAAACAATGTAATGAAAGTGTCAAAAAACACAAAGTGAAGCATATTATTTTTATAAAGTTAAATGGACCAGATTGGTTTCACTGTCCAAAGTGAGTGATATGCACATTTCCTGTTTTAGGGCCCAATTCAATTTTTTTATTGAGTTAAATGGGCGTTATTACAAGACAGGGTTAAAGATTTTAATTTTGATAGTGTCCTTTCTAAGGTTATGTCCCAACACTGGTACTCTAGTATATTTTAAAGTTTCTTACACTTACACTTCAAAAATAGCTATACAATTACATTTAATATTCAGCAACTGTTACCTGTGAAATGATTTTTAAATCATAATTCCAAGAACCATTTCATTAACATTTATCAGATTAATGCTAAAACATCAAAATGAAAGAACTGTGTCAAACATTTAATTTATCCAACAAATTATGGAAAAACCACAGAGTGAAAAAACAGGATTTTGTTGGTTGATTTTCTCCATCTCCATCATTTTAAACAAGCAAATCATTACCATAAATTCTGATTTGCAGCACAGTTCTTAATGCAGAGACTTTGATGGCAAGGAAATAGATGTACATTATGAGCTGTAGGAGAGCAAAACAGTAAAGCGCTCTCTGGTTCCTACATAATTTAATTCACTTCTGACCTGTAAATACTCAAAAGAATGATACTGTTTTTAAGAAGATGTGTTGTTTAGATGATACATATTAAGTGTGGGGGGAAAAATAAACCCCACATTTATAAGCACTTCCCTGCCTGTTTCCTTCAGGTATTAAAAAGTGTGCATATGAGTACTGCAAGTCACAAGTGAATGATTTTTAGATGTATCCAAGTATCTAGCAACCTTATAGTCCAGAACCAGACTAGCAAAGAAGCCTTCGTAAATCTATGGCCTAGTGGAGAGAGCGGACTAAGAATCAGACAGACATTCTGGATTCTATTCCTGGCTCTGCCACTGACTCACTTTGACACTGGGCAAGTCAACTGGGGCATAGTTATCAAAGACCCTTGCCATGGCTCACAGTGGAGCTTTCCAGTGGGCTACAATGGGGTCCATTTTCAAAAAGCTGTGTGTGCACCTAGACACCTGGAAAATTAGGCCAAAATAGTAACAGCATGGTCGTTCACACAAGTTTTGGCTGCACACCCAGCAGGAGTTTGTGCATAACTGTCAGCTATACTGCACACTCCTCTTCGCTTGCACCTCCAGGTGTCGTATCACCCTTTTCACATCTACATAGAAAAGGACATGGGTGAAGAAGCACCTCACCACTGGGCACAAGTGGATGAAAAACAGATGACTATGAAGGACAGTCTTAACCCCACGCTGGCCGAAAGTTGCAAGTCCTGGAACACAGAGGAGACAGCCAGAATGGATATGCCGATATTGTTACAATGTACCTATACTTACACCTCAAATGCTGTCTGCTTCCCATGGAAGAGGCACTTATTTCTGAACTTCACACTAACCACAGCACCTCAGGAGAAGGTGCTCAGAATGTTCACCAGATGCAGGGAGTCTGAGGGCAGGAGGGGTAAGCTTTTAAATAGGGTTCGGTGTGGCTAGAAATGGAGGTCAAACGATCCCTCATTCAGACAAGTGAAAATATCCTGGAGAGGATCATACTGCCAGATACCAGCCTGTTGAATTATGCTGTCCTCAGCCCAAATCCACAGACAGGTCCATTTGCCCTGGACCATTTCAAATGGATGCTACCCACTGACAGCCAGGAGCCGTGGAGCATTTGAAAGCACTACAGTGGTTGCTGTGGCACGGTCAGGATGTCTAGGAACCTCATGGGCTACACTGCAGGACTGGATTAGACAGTACTTCGCTGTCCTGACAATATCAAATTGGAGCAAAATCCAAATTAATTCCTATATGTGCAAGATGCTCTCTCCCTCCTGTTGCCACAGCAACCAGTTCGTTCCCTCCAGGAGCAAGAAACAAGAAGCACAATGGTTAGGCAATGAATTGCTTTGGCTTTTTTGGAGGCCTAGATGCTGTTTCCATCTCTTATTTAACCCCAATGTCGTTCCCTGTATATAAGCACCATTCTGCCACAGCCCCAATAAGAATGGGGCAGAGCACGCTCATCCCTGCCCCGGGGATTCTCCTTTCCTCAGCTCCACAGACATGGCAGTGTGCAGCGGAGTAGACTCCCTGACTTGAACCAGTCAGCCCCACAGTATGACCCACAAGTTAAACAGGCCAGACTCCTCACTGCTGCAGTGCACAGGTCTGCACCATGTTTGATAACCATACCTCCTTGTAGCAGGGCAGTTACTCCGCTCCTGCCCTGAAGGGCTTGAAATAGCCCCGGGAGAGGGCTGTGGCAGGGGAAAGGCTGGGGTGATTGGGAAAGCAGCCACAGCTGCAGCCAGTGCAATCAGGGCTCAGATGGCCCTTATAAGAGGGCAGTGGGCCAGAAGGAGAAGGAGACACTCTCTCTCTCTAGCCTCTTGGGAGAGAGAAGGACCTGGCTGCCTGGGAAGCTGAGGAGGGTACCTAGGCTTGAGCAGTGCTGGGGAAGGGCAGAGGGAGCTGGGGAGCTCCAGCCTAGCTAAGCCACAGGCGGAGTTAAGCGCCCACAAAAAGGGTACTAGGGCTGCAGAGGGGCAGCCCAGGAATAGGCAGAGGCAGCTAGTCCAAACCCCCTTGCCGATGATGAGTGGTTAACAGACTGCAGTCTGCCCCAGGGAGCGGGGGCTAAATAGAAACTGACAGTAGCCACGGAGGCAAGGTGGGGCTAGGGGGTTCCCCTGGGAGGGGACACCCAGAGTGAGGGGGTATTGTGGTGGGCAGAACCCCCGGGCAAAGGGCACAAGGGTCCGGGAGGGACGAGGGGGGCCAGCGGCAGGTGAGACATCAGCCGGCAGAGGGCACTCAGGAGCTGGAAAAGAGCTAATTCCCTGGACAACCAGCAGGAGGTACCGCACCGGTGAGTCATTCCCCACCACACTCCTGCAAAGAGCTTCCTTTATCAGGTCACTTAATGGGTGAAACAAGGACTTGCTGGTGATCAAGAAGCTCCACCGCTCCACATTTTTTCTCCCTCACTCCTCTCACGAGGTGACTCTCCGGCCCACGTCTGACTATTTCCACAGGGGGTGCCTGCTAAAGGCAAGGCTGTCAGGAGGAGGAAGAGGTTAGGGGACACACAGCTATCATGGAAACTGACCTTACTGTTCACTCGAAAGCAGTTACTGCTATGAGGTTCCTTAGAACTGCAACATGCTACTTTAAAGCAGACACTTTGCATCTACTGACAAACCAGATGGTTTTACCACTTATGGGCACAGTTCGTGTAAACATAGCTGGCCTAGGGTTACCAACTTTCTAATTGCAGAAAGCCAAACACCCCTGCCCCACCTCTGCCTCACCCTTCCTAAGGCCTCGCCCCTGCCCTGCCCCTTCTCGGAGGCCCTGCTCCCACTCACTCCATCCCCACTCCCTCCATTGCTCGCTCACCCCCACCCTCACTTACTCGCTCATTTTCATTGTGCTGGGAAAGAAGGTTGGGGTGTGGGTGAGTGCTTCGGCTGGGGGTGCAGGCTCTGGAGTGGGGCTGGGATGAGGGGTTTTGGGTGCAGGAGGGGGCTCCAGGCTGGGGCAGGGGGGTGGGCTCTGGGGTGGGGCCGGGCCGGGGATGAGGGGTTTGGGGTGCAGGAGGGGACTCCATGCTAGGTCTGAGGGGTTCAGAGTGTGGGAGGGAGTTCCGAGCTGGGGCAGAGGGTTGGGGCATAGGCTCCAGGTAGTGCTGACCTGGGGCAGCTCCCAGGAAGCAGCGACATATCCCTCCGGCTCCCAGGCGGAGGGGCGGCTTCCCACGCTGCCCCCACCCACAGGCACCACTCCCGCAGCTCCCATTGGCTGCGGTTCCTGGCCAATGGGAGCTGCAGAGCTGGCACTTGGGGCGGCGCATGCAGGCGGGGGCAGCACACAGAGCCAGGCATGGAGCCTGCTTGCCCTGCTGCAGCCAATTGGACTTTTAGTGGCCCGGTTAGCTGTGCTGACCATAGCCACCAGGGTCCCTTTTCAACCGGGTGTTCCTGGCAACCCTCACTTTGCATGCAGGCTCCATTTGTCATGTATGGGCCCTGAAGAGCACAGGTGCCACTCAGGAGAGAGCACCCAAGAGCGCAGTCTCTTTACAAACAAGCTTTCAAACATTGAGACAAACTTTGACCACATCCTGCTTTGTCATATTTGCATATTATAACGATCCATTAATCTATGCATACTGGCCTGACCACACAAATATTACAAATCAAGACAGACTGGCTGCAGCAGCATAAGAGGATCATACATTGGCATTGCCTAGAATATCTTATCTGGGCTATACAACTCTGAATGTCCAAATGTCCTGAGTGATCTGGCAGTCCATAAAATTTACATTCTATTCTTTAGGTGGGCAGGATTTGGGCTACAGTAGTAACGAGCCAGGGGAGCAGGGACAAGCCTCTGTTTGCCTCAGTAAGTGACAGGGCCATTTTATAAATCCATGTGTGTTTAAGCATAAAGTACCTTCGTAGCAGTCGGTCTGCTTGGAGCACACACAGTCTCAGATCCTCGGCAGTTCTGAGAGCTGCAGGATGAAGGAGTTGCAACGCTTTACTAGCGATGAAGGCTGTTCCGGCATTGAATACTGCCAGCATGTTCAGGATTAAGTAGATCTTCTTGGAGGCCCACATTACTCATACTGGTCACCCTTTGGGGGAAATGTGAATGCAATCCCTAGGCAGACCTGGGAATTGTACCATCACATAGACCTGTGATGTGCTCTCCTGCTCCGAGCTCAGCATTGCTGCTTGTGCCTCAGCCCCTCCCCAACACAGCAGCTGCTTCTTGAGGTGGTTCAGCAGCCACTGTGCTGGGAGTCCACCTGGCCTGCAGGTTTAAGTTTGTTTGCCCTTGGAAGAAAATAAGTTCATCTGGATGAATACAGTTCTGCTACTAGACTTGTGGGGATAGCTAGCACATATACACAAAAAGAAGAGAATGAATATGAAACAAAAGGTAATGGATTAACAATTTCAAAAGGAGCAGTTAGGTAGATCCCATTCCCATTTACCATTGATGCGATATTTGTTCCATTACTTTATACAGTACCATTTTTTAAACACAGCAGAACAGTTCTTTATGCCCATTCTCTAAAAACTGAGTCCACATTCTGTATTCTGTACACTGTGTTGTTGACAAACGAAAGGGACTGCCAAAAAGCACCAGATCCTTAATTCTGAAAATCTGCTTTATTCTCTCTGCACAAATAAACTCCGGCTTTACAAATGTCTTGCAGACATCTGAAATGTTAATTAAAACATGAAAAAAATTAATCAAATGTTTACATAACATCTCTCTCCCCGCTCCCCCACTTTTGTAGCGCTCTGTGGGCAAGATCCTCAGCTGGTGTAAATGGACCTAGCTACACTGACTTCAATGGAGTCATGACAATTTACTCCAGCTGTGCATCTGAGCCCTACGCTCTGCAGGGAAGCAGCCTAAAAAAGGTAAGCTCTGCAGGAGAAGTGTGTAGAGGAGCTCAGCTCCTGTACAACTTAGCTCTGGCCTTGCGGCACTTAGGAGTGCCACAGATCTGAAGTGCTGTTCGAACAATGCAATGGGGCAGGGGGAGAGATGTAGCCAATCTTGGTTGACCTGGAGTCCCAGTTAATTAGAATTCATGGGAAGGAAAGAGGGGGGGGAAAAAATCAAGATTGGACTGAACTGGTCTGGCTTTGAAGAAAATTATGGGAGACATATCTTCTTATTGTGAGTTAGGTCATTAATTTTAGAGGCAAAATTTACCTCTATGCCCCACTCATCAGCTGTTTCCGAGGTCTCCATATGATACCTGGGTCTCCCTGTCACAGTAATCAGGTGTTACTATATTTTATTATCTGAAATGCTGACTCATTAATGAGGTTATGCAAAGCTTGCAGTGATAATTTCGTTAGTGCTGTCCTCTCTGCTATGTAGGGTTATGTTTCTCATTATGAGAGTCTTTATAGGGTGACCTTATGTCCCATTTTAGCTGGGACAGTCCCCTTTTTAAGCCCTGTCCCAGCCATCCTGACTTTTTTTTGGCAAAACTGGGCATTTGTCCTGTTTGCTCTTCCGAACTGATGATCAGGTGGCAAAACCAAATGGGATAAATGCCCAGTTTTGCCAAAAAAGTGGGCCACCCTCCCCCGCAGTGTGCAGAGGAATGTTTGAGGGGCCTAGCAGCGATGCCAGCTCTCCATGGCCTAGGTCGGGCAAGTTGCAACACCAGGCAGCTCAGGCCAGACCCACACAGGATAGAGGGGCTCAGGTGAGCAGCTCGGGCCATCCCTGTTTTGTTTTGGTTTTTTGGGGGGGGCGGAGGAGGGAGAGCTCAGCAACACCAGCCCCATGCAAGGGGGAGGGGGCTTGGGCAAGCAGAGATGCCCACTCCATGTGGGGGGTGGGAAGGCTCGGGCGAGTTCCCGTTTTCACTTTGAGAAATATGGTCACCGTAAGTCTTTATCATGCATTTCAGCTTCAGCAGGCTCAGAGCTATGGTGTGCAATGATCACATAAGGCAAGAACCGGGTAAGATCTGGGAGGCTGCTGACTCCATATGGCAACTGCTGTTTTTCAAAAATGAGGGAAACAAAACAAAACATCACTACCACACAGACAGCTGTGCAGGAAGGCAAGAAGTTACTGGACACACACCTATACCAGACGTGCCACGGATTCAAAGCCTATTGGAGTCTAATGACCAATTGCAATTGACTTCAATGAGCTTTGGAGCAGGCCCTATCTTTAAGCCTTCTAAGTTCATTTTTTTTATATAAATAGATAGTCCCTTTACCTCATCCCCCCAGAGGACGGGAGGGAGGGAGCAGAGTAAAGAGCTTCACAATGAAATTAATCAAACAGAAGGAATTATAATAGGCTTTAAGATGGGAACACATTAATACCAGCTCCCCAGAGGTAAATGGAGCCAATGACCGAGTGCGACTTCAGCACAACTCGTTATCCACAAGAAAAGCACAATTAGCTTTACAATGACTGAAAGGCGCAGTCCATGAGCAGAGGGACAGAGGAGGGCTAGATAGATATACCGGGCTGAGAAGATCTTTCGACATTCAATTCACCCATCAAAAAAATAAGTGAAGGGAGATGAGAGCTTTATCTCAGGCACTCAGCAAATAAATTATGGTTTTGGCCTTTTCTGTATTAAACTTCAGTTTTGCGGCACTTGACTGAGGCACTTTGAAGTACTTAACCCTTTCCTGTCTCATATATTTGATACAACTTGAGAGGAAGACTCACTAAATTATCCCAGGCCAAGCAATGGACCTATTTGCGGAGACCAATTGAGCAAAAGTTCAAGTTTCCTATTCTGCTCCTGTCAAAATAAAAACAAAGCCCACAATCCTTTCCTAACCCAGGACGAAGGCTGCAAACTTGCCCCCACAGATCTTCCTTTTGTCAATTTAGCAGCCTATGTGGCTGTGATGCTGGTCCAAGTTTTTCTAAATAAATTATTTTTTTGTCAAAATCTGGCCTTTAACGCCATTGACATATTTAATGTCTTCAAAAATTTCCAGTTGAAACTTTAAATGAAAAAAAAAAATAGAGCTGGCTGGTTGTTCCACTCAATGTCTGTTTAGTTTCTGTACTACTACTACATAACTTTTGAGTGGCTATTTTACCTACAGAGAAATATTCCACTACTTTCCTCTGTGTTAGGTACTTATATGGCTCCCACCACTGTAGTATCTGAACACCTCACAATTGTAATGTATTTATCCTCACAACTCCCTTGTGAGGTAGTGACATGCTATTTACCCCCATTTTACAAATGGGAAACTGAGGCACGGAGATACTACGTGACTTGCTCAAGGTCACACACAAAGTCTGCAGCAGAGCAGGGAACTGAAGATGAGATTTTTCTCATCTATTTTCAAAATTTCAAAATTGAAAAATCCCAGTTATGAAAACAATTCTATGGAAAAACACTGGAAAATGAACAAGCTATTTCAAAACACAAACAGAATAGAAAATGCTTTTGAATTTGCAAGAGATATCTGATGAATGGCCTCCCACCTATTTTTCAACTCGCTGTGTTAGAGAGGATCAATGTTGGGGACAGATTCCACTGAGCAAATACAGGAGGATAACTAGGTGATCATCAGTTCCTATATGAACCGCTCTTCCAACTGAACGATAAGGCATCTTGTCAAAGTGCCAGGCAGAGGATTAAGGGCAATAAATTTCAGAAAACACTGGACCACACAAGAAATGGCGTTTCAAAAATAAAAACAAGTGTTTAGTTTTAACCCCCAACCTCTAAGATCCATGGAGTAGAGTCCCTACTGTTTGGAAGTCAGTTTTATTTGTAAGATACGTTCCTGTTTGTAGTCTTGGGCCACATTTAAAATGTTATAAACATGATACAATAGAAACCTCAAGAAGACTCAATATTCAGGCAAAGTACATTCACCTGCAAAATAACCAACACACCAGTCCAATTATTTTGCATATTAACGTGATAGACCTGTCTGGTCTGTTAAATATGTATAATCAGAGATTTCACTCCATTTAATAAAATCACTAGTAAAGACATGTCATAGGTGTTGAATGATGCTAACTCTTTAATACAATAATACCGTGTCAATAGAGAGGTCTGATTACTATATTCCTGTACAAATCTCCATAAACAAAAGCCCATTGTTGTTATGGTTATTGTTCAGTTTTGTTTCTGATATTTACATGGCAAGGATTTGCAAACCTGTTAATAGTTCCTAAATAGTTTTTTTAAAAAGCTCAAAAAATGACACACCCAAGCCAACAAGACCTCCTTGACCCACAGCAACTCATACTGTTTACTCAGGGAACGTCTGGGTCAACAGCCTGAGCTTCCGAGCACACCACAAGGCCTTCAGAAACTGGCTCAGTCAGACCAATAGGCCCGAGTCACAGGCCCTCTACAGAGAACACCTGTATTAGGACAGGTTTCAGAGTAGCAGCCGTGTTAGTCTGTATCCGCAAAAAAAACAGGAGTACTTATGGCACCTTAAAGACTAACAAATTTATTTAAGCATGAGCTTTCGTGAGCTACAGCTCACTTCTTCGGATGCATAGAATGGAACACACAGACAGGGGATATTTATACATACAGAGAACATGAAAAGGTGGAAGTATGCATACCAACAGGCAGAGTCTAATCAATTGAGATGAGCTATTGTTAGCAGGAGGAAAAAAACTTTTTGAAGTGATAATTAAGATGGCCCATAGAAGGTGTGAGGAGAACTTAACATAGGGAAATAGATTCAATTGGTGTAATGACCCAACCAATGAATGCTACAGGAACCATCCCAGCTACTGCAGAGTCTCTCTCGTGGAAGAAAACTAACCTGTGACTTTCGGAGAGCCCATTGGATAACACATGAAGAACTGCTCTTACAAGGTAAAAGGTTTGATTCTTGCTGTGAAGAACCAGAGTTGACTCCCAGACTCTGGAATCAGAAACATTAGATTGATTGTTTCGGTCACTTATGTTCTAGAAGGATGTGGCTGATTTCTATGGCCTAGCTCAACAAATAAAGAAATAATTGTATGGAGAGTTTCCTTGATCTTTGAAGAAGTGGGTTGCTACTGGAATTACCTTGTTTGTCTGATTACAGATCACAAAGGTTTTCAAAACACCACTTTGCTTTCGAATGATAAAAAAGCAATCACTATAAACAACATCCTTGAATGTTGTTTGTCCTAGTGAGTAAGATTAGATGCCAGCTTAGATAGGAGTAGGAAGCTGTGTCTGACACTCCAATTTCAGCATATTGTGATGTTTTACTAGGTTATAAAAATTACCTACATAATTCTCTGTTCATTTTTTAAACAGAAAACTCTACCTTCTGTCATTTTATTTGATGCTTTAAATAAAGCTTTACCAGTTATTTCTTCTGTCTCATCTTACTGCCTTTGTCATCTTTTCACTGACCTTCAGTAGAACAGGTCTCAATGTGCCCAAGCCCTAATGTGTGACAGCGACCTTTAAAGGAGGACTTCCATAAAATAGCGATCAAACAGCACAATATCGGTACGTACAATATTGCTGCCTTCTCTCCGTGTGTGCAAGAGATTAAAAAAAACAACCAGCCAGCTCTCTTCAAAGAGCCTCCAGGAATTTATATGTGCTAAGACATTATTATTATGTATGTATAACCGTGACTAGAGGTCTCAAGTGAGATTGAGGCCTCATTGTGCTAGGCACTGCACATACACAGAGTAAGAGACGGGCCTTGATGTGAAAAGCTTACAGTGTAAAGAGACAAGGCAGGCAAAAGGTAGGAGGGGAAGGAAAGACACAGGGAGGTGAAGTGACTTGCCCAAAAATCACATAGCAGATCTGTGGTGGAGGCAGGGCCGACACTTCCACTAGGTGACCCTAGGCAGTCGCCTAGGGTGGCAGGATTTGGGGGGGGGTGGCATTTTGCTGCCCTTGGCGGAAATTCGGCGGCAGAGAGTCCTTCTGCCCCGGGTCTTCAGCGGAAATTTGGCGGTGAGTCCTTCACTTGCTCCGGGACCCGTCGCCAAAGTGCCCCGAAGACACGGAGCAGAAGGACCCCCGCCGCTGAATGCTCAGAGGAGGAGCGCTGCCGCCTAGGGCGGCAAAAACCGTGGTGCCGCTCCTGGGTGGAGGCAGGATTAGAATGGATGTCTTCCAAGCCCCTGCCTATCCCATGCCCTCACCACAAGATCACACTGCATATATATCTGCTCTTCGGAGCCCCGCAGGAAAAGAACTGAACTGCTGGTGAATATTACGAGAGGCATGACAGATGAAATATCCCTGCAGAAAGAGTACCTTGGGATTCTTCTCTCTCTATATAGGAGATGATCTACCACACCAAGTGTGGGCCTTTACACTTCATAATAAACTTAGATGGAACAGGTGTGGTGAACGGATATGAAACAGCACATTCTGACCATTGGTGCAGGTATGCTGAGAGTGCCACTTGCAGGCATAAATGGCATGTGTTCACCTTTATGTAACCCAAGTTCATTAACTTAAATGAGAACTGTGGTGGCTCTGTGTTTTCCCCAATATCAAGCCATTAAATATTTCAATATAAAACGTCTATACTGGTCTATTCACTTCTACCATACATCAGGAAACCATTTTTTAAACACACAACCACAAGTTAAACATGGTTGCCCTAGTTAGGAAAAACTGGGAGAGAAAACCTTTTTCTAGACTAGACCAAACTTGACCTAACTGGCACTGAAGCCCTCAGCACATGAATAATTAACATTTATTTCAATTTAAACACGCAAACGGCATATGAAATAGCTTTCTAGTGAATGATATGTGAAACACAGCTCCTGGCCACCCACGGTTATTAAGGATCCCACGGCACTTTTTGCAAAAGATGTTAACCTTATGGTCCTGGGAAAATTCCAACCCTAGTAATTACGTTCTACATACATCCAGCTTCCTCAGCCCCAGTTTAGATACAGTATTCTTCACTTCCTGTCCTACATGGTTACACAGTATTTCTCTGTTGCTGTTGAACAGCTGCAACAGCCAACAGCAACTCTTCAGCAACAGATGAAAGGAGCCATGCATCTCCCTTACCTGCGGGGTGTCAGAAATTACTCATATAGCATTCTGCGCTCCTGAGATGAAAGGTGCTAGAGAAGAACAAAATGTTATGGCTGGGATTTTCAAAGGAGCCTGAAGGTTAGGTGCCCAAATCCCAAGGAAAGTCAACAGAATGTGGTGCCTAAACCCCATAGGCCTCTGAAATTCTATCCTATATTAAAGCAAGTTTTATTCACAGAAGAAGAAAAACGAGGCTCAGTGAATCAAGTGGGGAGAGATGTGTACCAACTGCTTATCCTTTCTGCAGTGGGCTGTGTGACAGGCCACTTATGTCAGGCAATCCAAAAGGGAGCTGCCTCCCTGCAGCAGGATCCCTAGGAGCTGTGTTGTACAGAGCTGGAAGATGTTCTATGTATATAGAGAGACAGTGCAGGCTGGTACACACTGATCCCTCTGGTCCAGGGATTATACATTTCTATGCTTTCGAAACATCCTGCACTGAATATCAAACATGTAATCTGCTGGCAAATCAATCCCTTCTGTTCTACTCCATACAGGTTCTTACACTGTGCTCACATCACTGTAGGATCCAAGGATCTCTCATAATGCATTAAGTGCCATGATTAACATCTGACACGTGTGGTTCATTTTATTCCTCTCCCCAGGGGAAGAATTGTATGTGCAGTGGAGCATTTTCTTTTGGTATGCTTTTGGGTTTTAGTTTTTGTTTTTAAATGGAATGCTGCTCTGTTTCTCTATAGGAGAAGGCAGACCAAAGAATCTCATCTGGCACTTGCTGTGATAGTGGTGAGATTTGCAGGACTCAGAAGATCTGGATTCTATTCCCAGCTCTGCCACTGACCAGCAGGGTAACCTTGGGCAAATCACTCCCCCTTTCTGTGCCTCTGTTTTCCCATCTATAACATGGGGGTGATACTGGCACTTCCTTTGTAAAGTGTTTTGAGACATGCTGATGAAAGGCCCTATGTAAGAGCTAGGTGGTATTATTACTACTACTGTGATGATTCTTAGTTCCTGTGGGCCATGCACAGATAAGCTCTACCCTCCCTGGTGGCACGGAGTTCCATTGGGCCAGAGGAGCAGAGTTGTTGACCATGGTCCTCATCCCAGAGCTTTTGTCAAATCTGTTTCTTTTAGCTTTTAAGGCCTCTAGGCACTACTGTAATACAAACAATGCAATAATTAAATGTTTGCAAAGTGCTTTGGGATCTTTGGACAGGCTACAGGAATATTATATAGGACGACTATTAATTTAACATCAATATTTCCCTCCACTTAATTTCTTCTCCCCATCTCTTAGATTTTCTTGCCACACGTACCAAACTCTGAAGTTCTCCTTGACCTAGAACTATGCCTTCTCCACCTCCATAATGTTGTCTTTACCCATCTTTGTCTCAGCTCCCCATCTGCTCACATCCTTATCCCCACACTCATGCCTAAGGCAGACAAGCATATAATGCTTCTTAAAAGTTAGATGAAATGTTTGATTGTATCTTAGTGTAATATTAGATCGTGCATGTAAGCCAGGATTTTCAATAGGTCTTTAAATTGAAAATCCTCAATCTAGACTGTAAAATAAAGAATTAAGTTCTAAAAATGGGAAATGAAACAATATAAGGATGCTTGTATGAAATGTAAAAAATATAAATCCATTTTTGCAGCATAAACAGGCCAGTCAATTCTAAAGAGCTTCTGTAAGAATATTTCCTGCCCTAAAAGGTAATAATAAAAGGTAATAATTGGAGCTATACCAATCTCCTAGAACTGGAAGGGACCTTGAAAGGTCATTGAGTCCAGCCCCCTGCCTTCACTAGCAGGACCAATTTTTGCCCCAGATCCCTAAGTGGCTCCCTCAAGGGATTGAACTCACAACCCTAGGTTTAGCAGGCCAATGCTCAAACCACTGAGCTATCCCTCCCTCCATCCCTACAAAGAGTCAATAGCAAATGATGTCCCAATATCTAACACTGTTGATGGACACAATGCACTTCTTTCCAAGAACAGAACACAAGGGCTAGTCAAAAATTTTCCATTGTAACCATTCTGTGATGGACAGATTTTCAACTAATCCAAATTTTTTGTGGAAAGAAAATCTGCCCTCTGCAGAAAAATTTGAATTTTCATCAAAAAAAACAAGAACTTGAACACCGAAAACTTTGTGGTTTTTTTGACCAAGCTGCAAAAATGTCCAGTGTTTGGCCAGAAATGTTCATTTTTTCATTGAAAAGTTGAAATTTTCCACAGGGGTAAAAAATACAACCAGCTCTATTGAACATACTACTTCTTTAGAACCCCAGGCCTGCAACTGATAGCCTGAGAAATAGTACGTATTCTAAAGTCACTTATGCATCTGCCGTTGATGTAGTTACTATATGGAAGATATTGACCCATCCTATGATGGAAAGTAGTAGCCAGAAAAGACCTTGGGGCTCCAGCAGTTTTAATGCTGGCTCCAGATTTAACATTAATAAGATTTTTTTTAGTTACAGTTAAGCTCCATAGGGAGGTCAGAGATAGATAATTATTTTTTTTAAAACACATTAACAATGAAAACTTAAAGGACTTGACTTAACTTCACAGAAAAGACAATCTCACCTGACTCTCCAACTTGATGATATAGAGCATTAATCACTATACCATCAGGATCAGGCCAGTCCTTACCATCCACACATTGTCTATCAAGGCATTGCCTTGATCATCTCCACTGGTGAACAGTCACATCTTGCATCTTAGCCAGGACTTGGCTTAGTCACTACCCTCAAGGAGCGGTGTTTATTCAGGAAACAACCACCAATGCTGAACCAATATCCAAGGCTGGTGTTGAGGGCACTATGTTACTGGGGCATGCAGGTTTTTGTTTTGTTTTTTTAAAGGAAGACATAAGACCAAAGTCCTCACCACTTGGTTAGTAAAGATTCCATACCACTTTCACATTAGCCCTGGATCATGGGGAAATTACACTCTGCCAAAATCTCTAAGCCCTCCTGAGCAGTTTGTTGGATAACCCAATATTCTCTCTCTGCATCACCTTTTCAGGGTAGACCATCAGAACAGATCATCCTAAGGTCTCAAGTAACCAGCCTTAGAATTGTAATTTTCACAATTGACCATTTGAAGGAAAAACTAGATTATGATTCCCCAATGTAGCTTGCTTGGAGGTCATAATTTGGATGCTTGTCTCTAAACAGGTACCAAAACAGAAGGGTAGCTTGAGACAGAGAAACCCATAACAAAAGAGAAGTAAATGCTTTTCAGGTGTAAGGCAAGAAAATGGAGAACTGCTTTTTGCTCCAAGACAGAAGGTACCTCAGTAAATCAAACCCCTTTCCTCTTCCAGACAAATACATTCCTGTAGATCAACAAACCTCTAGAAAGGAAGCAGAGGACAAAAGAGGTAAATTACAGTATCGTAAATATGACAGCAGCCTCGGAGTTATAAAACTGTTTTATCTCAGGTCTGTACTGCAACTAGTTTCTCCCTATGTCCTTTAGAAATGACAAGACATAATTCTACTTCAGGTTTAATGACACATTTCTCTCAGACAGAAATACTGCTTAATAGCTAACAAACTTTACTGCTAATGCCAACCCACTTTTGATTTTGCCTTTAGGGGCCTAGGTAGAAGATACTTATGTGAGTGGCAAGTATTTTTATATTCAGATTTCTGCATATGAGAAGGTCTTCAAACCCTGTCCAGCTGACAGAATATGGAGCTCTAGTCACATCTATATATGATACAAAATAGAGAAGGGCCTGAATGAATATCTTGACTATTTTATTGCTGCATCCTGTATTATTTTTATCCCATCTGAAAGGCTGAAAACTAAAACAAATATTGTAATTTCTGCTGATAGCTCATTTTTCCGGAGTTTTCTTCCCTTGTTCTTTGCACTAAGGAGATTCGCAGGAGATAGCCCCTGATCCAGCAAAGTACATTAATAGTCCCATTGAAGCCACATACTCAAGTACTTTGCTGGATCCGGGCCTAGGATCTTCATTTCGTAGGAGTTCATCAGGTCCTGCTTCATATCCCATCCCCTCAACAGCCATATTTCTGTGGTGTCATTTACTATCTCTATTACATTGGTGGTGGTAGCCAAGTATTAACCCACATATGCCATCATGATGTAGTACTTTTAGCTTCCTGGGGCAACATTTTTTAAAAGCATGGGGAGGTTCTTCTCCCAGCTTTGTAACAACACAGCTATCAACACTTGTCATCAACAGTTTCCCTTGCTGGGTTAGCGGTCAGATGGCATGCAACAGCTTGTTGCCTTGGGGAATAACCGTGAAACAAGCAATGTAGTATTTCTACCTAGAATGGCCAATCTGTAGTTGCCCTCTGCTCTCAGCAGAACCATAATCCCACACAGTAGACATGGTATTATACACAATGGGCCACATTCTGCTCTCGATTACACTGATTCAATCCCACTGACATGAGTGGGGTTTGCTCTGGTGTAACCAAGATCAGTGTTTGACCTAACAGAATCACTAACATACCTGGGACAGCTAGCTAGAGAGATCTGGGAATGTGTTCATAAAAAGGTTTTATAAAGCCAATAAGTATAATAAACATTGCCCCAAGGAAATTAAAAATGTTATGTTGGCGTTCAGACGGCATAAGTCTACCCAGGCTTATGGGGCTCTGGAGGGGAACATAGATCAGCCAGCATACAGACAAGTTGCACAGTGCCATTGGTGAAAATGAACACTGGTGTAGGTAGCAATGTTACAGATAGAGGAAGAGGTGTGCAGATGTCAGATGAAGAGCAGGAGCTGACAAACTCTTGAGTGCTGCTAGTAATATAGACTGAAGAGAAAGAAATGATGATCCAGGAGACTTATTTCTCAGTTTGCCTCATGCCAGCAACACCTCCTGATAACCTTCTCCATCCTGTTCCTGAAGGCCGAACACTTATCTGGGGGGCAAGTCAGGAAAGCAATTTCCTCTGAAGCAGTTTCCTGACAATAAGCTGGAAAGACATGATCCTCTAGCAGGCACCCATCTACCCATTCCCAAAGCCATACTGGAGCACCTCCACAGCACTGCCTGCATGTCGGATAGCTCTGCTCCTTCCTCCACTTCTCTCACAGGAAAAAATGATGTCTCCGATGCACTAGCTTCTGAAAGAGAAAGAGCAGCTCGGGGGCTGCTCTGCTCCCTGCATCCCTTCTTGTTACAGGTGCCGTGGTGGATCTGCTCTAGAGGAAGGTGAAAGTCAAAGACAACAAAGGAAACTTGGACAAAGTAAGCAAGTCAGTCTCTTGAACATCTGGATGTCTGACCAGTGGGGTCACTCTGCTATAGGACCAGCCCTGTACAACAGAATTCCTGCACCACAGCAAAATGACTCCACCAGACACTCCAGCCTCAAGAGACCGGTTTTCTTTTCTTTTCTTTTTTTTTTTCTTCAAAGGTCCCCTCTGTTTTCCCCACTAGGAAGCAGTGCAAAGAGATACATTCTCCTTTTCATGAAGGGAGGGGGCAGCAAGGAAATGGAGCAGAAAGGAGGGAACAGGAGCTACCACTGCTTTTCCTGGAGGAGAGGGGAACAAGGAGAAAAGAGGTCTGTGTGGAAGAGCTAGTAGGCAGACAGCCTCCTGTGTGCTCAGGAAAGGGGCAACCCCAGAAGTGGCCTGCAAAGAGGGATGGAAACCTAGCATTTGTTAATAGCAGAGAAGGGCCTTCACTGCATTCTCTCGGAGGCCATGGAAGAGTTCAGAATTCAGTAGAGATTGGCAGTGCCCAGAACACATCAGTGGGCAGAGCCAAAAATTCACTACATGATATGGAGTGGGGAAGAGCCTACAATTTAATAGCAGGGAGGCCATATTTAAGAGGTGGAGCCCAGAAATTATTACCTAGGAGAAGGGGCTTCAGCAGATTTTTTGGGGGTGGGGGAGCATCTAGAATTGATTTATTGGTGGGGGAGTGAAGATAGGGCAACATAAATAACATCCGTGTTGTTTGGGGAGGATGTGGTGATGCAGGTATTTTTCATCCAGGATTTTGTAGATTTAGTCTTTAGGCAAGTAGGAACTATACAAATTTTTCAAGCCTGCATGAAGTAATAATAATAGTAAACTGTCCAGTAAAAGAACTGCTTTACATCAGATGCAGAAAAAATAGCAGTCCAGACTTTCTACAGAGCACAAAGGCAAAACAAGATTCAATTATGCAGCTAGTGGGTGGGGGGGAAGGAAATACAGCATAAAAGGAACTAATTTCTGTGTCTCATGAGATCCATATTGTTTGTGGGAAACTGAATATATGCCAATAGTTCTAGAGGAAAGAAATTTATTTTAAAACTCCTTTCTTTTCTTGATTGTGAAAATCTAGCCATACCTTCTTCCCTCTACTGGGCGAATGCCCATTCAGGAACAGAAAGAGCAGCAGCAGATGAACTGAAAAAGAAAAGAGGACCAAAACAAGTCACCTTTCGGTTTCAGAGGTGACAGAATCCTGGTCCTATAGGCTCAGAAGGATCTTTAGCAGAGAATCCACCAAAGACTGAACTGGAAGCTGATGCCAGGAATAACAAGAAAAAAAGCAAACTTAGAGATTCCCTCCATCTCGTCTCACAGAGCTTGTGATAGAGCAAGTCCTATTGGCCATAGAAACAGTCTCACCATCCAAGATGTGGTGTGATTTGGCACCCACTTTCAAACAGGGTTACAAGTGTGCTGCATCATATACCCCACCATCAACTCCTTGGTTGACTACGTGCTGGATGGGGCCAGAGGGGACTTCAGTTGCTACATTTTCTTCCCAAGGCTGAAATTCATGCAGCTTAGAGAACCCCTGGGGAAAAGGAAGTCCCTCCTTCACTCCATGCAGAGAAAGTCTCATATTAGGAAGCACAAGGAGCATATGTCCATTTACCAAAGCTAACCACACAAGTTATTGCCACTTACTGAAATGCCTACAGTGCTTCACTAGTATTGTCAAGAATTACTCATCTTTACCAACAGAAGTTGGCCCAATAAAAGATATTACCTCTCTAATATCCTGGGGCTAACATGGCTACAACAACACTGCACTCATCTTTACAATGGCAAACACTACATACATTTAAACTAAACAGTTTTGTCATTGAGCTAACGCTTCCCTCTAGCTCCAACTGGATAGCTCAGAGGACTGATAATGGGACAGTGTACAGTATGACTAGTTCAGAACAACAACAAAAAGTCACTATTGTTCCGTGGCCAACATGAAACAAGTTTGGTGATCTCCCTTACAGCCCAGGGAAGTGGGGGGTGCGGGGGAGAGAGAGAGAGAGAGAAGGGCAGGAGATAAACTGTGCAAATTGCTGTTTGAACTGGTTTTATAAAATTCAAATTTAAAAACCAAATCCAAAAATTCCAACAGTCCAATAGCAGATCGAATCCCCACCCCATACACACACACACACAATTTTTAAAAAACTTGGGGTTCTCCCCTCATCAAAAGTCAAAGATATGACAAAAAATTGTCAAAAAATCGATATTGGGAGGATTCTGACCAGCTCTAGTCTCAGTTCTGTTCCTACCAATCATGTGTCCACATTAAAACTGGGGGGAGGAGGAGGCATCCTCTGTGGAACCTCTGAGCAGAAAAGCATGCACACAATACTGTCCCCTAACACCTAGAGGGGGTCTCCATGTGTCAGGGTTGAAGCACTTTTGCAGGGAAGTGTTGGGGAGATTACACTATTGCAGCCACCTATACTATACCTGCATTGAGGACTGAAAGACTTGAATCTCCGGGGCTGTCAATTTGGTGCTCTTTGCGAGCACTCAATTAGCTTACAATTAAAGAAAATAAAAGGACAAATTCATTGACCAGTGAAGCCTTTGAACAAACCTGGTACTTTGCCATCACTTGGAAATGAGGGGAACAGACTATGAACAGTCCAAACAATAGAAGCCAAAAATTCCTTCTATGGCAACAACTCCCCGAGTCCCCAGGTGGCATCTTTGGCTCTGATCAGAGGAGCTAATGGAATTATTTTTAAAAACCCGCATATTTGAACGTAGGTACCAAGCTAAATGGCAACCAGCTCAAAATTTCTGTGTACAAAAACAATTAAATAATAGCCACGCACACTGCAACTGTGCCATTGAGTTGGTCTGTCCTACTGAAATGCCTAGAGAATTGGTAACTAACTGAAACACAAAGCACATTATTAAAATGGAAAGGGGTGGTGGAAAGAGCAAGCAAAAGCTCTCTCTGCACAGAAAGTTAACTGGAATGAAAACATTAAATCACTTGTTTTCATTCGGTATGTGAAATAATCCCAACTGCTTTAGGTCATTATAATGACAGCCGGTTCTTTTATAGACAGATCAGCCTAAGAAGCTGAATATTTTTAATACAGCAAAACTGTAATATTACTGAACTTGGGCGTTGCCTTGCCATTCCCAATGTGTTGTATTGATCACCTAATTACAAGGGTCAACAATAGGCCAACATTTTACCATTGACAAACTAAAGTGATTCCAAAGAAAAGCGAACAGTGACTAAAGTCCTACCATTTCTTTAGCTGGTATATACAGCAGTAGCCTTAGAGCAATACCACTTGTGGACTCTGCTTTTATGTTCATAAAAGGAAGCTGTTTTTCAATTATGAGCTCCAGTGACCATACACATTACAGTAACTTAAAAACAAGTCTGTAAATGGCAATAGGTATTAACACTTCTATAGCCCCATTATCTTGTGACAAAGTAGGGGGATAAAGCAGCTGGCCACCTCTGCATGCAGCAAACTTACTGGAAATGCCACTGTTTTCCATTTCCTTAGCTGCAAAAAGCCCCTCCTCTCTTTCCACCCCCAAAACACATGCAAATGAGCAAGTCAAACTAAACCAATTATAAAAACATTGTCTATCAGGATATCATTTTTGTAGATCACAGATCTGCATCCTAAAGTGCTCTTTGGAAAATAAACCACCACTCGTGCCCTCAAAGAGATGGGAAGAAACTGGGTTGTGTGTTCCCCCCACACCTTTTTTTGTTGTTGCTTCTTTATTTATTTATTTGTAATAAATGAAAGTTTATCCTTGTTTTTGCCTTCAAAATACCAAGAATGCCAAGTCCCTTTTACTATGGTATTCATTAGAGGATTTGGAGATGCATATTAGGAGCTTTCTCAGCCCTTAATCCAAGAAGTGAGTATATTCAAACTTTAACAATGATATTTCTTCTCCCAACGGTTCATTAGGCATTAGAGTTAGACACGTGTTAACAAAAGCAATTAGTTCCCAATAGCCTAAAATAAAGATCACTTGCATGATCTCTGTTCTTCTATAATCCTAATAGTTTTTGTCATCCACAAAGTCTTCTAGGAGAAACAGCGTAGGCAAGACCTACATTGCAATGTAAAAATTAAGCAGAAAACTGTTTAAAAAAAATCATTTCAGTCCTTATATTTACATAATAAAAAGGTACAAAAAGCCAATGTTTTTTTCCTTGCAGAACTCCTTTAAACACATCAAATGCACTCTCATGATCTCTCTACCTAAGAGCTTTTATTTTCCATCTCTGGGTTGCTCTATTTCTCATCCAAACAGCCTGAAAATGACTTTTTGGTTTAAAGTCAAGGCCCACCTGAGTCCAACGAGCTAGAGTCTCAAGGCAAACTGTCTGAGAGAGACACAAGGATACAGACTCAGGACACAGAGCACTCTTTAGATAAAGCATACATGGAGTTACATGGGAAATAAAAGTATCAGAGGGGTAGCCGTGTTAGTCTGGTTCTGTAGAAGCAGCAAAGAAAATAAAAAATAAAATAAATGTAAGGCACCCGATAGGTCTGTGCACTGCAAGGCTGGAGCTGTATTTCAAAGCCAAATGACATTATTGAGGGCAAGAGAGTTCCACCTGGATAAAGAGCTACAGGAAGGAGAAAGGAGTATAGCTTGTTATGCATTTTAACTGCCCACGTGCAAATCAGATGACACGTCATGTCATCTTGCCGGATTACTTTTTCCAGAACAATAGGCGATCAATAAGAGACTTTGACACCATAAATGACACTAGCATGAAGGCAAATTTGCTGTCATTTCAGTGGGTTAAGTTATAGTTACTGCCCCATTGCAACTTCTTAAATGCATAGTAGCTGGCAAGATGCCATGACGACAGGACTGTGAGAGACATCTGAAATGAGCGCTACACAAAAAAACATGCAACAGAGGGGAGGGATAGCTCAGTGGTTTGAGCATTGGCCTGCTAAACTCAGGGTTGTGAGTTCAATCCTTGAGGGGGCCACTTAGGGATCTGGGGCAAAAATCTGTATTGGGATTGGCCCTGCTTTGAGCAGGGGGTTGGACTAGATGATCTCCCAAGGTCCCTTCCAATCCTAATATTCTATGATTCTACTGGCATGTTCTGGAGAGGAAAGACAGATGGACCGGGGGGGGGCACCCCGAAACCACACAGCAAGAGGAATTAAGTTTGGATAGGGTCTCAAATTCTCTCAAATTGCAAGCAAGATACATTCTTGAAGAAGGGGTGACTATTTTGGACTGGGGGAAAATGGACGTCCTGTACACTACTCCAGACACAAAATGCAGACAATTAGCCCCTAGTGATTCTACTGACTAGAAAACATAATGGATTTCCTAGCAATCTGGCATGCAGGTGGTAGAATTCCAAGAGAGAAGACAAGCATTACAACTCCTTGCCCTTTCTGTGCTCCAGCAACATCCCCTAAGAGATAAGGGAAGCTGCTTTGCCTCACATCTCTGTCCAAATTCTTGAGCAGAAAGATAAAAGGCAGCAATAGAGGTAGAAACTCAAGGAAGAGACTTCTGTGCTGATCCATATGGAAGATAAATCCACTTGGATCAGAGAGCGGCAGATCATCACAAAGATTCTATGTACACGCACACAATATTTTATATGGTATTTGGTATATTTTTAAAAATCTTGAGCTAGATGTTTCCTTCCTGAAGTACACAATTTGTTTCATTTCATAAAACTTATTTGCAAGTAGTGGTGTTCATGAAGAAAGCTATAATTTTTCCATGAGGACTATATTTTCCTCACAGAAAAATTATTCCTCTCTGATGAGTGAGCCACAAAGGAGATATTCATATGCTATCTGATTGGCTGACAGGCAAATAATATTTTTCACTGAATTCAGCCAAAGCCAATCACAATGCAAAAACTTACATATACAATCTGATCCGTCAACAATGCTAAGACCTTATTATTGCTGACATCAAACCTCAACAAGAGAAACATTTTGCTATGTCACATGACCTTTCCAACACTCAGGAGACAAGATTTCCTCTGCCTGTGTAACAATATAAATTTATCCTAGCAAATGTGAAAGTCTTCAGCCTCATTGCTACATTTGACCCCAGAAATGCACTTCCCTTGTCTCAAATTGCGAACTGGTCTTCCTGCTGGAAAACAGCAGTAACAAGATAATTCCCAATGAGAGGCACAAGGATGATTTGGCATTATGACAATATTAAAACAGAGGTACATATTCTTATTGCTGGTGAAAAGTTTTGAAAGTTCAGTTTCTTCTGTACCTACGCTCTCATCAGTAAATATAACATCTAAGACCCTGACATAGCAAGTGACCTCACTAGCACTCCATTTGGGCACTGAATCCACTCCCAGGGAGCTCACTGTGGGATAGGAGCCTATGGTACAAACTGCTCAATCTTCCTTTATAGAGACACCGTCAACAGGTTTGTTATAGGCAAAAAGGACATGTTAAAAGAAAGTTATGCGCTAAGTATGGCCATGATACTCTTCATACTGGCCTTGATGTGGCACTGGTTTGGTCTGGTATGTATATACAGCTTCTAAATCCTTTTATTTGCAAAATGTTTTTAAACAAAACCTGTTACTAGGATTGATTGTTTTTGTTTAAATGGAAACAGATGTGCTTGTTTGTTTGTCTTAAAAACTTTGTATTTAAACATTGCCTTACAGCAACAGCACCCAAGACACTTTAGCTCTGTGGCAGTTCATGAGAACCAGAAGGGGACATAGGAATCTCCATACTGATCAGACCCAGGGTCCTCTACCGCTGCTGGAGGTGAGCACAAGCTGCTTCAGAGGAAGGTTCAAGAAACCCTGCAGAAGGCAGATATGGGATAATCTTCCCCCATGGAAATCCCATCCCAGTTCCAAATAGTTAGAGACTGGTTTAAACCGTGAAGCATAAGGTTTTATATCACTTCCAAAACTTAAGTGATCCTAAAAAGGGACACCGACTAGCATATTTTCCATTGTTCAAGAGGAATAATTCTGACTAATCTACACTATTGGTAACACACGTAAGAATTTTTGTTTTTTAACATGCATTATTTTTAAACTGAAAGTCTCCCTTTAAATTAGGACATTGGACCCAGGTATTGGCGGGCAAGAAACAAAAACCAGGCTGAATAAAGAAAAGTCTTTGTGGCCCAGTCTGTGAAGTTTTATTTGCAAAGCTAGTAACAGCATAATGAGCACAATGTCTTGGATTCTAGCATGCATGGAGTCTGAGCTTGTCCTCTGGCTGCTGTCCGACTAGCAACATTGCCTGGGTTCTTTGCAGGAAAGTTTGCCAGAAAGAGTTTGTTATTTTAAGCCGAAGGCTGGGTTTTATCTTATTGTTTCAAGTAAATGAAAATGAACACACTGTATAGGGGGGGGGAAGTGTTTTTAAAGCTTCCCACACTAGTCTGAAATCTCAGCCAGTGTTGAGTCTATCTAAAATTTCCATGGAAAGCATCTGCCCAGGGAATTACATAGCTAGAGAACCAGTAACTATACAACTCCCCAACAAGAACAAGATTTGCAGAGATGCTCAACACCCAGCAGCTTCCATTGAGACACTTATGGAGAGATTTAAAAAAACAAAAAACAAAAAACACCACCCAATGTATTCACCCACGAAAGCTCATGCTGCAAAACGTCTGTTAGTCTATAAGGTGCCACAGGATTCTTTGCTGCTTTTACAGACCCAGACTAACACGGCTACCCCTCTGATACTTGACACCCAATGTACGGAGCTCTTCTGGAAACCTGGCTGTTTAGCTAGGTGACTAAATTATTACTAAATGGGAGCAGACCCCTTTTGAAAATCTGGCCCACGTGCCTTGGAAGAGGGAGGTGATTTTTAAGTGATGATGGATCCCCAGAATGTATTTAA
The DNA here is from genome assembly GCF_020497125.1 of Mauremys mutica. Classification (NCBI taxonomy): domain Eukaryota; kingdom Metazoa; phylum Chordata; order Testudines; family Geoemydidae; genus Mauremys; species Mauremys mutica. Next base: position 111,523,503 of record NC_059075.1, read on the forward strand.
AGTCCCATTTGGTGACCAACACAATCCCTCTTTTATCCCAAGCTTAGTCATGATTCTTGTTGAAGGATATCTGGAAGTGGCCCTTGAGAAGCAGCGGGGAACCTGTTGGCAAAAAGAAGCTCCTCACTAAGAGAGACTTGGTTAGGAAAGCTGTTTTTCAAGTGGCCTCATCCAATTATAAGCCCAAGCAGCAGCAAATCCTCTCCCGTCCCCCTCTGGGGAAAAGTGACTAACGGCAGCACTCCGAGGAATGTGGAGCTATTTTTTTCCAAAGGGAAGTGATTATAGGTTAAAAGGGCAAGAAGAAGCCATGGTGAAGTAATCTTTTTACTTGCATGTAGCATTTATCTGGTTTTCCTCAACTAATTCAATGGTTTAGGTGAAATGGGTTTCTGTTGCACTAACAACCCTTCCATACAAGAAGTAAACATAGAGAGACATTCTTTAATTTCAAACAGATCCAGAGCCTGGCACAATTTTGGAATTCTCAACAGGACAGTTGTAAGCATTCCTCCTCCTAACTTTGTTCATGTGAGTTCCTGGAATGTCCACAAGCATCTGGATAAGTTCCCAGATTCTAAGAGGGGCATGAAGTAATTTATAGTCGTATTTATTTTAAACTTATTTGTAGGCCCAGGTTCACAGATCCTCTGACTCATTCCCATGGAGTGCTCTGGTTGCACCAGCTACACACTGAGAGTAGCAACTGAAATATAAAAGGGGCCAGAAATCCAAGATCAACTGGCCAGCCATCACCACCAAAGAAAAGAAGCCTGGTGCCATGCTTGCTTCTCAAGTTCTCCCTCTCCTAGCAGCTGTGATTTACTATCCACAGCTGGGAGACAGCATTGCCCGGTGGACAGGGCACTGGGCTAAGACTCAGGAGACTTGGATTCTAATCCCAGCTCCACCACTCACCAACTGTGTGCAAGTCATCTCATCTCACTCTCTGCCTCTGTTTCCCCACTCAAACTTTGTCTGTTTAGACTGTACATTCTTGAAGCCAGGGACACACAATCTCTCTCTGTATACAGTACCAAGCACAATGGGACCTGATGTCAGTTGGGGCCTCCAGGCATTATGTCAACCCAAAGTAGTAGCAACCAGCACCATCCACTAAAACAGCCACCTGCCAGCACAAAACTCCAAGCCTTCAGTAAATATAAATGACAGATAACATGCAGAATCGAAGCAAATTAAGTTTGGAAAGAAACACTGGAGGGAAAGGAATACAACAGAGCTCTTCATTAGCTGAGGCTCCACTTACCCGTGATCTATGGTGCTCACAACAGCTCTGCTCCACTGTAAAACATGCACAGCTCTGAACGGCACTGTGGCATCCACCAAGTCCCTTCCCTATTCATCTACGTCAGCAATGCAATGATATAATTTTGGAATTCAAGAGCTCATCTATCTGATCATCACCCACCACACCTTCAAGTTTTAGAGCACCTTTCACCAGAATCCGTGAGCCACAAAGTGCTTTGAAGAATAGCATCTCCATAGGTCTGATCCAAAGCCCAATGAAGTCAACGTGAGTCTTGCCATGGGCGCCAGTGGATTTTGGACCAGGCCCCATGGCCCTGAATGATCAGCCCCCATCCCTATTCAGCAAAGCACTTAAGCACTTGCTAAGCCCAATGGTCCCTTCATTTTCCAGGTAGCACATATAGAGCCCATATTTTAATATTTCTTATCCTAAAATCTGTCAATTGTTTTCCCAAAAGGACCACGGTTCAGAAAAGCATTGAAGCATGTACTGAAGTGCTCTGCTAAATAGGGAAAGAAGTAAGCAAGTGCTTAATGGCCAGATTTTCAAAGGTATTTATGTGACTATTAGGATTTTCAAAAACCCCTACGCAGGTTAGGCACCTAATTTCCATTGACTTTAATGAGAGTCTGGCACCTAACCCAGTTAGGCGCTTTTGAAAATCCTATTCAGTGCCTATCTTCATTATTAGGCACTGTAGTGGGGTGGTCACCCACTCCTGCCTTAAAAGGCTTAAAACAGCCTGGAGAGAGGGCTGTGGCAGGGAAGGAAAAGCGAGGCTGATTGGGGAAAGCAGCCTCAGCTGGGGGCCATGCCTCAATCAGGCCGAGGCTGGTTAATGAGGGCCCAGCTGGCCCTTATAAGAGGGCAGTGGGCCAGGAGCACAAATAGACACTCTCTCTCTCTCACCTTTGAGAGGGAGGGGCCTGGCTGCTGGGGAGCGTACCTGAGTACCTGAGGTGGAGCAGGACTGGGGGAAGGCCAGAGGAGCTGGGGAGTTCCGGCCTGGTAACCCCCCAGGCTGCAGGCCTAGTATAAGGCCGAATAGGTACTGGGGTTGCAGGGGCTGCCCAAGGGTAGGCAGAGGCAGTAGGTCCAAACCCCCCTTGCCTGTGATGAGTGGCTTATATACTGCAGTCCGCCCCAGTGAATGGGGGCTAGATGGAGACTAGGCAGTAGCCGTATACTGAGGTGAGGATAGGGGGTGGGGGTTCCCCTGGAAGGGGGAGACCCAGAGATTGTGGGATTACTGCCAGGGGGCAGCACCCCAGTGGAAAGGAGCACCGGGAGCCGGGAGGGACACGAGGACCCAGCGGTAGCAAGACACCAGCCGACAGAGGGTGCTCTGGAGGCTGGAGAGTTAATTCCCCGACGGTACCAGCAGGAGGCGCCACAGGGGTGAGTCTCACACAGTTACAGGAACCTAAATGCCTTTGAAAATCTGACCTCAAGCACTTTGCTAAGCAGAGACATACATAAACATGTGCTGAAGCACTTTGCTGAATGGAAGCTCATGTGATCGAACAATTCAACAGCTGCATGATGATCAGAAAGCTGGGTACTCGTTTTCTATAACAGAGTGGGGAACATGAGCCTTCCCTTCTTCCTCACCCAGCTTCCTCCTTCTGGCTTTCCTTTCCTCTCCCCTCCTTAGCAATGGGTAAAACGGTTTTATAATTGCAATCTACATCCATTTCAGCGCCCTGGCTGTCGCCATGTATTTGGCAGATGCTATAAGAATCATTTATTTTTTGTTGTAAACGTCTCTTTTCAAAACAAAAAGAACAGGAGTACTTGTGGCACCTTAGAGACTAACAAATGTTTTTTAGCATAAGCTTTCATGGGCTACAGCTCACTTCTTCGGACGCATAGAATGGAACACACATCCGAAGAAGTGAGCTGTAGCCCACGAAAGCTTATGCTGAAATACATTTGTTAGTCTCTAAGGTGCCACAAGTACTCCTGTTCTTTTTGCGGATACAGACTAACACGGCTGCTACTCTGAAACCTGTCTTTTCATAACGTTATTTTCTCCCAACCATAAAAACAAAGAATTTTAATGAGTTTACATTACGCCTTTCAATGGCCAAACCACTTCTTTAGTTGAGACAGGGTGGTGACACACAGTAATTTAGCAACATTACAACCAGTTCATTAACTGCAGACAGCTAGGCGAGATTTGGTACTATTAAAATATAAACTCCTGGATCCACGGAAAGGGAATAAACAGTGTAGATTCAAAATGGGAGAGAGGGAAACCACACAAGGACCAAAGTAATTTCTTCTAGTCCTGCTATTACAGTTTCATGCAATTAAGTATTAAGAGTTTCCACAGGGAAGGGATGGGACAGAGATTCAGAGGAGCCCATGACAAGGTACCTGTCTCTATGGTCCACAACAGGAACAAAGTCTGATGACCATGGTTCCAAACCAGTAGTTTTCAATCTTTTCCATACTGGGAGCCCCAGGAATACCACCTTATTTAGTCAGGAACCCCCTTCCTCCTCCTCATGCTGTAATATGGAAATGGCTGGGAGATCATTGCCTCTCACATCTGGTCATTTGCCCCAGGTTTAGAATCTCTGTCCTAGAACCAATCTATCCAGATAAAGAATGAAAAATTACCAACACCAGACATATAGACACTTATCCATGCCCAACGTTATGGCTCTGTCATCAACTTTCAACTGAGCCTGTAAGCAGCTGCTGGCATGGTTGTCTCTAAACATGGTGAGAGTTCACACAACACATGGTTGTTAGTAACCATGGCACCTGACAGTGTGTCATTCTTGCTAGAAGCCTAGGCCTGCAATCAGTCCTGCATACTGGTGGTTTTTTGTTTTGCCTTTTTTTTTTTTTTTTGCATTGCAGATGCACATGTGATTAGCAGGTCTAAGAAGTCTGGCCAATCCTCTTTCCTCCCAACTGTGTGATAGGACATCCCAGAATGCACTGCTGGTTCCATTGTCTGCATGTCCTTTACTCTCAGATGAGGCACTGTGGGACCGTGGCCCTGATTTCCCCAGCATGCACCAATACAAATACGGTCAGGCACCGTGTTCGGTATTGACCGCAAATACGACTATAATGGCAGGAAACACCACTATGTGGAGTCAAACTAAATCATATTACTTGTAAACAGCTATCGTGACCAAGCCCCTAAATGGTTACAGAATCCGTGAAAACTGTAGCATGGGCGAGGGCCTTTATGCTAATCTTTCCTCGGCATGAATGTGAAGAAGTGAGAGGCCAACTCTTCCCTGTACAGACTGCACAATACACACACACACACACTGCTGCCCTTGAAAGCTAGACTTTCCCCACTCTTTAATTAGATACTAGCTGCAGTTCAGTGCGTGAGAAATTTATCTTAAGTGTACAGATACAGTCAGGCAACGGCAAGGAATGCTTTACAATCGGTTATGGCACTTCTTAGGCAGAGAACAGGATGCCTGTAACAGGTAGCCTTCTACCTCTCAGACTGTAATGGAAAAGCACCTCTCTTTCCCAACAATCAAGGAAAATAATGTGGCCAACTAAGCCCAGTGGAGAGACAGATTAATTATCTACTTGAGGCTGCATGTGAGAGCCAGCCTGTCACGGTTTAAAGAGAAAGAAAAAAGTTAAATCATTAGAGGAAGGTGGCAAAGCTGCTAGGCTAACACTTCACTTTCTTGGACCTTCTGAACAACTCAGTGCTAGATGATGGATGTACAGTATTCAGAAACAGTGCTAAGGCCAAACCAAAGCAGGGTAATCTAGGTTCCTCTGAACAAGACTAGGAAAGTGGTGGGATTCAGTCTGTGCTGATGAGTATTCTATTTGTTTTACCCCTAGATAACCTATCTACCCACACAGCTAACCACTCCCACATCCAAGAGTGGGGAAAACAGCTGGAGCCCCACTGGGATTCTTGGGGAGTGTCATGATATAGGGTACATCTACACTACGGGATTATTCCGATTTTACATAAACCGGTTTAGTAAAACAGATTGTATAAAATCGAGTGCGCGCGGCCACACTAAACACATTAAATCGGTGGTGTGCGTCCATGGTCCGAGGCTAGCGTCGATTTCTGGAGCGTTGCACTGTGGGTAGCTATTCCGTAGCAATCCCATAGTTCCCACTGTCTCCCCCGCCCCTTGGAATTCTGGGTTGAGATCCCAGTGCCTGATGGGGCAAAAATCATTGTCGCGGGTGGTTCTGGGTAAATGTCGTCAGTCACTCCTTCCTCTGGGAAAGCAACGGCAGACAATCATTTCGCGCCCTTTTTCCCTGGATTGCCCTGGCAGACACCATAGCATGACAACCATGGAGCCTGTTTTGCCTTTTGTCACTGTCACCGTATGTGTACTAGATGCCGCTGACAGAGGCAATTCAGCAGCGCTACACAGCAGCATTCATTTGCTTTTGCATGATAGCAGAGATGGTTATCAGCTGTTCTGTACCATCTGCTTCCACTGTAAATTGACAATGAGATGATGGTTACCAGTCCTTCTGTACTGTACTCTCTGCTGCTATCATGGATGCCCCTGGCTGAGGTCGGCCAGGGGCGCAAAAGACAAAAATGGGAATGACTCCCCGAGTCAATCCCTCCTTTATGGTATCTAAAAATAGAATCAGTCCTGCCTAGAGTATGGGGCAAGTGTACTAGAGAACCAGTGTATCAGAGAACCAGAAAGCACAGCCGCTCCGTGTCAGATCCCGCAGAAATGATGAGCTGCATGCCATTCACAGGGGGTGCCCCTGCAACAACCCCACCTGTTGCTTCCCTCCTCCCCCAGCCTTCCTGGGCTACCGTTGCAGTGTCCCCCCATTTGTGTGATGAAGTAATAAAGAATGCAGGAATAAGAAACAGTGACTTGTTAGTGAGATAAAATGAGGGGAAGGCAGCCTCCAGCTGCTATGATAGTCCAGACAGGACATTAAGCAGTGTGGGGGAGAGGAGCCCAGCATCCCGCTGCTATGATAGTCCAGGCAGAACAGAATCTTTTCTTTACACATGAAGGGTGGGGGCTGATGGAGCTCAGCCCCCTGTTGCTATGATGAAGACGGTTACCAGCCATTCTGTACTGCACCATCTGCCACAAGGCTGATGATGACGATGGATATCAGTCATATTGTACCATCAGCCACCAAGGAGGGGGGGCAAGGATGCTACAGTTCACTGCCGCAGCATCACGTCTACCAGCAGCATTCAGTACACATAGGGTGACATTTAAAAGAGTCAAGAGACTATTTTTTTCCCTTTTCCTTCTGGGGGTGGAGGGGTGTGTAAATTGACGAGCTATGCCCTGAACCACCTCGGACAATGTGTTTGACCCTACAGGCATTGGGAGCTCAGCCAAGAATGCAAATGCTTTTCGGAGACTGCAGGAACTGTGGGATAGCTTGAGTCCTCAGTCCCCCCTCCCTCCCTCCATGAGCGTCCATTTGATTCTTTGGCTTTCCATTACGCTTGTCACGCAGCAGTGTGCTGAGTCCCTGCTGTGGCCGCTGTCTGGAGATTTTTTTAAAATGCTTTGGAATTTCATCTTCTGTAACGGAGCTCTGATAGAACAGATTTGTCTGCCCATACAGCGATCACATCCGTACGGTCCATGCTGGAGCTCTTTTTGGATTTGGGACTGCATCGCCACCCGTGCTGATCGAAGCTCCACGCTGGGCAAACAGGAAATGATATTCAAAAGTTCACGGGTCTTTTCCTGTCTACCTGGCCACTGCATCTGAGTTCAGATTGCTGTCCAGAGCGGTCACAGTGGTGCACTGTGGGATACCGCCCGGAGGCCAATACCGTGGATTTGAGGCCACACTAACCCTAATCCGATATGGTAATACCGATATTAGCGCTACTCCTCTCGTTGGGGAGGAGTACAGAAACCGGTTTAAAGAGCCCTTTATATTGATATAATGGGCCTCTTAGTGTGGACGGGTGCGGCGTTAAATCGGTTTACCGCTCCTAAAATCGGTTTAAACACGTAGTGTAGACCAGGCCATAGAAAACCATAGACGTTTTTAAAACAGGAGGCATTTATTAAACAAAACAGCTACAAACTACAGACAAACATGCAGGCTTCCATATAGCTTTAGCCCCAGTTTTGGTCCCTTGTTTACCAGGAACCACATCGTGGCTGGAGTTCTATACAGAACAGAGACGTCTACTAGCTGAATAATATAATCACTAGCATATATAATTAAAGTGTAGGGAAAGGGAGGGCATAAGAACCTTAAGCCCTACCCCCAGTAGCCCCACCACCTTTAGACACTCCAGACATTTGGAACTACTGAAGCTGTTCCTGATTATCTATTTACTTTAAATCCCTCCTGACAAACTTCTTGGGCCCAATTTGTGATCTCTGATGTGCGAGAGGGACAGGGAGGTGAGGAGGATTGATGCTGGATTTGAGAAGTAGGGTGGATCAGGGACAGATGGCAAGATGATGTAGGGAAAGGAAAATAAAAAATCTGATAAGCCACATGCCACACTTCATCTCGCTCCCTTTGTATGCGATCCTCTCCCCCTTAGGCGCAGGTTTTTTTCCATTTATAATGTAAGACCCTGCCTTATCCAATGTCTGCGACTGAGCTCAGGGCAACACTCAAGTGCCGTTTCTGAAACGGTGTGGAATGCAATTTGGTCCTGTCTACATTTGCAGTTAACATTTTTCAGCACTGGTTCCTCAGCATTCATTGCTGACAGTCAGCAACAGGTAAGTCTCCTAATGTAGAGGAGGCTTAAAGGACTCCAAGTGCCCAATCCCAGCATTTAGTAGAGATATGCCTGCAAAACACAGGGGATAGAGCCAAGTTTCATTTACCAGCTAGATGGTGCTCTACTGTATAACCAGAGAAAGGAAACCAAGCTTAATTTGGAACTCACCAACTTTGAACATGTCCCTTTAGCGTAAGTGAGCTTTCCTTCAGCTTTGCACTCCACAGAGATTGAGAAATCGCAGTCAGACAATACATACTGTGCATGTCACCTACATTCTCCAGCACTAGGTGTATTAGAAACAGCTCTATTAGATACAGCCAGATGTTTAATATCAATGTAACACGGTCCTGCTTAGCTGGGGATTTGTTACGTTCTGAATGCTGCTATTAGTTCCAATTATCCTGCCTTCACCATTCACATTCACCTCCAGATGGATACAGAAATGCCTGACATTCTGAGCACTTTTCTGGCCCCTCTACACCAGCAAGTGGAAAAAAAAATTTTGTTTTAAACCCATGCACGCCATCTACGCAGAAGCAAAGCCAGCCCTGCAGCCAAGTTTCAGCAGCGGTAAGTCTAGTTTTTGGCTGCTGATGTAATTTACTCAAGGGTTTTGGGAAACCGCACTTACATCACAGCAAGGGACAAACATCAGGGTAACAATCGGTCTAACATGAATCAGTGACCTTGCCATGATCTTTCTATCATAAGAGACTTACGAGGGTTCATTTCCTGCTTCCTTACGCTAGAAAGCTCAGCAATGCAATATTGTGAGTAACCCAAGCACCGGCATAGTATTTGGCTGGTGTTCACCACATAGGTAACTCAGATATATAGATTGGAAGGAAATAAGTGAACACCCACATAAGGGAGGCAGTGTGACTTAGGCTTTGGCTACACTTACACTTCAAAGCGCTGCCGCGGCAGCGCTTTGAAGCGCTAAGTGTAGTCAAAGCGCCAGTGCTGGGAGAAAGCTCTCCCAGCGCTGTCCGTACTCCACCTCCCTGTGGGGAATAACGGACAGCGCTGGGAGCCGCGCTCCCAGCGCTGGGGCTTTGACTACACTGGCGCTTTGCAGCGCCGCAATTTGCAGCGCTGGAGAGGGTGTGTTTTCACACCCTGCTGCAGCGCTGCAAATTTGTAAGTGTAGCCAAGCCCTTAGGGTATGTCTACACTACAAAATTAGGTTGATTTAATAGAAGTCGATTTTTTAGAAATCAATTTGATACAGTCAATCGTGTGTGTCCCTACTAAGCGCATTAAGTCAGCAGTGTGCGTCCACAGTACCGAGGCTAGCGTCGACTTTCGGAGCGTTGCACTGTGGGTAGCTATCTCATAGTTCCCACAGTCTCCGCCGCCCACTGGAATTCTGGGTTAAGCTCCTAGTGCCTGATGGGGCAAAAACATTGTCGCGGGTGGTTCTGGGTACATGTTGTCAGGCCCCTCTCCCTCCCTCCCTCCATGAAAGCAACGGCAAAAAAATCGTTTCTCTGCTTTTTTCCTGGGTTAACCGTGCAGATGACATACCAAGGCAAGCACGGAGCACACTCAGCTCACTGTCACCGTATGTCTCCTGGGTGCTGCTGGCAGACGCGGTACTGCAGTGCTACATAGCAGCATCCCCTTGCCTTGCCTTGCGGACGGCAAACGGTGCAATACGACTGCTAACCATCGTCGTCGTCCCACGGGTGCTCCTGGCTGACATCGGTTAGGTTGGTCGGGGGCACCTGAGCAGACATGGGTGCTCCTGGCCGGCCTCGGTGAGGTTGGTCGGGAGTGCCTGGACAAAAATGGGAATGACTCCAGGTCATTCTCTTCTTTAAGTTTCGTCTAATGGAGATTCAGTCCTGCCTGGAATATCATGCCAGCTGGAGGCTTCTGCCTCAGGCTGCTCTCCCAGTCGGCAGCACCACGCAGTCACATCTACCCCAGCCTACCCCTTGCTCCCATGGCTCATGAAGCCTGGACAGTAGTAAGGAGCAATTCAACTATAGGCTGAGCAAGTGCAGAATGGTGCTAGAATGTGCCTTTGGACGTTTGAAAGTGCGCTGAAGCAGTTTACTGACTCGGTTAGACCTCAGCGAAACCAATATTCCCATCGTTATTACTGCTTGCTGTGTGCTCCACAATATCTGTGAGAGTAAGGGGGGAAATGTTTATGGCGGGGTGGGAGGTTGAGGCAAATCGCCTGGCCGCTGATTACATGCAGCCAGACACCAGGGCAGTTAGAAGAGCACAGCAGGGCGCGCTGTGCATCAGAGCAGCTTTGAAAACCAGTTTCATGGCTCGCCAGGCTACAGTGTGACAGTTCTGTTTGTTTCACCTTGATGAAAACCCGCCCCCTTGGTTCACTCTACTTCCCTGTAAGCCAACTGCCCTCCCCTTCCCTCTTTGATCTCCATTTTCAGAGGCAATAAAGTCATTGTTGTTTCAAATTCATGCATTCTTTATTAATTCGTCACACAAATGAGGGGATAACTGCCAAGGTATCCCAGGAGGGGTGGGGGAGGAGGAAAGCACAGGGGTGGGGTAGTTGTAGGGGCACCCCCTAGAATGGCATGCAGATCATCATAGAAGCTGCACGTCTGGGGCTCTGACCCGGAGCGGCCATTTGCCTCTCTGGTTCTTTGGTAGGCTTGCCTGAGCTTCTTAAGTTTCACGTGGCAGTGCTGCGGGTCCTTGTTATAACCTCTGTCCTACATGCCCTTGGAGATTTTTTCAAATATTCCAGCATTTCGTCTTTTGGAACGGAGTTCGAATAGCACAGATTCGTCTCCCCATACAGCGATCAGATGCAGTACCTCTCGTTCGGTCCATGCTGGAGTTCTTTTGCGATTCTGGGACTCCATGGTCACCTATGCTGATGAGCTCTGCATGGTCACCTGTGCTAATCAGCTCGCCACGCTGGCCAAACAGGAAATGAAATTCAAAAGTTCTCGGGGCTTTTCCTGTCTACCTGGCCAGAGCATCTGAGTTGAGAGTGCTGTCCAGAGCAGTCACAATGGAGCACTCTGGGATAGCTCCTGGAGGCCAATACCATCGAATTGCGTTCACACTACCCCAAATTCAACCCAGCAGGGTCGATTTCAGCGCTAATTCCCTCATCGGAGAGGAGTACAGAAATCGATTTTAAGAGTCCTTTAAGTCGACAAAAATGGCTTTGTCGTGTGGACGGGTGCAGGGTTAAGTGGATCTAACGCTGCTAAATTCGACCTAAACTCGTAGTGTAGACCATGGCTTAGTGGATAAAAGCACTGGACTGGGACTCAGGAGACCTGGGTTTCTATTCCTGGCTGTGCCACTGGCCTGCTAGGTTACCTTAGTGAAATCACTTTACCTCAGTTTCCCTATCTGTAAAATGGGAATGGTACTGACGTCCTCTGTAAAGTGCTCTGAGACCTACAGATGAAAAGTACAATACAAGAGCTAGGTATAATTATTCTTTTATATGAACTGGCTAAGTCTGGCTGACAACATGGGAATAAACCACTGAGGATTTCACTTTTCTTCTCTCCTTGCCCCATATGAACTCGTTTTCTCTACTAGGCAACAAGGGAAGAAAGATGAAAGTGTACTGCGGAAAACTCACAGCAAGAGATAGCAGCAGCTGTATAAATCCAATAACACACAGAGGAGGGACCACTAAAGTAAAGGCAAAAAAATGTGTGAGAGATGTGAAACAGGCTGGTTCATGACAACTTACCACATGACTCTGAAGTGAGACGGGAGAGAAAGTAAACAGCCAGCCCAGATCTCGGGGTCACTAAAGGGAGTCTTCTCTTAAGCACGAGGAAAAAAACAAAGGCAATTGAGCAATCTCTCCTGCTAACCAACCCTCTTCAAATCACATGCCCAAGCTGCTTCTGCAGCTGCTAATGGTAAAGCAAAAGCAGGCAGGAGGAGGGGCTAGGTTGCCTGATGTCTTCCCTTTCCAGCTGTTTATAGAGTATGTTTCTCTGCGCTCATGTTTACTTCCCTGGGTCAGCCCTCATTGAGACGTCTATCAACCACACACCATGACTCACAAAGTTGAGGCACTTGCTCTCTGCCTCTGTGCACACCCATCCCCTGGCTGCCCCTGTTCTGCTTCGCCAGTGGAATGCGAGCAGCGGAGAACGGGAAAAGGGAAGGCTCCTTTCTACACGGCACCAGCGCTCTGTCTTTTGGTTTGGTTATCGGTCTGAACACTGGGAAGGCTTTAAAAAGAGAAGACAGATTTGAGAAATGGGACTGGGCAGCCCGACGAGTCTCTGGGGCAAAGTACCAGATGTGCACAATTTCGCCTCATTTTCCATGAGCAGTGCAAGGAAAACAGCACCTTCCCTCATTGAAAATAAGTTGGCTCACTGCACGCTGCCCATGGCGTTATGAACACACTGAAGGGGAGGCAGAGAGAAGGGATTCCTGTCCGCTCTGGCGAGGCGGGGAAGGATGGCTTAGATCCTTCCCTTTCAACAAGGTTTGTAAGGGAGTCGAGCATCATCCTCAATTTCACTGCCTCGCAGATCGACTCACTCTCGGATCTGCTGAGGAGCAGCATCCAGCACTGTGGAAGTGCCTCAATTTGTTTTCAACAGCACTAGCCTTATGTAAAAGGTTACAAAACACTGCCTCCCCCCACCCCGCCCTCATATGGAGCCAGCCCAAATTCTCTCCATTGGCACAGAGAGTGAAAGCCACTCTGGCCCACTCAGCCTGTGGGAAGGGAGATGGAGGGTAATTTCACCCCTTTGGCAGGAGAGTCACAGACGAGAGGCCTCCCACTTTGGGGGACTATGCTGGAGCTCCCTGGCACCTCACAATCTCAAGGCCAACAAGCATATTTGACTCCCCAGGAAAAGGAAAAGCTTGAACTGGGTGATCCTGGTTGGGTTTCCAAACACAGGACCGGACCCTCAACCCCAAAGGCACTTCATAGCATCAGAGCAGCACAAAGAGACTTTAAGCTGCTCTAAATGGGCAGTAAAGGAAACCCCCCAGTCATGGAGGAATTCTAGGCTGCTGTCAAGCTGGCATAGATGTTTCTGTGCAGCCCATCCTGTTCCCCTCGCCCACCAGTGTAGGGGGCATGGCAGAGGCTGGGAATCACATTGCACTGTGCTCCAGTGACTCTGGTTGGCACAATGGCTCAGAAGTGGCCATTACAAGTCAGTGCAGGACAGATGTAGAGCCCCTTTCTGCCTGCATCCCCCATTGTGGGCTCAGTGCCCTGTAGGACTGTACTCACTGAATCTAAGGGCAAATCACAACACATGATCTGCTCTTGTTATTTGCCCTTCCAAAGAAGAGTTCAACCCTGGTTTGTTTTTTTTGCATTCTCCCTGACTTTTGATTCCCTCTTCCCTTTCCACCCTCTCCCCTCCCTGATATTTCCATGACAGACACAATGATACTTCAGATTTCAACCTGGGGGGTTTGGTATCAGATTCTCTGAAGTTTTCACTTCCATTTCTTGCTCTTAAATCAATTCCTTACTCCTTGTCCTGAACAGAAATTCAGAACTACATACAGCTCTGCTGTTCATGTTCACTTAAAGGCACAAACCCTTATTTATCACTATGGTAGCCCAAACCCAATGTAAGTCTCCAAAAAGTTAGAAACTTTGTTTGGATTTTAAATATTTCAAGTACAATTGCTACTATATCAGAGAAATGCAGGGCACAGGCAGAACCAAGCCTTGTGGTCAAACAAGTTCCCTGCAAGCAAAAGCTGAGACATTACAGTGCTGGCAGAATGATGCTGCTGAACTGCACAGCGTGGTTGCAACTGGCACCCAATTTTTCAACATTGACAGCTTCAGAACATGTCATAGGTAGCACAGTTCAGGGCAACCGCACCTGTATTCCCCTTCCATGATCCCTCAAGGGCACCCACTCTAGGCTCCTGGATCCTCAGCCATCACCTCTCGGAGGGCGTGGGAGGGGGAAGACCCACATCTCTCTCCCTCCCTCCTGATGTTTTTCCAGGCTGCACAGTTCCTTGTTTACACTGTGATATACCCAGTGAGCCAGGCTGTCCAAACAGGCCTGCGTCTATACTTTGCTTTCTCTTCAGAGGCTACAAGCAGCTGTAGTTGCCAGCAGTTCTAAGCTACTACACAACCCTTTCTAAGTAAGCGCATTTATTCCTAAGGTGAAAGCATTACAAAGAAAAACATTAAAATAGTAAAAGAAACTACAGACGCTAAGAAGTTTACCAGAGACCACCCCCACCCTGACTCTGGTCAGTGTCAGTCCTTCCACGAGGATTGCCCCCAACCTCTCACCCTTTGGCAGAAGATTGTCTCAATTTTCTAGATCAGAAAGAAGACCCAGAGTCAGTTTAATTTCATGCTACAGTTGAACCCTGTTATGTCGCCGGCCTAGGGGTTTGCCAAAAAGCGTCGAGATAACCGATGATCGAGATAAACCCCTATCCACCCCCCCACCCCTGAACTCCCCTGCCCTCTCTCCAACACCCCCTCCCTGCCCCCTTACCGCGGTGCCTGCACGTGGCTGGATCCGGCGAAGCGGGACGGGGAAGCGGGGCCGGGCGGCCGTGGACGGGGACCTGGAGCCGGGCAGCCAAAGAAGCGGGACCCGGTAAGCGGGCCGGGCGGCAGGCAAAGCCGGACAGGGTAAGCGGGGCCGGGCGGCAGGCGAAGCGGGGACCGGGTAAGCGGGGCCGGGCGGCAGGCGAAGCGGGGACCGGGTAAGCGGGGCCGGGCGGGCGGGCGGCAGGCGAAGCGGGGACCGGGTAAGCGGGGCCGGGCGGGCGGGCGGCAGGCGAAGCGGGGACCGGGTATGCGGGGCCGGGCGGGCGGGGACCGGGGAAGCGGGGACCGGGGATGCGGGGCCGGGCGGGTAGGCGGGGACCGGGGAAGCGGGGCCGGGCGGGCGGGCGGCAGGCGAAGCGGGGACCGGGTATGCGGGGCCGGGCGGGCGGGGCCCGGGGAAGAGGAGCTGGGCGGGCGGGCGGCGGGCGAAGCGGGGACCGGGTCAGCGGGGCCGGGCGGGCGGGCGGCAGGCGAAGCGGGACCGGGTAAGCGGGGCCGGCGGGCGGGCGGCAGGCGAAGCGGGGACCGGGTATGCGGGGCCGGGCGGGCGGGCGGCAGGCGAAGCGGGGACCGGGTATGCGGGGCCGGGCGGCGGGCGGCAGGCGAAGCGGGGACCGGGTATGCGGGGCCGGCGGGGCGGGCGGCAGGCGAAGCGGGGACCGGGTATGCGGGGCCGGGCGGTCGGGGACCGGGAATGCGGGGCCGGGCGGGCGAGGACTGGGGACGCCGCGCCGGGCGGGGCGGGCGGCGAAGCGGAGCCGGGCAGGCGGGTGGCAGGCAAAGCGGGGACCGGGTATGCGGGGCCGGGCGGGGACCGGGTATGCGGGGCCGGGCGAGCGGGGACGGGCAGGGACCGGGTATGCGGGGGCGGGCGGGGACGGGCAGGGACCGGGTATGCGGGGGCGGGCGGGCGGCGAAGCGGAGCCGGGGGCGGCGATGCGGGGACCGGCGAAGCGGAGCCGGGCGGACGGGCGGGTGGCGAAGCGGGGACCGGCGAAGCGGAGCCGGGCGGACGGGCGGCAGGCGAAGCGGGGACCAGGTATGCGGGGCCGGGGCGGGCGGGCGGGACGGGCAGGGACCGGGTATGCGGGGGGCCGGCGGGCGGCGAAGCGGAGCCGGGCGGCGAAGCGGGGACCGGCGAAGCGGAGCCGGGCGGGCGGGCGGCAGGCGAAGCGGGGACCAGGTATGCGGGGACGGGCGGGGACGGGCAGGGACCGGGTATGCGGGGCCGGGCGGCTGGGGACACGGTGGGTGGGGGACGCGGGGAGCCGGGCGGCTGGGGACGCGGGGAGCGGGCGGCTGGGGAACCACGCGGCTGGAGAGCCGGGGAGCGGGCGGCTGGGGACACGGTGGGTCGGGGACGCGGGGAGCCGGGCTCGAGATATTAGGGTTCAGCGAATCGACATAACGGATGAGAAACCCATAAGACAAAGAGGGAGTTTGGCGGTTCCACTTGTAAAACGTCGACTTAATAGGATTGGCAAGTTAACCGAGGTCGAGATAAATGGGTTCGACTGTATTTATCCAAATGTCCCTTCTGTGTCTGTTGGTCTCTGGAGAATCCAGTCTGAATCTCCATACATGAGCCTCCGCAAGAGGTGTTACCTCTCTGGAGGTGTTACAGCTCAAGTGAGTTTGCATAATCACCCCCCACTGTGCTTAGTTTATGGAGAGTCTGTGGTCACCCTCCCCTACAGAATTACATATAATCCCTGGCCCACAATGATACATAAACTTAATACCGTAAGATCTCCCAAAGATACTGCAGGAAATTGCCATATCTGTCACAGCAGGACTGCAGTTTTCCCTCCATGGACTGTACAGCATTAAGCTAAATGTTTGCCATAGTTCTGCTCCTCCATTGCAGGCATGTATTCAAAGAAGGTAAAGTCAAAGCCAAGCTCAAGCTTAGACCAACTTTTCTACCTCTTATTTACAATGCACTTTTTCCTACTGGGATCTCACATGGCTTTGCTTGGATTTGATCCCAGCTGAATCCCCAAGGAGGGACAGAAAGAGGTATCATGCACCAACTTTTTTTTTTTTAAATGCACACTCAAATAGTTTTTAAACATCAACTATTCAGAATCAGGAATTTCTTTAACCCCTCTAGATTTACAATGGATTATAACAGTGAAAGCTCAGTGGTTCAGGAGCCAAATGAACGATCAACAAAAGAGAAAAAAATGCCACAGCAGTGTGAATTCATTGTTTAATTTACTATAGTATTATCCATGTTTAAACAGTATGACAGGGGAAATATTTAGTTTTATATATCTTTTTTTTTTCCCCACAGCAAAGAGGTTAATAATTAGCACAAGTTGATAACTTTACTGGTTAATAAGAAAGTGAAAGCATCCTGATTGGTTAATAACTAAATCACACCGTGTTTTAATATCATGTGCTGCAAAGAACCACACTCTGAAGTATCACTGGGTTATAACTAGGGGTAATGGAAGAAATGAATAAAAGGAAAATTTGGACTCGTTACCAACATCCAAAGAGCGTATATCATTCAGTTGTGGAATAGTCCTGCCAAGAGAAGTGAAAGCCTCATCACTGGATGTTCAGAATAGACAAAACCCTACACGTATGCTGAAGGGAACAGCCCTGAATTTGACAGCAGAAGAAAACTAGTGAATGCTATTTTTCTCGGATTGTTGTGATTCAAATAACCCCCTTCTGACTTTGCACCACTGACTAGACATGCAGACAAGTGAATAAGAAACCAGCCTCTACTTTGAAGATACAGTACAAACAACAGGTCAGTGCTGAGCTCTCTGGGAGATGTGAATATTGACTCATAACACCAATCACCTATGAGAGAGGCAGCTAAAAACAAAACACAAGAGGCCAGCAAATCAATATTCCTCACCCTAACAAACCACCACTGAGTCCGTAAAATGCAGTCAGCTCTGGTGTGTAACACAGCTCCACTTCAGAACCAACACCTCACATAACAAATGGAGCCTCAGCCTGCTTGAGGTCTGCAAGTGCTACAGCAGTATAAATGTTAAATAAATAACATCCCCAGATTGTGCCTGGATTAGCTGGATTGGAGGGGACAGGGAAGGGAGCTGGAAAACAAACAACACTTTGGCATGGCTACACTTGCAGATGTAGAGCGCTGTGAGTTAAACCAGCCCTCGGAGAGTGCAGCAGGGAAAGCGCGGCAGTGTGTTCACACTGTCAGCTGCAAGCGCACTGGCGTGGCCACATTTGCGGCACTTGCAGCAGCATTGGGAGCAATGCATTATGGGCAGCTATCCCACAGAGCACCTCTTCCCATTCTGGCGCTGTGGCTTGTGGGAAGGGGCAGAAGGGTGTGGGGCATTCTGGGTCCTGTCCCAATGCCCCGTGATGCATCGCTTCGCATCCCAACAATTCCTGTGCTTCCGTCCACATTTGGTGCCATCTTTCAACGTTTTTTGTCTTCCCTTTTGGTCTGCGGGAATGGAGCCCGAACTGCTGAGGAATATGCTGATGGGTATCACCAGCACATAATGAATTTCAGTTGAGTTACTCCTTAAGCTATAAACTGACAATGAGGAGTCAGAGGATGATGTCGACTTGCATAACGCATACGACACAAGATTGCTTGTGGCATTCACAGATATGCTCACCACCGTGGAATGCCGCTTTTGGGCTCGGGAAGCAAGCACTGAGTGGTGGGATCACATCATCATGCAAGTCTGGGATGATGAGCAGTGGCTGCAGAACTTTCGGATGAGAAAAGTCACTTTCATGGGACTGGGTGCTGAGCTCGCCCCTACTCTGCGGTGCAAGGACACGAGATTGAGAGCTGCCCTGATGGTGGAGAAGCGGGTGACTACTGCAATCTGGAGCCTGGCCACTCCAGACAGCTACCGATCGGCCACTAACCAGTTTGAGTTGTAAAGTCGACCGTTGGAATCATGTTGATGCAAAAAAATCACTTATTGAAAAGAAACACAACTGCTTGGGAAACAGAAACGGCATGACACATCTGTGCTGTTTGGGAGGAGGGAAGGGGGTGGGTGGGGAACGGGACAATCACAGATTTGCATATGTCCTGTTATCAGACTCAGTCTTCCTGTCTGGAGTGCCGTGCAATGAGTGCTGCACTTCAGGCTGGCTAAAATGCATGGTGATGGGGGTTGAGTGCAGTGGGTAAGGGTCATAGTTTGCAGAGCTGGGTGGTGAAGCTACAGGTGTTGGAGGCAGCTGGTGGTGATAAGAACCCAGATATTGTGGAAAGTGGGTTGGCGGTGACATGGGGGCACAAGGGAAAGAGCAAAATTAAGTGTAAAAAGGTAATAAGAAATGCCAGAAAGGAGTTTGAAGAACGGCTAGCCAAAAACTCAAAAAGGTAATAAAATGTTTTTTAAGTACAACAGAAGCAGGAAGCCTGGTAAACAATCAGTGGGGCCCCAGGAGGATCGAGATAAAAAAGGGGCACTTAAAGACAATAAAGGCATTGCAGAGAAACTAAATGAATTCTTTGCTTCAGTCTTCATGGCTGAGGATGTTAGGGAGGTTCCCAAACCTGAGCCATCCTTTGTAGGTGACAAATCTGAGGAACTGTCACAGATTCAAGTGTCACTAGAGGAGGTTTTGGAATTAATTGATAAACTTAACATTAACAAGTCACCAGGACCAGATGGCATTCACCCAAGAGTTCTGAAAGAACTCAAGTGTGAAGTTGCGGAACTATTAACTACGGTTTGTAACCTGTCCTTTAAATCAGCTTCTGTACACAATGACTGGAAGATAGCTAATGTAACGCCAATATTTAAAAAGGGCAATTACAGACCGGTAAGTCTAATGTCAGTACCGGGCAAATTACTTGAAACAATAATAAAGAATAAAATCGTCAGACACATAGAACGACGTAACTTGTTGGGCAAAAGTCAACATGGTTTCTGTACAGGGAAATCATGTCTTACTAATCCATTAGATTTCTGGGGATTGGTCCTGCTTTGAGCAGGGGGTTGGACTAGATGATTTCCTGAGGTCCCTTCCAACCCTGATAGTCTATGATTCTATGAGTCTATGATTCTTTGAAGGGGTCAACAAACATGTGGACAAGGGGGATCCAGTGGACACAGTGTACTTAAATTTCCAGAAAGCCTTTGACAAGGTCCCTCACCAAAGGCTCTTATGTAAATTAAGTTGTCATGGGATAAGAGGAAAGATCCTTTCATGGACTGAGAACTGGTTAAGAGACCGGGAACAAAGGGTAGGAATAAATGGTAAATTTTCAGAATGGAGAGGGGTAACTAGTGGTGTTCCTCAAGGGTCAGTCCTAGGACCAATCCTATTCAACTTATTCATAAATGATCTGGAGAAAGGGGTAAACAGTGAGATGGCAAAGTTTGCAGATGATACTAAACTGCTCAAGATAGTTGAGACCAAAGCGGACTACGAAGAACTTCAAAAAGATCTCACAAAACTAAGTGACTGGGCAACAAAATGGCAAATGAAATTTAATGTGGATAAATGTAAAGTAATGCACATTGGAAAAAATAACCCCAACTATACATACAATATGATGGGGGCTAATTTAGCTACAACTAATCAGGAAAGAGATCTTGGAGTCATCGTGGATAGTTCTCTGAAGACGTCCACGCAGTGTGCAGCAGCAGTCAAAAAAGCAAACAGGATGTTAGGGATCATTAAAAAAAGGATAGAGAATAAGATGGAGAATATCTTATTGCTCTTATATAAATCCTTGGTACACCCACATCTCGAATATTGCGTACTGATGTGGTCTCCTCATCTCAAAAAAGATATACTGGCATTAGAAAAAGTTCAGAGAAGGGCAACTAAAATGATTAGGGGTTTGGAACGGGTCCCATATGAGGAGAGTTTAAAGAGGCTAGGGAAAAGAGGAGACTAAGGGGGGATATGATAGAGGTATATAAAATCATGTGTGGCATCGAGAAAGTGAATAAAGAAAAGTTATTTACTTGTTTCCATAATATAAGAACTAGGGGCCACCAAATGACATTAATGGGCAGCAGGTTTAAAACAAATAAAAGGAAGTTCTTCTTCATACAGCGCACAGTCAACCTGTGGAACTCCTTGCCTGAGGAGGTTGTGAAGGCTAGGACTATAACAGGGTTTAAAAGAGAACTAGATAAATTCATGGAGGTTAAGTCCATTAATGGTTATTAGCCATGATGAGTAAGGAATGGTGTCCCTAGCCTTTGTTTGTCAGAGGATGGAAATGGATGTCAGGAGAGAGATCACTTGCTCATTACCTGTTAGGTTCTCTCCCTCTGGGGCACCTGGCATTCGCCACTGTTGGCGGACAGGATACTGGGCTGAATGGACCTTTGGTCTGACCCAGTATGGCCGTTTTTATGTATATGTTCTTATGTTTTGGGACAAGGGCTGCAGGGGGGGCAGGCATGGAAGCGCTCCGCCTGCATTGCTACGAGTGCCTGTATCGAGTCCGCTTGGCGCTCCATGATGCTTAGCATGCTTTGGTGCCAGTGATCCGCATTCTGCTGGCGGACCCTCCTTTCACTCTCCCGCCACTCCTGTACTTTTTGATTTTCATTAAGGGACTGCTGCATTACTTCATGCAGCATATTCTCTTTGCTTCTTTGCAGACTCTTCCTGATTCTTTGGAGTCTTTCAGCCATTGATAAGGACAATGGCTGGGATCTCAAGGTTGCATCTGTAAAGCCAAAATGCAACACTTAACAGAGGCAGCATTGTTCACACCAGACAGAGCAATGATTCGGCCGTACTTAAAGACACGCACAGTGTACACAATAGCATAATTTGCACATCCCGAAGCGAGCACATATAAGCCACAGGACCCCAAAATGGTGAGTAAGCACAGGGGCAAGGGGGACTGATTGTTTCACAGCTGTACTGTCCTCTGGGGTTCTGTGCCTTGGGGAGAGCCAGCAGCTGCAGGGGGCCACTATACTGAACACTGTCCCCACATTTTCCACAGGATGAGTTCATCCTGGAAGATATCTCGCTGCTGAGAGTGACCTGGGAAGCAAGGGACGGTCTTCTACTACAATGTGGCTTCTGCCCTGGCCCATATGCAGCTTGCCTGTGTGCAGCAATGGTCCCCCCACCTGTCACGGCACAATGGTGCGGACATGTTAGCCTTACTGGGACAAGGAGCACAGTATCTATACCAAGGAACCTGCACAAGCGGATTGCCCAGCTTCTGCATGAGACCTCTGAAGAGATCACTGAGGCTGATTACTGCGATGTGAGAGAGCACATCAACGCCCTATTCCAAATCTAGGCATGCATGCAGCCCTAACCCTCCTCACCCCAAGCGCCCGCACCAAACAACTTTCTTCCCAAAATAAAAACTGCTTACCAGGCACCTTCTCTGGTGTCTGTTCTTCCCCAAGTGACATCAGCTGCGACTGGCTACCTTCCTCCTGGCTTGAAAACAGCTCCTGGCTGCATGCATGTAGGGACGCCGGGGTGTCTCCATCCTCCTCAGCACCCTCGCTCCTGCTTTCCTCCTCCCTTGTTGAACTGGGCTCTTTAGTGTCCATGGTGGTCTTCGGAGTGGGAAGTGGGGTCGCCATGTATTGCATCCAGCTCTTCGTAGAAACGGCAGGTCACGAGGGCAGCACCGGAGCGGCAGTTTGCCTCGTGTGCTTTGCGGTATGCATTCCGCAGCTCCTTCACTTTAACCCCACACTGTGTCCCGGTCATGAACCCTTTCCATCATGATATCTGCCCAAAGGTATCGTAATTCCTGTGGCTGGAGCACAGTTGGGACTGGACAGCTTCCCCAAAACACTGATGACGTCCAGCACCTTGTCATAGCTCCATACTGGGGATCGCCTGGCACATGGAGGCATGGTCACCTGGAAAGATTCGCTGAGAGCACTCCACACCTTGCTGAGCAAACGGGAAGGGGATTTTCAAAATTCCCAGAGAATTTAAAGGGCGTGTCTGATGCTTGGTCACCTGAGGGCAGGGCAGTACAGTTCAAAGTAATGACCAGAGTGGCTAGAACAGACATCGTGGGACATTTCTGGAGGCTGATCGGAACGCATTAATAGACCAGGGCGTCCACACTGGCGCCGCGGTGCTCCAGCCGGAGCACAGCAAGCGTTACACTCCTCGTGGAGGTGGATTACCAGGAGCGCTCCAGCCGTGGAGTCCGGGCGCTCTATGTGCCTTGCTGGTGTGGACGCATCATGAGTTAGGGTGCCCGGGGCTGCTTTAACGCACTCTAACTCACAAGTGTAGCCAAGCCCTTAGATTGCAAGCTCTTTGGAGCAGGGACCTCTGTTTGTTCTGTTTGTACAGCACCTAGCACAACAGGGTCCCGGGCCCTGACTGGGGATCCTTGGTGCCACCACAATACAAAACAACAACAACATGAAACCTTCCCTACTGCCAAGAAGCAATAACTAAGAGCTCATCCTGGCTGCCATTTTAAGAAAAAGACTTGGATGTAATATGGCACTATCATGCACCGGGCTTATGAGAGTTTTCCCAAGGATTTATGGGAGTTTGACCTCTTCTCCTACAATTCCCTTGGGCTCCCCAAGGAATTCCCAAAGGCCTTTTGAAGCCTCACAGAACAATTGCTTCCAGGAGCTGTGCCAGGGACTGAGAGTGGGATACCCAGAAGGCAGTGCAACTTCAACCCTGTAGCAGAGCATAATGGTGGATAGGAGATGTAATTTCCAGTGAAACATAGCCCTACCACCCAGCCCTAAATACAGTTCAAAATGCAGGATGCTGCAAAAACAGCCCTTTAAAAACATTAAAATCAAACAAAACTATTCTAACAGAACAATAAGAGTCTGCAGATGAACTCCAAGAATCACTGGGATTTCAAAAGCATACATGGTGTTCAGGAGAGGAAAACTGTGCTCCAGAGCCTGAGCTGAGACCAAGTGGCTATCCAGACGACATCCCCTCCTGCTGGAGTTAGGCTAACCTTGCCCTCCAGGTGGCTTTGGCTCTCAGATGCCCAGTCATCCAAGTGCCCCCTTCTCCTGGGGTGAGGTTTCCCTCAGATACAGTTTAGCACTAGACTGGGAGAAACAATGCTCCAAGGGGCATTAGAGACAGCTCTGCAGCCTCCTGATACAGCCCAATACTCGAGAATCACCTCCAGCTCCCCTACACTGCAAGCGCCTCCAACAAAATGGCTGAAAAAAATCATCCTGTGACCCACATCCTACACTCTTCGGCAACCACAGAAGATTGTGGGATATGGGAAGTTTTTTATTTTGTGGGCCACCAAACAAAATGTTGAAAATCGCTGCCTTGAACTGAGCCCCCTTGGGAACTGGTTTCTTCCTTCCTTCCTGAGTCTGCTTTAAATCCAACCCAGTAGAGGAGATTGCTCCTGGCCTCCAGCTGTGAGGAGGCATATTAGATCTCAAAGCATTTTACAGGGTAAATGTTATTCCCTTTTACAGTTGGGGAAACCAAGACACAGAAAGTAGAAGTGACTTGCCCAAAGTCACACAGCAAGCAGGTGAGCGGCGGAGGTAGGAACAGAACCGAGGTCTCACCTTCCAGTCCAGGGCTCTATTCATTAGAATACCCACAGCCTCTGTTTAAAAAAAACTGACCTAGGTTGCCTTGGAGTTACAGTCTAGCTAGCACAGTGACACTCAGATCTCAGTGATTCAGCAGCCAAATTAGTGATCAACATTACCCAAAAGAGCCACAGTAGTGTGAATGACAGGGAAAATATTTAGTTTATATCTATATATTATTCTGACAGCAAATAAATTAATAAGTTAGCACAAGTCGATAATTTAATTAGTTAAGAGTAAAAGCATCCTGTTGAGTTAATAATTAAATCACACAGTTTTAATATCATGCACTGCAAAGAGCCGCAGGGGACACATTAAAGAGCCACTTGCGGCTTGAAAGCGATAGTCTGAGTATCACTGGTCTAGCATAAATTGACTAAGGGTATGTCTACACTACAAAATTAGGTCGAATTTATAGAAGTCGATTTTATAGTCGATTGTGTGCGTCCCCACTAACCGCATTAAGTCGGCCAAGTGCATCCACAGTACCGTGGCTAGCATCGGACTTTCGTAGCTATCCCACAGTTCCAGCAGTCTCCCCTGCCCATTGGAATTGTGGGTTGAGCTCCCAATGCCTGATGGGGCAAAAACATTGTCGCAGGTGGTTTGGGGTACATAGAATCATAGAATCTCAGGGTTGGAAGGGACCTCAGGAGGTCATCTAGTCCAACCCCCTGCTCAAAGCAGGACCAAACCCAACTAAATCATCCCAGCCAGGGCTTTGTCAAGCCTGACCTTAAAAACCTCTAAGGAAGGAGATTCCACCACCTCCCTAGGTAACCCATTCCAGTTCTTCACCACCCTACTAGTGAAAAAGTTTTTCCTAATATCCAACCTAAAAGGGCCAATGCTCAAACCACTGAGCTATCCCTCCCCCCTTATGTATGGAGATATACCTATCTCATAGAGCTGGAAGGGACTCTGAATGGTCATTGAGTCCAGCCCCCTGCCTTCACTAGCAGGACTAAGTACTGATTTTTGCCCCAGATGGCTCCCTCAAGGATTGAGCTCACAACCCTGGGTTTAGCAAGCCAATGCTCAAACCACTGAGCTATCCATCACCCGCTGTCGTCAGTCACCCCTCTATCCATGAAAGCAAAGGCAGATAATCGTTTCACGCCTTTTTTCCATGCAGACGCCATACTGCTTTCAGCAGACGATGCAGGAGGACTGGTAACCATCGTCATCCAACCACCGCTTCTGCTGCAACTCTGCTCTCCTAGTGCCATGAATCCACCTCGCAGGTCCTCTCGTCATTCGGTACAAATATCTATTCTCGTGGCATCCATCATCATCCACCACTTCGGCTGCAACTCCGCTCTCCTGAAGACACCATACCATGGCAAGCATGGAGCCCACTCAGCTCACTGCTGCTGTTGTGAACATTGTAAACACCTCACAAATTATCCTGGAGTATGTGCAGAACCAGAACATGCAAAAGCAAGCGAGTAGGCGACGACAGCGTGATCATGATATTGATGAGGACATGGACACAGACTTCTCTCAAAGCACGGGCCCTGGCAATTTGGACATCATGGTGGTAATGGGGCAGGTTCATGCCATGGAATGCCGATTCTGGGCTCAGGAAACAAGCACAGACTGGTGGGACTGCATAGTGTTGCAGGTCTGTGATGATTCCCAGTGGCTGTGAAACTTTCGCATGGGTTAGGGCACTTTCGTGGAACTTTGTGACTTGCTTTCCCCTGCCCTGAAGCGCAAGAATACCAAGATGAGAGCATCCCTCACAGTTGAGAAGCGAGTGGCGATAGCCCTCTGGAAGCTTGCAATGCCAGACAGCTACTGGTCAGTCAGGAATCAATTTGGAGTGGGTAAATCTACGGTGGGGGTTGCTGTGATCCAAGTAACCAACGCTGTCACTGAGCTGCTGCTATCAAGAGTAGTGACTCTGGGCAATGTGCAGGTCATAGCGGATGGCTTTGCTGCAATGAGATTCCCTAACTGTGGTGGGGCAATGGACAAAACACATATCCTTATCTTGAGACCAGACCACCTTGGCAGCCAGTACATAAACCGCAGAGGGTACTTTTCAATGGTGCTGCAAGCACTGGAGGATCACAAGGGACATTTCACCGACATCAGCGTGGGATGGCTGGGAAAGATACATGACACTCGCATTTTTAGGAACTCTGGTCTGTTTGAACAGCTGCAGGAAGGGATTTACTTTCCAGACCAGAAAATAACTGTTGGGGACGTTGAAATGCCTATAGTTATCCTTGGGGACCCAGCCTACCCCTTAATGCCATGGCTCATGAAGCCATACATAGGCACCCTGGACCGTAGTAAGGAGTTGTTCAACTATAGGCTGAGCAAGTGCAGAATGGTAGTAGAATGTGCTTTTGGACATTTAAAAGTGCGCTGACGCAGTTTACTGACTTGATTAGATCTAAGCGAAACCAATATTCCAATTGTTATTGCCACTTGCTGTGTATTCCACAATACCTGTGAGAGTAAGGGGGAGACATTTATGGCGGGGTGGGAGGTTGGGGCAAATCACCTGGCCGCTGATTACGCGCAGCCAGACACCAGGGCAATTAGAAGAGCACAACAGGGTGCGCTGTGCATCATAGAAGCGTTGAAAACCAGTTTCATGACTGGCCAGGCTACAGTGCGACAGTTCTGTTTGTTTCTCCTTGATGAAAACCCTCCCCCTGGGTTCACTCTACTTCCCTGTAAGCCAACCGCCCTCCCCCCTTCAATCACCACTTGCAGAGGCAATAAAGTCATTACTGTTTCAAAATCATGCATTCTTTATTCATTCATCACACGAATAGGGGGATAACTGCCAAGGTAGCCCGGGAGGGGTGAGGGAGGAGGGAAGCACCGGGTGGGGTGGTGGATGAGGGGAGGAGGGAAAGACAAGGCCACACTTCACTTCAAAACTTATTAAATGCCAGCCTTCTGTTGCTTGGGCAGTCCTCTGGGGTGGAGTGGTTGGATGCCCGGAAACATCCCCTCCCCGCTCCACGTTCTTGGGCGTCTGGGTGAGGAGGCTATGGAATTTAGGAAGGTGGGCAAGCAGTTACACAGAGGCAGCAGTGGCAGTCTGTGCTCCTGCTGCCTTTCCTGCCGCCGGAGCATATCAGTTTGATCCCCTAGTGGCCTCAGCATTTTTTCCTGCCTCCTTTCATCGCGATGCCGCCACCTCTCTTCTCGTTAGTCCCTCATGTCCTCGCATTCATTTTCTGCTGTCCTGGACTCTGACATTGTTTGCCTCCACACATTCTGCTGAGCTCTTTCATTGCAGGGGGACTGCATGAGCTCAGAGAACATTTCATCGCGAGTGCGTTTTTTTCACCTTCTTATCTGCGCTAGCCTCTGGGACGGAGATGATAGGGGGAAGCGTTCAAACATTTGAAGCTGTGAGAGGAAAAAAGGGAGAGTAGTATTTAAAGACATTTTAGAGAACAATGGGTAGACAGTGAACCAAGCTGTTAACATTACATAGCACATGTGCTTTCAGTACAAGGTCGCATTTTGCCTCTTATATTGAGGGCCTGACAGTTTGGTGTGAGTGATCACACATGCAGGGCCGGGCAACAGAATTCGGCTTGCAGGCAGCCATGGTAAGCCACAGTCTTTCAGCTTCTTCCACCTTCATAACATGTGGGAATGGTTTCAAACATCAGCGCCCTCCTTTCCCATACCAAGCATCTGTTGGGTTGGCCATTTAAAAGGAGGGGCTGTACTGGCCACGAATGCATCCCAAGTCTTCAGGGCAAATTAATCATTAAACACGCTTGCTTTTAAACCATGCATTATATTTACAAAGGTACACTCACCAGAGGTGCCTTCTCCGGCTTCATGGTCCATGAGCCCACCTTGGGAGGGTATTGGCTCCAGGGTGATAAACAGTTCCCGGCTGTCGGGGAGAATGGTTCCTCCACCTGCGTGCTGTATGCTATCCTCATCCTCTTCCACCTCCTCATCTTCCTCGTCCCCAAAATCCACATCCCTGTTGCATGAGACTCCCCCCTTGCAGGTGTCCATGGACAGGGGTGGGGTAGTGGTAGGGGCCCCCCCTAGAATTGCATGCAGCTCATTATAGAAGCGGCATGTCTGGGGCTCTGACCCAGAGCGGCCATTTGCTTCTTTGGTTGGCTTGCCTGAGCTCCTTCATTTTCACGCAGCACTGCTGCTGGTGCCTGTTGTAGCCTCTGTCCATCATTCACTTGGAGATTTTTTCAAGTATTTTGACATTTCATCTTTTGGAATGGAGTTCTGATACCATGGATTCGTCTCCCCAAACAGCGATCAGATCCAGTACCTCCCATTCAGTCCATGCTGGAGTTCTTTTGCAATTCTGGGACTGCATGGTCACTTGTGCTGATGAGCTTGCCACACTGGCCAAACAGGAAATGAAATTCAAAAGTTCCCGGGACTTTTGCTGTGTACCTGGCTAGTGCATCTGAGTTGAAAGTGCTGTCCAGAGCGGTCACAATGGAGCACTCTGGGATAGCTCCTGGAGGCCAATACCGTATAATTGCATCCACACTACCCCAACTTCAACCCGGCAATGCCGATTTCAGCGCTAATCCCCTCGTTGGGGAGGATTACAGAAATCGATTTTAAGAGCCATTTAAGTTGACAAAAATGGCTTTGTCGTGTGGCTGGGTGCAGGGTTAAATCGATCTAACGCTGCTAAATTCGACCTAAACTCGTGGCGTAGACCAGGGCTAAGACATGAAAGACGTTCAGAGTTACTCACAATGCCAGGTATATCCTGGGTGGAGATGAAGAAAATACTCTCCAAAGAAATTTCAGTGGCTTTTCATATTTAATTTTGGAAGGGGCAAGTGAGAAGGAGGGGATCTTGCCTCAGTTTTGGCTAGGCAGGAGTGGAAGGCAGCTAACAGACAAAACAGCAACCTTGATCAAATGTTATGTTTATTCAGACCAAACATGAATGCAAAATACTCAGCCCCTGAGCATAGCTGGCTACCAACTATCAGTCTACTGTTCTGAAAGGGGTTATCCATCTTTACAGACAATGCGCTGATCGGGGCATATGATTAAAGGCTCTCTTTTATTATTTCCACTTACCACAGGCAAGTGTAGCTGCAGCAGCATATCAGATCAGACGGAGTAGAGACTGCCCTTCAGTACAAACTCTTGAATAACTGTTCCCTGACGTGCTCGGGTGTATGATTTAATCACACACCCTGGGAATGCAAGAGTTAGAACATGCCACAAATACCACACTACTACTTAGAATGTTTAAAGAGGTGACACACACACTGACAGCCAGGAAATTCAAAGTTGATTCTCAGTCCTTAATTCACTCTACCAGGCAAGAGATCCTTTAGAATTAATGATATGATACAACACAGTTACCCAAGGTACTGTATATAACTCAGCAAGTTCCCTCTCCCTACCATATCACCACACACTTCAAAAAAAAGGGGGAGAGGGGGCTGGCTTGTACCACTGGGTGGAGCTGATCACGCTGTTGGAAAGCTCTGTGAAAGCTTCCCCTGAACAGCTCTGCCAATGCATCTCAATCCCTAATGCAACATCCCCTGAGGCCCCAAATGCATCTCACCAGTACGCTGTCAAATTCCCTCCCTGTACTATTACAGTTCTGGGGCCTCCCCTCTCCTACCACCCTCAAGCCCCCTCAGAGCATCTCATATCATGACCTGCAGCCCCCTGTTACACCAGTGCTGCTATTACAATGTGAACAAAATCCTGCTAGTGGCACTTTGAAAGGGGCGGAGGGAGAGAAACATTCACTAGAGACCAAACCAGCTTCAGAATCCATATTTATAAAGGTGTGGGAAGGTTTAAATGGCTTTTTTTCCCTCTTTACCCATTGGAACATAACAGTTCCTGGCCCATCATATAAATAAGTGCAATAAAAACCCTTTTGCAGAGTAGGTACTGTGCATGTGCAG
Organism: Mauremys mutica; assembly: GCF_020497125.1. Lineage (NCBI taxonomy): Eukaryota > Metazoa > Chordata > Testudines > Geoemydidae > Mauremys > Mauremys mutica. The sequence goes on from NC_059075.1 coordinate 111,553,468, forward strand.
CCACCACTTGAATACCATAAAGTTGATTAAAAAAATTAATACAACAAGAGTGATTCAATGGACTATCCCTCTGCTAAATTTCAATTTAATATCTGCACTTTAAGTGCTGGACCCCTACAGTTACTGTTTCTGCAATGCAATAGCTTCAGCGCCTCTTGTGAGACCAAGCATGTCGCCTTAATGCATCCTTAAGGTGACAGAACCACCAAGCTGAGCAGATTTATCACCCTAAGGGCACACAAAGTAACATGCTTAATCTGATGAGTGATGCCAAAGCAGCGCCTGTTAATATTTTATGAACCATTTGGTTGTTTTTTAATTTAAAAAACAAAACAAAGCAGCAACTCAATAAACGGAACGTTCCTTATGGACGGAACAATCCTGGACGTGCAATGGCCCATTTCATCCGAGTGATATATTATTTCCTTTGTGTTTACACCTTTTTTCATGCCGATTGCTGGAATCCCACTTCACCACAAGACTTCAGGCTCTGCTTCCCAACAAGGATGGCTGCTTAGAAAGAGGATCGTCTCTCATCAAGATGTGACAGGCCTCTCGCACACTGGCAGGGGAAGCTTCTGGCCTGATTTAGAATGTTTAACTTCCATACAGCACCACAATCTGAGCACGGCATGTGAACATTTAACAAGGTGAATTTGCCTGCCTAGCTCCTTGCCCTACCAATGCTACTTCTTCCCTAGTCCCGGGAGCTTGAATCCAAATATTAGGGTCCATGAGCCTCCTCCAACCTCAGATCCATGGATTCAGCCACAACTGACTCCTTCTTACAGTTGGAGTTCCCACTCCTAATGTTGCTATGCAGTCTTGCAAGGGGCAAGAAGGATTCTTCATAGAAGATATGCAGAGAGGATGGCCTAACATCAGGCTTGAAGTGCAACCACAAAAATCCTCTGGAACCACAGGGTTCAATCCATTAGGGACTCAGTAATTCATCATTCCAAGACACACATTCACTATCACATATCGGGGGTCTCTCTCATAAGATCTTGAAAGAAACCAACAAAGCTCTGATATTCTGTGCAATCATTAATGAGCTCAGAAAACCAGAGCACCTGTTTAGAAGAGCCGTGTTTTGCTGTAGTATCCTTAACCAAAATGTTTCTCTCGCCTTAGTACTGTACGTACTGGTTATTAATGTGGAGAGGACCTTTCCACTCAGAAGATGGCCATGATTCCATGGTGCTGTATGAATGTTTCTGCTTCTATTGGATATGCTTCTGATTTCCAGGAACACGATCAAGCTCTTGGAGACCAATCCTACAAATGCTTACTCATGCCTGGCAGAATCAAGACCATGAGTTGCTAATCACTTTTGGGTTCTTTGGAAGGAAAAGTGTTATCAAAATGTAACAAAGTAACCCCAAGAAGGAGAATAGTTATTATGACATCTGAGGACACTTGCAGGAAATGGCAGAGCTGATGGACAGCTGGAGCAGTCTTATTGATTAAAATGTTGCCATGGGATATTACTGAGGTTTTGGAGTTTTTGTTTGTAGTTTTTTTTTGTTTGTTTGTTTTTTACATGAAATGGTCAATTAGCTAGTCGTGTCATCAAGACTTTTCTCTCGTAAGGCGTGTCAATCACCTCACTGCATAAACAAGACTAAGGAAGGCAAAAAATAGTTTTGCCTTGAAACAACCTTGCTGAAACCAAACATATCAGATCAATGCAGCATTGAACAGGTTAAACATCTGCACCTGGGGAAACTGAGGAGTGCAGGTGGGATCCTTATGGGGTTCTCTTTGTGTCCTTTCCCATCTCACTTCTTCTGTGAGAAGTGACACAGACCATTGCAGGGAAAGGCAGATCTAGAATTATATATATTACACACACACACACACTCTACCTGTGGCACTTTTTGCAAGTGCCCTTTCACAATAGTTTCTGTGACAAAAACTTCTTTATAATGTCAGACATCCAATGGACAACTCTTGATTCTCAGTTATGCTAATGCCCCTTTACAACACTGTCAAAATAAAAAGTCTTACTAAAATGAGTGGAAAGTACCCTCTGAGAATGCTCCCTGTGCAAAAGATGTTCCCAAGCAGAATAAAGCTGGCATAAGGGCTCTGCTCCCAGCATAGGGGACATATTGGGGAGGGGCATGGGCAGAGTATACTGCTCTATAGCTACTCTCAGGGCCAAGACCCACTATGGGCCTGGGGAAGCAAGTCAAATTACAGCAGCCCTCAGGCAGCTCGGACTTACACCAGAGGCGACAACTTGCCACAGAACACAGCTTAATGCCAATTTTGTTCCCCACCTCTGTTCCTGCCCAAAATCAGAACCCTTGTCTCCACAGATTGACAAGAAATGCAGTAATTCTTGCCACTTTCCAAAGGGATCTTTTAAAAAAGTTAGTATTAATTATTTGTATTGCAGTAGCACATAGAAACTGCAGTCATAGACCAGGACCCCATTGTGCTAGGTGCTGTACTAACATGACCAAAAAAAAAAAAAAAGAGACAGTCCCTGTCCCAAAGAGATTACAATCTAAAAATAAAATAAATCTTTACATGAACGTAGAACAAACTTTACATCCAGCACAATGTTTTACACAACATTACAGTGAAATATATACATTTGGGATGTGTTGGTGGGACTGTCATGGGTTTTATTTTTCTAAAAATGGGATTTTAAGAAATATCTGCTACTCAACATATATTTTTTATATAAAAGGACGCTATGCCGATAATAGAAAGCAACTCTTTGAATCCTTTCCATCGGTCGTCACTAATGAAGTTTATGTGTGCAAAACTGAGTTCATTCCGCCCCCATTAGGAAGCCAATTACACTGGGGAAAAAAATGCAATTAACAAGGTGTAGAATAAACAGCCTGCCACCTGCCTTTAATAGCAGCCCCACTTCAAACAAGTCAAGGTCTCGGCACAGCTTTCAGAATTGGCAATGGATATTATACATATTTATTCAGCAGCTGCTCTTCATTGCAACAAACATTACAGGCTTACCAGATAAGGTCAACATATTTTTTAAAAATACACTAAGTATTAAATCCTGCTTTGAAGCTGCAAATGTTGCTTTTAATGAAATCAGCAGTATCAGGCTTTTCTGTATCACTGTGAAATCTGCAGTTACATTCCCTAGCTTATAGTCATATTTCCCTTCATTTCTACAGGTTCAGCAGCTTCTGAATTCGTTTCACTAAATCCAGGGGCCCGGACAGCTATTAAACAGCACACTGGAGGTGGGGATGGGGGCTGATGGAGCTGTTAAACAATGCAATGCATTGAGAAGCCCAGCAGAGTAGACCATTCATTCCTCCTATCATCGTTCCTTCCTTTTGTTCTGACCTTCTGCCACCACTCCATTGTCAGATGCAGAAGGTACATCAAGTGAGGGCAAAAAGGGCATGTTTCCCACCAGTCAGCCGTTGGTGTAAAGGGCATCCAGTTAAGCTTTCAGCTCTGCCCTTTCCCCCTTAACCAGCAGAGGGTGGAGTGCTTAGGAGGAAAAAAAACAATACTCTCATGTCTTATGTGGGGCGGGGGGAGAAATTAAGTGAAGGGGGGGGGAGGAGTTACTGTGCAGCAAGTTTTCTGGCCCCTTCCAAAGCAGTGTTGACTAGTTGCAGAAGTAGTCACATTCATCTCTGCTTGGACGGAATGTCAGTGAGTGAGAGGCACTACCGTGTGATACACAAGGCCTAGTGGTAACCGAAGGTAAATCCTTTGTAGGCAGAGACTGGTCTACACCTCAAACTTGGGTCGACATAAGCCGCATTAAGTAAATCTAGTAACGTATGTGTCTACACTACTGAGTCCCTTCCGCTGACCTAAGTGGCCTGGAAAGTCAACTTCTGTACTCCACCTCCGCGAGAGGCATAGCCCTTGATTCGACATCCACGGGTCGACGTGGGGAATAGTGTCAACAATGCATTGTGTAATTCGAACAAATTGGCCTCCAGGAGGTGTCCCACAGTGCTCCACTGTGACCACTCTGGAAAGTGCTTTCAACTCCACTGCACGTCAGCCAGGTACACAAGAAACTTTTGAATTTTCATTTCCTATTTGATCAGTGTGGAGAACTCACCAGCACAGTTGATCATGGAGACTCAAGGCCGCAAACATGCTCCAGCATGGAGTACACAGGGGGTGGTGGATCTTATTGCTGTGTGGGGAGAAGAGTCTGTGCAGGCAGAGCTCCGATCCAGCAGAAGAAACATTGACATCTATGCCACAATTCCACGGAGGATGGGGGAGAAGGGCTACCCCAGGGACACACAGCAGTGCCGCATGAAAATATAGGAGCTTCGGCAAGCATACCAGAAGACGAGGGAGGCAAACAGTCATTTTGGTTCTGCACCACAGACATGCCATTTTCACGAGGAGCTGCATGCAATTCTTGGCCTCAGTATTACCCCAAAAAGCTCCCTGGCTACCTCCCAGGAGCCCCGGGCAACCTCAATCAACAACGAGGAGGACACTGTCGATGAGGAGGATAATGTGAGGCAGGCAAGCAGAAGATCTGTTCTGCCCTACAGCCAAAAACTGTTTTTAATCCTGGAGCCCATCCCTTCACAGGACCGGTTGGTGGTGGAGCATGATGCCGGGGAAGGCACCTCTGGTGAGAACACATTTCCAATCAAACTGCAGAGGTTAATGCTATTATTTTTTATGTTTAATCTGACTAAAAAAAAAAGTAGGTGGAGTGAGTATTGGTGGCCATTCCAGCTACATAGAGGGTGTTCTCCGAAAAAGACTATTTATGTGCACGGGGATCCTCCAGGGAGATCTCTAGGAAGCTTTCATGGAGGTACTCTGCAATCCTTTGCAGAAGGTTTCTGGGAAGGGCTGCCTTATTTCGTCCACTAAAGTCCCTCTGCAGCCTATGCTGAACCTGCTGCCATCTTTGCCCAGTTCTACATCCTCTCCCCCCAAATGTCCTATGAGGCGGGGCAGAAAGTTCGGTGTCCCTTGCACTCCACACCAGGCAAGGGTACAAGCACCAGAAGGTGCCCATTCCCATATCTTTGATTGTTATTGCAGTGCACCTGTAAGCAAGCTTTCCTTGGTTTCTCCCCCTCACAGTGTTATCAGCCCTTTTACCCCAGGTTACCTTACTTTTCTTTGCTGTCTCGGTGTGTTTGTGTGCATAGTAAAACTTAACAGATTGAGGAGAAAAGGCTTGGTTGGTGGGAGTGGAGTTTACAGGAGACAAAATGCAGTGGAGGGGACAGTTTGGTAAGGAATAACACAGATAAGTGTCACATTACTCTGGCTCATTGCTGAAATCGGCTTTCAAAGCCTCATGGAAACACAGAGCACCTCAATATGTTCTTCTTATTGCCTTAGTGTCTGGCTGCTCAAAATTGGCTGCCAGACAATCTGCCTCAATACCCCAACCCAGCAGAAACTTCTTTCTTTGTTTCACTGATAATATTAATGAATTAATAATTCATTAATATTATTAAGCATACAGCAGGCAGCAATAACAATGGGGATATTGCTTTCACTGAGGTCTAACCTAGTAAGCAGACAGCATCAGCAACCTTTTAAACATCCAAAGGCACATTCCACCACCATTCTGCACTTGCTCAGCCTATGGTTGAACCAGTCCTTACTGCTGTCCAGGCTGCCGTGGTACGGCTTCATGAGCCATGGAAGCAAGGGGTAGGCTGGGTCTCCCAGGATCACAATTGGGATTTCAACATCACCAATGGTTATTTTGCAGTCTGGAAAGAAAATCCCTGCTTGCAGCTTTCTGAACAGACCTGTGTTCCTAAAGATGTGCACATCATGCACCTTTCCCGACCATCCCATATTGATGTCAGTGAAATGGCCACTGTGATCCACCAGCGCTTACAACTCCATTGAGAAGTACCCCTTTCAGTTTATTTAGTCTTTGGGAAGGTGGTCTACCAAGATAGGGATATGCCTTCCGTCTATAGCCCTCCCGCCGTTAGGGAACCCCATCACGCCAAAACCATCCACTATGTCCTGCACGTTACCCAAAGTCACTACCCTTCTTAGTATCAGAGGGGTAGCCATGTTAGTCTGGTTCTGTAGAAGCAGCAAAGAATCCTGTGGCACCTTATAGACTAACAGACGTTTAGTTAGTCTATAAGGTGCCACAGGATTCTTTGCTGTTTCTTACCCTTCTTAGCAGAAGCCTGATAATGGCGCTGAAAACTTGGATCACAACAGATCTCGCAGTAGATTTACTCACTCCAAACTGATGCACCACTGACCGGTAGCAGTCTGAGGTTGCAAGCTTCCACACAGCTATCGCCACTCACTTCTCCACTGTCAGAGCAGCTCTCATTTTAGTATAGCTGTGCTTCAGGGCTGGGGAAAGCTCTTTATACAGTTCCTGGAAAGTGGCCTTACACATTCAGAAGTTCTGCAGCCACTGCTCGTCACCCCATAGCTGCAGAAAGATGCACTCCCACCAGTCAATGCTTGTTTCTCGGGCCCAGAAACTGCGCTGAACCATGTCAAGGTGATGCATGACTGCCACCAACAACTGCGAACTGCTCTGCTCTATGTCTTCCAGCAGGGCTGCTTGCGTGGGATCACATTGTTCTGTGCGGCAGCTCATGCATCAGCTGTGTAAATACCGCGAGGTGTTTGTAATGCTCACAACAGCAGTGTACAGCTGAGCGGGGTCCATGTTTATCGTGCTATGGCATCCGCACAGGTAACCCAGGCTTACGAAAAAGGCTGGTTTGTTTGCTGTTGATTTCAGGGAAGGAGGGAGGTACGTGCATCATGGGAGGTTAACACCATGTTCCCATAACCACCTGCACCAATGTTTTGGTCCCATAAGGCACTGCAAGCCCAACCCAAAATTTTACTTGGCTATGTGCACTGTGAGATAGCTACCCACCGTGCAGTGTTCCATGCATCAATGCAAGTCCTGCTAGTGAGGATGCGCTCCGCCAACACAATGAGTGTAGCGTGGACACGCAAGATCAACTTGCTTAAATCAGAGTCTCTATGTCGACTTAACTTTGTAGTGTAGACACTTTGTAGGTGGGAGAGTGAAAGAAGAAACCAGCAATTCCTTTCTCCCCCACCCCCTGCCCTCAACCTCTGATCCCTAAAATTCACACACTTTTTTCCTTTAAGATTTTTCACTCTCCTTGATTCATTTAAGAGTCAGTAGCGTGGCACTGAGAGGATACCACCCATGTTTAAGGCATCAGATTGACACTTCTGATGAACCAACTCTCCCTGAGATGGACCAAACATGTCAATAAAGATATTTCTTCTCTGAATGACCAAGGGAGAAAGCAGGAAGTGGACCTTCTGTTTCTAATTAGACAAAGTGCCAAATGTCCACAGATTTTTAAAAGGGTGCTGGTCAAGACTAACAGGTTTGAAATTTTACCTATCTCAAAGGAACACTTACAAAAAAGAATCCTTTTGACTTTCACCAAATGTGGGTTGCGATGGAGATACAATCAGAGCTTCCCACACCTGGGAAAATCAGGTCACAACAGGCCACATTCGCCACTACTCAGCACCTTTTGTGGTCATTTACCCCAGGTTAAATAAATGTACATTCAGAAATACACCCTCACTGCACAGGTGTAAATGTTCACACAACATACAATGCAGCAGAGAATCAGTTCCTACCTGTATAGAGTGACCAGATAACAAGTGTAAAAAATTGGGATGGGAGTGGGAGGTAATAGGTGCCTATATAAGAAAAAGCCCCCCAAATCAGGACTGTCCCTATAAAATCAGGACATCTGGTCACCCTATACCTGCAAGAGAGTACAATCTCTCTCTCTCACACAGACACCCTCCCTCCCTCCTCAGAGGATTATAAAAGGAAGCCTCCAAACACATGCTTTAGTTTCTCAGCTTTACCAGCAGGCGGAGCAGGCATCTATCAAGCCACCATTCTGCAGTACAAACTACAAAAGGAGAAGGTCACGGGAGATGCAGCCTTTCAACATGGCTAGATGCAGAAAGTCACTTGCCCTCACACATTATAAAAACACTTTAGGGATGGTTCAGCCAGGCAGGTCACTTAATTGGCTGAATATTCTTAACCCTCTCACTTGAGAAGCAAAGGTGCCCCAGGGCAATGGAGTGGCTGCTGGAACAACAGACTACAGTATTTCACAGAAAGTGCTTTATGAAAAAGAGTAGGAAGGAGCATCTGCCTTGTATCAAACATGTATAATAAAAGTATTCATCGCTGTGAGTGTTTTATACCCTACGCCTAGCTGTACTTTGCAGGTTTACAAAGTCATCCACCCATTCAAAGTCCTCAAGATGTGTTCAACCCCTACAGTGTTCACGCCAAGGTAAGTACAAGTAGCCTTCGAAAGTTATGCCAGCATCAAAGAGAATCTATACGTATATAATGTCTAGTGCATTAATCAGAGAATGGGCTATACAGATGTCTGTAATTTCATAACAAAGCAGCACAAATGGCAAAGTTTGCTTTAAGAGATGCCCCTCCAAAAATGTGTTGGGGGTGGGGGAAAAGGGTCTCATGTCACACATCTTTACTCTTCAGAGAGAAGCAATTTATTCAAACAAAAATATGAAACTAGTCCACAATCCGCCACCTGTTCCAATTCTATACGTCTAGACGACCCTCTTATGCTCATTGTTGAGGAGCACTCTGATAGGGTCATTAGTTCTGAGCCATATGAAGCATCCTGCAACCTTTGACAACAGTTCAAAGACACAAAGATCAGGGGGCTGCCACTTACTGAAAGTGGTGGAAGGCCTGGGGAATGGTATAGTGTGAAAACGTCTTGGCATGTGAGATATAACTACACACTTCTAGGGGCACAGAGAACTCCAATACTTGCAAAAGGATATATTTTACAAGTAAGACCCAATTTGATTTAGTGCCAAAGAGCATGGGTTAGTATTAGAACATATAAAACATTTAAGGGTAGAGGAGCTGGAAATCCCATGGGATGCAGCCATCCACCCAATGAAGTAGCAAGGAATCACCCTAACAAGAATGTGCCAAGATTCATAAATTACTGACTCTGCTTCTTAAAACACACAAATCTTTTAAACAGCCCGTTGTGGCTTGGCAGGCAAATATGCTCAGAATAACAGGATACACAATGTGCAGCATAAAATGTTCTCAAATGTAGAAATCTCTACAGTTCACAGAACATAACAATCCTTAAGTTTCACAAGATCAAAGGAGGACATAAAATCTATTAGATCATTAAGCCTCTCACCCAGCCAGGGTAGGCTGTACACCCAGTACAGATCAGATGGTAAAATTAATACCACGTCTAGAGCATAGTAATGTTTTCTTGATGAAGATGCAAATGAAGTAATGTCTGAGAATTTAAGTCCGAAAGTTGCTGTCAGGTTAAAATTCAGTTTTGTCTTCCTTAAAATTAATAAACACATTTCCACAACTTAACAGTAAAGCCTTGACCTACCTGAAGGGTTACCACTCTGTCACAAACCACCAGCAAGAGCACCTACCTTTCCCACTCTCGCTTCCTACTTTCTGCCTGCAAATACAAACACTTCTCTTCGCAGTTCAGCGAGAGAATTTCTGTAGAGCCCCAGTTCTGAAAAGGTATCAAGTCACAATCTCTAAGTTCACACACACAAAAAAAAATCAAAGGAGAAAAATAAATAATGAACACGCACACAGTTCTCATTGGCCTCAGAATCTACGGCTCTCAGCAGTTCATCTGCCATTGATGCCAAGTCAATTCATTCTGTTCACAGCTAAAGATAATTATTGTTCCTGGGACTGCAAAAATCATAGTCGCTTCGCTGGTGCTTAGAATTGTTTATAAGTGGTTTTATAATCCCAAACCTCATTTGTTATAATGGAAGTATTTGCTCTTCTACAGTTCAAACTGTGTCTGGAGTTTCTGTGTATTGGGTCAATAATCTATGTTTTCAAAATAAGAGTCATGTAAGATGTAGTAACATAAACTGTGCATTAAGACAATTATTTATATGCTGGGCAGTAATGGCTCCACACTGTGCATTGTATCAAATCTCAGAAACTTCAAAAAATTACCATTTTAAATAAAGAAAATTAGCATAATGTTACCGTTGTAACAAGCAGACAGTAAGAATTGTCATGAGTCAGACTGATTCTCTATCTCACAATCCTCACCCCCCCAAAAAAACCAACAAGATGTGCCCCTAATGCTGGCAGCAGCCACACCTGTTTTCATTTTTAAGCACATATACTCTGCTACTAATACACTTCCTCACATTTTTAACTTAGTCTAATGAAATATCTCCAACAAACAAAACAAAACAATTTAAGACGCATCTTTACACATTACCAAAAGTCTCTTAGTTTTTGGGGTACACAATGAGATGATTTGTCACCTTGTCTACACCAACCCCTCAACTCCTCCTCAGTGAGGCATGACCCTTTCTTTCCCTGCTCTTCTCCCTAGATATTGCAGCAGCTTTCTAACAGTGCATGATGGAGCTCTACTGCCTTAGCACAAAGGAAATGAGCCAAGACTGGTGCGTGCCAGTGTTAAATTGGAACATTCTTACTTTGGCCACACATTGTCTTTTAAATTTACATTAACAACATGAGCCACATTAACATTTGTCCCTTACAGGGCCATTTTCAAGTTTAATTTGGCTCTCATTTAGATTATGTAAAAATAAACTCTCTTACCAACATAAAATAATTAGAACACTCCCCGTTTTGTTTTAATTTAAATGAAAACCGTTGTTTTAAACCAGTAATCATCCCCCTGCTGTATGAGAAATTCATCACTAAGAACATGGAAGTGAAACTGACAATAAACAAGAGTAAAAGAAACCACAGTGATTTTCTTCATACAAGCTGAGAGAAGCGTAAAAACTAAACAGAGTGGCAAAGAACTTGGATTTTTAAAAATTATTTATTTTTTAAAACTTGTGTGTGCTATTAGTAACAGATAAACAATACTACCAATAATTGATGTCTGTTTTTAATTTGGCAGAGTATGTGACTTTTTTTGTGCAAATACCTCCACAATTGCTGCCAGATTCAGGAACTTCACTTTTAATAGAAAAATTATTAAAATACAAAGCAGAACATCAGATTTCCCTTCCTGCAAACGTAGGGTGCCTTGAAGCACACCTCCATTGACCTTTGGAATGGTTACTTCAGCTTGAGAGATTTGTATTTGTACATAGTAAGTTTTTTGTATGACATCAAGTATCAGATCTATGAAGTGTCACTCACTTGGACAGAGACTCCCTTTCGAATCAAAAGCACCATATTAATAAAATACTAGACAGCATTGTGAAATCAGGTCGGATTAATTTCCAAGGGCAGATTTTGTGTGGGTGTTTTTAAGTCTCTCCCCGTTAGGATAAGGGATTTTGCACTCTGTGGGGTTTTTTTGTTCGTTTGCTTGTTTTTAAATCTCAGCTGGTCATCACGGCTTCCAAGCAGCCTTGGGGGCATGTCCTTGCAAACCACGACAGAACCCTAGGGGCATTTCTTGCATTGCAAAAAGGGAATCTACAACTAGCGGTGTCCAGAACAGAAACACCCCGTGCCCTGCCCTACTTCACCCCGAAACAACAACAGGTGATGAATGCCCTGAAGCAACCGAGAGAAGCCCCTCTTCAGCTCTACCTCTCCTCCCTGCTCCCCCCGCAAGCAGGCACAACTTGTTGGTGCTAAGCTGCAGCCACCAGTTGCACTTTCCACTCATGCACAAACCCAAACACTAGCTGGGCTGGGAGATGGGAGGGGGAGAAATCTGACTTCTTTTCCATCCCGTTATTAAAGCCCAAGCAACAAGTGTCTGCAGAGAGCGCATGGGAATCGTTAGGAGCGAAGAGAGATACCTGACACTGCGCCGCCGCTGCCTCCAGCCTCTGTGCTCCGCTGCTCCAGCTGCTGCTGGGTGCTCTACGCTTCGAGAGCGCCAGCTGCCACTCAGCGCACGCGAATCGCGAACCCTCCCTGAACGAGGCTATCTTGAGCCAACCGAGATGCCGTCGATTTGGGATGTACCATCCTGAAGCCGGGGGGGGTTGTTTATCTCCCCACACAGACGTGCGCTATGCCGTAGATCACTATTATCCCCGGTTGCATTGTGCCTCGTCACTGACCCCCCCCCCCGCCAAATCAGGTATAGTGGTATCGCCCACAGCGGGGCAACTGCCGTTGGAGGAGCAGCCGCGGCGCGTGGGGTGAAGCTACCGGACGCGGTGCAGGCCCTGCTGAGGTAACTGGACCCACTAACTCGGGGAAGGCGCCAGCTTCCCCTGCCTGGTCTCCGGGCCCCTTCCCCGGGGTCTGGGAGGCGGAGCGGGCCCCGCCGTCACCACCCCCTTCCCGGGAGCGGTTCCCCCGCCCGGAGCCATCCACCTGGGACCGGCCCGCGCCTCTTCCCTGCAGGCAGGCACCCCCCGGGGTCCCCCCACCCACCCACCCCCCCGGCTTCGCGCGCGCTTGGTACAGTGCTCGGCCGGGGAGCCCCGAGCGTCCCCTCCCCCCTATTCCGCCCGCAGGCGGGACGGGGAGATGGGCCTGGGCCGGCGCATCCGGGTGGGTGGGTGTAAGGCGGGGCGGGGCCCGGCCCCGGGCGGTGGGGCGGGTGTTAGGAAGCGGCGCGGAGTTGAAGGGCCCGGCGTCCCGCGGAAGGACCTGCAACCAGTCGCCGCGGGCCAGGCCCCCACCGTGAACCTTGTTTCTCCTCTAAACAAAGCAGCCCGGAGCCGCTGGCTGCCGCCCTGGCTCTAGCACCGCTGTAGCGCGGAGCTCCTGTTCCATGGCACTTGATCCACTCAGACACCGGCGGCCCCCCCCCCTTTTTTTTTTATTTCTAATCCAAGGTATGTCTCGCAGGACACCACATACCACCCGTGTAAACCGCTTAAACCAGCGAGGCTGTGTCCACACTGCCACTTTCAGCGCTAAAACTAGTCATTCGTTGGTATGAAAAAACACACCCCCCTCCCCCAGTGACAAAAGTTTTAGCGCTGAAAAGCACCAGTATAGACAGCGCACCCGGCGATGAAGCTACCACCGCTCGTTAGGAGTGGGGGTTTTTTATTGTTGGGGAGAGCTCTCGCCCAGCAATAATACACTGCCCATGTCACAGCACTGCCGCGGCCGCAGGGTAACATGGGTAGTGTAGACATCACCTATACTGCCCATTTCACAGCGTTGCCTTGGCCTTTCTGTAATGTGGGCAGTGTAGATATACTCTAAAGGGCCCTACACAGGCTCTTTAGGTGCCCCCGAGTGCCTTTTACATGGCTCTTTTTAGTAAATTTACCATCCCGCTCCCGGAGCCTTTCCACTCCCGCAATAGGGAAAGGCTCCAGCAGTGGGGAAGCTGCCAGGGCCATTCACTGCACTGTGTACGTACCACAGTGAGGAATGGGAATGCAGCCTGCCTTTCACGGCAGTGTGGAAGTAGGTGTGTAGTGCCTGTACTCTGCACACTGTGGTAAGTTGAGACATACATACCCTCAGGGGGTTGTGTTAAAATTGCGTGTGGACTGAAACTTGGCATACAGCTGCTCTATACTAATAATAGGTTAATCAATCCAGTAGTATCATTAAAATAAACAAATCGAGAATGTTTATACTTGAGTGGTGGAGCTGACCCTTCCAGCAGTGGTGCAGTCCTGGAGTTCCCACCTCCCTTTTGCCCTATGTGAAAAACTTCCATGGTGATATTTTATAGATGCATCAAATGCATTCTGACATGTAAACACAAGTGGTAAGCACGTTATTTGGTTAATGTTTTGACAGTTACTGCAAGAAAATGATTATCCCAGTCAGATGCTTCACCTGCGGCAAAATAGTTGGAAATAAGTGGGAGGCATATCTTGGCCTTCTGCAAGCAGAGTACACAGAAGGGTAAGTATTTCTTTATGCTCCTTGGCCCTGATCTTGCAAAGACTTAGCCAGACCTGGTCTATGCTACAGAGGTAGATTGACGTAAGGCATCTTATGTTGACTTATATTACAATGGTGCTCCTGCTGATGTAAATTGCCCACTACATTGACTTAATAACATCACCTTCACTAGAGATGTGGAGCTTAGGTCGATGTAGCTAGGGTGGTGCAGTGTCCGTGTAGACACTGGAGACCGGCCCCATCGCTGACAGTCAGCCACCAGGTTCACAGCTCTTCCCCCCTGCACTGTCAGCAGGGCATTGGGCTCAAGGGGAGCTGGAGAGGAAATGTGAAATAGTAGCCGTGAAACTGACAAGAATGTCAATTCACTTCTGGCAAGCTCCTGCTGTAAAATTGATCCCCATCCTGGGCACACAGTGCCCCTTGCTCCAGCTATCAGTGCCCCACAATGCCCCACTGCAGTTGGAGCAAGTGCTCCTGGTGAAGATGTAAACCACTGGCAGAAGGATGGTAGCATGGACACCAACAGCTGATTTAATTGCTGCGGTGGCTGTAGGTTGACCTAATTTTGTAGCGTAGACAGGCCCTCAGTATTCATCCATTGACTTCATTGGGGGTAGTGCCTAAAGTATATGTGTAAATATTCACAGGCCCTAGTTTGCCACTTGACTGCTTTCCCTGCCTGTTAAGTTTCCAGCAGGGTTATAGGAGTTTTCACCAGCCCCCCTATGTCTTGTCTGTAAAATGAACAAGGGCACCCACCACTTGATTTTTCAGATATACTTGGCACTCACATCTCTTATTGAAGTCAGTAAGTGTTCAGCAACTTAGAAAAACTACCCTTTCTGTCCAGCGCTTTTTCTAATAGCTGAAGGGGGAGCTATAATGGAGACTTCACCACAAAGCCACACCACTGTTCCTTCAACCATACAGGCAGAAAAAAGCTGTTATGTCACCTAGTGAATCCTTCTGCCACCTAGCCAAAGGGATGATCAGAGGCTTGAGTAAAGACCCAACAATCTCAGGCTATGTCTACACTACAGTTTATGTTGGCATAACTTACATCACTCAGGGTGTGAATAAACCACCCCGAGTGACATAATTTATACCAACATAAGCATTGGTGTGGACGGCCCCATGTCAGCAGGAGAGTTTCTTCTGCCAACATGCTACTGCCGCTCACAGGGGCAGGAGTAGTTAAGCCAGTGGAAGAGCTCTCTATCACTGGCGTAGAGCAGCTACATTTACAGCTACTAGTGCCTCTGTATACTCTCTAGTGTAGCAATGCCCTTAGATGAATACTGTATGGGGGGGGAAATAAACTGAATTCAACTTTGCCAGCAGTTTGTTACATCAGGACTGCAACTGGAAAATACAGGAAAGAGGAGGGGATGAAAAGTGGAGGCCAAGATTGTCAATAGTAACTAGTAATTTTGGGTATCTACCCACTTGAGCTGTGTGCTGGAGTATGTAATTTCTGAAAGTCAGGCCCTTTTTAAGGTGTCTCAAGTTGGACACCCAAATTTGCTAGTCATCTTTGAGAGCTGACTGAGGGTTTTTTGGGAGTATGTTCTATTCTTCAGATGAAATGATTAATCACATAATTCTCTCTCAATATTTGGTTGATAACCATAACGCTACTCCACATTTAACACAGTCTACTTGGAGCTGCCCAAGAACTAAAATTATCCTGTAACTTGAAGGAGACTTCTCTCAAGTCACGCTATAAATCTCAATTATGTACCAGACAGATCCTAAGTGTCTGCTTCAACATTAGGAAGCATAACACTGTGCACTGAAAATAAGCTTTCCTTTCATAAGTCATTTAAAAGTAAATCACACAAATCATTTGTAATTTTTTACTGTTATGTACAATTGGCAGATCAGAAAAAATAATTCATTATGCATTTGACAATTCATTATGTATTACTACTTCCAGTGTTTATTCTGCATAGTCTGTTTCCCGTTAAGACAATTTCTAACAAATCCAGCTTTCAGTGAGGTTTGGGGCTTAAGACTCCCAGCTTTACCAGAGAGACTATGAAGCTGAGATTAGTTTAAAAAAAAAAAAAAAAAAACAACTAAAACCTAAAATCTTCCCTTGACTAGCCGTTAAACACATGGGGATTCCTAATCCACCCCTTTAGCCTCTTCAGAGCTTCTTGCCAAGGTTGTAGAAAAGACTTATCTCACAACTGAGATTTTATTTCTCATTTGTCAGTTGTGTTCGATGAATGTGCCAGGCACTACTTTTCCTAAATCCCATTGCTATCCTGGAGTGCATACTTGTAAGTGCCCTTCCAGAAAGATCACACCAGTGGATGTTGTTGAGCTCAGATACTACAGGTCCAGGAAAGAAATTATGGCAATTTGTGTTAATTATAGCCTATAGTAACGATGCAGAGCAGGCTTCTAAGAATTTTTTTTGTAATGCTCATTTTAATAGCTATTTATCATGGCTGTTTTCAGTGGTAGCTTACTAATTACCATTCAGTTCCAAGATAGTGTATTTGTTTTTTCAGTCTTTAATTTAAGTAACTCTACTTAGAGGAATGCCAAAGCCATCATGAACTATTTGTATGTGGCAGAAATGTATGTCTGAGACTTGATAGGATTGTTTTGACATATTGTGGACCTGGTTCTGATCTCACTAGTGTAAATCAGGAGCAATTCAACTTTGTGGAGTTACACCATTGTAATATCAGAAGAAGGGTTTCTGGCTCTAGAACTTGGGCTACGACTACACTAGCCAGGTTCCTAGTTAGTATAGATGTGACCAAACCATATCCAAGTAACTGGCTTAAAATCCCAGACAGTTTAAGGCTTTTATCACAGTAGTGGGGATGCTGTTATAGTACAAGTTTCTAAACAGCATCCCTGTTACCAGGGTAATGTTTCTGGTCATTCAGATTTTTAAACCAGAGTAGGTCACCCTCTATGCTACCAATTGCAACAATAGTGAAACCAAGTCCCCTTACTCAGTTATTATACTGTAAGCATGGGCTTATTTAAAAGTCATGTTCACAACCATGAAGTCTAAAAAGATGTTTCCTAGCCGGAAAAACTTGCATTCAGCAGACTGGTCATGGGTTGAGTTTGACATGGTCTTTCATAGTGGAGAGAATCCTTCTGAACTAGACAGAGCGTTTGGATTTCCAAAAGCAGTTAATTGTGTCCCCATGGGAATTAGGCAGTCAGATTTACCACCTGTAAGAACAAGGTGGAAATATCAATGTCAGTTTGACTCTGTGTTTAACTTTAGTTCCACAGAAAGGGTTGGACCCCCTTCTTTAATTAATCTGACAGGAAGAGCAGGCTTCAGCTATGTATCCTGCTCAGCAACAACACTGGAAAAGAACATTAACAGAAATAAGATACCTGTCCAGGACTGAGCAGGAGCTCTTAAAAGCTGCTAACTACCCCTGTGTTTCTCTTGTCACTCTAGTTTAAAGTATGTTGTCACTCTTAAATTTAAGTATGTCGCTTAGGGCCACTTTCAATGCTACTATTCTAAGGAATGCTTTTTCACTGTGTCATTTGTTCATTGTCAGGGATGCCCTGGACGCCCTAGGATTGAAGAGATACTGTTGCCGTCGCATGCTGCTAGCCCACGTGGATCTGATTGAGAAGCTCTTGAATTATGCCCCTCTGGAGAAATAAGCAGTGGGTGGATGGTTTCATACTGCAGCCATATGGGCCAAAAAGCACCACTAGCAAGCCTCCAACTGAACTGTTTAGGAATTAGAGAGATGCAAGCCATTCATACACCAGCCAGTGAAGGATTTCACTCTCCAGCCACTAATCTCTTCCAAGGAAGCATTTGAAAGATGAAATCCACTTACAGTCCAGCATTGGAGTTTAAAGTATGGATGGAAGGTTTTTTGCAGCAGCTTGACAGTCAAGTAGGCAGTTTCCCTTTCCTTCAGTCCTTTTAAGAAATTTTCACCCAGTAACAGTATTTAATAAATTTTTTATGAAATGTAGCCAAGTTGTTTAGTGATTATTACAGAATTGTATTTAGTTATTCCCTTTCTCTCCCCAATCCAATTTCAGTTTCTGGATTAGGGTTTTAGTGTCCACTAAACTTGAAATTCCTTGTGTTAAAGTTAAAACACCACTCAATGCTGAGATGAAGTTGTTCCTTCTCTTGAGCAGTTGTCTACACTAGTGGTCAGTGAAGAGGCTGGGTCTGAAGTTCTGAGTTCCAACAGAGTAAGGAAAATAGGTACTGTGTAAGAAGAGAGAGGTCATTTTGTAAGAGCAGACATTCCTCTTCACTGTCAGTGATAGGGGGTATTTCCTACCCCTGTGAAGGAGGCAGATGGCCTTCCCTAGAACTAAGTTTGGGAGCACCTATGCTTCAGTTAGTTTAGAACATTGACTGTGGAAAAGCAAAGGGAGCAACGATTATAGCCCTGATCCTGCACACACTTAACAGGCTTAACTTGTGAGTTGTTCCTCTAAAGCCAATTAACAACTTAAGTGAAGTTGAGAATGCATATTAGTATTGACAGGACAGAGGTCTATGGCCTTGATCCTGCAAGGTGCTGAGCACCCTCCATCTGATTCAGCAAAGCAGGTAGTTGGGTGCTCAACTTAAGAATACATGAGCAGTCCTATTGAAGTCAGTGGGCCAATTCACATCTTAATGTAACATATGTACTTAACTGCTTTCCTGAATCGGCCAGAATGCTCAGCAGCTTGCAGGACTAAACACTGGGTCCTCAGCAGTAATGCACATAAATCTTGGCTGTTACCTCTTTAAGAAAGAGTGAGTGTTAGGCAAGTCTTTCCACCACAAGTCTGGAGGATAGTCACTCCTTAACCTTGGGATGCTGTCAGAAGAGACATCAATTTAGTATCATAGCTAAAGGAAGGACTATACTACTTACTGCACCCTTCTCAGCATGTGGCACCTCTCTCTCTTCTGGCTGAAAGACTTAGTTTCCTCAACAATTTCCCCCCCTCACCACCCACAAAGAGTAAGAGGCACAGGTCCTGCATTGTGTGCATGCCCAGAACTCTCCCCCTTGAGAATGCAGCTTCAGCCTACATGCAAATGTCAGACATAATTCATAGCCACACTAGGTTGCTAGAAGATAAACTGGAGCAGATAATACAATAATTCTCTAACTTGGAGACCATATTCCTTGGCAACATTCACTTTCTTGGCACATACAGCTCAGCTACTGAGTAAAAAGTAACTGGATTTTTTCCCCATAAAGAAAACTGCAAAGTTGGGTTAAACAAAATCTGGTTTCTAGATGAGTGCTATTTAATAACTAGGACTATTACTGGGCACAACTGCCTCAATACAATGGACCAGTTTTGCCACAATACTTTTCATTGGGCGTTAACAATTCTGTATAAAAGAGAAGTTACCAAGGTTCTAACTATATTGATCAGTCCCAGGAATCTTTATAGTTTAAACTTCCTTTTCAGTTTATTACTGACAGTTTTCCAAATGAAAAACTGCTGAATGTGGACGGTTTATTTTAAAAGACATGCTTTATCCTAATGCAAAGGGCATTAAGTGATTAGTTTTGGCATTTGTGTTTCACAGTTGGATAGCTTATGTTCTGCACATCTGCCATATTATCTAGGAAAATACATTAAAAACATTCTGTTTAAGGCTTCATGGTTAAAGGGACACAGTCGTGTACATTAGGTACCTTTCCAAAAGTAGACTCTTCCATTGGAGAACAATCCTGCACACTGGTGTGCAGAGGCTGGATTAAATGAGCTAACATGGATTTATTTCTAGTAATTCCTGTGATATTAAGCAAATACCCTGTTTTTACACACTTTTTTAAAAAAAGTCATCTTGGGGACACAAGTCTATTTTCTTTCAGAACAGATGCAACACAATGTAGTGTGATAATAGAGGCAGTAGCTCTAGAACTCTGTTTGTGTAGGTCCTACAATGGAAGTAGTGATTCATTTCTTAAAACCACAGATCTAGTTCAAAAGACATGGAGGGGGGCTCAACAGACATGCTTCTCTTAAGAACATAAGAACGGCCGTACCGGGTCAGAGCAAAGGTCCATTTAGCCCAGTATCTGTCTACTGCCAGTGGCCAATGCCAGGTGCCCCAGAGGGAGTGAACCTTATAGGCAATGATCAAGTGATCTCTCTCCTGCCATCCATCTCCATCCTCTGACGAACAGAGGCTAGGGACACCATTCTTACCCATCCTGGCTAATAGCCATTTATGGACTTAGCCACCATGAATTTATCCAGTCCCCTTTTAAACATTGTTATAGTCCTAGCCTTCACAACCTCCTCAGGTAAGGAATTCCACAAGTTGACTGTGCGCTGCGTGAAGAAGAACTTCCTTTTATTTGTTTTAAACCTGCTGCCTATTAATTTCATTGGTGACCCCTAGTTCTTGTATTATGGGAATAAGTAAATAACTTTTCCTTATCCACTTTCTCAACATCACTCATGATTTTATATACCTCTATCATGTCCCCCCTTAGTCTTCTCTTTTCCAAGCTGAAAAGTCCTAGCCTCTTTAATCTTTCCTCGTATGGGACCCTCTCTAAACCCCTAATCATTTTAGTTGCCCTTTTCTGAACCTTTTCTAGTGCTAGAATATCTCTTGGGCTCCCATTGTGTTTGTGCTTAAATCTTGGACTTTCCTACCTTATGACTCCAAATTGAGTCTCTTGCAGTCAAAGACTGGACCTTTTGCTTTAAAAAAAAAAAAAAGTGGGAATGGTAAGTCAGTAAACAAGCACTGGAAAAAAAAAATACAGCACCTCAGACAACCTGTCCACACCATAGTCCTAGCTAAGGCCCTGGATCTGTCAAACATCCTGAGATTTTATATCAGCACAGAAAATGATCTGTCATGAGATCACACAAATGGTCAATGTACTGGAACAGGCTAGTGCTTGCCTCAACACCACAAACCCTGGAGCTTTAGGAATAAAGAAGGTGGAAGGTGCTGAGCAGGAATGAGCAAAAAACACTAGAAGATGCAACAGAGGTACATGAAGTACTTAGCTTCAAAATTGAAGTCTTAGCTCAATCTCTTAACCTATACTTTGCTAATTTTGGGACTACAGATAAGGAAGAATCTGTATTTAGTTAGCTAATTAGAAAACCTAAAGGCTGATCTCATCGGTATGAAGAAACTAGCATAGAGTCCTTACGAAATATGACTAAAGCCATAAGCAGTAAGGAAACAGTTCTCCAACTTTCTTCTGATACAATACAGTCTGTGGCCTGAGAGCCATCTATAGTGTTTTCCCAGGTACTCAGACAAAAATACATGCTTTTATCCCTTTGAAGCAAAGCTTTTTAGGAAGAAAATTTAAGGTTGTATTGTACCTAGCCAAATGAAAAAAATGTAAGAGACAAGACATAAGAGGACTGTGAGGCAGCAAAAAGACTGAGAATGCAGCAGCAGCTTGTGAAGTTGTGCCATAGATCCAAAGCAACTTGGGTGGTGCAACACTGAGCAGCCCTGTGCCTAACTTTTAGGGATGGCTTGCGGGAGAGGGGAAGTAACAGGAACAACACCATGATCCAGAAAGCCTCTTTAGTGCTTTAACCACTGACTATGGGATTTCTGATGTGGGGCTCCCTCTGTCTCTTCTGTCAAAGGTGTTCTGCTAGGGATAAACAATTGGAAAGTGATTGAAGCAGGGGGACTGGACCCTGAGTCTCCCACCTCCCAAGTGGATGCCCTAACCACTAGGCTACTCATATACTCACTCTCTCCCCAAACCCTAGATTTTGGCAAATGTGGATTAAGGCCAAAGGCTGGCTGTTCAATTGGTAGAAACTGGCATGACAGGTTATGGAGCTATCCCAATTTACATCAGCTGAGCTGGATCAAGACTGTATGATGAACACTTGTGTACCTATGTAGGGACTGACATGTTCTGAAAGATGTCAGGTAGTGTGTGTTTGGAGTTCAGAAACAGAATGTCATCAAACCCTCCATCGCACTGGTGAGATGAAAAACCAACACGGTCTGTATCTTTTGAGTGTGGAATAGGTGTATAGAGTGCTTTCAGTTCATTCCAGTCATCAAAACAACACAGTAATTAGAGTTCTAAACATTTGAGGGCATGTTTCTATTTCTAAAATAGAATGTGCAGGTTTCTCAAGAACACCCCCTCTCCCTACTCCTACCCCCATTCTTATCTATTTAAGCTGTGTGGAAAAAGTAATGCTTACATTGGGAAAGTCCAGTTGTCTTTCCCATTTTAGAGGTGGGTTTTAGAAAAACCCTCTTTAAATGTTCAATGCAGAACCCATTACAGGCTACTAAATGGAAGTACTTATTCTGAGCCAGTGGGTGCATCCCCATTGATTTCATTGGGGTTGCACCCACGTAGTAGAGAAGAATTTGGCACTGATTCTGTGTGCTGCTGAGTAGATGATTTAATATCTGCACTAAAGAATAAAGATCCCAAACCTGTAAGGAACTCTATTCAGGCAGATCCCTGTGTCCACATAGTGCTCCTTGCAGAATCAGGGCTTTAGCAGGTAGTCATGTGTTTACAAGAACTTGAATCTCCTGCACATTTTGTATTATTGTTGCACATAGTCAGCATTTGTGTTAGGCTGCTGTCATTACACGGAAGTGACTTTAAGTGTAAACAGGACACTTGAGTTCATGAATACAATTCTGAATCCCCAAAAAATTAAGTCATTTTATTACAGGGAGTTCCAAGGCTATTATAATATTTTAATTACAACTGTGTAACTATCACAGGATGCATTTGCATTTCTCTCATGAGTCTGTAAATATGAGCATAGTATCGGGAAGGCTATTTCTGGAAAATGCTTACACAAATAGTTTTTCTGAATACTTAGTGTTCCATCTTGCTCCCATAAAAGACTATCTGGTAGGCGATTTGCTCTTAACATTGAGCCCAGAGTTGAAATCCTAGCTCCAATGAAGTCAATGAGAGTTCTGCCATAGACCTCATTGTGGCCAGGATTTCACCCCTGGTCCTTTGACTATGAATGCTCCGAGAGTGGTTCTCTTCCTACAGCTATGACTTAGATGTTGTATAAGAAAAGTGAAGGATAAATGCTAGAGTCTAACATGAGCACATCAGATCGTCTTTCTAGGCCACCAAGTCTATTTGAAAAGAGTAATCAAACTGATGCACAGCAGAAATAATCAATATTGAACCTTGAAAGCTAAGATGGGGGAGGGGGTTGTTTTTCTAGGCAAACTTGATCTGCCCAGAATCTTCACAAAGGGAGAACTTTTCACTTCATCTTAGTTTACTCAGAAACACTAGAAAGAGATTGTGCTACTGGGGCAACACTAAATTAAATGTAGAAATCTGTCAGCTAGAGGACCTGTAGATATCTCAGAGATTTCACCACAGTATAGTCGCTTACCTGCTTCATAATCATTTTTATTTTCCAAGTGGAGTTTGGAATTCTATGGTGGAAGGATGCATCTGAGATTATATTAACCTGAAACTAGAACACACACAAAATAAAAAAACATTAATAGAAAGAATTAAACAACTAAAAGCAACCTGAATTATAGACTGAGTCATTGGCTGTTTGGTGCCTAGCACAATGAGGCCTGATCTTTGACTGGGTTTTTAGGACTCTAACAAAAATGGTGAGTGAGCAATAAGAGACAGCTATTTAAGAGGGGGAGGGATAGCTGAGTGGTTTGCACATTGACCTGTTAAACCCAGGGTTATAGTTCAATCCTTGAGGGGGCCATTTTGGGATCTGGGGCGAAAAATCTGTCAGGGACAATACTTGGTCCTGCTGTGAAGGCAGGGGACTGGACTTGATGACCTTTCAAGATCCCTTCCAGTTCTAGGAGATAGGTATATCTCCATATCAGAATTATTAGAAGTTCTTCAGGGTAGAGGTTGTGCTAGATCCTCTACAAAGACACAATGGGGCATCAGTATTATTGCAACATTGTTTATAGTTCTTTGAAACAGCAATTTTAACAAAGATATTCTCATGCAGCACATGAACTGAACTACATTTAGTGCAGCTGCACACAAAATCTTGGGCCTCAGATCTTCAAGGGCAGTTCTACCCTGAAAAGTGACCCTGTAAGCATCTCACTGGAGGGTTCCACTTTACTGTCTCGTTAGTGACTCCAGATCAAGTATCCTGAGTTTACGTGATTTTCCAGCTGCCAGTCCTGCAAATTCAACCTGGACTTTGAGACTGTTGATGAATGAAGATATAACGTAGCCCTTTATGCTAGAGATCTGCACTTCCACTCGAGATTAACATGGGAGCATTCCTAGAAGGATCCAGGGCCGCCTGGGGGGCAAGTGGGGCAATTTGCCTGAGGCCCCAGGCCCCACAGGGGCCCCCACAAGAGTTTTTCGGGGGCCCTGGAGCAGGGTCCTTCACTCGCTCCGGGGGCTCCAGAAAACTGTCATGGGGCGCGGGCCCCCGGAGCTTCCGCTCCAGGTCTTCGTCAGCAATTGGGGGTCCTTCCACTCTGGGACCCACTGCCGAAGTGCCCCGAAGACCCATGGCGGGAGGTCCTTCCGCCCCGGGACCCGCCGCCGAAGTGCCAGGTCTTCGGCAGCAATTCCCCCTGCCGCCGAAGACCCCAGGCCTCCTGAATCCTCTGGGCGGCCCTGGGAAGAACTCTACATACCAGCACTTTGTAGAGAAGTTTGCACCTGCTGTGGCTTTGGCACCCTATTTACAGAGCGATACACACAGTCAAAGCCTCAGTGAGCCAGTCAGACACCTCCTTTCATAATGCCCTTCTATATAACTATAACCAAGATCAGGGGCGGCTCTATAAATGAGGCCGCCCCAAGCAGCGCGGTGCGCTGCGCCGCCTTTCCCCGGTTCCGCGGCGGGTCCCCTCTTCCCGCAGCTCCGGTTGAGCCGGAGCCCGGGACTAGCGGACCTGCCGCAGGCATCACTGCGGCGGGTCCGCTCGTCCCGGGCTCTGCTTGAGCTGCCGCAGGCAGCCAAATGCCACCCCCCCCCCCCCGGAAAGGGCCGCCCCACGCGCCTGCTTGGCGCGCTGGGGTCTGGAGCCGGCCCTGACCAAGATGCAGCGCACAGGATTTCCATAGCCTGACCCACTTTTTTGTGGTACCTACTCTACATGTGCTGTGCTGAATGTAATCATAATGCCTTGTAAGAGCTGAATCAGAAATAGATGCAGGAAAATCCTTTATTTATCCTTCCCAAATGTAAGAGCAAGAGCTTTAATAAAACCTGTTGGTTATTTTCTGCTTTTGGGGGCAGACCTAATGGCAGGGCCGGCTCCAGACCCCAGCGCGCCAAGCAGGTGCGTGGGGTGGCCCTTTCCCGGGGGGGGTGGGGGGGGGCGGCATTTGGCTCCAGTTGAGCTCCCGCAGGCATGCCTGCGGCAGCTGAAGCAAAGCCCGGGACAAGCGGACCCGCCGCAGTGATGCCTGCGGCAGGTCCGCTCGTCCCGGGCTCCGGCTCAACCGGAGCCGCGGGAAGAGGGGACCCGCCGCGGGACTGGGGAAAGGCGGCGCAGCGCGCCGCGCTGCTTGGGGCAGCCTCATTTATAGAGCCGCCCCTGCCTAATGGTGATCAAAGGAAACATATCAGCTGTTGGGCATGCAAGGAATAAACATAGTTAACACTCCTAAAAAGCCAAATGTTATGGGCTATGGCCTAAGTTTTCCAGAAGTGACTAGTGACTTTGCATGCCCAATATGAGATAATTTTGAAGGGACCTGGGTTTCAGGGGGCAGATGCTTAGGACTTTCTGAATATCAGACCCCTCTACAAAGTGTCTTAAGTTGGGTACCCCAAAAGTCACCAGTTGCTTTTGAAAAATTTAGGCCTTTGGTTTTAAACAAGAAGGACCTGAGCCAAAATGTTAGGATCCACACTTTGCTCAGTATCAGTGCCATGTCTGTCTACTTGAAATTAACTAGACAAGGGCCTGCACTAAACCCCTGGATTTGAATGTATTCTACCTCGATATTATGCTCTTCTTAATACCATGGTATCGCAATGCTTTAAATATGCTGTGTGTATTAAACAAAATCGTCATCAATACCTCTCTTTAGGGACCTGATCTGGGATGCTGACCTCAATGAGCTTCGAATGTGGCCCAACAGCCTAATCTGATCCTCCCTTGACAGGCAGGATTCCCATTGCTTTACCTGGGATGTTTTCCATATCTCTGCCCCAATGAAGGCCATGTTAACTACTTGCCAGGAGCAGAACGACCCCAGCTAATTAGCACACTCATTTGCATAACTTAAAAGCAAGCAGTAAATATGTACAGCTATGGGGAAGGAAGGACAGGCTTATAGCTAAGGTACTGGGCTGGGTCTCAAGAGATCTGAGTGCAGTAGCAGAGCGAAGGACAGATTTCCCACGTGAGCTTAGACGAGTCACCTAATTTCTCTGTGCCTCAATTTCTCCCACTCGTGAGACTGCTAGCTAGTTTATGAGGCTTTCAGATACCATTGTGACAAATACCACAGAAAAGTCCAGCTGTTATAATAGTCCTAACATTTGCTTCTACTTGTATCTTTCCAGACTGATAAATAGAAGTGGCTTTTTGAAGACTGCAGTTCACTTGCAATAAGTTGATCAGCCTCATACTCATTCTGCAATTATAGCACAGTCAGGAACTAGGTTCTATTATTCCTCTACGGGTTGTGTTCAGCCCTTGGGCACCGTACTGTGCACTCCTGCAATATTGGATGGAGCTTTTACTGGGAATTTAATTGTGTACAGAAACCCTACCCCTGGGTTGGCAGACACACAGTGCAGAACACAACAGGTAGGTTAACCACTTTAACCATCCTTTTCTAGATATATTTCCTGCTTTCCCTTATTAAATAACTGTTTAAAAACTGCTAGTGGGAAAGGAGAAAAACCTCATAAGTTCTCCAACAGGTGGAGTCTTTAAATCAAGATGGGATCTCAGATACTCAAGTTCAGTGAATAGTTGTTGGGCTTGAAAGTCTATGCAAGATTTCAGATTATATCATCATCACAGTAGTCCTTGCTAGTCTAAAAATCTATCAGGTTATAGCCTAGTGATCTCAACTTATTTATTCACAGACTGCTGTGACTACTACAAGCTACGGGGGTTTTCACTAAGGCCTGTCTATATTACTAGCGTTAGCCTTGTTCAGATATGAATGAGACGAGATGAGTGGCGCTAAATGTAACTGACTAGTCATCACAAAACAGGGCAAACTATAGTTCAGCACTGCGTCAGCTATTCACGATTAAAACCTGGGTTGCTGAAACAGAACTTGTCTTTGTCTACACTGACCAGTTAGTACCAGGCCAGCTAACACGACTCTTACCAATTGTCTTTAAACACAGTAACATTTTCTAATGTACAGAAGCCCTAAAGCTAAAAGTGCCCTGAAAAATTGGAAGTTCAGTACTTTTATAATTAAGTTTACAAATAAATTCACAATAATGAAAAACTGAACACCTGGGCTGGAAGTGTAGAACAAAAGGCTTTGCTTAAGTTCATGCTAGAAATTTAACGAAACGAAACTGAATTAACTTTGTCTTGAGCTGTAGGCCTTTCCCAGTGCAGCCCAAGCTATTAACTGTACTTTTTTCTAACTAGCAATAGCCGTTAGACCAGGAGGGCTTCCTCCAGGAATGATCTAGTAAATGAAAGCATTAAGTTAATAATGGCTTGAGCGTGTCAGATCATTATGGAGAAAGCCTACAGCACCAAGCACTGCTAACTTGATTTTTTATTGTCAGCGTGGCTTTAAGAAAACCCCCTTTGGTTCCAGTCAGTGTTAAGTGTGGCCTTGACAAATGGCTGTTCTTCTCCATTAAGCATAATTTCAAGAGGCAAAAAATAATTAAAATCCACTGTTGAGTAATTGTTTGCCAAACAAAGCCACCCCATCATCCTCTAGGGATTATTGAGTTACCCCAACCAAATTACAGCCGAAGGAGATTCACATCAACATCAGACACTGTGATGGGCACGAGAAACGTGATGGCGGTGAGGGGGGAACAAGTCACTGGGTCAGCTACAAAAGGGAACGTTTCAAGATGCACAAGAGCAGGGCTTGATGGTTACGGAGAAATTCTGGAAGGCAGGTGGCTGGGGGAGGCCAGAGTTCCAATTCTTTTTATGGGATAGACTTGCTGTTGATTTCCTTGGAAAGAATTCTGCCCACCATTTAGTCATGTTAATAATACAGTTTAGAATGCCCTTTGCCCCATCCCCACAAACACCTTACAAGTAGACAGAAAGACCACCCTGTACCACCTCAGCCCTCCGCCAATGCCGACTCAACTAGAAAGGCTATACAGCATGCCCAGAAGGACAGCTAATTCAGATCTTGAGCCAGGGCAGATCATTCCAAAGGAAAGTGACCCTTCCAGAGAATTCGCTGCCAGCAGTGCCCCCCCTTCTGCTTAAAATGTTTTATAACTTCCCCTCTTCCCTCCCTTCAAAATCCTCTCGTAGGCTGAAGTTTCTAATGCTTGCTCCATAGTTATTTATTACTTAGGGAAATGTGCATGAGCCAAGCATGAAAAGATGGTGCTTTGGGCCCCAATCCTCCAATGATCTCTCTCTGGAAGGACCCCCATGGAGCTCAGTTGAAATCAATGGGGGTCTACCTGCATCCTTCCTTGATCAGGAAGTTACATTGGCGATATCTTTCTCCTATGCCTTAAAAATATAGTGTTCAGATATCTCAAAAAATAGCCATTGGATCATGTCCAAATATAAATCCACCACAACAACTAGGGAAAACACAACAGGTAATATATTGGAAGAGGAGCACACTGAGGCCAAGAGAATATTGTCTCCATTTCTAGCTGTACTATTCATAACTGAAGCCAGGTATCATGTTGCTATATTAGTATGTGGTATTGATTTGTTCTTAATACAGTGAAATGCCCCTGTAATGAACTCTGCTGGGCCCTTAATGATTTCATATCAAAAGATGTTATGTGCCTTGCTCATAACAGGGTAACTGCAGCTCCAAAAATAGCAAACCTCATAATAAAATGTTATGGAGGATCCTGGATTTCAATATAAAAAGGACTTGGCTGTACTCAAGGGCTTACTGGAAACAAATGCATACTTAAGGGTTGTATTAAAGTCATGTCAGTGACCAAATTACACCAGCACCAGGAGACGCTACTTCAGGCAGTGACTGAGCCCTGGGTCCCCAAGACACTTGTAGACAAATGCTGTACAGAGTGAATTTAATCCCATGGACCAGATGACAAGAAAACAGCTGGGTTCCCCAGCTTCTGACAGCTGCTGACTAGGGAAGGGTGGAGTGCAGAGGGGGACTGTAGTAATGGGAAAGAAATCATAAAAAAAGACTCAGAATTTAAGGAACGCCTGCATTCTAAATCTGTCTCTGTCACTGATTCATAATGTTGCCTCGGGCATGTCACTTTACCTAGCTCTCCCAA
The DNA here is from genome assembly GCF_020497125.1 of Mauremys mutica. NCBI lineage: Eukaryota > Metazoa > Chordata > Testudines > Geoemydidae > Mauremys > Mauremys mutica. Next base: position 111,582,695 of record NC_059075.1, read on the forward strand.
TCTATGGAGAGAATAAATCCATTTACCTCTCTCTCCTGAGATGTTGGGAGATTTGTTATTCAGTGTTTGCAGGGGGACAGATTTCCAAGGGCTCACCTCCCACAGTTAGGGCCTGACATTCAAGAGATCTCAGCTCCCGTTTAGGCACATAAATCAGGGCCAGGTATTCAATAGCACTCAGTGCCCAGGAGCTCCCATTGTGATGCTCATGGCCAGACTGTCAAGAAAGCACAGCCCGCAATGTGCTTTGCCCTTGCAAAAAGTGGGCCCATTGTGTTCTGAAGCACTGCACATGCTAAGATATTACTAATAAAAGTTAGTGGATTACGCACAGCAGAAGGTCTAAGAACTGCTTAATAATATAATAATAATAAAATAATAAATAATAATAATAATAATAAAATAATAATAAAAATTGGAGATATACCAATCTCCTAGAACTGGAAGGGACCTTGAAAGGTCATTGAGTCCAGCCCCCTGCCTTCACTAGCAGGACCAATTTTTGCCCCAGATCCCTAAGCGGCCCCCTCAAGGATTGAACTCACAACCCAGGGTTTAGCAGGCCAATGCTCAAACCACTGAGCTATCCCTCCCCCAATAATGCAGTTGCCTCACTTTAAGTTTCTCATTGTATACAGCAATAGCCTGCACATGGGCCTCATATAAGAGAAATATTGACTCTGGCAGTGGAATACAGATTGAGAACAGCAGTGGAGTCAGATGTGAAGCTCTGTGGAGCAGGAACAGAGAAAAAGGAAAGAGAATTAATTGTTGGCATCCTATAAACCACAGGTGGTTTGTTAATTACCAGGATATCTACCGACTAACATACATGAGAAACAAGAGGGCAAGACTTGCAACTGATGAGAGAACAAATTCCCTGTTTTAAATAGTTAAGAAGTGAGGCACTAGGGGATTTAGGGCCTGATTTAAAGCTCACTGAGGTCAGTAGGAATCTTTCCTTGGCCTTTGGATCAGGCCCTTAGAAGTGCTCACTAATAAAGAGAAAGTCAGAGTTTCCCCTGATACACGAACAGCCCTCTCCTCACTCTGCCAACGGTGCTTCCAGCAGGGGTCACCGATGTCTGGCAAGGTCTGCACACCCACTTGTCAGTTTCACTCACTTGTTGCAAGCAAGTGCATTTTCAAGTCAAGCTAATATAGTAAGGGAATCAATATGTCAGTCCCTTATGAGAGAACAACACGATGAGCGATAAGCAACACAGGTTCATAAAGAACAGATCCTACCAGACAAACCTGATTGCCTCCTTTGACAAAATTGCAAATTTAGCTGACAAAGGGAATAAAGAGAATTTAATATAGCTAGATGAAGACAGGCTTTAGGCAGAGTCTCTTGTGGAAAAATAGCAGATTGGGATGAGTTGTCTTCTGATTAGAAGACATCGGAGAGTTTCCTGTTATCCAGTGCTGTAGAGAGAAATAGTCATATAAATAAACAAGTTGCTAAGAAGATCCAAGTACAAGTTTCAGCACTTCCATGGGAGAGCCTGGCTGCAAAGTCATCACATAGAGTCAGCCACAATCCTGGGAAATAGCCGAACTTGGGAGGAAAGTTTCTATATCTCCCCACCCACAAAGACGGACTTAATGGCACTTACCTTATACAAGAGATGTTTAAGGAGACACTGGAAAGATCCACTTCCCGTTCCTACTCACCCTTTCCTACATCCCCTCTTCTTCTCTCTCCTGCCTCCTCAGTGCTCCTTTCACACACACAGAAATAAGGTGTCAGTTGATTATCAAGCACATACACTCCACAATGCTTCTTTGCTCTATTCTTCCCCCAGACCAAGGCCTTATCTTGGCAATAAGCTCAACAACCTCCCTGCCCCAGCATGGAGCTCATTAGAGCATATGGACACCTTGCTAGGAGAAACTTCCTGTTAGGGAGGCTACCGAAGACAAGCTAATCACCTGAATGTGCCACACCTGGAATATTCTCCTTAGCTGTTTTCAAGCAGATGAACAGGGAGATCTCTCCTTTCCCCTCACACCTGTAGATAACCGGAAAGCAGTTCAGAGGCGTTGACTTGGACTGTAAGTTACTGGGGTATGGACTGTCATTTATTCTACTGGCAGAGTTCCTGAGAAGCAATGAGTCTCAGATGTCAGTGCATCTTTTCTTTAACAATTGCATCTGCAACATAATGGATGATGATGGATTCAGTATCTTCCTCAGAAAAATTCTAAACTGTTGCCACTCTATCTCTAGCCTACTTCCTGCTAGATACCTGCAGGGCCCACAAGCTGACACTGTGCTACAATGTGTGCGCACAGCCCCTAGCGCAATGGGACCCCATCTCAGCTGAGGACTAGTGCTAGTGCAATAGAAAGAGAAGCACTTTCCAAGGGTGTGTGGAGAATACAGTTTATCTCTGTTCATATACAAATTCCAGAAACGTTCTGCCTATAAAACAAACAGAACTGAATTAACTCAAAGCAAAACGATATTTGCCACCGAACAAAAATTGAAATACTTGCTGAAACTAGATTTGTTTTCCCGATTGAAATCAATGTAATAGAAATGCTGTTGACATTCAGCATTTTCATGGCTACATAACTGCTTCGATGCAATAATTTTTATTATTATTATTTCTATTAGAGGAGCACTTTCAGGTCCCCTGACAGATAAGAGTTGGGCTAGACCTTGTGCATGCACATGGTAAGAGAAACCTGACAAGCTAAAGGGACAAGACAAAGGAAATACCCGTAGACCTGTCTGTACAAATGGGAAACAGAGGCACAGAAAGACTAATGCCCAGATTTTTCAAAAGGGCCCAGCTGCATCTACGAGTGGGGCCAGATTTTCAGGTGAGCTCAGCTCCCATTTGGGAAAATCTGGGTTTAGATGCCTAAGGTGCTGACCCCTCCTCAGCTCCATAAAGAGCAAAGGAAGCTGGCAGGTGCTGAGCACGTATGACAATCAGTCCCCTTCTTCTAGGTGCATAAACAGGCACAGAACTCTTTTGACTTGGCCAAATCTGTGGCAGAGCTGGCAAATGAACTCAAATCTCCTGACTCCCTGTCCAGGGCTTTAGCCACAGTTAAATAAAAAGTTTTATTGCAGGAGGTTTGTATTTTAAAAATCCAGCTCCATTCTATTTGATTCAGGGGGTGTATGAGTCTGAAATCTGGATAAATCATTGAAATATTCCTTTTGAGACGATTGTCACATGGCTATAGACATGACAGACCATAAATAAATCAACCCTGAGCCGAACCCCATCAACATAGCATGAGGTATGAAGCAAAGACGCACCAGATCAGTCTTGGGCTGGATATTATTTAAAGAATGGCCCCGGGGGGGGGGGAGGGAATAAATTACACTATTGATCACATTTGCGGATCAGACAAAACTGGAAGGGACTGAAAAACAGAGGAGGCTGAATGGAAATTACAGTGTGACAAAGAGAGATGGGCAAGTCGAAATGTGATGAGGTCTGAGTCAGCTAAATGTACAATACTATGTGATGCACAAGCGTAGGCACATATAACAGGAGAGTGCTGTCTCAAGAGGAGCAATGTGGAAAATGAATGCAGGGGTGGGGCTAGTCTGCAATGTGACACTGATGGAAAAAAAGATAAAAATGCCCTTCAGCGGTATATAACCAGGGTTGGTACCTGTAGGAATAGAGGGGTAAGGATGGCTCTTTTTACAACCTTGACTTAGATAGGATTTATTATTTGTACTGCAATAGAGCCTAGCGGCCTTAGTGTGTCGGGTGCTGCACGTACTCATACAGCTAGACACTAGAACTCTAAATAGACAAGACAGGCAAAAGGAAGAAAGAGGAGTCTGTGGCAGAGCCAGGAACTGATCCTGATCTCCTGAGTCCCAGCCCAGTCTTACCCATAAGACTGTCACTCCACTCAGTCTACATTTTGGTGCCTCACATTACAAAACAGGCATCAACAGCTTAGAAAATCCAAAGCAAGGGGTTTAAAAGTTTAGAAGATCTGAACTGTGGAGAGAGGCCTAAATGTGGATTAAATAGGCAGATCTTGGAGGAAAAGGAGAGACATATCAAAGCTAAGCAATAGCTCAGTATCTCTGAGGGCATGTGGTCCAACGATTACAGTACAGCATTTTATAATACTGGATCCTACAGAAAATCCACACATATGACTGTGATTCAGGACCTCTGGATTCCATTGCCTGCTTTGCTTCTGACTTGCTGTGTGGTCTTGGACAAGATTTGGCCACTCTGTGCCTTGGTTTCCCCATCGGTAAAATGGAGATAATACCTCACATGGGTGCTGTGAGCCTTAATAAATGATTATGAGATTCCCTTCAATGAAAGGGCCTTGGGAAGCAGCTAGGATAATGTTTCCATTACCAGTGTGAAAGCTTTTAATATAAAGATATAGGGCAGGATTATATATAGTGCTTCAGAGTGGCCAGAGCCCTGGCTTGAAAATTAAACTGGGCATGTCAGGTTGGAGAGAAAGCAATGTGTGTGCTGGGGATGACCTGCCGATGAGCTTGGATATTCCTGGGAGAGGCAGCCGGCCTAGACATCCCTCAGGTAGGGGAGCAGCTGGTGCTTTGTCGCTGCCAGTGTGTGAGAACAGGTCAGCTAAAACTCCAGGGGAACTCAAGTAGAAGTGAGGCCCTCTCCCTGCAGGGAGCCGTGCTTCTTTGAGAACCTGAGCAGGTTTCTATGGTGACCGCTTAGTGGGGAGCCATTTTAGTGGGAACCTGCATTCTGAGCAAATTAGGAAACAAGTTGCTCTGCTGCTTCCACCGCAAACTCCTTTCCCTCCCCCCACACAACAGCACAGCAGGTATGTGTTGCCTCTGCTGATTGGGCAGCCAGAATAATGGAAAATTGGTCTGGATGGCGGGAGAGCCGGAGTCATTTCATGTGTGAGGAGAACTGATCTGAAAACCTCGCTTTCCCCTCTTGCCTCTGCTACTATATTGTAACAAATCTGCAGCTGCCTGGGACATGGTGGTCGTCACTACACTGTACACCGTGGCCCCAAGCATTTCACAACAGCAGCAGGGATTTCACCCAGCTCCTTCTCCTGTTTTCAAAGCACAGGACTGTGTTCCCTGTTTTGAAAAAGAATCTCCATTAGCTGCTGTGACAGTGCAGTCTATGTGATTTTATAAAAAGTTGATAATGAGTGAATATAATGTAACTGGAATATGCTTCATGCAAAAGGTCTCTTGTAAGGTATCATTACAAAGCTTATTGTCTACTGAGTGTGGTCATCCTATTTGTATAAATGTATCGCTCTTGTATCTAAAACTAGAAATATGAAATATAACTCTGAGGGCCTATTGTAATTATGCAAAGTGTGGGCCATTAATGGTGGTTTGGAATCTTAATGGCTCCCATCAACCAGGACAATTGACTGGATGGCTCTGTTTGCAGGCAAGCCTTCCTGTGAGTCAGGCTGGGAGGAATGAAGTCTGGGGTCTTACAATGACATGTGATCATGTTACATGAACTGGAATCCATCTTTAATCTGGGGCTTTTCTAGTGACCAGGGACAGGGCTGCCGAGAGCAGGTTCAGGCCCTGATGAAAAAAAATTTTCCGGCCCCCCCAGCAAGGGCAGGCAGGCTAAACAGGGCCAATGAAGCCGGGCCCCCTCACGGACCACTGGGCCCATGTAATTTGTACCAGCTTCCCCCCATCTCGTTGTTCCTGGTGGGGAGTGGAAACTCAGAGGGACAAAGGATACCCACCTTATGCAAAAGATATATAAAGGGGTGGAACAGAACAAAGGGAGGGTAGGAGCCATCATGAAGAATCCCTAACAAGAGCTGTACCAGGGGAAAGAATAGTGCCCAGGCCTGGAAGGTGTCCAGGCTGAGGTAAAAACTTACTGAAGCATCTCTGAGGGTGAGATTATCTGTATTCAGTTTGATTAGACAGATTTGCGCATTTCATTTTATTTTGCTTGGTGACTTACTTTGTTCTGTCTGTTACTACTTGGAACCACTTAAATCCTACTGCCTGTATTTAATAAAATCACTTTTTACTTATTAATTGACTCAGAGTATGTGTTAATACCTGGGGGAGCAAACAGCCATGCATGTCTCTCTATCAGTGTTATAGAGGGCAAACAATTTATGTGTTTACCCTGCATAAGCTTTATACAGGGTAAAGCGGATTTATTTAGGTTTAGACCCCATTGGGAGTTGGGCATCTGAGTGTTAAAGACAAGCACGCTTCTGTGAGCTGCTTTAAAGTAAACCTGCAGCTTTGGGGCAAGTAATTCAGACCCTGGGTCTGTGCTGGAGCAGACGGGAGTGTCTGGCTCAGCAAGACAGGGTGCTGCAGTCCTGAGCTGGCAGGGAACAAGTAGTCTTGGCACATCAGGTGGCAGCTCCCAAGGGGGTTTCTGTGATCTAATCTGTCACAGCTGCTAGCAGTATATAGCCTAGGACACACAGCTGAGCAGTTCTGAATGAGGACAGCATAGGCCAGCCAATTCATTACAGTAGTTAACTCTGTAAAGCATTTTGGGGGAACAGTTTGAAGGAAATAGGCTGCACATTGCATATCTTATTTGTGCAGCTCCTTGTCTAAGCAGGGTCAAGGGAGGTCAGTGCTTGGATGGAGACCTTCAAGAACACCCATGTGCTGTAAGAAATAATGCTTGCGAATCAGTCCAGGGCAGTCTTCCCTCTTAGTCAGTACTGAGTAAATGCCCCAGCATGGCATTAAGGGCACTCCCGCCCTGGAGGGCACATAGGGTGAGCCAACAGGTGAGCCAGGCTTCCCAAGTGTTCTCCAGAGTCTCAGCTTGCATTTTAGCGAGTTCATCTCGAGCTGTTACAATTGCAAAGAAAACCTTCAACACGTAACCTAAGTGTAACTAATGCCGCAAAAGGCCTAAAAAAGAAAATAACAGAACGCCACTAGCCATCACCTACAGCCCCCAACTAAAACCTCTCCAGCGCATCATCAAGGATTTACAACCTATCCTTAAAGATGATCCCTCACTCTCACAGATCTTGGGAGACAGGCCAGTCCTCGCTTATAGACAGCCTCCCAACCTGAAGCAAATACTCACCAGCAACCGCACACCATACAACATAAACACTAACCCAGGAACCTATCCTTGCAACAAAGCCCGATGCCAGCTCTGTCCACATATCCATTCCAGTGACACCATCATAGGACCTAATCACATCAGGCACGCCATCAGGGGCTCGTACACCTGCACATCTACCAACGTGATATATGCCATCATGTGCCAGCAATGCCCCTCTGCCATGTACATTGGCCAAACTGGACAGTCTCTACGCAAAAGAATAAATGGACACAAATCTGACATCAGGAATCATAACATTCAAAAACCAGTGGGAGAACACTTCAACCTCTCTAACCACTCAGTGACAGACTTGAAGGTGGCAATTTTGCAACAAAAAAACTTCAAAAACAGACTCCAAAGAGAAACTGCTGAACTCGAATTAATATGCAAACTAGACACAATTACCTGTGGTCTAAACAAAGACTGGGAATGGTTGGGTCATTACATTAATTGAATCTATTTCCCTATGTTAAGTTCTCCTCACACCTTCTATGGGCCATCTTAATTATCACTTCAAACAGTTTTTTTCCTCCTGCTGACGATAGCTCATCTCAATTGATTAGACTCTGCCTGTTGTTATGCATACTTCCACCTTTTCATGTTCTCTGTATGTATAAATATCTCCTGTCTGTGTGTTCCATTCTATGCATCCGAAGAAGTGAGCTGTAGCTCACGAAAGCTCATGCTTCAATAAATTTGTTAGTCTTTAAGGTGCCACAAGTACTCCTGTTCTTAATGCCGCAATGTCTGCCTGAATCTGCAGAGAGCCTGAAACAATAGTGCTGAAGCCCAAGCTGTTCTCTTCACCTCATTGAGTGACTATACTGGCACTAGAAAAGGTTCAGAGAAGGGCAACTAAAATGATTAGGGGTTTGGAACAAGTCCCATATGAGGAGAGATTAAAGAGGCTAGGACTTTTCAGCTTGGAAGAGGAGACTAAGGGGGGATATGATAGAGGTATATAAAATCATGAGTGATGTGGAGAAAGTAGATAAGGAAAAGTTATTTACTTATTCCCATAATACAAGAACTAGGGGGTCACCAAATTAAATTAATAGGCAGCAGGTTTAAAACAAATAAAAGTTCTTCTTCACACAGCGCACAGTCAACTTGTGGAACTCCTTGCCTGAGGAGGTTGTGAAGGCTAGGACTATAACATCGTTTAAAAGAGAACCTCCATGAATTTATCCAGTTAAGTCCATTAATGGCTATTAGCCAGGATGGGTAAGGAATGGTGTCCCTAGCCTCTGTTTGTCAGAGGGTGGAGATGGATGGCAGGAGAGAGATCACTTGATCATTACCTGTTAGGTTTACTCCCTCTGGGGCACCTGGCATTGGCCATTGTCGGTAGACAGGATACTGGGCTAGATGGACCTTTGGTCTGACCCAGTACAGCTGTTCTTATGTTCTTATGCGTGCTAATTCAGAAGCTAATGATGGTACTATACATACCACCATTGTTAACTATATCTCTGCTCTCCAAAACGTGTGACAATAGAGAGGACATATATTGTGAAGACCTACACAATCTGAGTGAGCCCTTATTTTGGGTAGGCCTTTTGCAGCACATGGCTGAACTGAAAGGGGATGCTAGTGGATTTGTTTTCCTGATGGTGGCTCAGCTTTGGGAAATCCTGCCCCGGGGTATGTTTGCAAGAGTGTTAGCACTTGAGAAGAACCAGGATTTCATGCGGGAACATAGCTCACTCTCCGGGCCATGCAGGAATCTCTCCTTCAGTGCGAATAATAGCGCCTGCTGCTAGCAAGGAGTGCTGGAAATGCCCAGCACTGACAAGCTATTGTCTGTACCACGGAGTAGTGATTAGAAAGAGAGAAAGCAACTGATATTAATGTGCTCAGTGAGTGAATTTCTTTCCCTTAATGTAGGCAGTAGTTACGATGCCAGGGAACAGGCTTCTTTTACAGTGAGTAAGAAGATTTTAAAACCCCTGTATGCCTAATGGTTGAACAATGATTCATTGAATACATTCGTTGGGCACCAGCCATCCCTGCTGTTCATATGACTATAGCTTGTTTGAGTGAATAAAACCTCCCCAAAATGTACTTTTTCTAGGGACTCTGCATAGATCTTCTGTTGTCTATTCCTCTTCGCCTCCCAGCAAGCCAGGAGATATCACCAACACAGCCACAGCCCCTAGTCATGATGCGGCTTTTAAACAGAGCAGCTTTATTAGCTAGTTTTTCCTGCAGTAACCTCTCTCCAAAGAGGAAAGTGACACAGTTGGAGGTTATAACAGCTGCACTTTAATAGCACGGAAATAGGCCAGGTTACAAATAGCAGAACAGTAAAAGCCCAATTGCCATATTAGCATCTTATAGCAGCTCCCAGGGCCGCGTGTGAGCAATGTTAGCCAGCGGTGCAGTGAGCAACACATGCACCTCACAGGCACACACCTGGCCAATGCTAACCAATGCAGCGCCTCGGTCCCTGCGCCAGCTGTGCTAACCAGTGCACCGCGAACCAAAGACAGGCGGCTGGCCGTGAAACGCTAACAGGTGCCCTGGTAAGGGGCTAATATCTCGCAAATCCCGATGTCAGGGTCAGCCGCCATCCACATTAGTACAAAAACAGTTATACAAAACATCAGGCATGGCTAAAAGCACCGTTCTACAACTAGCTGGACGACCAGCGCTGCAACTACCAGCGCTGCAGATTTGTAAGTGTAGCCATACCCTAAAGAGCTTGCAATATCATGTTCTCCATGAAGCAGTGTGCCTTGCTGAACCCACTCAGAGCACTCAGAGAAGCACAGAGCAGCATGAGGCAGATTCATAGATTCGAAGGCCAGAAGGGAGCACTGTGATCATCTCATCGGACCTGTATAACACGGGCCCTTGAACTGCCACAAAATAATTCCTGTTTGATTGAGGGGATGAACGATATTATGGGCAGCTCCATGGTCAAAGAGAGGGAGTAAGTGGGGATGGAGATGGGAGGGGGGGTCTAGTGTCTGTGCACAGGCGCCAAGGAAAGCAGCAGCCAAGAACCATGCCAAGGAGGGAATTCATAGGCTGCAAAAGAAACAAGCTTTACAAGGTCTCTTGGGAAACCCTCCAGATTAAGTAGGAGACATGGGAGGAGTGGGGGTCTCTGCAGAGATCCCAATACATGTTCCTGGCCTGGCGTCTCCTGGGAGATGGTGAGAAGGCAATTGGGTTAGCGTGAGGCCTACAGCAATGCGGAGGGGGTAGCTGGGTTAGCGTGAGGCCTACGGCAATGCGGAGGGGGCAGCTGGGTTAGCGTGAGGCCTACGGCAATGCGGAGGGGGCAGCTGGGTTAGTGTGAGGCAGACGGCAATGCGGAGGGGGCAGTTGGGTTAGCGTGAGGCCTATAGCAATGCGGAGGGGGTAGTTGGGTTAGTATGGGCAGATGGCACTGAGGAGAGGACAATGGGGCTGGGGAAGGGGCAGTTGGGTCAGCGTGAAGCATACGGCAATGGGGAAGGACAGCGGGGTTATCCTGAGGTGTGAAGATGAGGACTATCCCAGGAAGAGTGGTGTGTTTTCCAACACTCCCAAAAGGACCAGAGATTTTGTTGTGTGCCCATTGGGCTCCAAGAGCTAAGCCAATTAGAACCATGATAGGCGTAACAATAAAGTGTAACTGGCCCACCCTGAGCTCAGGAAGCGCAAGTGAATGAGCTCACCCCAAGCCGATGGGGCTCAGTGGAGGAAGTGCTGTGTGATACTTCTGGCTGGGCCAGTTCCAATGCATGTGAACTGCCCAGGGAGGAAACAAAGTTAGGAACATGAGGGAAGGACAGGCAGAGGGTGAACCAAGAGCTGTATTTATTACATAAGGTGGTTTGAACAAGCTTTTGCTCTCACGTCCCCCCTTTTAGGCCTGAGTACGTTGCAACATTTCCCCAAGCCCCAGGCCAACCTCAGCGCAGTCTGCGATAACAGAATCTACCATGTGATGTGAAAATGCACATTTTTCTAGAGCTGCGACTAACTTCCTTCCATCAGAGGAGAGAAGCAGAGGCCTCTCCACTTCCACTCTTCTGGAGTTACGTGCAATATGCTCTCTTCAGGTCTGGCGAGGCGCCTGGCAGGTGCACCCCCTAAAAGCTACACCATTTGCATTAGGCCCAGCTCAGTTAGCTGGGATGCAGCAATGCTTCATGCGAGACACTCTATGTGGGATGCACAGTGCCACTCTGTGGTCAGACATGTTAATGGCAGGAGGACATTTCTCCAGGCTTTTGCTCCTATCACATTGGCACAGGGCTAATAAGGGGGACACTTGTGGTTTATGGTTGTCATTTTCAATTCCTAAGGCAAATGCAGGGTGAGCTCAAAGCTAGGCTGCAAAGAGGCTGCCAGACTTGTCTGCTCCTGCACTCTCCGTGCACACATCCAGGGCTGAGGCTAGACAGCTGTGACCTACGCCAAGGGCACGGATGTGCCCAGGCCACAGACACAGGAATGCATCCCTGTGGCACAGGCCCCAAGGCAGAAGCAGAGCTCATTGTATGGCACCACAATGGTGCTGCATTCCACTGACCTGCAGTAGCCAGTGCAAGCCCCTGTACCAGACGTGGAGGACTTCAGTTAAGTGTAGTGTGCATGGGTGGGTGCAATGGTGGTCAGACGGTCGAGCAGAATTAACCATGGAACAGGGCTCTCTGGCAGGGGTTGGACTCACTGCTCATGCACATCGTGCCTGTTACTGCTGCCAGGACTTGAACACAGCCCCTGGCAGGCCAGAGCCAGCAGCACTAGCCGCTGGGCTGGATAGGAGCTGCCTCAGCTGTCAGTCTTTGCATGTGTCATGGACAGCAGGGCCGTTCCCATGAGGGCAATGACTGTGAAGCGGAGCATGCGGCACACTGTGTGCGCTCACTCAGGGCCTGACTCCATGAGCTGCTGGGTCCTCAGCTACCTTAGGAGCTGTGGTTGCTCTGCACCTTGCAGGACTGGACCCCTATCAAGCTGGCTAAACAGCGTCATGGAACTAATTTGTCTCCTGCTTCCCACTCTATTCTCCCAGATCAACTTGGTCAGGTTGAAGGACCAGCTGGGTCCAGCAGGTTTTTTTTATCCTGTCCCATGCTCACTATTTATTCAGCCCTTGTTATTTACAGAGTGTACTGTATACTATGCGCACTCGTACCCCGAGACACATGCTTCAGCGTGGGCCTGAGCCAAAGCCCAGTGAAGCCAATGGGAGTTTTCCCATAGACTTCTATGAGCTCTGATCAGGCCTCTTGTTGGGAAACAGGAGGTGCCAAGTGCCCTAAACTTGTATTGGCTTCAATGGGGGTTAGTGGCTCTCCGCACCGTGCAGGATCAGATATCCAGGAGCGCTGAGCATCAACAGCTCCCAGGACCCGCGGGTGCTCAGCACTCTGAAAACCAGCTCCTGTAGATCAGCGCTTTTCCAGATGGAGACCCCCACTCAACAATATGGGAAGGAGGGGGGTTGTTGTGATTTCCTCACATTTGTTTGCAACCCCTTTGAGGAGCGTGAACCCCCAGACTTAGAACCTCTGCTTCCAGCTTTGGCCTGTTTTCTCCGAGACACTTCCTGTCACTGTAGACCCTGCAGCCCTGCTGGGATAACCACTACTGCATGTTATCTCTTTGGTATTGTTACAAAGGATAAGTAGAGAGGCTTTAGCTTTATTGTCTAGTGACCAGCAACTTAAACTGAGTTAAAAAAAAACCCATTAATATTACATAGGGGAATATAAAACAGCTCAGCGGACAAAGGCCTGGTCACTCCCTCCCTCTGGACAGTATGCCTTCCAGGGAGTGGGTATAGACAACTAGCAATACACACTTAAGTAACTAGAACTATTGCTTCAAGCAATGTGCTCAGTATTTTCCTTTTTGTTAATAGTCAACTTCTCAGGAACCGAAATGTAAAACGAGCAATAATTTAGAGTTTTATCATTTAGAGTGTTTGTAATAATTTAGGTTCTCTTTCCCCCTTCCACCACCCCAGGGGGCAAAAATACCCCTCCCCCGTGCTCTCTGTTAGCATCTAGAATTATTTCATGTTGCTGCTGCATTGGGGATTCCCAGTTGCACCTGCCCTGATTTTTTTTTTCCCCCACACCTTTTAAACCTCTTACCAGGAGGCTTCTTGTATATGGAGCAAAGCAGGCCCTGTAGGGGATTCCACAACTGTTAACTGTCTGGCTGCGGGGCTCAGTATGTGCCTAGAGTCACAACAAACTCCATAACAAAAGGCCAAGGAAGGGAATAAGACACTCAGTTTATACTGTCTCCTGCAGTGAATGCACTTTCCCAACCCACGCTCCACCTTTGTTCACTCTTACTGACAGAGGAAGGGGCTCCAAGGATCCACGGACACTCTTAGGCTGGGACTTTCAAGCAGGCCAACCCACACAGCCCTGTTATTCACTTTTCTGCACAACCCCACATGTGCTTTCACTTCACTTCATCACTTCACCCTTTCTTCACTTCACCCTGGACCTGCTGTTCCTGGCCAACTTCTGAAGGGACTGAGAGGGGAATAACCAGTTTGGGGGATGGGATTTGCAGTTGCTGATCATCAGGGATAAATTACATGCCTCAGTAGCTTGTGATTTCTCCCCTCTAGCACCAGGACCACAGAGATCTCTGTGAAACAAAACTTATTCAGAGCATCTAGGATCCAGCTCCAGGGAATGCAGTGAATCTGTTGCTGTGCTGGGGGGGCATAGTAAATCCTTTAGAGCAGGGGTCACCATGCACAGGATGCTGTGCTGGGTTCATATAGTGAATTCCTGGGATGGAAGGGGGTTACTGAGCGTGCTTATGATGGGAAGCACTCCTGCATCAAACCTATCGCTGATGGTTGAGCTTGAGCGCATTTTTTTTTTTAGAAAGGCATCCAATCCTGATTTAGTTTCACTTCAGAGCTAATTACCAGTTTGGGCATTCGAGGACCCAATTTTCACCCATGCGTCTCTAAAGGCGCTATGTAAATTTCACAGCTGCACTGACTTGTGTGTGCAAAGCCTGCCAGGTGCCCGGGTGCCGGGTCTATCCTTTGAAAGCACCGATGGAACACCGGCGATTCAAAGTAATATCCCTGGGCAGCACAGCAGCTGCCAGGAATTCAAGCTAGCACCCAGCTGGCATCATGGTTCACAGCCATAGGGAGAGACTATGTTGGCAACAGACATCTTTTCCCCTGAAAAGTGCCATGGATTCTAGTGAAGTCATGATACATTTACACTAATCAGACAGTTAACTAGCATCCCCTGGTGCTACCAATTTACCAAGTCTGTTTTGCAGTCAGATGAAGCTGATCCTGCAGGCTATTGAGTGAGAGGAATGAGAAAGCAGGGTTACAGATTTAATTAGAGCCTAACTGATTAATGAGATCCAGAGAGGCCTGTACAAAACCCTTAGTGCATTTCCTTCGCAGCGTCCACACCCGTCTCTCTTGGGCAGAAATTAATCCATACGGCTGGGGAGTATCTCGTCACAGAAGAGGGTTTCTCTGGGGAGTGGTGTTTCAGTAGGCCATTCCGGCAACTGAAAGGGCAAAGGATTTAAACACCCATATGCGGCAAGGTACAACACATTCCCCCCATGGCCCACTGTAAGGCCTGTCAGACAGGGAGCACAAGAGGGGACAAGTTAATTTTTCCTATTTACACTGGAAGCCACTAAATAAAATATAAATCGCAGAGAATCAGAAAATGATGGAACACTCCCTCTCCAGTCACTGAAGGCAAAGAGCCCCTGTTACCCCAATGGACTCTACGTGGGATGGAGGCTTTGAGGAAGAAGGGGCAAGGTAATCCCCGCCGGCTACGCCTCAGGCAAGATGAGAGTTCTGGCAGGTCATCCTCCTGCTGGGGAGATGGAGAGAGGTGACGGCAGCAACTGACAACAGCAGGTACAGATGGAATATAGCTCTGTTAGGGCATGGGCATAGCCCAAGGGGAACTTCCTGGATGTGAGAATTGATGTAGGCTCCCACCCAGCACAGAGACATCATCCGTCCTCATGGTCGGTGCACAGACTGCTGAGTGGTCTATCAGCCAGAGCAAACCATTGTTCTTGTGTGGAATCCCAATTCCTCAACGGCTGGGCCCCAATGGGCTTGGATGATTTCTCTTTGAGGTTGCAACATGGGCCTGGTTTGTTAAAGCTTCTAGCAGAATGGAATCTGCAGTTCAATTGCTCTAGAACACACAGGGAACTCCTGCACTCCTGGCCGTCCTGTGCCACCTCAAGGAGGGTGGCCTTCTCTGGCAGAGGCAGGGTAGGTGCTGGATGATCCAAGAGTCACCTCATAAGGAAGGCAAGTCCTCGAGTTACTGATGTTTCTTTGCTGCTGGGTAGAAGCTGGTGGAGTTGACAGACATTGAGGGTGGTGGTAGAAGGGGAGCTGATGGATTTCCTGGTGCTCCTAGTATGGTTCTGACTTTAAACTCTTGTACAAGCAGCAGGTGAAGATCATTCCAAAGATCTAAAGGGTGAGGAGATAAGAGATGGAGAAACATGATGTGTGCTTAGGGGCAGCTGTGTAAAGATGGGTCTATGTACCCTAACGGGTTAATAGCTATCAGCCAGTTGGGTCTTCTCACAGAGGCCAGTTTAACTCCTCTGTCTGACACAGGACTTGATCTTCAGAAGTGCTGAGCACCCACAACTCCAGCTGAAGTCACTGGGAACTGCATGTATTCAGCACCTCTGGAAAATCAGGCTCCATAGGATTTAAAGCATCTGAGAATTGACTGTACTTCCAGGAACCCTGCAAGGGAAGGGTCATTCTGAATGTAGATAGGATGAGGAGAAAGCAGCTCATAACGTTCCTATTGGACCTTGATTGCAATGGGTGCTCAGTGGATGAGATGAGCATTTGGGAAACCCAAGCTCAGTGTTTCAATAAAACAGCAGGAGACAATGAGCAAAGCAGGGCATCTCTCCCTACAACCAGCCACAGACATGCAACTGGTGCAGTTCGGTTACTAGCCAGAAAAAGGGGAACTGAGATCATATCCCACTGTTGCTCCCCTGGGAAAGCCTGAATCTTTAACCAGAGAGAATACCCTGCACCTTTCCTCTAAGACACAGGCAGGCTAAAAGGATAATGTACCGGCCCTGGAATGTGTGTCCCCTTTTCACATTATCCTCACAGTGGTATCAAGACAACAGCACCATTCACCTCTGGTGACAAAGCAAAGGAAAAAAAAAAAAAAGGCACAAAACTACTCTGGTTCGGCAACATCTATGCTGGTAATTGTGGGGGGTCCCCACTAGAGGTCTCCCTCACTCTGCAATAGATAACAGCAGGACCCAGGTCGTGTCCGCATTTCGGAGCAAACCCGGAGCTCAGCTCTCCCCAGCCCACTGCACTGGGTTTTAGCCTCGGAATTTCTCTCTCGGAAGCATAGTTAAATCATCTGTTTCTATAGACACAATGAAAGGAAACTAGCTCAGGGCATCTGTACCTTGGATCCCACAAGTTTAGATTAGCAGTTTGTGGAGACCCACACACCAAACTTCCAATGAATCAGTGCTATAACTTCCTAGCCATGCTCTGGGCTCAGCAGATGCTGCTTCACTGTCCTAGGGTCCTTCTAACATGGGTCAAGCAGTCAGTCCCTTTACCTGAACACAAGCAATGCCAATCCCCACCGCTCCAATAATTTTCAGGTGTTCCTGGATGAAGTTTTCCAACTTAGTGATGCAGCCACCCTGTGGGGGGGGACAGGAAGAATAGACAGGAGTTAGTTTTGGTTTAATCCCTTGCCCCCTCATGCATTACAACGTTTGCAACCCTGGAAGGTGGGTGAATGAATGGGAGTGAAAACTAACAGGATGGATTCCTTAATTCAATTTATTCTTATCTGTGTTATGGTGGCATCCAGGAACCCCAGTCAGGCATCAATGTCCCGTCGTGTTAGGTGCTGTACAGGCAGCATACAGAGACTTCATAATCTACACTTCCACCCTTGTTACAGATACAGAATGTAACAGTGCAGCATGGACAGTAACCACTGTTACAGCAGGGAGCCTGGCAGAAATGGCTAGCAGGCTTCAATAGGTCCAGGCAACAGCCTTACAAATGGTAAGTGAGCAAGGCAGTGACTGCAGAGTTTAGGCTGAGAGAGCAGCCCAGCAGGGCACAGGCGATGGGGAGGCAAGAGACCAACATCACAGAGACCAATATCAGCCCTGCAGCCAGAGGTGGGTGAGGCCGTGACCTCCCATACGCCTGGGGCTGAGTTAAGTTCTGGTGGCAGAGGGGAAATCTTTCCCCAAGCTATTTGGAAGGCCTCATCCTTGCCAGAGCCTGCCTGCAGGGGATACTGCATCAATACCCAGTGACCCCAAAGGCGCCACCCTACGACTGTAATGGCTTTGACCTGACAAAGGGCAAAGAAGCCCTTGCCAGGTCTCCAGGAACTGCAGTTGGTACCAGTCACAAGGTCTCCTGAAACAGCAGCCGCCCTTTAAAGGAGAATTCCACGTAGGATTGTTTCTAAGAGTGATGAGATGGGGCAGCGTGGGCCCAAAAAGCTCATCTCAATTGACTGGCCTCTTACAGTTGATATGGCTACTTCCACCTTTTCATGTTCTCTGTATGTATAAATATCTTCTTGCTGTATGTGCCAGTCTATGCATCCGATGAAGTGGGTTTTAGCCCACGAAAGCTTATGCTCAAATACATGTGTTAGTCTCTAAGGTGCCACAAGTACTCCTGTTCTTTTTGTGGATACAGACTAATACGGCTGCTGCTCTGAAACCTCCATCTTGTCATTGTGTCCTTGGCTGGCAGCCTGCTCCCCTCCCAGCCCTGCCAAGTCATTGCTGACACAGAAGCAGCAACAGGGTTGGCTGAATATTGATCCAAAGGTCTTTAAATGATTAAGTGGGTTAATCTAGTGAGGCAGATCTTCTGTGGGGCGGGGCAGGGCAGCTTCCAAACAGAAGGTAACAAGGCTCCTGCCCCAGAGAGCTTACAACCTACAGAGAGAGATGGAAGGAGGGGCCAGGAGTGTAACATACAGGCAGAGGGGGTGGGGATGGAGAGGCACAGGCCTTGCTTGGTCCATGGTTGGACCTCTAATTTCCTGTCTCAAGGCAGCCAGCCACGGTGCTGACTCCACAGGTTAGGACGCTGGCTATGCTGCTGGGAAAATCAGGCTAGAAAGCCAGTGAACAGTCCCTAGGTTGAGGCAAATGTATTTATACTGTTATGAGCCAGGTGAAACTTTGCTATAGGCTTAGTTAAAACCTCGTTCAACCTATGTGTGAACAATAGCTGCAAGAGACAGCTACGGGGACACATCTAAAACAAGGCCTATTAGAGCCGGCCCAGAAGCTTGCCCCATGTGGGAGCAGGGTTCCACTCGGTACTGAGAACAGACAAGAATGGAGAGGGAGGCAGAAGCCAAAAGCAAGGAGTAGCCTGTGTGACCTCGGGGAAAGCTAGAGAGAGCTTTGGGGTCTCTCTTGGGGTGGTTAACTAAAAAACGGCTCCTTTTGTTCCCAGTTCCTCCTGTGTTAAGAGAAGCAGGACTTGGTGCGCTCCTTGTAAATAAACATGATTGCATTAAAGAGAATACCGGACTCCATCACTTCCCACTTCTAACTGGAACATCCTCAGGGCCCCAAAATTTGACTAGCCACTCAGGTCAAAAAGGGGCAACAATACTGTGGGTGCCCGAATCAATTCCCCCTGCAAGACCTCACCCCTCCACGAGTGAGGTATGAGTCCTTAGCTACCCATTTGTGTGCTCTGACAAACAAAATAATCAACAAGCGAGCAGAGTAAAGAGGAGTTTCCCTAGCCCAGCCTAGCTCAGCTCTAGCCAACAGGAACTCTACTAATTTGACCCTACGACACCCCCTTTCCCTCCTCTTCTGACCTCTTTCCTTCATGCTGGAGGCCAATCCATCCACCCTATCATCCTAGCACCAAGCACCCTTCCAGATGAGGACTGGATGGGACTCCATTCAAAGCCTACCAAAGCCAAAGCTGCTGAGATGCCACATGCATCGTGGGACCCCAAACCCAGGTTTCCTGCCCGGAACTGAAGAGGAGAAGCACTAGGCCAGCCTGACTTTTCCCCATCAGCAACATGCTTTCTACTCTTCCGTTCCCCATTTCCTGGGGTGCAGTTCTTGTCAGCATCATGTTCCCCACCCATAACCAAGTTCCCTGCTAGTTGTGCTGTGAGTTGCTAGCGCTGTCTGCTGCACAGGATTCTTTAACATGCTCCTTGAGCTTTTTAATGCCTGAAGGCAATTTCTGCACTGATTTTAAATGAACTACTTGCCCAATCCACACTCCCATCGGCAAAGTGCTACCTAGGTAACTTGTACCACGCTTACTCGGGACGTCAGCTCTGATCCCACACCCATGACATCTGTGATTAGTACAGCACTTGTCATAATGCTCTTGTGGCTAGAGAGAAGACACCCTGATTCCTGGTGCTTAAAGGTGAATAGTATCCTTTCCCTCTCCTCCCCGGATGGGTGCATTTGGGATTGGGGGTGGGGAACAAAGTTAGCAAACTAAAGTCTTCAATGGAAAGTCCCTGCCCACCCCCTGACTTCAGTAGACTTTGCATTCAGCCCTAAGCAAGCACCAAACCAGTCTGCCCAGCCGGTCCCCCACAGTGTGATCCTGGGAATGTTGATGTCAGCCTGTTCTTTACCTCCTTGTAGATGTTGGAAGGATGGTCTCTCCGGCCACACCCTTCTGTTATCGTCTTACAACAGCTGTCTGGGAATTTCCGCCCTCCGGCCTCCGCGGATTTGATCCAGATGCTCTCACTCCAGTCTGTAGCATTATTGCTGCCGCAGCACTTGAACTGTATGCGCACAAAAGCACAGGATGAGTCTGCAGTTTGTCACCAGAAAGCACAGCACCATCCCCTACATCCATCCTCACCAAGCTCCTAGTTACATCGTCAATCGGCCAGTCCAGCTGCTTATGTCTGCCTGTGTTTTTATGAGCTGCTATAATTATGAATGACCTTTGTGTCTAAGGTTCCTAAAAATGTCCCTTAAATATCCGCAATGACTGTCTTTTAGCCACTTACTTCTCTGTACAGAAATGGGCCTCGTCTGCAGCTCCTTCTGGTCTTGACAGTGAACAGCACCAATCATGCTTGCGTTGAATCAAATGACAGGTGACTGCAGGCAACTCTGCTGTTCGGCACACCCACAGCCTAGGGGGTAGCTGTAGTCAGCAGAATGAGCTTGTTCCCTGTGTGGGTCCCCACACAGCTGTCTGTCTCTCATCCCACTTATGGGAACAACTCATGTCCTCAGACCATAAAGGGCTGCATCCATGTGCCCCTCAGTGCACTCACACCCTGATGGCAATGATGAGGGGGAAGGCAGGCTTGTGGCCAAGGACTGAGAATCAGGAGAGGACAGCTCAATTCCTACGTCCATCACAGAGGGCACTGAGTGAGTTACTTAGTCCCACTTTGCCTCTGCTTCCTCACCTGTAAAATACTCACCCGACAGCAGCAAGGCCTGGATTAACGTTTGTGCATTGCTCTGGGGTCCTCAGACAGGAGGCACTACAGCACTGCCGGGTAGTATTATTCATTGACAAACAGCAGTGCTTTGACTGCTGAAGACTGGACCTCTCTCTACTTGTGACCTGAACGGGCCCCAAGCCCTCAGCTCCATGGATTCCATACCTCGAGAATGGAATCAGGAGACACCAAGCACTAGAATACACACCGAGCCGCTCAACACCTTAACATGAGGCATGAGAAAACAGACCAGAATGGGGAATGTGAGAAAGCGCTACGGCAGGCCACCCCGGCGACGTGGGAGTCTGTTCTGAAGCCTGTACAACCCTCCCGAGAACCTCAAGTCAGTGAGCCTGCATGTCTCATGGACGTGTATCATAACAGAAGTGAGAGTCAGGCTGGTGTGGGTTGGAGGTAAATTCAAGTCTATAGCAAGGGGCATGTCTCCTGGGGAGGGGTTGAGAGGTACTGGATTATGAAGTTATCAAGACTATTCAGCCATTCCGATCACTCAGTCCCCCAACTTTCTGGCAGTGCCAGGAGCAACAGGGCACTTCAGTCATTATACTTCACTCTTCGGGGTATTGGGAAGCTTAATTAACATTAGCAATTCCCTCCAAACTCCTCCACTTCCATCCTGTAGACAACCTGTTGGAAGCAGCTATCAATACTGAACTGGCCAGCCCTAGTTCATTCAGCAAGTGATGTGAATATCATCCCCTTTCAAGCAATCACACTACTCAGAGAGCAGGAGTCCCAGTCTCTGTGACAGCAGACACAACATCATATCCATCCTGTCTGAGTTGGGGGACAGTGGGGTGTGATGCTGGTAAGCCAGGTGCCACTCTTGCCAAGGCCGGAGGTGTCAGCTGAGCACTGACAAATTCACAGTGGAAACCAGACCCAAGCACCTTGTATGTGAATATTGTTCAAGGTAGGCTCTAGATTTGTACAGATGTGTTTAATGTTTGGACTCAATGGAATGCTTGTAAGTTGCTGCATGCATTAATCTTATTTGTAATGCCCGTATCCCATGCTATAAGGTAATATGAAAGTTTTGCTTTATAATTGTAAAATTGCCTGCTCTGATCTGGTGAACCTAGGCAATAAACGTGGTTCCCCCACCCATCAGGAAGGACTATCAAGACTAAATGGGCCAACATAGGACAAAAACTTTGTTGGTCACCCCATCCACCCATGAAGAAGTTACGTGAGGAACACTCATCCTATCAGTTTGAACTCTGGGGGAAGGGCATATAAAGATGCTCACAAGAAAAAATGGTTATATCTTTGCGGTTTGGATTCTCGCAAGGGCTGGACCTAGGAAACAAAAGCATTCTCTTGGGACTGGAAGCAACCTAATATTTAGTGATTTTTGGTGTAAGTGACCTTTTGTCACTAAGTCTGGCTTGCCTGGGTGGCAAGATAGACCGGAATGCCCAAGGCGACTATCTGTCACTTCATGGTAAGACTAGTACAGTGATCCGGGAGTTCACATCTGTTACTGCTTTGGTGAAATCCAATTATAGAACATACCACAAGTTTGGGGTCTCTGCCCTGCTTTTTGACAGTCTGCCCTGAGGCTGGCGCTCACGGTCATTGACCACTCCAGACAGCATGACATGGGGAACACCATTATCTCTTTAAATGATAAGGAGCCAATGATCTAAGGATGGTATAATTTTTAGCTCTATCATAGGTTTAATTCTCCCTGTGTCTTTGAGACCTACCTCCTGCTGCAATTTGTCCACCGCGCTGGTCACGCCCTCCTCTCCCTCCTTCCGATACTTCTGGGTCATAGTCTCCTTCAGGTTTTGCTTCAGCTCCATACTCAGCTAAACAAAAGGGGTAGTGGAGGTGAAATCATGAGGCAGACACCTTCCTTATCATCACCCCTTTATATTTTTTTATCATCTTCACTCCTGGAGAACAGCAGAGAACTTTGTGGAAGCTATAACCCCACCTCCAGTGTAGACCCTATCGGTTCCAAGAAAGCACAAGCACTTATTTCTGCCTCTCCTGACTCTTTAAACATCATTCTCCCCCGCAAGCCCAGCGTGGGCCTGCCTCTACATTGAAAGGGATCTAGGATCAAAAGGGCTGGAAACAGGGCTGCCAGAGAACTAAATCCAAAAGGATCTGGCTAGGAGTATTAGGAATTCAGAGCCCTGGGCCTGCTGGGCTGAAGTTGTGCAGTCTAAATACCTTTTATATCAGGGATTGAAAGGGATGTCGCACAAGGAGATTGAGGAAGGATCTTAAGACTCCTGCCTCTCAGACTGCAGCAGCCCTTGTGATACTAGAGATAGGTTCAGAAAGCCAGAATGACATTGCTCAGAAAGAGGGTCTGATATTTGGAGCATGCCAGGCATGAAAGTGTCCTTTGCAGTGAGACAGACAGACAGACACACACACACTAATGTATCCACAAACTTCTCTCTGTCTAGCTGGCTGATGCTCCACCAGACTTCCATGTCCTTTTCTGGTATTTTCATGCCCATCCTTGCGGATAGACAAAATATAGCTAAAATCTGCCTCCTTTCTAATCAGCCTCCTCCTGCCTGGTCCATTCAGTAACAATGCCATAATCCAGTGGCTGTGAAATCACAATTCTCCCATGCTCCTGAACAATGTCATCACGCGTGTAGATGGCATCGCTGAATAAACCAAACAGGAGGAAAGGCCAGATGGCCAGATAGGGAAAAAGCTTCTCTATGTACATGTATTTCTTAGTAACAAGCAATCATTGTGGGGTGGAATGCAGGAAAAAAATGTTTCGGTTACACCGAGTTGGGGGAATATGGCCTGAGCTTTTCCCTCCTACTTCAAATCAGCTGAATGTAGTAGTGGTTCTTCATCCCTCTTCTGTCAAATGGGGGTAACACCTACCTCCCAGAGGTGATGCGAGACTTCGTTCATTAACGTTTGCAAACTGCTTTGAGATCTTGGGCTCTTTAGAAGTGCAAAATATTTAGAGCAGCAAAGACAAGAAGAAAAGTTTGGCAGCTCATGAGCACCAACGGCAAACAAAGAGACAGAGTTCACTAGCGGAAATATTACTCAAGATAAAAGCAGTTACCTGCAGGCTCACGGGGAAGAACTGCAGCATGGAACAAAGACAGCAAAAGAAACACACAGTTTATACGCACGCACTGGACACAACAGCAAGGGAAGGGGAGAAAGAAAACCAGCTGCACAGAGAGAAAACAGATGGAGCCCAGGGAATGAAGGACTTTTACATAAAAGGTGGGGGGGGGAGGGGAGGGGGGGGGAAGAGATGAGTGCAGCTAGTAAGCCAAATGCCAGTGGGTGATCTACAAAGCAGCCTGCGGCTCTGCCAGAGAGACTACAATCCCAGTATGCCACGCTTCACCTTGATCCAAGAAGTTTCCTCCATTTCATCCATGCCATGTGTTACTTTAGTCTTTGCTCAGTCCCAGATGGAGCATGGCTTTCTGGGTCCAATAGCCTCCATGGGGCCGATCCTTCATATTAAAGACAGGCAGCTGGAATGTATTCCACTTGATACAAATGAGGCGTAGCTCTTTGGCTACAGGCAACCTGCTAATGCCACCTTTGTAGGAGGTGGGGGGCAAAGTCTGGGGGCCCTGAAGCAGGATGAAAGTTCCCAGCTTAAGGGTGTAATCCAGGGAAGCCTACAGTATGTGAGCACACTGAAAATGCCTGTAACGCTCTGCAATGTACACTTCCCTGCAAGACGCCTCCTCAGACATCTCCAACAGTCTGCCCTCTTCAGACACCCAGCCTCCCTCAAAGGGTGGGGGGGAAGAGAAGCCTCGTCTGAGGGAGCCTCCCAAGCGGTATGCCTCTCGTCGGCCATATCCAGCATGATAACCTGAAGCCATCGCTCCCTCGTGGGGATCTCAAGCTCAGTTGTCTACGACTGCAGCAGACCCTCGGGGATATTTTGAGTTGTGGCGGTGTTGCTCTATCCCCAGCTGGACCATTTCCCATCCATGAGCTTCCTGGGTTTAGCAGGGAGCGTTTCTGCTTGGCTATTAGCAAAGACGTTCAGGGACGCAACCCCATATTCTGGGCATCCCTAAGCCTCTGACTACCAGATGCTGGAACTGATCAACAGGGGTGGATCATTTGATGATTGCTCTGTTCTGTTCATTCCCTTTGAAGCATCTGCCATTGACGACTGCTGTCAGAAGACAGGATACTAGGCTAGATGGGCCATTCTTGTGTTCTGCTTCATGGACATACTAGATGGCACAACTGTAATTACAATTGCCTGTGTTACCTTTCTGGACATCAGAAAAATCCTCAGGCTGATCCTCTGTACTAGAAACAAGACAATTCACTCCGACAGCTCTCTTCACAGAGGGAGGGGGGAGAAAAGATGATGTGTAGGAAGGAGCTGAACTTCATCTGACTCCCAAATACACACGTAACAGACTAAGGCCTTGTCAAATATGGTTTATAACCTGATGCATTTTGTATATTGGGGGACGTGAGTAAGGAGGGAATCAAGCTGGGGTGAGGAATAGATGGGGCCAAACCAAACCACGGATTCAAAGCCCTTGAAATGTTGGTTTAGGCCCAATCTCTAAACAGAAATTGGGTGATAAGTAGCTGCTCCTGCTCTCTCTGGATTGATCCTCTTAGTTCGACATCCACTTACCTGTTGGTAGTAGATATAGGCCAGGATTCCAGCAATGATCTCAAGCAGGAAAATACACAGTAGCAATATGAAGTACTGCAAAACAATGGTAAAATTGTATATGTTAAAAGAGAGTCATCAGGAAGGGTGGGAGAGAAGTCCTGGAAGTTAAATTTAGATGATCAGGAAAAAGGGTTAAATCTATCAGTATTATTCTTTGTATTACAGCAGCTCCCAAAGGACTTGATCTGTGTTAGGGGCTTGTTGTATTGGGTGCTGGGCATGGAAAAGGTTATAATGTAATTTAAGACAGGCAGCAACAAGAGGGTTTATCAAAGAGTAGGAAGTAAAGGAGGAAGGAAAGATGAGGGTAGTAGTGATATAAGTGTATCTAATAAAGGGCAAGACAGAAATTACAGCTGAACTGGAGGAGACAGGCTCCTATTTACCCTTTTTCCTACTTCAAGAACATGGGGGTATCCAATGAAATTGAAAAGTAACATCTATTGATATAAGGAGTTCTCTTTTTACATGATGCAGGCTTAGGGTGAGGAACTCTCTGCTACAATGTATCATGAAGGCAAGAGTTCAGCATGATTCCAAAAGAGACAGGACACTGACTGGATAAGAACATCCCCAGTCACATTAGGTGGGATTAAAAAAAAAATGTATAAGAGAACTACATTTTCATATTTCAGGGCATATCTCAAAGGTGTTAGGAGGAAACTATCAGTGTGAGCAAGTTAATTCATAATTGTCTATTCTCTAGGGGCTCTTTCATCATTCTCTGAAGCAGTGTGGACTGCCCAGCAACAGACACACACACGGCCCCACCAGAGAACTTTGCCCAGAGCTGGAGAGACTCTTCTAGGGACTGTCACATACTCATTCTAACTGCAGCCCTTTGCTACCATTGTCAGGTAGTGTCAGTTCTGATGGTGATTTACTCCACTAGGAACCAGACAGAGACACTGCCCCGTGCGCACTAGCTTATTTCACAGAAAGAACTCATGCTGGAAAGTCTCATGTTTGCCCCACCCCGATGGCTGTTCTCCTTGCAGCCTCATGTGGTTCTGCATGGGGAACACACTCACTATCGGATTTGATATCTAGCTGTACCAGCGAAGTCCCATCAAGCACCTGCAACCCCCCAAACAGCCAGCCCCCTCTGCCAATGCATCTTATCTCTGTTTTGTGGGATTCCCTGGAATTCCAGTCTTTGGGCCCCAGCTGTCCCTCAGTCCTGAATTACAGCACACCATGCATTATTACACCCTTGGCCCCAAAAATCCCTGGTTAGCATCAAATAAATGCATCTATATGTTACAAAAAGCAGACCACCACAAAACCCTGCTAGGAAAAGCAAAGAACTGGAGGCAACACATTTGCCTTTGCATCACAGCTTGTCTTTGCTGAGTGACCCCTCCGTTTCTCACTGCGCTCCCCCCCCCCCTTTGTCAGAAGACACAGGTAATCAAAACGCCTTGCCCCAGTGAGATTATGCCAACTCAGAATCCTTGTCCATTGGGTCAGATTTCCTCTTTCACCCTCTGCTGGGATTCAGCAGCTGCATGGGAGGGACAACTGGGTTTTATCCGCAGGCTGGGCTTTAATAGGAGTGTACAATCTCAGGCATTCACTCCCAGCCCTAAACTCCCCCACTGGCTCTCAGCTGAACATTGCAAGTGTCTGCACATGCTTGTACAAGGTACCCATTCATACCATGGGAATGAGTCACCCGATGGAGTGCTGGATAACCAAAGGCTGGGCGCCACACTAATGGGAGGCTGAAAGGGACAGAAAAGGAGAGGAACACTCCTAAACAAAAGGTTTCTTTCTTTTGTGGGAGCCCGGTTATGTAATACCTCTGACATCATGGTGCTGTCAGGCTGCTGCATTAGGGGAAAGAAAACAACCAATTAACTGGAAAGTTTCTCTTTCCTTCATACGGGGTATTTTCTGCACTGATGTCAAAGGCATTCCAGTGCAGCTGGTATGTATCACAAGCCCTCAGCTCACCATATTATCTTAAAGAGCCCTCCCACTTTTTAGCAAACAGGTTTTATCAAAGCCTATATAGAGTGAAGGTTACTACAGCTACCACCTGTGCACTCAGCTAGCCGGCGCTAAAACATCTTGTTGTTATTGTTAGCCCTGCCTGGTTGTTTCATTTACCTGTTACATCTTATCTATTTAGATTATGTTCTCTGGGGCAGGAACTGTCTCTTACTCTACGTACAGCACCTTGTACAACGAGGCACCAGCCTAGCTGTAGCCTCTGGACACAGCTGTAATCTAAATAATAATAGCAAAATGCTTTCCACCAATTTTCTTTTCCAATGTATGTAAATATTCTAGAGAGGCATATATATGTGGGAAAAACAAGGGCTATATATCTTTCATATTCAGTTCTTCTATCCTACATAAGAGCGGCCATATTGGGTCAGACCAGAGGTCCATCTAGCCCAGTATCCTGTCTTCTGACAGTGGCCAATGCCAGGTGCCCCAGAGGGAATGAACAGAACAGGTAATCATCAAGTGATCCATCCCCTGTCACCCATTCCCAGCTTCTGGCAAATAGAAGCTAGTGACACTGTCCCTGCCCATCCTGGCTAATAGCCATTGATGGACCTATCGTCCATGAATTTATCTAGTTTTTTTGAACCCTGTTATAGTCTTGGCCTTCACAACATCCTCTGGCAAAGAGTTCCACAGATTGACTGTGCATTGTGTGAAGAAATATTTCTGTTTGTTTTAAACCTGCTGCCTCTTAATTTCATTTGGTGACCCCTGATGGGCTCCTGCTTTTATCATGTGCACTATGTTTGTCTCCACATGATTGTTAAGACCCATGATCACCCAACCTGCTTGTAATGAGCTGTGTACACCAATAGTGACACATACATTATGTTCCTGATTCTCAGTTACGTTTCTCCCTGCTTTATGCTATCCCAGCAGTGTAAAACATAATGAAAGTTGGCTCAACGGCCATTTCCTTGGTAAAGGGGGAATCCTAGGTGGCAACCCTACACCTTTGCAGTCTATACGATAGGGACATCTCAGGGTGTGTAACCTGAACATCCCTGTGCCCTGACTGACTGTTAGAATGGCTACAGAATCTGAGCTCCAGTTAGAGCAGGCCTCGGGATTGCTCTAGCCTATGCTAGGGACCAGATGATTCCTTGGCCTGCTGCACCATTGGGGGGTGGGAGGGGAGGGAGAAGAGGACCTGAAACTCAGAGTCAGGGTGAACTATAACAAGCCAGATTTTGTGACGTCACAGCTCATCACTGTGGGCCTGATCCTGCAGCTCTTGCTCACGGGAGCGTCTCTCACTGATGGCAACAGGCTGCAGGCCTGGAACCCACAGAAGGAACTGTGGCGTCACAAGTGCTTGGATCACTGTGGCATCCCTGAGTGAATCTGGCTGTCTGCGAAAGAGAAAAATGCTCTAGACACAAATATCCTGGTAATCAGCAATGAGAAACAAAACACAGAGGAAAGCCTTGAACTGGGAGTGAAAACTCACCAGTGGCTATAAAAGCAGCTAGAATATAGCTTCCGGGATCAATCCCCCCACCCACATATATCCCCACCCCCCATCTGAAATTATTCTTGCAACTTGCTTTAAAGAGCCACTGGATTCGGAAAATTACAGGACACTCCCCATCGCAGCGTTCCTCGCTATATACATGGCCCTTTGGTACAGACAGAAATTGGGACAGACTGGCACAGATGCCTTTGTCTTTGTTGTGAAGATGTTGGGATTACTGGCTGAGCTCAGAGCTGGCAGGAACCTCCAGCCAGACCAACCCAGCCCTGCCCAGCACAAAATATTTCTTTTGTGGTTTACTTAGTATCAACTAAGCCAGCGGAGAGGAGAGACAATAGATCTGTCACAGGCAGCCACTCAGAGCGGGAAAGAAAAGACAGAGAACAACCTTTTGTTTCCATGAGACAATTATTAGTTTTCTGTGTCAGAACAACAAAGAAAACCCACCAGATTTTCATCTGTAACTTTGGGGCGGGGAAGGACACACACACAAAGGGAAATGAATAGAGCTCTTTAGGACAGTGAATAATTGTGCTAGGGCCAAAACGAACTGCTGAGGGCCAGGGGCCAAATGCCACCCCTCAAGAACCAAATGAATGAGCCACTAACAAGAGACCCTGAGAGCTCGTCATAGGCCTTTTAGGGGCATTTTCCACCATCTTGTATTTTCAGTTTACACCCCCACCCCACAAAGTGGGATCACAGAGGGTACGTCTGGTCGGTATTGTTCATCGTGGCTCCTTTCCCTATCCCCACCCCAGTCTCCACTCCACTCGGACAAAGGGGATGGGACATTCAGGCCAGCAGCAGTTTGCAAAACTGAAGGAACGGTTAAGGCCTGAGTGGAAGTGTCCCCTTTTGTTACTATGAAATGACAATTAATGGCCCTTTGCTTTCAGTCACTACACTCACCACTGCAGATGGGCTGCTTGATGAACCACTGCCACCCTCTGGACCGTAAAGGAGATTTGAGAGAGAGCGGGTGAGAATTAGGGTACGTCTACTTAAAACACTGCATTGGCCCAGCTGGGCTGCTGTAGTGCTTTACTGAAGACGCTCTACGCTGGGAGTGGGCAAACTTTTTGGCCTAAGGGCCACATCCGTGTTGCGAAACTGTATGGAGGGCCGGGTAACATAAGAACATAAGAAAGGCCGTACCGGGTCAGACCAAAGGTCCATCTAGCCCAGTATCTGTCTACCGACAGTGGCCAATGCCAGGTGCCCCTGAGGGAGTGAACCTAAAAGGCAACGATCAAGTGATCTCTCTCCTGCCATCCATCTCCATCCTCTGACGAACAGAGGCTAGGGACACCATTTTTACCCATCCTGGCTAATAGCCATTTATGGACTTAGCCACCATGAATTTATCCAGTCCCCTTTTAAACATTGTTATAGTCCTAGCCTTCACAACCTCCTCAGGTAAGGAGTTCCACAAGTTGACTGTGCACTGCGTGAAGAAGAACTTCCTTTTATTTGTTTTAAACCTGCTGCCTATTAATTTCATTTGGTGACCCCTAGTTCTTGTATTATGGGAATAAGTAAATAACTTTTCCTTATCCACTTTCTCAACATCACTCATGATTTTATATACCTCTATCATGTCCCCCCTTAGTCTTCTCTTTTCCAAACTGAAGAGTCCTAGCCTCTTTAATCTTTCCTCATATGGGACCCTCTCTAAACCCCTAATCATTTTAGTTGCTCTTTTCTGAACCTTTTCTAGTGCTAGAATATCTTTTTTGAGGTGAGGAGACCACATCTGTACACAGTATTCGAGATGTGGGCGTACCATGGATTTATATAAGGGCAATAATATATTCTCAGTCTTATTCTCTATCCCCTTTTTAATGATTCCTAACATCCTGTTTGCTTTTTTGACCGCCTCTGCACACTGCGTGGACATCTTCAGAGAACTATCCACGATAACTCCAAGATCTTTTTCCTGACTCGTTGTAGCTAAATTAGCCCCCATCATGTTGTATGTATAGTTGGGGTTATTTTTTCCAATGTGCATTACTTTACATTTATCCACATTAAATTTCATTTGCCATTTTGTTGCCCAATCACTTAGTTTTGTGAGATCTTTTTGAAGTTCTTCACAATCTGCTTTGGTCTTAACTATCTTGAGTAGTTTAGTATCATCTGCAAACTTTGCCACCTCACTGTTTACCCCTTTCTCCAGATCATTTATGAATAAATTGAATAGGATTGGTCCTAGGACTGACCCTTGGGGAACACCACTAGTTACCCGTCTCCATTCTGAGAATTTACCATTAATTCCTATCCTTTGTTCCCTGTCCATTAACCAGTTCTCAATCCATGAAAGGACCTTTCCTTTTATCCCATGACAGCTTAATTTACGTAAGAGCCTTTGGTGAGGGACCTTGTCAAAGGCTTTCTGGAAATCTAAGTACACTATGTCCACCGGATCCCCCTTGTCCACATGTTTGTTGACCCCTTCAAAGAACTCTAATAGATTAGTAAGACACGATTTCCCTTTACAGAAACCATGTTGACTATTGCTCAAGAGTTTATGTTTTTCTATGTGTCTGACAATTTTATTCTTTACTATTGTTTCAACTAATTTGCCCGGTACCGACGTTAGACTTACCGGTCTGTAATTGCCGGGATCACCCCTAGAGCCCTTTTTAAATATTGGCGTTACATTAGCTAACTTCCAGTCATTGGGTACCGAAGCCGATTTAAAGGACAGGTTACAAACCTTAGTTAATAGTTCCGCAACTTCACATTTGAGTTCTTTCAGAACTCTTGGGTGAATGCCATCTGGTCCCGGTGACTTGTTAATGTTGAGTTTATCAATTAATTCCAAAATCTCCTCTAGTGACACTTCAATCTGTGACAGTTCCTCAGATTTGTCACCTACAAAAGCCAGCTCAGGTTTGGGAATCTCCCTAACATCCTCAGCCGTGAAGACTGAAACAAAGAATCCATTTAGTTTCTCCGCAATGACTTTATCATCTTTAAGCGCTCCTTTTGAATTTTGATCATCAAGGGGCCCCACTGGTTGTTTAGCAGGCTTCCTGCTTCTGATGTACTTAAAAAACATTTTGTTATTACCTTTGGAGTTTTTGGCTAGCCGTTCTTCAAACTCCTCTTTGGCTTTTCTTATTACACTCTTGCACTTAAGTTGGCAGTGTTTGTGCTCCTTTCTATTTGCCTCACTAGGATTTGACTTCCACTTTTTAAAGGAAGTCTTTTTATCTCTCATTGCTTCTTTTACATGGTTGTTAAGCCACGGTGGCTCTTTTTTAGTTCTCTTACTGTTTTTCTTAATTTGGGGTATACATTGAAGTTGGGCCTCTATTATGGTGTCTTTAAAAAGGGCCCACGCAACTTGCAGGGATTTCACTTTAGTCACTGTACCTTTTAACTTTTGTCTAACTAAAGGGTAGGGAAGGCTGTGCCCCACAAACAGCCTGGCCACCACCCCTTATCCGCCTCCTCCCACTTCCTGCCCCCTGACTGCCCCCCTCAGAACTCCCGCCCCATCCAACCCTTCCCCTGCTCCTTGTCCCCTGATCGCCCCTTCCGGAACCCCCTGCCCCTAACGGCCCCCCCCCGGGACCCCACCCCCTATCCAACGCCCCCTGCTCCCTGTTTCCTGACTGCCCCGACCCCTATCCACACCCCCGCCCCAAACTGCCCCCTGAGACCACACCCCCTATCAAACTCCCCCTGCTCCTTGTTCCCTGACCCTATCCACACCCCCGCCCCAAACTGCCCCCTGGGACCACACCCCCTATCCAACTCCCCCTGCTCCTTGTTCCCTGACTGCCCTGACCCTATCCACACCCCCGCCCCAAACTGCCCCCTGGGACCACACCCCCTATCCAACTCCCCCTGCTCCCTGTTCCCTGACTGCCCC
Source organism: Mauremys mutica (assembly GCF_020497125.1). Taxonomy (NCBI): domain Eukaryota; kingdom Metazoa; phylum Chordata; order Testudines; family Geoemydidae; genus Mauremys; species Mauremys mutica. Next base: position 111,615,324 of record NC_059075.1, read on the forward strand.
AACCCCTATCCTAGTGTGACCGGATGTCCTGATTTTATAGGGACAGTCCTGATTTTGGGGGCTTTTTCTTATATAGGCACCTATTACCTCCCATCCCCATCCCGATTTTTCACACTTGCCCTCTGGTCACCCTACCCTATCCACACCCCTGCCCCCCGACAGTCCCTCCCCGGATTCCCACACCTATCCAACCCCCCCCCATTCCCCATCCCCTCACCGCCCCCTGCCAAGAACCTCCGCCCCATCCAACCGCCCCCTGCTCCCTGACTGCCCCCTGGGACCTCCTGCCCCTTATCCAACCCCCGACCCTGGCCCTGGCCCCCTTATCATGCTGCTCAGAGCAGCAGGAGCTCGCAGCCACCCCGCCCAGCAGGAGCGGCGGGGTGGCGCAGTGTGCCGTAGCTGCGGGGGAGGGGAGACAGCAGGGGAGGAGCCAGGGGCTAGCCTCCCCGCCCAGGAGCTATGGGGCCAGGCAGGACAGCCCTGCGGGCCGGCTGTAGTTTGCCCACCTCTGCTCTACACCAATGGGAGAGAGCGCTTTCCCGTCTAATCCACCTCCCATTATAGGCAGTAGCTATGTCGACAGGAGAAGCTCTCCTGGCAACGTAGCGCTGTCTACATGGAGGGTTTGGTCAGTATAACTATGTCACTGGGGTGTGGATTTTTCACACCCTTGAGCAACGTAGTTACACAAATATAGGTCTGCAGTGTAGCCCAGACCTGAGATTTATTATGGCTGGTCAAAAATGTCAAGTGATTTTTTTGTTTGTCTGACCAAAAATAAATAAATAAAGTGTGTGTGTGTGTGAAAATTTTTGTACTGTTTGAAATTTTGCAATGCTCAACAAACCAATCAAAACAACTGTTTTGCTTTGAATCAAGTGGAATCATAACTACTTATTTTTTGGTTTTAAATGTCCCACTCTGCCTTCTCCTCCAAACTTATTCTAATTTTTTTTCCTACCAGCCTGAACATTTCCTTTGCTTGGAAATGTTTTGACATGCTCAGATGAAAAGTACTGTATATTTATTATTTAGCACCTTCTGAAACACACAGAAACCAATACATTCTCTGGGTGGGACAGAAAGAAAGGAAAGTCTCCTCTGTAACAGAGACCATCCATCCCAAAACAGGGAGAGTGGGCCAGTCAGGGAGTCACCGGTACGTCTCTCCAGGTCCAGAGGAACAGAGATGCAGCTCTCTCCCCATACACACAAGACGTTTGGTGCCCAGCGCGGTCCTAAGGCAAACAGGAAACCTACCACTCTCAGCAGATTCCGCCGCTCTTTGAAAGTGGCGCAGCACCCGAGGATGCCAGTAATCATGACGACGATCCCCGCCACCACCAGGATGTATGCAGTCGCCATGTATGTGTTGGAGGACAGGAGACTGATATAGTCGCTCTTCTCGGCCAGAGTCCAGATACCCACCGCCATCACCGCCCCACCTGCCAGCTTAATAAAGAGAGAAGCAAGCAAGTCAGATGCATCTGAGGTGGGCACTTCCTCCTTTTCAGGAGTGGCATCCCCTGCTCGGCCACAGGGATCAGTTTTCAGCTCGCTGACAGAGGGCCTGATCCAAAACCTATTCAAGGGAAAGATTCCCACTGATTTCAGTGGGCTCTGATCAGGCTTTAAATGAAGCCGATTCTTCTTCTCTCCCCAGTCTCTCAAGGGCCCTGGGAGGTTCCAGGGAGTCAAGGCACAGTATTCCAGCTGGAAGGGGATGACAGCTGGCTGGGGGTTTGCCCATGCCAGGCGGGGAACTTTGTAACTGGAGTTCTAAGTTTCCAATCTTAATCGGGCTCTTTGGCTCTCATGATTGCTCGAGTTCTGCCTAGATGCCAGGGAATGGAGAAGAGGAGAGGGAGGGGATGCTTTGCTTTACACCCTTGCTGGCTGATCCAGGAGTGATACTGACTGCTTCGAAACAACAGCCGTGTCTACCTGCCTCCGGGACAGAACCACTGGGGGGCAAGGCTATAAAAGGTGGGAACCCTGGTTAGCTAAACTCCAGTGAGAATGAACATTAGCACAGGAATACCTTCGCAGTCGGGGCACGTTGGATGAGCTAACTTCTCTCCTTCAGGCTCCCCTTCCTCTTTATGGGCCTTGTGTTCCCTAGAGGTTTTTACCTGGTTGCCAATTCACTGAGGCAGTTCATAATTCATTCCTCTGTAAAGGCTAGTCTGGACCCTCCCCAATCATTTCTCCTAGCCCACGGATGTCTGTGGCTGACAATAGGCTGGTCCCTTGGCCAGCAATTAACTTGAGGTAAAAAACTCTGGTGTAGACATAACCGCAGCGACTACCCTCATAATCCCAGCCTAGCCATCTTCATTCCACTGCCAGCCTGTGCTATGCCACGGGGCAGAACGAGAGAGGAACTGAAGGATGTCCTTTGACTATGGGCTGCCCTGGAGTATCTGATGCCTTAATTGTGCCCTGGGTCACCCTCCTCTGAAATGGGCAAAACAGCACCTTTCCAGGCTACCCACTGCTGTCGATACATGATCATTTCAGGGCCTACTCCTGGTCAGTCAGGTTATAGTCCTTCCGCCCAGTGCTGGAAGCTTGGGTCTAGTTAGATACCTGGGGTGAAATCCGGGACTCACTGAAGTCAAGGAACATTTTTGCCATTGTCTTCAGTGGGGCCAGGATTTCACCCATGCTATCCATCCCACCCCCCTGGCCACTGAAACAGGTGTAGCCCTCAACGAGGGATGCGGTGAAGCACACAAATGCGGTGGGGGAGCTGGCACATTACCCAGAAGAAGAAGTTAAAGATGAAGAGCAGGTATTTGAGGCAGATAGTGCCGCACGTCTCCTTCTTCTCCGTGTACTCACGCATCTTCCCGGCTCAGCAGATCTCTGAAACGTGATACAAGAAGAAAAGCCTGTTAGTTTTCCCGTCTCCCCCAAGGAGGCATCACTGCTCTCCTCTTGCAAGCAGCAACCGCTCCTCAAAGCCTGTGCTGAGGTGCCCAACCGAGGAACCCCAGCATGGTGACCGATAAGACTCCAGAAAGAGCTGTAAAATGAAAACTCCTGCATCCTGATTGCATTCGATCCCTCCTGACAGAATCGGAGAGAGGCTGTGTAATCCTCTCATCTTATTGTGTTATCCCCCATCCACTCCTCTTTATGCTTGTTAGGCACATTTCTTATGGCTCATCTGCAATTGGACCGCACGGTCTTTGGGGTAGGGACCAGGCAACCCACGTTTGACAGCGCCTAGCACAATGGGACTCCAATCCTGACTGGGGCACTGTATTGCCTACTGTAATAGCAACCCCAAACATCACTAAGGAAACATCTCAGGAAGAAAATGGACACATGCTCCTCCCCACTTTTCATTTTTTTCCCTATTTGAACAAAGGAAATGTAAGTCCCATGCCTGTTCAAAACCACACCCTCTAGCCAGATGGAACAGGAATCACTCCATAAGAATGTCAGGGAACGGAGAGGAGTTTCGTGGACATGAAGGAGTAAGCGCTATACAAGTGTGATTCACCCTCAGGATAAGAATCCTCTCATCCTAGACAGTGGCCAGATGACTCAGTCCCTTCCTGGGAATTCTTCCTTACATTTAACAACCATCTCCAGCAGGAACTATTGTACCAACCACTTCCCCTTGCCTGAGCCTAAATCCTTTATGTCAACACTTCTCTTAGGGATCACCAGACTGGATCAGACCCCTGGCCGATACAGTCCAGTATCCTTTCTCCAACAGTAGGCAGCACCAGCTGCTTCAGAGGAAGGAGCAAGAAATCCTGTAGTTCGCAATTATGGGATATCTGCCCCCTAGAAAAAGTTCCCTCCTAAACTCTGTAATTTAATACAGGTTGCCGTAAACCTTTAAGCAGGAAAATGTATAACCCTTCTGAACTCCTGCCTATTATAACTCTGGACTTGTTAGCCAAACAAATATCGAATCCTTTTTTGGAATCCTGCGAAGCATTTGGCCCAAGAGATATCCTGTTGCAATGGGTTCCAATGGCTAACTGTTAAGGCTGTGAGCCTGTCATGGAGGTCACCGATTCTGTGACTTTCCCAAACCTCTGACACTTCTGCAGTGGCCGGTGCAGCTGGCCAGGGGCCGCCTGAGCAGCTCGGGGCAGTCTTGCCCTTCCTCCCCAACAGCAGCAAGAGTTTGGGTGCGGGAGAGGGCTCAGGGCTGGGGCAGGGGGTTGGGGCACAGGAGGGGGTGAGGGCTCCGGGTGGTGCTTACCTCGGGGGGCTGCCGGAAGCGGCGACATGTCCCTGGACTCCTAGGTGGAGGGACCGAGGGCTCTGTGCACTGCTTCCACCCACAACCGCAGCCAATGGGAGCTGCAGAGCCGGCGCTCAGGGCAGGGGTAGTGCATGGAACCCCCTGACTGCCCGTGCTTAGGAGACGAGGGACATGTCCCTGCTTCCGGAGAGCTGCGCAGAGCCAGGTAGGGAGCCTGTGAGCCCTGCCAACTGCCACCCCCCAGCACCAGCAGGTGTCACGGGTTGCCCTGCCCGCATGAGTGCCCATGGTGCTTCTGGGCTGCCTCCCCGCCCCCGAGAGGGCACAAGATTTAGTCAGGGGTATAGTACAAGTCATGGACCATGAATTTTATTTATTTTTTAAACTGCCCGTGTCCTGTCCATGAGTTTTACTAAAAATACCCATGACTAAAACCATACAATTAATAAGGCTATGTTATCCCTTTCCATCTCTGGGCCAGCCTACTTCTCCTACAGATGATGAAGGCCCTAAGCCCTTTCCAAAAGCTAGCTCTGGCTCCCAAGGTCAATTTTAACAAGTACTAGGAGGGACAAGCACATGCAAATTGGTTTCATATGCTCTGCTGGTCATTGCACCCCCGTCCCGAGCAACACAGTTATATTGACCTAACCCTTGGTGTAGACAGTGCTGTGTCGACAGGAGGGTTTCTCCTGCCTCTCATGGCGGTGGATTGACTATGCTAATGGAAGAAGCTCTCCGATCAGCACAATTGTGTGTTCACTAAAGCGCTACAGCTCTTGTGCTGTACATGTAGACAAGCCCTTAGGAAAGGCAGGCCAGCCCACTGCAGGGAGAAATTTCCCTTTGTTTTTCTCTGGTCAGCAAACATCCAGGATAGGCCAATGCTTTAGGAGCCAGCAAATCAGACCCATAGGAATGCAGTAATGGGAATGCGCCCATCCCCAAAGCTGATCTGCACCTGCCTGTCCTGATTTCACAAGAAAACATTTTCCCCTAGAAGAGGATCTGACACCATAGTTGGCAAGAGAAAGTCACTTCATATGGGAGGGGAGTGGCTCTGAGTTTAAGGTATTTATCAGGGAGAATAACCACCAGGTTCTTTTCTCCTGGCCTCTGGCCATCTCCACTGTCTACACTGGCAAGTTTCTGCGCAGTAAAGCAGCTTTCTGCGCTGTAACTCCCGAGGTGTACACACTGCCAAGCCATTTAGTGTGCAGAAACGACACAGTTGTAGTGCTGTAAAAAAACCACCCCGACGAAAGGCGTAGAGCTGTCTGCACCAGGGCTACAGCGCTGCAGTGCCAGTGTAGACACCCTGGTCAATTATAGCACTGCGACTGGCCCCCGGGAGGTGTCCCACAATGCCTGATCTCACCTCTCTGGTCATCGGTTTGAACTCTACTGCCTTCCTCTCAGGTGACCAACCATCATCCCCATCCTGTAAATTCCTTTGGAATTTTGAAAGTCCCCTTCCTGTTTGCTCGGTGATGCGTGCAGTGGTCTCAGCGCATCTTTCCAGGTGGCCATGTCTGTTCCATGCACCAGGCAATTCCCCGCTTGGAGCAATGCCGAGCTGCTAGACCTCATGAGCATTTGGGGACAGGAGGCTGTGGAGTCCCAGCTGTGCTCCAGCCATAGGAATTGATACCTATGGACAGATTTCACAATGCATGACAGAAAGGGGCCATGACCGGGACACACTGCAGTGCAGGGTCAAAATGAAGGAGCTGCAGAATGCCTACCACAAGGTGCGGGAGGCAAACTGCCACTCCGGTGCTGTGCTCACGAGCTGCCAGTTCTACAAAGAGCTGGAGGCGATACTCGGTGGCGACCCCACCTCCACTGTGAAGACCACTGTGGATACTTCGGTGGCTCGCGTGCCAGTCGAAAGTGGACCAAGCCAGGAGGAGGAAATCTTGGACAAGGATGTGGGGAAGGAGAGGGGACCCAGAGGCAGAGGATGACTCAGAGGTCAGAGATGCATGCAGTCAGGAGCTCTTCTCTACCCCAGAGGCTAGCCAGTCACAGCTGTCAGATGTTGGCGAAGCACAAACAGGAGAGGAGGCCCCTGGTAAGGGATTTGATTTTGGGAATTGCTGAAGCGATTTGTTGGGAGAAGGAGGGTTGCAGAAAGCAGGCTTGTCTCCCATCACACGCCTAGTCTGAGCAGCAGAACAGGCTGTTGATTGACTCCCTCCCTGCACAGGAATCTGCCTCAGAGATCTCCAGGAAACTCTCATAGAGATACTGGGCAATCCACTGCCGCAGGTTCTCCAGCAGAGCTGCTTTGTTTCTTGCCCCATTAACGGTAACTTTCCCGCACCACTGTGCCGTCACAAGGGGGTGGGAACAATTGCTGCACACAGGCAAACCACATAAGGGCCAGGGTAGACGCCACAATCTTGGAGAAGACCCTCCCTTGATTCCCTGCTCACCCTCAGCAGTGAGATATCTTCCATAATGATCACATCCTGTGGAAAGTGCGGGGACAGGAATGATTATCAGGCCCCCCCATACAGGGCTGGTTCTCCCCAAGAGCCACGTGCCCAGTGTACAGCAGAGTCCAGGAAGATTTCCCCTGCCCCTGCAGCTACTCACCATTTTGGGGGGCTTGTGGCTCATGTGTGCTTGCCTGGGGTCAGCCAGTTAGTGACAGGGGTGTGAGAACTGACTGTGTTTTAAATCCCTGAATCAGTGTTCTCAGTGTTGTGAACAATACTGCTTCTGTAAAATGTTGTGTTTAAACTTCACAGAGATGACCTTGGGAGCCCAGCCTCCCTCTTTGTTATTGGCGGCCGAACGGCTGTGAAGAATTAGAACGTGGCCAAGAACTAAGGAGGACTTTCTGCATGATGTTATGATGCACTCCGCCACCAAGAAACAGGAATTGAAGGAGCGGTGGGACAGCGAGAAAAGGGACCAAAAGGAGAACGCGGCATGCCAGAATGAAGCCACGGAGGGGCTCTTAAAGGTTATGGAGCGTCAAGCAGACACGCTCCAGGTGCTACTAGCACTGCAAACCAAGCAGCTCCACGCCCTCCCTCTCCTGCAGCCGCTAGAGCAAATCTCTTTCCCATGCGCCTCCCCAGATACCACTAACACACTCTTATCAACCTTCTGGCTCCAGTCTATACCCGCAGCATTCCACTCCTCCCCCGTCACAGGACAACACTGCGGACTCCCACTATCCACTGCACTCAACACCCATCCCTCTGCAGTTTGGCCCTGCTGAAGCACAGTACCTGCTGCATTGTACTCCAAAGGAGAAGGCTGGATATGACCCCTGGACACACACACACCTTTAGCCATCCCGGGGCCCCACCTCCACTTGGGACCTTCCCTTCCCCCATGTCCCTCACTGCTCATTTTTTTTTTGGTTTGACTCTCTCCTCCGGTTGTTGTTTTTTAATAAAAGAATTGTGTTGGTTTGAAAACAATCTTTTTGCTTTCAATTAATAGAATAAAGAGCCCTGCAAAGCAACATACAATTATGTTAAACCCCCTTATTGCATCATGTGCTCCAATCACCTCCTAACATTACAAGCACTGCAAGCCCGAGCATAGCAACAAATATTAGTGGCTTTCAGCTTCAAATTGCTGCCTTAAGGCATCCCTGATCCTTATGGCCCCGTGCTGTGCCCCTCTAATAGCCCTGGTCTCTGGCTGTTCAAACTCAGCCTCCAGGCGCTGAGCCTCTGTGGTCCAGCCCTGAGTGAAGCTTTCACCCTTCCCTTCACAATTATGGAGCGTACAGCACATGGCTATTAAGCATAGGAATACTGTCATCAGCCAGGTCCAGATTCCCATACAGGCAGCGCCAGCAGGCTTTTAAACGGCCAAAAGCACACTCCACAGTCATTCTGCACTTGCTCAGCCTGTTGTTGAACCGCTCCTTGCCGCTGTCAAGTTGCTCCCCATATGGCTTCATAAGTCACGGCATTAAGGGATAGGTGGGGTCTCCCAGGATCGCAATGGGCATTTCGACTTCCCCTATGGTGATCTTCTGGTCCGGGAAGAAAGTCCCTGCTTGCAGCTTCCTGAACAGGCCAGTGTTCTGAAAGATGTGTGCATCATGCACCTTTCCAGACCAGGCTGCATTAATGTCTGTGAAATGCCCACGGTGATCCACAAGCACCTGGAGAACCATGGAGAAATACCTATTCCGATTAATGTACTTGGTGGCCTGGTGCCAAAATTGGAATATGCCTGCCATCTATTGCCCCTCCACAGTTAGGGAAGTCCATTTGTGCAAAACCATCTACAATGTCACGCACGGTGCCCAGAGTCACGGTCTTTCAGAGCAGGATGCGATTAAAGGCCTTGCAGACTTCTGTCAACATGAGTCCAACGATAGACTTTTCCACTCTGAACTGATTAGCGACCGATCAGTAGCAGTCTGGAGTAGCCAGCTTCCACAGTGCAATCACCACACCCTTCTCCAGTGACAGGGCAGCTCTCATTCTCGTGTCCTTGCACTGCAGGGCTGGGGCAAGCTCATCACAGTCCCATTAATGTGGCTTTCCTCATCCGAAAGTTCTGCAGCCACTGCTCATCATCCCAAATGTGCATGATGATGTGATCCCATCACAGAGTGCTTGTTTCCCAAGCCCAAAAGTGGCGTTCCACTATGGTCAGCACCTCCGTGAATGCCACAAACAATCTTGTGTTCTAGCTACTACATGTGATGAGATCAATGTTGCACTCCTCTTGCCTTTGTAGTTTAAAGAATAACTTCACTGCCACTCATGATGTGTTGGTTAGAGCAAGCAGCATACGGGTCAACAGTTTGGGATCCATTCCTGCAGCCCGAAGAGGTAGGGCACGCAATACAGACACCGGTGAAAGATGGCGCCAAATGCAGACGGAAGCACAGAGTTTGCTGGGATGTGAAGCAATGCATCGGGGGCACTGGGACAGGATCCAGGATGCCCTGTGAGCCCCCTCCACCTTCCCACAATTCTTAGCGGCAGAAGAGAAAGAGGGATAGCTGCCCAGAATGCACCGCTCGGAATACCGCTGCAAGTGCCGCAAATGTGAACACGCTATTTCACAGGCAGCTGACAGTGTGATCACACAACAGCAGTTTCCCTTCAGCGCTCTCTGAGTGGCGCTGTAACTCCCGGTGCTGTAACTCGGCCAGTGTAGACATGCCCTTAGAGAAGATTAATTACCACATGGCTGAACGAAAGCACAGGGGAGTGGATGGTAGTGCCATCATCCGCTCTGAATAGCCTTGTAATATCAGAGGGTTTTTCCCCTCCTTTTAAACACTGTTCCTATGAATTTCAGATTCCTGGAAGGTGAAAGATTTTAAGTCCCAAAATCTTTGTTTAGCCACAGAACACTTACAGCAGCAGCAGCAAGGCTAGTTTCACACACTGTGCTATCCGTGTGCCTCAGCCTACACCTACCTAGATAATCTCTAGGTAATTCAGTCTCTAGGGCCCATGCTGTCCTTGGCCTATTCCCCAAGACTGCCAGGAAGGGGGCCATGGAGATGTGAACCCTCCTGAGATCAACAAACGCATTTCACTGAATAGCCAGGAAATTGTAACAGTTGATGCCAAGGTGTGTAACATTTGAACTAGCAACCTAGATGTGAAAGGTCTACAATAGACCATTGCTAATCCCCTGAGCCATCCAGCACCCAACTCTGGAGCCCGTTCCTTCCCTCATAGGATCCCAGGATACAGATGCCCCCCACAACATTTTCTTTCCCCCACAAAGAACCACGCGATGCAGTCACCTGACACTGCATCAGCTTTAGTTAGAAAGAGCAACCACGGTAAGTTGGTGTATTGGTCTTTCACATACAGCAACCTGGATGTAAGTGTACATTAAAATCAGTGATGGAAATACATCTTAGTCCCTAGTAGATATTTATTCACATCGTGAATCCACCCAACAGTTGGATGAGGCAACACAAGTGGCTATTTTCCCCCAGGAGAAGATCCAAACCAAAAACAGGAGGAGCAGCAGCAGGCTTTGGGATTGAAATGTAATAGCCGGGGGGGAGGAGAGGACGAGAAACTAGAAATAGTAAAAGTAAGAGATGAAGAGGAATCAAAGCTGAGGTGAACTGACCGAGCTGCGTAAGGGGAATGAAATAGTGCGCACGCGCGAGAGAGAGAGAGAGAGAGAGAGAAGCTTGCTGAGCAATTATCCCAGCTATTCTTGGATCAAGCTACCAGTGATTTACTTCCACCAGCACTACATTTCCCCTACACTCCCCCCAAAATCCACGCTGCTATGACAACAACATGTAGCGAGGAGGAGCCTTTTGTTTCTTTGGCCTCATCAGCATCCTACCCCCAGTGAGGTGCCTCCAGGAAGGTATGTGTGCGTGGGGGGGTGGCGGGGGGGGGGTGTCTCTCTCTCTCAATTCCCTCTGAAGCCAAGGCCTATGCTGAACACTCAATGGAAACGGTACCAGGGAATTGCTCTTCTGCTTGCCACATATCGGGAGCAAGAGATTCCTGAGAGGCGCAGGAGGGTGTCCTCACCCCATACAGCATTTTACGGTGTATCCTTATAACGTACGTACAGCAACTAATAAAGAGAAGGGGGGGAGGCAAGCCTTTCCCCTCCCTTCCCAAGAATCAATCTGATGCCCCAGGATGGGGTATCACTGGAAGAGATAAGCTTGAGTAGGAGACTGGGTGTGACCCTAAGAGCCCCTCAATGCTCACTGGCAAAGGCCCCACTATAACATAAATCATCTCAGGCCTGACACATTACCCCCAATACCCTGTGATGATATAATATTAAAAGGTGTCTGTGTAAGGTATCACATATAAACCGGTAACACACTGGTCCCAAAAATCACTGTGTGATGTACGCAGAGGTTGTATATAAAGAATTAGGTGTGGGTGTGTTAGAAACACAACATTTTCAAATGTGTTTTGGAGGCAGTGTATACAGCAAGTCTGCCCTAGCCAAAGGAATGGGGATTTCACTGACTGGCTTGATTACAGTCAGAGAACAATGAACGTACATTTACATAGAAGGTAAACAAAGCAATCAAGTAGAGGAGGAGGAAACAGTTTAGTGAGCAAAGTCTGCATGTCCAGGAAGTCTTCCTGGCTCTTGAGACAAAGACAATGAACAACAGAAAATGTAAAGGGAACAAAAAGACATTCTAGTTATCCATCACTAGGGGAACAGCAACCTCTGAGCCTGTGAATGGTGGATCTTCTTGGCCTGAAGAGCAGGAACTGCTGATAACTTGCTGTAAGTGACAAACCATTTTAAGCAAAGGTATAACTTTTAAGGAATTACATTTTAGGCTCTAGAAAAGAGGTTATTTTTGTAACCCTTTTTTCCTCTCTTTTATGCTATCAATTAAATCTCTGTTCTTTATTAATAAACTTATTCTTAGTTTTACTCTAAGATATCTTAGTGCTGTTATATTAAATATAGAGAGACTCCTTAGCTAACCTAGCAGACTGGTGTGTACATCGTCTCTTTCAGGGCAGCAAATGTAATAATTTCTGAGTATCTAGTGAGAGGGACTGGAAATTACAGAGAGAAGTCTCTGAGGAACTCAGTTACTGGGGTGCACTGACTGTTATCTGCAAAGCGAGGTTAAGACTGGCAGAGTCTCAAGGAGCTTGCGGGTGAAGAGGACAGACTGGTGTGGCAGGGAGCTGACAGTCTAATCCCCCACAAAGCACACCCTGGCTAAGGCAGAGGAGTAACACAGTGAATTATGGTTCTGGGCTGCCTGGTGGAGGGCATCATTTGAAGAGGGGTGTTGAGGTTTAGTAGCTATTGCACTGGACTGGGAATCAGGAGACCATGGTTCTATTCCTGGTTTTGCCACGGTCCTGCTGTGACACCTTGGGCAAGTCATGCTCAATATCTCCGTTTCCCCTCTCAGCGTTTGCCTGTCTTGTCTATTGAGATTGTAAACTCTTACTCTGTGCTAGGCTTAGTATACACTCATACACACAATGGGGCCCTGAGTTTCACTGGGGCCTCTAGGTGTTACTCTAACACCAATAATTAATAAGGAGATCTGAATAGGAGACTTTGATTTTTGTCATTATTGAATTCTGGCAAGTTATCACTGTGAGCCAGGTCCTCAGCAGGTGTAAATCAGTATAGCTCCCTTGGCTGATTGGCACCTGCTGAGGATCTGCCGTGTATCTCGAAAAATGTGCCCACGTCCCCTGAGCTCCATGGGATCAGATTTTCACTTCACCTAATCTAACTAGATGACCACACTTTTCCATCAAAAAAATAATAATAATAAAAAAAATAGGGGCTCTTTGATGGCATCTTCACTGCCAAACCGCAAAAGGTACAGCCTGTTACTATTGCTGGGTTGCCTTTTTAGTATTTCACTCTCCCTGCCCTGGGGCAGATCCCCTGCTGATTGACACCTCCCAAGGGGTCCCATGTATTTAAAGTGGGAGATGTCAGACTTGCCAGAATCTTGTTGTGTGTTTGAGGGGGGGCAGGGGGAAGTGGACATTCAACTTAAGGCTCTAAATCAACCCTGGGTGAGGCAGAGTCACTACATACTCTCTACACCAAAAACTGTGAATTTCCCTCTCTCTCTCACACGTTTTTATCAAGCCTCAGCTAAGGACTTTTCAGAGGATCTCGCAGAACTAATCTCAACTGTTCTGACAAGAGGAGCAGTAAAAGCACACAAAAGGTCCTCCTCTCTGTTTATTTTCAAAGCACAGGCAGAGAACAGCTGCAGGTTTATGCAGCACAATGATTCATGGAAGGGTGGTAGCCAATGAATCACAGAGCAATCACTGCTGTCTTTCCTTTGATCTATCCCTCCTAGCCAGTACAGGCTGCTCCTGCATGCTTAGTGACTAGTCAAGGAAACTATTCATGGAAACACGTGGTTGTTTCTGGACCCTCCCTTTCGTGTGTAATGCATTTTATTTTCCTTGTATCCCACAGAGTAGACTAGCTCTCTGCAAGAGGCTATTCCAGGCTGCCCTGTAGGGAGCAATACCCATCTTCAGGGGAATAGATAAAGGAAAGATAGATCTGAATTGAACCTCTTGCCCAAGCAGTTAAGAAGCTGATCCTGAGCAGCGGTGAGCATCCATGCTTTCCATGATGTTTAAGTGCATCACCGCTGGGAAAGCCCTGGAGCAATGTGGAGCATTAAAATGATCCTTTGGGGCCTGGTTTTCAATAGAGCTCGGCATGCTGGGTGCTGAGCTCCTCCAACAATATGCCCGTAAGTAACAGAGTGGGAGCGGAGCACTTTTGAAAATAACCCCAACTGTGGCACTTGAAAATCCAGCCCTAAACATAGTACTGTAGCATCCATTACCCTACGCTGAGGCATCTGCATCTCAAGGTCTGGTTATGGGGTCCCACCTCAGCCCACTGGATTTTGTTGGCTGATCTATATATGTGCACAGGCCAAGGCTATGAAAACACATGCACCCACATTCAAGTAGGTTATAGGCACTTGTTTAGTCACACACACAAAGTGGCTCCATGCATCTGCCTCTACTTGCCCAGTAACAGGAGTCAATTAGACAGCAAAGAAAGCAAGCCAGTTCTGAAGACATTTCTGCATAACCTGCCCTGAAGCTATGTCTAATGGATGGGAAGTTAAGGCACTGTTTCTTAACCTAAGTAAATTAAGTAACTCCCAGGCCATAAAAGGCAACACTTAATGAATAGCAACTGGGGGATATTAGTGTCCAGGGTGTGCCCAATGATGTGTCTTTATTGTCTCCCCAGTTTATACAAGTCAGACAGAAAATAAGAGTATGTAGCTGTTTAACCTTTTGGTGGCACCGATGGCCACAGTAGCTAAGTGCTGGACAGATGCAGTGCAGCTGTACTGTAAGGTCCATAGTGGACTTCATAGCCCATCTTCACCCACATACATAATGCACAAGATAGGAGTGTCTAGTCCTCAGGTGAGACTAAGTTCTAGTTCTGGTTTTGCCAGCCACTTGCTGTGCTTGGATAAATCACTTAAGGCCTAATTTTCCGAGAGGCTGAAGGGCAATTACAGGTGTTCAGCACTTCTGAAAATCCAGCCCTTAACCTCTCTGTGCCAAATGAAAATCTCACTAGCACTTCCTGATCTACCAGCTAGGATTTATTTTTAAAAATGCATCCTGCTGCTTATCACCTCTGCCCTTGGGTGTCTTATGGCACAGAAAACAGCTCTGAACCATTAAATACAGCCTTCCCGCCAGCTGCTTGTGAAGTGCTCTGCAATGCATAAATGCTATGATCTGTCTAAAGCAGACGTTCAAGGGGGAACAAACATGGCTACCACTGACCTCTCAGGGTGAGTAAAAGTTGGAGCACAAATGAGACCTTTTAGTTTTCCACAGACACGGCTTCCTCTTTCTCCTGCTCTGGTCTTCAATGGGATACAGGAAAGAGAACAACTGAAAAAGAAGGAAGACAGACTTCAGCAAAAAATTATTCCCTTTCCCTATATTAAAAAGCTAATAGCTTGTCTGTCCAGCAGACCTTCATTCTGTAACATCAGAGCGTCTGCTCACAAAGCATGCTACACGCGTGTGTGTTGGGAGAAGGAAAAGAGGGAGGCCCCTGTTGCAGCTCTGGGAGATATGATGGTAGGCCTCTACTGCTGGAAGCTGCCAGAAAGGGGCAGCCAGTCATTGGGTTTATATTCACATGTCTGTAACATTACGTAAACCTAGCTATTGTTTTGGCCAAGGCTGCCTAAACCATAACACAGGTGCACTCTGGCAACACAAAGGAGCCTAAAAGGGGGTGGAAATGGCTCCCTGAGAAAGCCCATGGAGAATATGCCCTGCACAGGAAGACACCCCAGCCAGTGTAGAGCTGGCATAAGGACTCTGCTCCCAGCCCCTGGCATAGAGGGCACATCAGGATTGGGCCAGGGGTATGGAGTGGGCGGAAGTGGGCAAGCAGGGGTGGGAATGGGGCACATGGCCAGAGCACACAGCTCTACAGTTATTCACCAATTGCCAGAGCTCATAAGGAGCTCCAGAAAGCAACACAGATAGAACAGTTCTGAGGCGGACACCTGGAGCCAGGAAGGGCCCCTGGCTGCTCCAAAACATGCGGAGCACAACAATGGTTTAAAGTCACCTTTTCTCAGCCCCAGCTCTGTCCCAAGCACAGGAGTTGAGGGACCAAGAATTGGGGCCTATGTGCCAAGCAAGTCTCTGTCCAAGCGCTAGTTATCAATGAGTGATCTTATTAGCAGGCTAATGGCAGCCCAGTAGAACTGCTGATCCAGGTCTGGCTCTGGTCGGACTTCCCCTGCCTGTCTAGGTTTTTATATCAGGCTCAGCACCACGGTGTCTCTCTCAGCTGAAAAGGCCTCTCAATCAGGGCCGGCTCCAGACCCCAGCGCGCGCTTGGGGCGGCGTGCCACGGGAGGTCCACCGGAGCCGTGGGACCGGCGGACCCTCCGCAGGCACGTCTGCGGGAGGTCCACCGGAGCCGCGGGACCGGCGACCACCAGAGCGCCCCTCGCGGCGCGCCGCCCTGCTTGGGGCGGCGCAAATCCTAGAGCCGTCCCTGCTCTCATTCCTGACATAAGCCCAAGCTGTACTGCCTGGACATAGCTCACCACTGTGATTTACCAGCCACTGCCTCCCCACCCTGCCTAAGGCCTCTTCCCCCAGTTGTGAACTGACCGGCTCTCCAGAAAGGATCTCATTCTCCATTAAATATTACAGGCTTTTGAGAATAAATTTCTCTACAACGCTATTACATTTCTGTAGACCTCTCCTGGAGTCTTCGCTATGAAACCCTACAGAACTTTTGCTGTGAAGTCAAATGGGCAGCCAGCTCCAACTTTTCTTTCTCTTTCTTTTTTTTCTTTGGAAGGGGAGAAAATGAGGAGGAGTTTAACAACTTGCCTGTTCTCCAGAAAGAGCACTGCATGTGGGGACTTGAAGTCTCCATGGGCTGCATCTTTACAGAAAGACTAAGAATGGCTACAGTTAATTACAGCCCAAATCAGGTGCAGCCCCGAGGCTCTCGATAAGCTGCGTTTGGCAAGGCTTGGGAATCCTGAGTCACAAACCGCAGGCCATGAAAGGCGAGCAGGAGGCAGGAATTCACCTAAAGCCACTTATTTATATTGCAGACCAGGACCCCACCGTGCTAGACACCGTACAAAACAGAATAAAAAAATCCCCATCCTCCCACCATCAGTCTCCCTCTCTCAAAAGCTAATATTAATGTATCCTCCCAGTGAGAGTTTCTTCCCCCCCACTCCACCCCACCCCATGCCCTGCTTTGCCCTTTAGCTGCTTATGGAGATACAGTTGGGGAACTGGAATTCCTACTTGTAAGCAGTTGGCACAAATCCCCCTCAAACAAAAATACTGCCTGGGGTTCAGGGAGTTAAAGGAGAGCAGAAGTATAGTGTTAACGGCTGAGCTGACTTGTCTCTACTCCCACTGCTTTCCTTCCCCACCCCAGAATAGAACACCTTTTACTTCTGTTGTCTTTAAAGTCACTCTCCTAGCTTCAGAACAACAGGAGACAAGTGAGTCAGATTTTTCTCAAAATGCTGGGCAACGCAGAAACACTGAGGATTCCACACACAGGAGTTTTTCACTCTCTCCTGAAATCTCTGCCCCTGCTGGCAATGCTGCTGGGGGTGAGGATGGGGCTTTGGCACTGATTTATCCCCTGCAAAGGTGGTGTGAGCCAGCAGTTTGAGCACAGGATCAGGACCCCCAACATTCTACTCCCAGCTGTGACATTAACTCACTTTGTAGGAAGTCACTTCACCTCTTGGTTTTCACTAATACTGACTAACCTGCCTTGCTCAGATGTTATAAGGATTGGTGTTTGCTACACACCTGGAAGAAAAGGGTTAAGTATGACCAAAAGGCCAAAACCCCAGGTTCTCACCCAGTTTTTACTCAGGCAGATGCCCCTTGAAGTTATTAGGAGTTTGAATAGGACCCACAGGAAGTACAAGGGATAAACTGGTCCGCAGGAAATACAAGGGATAAAAATCTCATGTACCTCCAACATCCCTTCTTCTTCCTCCCACTCCCCGCCAAAAAAAAAAAAAACAACCCAAACCCTGGAAGGGCAGAGCTAAGTTCCTGGCAGCGAAGAGTCTATTAGACCACATCTACATTACAGCATGTACAGCGGCCCAGCTGTCTCTACCACAAGCGCTACAGCAGGGCAACCTAAGCTGATGGGAGACCCGTCGGCTTAGTAACTGCTGCCTCTGCAAGAGGTGGTAGCTATATCGGCGGGAGAAGCTTTCCCACCAACCTGGCACTATCCACACCAGTGCTTAGGTCGGTATAACTTGTGTTGCTCAGGGGGTGTGAAGAGCAACATGAGTTCTACCCAAGTAATCGGTAATATAGACAAAGTCTTAGATCATGGAACAGTCTCCCAAGAGAAGTGGGAGCAGCCCCAACATTTGAGACACTCGCAAGTCACCTGGAAAAAGTACTGGAATATAAACGAAGCTAGAAAATAATCCTGCATTGTCAGGGACTGGGCTGGGTGAGCTAGGAGGGACCTTCCTAACTCTTCTGTCTGTATTCCTAGGAGAGCCATTTAAAAACAAATGGGCAACGTTACCAATGTTAAAAAATAACAATGAAAGGTTGCCAAACTCTTCTCCAGACGCTCTCTACACCAGCAGACTGAGGGCTTGGCTACACTTGAAAGTTGCAGCGCTGGGAGTTACAGCGCTGGTCGTGCAGCTGTGCAGGGCCAGCGCTGGTGTGTGGCCACACTCACAGCTACCAGCGCTGGTGTGTGGCCACATTTGCAGCATTTGCAGCGCTGTTGGGAGTGCTGCATTATGGGCAGCTATCCCAGCATTCAAGTGGCAACAACGTGCTTTTCAAAAGAGGGGGGTGGAGGGTGGTGTACTGTGACAGGGAGCGGGGAAGATAGAGAGAGTGGATTTTTGGAGCCAACACTGTGTGTTGCTTCCTGGATTGAAAAATCACAAAATGTTCGCGAGCCCTTAGTCTTAATTGCAAACAGCCTGCGTCCAACGCTGTTTCTCTGTCAAGCAAACTGCTTGCCTCTCATTTGATCGTTCACAGTCAGGTACAGATAGCTCCTGTTTGCTGTGATCAGCGTTTGTTTTTTAGATAAGCAGTTCAACGGAGCTCCGATCGGAGTTCACAACAAAACAAAGAGGCTGCATAACAAAACAAAGAGAGTAATTTAGTTAAAAGCATTCTGGGATATCTCCTTATTCCCTGGAGGCCAATAAAAGCGCTGGTGTGTGTCCACACTTGATGAGCAGCGCTGGATCACCAGCGCTGCAATCGCTACACCCCAACCTGGCCAGGTGTACAGCCAGCGCTGCAGCCAGGGAGTTGCAGCGCTGGATGTGCCTTGCAGGTGTGGACGGTTACTAATTGCAGCGCTGGTAGAGGCTTTCCAGCGCTGCAACTTGCAAGTGTAGCCAAGCCCTGACACTGAGTGACATAGCACCACTGCCAGCTTTCTCCTCCTCCCTGATGTAAAGCTGCAGTCCTCAATGCACAGCACTCCAGACAAGGGCTCTGATTTGCTAGGACCAGCCTTTCAGTCTAGCTCAGCTAGATTCAGAGTCATTACATGTATATACAGGTCTCCACCAGATCTTCCCCCTGGCTGTCTGCACTCACTAGCTCCAATAGCTCACGGACTCTTACTAAGGCTCAGACAGTGCAGCAACTCATGAGCCAAATGTCCAGTCCTGCCCCCTCATGACATGCTGGGCCTGATATCTTCAGGAACTTCAGCTGTGTTCTACCCTTTGTTGAAGCTCAGTATGAGGCTGCCCCCGTGCCCTTTCCCCGCAAGAGGACAATCGTCTCCAGGATGCAAAAATGCATTTTTCATTTCAACCAGTTAGAACACGCTTGAAAGTCCAGCCACCAATGCCTCTAGGGCTGTGAAAAGCATGAGTGTGATCAAATCCTTAAACTATATGAGACAAGGAAGCTACTCAAGGGGCAGACATATGGAATGGACATGGACTGAATTCCTCCCCACTCCTCCCTTCTGATTCCCCTTTGTTTTTTTTAAATGGAAGTATGATCTAGTGCAGAGGTTCTCAAACTGTGGTCCATGGACCACCACTGGTCCACAAGCTCCATTCAGCTGGTCCGCGGATAGTTCCCTCTAAGGTGCGCACCTGCGCGGCCGCACATGACAGAATGAAGGGCCACCCACCTAATTAGTGGAGCCACACAGGTGTGGCTCCACTAATTAGGTTCCTGGACCCTGAGAAGACGCACATGTAAGGTGAGGTGGTGGTCTTGGTGAGAATAGAGGGTAGGTGAGTGGGGGCAGTGGGGTAAGGAGAGGGAATGAGGGGAATTTGGGACATGCAGGGCTGCGGTGGCCAGAGAAAGAGGTGACTTTCCCTGGCTGCAGCTGCCAGGGAGAGACTCCCCTCCTTCCCAGCCCCAGCTCGGGGGCTGCTGTGGCAGGACGTATTCCTGGATATTTCATCACATGACATAACCTTTAGTTAAAGATTCATCTTTAATTTGTGAAGACTCCAGGGCAATCCTGGAGGATTGGCAACCCTAGGCCAGGAGGCTACAGGCCACAGCCCCCAGAACCTGATCCTCTGGAAAGCAACAGGTCCCTCAAAACAGATTCCAAAACAGCTGAAGGTGGTACACCATGCAAAATACAGGGCTGCAGACAGAGCAGGTTTGGAGATGGGCGCTCCATGCGTGGATTAATGAAAGCTCTTCTGTGCAAACCTCATCATTGTGTCTGAAATAAAGCTCCTTTCATCCCGAAGGATCCCAGAGCACTTTATACTATTTATACACAGGAACCACTTCACCAGCCACTGAGCTGAAAAGAGGGATAATAAAAGGCTTTTCACTCTTCACTAGAAGTGCCAGAGCTCAGGGTCGACTGTGTGTTTGCAAAGAGCTCCTTGCGATCTGAGGAACAGCGGATGAGTTAGGTCAGTCTCAGCTAACAGACAAAACAAACGTGCTGTGACTACACTACCTTTTCCCTCTAAAGTTCCCCATTGTTACTACTGGTGTAGCTCGGCCATGGTGGCAGTGGTAGCCTGGACAGGGAGCGCTCAGGTAGGCCAGCCTCTGGTGTTTTTAACGCCATGCTATCCAACTCTACTCAAAGCCCTTATGTAAAAAGCAGGGCTCTCGCCTACACTAGAGAACCGAATCCAGTGCATTATGCCAGTTTAATCACAAGCTATTTAGTGCATCTGCATTCACCATGCTAAATCCATGTAAGTTACGCCCCTCTTCATACAGACTAATGTCTTGATCAATTCCCTAATCATTCCCACTCAATTCCCACAGTTGGTGCATCTGGGCGATTCTCCAAGGTCCCCAGTGCACTGTGGTAGGACTAGTTGAATCCTTTCAGCTTCTGAGTCCATGATGTCACTAAATTAGTTCAGATTCAACTGGTTAGACCGTTTGTAACCCACCTGTAGACAGTGAGGGGAATTTCTGTGTGGGTGCAATGCTTAACAAATATTCTAAGGGCCTTAACCAGTTGAATTTCTCTAGTGTACATCAAGCTCTTTTTACAAGCCAGTTTCACCTCATGCACACTAGCTAGCCAAACTGTGTTGTAACTTTTAAGCTCAGCAGGTAAACACCATTAGCTGAACTGAGTCCACAGAGCTCTTATAGAAGGTGCTTTCTATTTATTATTCACAGATCTCTCAACATCATCCCACTCCCCACGCCAGTTATCAGCAAATTTTGAAGCTACATGCAGTGTTAGGTGTGCCCCAGTGCCGGCAGTTAGCTATCACACAGCAATATTCACACAGTCAGTTACTGGACTTTGAACCACAGCAATACAAAATATTTTCAGGAACCACTGGAAGAGGAGATAGCTGCTAAGGTGCTTCTATAGCCCCCAGAGTCGTCATAGCAACTGGGCAGGGCACCTCAGCGCCATTAGTGTATTTATCCTCACAACAATCCTGTGAGGTAGAGCAGCACTGTCCCCATTTAACAGATAGGGAACTGAGGGTACGTCTACACTTACCTGCCGGTTCGACGCGGAGAGTTCGACTTTTTGGAGTTCGAACTATCGCGTCTGATCTAGACGCGATAGTTCGAACTCCGGAAGCGCCGCGGTCGACTCCGGTACTCCACCTCGGCAGAAGGAGTTGGCGGAGTCGACGGGGGAGCCGCGGAGTTCGACCCCGCCGCGTGTGGACGGGTGAGTTGTTCAAATTAGGGTACTTCGAATTCAGCTACGCTATTCACGTAGCTGAATTTGCGTACCCTAATTCGAACCCCCTTCTTAGTGTAGACCAGGCCTAAGGTGCAGGCAGACTAAGGCCTTGTCTACACTACCAAAACGGTCAATTGTACACAAAGTGATGCAACAAAATACATCCACCCCGATGAGAGACATAAATCTTTTTCCTCTACATTTTTGTCAAAGTGCCAGTGTAGACACCACGCTTGATTTCATTGCTTTAATTGGCCTCCCTGAGGTGTCCCACAATGTCCATCATGGTCAGCAGTTTGAACTCCACTGCCCTGCAGCCATGTAAACAACCATCTACTCCTCCCCATTAGAAGCCCCAGGAATTTTTGAAATTCCGAGAGGTCTCATCGCATCTTCCCAGGTGACCATAGCAGGTTATCGCAGCAAATGCTCTCCTGCTTGGACCACTGTGCAGCTATGGGATGATCTGATCAGTATATGGACAGAGGAGGCTGTGCAGTCACAGCTGTGCTTGAGCCGTAGGAATTGGAATACCTAGGAGCACATTTCTCGAGGCTTGTGTGAAAAGGGCTATGATTGGGACATGCTGCAGTGCAGAGTGAAGATAAAGGAGCTGAGGCAGGCGTACCATAAGGTAAAGGAGGCAAACCGTTGCTTCGGTGCTTCACCTAAGAACTGCCGGTTCTGTAAGGAGCTGGACGCTATCCTCAGTGGTGACCCCACCTTCACCACCAAGAGCCCCATGGATACTTCAGTAGGCCTGGCGGCGGTGGAAAGAGGACCTAACCTGGAGGATGAAGTTATTGATGAAGAGGTGGAGTTAGACGACAATATGGAGCTCCCAGCAGGGCAGGCAGCCAGGAACTGTTCTCCACTCCAGAGGTGTCTAGCTAGTCTCAGCAGTTGCTCTCTGGCGAGCAAGAAGCAGGAGAGGCGATGCTCGGGAAGTGGCTGTGGTTTGCGTGGTGTGGAGGTGAGTTCAGGGTATAGAAATGTGGAAGGCTGGCTGTGTTTCTGTGAGTTGGACATTTCCCTGTGCAGCTAATTGGTACAGCGGAACGGGGTGTTGATGCATGCCGAGCTCTCACGGGAATCCTCCAGAGAGATCTCCAGGAAAGTTCTCTGGAGGTAATTGGCAATCCTCTGCTGAAGGTCCCATGGGAGAGCAGCTTTGTTCCTTCCCCCATTGTAGAACACTTTCCCACGCCATTTGGCAATCACTTGTGCGGGGACCAAAGTGGCACACAGGTGAACAGCCTAGGGAGCATGGCGGAAGCCACAAGCATGGAGTAGATGTGCCCTCGTTTCCCTGTTTACCTTTAGCAGTGAGATGTCTGATAGAAGGACCCCCGCCTGTGGAAAAGCGTGGGGAATTTTAGAATTTTTTCCCTAGTTGGCTGCACCATGACCCTTGCAGTGTGTGTGCTTTTTCCCCCCCCATGTGCAGCACCATTCCCCCC
Organism: Mauremys mutica; assembly: GCF_020497125.1. Taxonomy (NCBI): domain Eukaryota; kingdom Metazoa; phylum Chordata; order Testudines; family Geoemydidae; genus Mauremys; species Mauremys mutica. The sequence continues at coordinate 111,638,199 of NC_059075.1, forward strand.
CCCCCCACCCCGCAGAGATGTGTGCTTGCCAAGGGTCAGTGTGAATGTTGCAAAAGGTGTATTTAACTGAAATATTTCAATGCTGTGTGTGAATTTAACAATCCCACTTCTCTGCATTGTCCCTTGTGCTTCGGCAGATGCGGCCTTCAGGAACAACCCATGGACCCTGGCCGAACGTCCCTGCCAGATAAAAAAGCACCCAAGACAGAGCAAAGACGACATGTTCCGGGAGGAACTGCTCTGCTCCAATGCAGAGAAAAGGGAACACAAGGAGTGCTGGGAAACTGAACGGCAGGACAGAAAAGAGAATCAGGAGTTTGTTAAAGATGCAACTGAGCAGATGATTAAAAGTAATGGAGGAGCAAACACAGATGCTAAAGTCCTTAATAATGCTGCAGACTCAGCAGATTGGTGCTCCCCCTCCCCGCAGCACATTCAGAACTCTTTTCTATGCCCCCCCCCCCAACTCCACCCACACTTTCCTTTCCACTGCCCCGGACTTCTCAGTTTCCCCTTCACTCCACCCCCTCAGATAACTTTCACAATGATGGCTGCACCTACGCACAGCTGTGAAAATCTGCCCTTTCCTGGTTCCTCCTTTCCCAGCAGGCGTGTGTGTGTGCGTGCGCGCGCTGTTTCTTTTGCAATAAAAGCAAAGTTTTCAAATGGTAACTTGTCTTTATTTGTTTCCTAGAAATTGAGATAGCAGGCACTACCAATACACATACAGACAGTTTAATCATTGGCTTATTGGAATGTAAGGCCTCAAATATCACCTTTGCTTCCTAGGAAAACTACATGTAGTGTAACATTGAAGCACCACTCACAGATATATACATTACCGGTTCTCATTTTCAAAGTGTTGCCTCAAAGCCTCCCTGATTCAAATTGCCCCATCTGGGCTCCTCTGATAGCCCTGGTATCTGGCTGCTTAAAATCAGCAGCCAAGAGGTCTGCCTCAGCACTCCACCCCTGAGCAAATCTTTCACCCTTAGCTTCACAAAAAGTATGCAACGTACAGCAGGCAGCTATGACCATGGGAATATTGTCCTCATTACGGTCTAAACTGCCATAAAGGCATCACCAGCATGCCTTTAATCTGCCAAAGGCACATTCAACTGTCATCCGGTACTACTCAGCCTGTTGCTGAACCACTCCTTACTGCTGTCCAGGTGTCCCGTGTAAGGTTTCATGAGCCATGGCTGTAAGGGGTACGCCAAGTCTCCCAGGATCACTATGGGCATTTCAACATTTCCCACTATGGGCATTTCAACATTTAACCATTTCTTTCTGGTTTGGAAAGAAAGTCCCCACTTGCAGTTTTCTGTACAGGTTGGTGTTCCTGAAGATGCATATGTCATGCACCTTCCCAGACCACACTGCATTGATGTCAGTGAAATGCCCATGGTGATCCACAAACGCCTGTAACACCATGGAGAAGTACCCCTTCCTATTGATGTACTCAGTCGCAAGGTGGTCTGGTGGCAAAATTGGGATGTGTGCGCTATCTATCGCTCCTCCTCAGTTAGGGAAACCCATTTATGCAAACCCATTCACTATTTCATGTACATTTCCCAGAGTCAAGGTCCTTCGTCACAGGATGTGATTTATTGCCCTGCACACTTGCATTAACGCAGCACCAGCAGTCAACTTCCCCACTCCAGATTGGTTCGCAACCAACCAGTAGCAGTCTAGAGTCGCCAGCTTTCACACAGCAATTGCCACACGCTTCTCTACTGATAGGCCGGCTCTCATTTTGTTGTCCTTGCGCCACAATGCAGGGGCGAGCTCTGCACACAGTTCCAGGAAGGTGGCTTTCCGCATCCGATAGTTCTGTAGCCACTACTCATCATCTCACACCTGCATGACGATACGATCCCACCATTCAGTGCTTGTTTCCCAAGCCCAAAAGCGACAGTCTACCCTATGCAGCTGTTCTGTGAATGCCAAAAGCAATCTAAATTGCTCCTATCCATATCACACAGCATGTCAGGCGCCTGGGAGTCTTCTTTAGTTAGAAACTTCACAATGAACTGCACTGCCATCTGCGATGTCTTCATGACAGTTAACAGAGCATAGGAGAGCACTGCGAGATCCATTCCTTCTCACAAAGATGCTGGGGTGCATAGCAAAGAAGGGCCATTGAAAAATGCCATGAAAGAAAGCTGGAAGTCCATGGAGTGCTGGGACAGAAAGCAATGCATCATGGGACATAGAGCCCAGTCCCAAGATGTACCATGACCTGCTTCGCCTTCCCTCAACACCTAGTGATAGAAGGTGCATTGCTCACACTGTCAATGACAGTGCCCCAACTGTGGATGTGCTCTGCTGACAGAGGGAGTGAGTGTGAACATGTGATTCCAATTTTTATTATGCCAATTTCTGAGTGTCGACATCACCTTTGTCGACAAAGCTTGGTAGTATAGACAAAGCCTAAGTGACTTGTCCAATATTACACAGGACAATGGGAAAGCAGGGAATTCAACCTGGAGTCACAAGCTAATTCCTCAATCGCTAGACGGTCCTTCCTCTTTAAAGGAAGGGAGAACTAATTAAGTCAAGCTCCCTCATGTAGACTTCTCCTATACAGTGACCATGTGAGCACACGTGATTACAGGCAACGCAGTAGGGAGCACACAGCTGCTTAGAATGCAGCCAGCCCGTTGATTCTGAGTTTACTTTTAAGTTTCTTCTGCCATGGCAGAGTCCTTACTATTATTTCACTCTCTCTGCAGCAAGAATGTGTGACGTGAAAATCTTGGCTCACACCTCTGAATGCATAGCATGGATCCCTCCACTTGCTGCCAGCCCCAGTATTCAGTTCTGCACAGTGGGGCAGTGTTTATGAAGCAATGGAGAAGAGATTTGATAAATGATACTAGGGTGTCAAATTTCATAACTTCAAACACCTGGTGCCAAGTAATCCAGTCCTGGTGCCAATTAACTCCACTGAGTGTGCATCATTTGAAAAGGTGGGTGAGGGAATATATTTTATTGGACCATCTTCTGTTGGTGAGAGAGAGAAGCTTTAAAGCCATACAGAGCCCAGACCTGTAGAGCTCTGTGTGGCTCAAAAGCCTGTCTCTCTCACCAACAGAAGTTGGTCAAAAAAATAAAAAATAAAATAAAGATCAGGGCTTTGGAGCTGTGCTCCAGCTCTAGGCAAAAACCTGCAGTTCCACTGCTCACTAATATCTTTGGACCGACCTGGCTACAACAACACTGCATACATCCCTGGAAAAAGCAGGGCCGTTAGCTCATAGCACATCAGCAGGAAACTCTGCATGCAAAACACCCACGCATAGGACAATGCACTCTGGGATTTTCCCTGCTGTCAGTGCAGTGGGGTACGGAGGATCAGCCAACCTGGTTACACAGATAATTTGGAGATCACTGTGACGTTACTCTCCATAATGCTTTATAAAAATATGTTTATGAGTGTGAATATGATTTAAACTGGAATATGCTTTATGCAAAAGGTCTCTGTACGATATCATTACAAAGCTTATAATCTACTGAGCGTGGTCATCCTATTTGTATGAATGTATCATTCTTGTATCTAAAACTAGAAATATGAAGTATTACTCTGAAGTCCTATTGTAATTATGCAAAGCGTGGGCCATTAATGGTGGCTTGGAATCTTGATGGCTCCCATTAACTAGGACAATTGGTTGTGAATGGCTGTTTACTTGCAAAACTTTGTGGGTAAATGCAGACCAGCGCTGGAAGAATGAAGGCTGGGGTCTTACAGTGACATATGATCATGTCACTTGAACTGGAATCCATCTTAATCTGGTGCTTTTCCATTTAGGAGGGGGTGGGAACCCAGAGAGAGACAAAGGATTCCCACCTTGTGCCAAAGATATAAAAGGAGGTGGAACAGAACAAAGGGGGCTGCCAGTCATGAAGAAATCCCCTAGTTACCACCCGAGCTGGAACTAACAAGGATTGTACCAGGGAAAGGATTCGGCCCAGACTAGGAAGAAGTCCAGTCTGTGAAAGAAACTTATTGGAACATCTCTGAGGGTGAGATTTCATCTGTAATCAGTTTCTTAATGTATTAGGTTTAGACTTGCATGTTTTGTTTTATTTTGCTTGGTAAATTACTTGAAACCACTTAAATCCTACTTTTTATACTTAATAAACTCACTTTGTTTATTAATTGACCCAAAGTAAGTGATTAATACCTGGGGGAGCGAACAGCTGTGCATCTCTCTCTATTGGTGTTATAGAGGGCGGACAATTTATGAGTTTACCCTGTATAAGCTTTATAGAGAGTAAAACTGATTTATTTGGGGTTTGGATCCCATTGGGAACTGGGTGTGTCTGGGTGCTGGAGACAGGAGTACTTGCTAAGCTGTTTTCAGTTAAGTCTGCAGCTTTGCGGGGGCGTGGTTCAGACCCTGGGTCTGTGTTGCACATTAGCGTATCTGGCTCATCAAGAGAAGGTTCTGAAGTCCCAAGCTGGCAGGGAAAATGGGCTCAGAGGTAGTATCAGCACATCAGGTGACAGTCCCAAGGGGGTCTCTGTGACCGAACCCGTCACAATCACCTTTACAGAGTTAACAGTGCCATGATTGGGATTACAGGATGACAGCCATTGACAGCCACAGCTACCGACAAGGATGGCACATGGTTACTATTTCAGTATTTAGCCACGTGGCATGGGAGCCCGGACATGTTTAGAATCAACTATGTCCCTAACTGGTGACAAGCTCTTCTAAAAATGATAGCGTAGCTAGAACCTTCATGGGCTAGGAGGTCTTCTCCGTCTATCATTTCTATATTTCTCTGGTTTCCATTTCTCTGAGGGTTCAGAGAAGCAGAGATTCTTTGCTGCTTCTACAGAACCAGACTAACACGGCTACCCCTCTGATACCTGAGGGTTCAGTTTTTTGAAGCCTGAGTATCTCTGGCTATTATTAAGGCTTTGAGTAGCTCTCTCCCTCTTTTCCACAGTTGAGATCATTTACTAAAAAGACAGATCAAATACTGAGCCTGTTCAAAGGCAAATTAAATGATAGTTCATTTCCTGAAGCAGTAGGAGCCTCTCTCTCTGCTGCTGTAGCAACAGCAACCTGTTATGTACAGCAAACTCAGTACTGAGCTGCCTCTAAAATAATCCTCATTAGAACCAAAATTAACACCCCATTGCTAGAAATAAAAGTCCCTTCCATCCCTCCCTCCCCCTCTCTTTTGCAGCAAACTTCAATGGCTCCACAAAACCATTTACTCAGCTGTTTGTAAAGCAGCCTGCAAACATCACAGGGAAGCATCAGCATGTGAATAAACAAGGAGAAGGCATGGGCTGTTTAAAGGCAATTACAGGCTGGCTGAGTGCCAATGTTAGGAGGGTGGGGAAACAAACAGCACGCTCAAACAAGCTGTAACTCAAGGTCCTCTGAAAGATGCCATACTCCCTCTCTGCCCCCATCCGTATTCCACTATCCCTACAGGAGCCAGTGAATGCTCTGTCACCAAGGAACTGTCAACACACAACTTTGTGCTGCTTTAACTATACCGGTACAGTTAAGGCGGTGCCACGCCTCGCAGAGCGGATGCAGTTTTAAGAAGTATACTTTGGTGCAAAGTAGACTCTGAATTCATCTCAGCGAATCACTGTCCTTATTGAGAATTAACACACCACTGATCTGTATAATGACAGGTTTCAGAGTAGCAGCCGTGTTAGTCTGTATCCGCAAAAAAAAAAAAAAACAGGAGTACTTGTGGCACCTTAAAGACTAACAAATTTATTTAAGCATGAGCTTTCGTGAGCTTAAATAAATTTGTTAGTCTTTAAGGTGCCACAAGTACTCCTGTTTTGTTTTTGTTTTTTTCCCCACTGATCTGTAGTTGAGAAAAGAGATCCACTGCATTCCAGTGCAGTCTGTTAGCACTCTGCTTATGGCTGGGAAATCCTGGACTGGATTTCTGCAGCTAGCCGACATGCTCCATCCTTCCATCTCTCTGGTTACCCCAGAACAGGGCCGGCTCCAGACCCCAGCACGCCAAGCGCGCGCTTGGGGCGGCATTTTGCCGGCAGGCGGCTCCGGTGGACCTTCCGCAGTCATGCCTGCGGGAGGTCCACCGGAGCCACGGGACAGGTGGACCTGCCGCAGGCATGACTGCGGAGGGTCCGCTCGTCCCGCAGCTCCGGTGGATCTCCCGCAGACGTGCCTGCGGAGGGTCCGCTGCTGCCGCGGCTCCGGTGGACCTCTGCTCCACCAGAGCCGTGGCAGCAGTGGACCCTCCGCAGGCAAGTCTGCAAGAGGTCCCCCGGAGCCGCGGGACTGGCGTGCTTGGGGCGGCGAAATTCCTAGAGCCGCCCCTGCCCCAGAAGGAAGGAGGCAGGGGCGGCTCTAGGAATTTCGCCGCCCCAAGAACGGCGGCACGCCGCAGGGAGCGCTCTGGCGGTCGCTGGTCCCGCGGCTCCGGTGGACCTCTTGCAGGCGTGCCTGCAGGAGGTCCACCGGAGCCCCGGGACCAGCGGACCCTCCGCAGGCGTGCCTGCAGGGAGGTCCACCGGAGCCCCGGGACCAGCGGACCCTCCGCAGGCGTGCCTGCAGGGAGGTCCACCGGAGCCCCGGGACCAGCGGACCCTCCGCAGGCGTGCCTGCAGGGAGGTCCACCGGAGCCCCGGGACCAGCGGACCCTCCGCAGGCGTGCCTGCAGGGAGGTCCACCGGAGCCGCCTGCCACCCTCCCAGCGACAGGCAGAGCGCCCCCCACGGCATGCCACCCCAAGCGCGCGCTTGGCGCGCTGGGGTCTGGAGCCGGCCCAGGAAGGAGGTAGCTTCATCATAGATGAAGTATAAAAGCAGTTTTGGGTTCACTCCCTCTATTTTCTCCCCATACAGTTTTAGACCATCTAGTCCAGTGGTTTTCAACCATTTTTCATTTGCAGACCCCTAAAACAAATTTCAAATGGAGGTGCAGATCCCTTTGAAAATCTTAGACAGTCTGTGGACCCGCATGGGTCCGTGGACCATGGGTTGAAAACCACTGATCTAGTCTGATCTCTTGCATAACACAGGCCAGATGATCTCACCTAGAAACCCTCTATTGAGCCCAATAACTGATTTGACTAAAGCATAATCTTCCAAGTCAAGACTGGATGCCTTTCTGAAGGCATGAAGAGATGGAGAATCCACCACATGCCTGGTAGTTTGTTCCAATGGTTCTGCTCTTGCAGATGGCTCTGCCTGATTCTTTAAGCTCATTAAATACTAGCAGAGTTCAAAGGGAACTCTGCCAATGTGACAACTGTCCAAGGTAACGCAGGCTCACTGTCCACTTCCCAGCATGTCCCCATGGCATCAGTGGGGCTGGGGGAACAACCAGAGCTGCAGTGTTTAAATTCGGCCTTTAAGATCTCAGCATTAAGAATGGGATCTTTCCAGTCCTCAGTTTTTGACAAAAATAGTGAGAATTTTCAGGAAAGCTACAGCCAAAGTGTTCAGACGTGACCAGTGATTTTTAGGCCCCTCCATTTTTGGGTGCCCAACATGGTGATAATCTGAAGGGGCCTATTTTTTAAAGAGGGCAGGAGCTCAGCACTTTCTGAAAGTCAGGCCCTTTTAAAACCTCTCAAATTGAGCAACTGAAAAATGAGGCTCATAAAACAAAAACAAAAAAAACAACCCCAAACCACTAGTCACTTCTGCAAAGGTAAATTTAAATCTAAAACTTCATGCTGGAAATAGCCATGACAACCTCACATAGGATCTAATCCTATTCCTGCTGAAATGAGTGGATGGGTGTGTTGCTACTGATTGCAATGGCAGCAGGATCAGAGCCATACTAGTGCAACTGAACCAACTCCTCACATCAGCCTCACACAAGTTACAAAACACCATCTGTCTAGAAGGCCCCTACAATTAACCTGGACTCTAATTATCTCAGCACAGACACAGAGAAGGAAAGAATCTGAACAGGGAGATACAAGGAACACAAGTACAGGCTGGCCCAAGCAGGGTAGGGGATGAAATACAACCTTGCTGTGATATTAATGGCCATGGGCTGTGTGCTGGCTCCCCTCCCCTTGACGACAGATATTTAACACTCTCAAGGCTTGTCTATGGGACAGTTTCACCCGTTATACAGGAATAATTATACCAGTATAGTTACACTGATAGAGTTACACTAGCGTAACTCCTGGTGCGGACAATCCCTCGGGAGTGGATGGTGAAGAGGGGCAGTGTTTGCTACACATCCCACGGCTTGCATCTGAGGCCCAGGCCCAGGGAGCACCGCACCCTTCTCCAGCCACTACAGCAGCAGGTTTCCTACAATACTGATAACCCAACCTCCTGGCTCACACAGCAGCCACAGGCTCAAGGGAAAGCAGCCTAATGGTTTCTCCTCCCCAAACACAGAGAAAGATCTTGTCTACGGTGTGGATTTGTCCTTATTTCAGCATCAGAGCAGCTACAGTAGACATGGGAAGCTGGTGGTTTGCACTGGTGCAGCTGGCTCAGTGGTTGGCACTGAGTTGGCTCAGTGGCAAGTCCCCGGCATAGACAAGGCCAAGGGTGGGAGACGACTCAAAGTGATGTGCCCCACTTAAGGAGGAGAAGTTCCTAAACTCCCTTGCATACCACTGTGTGGGCTTCCTGGGATTACAAGGTGACTGGTGTCAGTGGGGCTACAAACCCAAAATGCAGCTTAAGTCTAGAGGGCAGCTCTGCCTCTTATTGGGCTGCATTTCAATACACCTTTGAGTTCATCCCTTCCCACTCCAGTGCTTGATTTACTGCCACTGCAGAGGAATCTGCAAACACAAAGCCAAATGTTTTCCTGTAGTTATGCAGTTATTTAATTAAAAGACAGAGAACCAAACAGGGAGAAGAGAGTGGGAATCCAAACAGGGTCTTGGGTTTGTTTTTTTTAATAAAGACAACACTGCTCAGAGTGTTTGTGGCACCTCAACCCACTATGTGATCAGTTCTATCTAAAGCAGGGATCTCAAACTCACATCACCACAAGGGCCACATGTGGACAGGCCCCGTCCCTGCCCCACCTCTTCCCACCCCTTTCCCGCCCCCATTCCAACCCCTTCCCCAAAGTCCCTGCCCCAACTCTACCCCCTCCCTGCCCCTATTCCAACCCCTTCACCAAATCCCTGCCCCAGCCCTGCCTCTTTTCCACCTCCTCCCCTGAGCACGCTGTGTCCCTGCTCCCCCTGCACCCCGGAAAGTCCTAAGCACCGCCAAACAGCTGTTTGGTGGTGGGAAAGCACTGGGAGTCAGGCGGAGGAGCAAGGACCCAGCATGCTGGAGGGGAGCTTGGCAGGCCACAGAAAATAACTCCAGGGGGAATGGGGGGGGGGCAGGAGAGCATGGCGGGCCACATGTGGCCCACAGGCCGCATGTTTGAGACCCCTGATCTAAAGCACCTCCTGCTCAGAGGTGGCACTTAGTTTGTGCTTGTGTCCTAAGAGCCCCAGACGCTGCTCTGCGACTGCATGCACAGCTCCCCAGGACATCCAGGGGAGTTCAGGGTGCAGCCCTCAAGAAAGAAAGTGAACAATTAAAAAGCAAGGCGCAGTTGTCAGGGGAGATGGATGTTAATTCTTCCCTTACAGATTCCACGGAGGCCAATGCAAGATACCAAGAGTGATTCACAACCCATGACTCACTCCCACTGCTCCTGGCACCTCAACTATGCTGCTGGCCGGACAGCATGTCCAAAATGCTTGGTTCTACGCAGCATGGAGATTCTGCTGAAGTCTTTCTTCCACTGTATTTCTTCCGCTCTTGTGTTACCTTCATTGGAGACCAAAGCACCTTTGAAACACAGCTCTGCACACACCAAAGGCTACATCTGCTTTTAGAGTTTAGGGGTCACTAATCAGCCACTTTAAAAAAGAAAGATCCACAGCACACACATTTTAAAATGTCACCAGAAATTCCTGCCTCCAGTTCGTCCTGTCCCACTATTTTCACTGCATTCTATGTGGATGAAATGTGCTAAACTGACATAAGTAGTCTATTATCATTTGTATATGGTATCTGAGCTCACAGTGCCATTGTGCTTGGCACTGTGTGTACGCAGAGCAAGAGACGGTCCCTGCCCTGGAGAGCTTTTGATACGAATAGACAAGACAGACAAAGGAAGTGTTGTTATCCTCATTTTCCAGACAGGGAACTGAAGCACAGAGTGATTAAGTGATTCACCCAAGGTGACACAAGAAGTCTGTGGCAGAGACAGAAATTGAACCCAGAGCTAGGACCATGCTTTGTTGGCAATAAACCTGGGTTGTATGCCTTCGTACCTTAATGGATCTTGTGGTCATTGATCAGTTCGCTCGAGGTCTGCTGTGACAGTTGTCTCACAGAGCTGGGACAGCACACAGAGAGGAGACACACACACACACACACACACACAGCCAAACATCTAACCACATCCTCTTCAGCAGGTTTATACGTTGTACATTGAAGGGGATTTAGTACAGCGATAGTGCTTTGGTAACTGAGGAGCAAAGAGGCCCAGGAAACTGTTCTGATTGCATCTCACAGCAGCTTAAGTCCTTACATTTACTCCACAGCTTACAGATTCCCACTTTTATTAAAAACCTTTAACAGCAGCTAATTATTTTCAGAGAAGATGCTGATCAGTCTGTTAATGGCTCTGAAATTCTGCCAGGGAGAACGCTCCTCATCTCACACATAAGGACCCCCACTCCTCCCAGCTTTCTATGGCTCAGTATCATTCACTGCAGCCCAAACCGGGCTTCAGATACAGACAAGGAACGTGGCACTGTGATGTGGCAGAGCTCTGTAACACAGTTGGCTGACATAAGCCACATTCACCTTGCTCATTTGTCAGATTCAGATTTCAAATACATTAGCAACAAAGTCTCTCAAAGTTCTTCTCTTCTTCCCTGCCCACTCTGCTCCCCCACTCACCTGGGTGGGTGGGTGGGTGGCTGGGTGTATGCGCGCGCACGCGCTGCAGTTGAAATTTCAACTGCATACACTGGCACCTTTTCTGAGAACACGAGTCTTTCACGCTGCATGCTAGGAGCAGCGTCAGTGCACAAACGGACACACACAGGCTAACATCTCTTCCAATGCCCTTCCTCCCTTCAATACACGCTCTGTACGCTCAGGCTTATACAGTTTATCTGCCCCCTGAGAGGACATGAGAAAAGTGCACTGAATATCATATGCATCGGGGGGCAGGGAGCAGACTTTGCACCTTTAATATTAGGCTCCAGCACCAGATTATCCTCCCCCTCAGCATCTAATGCCAAGAAACTACTTTGTTCACAGCTTTCAGCTCTATTTGTTCCTACAGATCAGATACTGTTGCCAAGACCAACCCACAAGTCTGGCTGACACTCCCTCTGGTCCTGTACTTACTGTATTTCTCATTCCTTTTTCCCCAGTGGCCTAGGTGCAACACACAACTGACAGTAGCACGAGTGGGTGACTCAACTCTACTGGGCAAAAGGGGCAACTTTGTTATTAGACTCCATAGTACGTACTATCCTATGCCAGAATTGCCCTGCCAGATCAGATTGATGGCCCATCCTGTCCAGTATCCTGTCTCCAATGCTGGACAGCGTAGGTGCTGACTTTTTACTTTTCCGGGGATGCTCCACCCCAGTCTTACCCCAAGGTCCTGGCCCCGCCCCTTCCCACCCCTGCTCACGCACTATTTTTTTCCCCCATGGGTGCCCCAGAGCACCCCCGGAGTTGGAGCCTATGCTGGATGGTACCAGCTGTATCTGAGGAAGATGCAAGAATGGAATAACCTTAACTCGTGTGGGTAGCGGTTGGCATGAGCCCTGAAGCAGAAGATGACAGCTACATTTTATTATATGCCTCGGAGACTCAAAAAGTACTTTCAGTCACCCACAGGGATTATTTCACCAATCGCTGAAATGTAGCCATTGCTAGAGTAGAACAGAGCAGCAACATCACAACAGTTTACAGAAAGAGAAGAATCCCATCACCTAGACCTGCAAGGGGAATTTAAGGTGGAAACGAGGATGGAGCTAATCAAGTTGCAATGTGGCTTTGACACCAAAGTGAAGGCCTTGATTCTTGCATAAAGTACCACAGGGTCTTTAATAAACATAGTCCTGCTGCCTTTCCTTTGCTGTGCAGTAGTTTATTACACAGTAGCCGGGGCACAGGGTTAACATGACTGACTGAAGTAGCTTTCTCTGCATGTCAAGCTGCTGAGATCATGAACAGAACAATCCAACATGCTGGTATGAGCAGGTTACTGGCACAGGCTTAGGCACCAGGATGGAGCAGGAAATGAGAACATACGGTCACTTACACGCATAACAGAGCTCTGACACTTCTAAACAGGGGCTGGGTGCAAATTCCCTTAGGTCTTCATTCCATATGAAGCTAAGACTCTACCTGCACTTCTGCCAAGGAACCTCATTCTCAATCTGCAGTTCCCCATCCCCTCCAGGCCTCGTCCCACCCAGTATGTGAGTGAACCCCAACTCAGGGCACCATGATGGGTGGAAGCGTTTCCCCAAATAGAGAAGTTTGCAAACCCCCACCCAGGATGGCTACGTACACACAGTCACCAGGCTCCCAAAAGGGCCCATATGGGGGAGGAAGGGACACCATGGCCATGTTGCAAAGTAGGATTTGCTTCATTTATTAGGTTTGGCTGCAGTCAGAAGGTGCAGCAGGGAAAGGAACACATGGGGTGTAAGAAATTAAGAAGTATAGGTGGGTCGCAACAGCTGAGAGGACATAGGGGGGAAAAGGGGAATGTGAGAGATGCAGGGAGATCTAACCTCAACCCTCAGGCTCCTGAAGTTTTGAAACTGTCAAGACTAACAATTTCTTGGTCTTGGTGGGAGCCCACTGGGACTGCTATGGTAGGGAGGGGCCTGACATATTGGTGGAGCCATCCTGCTTCATTCTGGCTGACACCAGTCCTCTAACCTAAACTTGTTTGGGACACACAGCCCAGATGCAGCAGCAGCCCCTGGAGGTAACTGGCCATTGAGACTAGAAGTAGGTAGACAGCAGAAGGCTCTTGAACTGGGAGTTTCTGAGGGTGAGATAGGAGGAGAAAAAACGGAGAGAGAATGGCAGGAATGCCGACAGGGGCTTGCAGGGCATGGAGCAAGAAAGGAAATATGTAAATGCAGCTTTTTTTCCTTTCTGATCCCACTCTTTCTTCAGCTTGTGTGTGCTACCTATGGGAAGTGCCGCACTGTATTACATGCGCTGGACTCTACCTGCTATAAACTAACATGCCATAGGGGTGAAAGAGCAGTGGGGACAGCACCACAGCTGGAAGCCAGGTGAGGAAGCTACAATGAGATGCATGGAGAGATCTGACAGGACAGTTTGCGTCCCACTAATATTGGTAAAAGAGCAGTGGGGCGCACGGAGGGTGGAGATATCCAGCCAGCTGTTTTTCTTCCCAAAAAACTCTCGCTGAGGGGAGTTTTAAAGTAACACTCACATTTAATATAACACATGCATATTTAGCCAGAGGCAGAAGGAAGTAGCTCACTGCATCAAGTGGAGGAGAATTCAGGGAAGAAAGGGCCAAAATTTTCAGAACTAATTAGAGATTTTTAGGTACCCTGATTTTTGGCCACCTAGCTTGGAACCACATAAAGGGGATGAGTTTTCTGAGGGCGAGCAAATACGTAGTTGCAGACTGTGTAACGTTCTCACAGAGTGAGCAGCTACAGCAATTGAGCTACAATTATTATTAGCTTTGTATAATCCAATCTGCATCTTGAAAGCCCCACAAGAGGACCATATTAGCCCGGCATCAGCCACCCAAGTCAGAAATACTGTTTTCCTCTACAAAGAAAGGTGGCAGCTTCTCTCCATCCCCTCCTAAAGAATCTCTTGTTTAAGCCTAGGGAGGCCACACTGGAAATGTTCCTTGTGGAGCCAGGATTCAGACAGTAAGCACTTTATTATGCTTCAGGAGAGGCGACGTTAAGTGTGTCGGCATAGCACAAGGCTGAGTGGGAGCATGCCTGCACTCAGGCAGGGTCTGTAAATCATTTCCAGCCTGAGGAGATGGGGCCGGGTGGGGAAGAAATAAACTCAGAGAAACAGCCCAGGCTGCATCTAGGCAAGGGGGAGAGAGAGAGAGAGACAGTCTGTGCTAGCAAAGGTCATCACCACAGTTACTGTATTTGATCAGCAAGAGCAGACAGTGCTGTGCAGGGAGATCTGGGCCTGCCAAAGGTGAGACACCCACAGTCTCACACTGCACTTTGATTACAAAAACCACTGGTTTCATGAGAGCAATACAATATCACCCTCCCCCGGCCACCGCACTGCAAGGATGCATGTGACCATGAGTGCTGTTGCCACACATTTTACAGGATAATGTCATCTCAGAGATGTGCTCTGAGCACAACTCTAGAAGCCAGGAACTCGGTTGTTCTCATCTTAGCTGCAACGCTGACTTTGCAGCAGCAGCTTTAGGCAAGTTACTTAATTTGTCTGCCTGAGTTTCCTTACCCAGAAAATTGCAACAATACTTACCTACCTTGCAGGCACGTCAGCAGGCTTAAGTGTTTTGAAGATGGCAAGTGCCATACAAATGCTCAGTACAGGATGCCCACAAAGTGGTTCCTTTAACCCTAACAGCCCCCAGAGCAGGGTGCAATCTGGCCAATTTTGCTATTCGTTCATGCTAATCAGTGCTCTGTTCCCTCTATACTGGCTGCACAGAGATGAAACCATTAGAACAAATATTTCTGAAACACACCTGGCCTCTGAGGAAGCTCAACACCAAGGGGAAGGGAGACTTTGCTGCTCACCCACTCTGGCAAAGAGGGCGTGGGGTAGGAATTGAGAGCATGAGGGGTGCAGCTGAACTGAGCAGAGCAGGAATGAGTGAATGCAGAATGGCAAGAAGAAATCAAAGGAGGAGCCTAGTAACTTATCTCAAAACTACAGCAGGGCTGCAAGGCCTTTGTACCAAGCTGTGGGAGTGGAAAGTCTTGTGGTGACTCTGGGAGACTGAACTAAATAGGCTCTTTTGGACTTCTCTATTGCCTTTCAAGACACCAAACACAGGGAGACATGGACTAATTGATCTGGCACGGTAAAGCAGCCAGCTAGAACACACTCAGAAGCTGTTTTGCAAGCTTCTGCAAATGATACACAACAATTTCAGGTCAGGCAGTGAAGAATATTGAAACTATGGAGGGAAAAGGCCATGGTATGAGGGGGGCTTTGTGGGTCAGAAGCTACAGATCTCAAAAAACAACTTAGCTCTTCTGGTCACAGCGTGGTAGTCTGTTACCACAGGGAGCTGCTGAGCTCAGTAGCCTTCACTTCTCTAACAGAAAAGAACAATTCTCTTTACTGCTGGAGGCACTGGGTTTGTTAATCATGTTGATTTACAATAGTGCCTAAAAGTGCCACCCAAGAATGCAGACCCATTGGGTTAGCAACGTAAAAACACAGTAGTAGATGTGACATTTGACAGCCTATGTTATACAAAGAGGTCAGCATAGATTAAAGTAAAAAAGGCACCACTGTGATCAAAGTCTATGAAATCTTATCCAGTTTGTTAGATCAAATAGAGTTGCAGATCAGTCACAGCATACAAAGGCTGCACCCAATTTGCCCTGAACTCCACTTTCCCTAGCCTATGGCAAGAGGCACGTTAACAGGAGCATTATGATAACCCACAGGCCTAAAGGCAAACTATGTGCTAGATGCTATAAGGGGTTGTCTTCCTACCTTCACTGCAAACTAATACCCTGAGGCGGAGGTTTTAACTCAGAAAGGGCTTTTCTGAGTCTCCTCCATTGGCAGCAACCATTTTTAGAGACTGCCAAAGTCCAGGGGCAGGGATGGGGCAGACCTTTCTGCTCGGTCTTCATGTTGATTTAAACAATTGAGAGCACCTTTGGTCTGCATGTTAACTAGATTATATCTGTCACACTAGAAGCTTCCCTCAGAACCTAAGCCACTGTTAAAACATCATTGACTGTAGAAGCCAGTTTTCTGACACTGGGATCCCAATTGTTATCTTGTATAGCATAACTTTAGCAAAATGGCTGCCACTATGCATCACCTCTGTAACCTTTAATTAAACCCTTGATCCGTGGGAAGGGCTGATCTTTAGCATCTTGTGAAACCCCAGAGCAAGGGGGGGGGGGGAGAGGAGGAGAGAAGAGGACAGAAATAAGTTACAGCGTTTTTAATGGGGCATCCAGAGGTTTCTCAGTTAACTATACTCCTCCCCAATCCCAACAAGCTGCTGCAATGGGATGGATTCATTATCAAGGGCTTCTATGATCAAGACATCCTGACTGCTGTCTATCTTTTCCACCAGATGCCATGAAGCAAAGCCTGCTGGGGAATGCTCTGCATGTCAAGCAACAGGATGGTGCTAAAGTGACACACAGCCAGCACAGCTCCTGCCAGTTTCAAAATGGGAGACAGGGAGAACACATAAGCAGCATGTGGAGCATAACAATTGATTGGATTCCCTGGTAAATATCCCCCCCTTCCCCGGATTTCACCAGGATTTCAACCTGAAGGCCAAATCTTATTTATACAGAAGGGGAGCCTTAAACAAACCAGAAGTGAAGAGAGAGAAGCTCTATGCAACCAAGTCAAGAGACTACACCGAACCCCTGTAGCAAGAGAACCCAAAAGGATTTGCTAGCGATAGAGGAAGTCATGTTAAAACAAACAAACAAACAACGAAGAGAGGCAACCACAACATAGCAACTCGCCTCTCAATAGGGAGGAAAATGGTCTGGTGGTTAAAGCCCTAGAGCCGGCCACAGGAGATCACCGACGTGCGCCCTGGGGCTCTGGAGAAATTAAGAGGGAAAAGCCCGGATTTCTCATGAGGCAGCTCCGAGGCTGCATGGAAATGCGCGGCCTCCAAGGGACCAGCGGGGCACTGCCCCAGCAGGGCGCCGGGAACGCTCTCGAGTCACTGCCTGAGCCAGCCCCTTGGTTCACGACGTGGTTAAAGGGGCGGGAAAACCCACAAACTTGTAATTTCTGCACCTCGCCGAGTTTGTTCCAGTTGGAAGCGCCAGTGCAAAGTGCCGTGCAGCAGGGAGAGCTCGGCTCTTCCCAAACAGCCTTTTCCAGCGCGGGAGGCGAGAGCCCCCCTGCGAGGCGAGGGGCCGGGGAAGAGTTCGGCCGCCCCCGTGTAAACAAAACGCGCCCTGGGTGGCAAGGAAACGCACCCGGGAAGGTGCTGTACCACGGCCCCCTCCCTTGGGGAAATCCCCGGAGAGCCTTTCACGTGCCTATCTCGGACTAAGCCCAACAAACCCGGGCTCCGATCCTCCCCTGCTAGCCCTGGAAAGCGCGGGGGGGGGGGGGAAATAGGGCTTCCTTTGTTGCTGCTGCTGTTGTTTCAGGTGCGCTCCCCCCGCCAGCAGCTTCTTGCTTTGGCCATTGTGCGCTTCTCCCCTGCAGACAAAGGGGCTCAGGCGAGCCCCCCCTTTACCTTTTCCTGGCGAGCGGAGTCCCGACCCACGGGGACAGGAGAGCGAGTCCCACCTTCTCTCCGGCGCAGCCGCTGCGGCAGTGAAAACAGGCAGCGCGAGCCCTGCTTTGCAGCCGCTGCTGCAAACCCCTCCCAGTCCCCGCAGCTGCTCCAATGCTTAACTGTTTGAATAAACTCTGATCCTTCTCTCCCACAACCCAGAGACCTCTAGTGGGCAGCGGGACTAGAATTGCCTAGTGTGCTCTGGAGGCAGAGCAGGCCTGTATCAGGTTGAGAACTTCTCTCTCTCACCCACGGAATTTGAGCCAATAAAAGCGATAACCTCACCCACCTTGTCCCTCTAATAGCCTGGGACTCATATAGCTACAACAACACTGCACTCAGCAGGAGACAGTGAATCCCTAGTCAGAGAATAAGACACACCCCTCTTTCTGTTCTAATTTAAACTTTATAATTATTCAAAAGGCACAGGCAAACTGGTCATTGAAAGTTACCAGATACTTAAACCTCAAGAAAAGTCAGCTGTACAACAAAACATTTGTTCTGGGTTTTGTGTGTGTGTGTGGGTACATATGTGTACCCACACACACTTTTCTGCTACATTCCTAAGTGGCCAGTGCACTTTGAGGATCAGACTTAACCCTCCAAACAACTGGAGCAGGGAGGTGGCAGGAGAAGATAAAGAAGAGAGGGAGGAAAATGCTTAGCCTGTGATTTTTGACACACATTGATGGCAGTTGTGGGTGCCCATTGGGAGCCACCAGCATTCAGCACTTCAGAAAAGTTTCTGAACCCTGTAAGAACCTGATAACCTACACGGTCCCCTGTGCAACATACTCAACTGCAGAAACTCATATGTCATGAGTCAAGCCCCCAAAATTGAGGGGTGTTTTTGTTGTTTTTAAAGAGAGAGATTGTGGTTTTGGGTCTGTTCAATGATCACACACACACACACACACACACACAGTGGGCATGGCAAGAACAGCATTGCCAACTCAAAGTTTACAGAGTAACAATTTTTGCACACCCACTCACCCTACAGGAGCTCTCCCTGTGTGCCTGTAGGACTCCTCACTTCTACCCAAGTCCCAAGATTCCAGTTAATTCTGCACCCCACCTCTGCCTGTCCCCCTCACCCCAAGACTTATTCACCCCACCAACCCCCACATCAATGCTGGCTATCCCCATCCTTCAGTGTAGCTCTGCTTCTCCAAGGGATCTTCACCAACCCCCCACTGTAATTGCCCCCATTCTCTCCCTTCCCAGGCTAGTGGCTACCAACTTCCTGTATTTTATTGTGAGTCTCATGCTATTTGGTGCTTTTCTTAAAGCCCCAGGTCCTGGACTCATGGGATTCCATGAGAATCTCATCTTTCATTTAAAACAAAGGTAAGATTCTAGCCCTCTCAGTTACACACAAAAGATTGAAGGGGTTACTCAAGTACCCCCTACAGGCTAAAAATCAGAACAATCAAGCAAGCAAAACACAGTTTCATAATTTTTTAAAAGGCATGCATGATTTTTGGGGGGCCTAAGGCATGATTTTGGAATGCTTGGGGTTGCCAATACTGTACAGGCATTGCTTTCATACATACAAGTTACAGCACCGTCCCCCTTTGCGTCATATCAGCAAAATTAATAGGGTCTAGACAAAGGCTGTGCCCTTCTAGAGGTTCCAGCTGCAAGTATACTTGTTTAAAAGACACTTGCTAAGGAGGTTTCTACAGTGAAGCCTAGAAATCATGTCAGACTGGCAGATTGCCTTATCCTTCCATTATTTCCCATAAGCTTTTAGCCTAAATACCTCAGCGTTAGGACATGCCTCCATACAAGGAACTGGAACAAAGAGAGACCCTTGTCCAATCTTCTTTCCTTCCTTAGGATACCCTGGTAAGCGAGGGGCCTAGGTACACCACAGTGTGAAGTCTGATATTCTTTTAT
The DNA here is from genome assembly GCF_020497125.1 of Mauremys mutica. Classification (NCBI taxonomy): domain Eukaryota; kingdom Metazoa; phylum Chordata; order Testudines; family Geoemydidae; genus Mauremys; species Mauremys mutica. The sequence continues at coordinate 111,657,584 of NC_059075.1, forward strand.
TTGCAAACTTCGGGGGGAGAGAAGAGGGAAATTCATTTGCAGCTATATCTATTGGATGGTCACCTCAGAACTGGATCTTCACCTCTGGGTCAGAATAGAGTTATCCCTCCTTCTAGCAAGGAGCAGAATAATAAAATTCATATGTGATAAATGAAGGGGTGGGGGTAGTTCCCTTTTATGGACACCCAGCCAGCCAGCTATAAAGTCCCTCTTGGTGGCTGCTTGCTTTACCTGTAAAGGGTTAAAAAGTCCCCCAGATAAAGAAAAGGGAGTGGGCACCTGAGCAAAAGAGCCAATGGGAAGGCTATTTAAAATGGGAAGAAAGCTTTTAAAATGGGAAGAAAGCTTTCCCCTTTGTCTCTCTGGGCTGAAGAGACAGGGGCAGCTGGAATGCTGGGCAAAGTTTGGACCAGGTATGAACATTCATTGTCCATACCTAGAAGGATTCATTGGGACAGGGAATGTTTAGACAGACGCGATTAGGTTTATTTCTTTTATTTTCTGTAAGGCTTGCGGACTCCTCTGTGCTAATCCCAGATGTTTTTGTATGCTTGTAACCTTTAAGATGAACTCCCAAGCAAGCTATTTTGGGTGCTTAATTTTTGGAATTGCTCTTTTAAAATCTAGCAGAAGCCTAAATTCCAGATGTATTTTCTTTCGTTTTGTTTTTAATACAATTTACCTTTAAGAACAGGATTGGATTTTAGGTGTCCTAATTGGTTTGTGCATGTTGCTAAATTAGCTGGTGGCAACAGCTAATTTCCTTTGTTTTCTTTCTCAGCTCTTCCTTGGGGTGTGGGTGTGTATAAAAGGGCTTGAGGGTACCCCACAGGAATTCCCAAGTGCGCCTTCCTGGGATCTGAAAGGGGTTTTGCATTTGGGTGGTGGCAGTATTTACCAAACCAAGGTCAGAGAGAAGCTGTAACCTTGGGAGTTTAATACAAGCCTGGAGTGGCCAGTATTAATTTTTAAAATCCTTGTGGCTCCCCCACCTTCAGCGCTTGAAGTACCAGAGTGGGGAATCAGCCTTGACAACATACTCAGTGAAGAATGTTGAACATACTCAGGTCAAGTGAGCTAGCTTATCAAGGCCTACCTAGATTTGTAAAATAATAAATCCAGTTAGTTTGCTTCATCACTATTCATTCTTCAACATAGTATCTCCATGGGATGATATTTATCTGGAGGACTAGCTTCCAGCCAGACACTAGACCAGCCCTTGGTGGGAGCCTTGCACAGTAGGGTCTTATTGGTCCACAGGAGAGAAAGAAGAGGGAGCCTTCTCCATCCACAGATCAAAGGGGTAGTAAAATGTAAGGAAGAAGTGATGACTAGGAAGGAAGAGGCAGATTTTAAGTGCATGCATGTGTCAAAGTAAGGGGGTGGACCACACACTGTAATGAGATTGTGGAGGGGTGCAGAGCTTGGGAGAGCCAGGTTCCTCCACCTCCTTTCCTGATTTAGGGAGAGTCCCCTTCCTGTCCAACCTATTTAAATCACTGTGTATGTAGCAGGAGGAAAAGAACCGTCCTCGACTTCTTTCAGATCAGTGCTAGATGGAAGGAGGAAAGAGAAGGAGGAGGAACAGGAGGGCAGGGAAAAGAGTGTGGAGATCAAGCAGACAGCACTGTGGGAGGAGGTTCGAGTCTGGAGCCAGAGCAGAAGTGATGAAATGAAGAAAGGGAAGAATGGGGGAAATAAAAAATGGCTACACTAGATCCAACTGGAAAAAGAGGAGCACACAGATATTTCAGTGCCTGGGTAAGGTCAGATACTGTCCTGTTTGAAGGTAACCATGATACTTGGACACAGCAGATTGAGCAGGTAGTGATAATACACCCTCTGTACATGCTTAGGACAAGACCAAGGGAGGAGTCAACCTAGTCTCACACCAGACTCCCCTCTGGCAGTAACCATGTGGTTCAGTCTCTACACTGGTGACTGAAGAGTTGTGCCTCGTTCTGGGACAATTGAACATTCTCACCTAGGTTTGGGGTAGACTTGCTCACAGCACATTAGTGTCATTAGCTGAGGGGGCAAGACCACCACAATGCCTCTTACAAGGCAGGCAGAGAGGCCTTGTATCAGGATGGCCCTTCTCCCCACTCCCCTGTGTAGGATTGTGAAAATGCCGGTTTTCTGCAAGGGCCTCCCTTTAGGGTGACCAGACAGCAAGTGTGAAAAATCAGGACAGGGGGTGGGGGGGGGGGGAAAATAGGAGCTTATATAAGAAAAAGACCCAAAAGTCAGGACTGTCCCTATAAAAATCAGGACATCTGGTCACCCTACCTCCCTTCCTCCAGATCCTAGTACTGGTTGTATTATGGGAACATCTGAAGGCCCCAATTGAGATTAGGGTCCCATTGTACAAGGCACTTCTCTAAGTAGACAAGAAAGAATTATCCCTATTTTATAGGGGAGGAACCAAGACAGAGATTAAGGCTCAGATCCTCAAAGGAGGGAGGTGCCTAAATACCTTTGAGGATCTGGGCCTAAATAACTCATTCAAGAGAGCACAATAAAGCCTGTATCCAGGGCCATCCCTGTGGAGGGTATGGGGCCCAGTGTGGAAGTGACAATCTGTCACATCTGGGACCACCTGCACTCGGCACCAGCCAATCACACTGGTGGGCTGCAGGGCCCCTCCAGAGCACAGAGCAGTTGCCCCAGTTTGCTGTACCCAAGGGAGAGCTCTGCCTGTCTCAGAATCAGGACTGAAACCAGCTCTCCTGTGGCTAAGGTACTAGACCAGGACACACTGCCATTTTTCTCTAAATCATACAGACCAGAGCTGGATTCTTTGTTACAATCTACTGCATAAATAGGAATCACAAGAGCCAGATAGTCTAATAAACCTGTATTTCATACATCAAAGATTATACAAATCACCCATCTGAATAAATATTCTTTAGCAGCAAACACACAAACCAAGTGCACTAAATGAAGCCTGTGGCACAGAAATCCCACCCCTCATTTCAAGGCTCAGCTGCAGTTGGAGAGGAGCTAGCAGGGGGCAGCTCTCTTTCTATGCACAGACTTTTTGTTGGTTTTCTTGGTCAGAAGTGGCTTCTCAATTCTGGGTGGGACACCTCCTTGTGGAATAGTCACATGGTTGAACAGTTTATGCAGTTCGTCATCACACTTAATGCCCAACAGGATGTGCCTTGGCATGATGCGGTGGTACCCCTTTGCTTGGGTCACGTAACCTGCTGCCTCCAGCACTTCGGCACTCAGGTACTGTAGCACAGAGGCCAGGTAGACTGCAGCACTGGGGCTTATTCTCACGGCATAGTGCCCCTTCTTCAGGTATCGGTGGATACGGCTCACGGGGAATTGCAAACCAGCCCTCTTTGACTGGGATCTTGAAGACCAGGGCTTTGCCTTCCTCTTGCCATGCCCAGACATTCTGTCAATAGGCTAGAAGAAAGAGTGAACTGTCACCCAGTGCTGCATTGGCACAGGAGACAGGAAACTTGGGAGCACGTGTTAAACTAGATAGAAGCCCCAGTAGGAACAAATCAACATTCCAACACTCTAAACATGGTGAAATGGTTAGCAGAGGACAATGTAGCAGCACAATTACTATTACTCTTCACCTTGGAAGCAGGCAGGATGTTGTAAACCATAGGACTTGTTAGTCACAACTCATAGCCTGTGCAATAAGTGAGAGCCTAGGTCAGTGGCACAGGAAGTTAAAGGGTAAGGGTCCTGGGCAGTAGCTTTCATTAGAGAAGTTCTGGTGTCCAAGTCTGGATGCCAGCTAGTGTCCAGTATGTGAAGGAACAGGTATTGCTCTTCTGGTCTGTGTCCTTTACAGGGGAAAACTAGTTTATCTGCCCCAACCCTACTTTTTCATAGCTTCTCTGAACACCTACTGCACCACTATCCTGTAGAGGAGCCCAGCTAGGTTGTGAAGTTCATACCTTGAAGGGGTTTGCTGGAGACAGTTTCCCACATGGCTGAACAAACAGACTATCAGTAGGGACAACAAAGCCACAGGGGTGGAAAAGTCTGCTCGGAAAGCTGAGGAGTTAAGCTCTTCCTGTAGATTTTCTCTGTTTTTCCTCCCTCCCCCACAAACCAAGAACCTACATTCCTCTCCATCCCATATCCATACTAGCTAGACACGCCATATTTAAGTCTCGTTCAGACACACACATAGCTCTTGGATAGTTGTAGACTGGGCCTTCCAGTGCTTTTTGCTGACCCATCTGTGAAAGGAGAGCTTTTCTATTACAGCAGATGGACTGAGAAGAGGTTCCCCTGCCCCTTTGGTCTTTCTTTTTCCAGTAGCTATTTTTGCCATGGGAAAGAGGCAGATACTTCAGGGGGTTCAGGTCCTGCACCCAGCAATGACCAAGGTGGAACCACACCAAGGCTTATTTGTGACACCTGGGGGTGCCACTCATTACACTGCTTTGAAGCAGAGCTCCAGACCTGTTTGGGGCTCTCACTTTGCCAGAGAGCGCGACATTAGGAGCTACTAATCAGCATAACACCGGTTGAGGGGGCACCATAAGACTGAATATTAAAAACCATGGTCTCACCCTACACCTTGGAATTTGAAAGCCCCCAGGGCCTTCTTGATATGACATCTGTTGTAGCAACATGGAGACCCCTAGTACATAGAGAACTAGTTATAGAATAAAGGTGGGAAACAATTGTGGGGGGGCAGGGACAGACTCTGTGAAGGCCTATATTAAGCCATGGAGCATGCCCACTATGAACCAAGGTGAAAATTTCAGATTTGTATAGATTTAGCAGCTCACTCTGAGCAATCATAAGAAGCACCCAGAATTACAGACTATTAGAAGCATTGCATGCATAGAGCTCACTGAGTCCAAAGAGAGTTAACGGAAGGTGAAAAAGGAAGGAAGGAAGGAAGGAGCCAGGCCACTTATTTAGGCACTCAACACAAGAGCATAAGTCTGAAATGCAGACTCAGTTCAAGGTAGCTGTTCCGTTAGCAAGAGCATGGTGCAATCTCTCCAGCCACCATACATACTCACCATTACATAGACTACACCTATACTGAGTCACTAGTGTCAAAGTGCAGTTCTATCTGACCCAGCAGACCCATGCTAAGAGCATAAACTCATGCTAGAGAGAGACAGCCATCTCCCAAGTCAGAGTTTACAGAAGGATGCTATGCCTGCCCCCTTTGGTAGCAAAAAAAATATTACAGCAGTAGCTTTTCCCCTTACAAAGCCTTTTCTTTATGGCTTTCCTGTTGCTTATTAAATCTCTCCCAACATCATACTACCCCAGGACAGAAATCCTCTCCTAGAGAGCACAATTCCTTCATGCAAAAGAACTAAAGAAAAGACAAGAATAAGTCAATATTTCACCTCTAAGGTTTTCATATCATTTCCTCACAGTAGCCTGTTGTCTGAGCCAACAAATGTTTCAAGGGGTAGCTTCCAGCTGGTCCTTTTTAACTTTCTCAGAGTAAATGCCTCATCAGTTCCACTTCCATAATACTTAGTCCTAAAGCCAACACCTGGATTACTGACTACCCATTCATCTCCCCTCCTCTCCCCCAACTCTAGGAGAGGTAAAGGGAGATGGTAAGTAGAGGAAAACATTAAAAAACCCAGACTGAGCTGGTCAGTTTGCTGATTGGGAAAGAAGAAGTTGCCAATGGTTTGCTGTCAAACTGTGAGATGTATCTAGTGGGGGTCTCACAAGGGTCTGTCCTGTGGTACTATTCAATATTTTTGCTAATGACTTGGATAAGGGGTTGGAGAGTACGCTTATAAAACATACAGATAGCACCAAGCTGGGAGGCATTGCAAGAACTTTGGAGGACAGGATTAGAATTCAAAATAACTGTGGCAAATTGGATAATTGGTCTGAAATCAACAAGATGAAATTCAATAGACAAGTGCAAAGTACTATACCTAGGAAGGATAAATCAAATGCACAAATAACAAATGGGGAATAACTGGCTGGGAGGTAGTACTGCCAAAAAGGATCTGGGGGTTCTAGTGGATCACAGATTGAATATGAGCCAACAATATGATGTCATGGGAATAAAAGGCTAATGGGAGTGTTGTATCTAAGACACAGCAGGTAATTGTCCTGCACTGCTCAGCACTGTTGAGGCCTCAGCTGCAGCATTGCATGAAGTTTTGGGGGGCCACACTTTGAGAAAGATGTGAATGTTTGAAGAGGGTCCAGCAGAGAGCAACCAAAATAATAAAAGGTTTAGAAACCTGGTCCTGACCTATTAGGTTAGAGAGTAGGCAAGGCTTTCTAACTATATGGACAGTTAAGTATTGGAACAGGCTATCAAGGGAGGCTGTGATCTTCCTGTCCCTGGAGGTTTCTAAGAACAGATTAGACAAACTGTCAGGGATGGTCTAGGAGGTTTACTTGGTCCTGACTCAGCAAGGGGGCTGGACTAGGTGACCTCTTGAGGTCCCCCTACATTTCTATGATTCTATATGTATAACTTTACTCACATGACTAGTCCCACTGACTTCAGAGGGACTAATCACATGGATGCAGGTGTTTGCAGGAATGGGAGCTTAGATTTAAGCTGCTTTGGGCAAGGTTATTTATTTAAGAGCTATGTCCCCCTAACAGCACTCTCTAAGTAATTATATTGACTTCAGAGTGAGAGGACTGAATCTACTACCATAGTGCCTCAGTATATCTGGGGCCTGAGTCTCTACTCACCCCCACCCCCACCCCGTGGACAGAGTGAGTGTGATAGGGAGGTAGAATGTTGCTATGTCAGAATGATACTCTGTGATGCCCGCTTTGCACAGGTGGAAAAGTGACTGTGTCAGGTGCAGGCATTAGGGAATCAGAGCCCATGGGACAGTGTTTGCACTGTTTCACATTAGTGTAGTAAATACAGCCCTCTACTCCCCACCATTTCCCAAACTCCCAAGATAGGGTTGCTTAATCTGCATCCCTCACGCATCATTTTTATCAGCGGAAGAGAACAAAATGTCCGAAACCTTCGGGATGATGATCTTTGTCCCATGGGAAAGTTCTAGTTTTAAATTTAAAAACTGGGGCCTTTTCTTAACCTCTGGTTAGGTTTCTCAAAAGGAACACTGCCAGGATAATCCACTTTTTAATCATCAGATTATTAAACTGGAAGAAGCTGAACACTCTTAAATTCCTCTTGCCAATGTACAAAACTTTGTGTGACCTTGTCTATTCACTGGAGCGGCTGTATTTTCTCCTCATGCTTCTCTGCCTGTACTTGTGTACACAGCTGCACTCTTAGAAGAGACAACATATATTTTCCAGCCTGAAGGAGAAAGGGTTTTTAGTGTTATGATCCCAAAATGCTTTATAGGTTGTGCGCATGGGTCACTCCCCTACCAGGAAAATGCAGCCAGTTTGATGATGGACCAGCTCTGGGCAGAGATCACTATTTGTGTCACTCAAAATCAGGGTCATCCCCTTTTTCATTCATTTGTGCTGCAACTTCCAGTAACACCTTGAAAATTGGGCTTGTAGAAAATCTTCCATTGAAATATCTTTGATGAAAATCTGGGTTTTTGGTGAAACTAGAGATGTTGTGTAAAGTGTCTATTTCCCTCCAAATTTTAGATATTTCAGCAAAAATCCAAAAAGGTTACAGTTTTCAGCAGGTATGGGGTGGATTTGTTGTTGTTTTTCCCCCCACAAAAGTTGAAATTCTGCAGAGAAAGAATCCATTTTCCAACGAGCTATATTTGCATACACAGTGTGAAACACTCCCTAGCACTTACACCGCCTATGCAGCCTCAGAGAGCCCCAGTGCCACCTCACAATGTCTGACATGACAATGTTGCCTGGCTGTGTTGAATGCTAGGATGTGATAACGTCCCTTTAACACATTTCCTGCGCTAGAAAAGGAAGTGAGTAATAACTTCTCCATTTGAATGACAGACGAAAGTTCTGTGTGGTACACAATGTAAATAACCAAGCTGGAATTTGGCCAGGGCAATATGAAAAATATGTCTAACTCTTGTCAAAAGAATGCATGGAATTTTTAAAATATTATTAAAACTAGACCCAAGGGTGGCACCCAACCATGTGCCATGCATGAAGCAATAAATTGTCCAACACTTCTGGGGCTCTGGATCTGTTAACACCCCAATAGGATCTGCCCCTCCTAATGATCCAAACCATGACTTATAACCTTTAAAGATGAATGTGCGGGACCCCACATTCCTGCACTGCCTCAGAGACAAGTGTCCTGAGTCAACCCCTTTACCTGTTGTCAAAGCCACGTGGTTGTATCCCTCCACCAGTTGCAAACTTCTCAGCTTCCATTCCAGAGGATGTAACCTGTATAGCATACAGGTAAACCTTAAAATCTGGCTACCCTCTATCACACAGGCAATTACCTAGGGCAGCCAAATTGTAAGGGTCTGGGTGCCTTTGGACTGATATGGGCAGAGGTTTGCCTGTATGCTATGCAGGTTACAGAGGTCTGCCTGAGGACTTTGTACAGGGCTCTTCATAACCTAGGGCCAGAAAATCTATAGAGTGGTATTTGTGTCTATTAGCCTAGAACAATGATCTCAGATCCTGAAAGGCATTCAGATCATGGGAGCTTTCAAGGGCATGGGTGCTCCAGACCGTAGATTTACATCTCAGCTAACAGAGGACCAGACCCTCAGCAGGTATACAGTGGTGTAACTCCATCGAAGTCAATGGAGCTGTGCAGGTTTTCAGCAGCTGGGGACGCAGCCAGGAAACTAACAGTAAAATGGCGGCTGAGACAGGGGTCCCTAAATCACTCTGTCATTGGCGGTTTTTGTGCTTCAGGGAGAGGCCGTTGAGTTGCTTGGTCCCTCACTGGCAGCTGGAAAAGTGCAGTTTGCTTGTAACTGCAGGGTCATGTGTTCACCCCCTTATACACCAGGCTGTCATAGCCCAGCCACATGGCGTTAGCCTTTCCAACGCATCTCCCCTCTAGGGAACCACAACATGAGAGCAAAATACAGCTGCTAAATCACTGGGAAATAGCACTGGGGTGAGGTATGTGTGTGTTTTCCTTCACCCCCCATGCTTTAGCTGCTTGGGATTCTGGCTGAAATATAGCAAGAGCCACATGAGAGTGAGAGGCAAGATCTCCAGCCTCATGCTATGGGGTTTTCTCACTTCACCTGGAAACAAGATGAGCCCAGACTCAAAGGGCTGGCATTGTTGGGAGCTTATGAGACAGTCTCCAGCACCAAGCCCACCACCCTTGTACCTAACATTCTCTTCTACGCATAAGAAAGAGGACGGTCTTTGAAAATGTTCCCCAAACTAAATTTGTCACTAACCCACCTCTTATTATTTAGTATTACACTAGTGCCTAGAGGTCTCAACAGAGCTTGGGGTCTCTACACATCGTATGGGACAGATAAGTTTATGGCGTCTTAGGCATTGACCACTTCCACATGGTAATGTACTCACTAGTTTGCCACTGCTATCTACTGGATGGAAATGGAACCACTTGTCTGTGCGTTAGAAGCTTGATATTGGTTACAGCTAATGGAGATTCTCTTAACTCTAGTGGTAGGGTCTTGTTCTATGGGGGGCAATCAGGAGAACTTGGGCTCGATCTCTGCTATAACCCTCAAGCAGCTGGGGTGCAGGATAGTGGCAGTTGTTACATTTCTGGCTGGTTATATCTTATTTACAATACCAGTGAAAATCCATCCGCTGGTTATTATAGTTAGCAGTATAGAACTATCATGGCCCTCGTAGATAGAGGAATAACCAATATACAGTTGTATAAATAGTTTCAATACATCAGGTATTGTTACCCTTCTTCCAGTTGGTGGCAGGTGTTAGGATCCTGTAGGTTGGCTTCCCATTGCGGGAGAAATTGGCGACACAGAATCTGCATATTTTCTTATTGTAACTTGTTTTATTTAGCCCAGGGGTCGGCAACCTTTCAGAAGTGGGGTGCTGAGTCTTCATTCATTCACTCTAATTTAAGGTTTCGCATGCCAGTAATACATTTTAATGTTCTTAGAAGGTCTCTTTCTATAAGTCTATAATATATAACTAAACTATTGTTGTATGTAAAGTAAATAAGGTTTTTAAAATGTTTAAGAAGTTTCATTTAAAATTAAATAAAATGCAGAGCCCCATGCCCAGTGGCCAGGATCCAGGCAGTGTGAGTGCCACTGAAAATCAGCTCATGTGCCGCCTTCGGCACCCATGCTATAGGTTGCCTACCCCTGATTTAGCCATACACCAGTCCTGGAACAGAGGTGGTCACAAACAACACCCAGGCACACCCCTTATTCAGAACTCCTAACCCAAATACCAAGGCCCAGTTCCTCACAAGCAACTTACCCCAACATTAACTTTCACTAGAGAGATTAAGGCTGTGAGAAATCGCCCCTGCTGTTTTCAACAGCTTCCCCAAAGAACAGACTTCATCAAGCTACTGACAATGCAACATTTCCACCAAGCCTGTACACTGCTTCTGCAAAAGGAAAAATAACTTGTAAGACCCTGGGTAACAGCACCAGCTGGTGATCTCTCCCGTAACAGTGTTATATTGTAGGTAGTAAATGTGTTAGCCCATGTTTTTTTGTGCATGCAGTCTGTATTCAGCTTTGTTTTATGTTGTCAATTCTGTACAAAGAACACAAGAGGTGTAAATTCATTCTCTGCTAGCAAAGCTGCGATGTGCTCTTTTCCACCACTAGTGAATGCGAATGGCCTGGGTTCAGATCCTGCCCCATGGCACAGGCTCACACTGCAGTTGCAATATACTGCAATATACGCTCTGTCCTGGATGAGACAGAAACAAGTTCCTCAAGCCTTGATCAGCCTGTAACTGTGTTACATACCAGCTGCTGATCAAAAAGGCGTCTCCAAGTCCCATTACCGACAGTAGCTAAGGGAGCTTCTCCTGTAGCTCAGGTAAGGAACTTTGACCATGTGCTCATGGTTTCTAACCCCCCCACTGCCACTTAGCTTTGTGGGTCAGCTAATGAGCCTGACTGCTGTTTTTGTGTATGAGACATGGATCATTATACGGTGCCACAGAAGGGGATGCTACATGGTTACAGGTGCCTGTTGGAGGAGACCTTTCTTGTTGAAGGTCATTGGGGAGGCAGTTAAGGATATTAGGTGCTTTTTGAAGATGACAAGAGAGCCCCAGGACCGCTATTCCTGAGCACAGAGTAGCTGCTACCCTAGTGCATGTGCTCACTGCACCACTAGTCTCTGGCTCACTGCATCACCTGGGACACCTGGCCTATCAAAGTGCCACTGAACCCAAGTTCTAGTGTATTCAGTAAACAGCCTGAATCCCATTGGCAGTGAGGCGGGGGAAAATACCCAGCAGGCTTATGGGATAGCCATGTTATTCTGTATCCACAAAACCAATGAGGAGTCCAGTGGCACCTTAAAGACTAACATTTATTTGGGCATAAGCTTTCATGGGTAAAAACCCCACTTCTTCAGATGCATGGAGTGAAAATTACAGATGTAGGCATAAATATACTGGCACATGAAGAGAAGGTTGTTACCCAGGGTGGACCACAAGCACCTTGACTGAATTGGCCTTGTCAACACTGGTTCTCCACTTGTAAGGTAACTCCCTTCTCTTCATGTGCCAGTATACTTATGCCTGTATCTGTAATTTTCACTCCATGCATCTGAAGAAGTGGGGTTTTTACCCAAAAAAGCTTATGCCCAAATAAATCTGTTAGTCTTTAAGGTGCCACCAGACTCCTTGTTGTTATTCCAGCAGACTTAGGTGTTTGGCTACTCCCTCTAGTCACAGCTTCCATTTCCTTAGAGATAAATGTTCTCATCTCTTCCAGAATCCAAATGCAGAGGGCTGTTTCTAAGGAAAGCCTGTGCTGCAGCTGTGTTGTAGGTGACTCAGAAGGCATTCCCTACCCAGGACATTCTTGGGGAGTTCTGACCACCAGCAGTCGCCACAGAAGCCTGAGTCATTGCCGTGGCATGGGAGGGATCAGGCCATTAGCAAGGAAGCTATCAGGCCAACCAAATATTAGGGCCGAGGCATTTATTTATTTTTAAAGTTTATAGAAGGGGAAATTTGGTTGGCCTCTTGGTAACATGCAGTGATGGGGGCTGCAATGGTTGGGAGCCTTTAAGTTCATACAGAAGGGTCCCTTGCAGCTTGAGCTTCACTCTTAGATGTGTGGTCCCTAAACAGGAACACTTGTTGGTGATCTGCAGAGAACAGGCTGGTCACCTGGTGCTAGGTCTCAGACTTGTTTCCACCTGCTACCTTGCACTAAAAGCAGCTAAAAATACTTTCCTTACCTTGCTTTTTCTACATCAGCCACTGATATGGTCACCCCAGAGATGCTACAGGCTTATGAATAGGAGTGGGAGGGGAGATGGGTCTGAGCAATCCAGAAGAGGAAGGGAAGAGTCCACCACACAAACATTTGATACATTAGAGCAGACATGAATGATATCTGAATAGAACCCCCTTTCTCTCCATCCCTCACAAAATCCCCTAGAGCAGGGTCCAGGCTCAACGTGTGCTAATAGCACGTTTCACTATATAAGTAAGTTTCACAACTGAAAAGACTCATTACACACGCCAACTAAGGTTTAAAATGTCACAACCACCAAGACATAAGGCCAGGATCTTCTACTGCTTGGTCAGATTTTTTTCAGAGCTGCTAATAATTCAGGATGGGCAGTGCCCACATCTCCAGGAAAGGGAAGGGTAAGGCAGGAAGAGAGGAAACAGAAGGACAGGCCTGAAGTGCGATCAGTTTGAGTTATATAACAGCCGCAATGAACGGTCACAAAACAATGAGTGTTAGCAGCACAAGGGCAAGCTACGATTCCCTGAGCAACAGCTCTACAGGCTGTAAACAGCCCTCAGAGCACACGACAAATACTAAAGCTTCATTAGGCTAATTAAAAAAGCGGAAATCTAACACTGTCACTGGGGCTGATGGCTAAGAAAAGTCATTTTCTCATATGGAATTAGTGAGCTACAATCTTGGCAAATCAAGGCTGGGTTTCCTTTGAGAAATTAGAGCCTGATCCAAAGCCCATCAAAGCCAATGGGAGTCTTTCCAATGGCACCATAATAACAGAGGACCCTCCTTTGCCCCTCTTCCAGAGTATTTTCCTTAGTACTGTTCTGCCCTGTGGTTTCTCAGGCCTGGTCTACACTAGGCGTTTAAATCGGTTTTAGGAGCGTAAAACCGATTTAACGCCACAACCGTCCACACTAGGAGGCACCTTATATCGATTTTAATGGCTCTTTAAATCGGTTTCTGTACTCCTGCCCGACGAGAGGAGTAGCGCTAATATCGGTATTAACATATCGGAATAGGGTTAGTGTGGCCGCAATCGACGGTATTGGCCTCCGGGAGCTATCCCACAGTGCACCACTGACCGCTCTGGACAGCATTCTCAACTCGGATGCACTGGCCAGGTAGACAGGAAAAGCCCCGCGAACTTTTGAAATTCATTTCCTGCTTCGACAGCGTGGAGAGCTCATCATCACAGGTGACCACGCACAGCTCATCAGCAAAGTTAACAATGCAGTCTCCTGAGAATCGAAAAAGAGCCCCAGCATGGACCGCTCGGGAGGTACTGGATCTGATCGCTATATGGGGAGAGGATTCAGTGCTAACAGAACTGCGTTCCAAAAGACGAAATGAAAAAGTATTTGAAAGAATTTCTAAGGCTATGACGGCTAAAGGCCACAGCAGGGATTCCGTGCAGTGCAGAGTGAAAGTTAAGGAGCTCAGACAAGCCTACCAGAAAACCAAAGAAGCAAACGGAAGGTCCGGGGCAGGTCGAAAAACATGCCGCTTCTATGATGAGCTGCATGCAATTTTAGGGGGCTGCGCCACAAGTACCCCACCCCTGACCGTGGATTCCGAGGTGGGGGTTGTAATCTCTGCCATGTCTGAGGATTATGCAGACGGGGAAGATGAAGAGGAAGAAGAAGAGGAAGACCTCGCAGAGAGCACACAGCACTCCGTGACCCCCAGCAGCCAGGAGCTTTTTATCACCCTGACGGAATTACCCTGCTCCCAGCCCTCACAAGCAACTATTCCAGAGAATGACGCCCTGGAAGGGAGCTCTGGTGAGTGTACCTTTGCAAATAGCAAACAGTGTTTTTTAAGCAAGCCTTTTTTAATGATTGATTTGCCCTGAGGACTTGGGATGCATTCGCAGACAGTATAGTTACTTAGAAAAGTTTGTTAACATGTCCGGGGATTGAGAGGAAATCCTCCAGGGACATCTCGATGAAGCGCTCCTGTAGGTACTCCAGAAGCCTTTGCAGAAGGTTTCTGGGCAAGGCATCCTTGTTCCGCCCACCATGGTAGGACACTTTACCATGCCATGCATGTAGCAAGTAATCAGGTATCATTGCGTGGCAAAGCATAGCAGCGTATGGTCCCGGTGACTGCTGGCATTCAAGAAGCATCCGCTCTTTATCTTGTTCTGTTATCCTCAGCAAAGTGATATCGTTCAGGATAACCTGGTTAAAAATCAGGAATTTAAGTAAGGGGGGTGGCCATTTTTCTACTGGGTTCGTGGAATGCAGCAGCTTAAAAAAAACACTTTCCTGCACGTAGCGAAGCGGGGGGAGGGGAGGAGTGAAATGCCGATGATCTTTTCTGTTTGGTCACCGGCGAGGCGATCTTCCCCAAGCTACCGGACAAGCAGTGGGTGGGGGGGAGGGGGAAGGTTGTTGATTAGCAGGGAGCTAGCGTGGTATTAGCCATGCGTTGGGGGGGGAGGGGTAAATCACTGAGACAGTGGCTTACCATGGCCGCATGCAAGCTGAATCCTGATGCCTGGACCTGTGTCTGAGATCTGTAACCCCAGAGATGCAAGCAGTCACTATTAAGATGAAAAATGCGACCTTGTAGGGAAATCACATGTGCTATGTAAGGTGAATAGTGCTTTTCACTGTGAAAGAGTATAACCATTGTTCTGTAAAATGTATCTTTCTAAATATTTATCTCCCTCATGCAGCTGCAAATTTTTCAAGCGTCCCTCCTCCATCCCAAAGGCTAGCACAGATAAGGCGGAGGAAAAAGAAGACGCGAGATGAGATGTTCTCGGATATTATGGAAGTTACACGCAATGAAAGAGCTCATCTGAATGAGTGGAAGGACGTGGTTTCAAATTACAGGAAAGAGGCCAGTGAACGTGAGGACAGGAGGGATGAACGTGAGGACAGGAGGGACAACCGAGATGAGAGGTGGCGGCAGGAAGACCGGCAGGAAAATCAGCGGTGGCGGCAGGAAGATCAGCGGTGGCGGGATGCAACTCTGGGGCTGCTGCGTGATCAAACTGACATGCTCCGGCGTCTTGTGGAGCTTCAGGAACGGCAGCAGGATCACAGAGTGCCGCTGCAGCCCCTGTATAACCACCCTCCCCCCTCACCATGTTCCTTAGCCTCCTCACCCAGACGTGTAAGAACGCGTGGGGGGAGGCTCCGTGCACCCGCCCACTCCACCCCCGTGGACAGCCAAACCAGAAGGATGCCGTTACTCTGAATTTTTTTTTAATGGCCTTCTCCATCCCTCCTTTCCTCCTCCCAAAGCACACCCTTACTTCTCTCCCTCTTTTTATAATGAATCAATAAAGAATTCATGCTTTTTAAATGAGAGTGACTTTATTTGCATAAGTAAGCTGTACTCGAAGGGGGAGGGGGAGTTGCTTACAGGGACTGAGTCAATCAAGGGGGTTGGGTGTTCATCAACAAACACAGCAGTCACACTGTACCCTGGCCATTGATGAAGCTCGTTTTCAAAGCTTCTCTGATGCGCACCGCTTCCTGGTGTGCTCTTCTAATCTCCCTGGTGTCTGGCTGCGCGTAATCAGCGGCCAGGTGATTTGCCTCAGCCTCCCACCCCGCCATAAAGGTCTCCCCCTTACTCTCACAGAGATTGTGGAGAATACAGCAAGCAGCAATAACATAGGGGACATTGGTTTGGCTGAGGTCTGAGCGAGTCAGTAATGTGCGCCAGCGCGCCTTTAAACGGCCAAATGCACATTCCACCACCATTCTGCACTTGCTCAGCCTGTAATTGAACAGATCCTGACCACTGTCCAGGCTGCCTGTGTATGGCTTCATGAGCCATGGCATCAAGGGGTAGGCTGGGTCCCCCAGGATAACGACAGGCATTTCAACATCCCCAACTGTTATTTTCTGGTCTGGGAAGTAAGTCCCTTGCTGCAGCCGTTTAAACAGAGTAGTGCTTCTGAATACGCGAGCGTCATGAACCCTCCCTGGCCATCCCGCGTGGATGTTTGTGAAACGTCCCTTGTGATCCACCAGTGCTTGCAGCACCATTGAAAAGTACCCCTTCCGGTTTACGTACTGGGTGCCCTGGTGCTGCGGTGCCAAGATAGCGATATGGGTTCCATCTATCGCCCCCCCACAGTTAGGGAATTCCATTGCAGCAAAGCCATCCACTATGGCCTGCACGTTTCCCAGAGTCACAACCTTTCGTAGCAGCAGCTTAGTGATTGCTTTGGCTACTTGCATCACAGCAGCCCCCACAGTAGATTTTCCAACTCCAAATTGATTCCCGACTGACCGGTAGCTGTCTGGCGTTGCAAGCTTCCACAGGGCTATCGCCACTCGCTTCTCTACTGTGAGGGCTGCTCTCATCTTGGTATTATGGCGTTTCAGGGCAGGGGCAAGCAAGTCACAAAGTTCCATGAAAGTGCCCTTACGCATGCGAAAGTTTCGCAGCCACTGGGAATCGTCCCACACCTGCAACACAATGCGGTCCCACCAGTCAGTGCTTGTTTCCCGGGCCCAAAATCGGCGTTCAATGGATAGAATCTGCCCCATTACCATCAGGATCTCCAAAGCGCTGGGGCCCGCGGTTTGAGATAATTCTGTGTCCACGTCCTCATCACTGTCATCGCCGCGCTGCCGTATCCGCCTCTTACTCGCCTCGGTTCGAAGGTCCTGGTTCAGCATATACTGCACGAGAGTGCGCGAGGTGTTTAAAACATCCACGATTGCGGTATGGAGCTGAGCAGGGTCCATGCTTGCTGTGCTATGGCGTCTGCACGGTTCACCAAGCAAAAAAGGCGCGAAACAGTTGTCTGCCGCTGTCAGGGAGGGAGGGAGGGGTGAGGCTGTACCCAGAACCACCCGCGAAAATGATTTTTGCCCCATCAGGCACTGGGATCTCAACCCGGAAATGCCAAGGGGCGGGGGAGGCTGCGGGAACTATGGGATAGCTACGGGATAGCTACCCACAGTGCAACGCTCCAGAAATCGACGCTAGCCTCGGACCATGGACGCACACCACCGATTTAATGTGTTTAGTGTGGCCGCGTGCACTCGATTTTATAAAATCTGTTTTACAAAACCGGTTTATGCAAATTCGGAATAGTCCCGTAGTGTAGACGTACCCTCAGTGACACTCTTTTGATGGCAGCCAATCCACCCTTTATCGTGTACCGTGGGCCTGGCAGGATGTGCCTTGGAGAGATTGAGGGAGACGTCTGCATTACTGTTTAGGAATATCATCTACACCTCAGTGTATGTGTTTAATATTATCCCGCCTGACTGCACAGAGCTAAATCCAAGGAGGTTGCTAAGGGGAAACAAAACAAAGATCAGGTATCAGGCTTCAAAATAAACTATGATACATCTGAAATTTTAGGACTTAATATTCCCCCAAAGGATAGATCAGCTACATACATTTAAATGGGTAAAGGGAATCTTTAAAATATTTAGGAAAAAACTACTGTGGTGACACATGAAAAGCTTTTAAAGGCAAATTATCCTCCAATATGAAATAAAATAATAAAGATTTTGAAGGAACAGAACAAATATGAAATTTCTTGGCTAAGCACGGTATCCTAGGGGAAGACGAATGGCCTTCCAAAGTTGTTATTTTTATTTCAGTGCATTTCTGTTGGCATCCCTGACGTGACATTAAAAACATGGCAGGATGCACTAGTAAAATTCAGATGGAAACATAAAAGACAAAGGGTGAGTTCAAAACTTGTGTGTCACCCTACAAATCAGCTTGCCCTGATTTGGCTTGTTATTATTATACATCACATTTAAAAGATGTGATTGTGACAGATATTCCAACCACAGGCTGTATCTTTGGGGGCACATAATGTATTATGGTTATGTACCACAGGGGGCAGGCTGAGTTCTGGATTTAGCTATGTTTGGTCAATTTTCCAAAAGTGATTTAGGAGCCTAAGAGACATTTTCAAAAGTGACTTCATCTTTGTCCACACACAAACGTTGTGCCGTTTTAGTGCTTAAGGTGTTACAACCCACCCCCATAGTGTGGACTCAGTTATATCAGGATAAAGGTTTCAAACCAGCAGAATTTAGTCCTGTAAAGGAAGGGGAACAGCTGTAGTGGTATAAGCGCCCTTATCCCAGGGTAATTGCGACCACACCAGGGGTTCTACTGATTTGTGTATACTAGTAACGAGCTCCCCTCCTGCCCCCACAACCGATGGAGTTATTGTGATACGAAACCAGTGTGCAGCGCAGACCTGAGGCACTTAGGAGCCTAAGTCTCATTGAATGGAAAGGGGGCTTATGCGCCAAAATCTCTTTTGTAAAATGGGGCTGCCATCTAAGTGCTCTCGAAAATGTTCCCTGTTGTTTCATCCCTTCCCCTAAGAGACTGAGCTACACCTGTGAGATCCGACCCTTCCCATGAAACCATTCCTGACTTGGAAATACAGGAACACACAAGCGCCTGATCCTTTGATAAACCTGCTGGGGCAATGTCAGACACAAGTAGCAAATTCTGACACTACCCACGGACTACCACTGAAGGTAGCACATTATGACAAGGCTGCACAAAAGAGCGTCCTTATAGGCCAGTGACTGTTCATGGTAGCAAAACGTGTCGGTAGCAGTTGCAGTGACACAACTGCAACACAGCAAGCAACTTCTCTACACCAGGGTCAGACAATGCTGCTGAACTAGCAGCAACCAGCCTGGGGCCCTGTCCACCAGGGGTGGAGTGAAATGCCACTTGTTTGTTTACTGCTCCTGCTTCACTGATACCTGAAGCAGGGCACAAGGGCCTTAGTGCTGGGTGTGCTCTATAGGGATAGCAACTAGAGCTATTCAGGAATCAGGAGGTGACCCCCTCCTGAGCTATTCAGGAACTGCACCCAGCAAGTGACAGACAGGCTTCTTCCCAGGATGGCTGCAATATAGCCTCAGGCATGAAAGGGTTGCAGAGCTCTCTGAATTTGCCACAGGTCCTAACCCTCTGGAGTTTGGCAGCCTGGCATCAACAGGAGCTAGATCCAACCCTTAAAGTCCCAGGCTAGCTACAATCCCAGGCTGAATTTCCCCAGAGTTCAGAGGTTTGCTCAATCAGGGGCTTGAGTTTGGGCAGGTCTGTGCTATCCTCCAAACTTCACCAGCAGGAGAATCCATGTGCATTGAGCAAAGAAGAAAGCTAGTGTCAACTACTCCAGTGTCACCTTCTCGGCTGGCTTTAGTTGAAAGATTAACAACAGATGTTAGGGCCATAACAGGTCCATGTTCCTACCTAGAAGGCAGGAAAAAAGGTTTCATTATAACCTTAGATCAAAATGCCACGAGGCCTACACCTCCCTTCAAAAAACACAAGTGCAAAAGCCAGGTAGAACCAATGCTGTTTGGGTTGACGCTGGGGTTTGAACCAAGCACCTTCAGAGCTATAAGCATTCACTACTTGAACTAAAGCAGTGGTTTTCAAACTGTGGGTCGCAACTCAGTACTGGGTTGCAGAATGAAAAGCACTGGGGCGTGGCGGCTCTGGTCAGCACTGCCGATCGGGCTGTTAAAAGTCCCATTGGCGGTGCTGCCTGGCTAAGGCTAGACCCTACCTGTTCTGACACCGCGCTGCTCCCCGGAAGCGGCCAGCAGCAGGTCTGGCTCCCCGGTGGTGGTGGTGGGGCCAACGGGCTCTCTGCACTGCCTCCACCCTGAGCACTGGTTCCACACTCCCATTGGCCTGCGGGGTGCAGTGCAGTCCGCAGTGCCAGGACAGACAGGAAGCCTGCCTTAGTACCCCCATTGCACCACTGACTGGGAGCTGCCCGAGAGAAGCCCACGCCCCAGCCCCGTGACCCAATCCCTTGTCCCAGCCCTGAGCCCTCCCCCCAAACCCGGAGCCCCTTCCTGCACCCCAAACCCCTCATCCTCAGCCTCACCTCAGAGCCTGCACCTCCAGCCCAGAGCCCTGACCCCCTCCTTCACCCCAGCCCCCTGTCCCAGCCCAGAACCCACTCCCACACCCTGAACCCCTCATCCCTAGCTCCGTTGGGTCGCGGGCAGCAACAATTTTCTTCAACTGGGTCGCCAAAAAAAGAGTTTGAAAACTACTGAACTAAAGGCCTACCTCCCTAGACTCAGACACCTTTTAAGTGGAGCAGCCACTAGAAGGAGACAAAGAGCCACACTCTCCTAGCACAGGTTACATAGTTGAGTAACTCTGATTAGTCAGTCTGCTGCCAAAGGCCAAGCAAACGTCGCCTTTAAGACACACCAACACTCCCAGTGCTGTTTCCAAGTTTAAAATAATCATCTCTTTTTTACACAGCTGGACATTGCTTTAGCTTATTTAAAACGGAGTGTTAGAGGTGCCCTCCATTCACCTGTGTGTGACACAAAACGAACAAGCAAAGGGGAGAACCAATTTCTGTGCAGCCAATACAACGTCTCAAGCAGTATGTCCCTGGAGTTGGGGGGGGGGGGAGGGGAATGCTGCAGTTGTATGAGAGCATAGGGATAGAGGTGGGGAGGGAGATTAGAATTATTCTGTTGCAACAATCTTGCTTCATTTTAACATCTGGATGTTCCCTCTTGGGACAAGCTTGCACCTTCCTGAGTCCCTGTCATGTGCAGCCCCCACATGCTCCTGAGGGATGCTCTTTACTTCGTCACATGCAGCATCCCTTCCTCTTGTGGTACTCTTCCAGGTGCAGGGCACTTTCCCTCTGCTTGTCCTCTTGAGCTGTCAGCAGCCTGGAATGATCAACACATTAGCAGTTCAAGAACACAGCAGTCTGATATTGCCTGCTTCCTGGTCCCCATCAGGCAAGAATAAACTAGATGTTGAAGAGTGAAGGGAAATAGTGACAGCTGGGCTTCTTTTGGAGTTGGGCTACATAAAAGACAGACAGACAATACTGGTGAGAAACTCCAAATCGATGCAGAGGAGGAAGTAGCACCTACTAGAGGAGGCAGTGTGTCATAGTGGGTAGGGCACTGGCCTACGACTCAAAAGATGTGGGATCTATTGCTGGCTCTGCCACTAGCCTACTGGATGACCTTGGACAAGTAATGTGCCTCAGTTTTCCCATCTGTAAAATGGGAATGCTGCATCCTTTGTAAAGCACTTTGAGCTCTACTGATGAAAAGCACCCTATAAGAACTAGGTGGTAATATTACACTACATTAGAAACACAGCTTAATAAACTAACAACTACTAGAGTGGGTCAAAAATTGTAAAAAGATGTTACAAACTTTTGTGTTTCAAAGAGAAATTATTTTTCTTTGTTTCCCCAAAAAATGTTTGTGAATTTTTTGAAACAATTTAAAAATGAATTTTTTTCAGATTTGACATTTTTTGTTTCCCTGCCCTTTTCCCATTTGGCCACTAAAAAAGAAATATGAAAAAAGCAGAAGAAAGGGAGGAGAAAGGAAAAAATGAAAACTGAAAATTAAAATTGTCCAGTTTCCATAGAAAAACCCAGAAATTTAATTTGGGGATTTTTTTAAAAGGTCTTTTTTCCCCACAAAAACAAAACAAAAGTGGTCCAAACATTTTGACCAGCTCTGATCTTTCCTTAGGATGTGACAGTGTCCAAACAAGGTGCTTTCCACACACAGGGGAAGACAACAACCAGTCCCATGGCATGTTAACGCCTCAGCCTGTTGAGTCACCAAAAACAATGTGCTACTCCAGCTTCTCATTTGAGACCAAGTTCTATCTCAGATGAACTCCCCTTCTCCTTGCCTGTACCTGAGAGAGATTGTAGCAGCTTGGCCATGGCTGAAAAAGGTACCAGGGTGATGCTGTTCCGCTCCACTCACCTTGCCATATGCAACATGGGCTCCAGGATGTTATAGCCAGTCATAGCGCTGCACTCATAGAAGACAGCCTTGTATTCCTGCAGGAAAGGAGAGTGAGAAGATAACTTCTGCTGCTGTCAACCCCCACCACCCATCACACCTAGTCTTTCTCTCTCTCTCTCTCACACACTCTCACACACACACACACACACACACACACACACACACACACACACACACACACACACACACACACACACACACACACACACACACACACACAGAGGTCTGGTTGGGGCCCTGGCATCAAGAGTGTGTCAAAGCTCCAGCAGCCCAGGGGAGCACTGGGTTGGGTCTTTTAGCTGCTGGAAGGACAGGGGGAAATGCCCCCTCACTGGCCTGTGTGTGCTGCCATGTAGTGGAACCTGGGAGAGACAAGACCCTGGTCAGGTGCAATCTGGAGCACCTCCTGCTCCACTACACAATTCAATGCAGCAAGGCCCAGTGCAGGAGTCTTTTCGGCTAAGGGGAGGCAGGGACCACTAGACATTGAAACCAGGAAAATAAATTCTCATTTCATAATCAACCAGTGCATTCCTGGCAAAACTAGGGTATGCCAAGAGCGTGGAGCCTGGACTGGCAGACTTGCTAGATCCCTGGTTAAATGGTCACTATTTCAAAGGAATGCTGTGGGCTACACCCTCAGCTTGAGGGGTCAAATTCACTTTAAGGATGCACCGAGCCCAAGCACAAAGAGTTCTTCCAGAGTCAGGGTCCATCACAAGCTGGCCACTTGATATTATTATTAAGGCTAAGATTTCATCACGGATATTTTTAGTAAAAGTCATGGACAGATCACGGGCTATAAAGAAAAATTCATGGAAGCCCATGACCTGTCCCTGACTTTTACTAAAAATATCTGTGACAAAATGGGGAGCCCAGCTGAGGGGTCCCCACACCGCCTGCAGAGGTTGGGCAGTTGTGGGGGCAGCTTCGAGCTCTGGGGGCTCCCACTGCCTATGCAGGCTCGGAGCTTCAGGGTCCCCGGCTCAGAGTTCTGGGGTACCCCCACCACCCATGGCAGCCGGGAGCTCTGAAGGACGCCCGCTGCCTGCGGCGACCAGGAGCTGCGGCCCCACCTCCCGTGGCAGCTGGAAACCCCCACAGCTTCTGACCGACAGGGCTGAATTCATGGAGGTTGGCAGAAGTCACAGATTCCATGACTTCCATGACCTCAGTGAAAAAAATCGTTGTCTTAATTATCATTTAAGGATTTTACCCTGCACCACTGAAGTCAAGGGAAGTTTGGCTGTTGATTCCAGGGGGTGCAGAACCATACTCTGCAATAGCTGTGAGCATAGGAGAGTTCCCTCCCATTTCCTAAATATGGCAGGAAGCAAGCAAACCAGACCAGAGCGAAATCTACAAAACCTTTGGAGCAGGGAGTAGCATACAGAGCCGCACCTTTGCCAGCCTTTCCCCCTCCGTCTTGGGCACGTGCTGGGTCTCTCTCTCTGCTGCATCCATTTTGTTTCCAAGCAGAAAGATCATGGCTCCATCCTCAATCCCTTCCTGTAGGGTAGACAGAGCAAGGCTCCCATGAGAACTGTCTGGAAGACAGGAATATCTCGGGGCTGGATACTGCTCCTGCCAACATGAATAGAAGCCTTGCTGTTGACTTCCGTGAAAGCAGGAGCAAACCCCGTGGGACCTGCCAGCGTGCCAAGAGATTTCGTTTATTTAGGAATTGTTCTGCAAGCTCTTCAAGTGACACTGGGAAAGGAAGTGAAACTATGGGAATGTGCTGATTCCAAGTGGTCGATTTATCAAACCTTAATGCCAGGGTTTCAGTGAGTGGGCCAGGGAGGAGATGGGATTTTAATGTGGGGAGGAGGAGTTGTATTTAGCTTCACTGGCTTTTTAAAAGAAAGAAAGAAATCTGCCCAATGAGAATTTAAAAGTCCTGCCAGTTTTTCCTGTAGAGCCTGAATTTCCTTGGTCTGGAGCCATTCAGCTTGATGCCTGCTGAACCCAGCCATCCTTAACTGAAAATCCACAGGCTAAACAGGGTAAGCAAATGTAAGCCCTCACATCGCATTTTAGTAGCAGCTGTCATTCAGGGGTCACATCTGAAGTCCCTTATTTAGGTAAAACCCCCCTATAACTTCACTGGAAGTCAACTTGAATAAGAACTTCAGCATTTGACCCTGGATCATCTCCGAACTTAAGTATTCTACTCTGCACCATCCACAACATTTGAACTGCTGAGGCTTAGAGTCAGGTGAAAAATATGGGCCAAATTCTCAGACGTGACTAGAGATTTTAGATGCCTCAATTTTTGGGTGCCCACAGTGGCCTGATTTTCAGAGGGCAGGTACTCAGCACATTCTGAAAATTAGGCCCCTTTCAGGTTTCAAGTTGGA
This sequence comes from Mauremys mutica, assembly GCF_020497125.1. Classification (NCBI taxonomy): domain Eukaryota; kingdom Metazoa; phylum Chordata; order Testudines; family Geoemydidae; genus Mauremys; species Mauremys mutica. The sequence continues at coordinate 111,682,013 of NC_059075.1, forward strand.
TTAAAAAAAAAAAAAGCACCTGAAATCACTAGACATTTTTTAAAATCTTGGCCTTGAATCCTTAAAATTCCTTGGGGAAAAATGACCAAACTATTTCTAATGGGTATGCACAAACTTGCTGACATTATTAATAAAACTAACTAAGCAGATTTATTTAAACCTTGGCTTGATTTTTATGTCTCAGCGTGATCTACAAAACAAGCAAAGTTTGACATTCTCAGCTTCTGCTTTGCATCACCCATAGACAAAATATCTACTCAGAACATATAGGGAAAGTATTCACCCCTTTCCTCTCCCCACAACTCAAATATATCTGAAATGATTTTGCTTTCAAACTTTCAAACACACACAAAAAAACCTCTTGCAAATCAATTGAGATTTTTGCAGAATAATGTCACTCCAAAATAATATGTTTGTGAAAGTTACAACAAACTGGAAAAGGGGTTGGAAGAGAATTTGTTTATTATTAGTGTTACAATAATGCATAGAGGCTCTAAATTGAGGTCAGGTCTTCATTGTGTTAGGTGCTGCACATACACATAGGAGGAGACAGTCTCTGTCTCAAAGGGCTTTTGATCAAAACAGACCATTATCATGTCTTTGCTCTCTGCACAATGGTAAGAATATTAGGAAACAGCTGAGTTCCAAATAATCAGGTTTACTAAATATATACAAACATGCTACACTTAGCTACATAAATACACTGTTGCTATGCTAGGTTTTGGTGACTTCTGCAACAGAAGACAAAGAGGCCCACTAGTGGCTTCCAAATAACTGAACAGAATACTACCCAATTCCTATCTACTACAATCACCCAAACTAAATCTTGGCTATCTATGATGTCTGCTATTATGGTTAGTACTGTTTGAGTACCCTACAGACCATAGGACCTTCCAGGCCTTTACTAGCATACAACATGGCTGCTTCAAATGGCCCCCTTTCTAGAGCAGGTCCATGCAGGGTCATTACAGTAAAAGGAGAATCTTGAGCAATGCCAGCATGTCAAAAACAAGCCCAAACGTGTCTCGCTCTTACCTGGATGCTACTCATCCAGTTCCGCACTGCCACAAAGGAGCACTCATCAGTGATGTCATACATCACAAAGATACCATCCACCTTCCGGAAATACTGTTTGGTGATGCTCCGAAACCTGAAGTCAAATGAAACCGAAGACACTTCCAGCATCTATTCAGCCGTTAACAAGCAAACAAACTATCCCTTTCTTAACATGGATCCTCTTTGCAGGGCCTGGTGGCAGCTGCAGGAGGCTCAGTCTTTCAGCCAGCTGTGATTCCCATTAACAAACAGAGGCGATGAAGGCAGGTGTCTCGGACTCTTGAGATTCCATCTCCATGGAGGGGCCCAAGGGAGCAGTGAATCAAGGAGTAAACTACCATCTGTCCAGAAGCATGGTGTTTAGGAAGCAGGAAGGAAAACCATGCCTGGGTTAGGCGGAAGAGGACTGTGAGGAGAGTCCATTTGGATGTGATCAGGGAAGAAGATGAAGGATTTGTCATGGGGAAATCTGGGGCTGGAGGCAGGGAAATCTCTGCAGCATGACGTTTTGGTGGATCTGTAACTTGGACCTTTTCTACACTGGGATTTCAGCCACTGGTTTAGCTACACCAGAGCAAACAGCATTGACCCAGAATAAACCATGTCTATATGAGGACTCTCAGCAATGCAGCCACACCAGGAACAAAGCCTTCATCTTATTTCTGCCCAGTTTGCAAGTGTCTCATACAAAGCAGCCACCTCATGGATGACTTAGCAGATAGATTTGAGTTCCAGGAGAAAGTCCAGCAGCTTGGGTAAGTATGTATTTTGGGGAACATACATTCTAGTTCAGGCACATTGTTCACCGAGTTAAACGCAGTAGAGATAGCAAGATCTCCACATATCAGTGCTTTATTAGAAGGACACTTTAGGACGCAGGCTGACAAGTAAGTCCATTCTCTTGGATAAAGGCTAGAAGAACATGCAGCAGGAAGTGATGTTTCTAAACTAAATAACTCTGCTTCCCTTGGAGCATATTCTCTTCTATGGCCTATGGGGGGCGCTGTTTACCCTAAGAGCTGGCATCAGGAAAACTCTCCATTTGAGAGAGCCAATAGTGTCTCTGGAGTTCCAGCAACACCTTTGACACTGTAGAGCACACTAGACAGTGGAGTGATGACCACATGTAGTGGTTATTTGCTTCTATGGGCCAAAAGAGATCATCAAAAAGCTCTCCCAGATGTGGAGGAGTGTGTCCCCCTTGCTGACACCAAGCATTGTCTGGGTGCTGCCAGTTAGGAGCTGTTACATCAATATTTTCAGAGCTAAGGAAGATTTTTGCACCATTCCAAGGTCCTGATTCAGGAAAGCAGTAAAGCCACGTGCTTACTTATAAGCACATGCTTAAGTCCCATTGATTTCAAAGGAATTTACACACATGCTCGAGTGCTCGCCTGAGGAAAGATGATTTCCTGAAGTGGGGTCCCCGAGTGATTCAAGGAAAGCATGTTACAACTAGGTTAGAAACAATTATCACCTGACAGCTCTGCCTTGGCATAAATATGGCTACAAGAACTTGTTTAAATGGAAATTTTGCTTCTTTACATGTGTCTGATTTGGGGCAGTCTCTATTTATAATAACCAAGTATATGGCACTTCTGGACTGCAAAATCTGATTGGCTGAGATGGGGCTTGTATCATTGTTAGTGGCCAGCATAGGGTCACACCACCCCTGTGACTCAACCTCATCATGAGATAGGTCTGACAGTGCAGCATATTTAGAGAAAAAAATGCACAGTGTTTGAGACAATCAGTGCGCCACACTCCATGAAATTAAATGGCCCCCATAAAGTGGTAAACTCAGATTTGAAAACACACCATAATTAAACAGGAGTAGCACATAGTAAATAAATGTAGTTCACTCTAACACAGTGTAGTTCTTTGTCCCCTGTAGTGGCTAGACCACAGGAGAGGTTTATCATTGTGTTACTGGCTCTAAGCTAAAAAAGCTAATGCTTTATCTTAAGAAGTAGAGGTTGGTGCTTTTAAATCCAGAGGTCCTAAATTCAATCCCAGCCAGGGCCATTGTTATATAAAATTATTCCCCAACATTCCTGGAAGCATCAGGAGCTGTTTTGAGTGCCACCTGCCCTGTTGTTTTTTAGGAGCACATCAACTTAGGTAGGAGAACTTTGAGGCCCAGAGCAAGTTTGTATCCTGGTGCTAATGATGCATGATGTTTGTATCCTGATGCTAATGACGAGGCTGGCCACAACCTTAAATATGTGGACAAGTACTCCAGGTGTATTGAAATTCACACCCTTCCCATGACACTCGGAATCATCCCCTCCACAACCTGCTTGGGATCCACAGATCCTATAGATCTCCTGCATGGAATTGTGATACAGACACTGATGACAGAACCTTCTGGTGCCAGCTAACAATCCCTATAAGGTTAAAATGAACATCACATTCCTTGGGACCTGATACAGGTCTGCTCTGTCTTCCCACACCCTGCCCACAAGCTCAGTAGCCACTCTCAGCACTTACTGTTACGTGACAGGCAGCATGAAATCCTAGCATGGAACCCAAATGCTTCATTTACCTCTCCTGGCCCGCTGTGTCCCACAGCTGCAAGGCCACCTGGGTGTTATCCACCATTAAACTCTTCACCTGGTAATCAATACCTGTAGGGGAGGCAACAGCACATGGTGATTGCAGGATGGGGCAGTGGAAAACAGGGAAATGAGGCCTATAGAAAGGATCAGTTGAATTACTTCAGTGAAACAAAATTGTAGGGGCAGGGACTCTGACTTCCTCTGTGTTGGGGAGGGGCCCAGCTCATTTTGGGAGCTCCTGCAGTCTAAAGAAATAACATTACAGAGAAGACACCAATCCTTCCCAACGCTCTCTTTTCCCCAGAAATAGGTCAGACAGCTCCCTGGATAATTCAGAGATCAACAACCCATCTTCTGAAGATCTTTAAGGTGTCTCAGGTTGGGCATCCCAGAATCACTAATCCTTTTTGAAAAAGCTTGGCCATTATATCTCAGTGTCGACAACATGTTCAGTGCTGTGTGGAACATACAGGAGAGAGAAATTATCCACTCTGCTAATGCTGAAGGAGATGGTTCTTATGGGTAACTCTGCACTGCCATGGATCAGAGATACAACAGTGGGATAATTTCAAGCTTCCTTTTTTGACGTGTCATTCTGTCCCTCATTTCCCAGGCCAGAGGCTCACACTGCTGTGACCTGGCAGCACAGGGGAGCCCTTTCACTTACCAATGGTTGCACTGATCTCAGCCAAGAACCTGTCATAACAAAAGCGATGGATGAAGGAGCTCTTGCCTACGCCAGAGTTGCCCACAAACACCACTTTGAAGAGACGTTCTGGGGAAGAGCTGACTGGTTCAGGTGCCTGAATTTGGGGAAAAGAGGGTAGGAAGAGAAGAGGAGAAGAGAGTTTATAGAAACCAAGGTCTGAGTTGTGCTTTATGAGCCAGAACTACAGCTGGTGTAGACCAATGGAGCCGGGAGGTGGGTGGTAAGGTTTACAAAAGCTCAATCTCCACAAGATTCACCCATCTTTCCCCATCCCCCCACCCCCTGGTAGCACGTGAAGGAAAAGAAAGAGCCCTAAATGATTAGACTTACCATGGTTTCAGTGCCAATGGGCTGCTCTCTGGGGGACAATGGGGCATCATCATCCAATTCATCTGCTGTTTGCCTCCAGTTGACATCACCCTTCGGAGCCATCTTTGGGTGTCTGCCAGCCCCTGTCATTTGCTGCTGCTCTCGCTCGCAACTTGAGGTGTGGCCCTCTCCAAAGCTCATTCTGCTTGCTTTCCCCTTCTTCAGTGCCGTGGTGGTGGCCAGGAAGTATTTACAGTTCTTCTTGTTGGGCTCTTCCACAGTTATGTCCTCCAGGAAAGTGAGAGGAAGATCCCCAGGAACCAGCTGTCTGCCAAGACCCATATGTGCCCCAGAGATGGGATGGGATGAGGGGGGCCAGAAATGATCAATGTGACCAAGTTAGAGCGCACAGAATACTGACTGGGACACACACACTAAGACACAAGACCAACAGTGCCCCCTAGGGGAGGAGGGAGGTGAGAGGCCATAGCACACACCTCCCAGTTCTGCAAACACTTATGCACATGTTTAAGTGTTTGCAAGATTGGGGTCTGAGACTGTGGATCTTACCCACATGTTATATAGGTTCAAGGCCTCTTAATGGAGCAAAACTAAAAGGAAACTCAGAGATGGTGGCACCAGCAGGGGTACGGACAGGCTGACCAAGCGTCCATTTCAAACAGCTTCTTATGGCAACTGTCTGTGTTGTAATTAGAGTGGCTCAAAAAAAGAGGGTTCAAGGTGGGGGAGGGGACTCTGGGCTGGGGTATGGGGTTGAGGTGCAGGGGGGTGGGCTCTGGGGTGTGGGAGAGGGTCAGGGCTCTGGGCTGGGAATGAGGGTTCAGGGTGGGGGAGGGGGCTCTGGGCTGGGGCAGGGGGTGAGGTGCAGGGGGTGTGGGCACTGGGGTGGGGCTGGGAATGAGGGGGCTCTGGGCTGGGGCAGGGGGTGAGGGCTCTGGGGTGGGGGTGTGGGCACTGGGGTGGGGCTGGGAATGAGGGGGCTCTGGGCTGGGGCAGGGGGTGAGGGCTCTGGGGTGGGGGTGTGGGCACTGGGGTGGGGCTGGGAATGAGGGGGCTCTGGGCTGGGGCAGGGGGTGAGGGCTCTGGGGTGGGGGTGTGGGCACTGGGGTGGGGCTGGGAATGAGGGGGCTCTGGGCTGGGGCAGGGGGTTGGGACACAGGCTTACCTTGGGTGTCAGTGCTGCAGAGCCAAGGCAGGCTGCCTGCCTGTCCTGGGGCACCGTGCTGTGCCCTGGAAGCGGCCAGCAGGTCCGGCTCCTAGGAGGGGCGTGTGGGGAGGCAGGAGGCTCCGCAGCATGCGCTGCTCTCACCTGCAGACACTGCCCCCCCAGCTCCCATTGGCCAGTGCTTGGGGCAGGGGCAGCGTGTGGAGCCCCATGGCCCCCCCACCTAGGAGCCAGATCTGCTGTCTGCTTCTGGGGCGCAGCGCGGTGCCCCAGGACAGGTAGGGACTAGCCTGCCTTAGCCCTGCAGCATCGCCAACCGGACTTTTAACAGCCTGGTTGGTGGTGCTGATGGGAGCCGCCAGGGTCCCTTTTCGACCAGGTGTTCTGCTCACCCTACTTCACAGAAGAGTTTTCATCCATGCCAAGGCAAACCACCACCTCAGGTGGAGTGGAGCAGTTGCAAGTTTACAGGCTCTCCTGAGGTTACAGCAATTCTTAAGTAACATGCTCGACAGCAGGAATGGGAACAGGATGATCAAGCACCCCGCCCCCCTTCCCCACACCACCCCAATCTCCAAGCCTCTGCCCTGCTAAGCCCTTTAGATCATCACACGCCAGCAACTGTGGGCTGGATCTCCAAAGGAACAGCTCTTGAGAGGAATGGGAGGACAATATCACCAGGCCCATCTGGTCCAATTGGGCAGAATCTCGGCAAGAGGCTCAGGGAGCCTCTCCAGCTTGTTCAAATTCCCAGCAGGTGATTTGCTCAGAATTTGTAAGCCAGACTTTTACCAGGGGCTTAAATATGTGGCCACTAAGGCTGCAGGGGAAAAAAGGGGGTTTGCTTGCAGAGTCTGGTAAACAGGCTAGTGGCTAAAGGAGCATGCACACCAGGAGTTAACTGCAGACTCTTTTAGCTGCAGGGACAAAATTGGGCCTTCACAACTGCAGATTATTTCTTAAAATTAGTCCATATGATGTGCAAGCCTCGTGTGTAGACAAAGAACAGGGCTAGCAGCTTCTGTCCTCATCATGCTGCAACCCAGCAATCTCCAACAGTTAACCTATCATTGGCCCACATTGTGGGGCGAGGAGTGGGGAGGCAGCAGATACAGAACACAGCTGGGCCAGCAGGCTGGTCCAGCTGATCACAGACTTATGGCATGCGACTAACACGACACAGATTCCTGTCTAACCGTTTGACCGGCTTGTCCTCCAACATGTATTTGCCTATCACTGAGCCTTTCTTCAACAGGGGCCTTTTGCTCTGAGGTGCCTGGACATTAAAGAGAGGGGATGAAAAGAGCAATTAGGATCCATCAGCCAAATGACCAAGCACCAGATGGCACCAGCTCAAACCCCACTGAGTGAATGGCAGCTCCAGCCTCACAAGGGAGATGGGTTTTCAACCCTTTCAAGGCTTTAGGATGTACAGCAACTGAGGCCAACCAATAGCCAACCGCTTTGGCTGGACATGCAAGAGAGATTAAAGAATTATATGCAGTTAGAAGGCATAATGGGGAGCGTCAGGAGATTTTCCTGGTAACCGATACATTACATTTCTGGGCCCTGAGTCAGGAAGGTACTTAAGCATACACCTAGCTTTAAGCACATGAATGGCCCCAGTGAAAATCACCAGCCTTATTCTCAGCATGAGCCAAAGTCGGTAGCTGAATTTGGGCCCTTATTATGATTTTTCATACTTTGAGGTGGTAAAGGCAGTGTCATGATTGGAAGGATTATGGCAAATGGGCATTTCCTGTTAAGTAGGGAATCACATGTCCCTACTTAACAGGAAATCACATGTCCCATGTCCTTCTGTATGGATCAGTGTCTCATAAAGCTAGAGGTTGTGGTTAATGCACACATTGTTCTTAATCACAACTGTGGCACACCTGTTCGCCTAGTCCCATCCCGTGTAGGTACTGCAGCAGATCGAGAGAGATTGGTGCTCAAAGGGGATCCGTGTCAGGACCTCCTCCTGCTTGTACTATGCAGAAAGCCACACGTACTCCATAGGAACAGCAGGTGAGAGAAATCACTTCTCCAATAGAGGCTTTGATAGCAACGTGCATGTGTGTCTAAGGAGAAAATTTTACTTGGCAGCTGTTGTGATAATTGGGCCGACAAAGTTACCAGAGGTGGGAGCTCACTTGTAAGACATGCATGAAAGTTCACAAGATGTTACAATAACCTGTAATAACAAATGTTGGTGGAAAGTCGGTCAAGTTGTCAGCAATGATTGTTATAAATAGATGCAAGAGAACCAGAGACTAACCGAGTTCAAACCAAAAAGGCCACATTGCTAGAACTATCTTCTAGTTCTTCTAGAACTCATGCTTGGTAACAACAGAAGATGGGGACTTGGAAAGCAATGGACCAAAATCGGTGTGGTAGCTATTCTGCCAAATGGGTGGACCAAACAATGAGGGGGTGGGCTATTCCACTCACTATTCCCTTTGTGGGTCCTTAAAGAGAGAGAGACTTTGGGGGGGGAGAAAATAGAAGAAGAGATGGAGGCTACTGGAGCTAGCTTCACCATCATCGCTGCCACCCCTACTGTCTCCTGGGACCCCACACCTTTGTCATCCTAATCCTGAGTGATGTCCTGCCCACACCAGGCCAGAGGGAGGGACCCAGATGACATCACCATGCCTACCAGCTATAGGTGAAATGGGATCAGACTAACAGTGGCAGGAACAGCTCTAGCCAGCGGCGGCTCCAGGCACCAGCGCACCAAGCGCGTGCCTGGGGCAGCAAGCCGCAGGGGGCGGCCTGCCGGTTGCTGTGAGGGTGGAAGTCAGGCTGCTTTCGATGGCATGCCTGCGGGAGGTCTGCTGGTCCCGCGGCTTCGGCGGCAATTCGGTGGCAGGTACGCTGAAGGCGCGAGACCGGCGGACCTCCTGCAGGCACGCCACCGAAAGCCGCCCGCCTGCCGTGCTTGGGGCGGCAAAATACATAGAGCCGCCCCTGGATCTAGCTCATCTCAACTAACTTCTCTTTTACCCAGAAGGGCAGTTCTGACTGTCTTTGATCCCACCTCAGAGACTGTCAGACATGGGGTTTTTACCCTTCTAAAATCGCACTCCAGCTAAAGGAAAAGGGACCAAGGGATGTTCTTAAAATCAAACCCTTATTTAATGCTTTACATTTCAAAGGCTTTCATTGTTTTGTTTTCTTTTCTTTATCTTTAATTAAAGGTTAAAAGGATTTTTAATGGTATGTTTGCCATGGTGCTAAGCAGGCTGAGGTCTCAGTATAACACTCCCAAGCACTGTTTAATGTTGGATATGACAGGGTTACGTTAATACCTTTGGGCCCCTCTATTCCATCTAAATTAATACCACACCATTGCTGCTTTTTAATGGCATTTCTCATATTTATCCTTGTCTGACAGGCCCCTTCCCTGCAGCCAGCTTCCCAGAGAGCATGGAAAAAAATTATTAAAGTAAACTAACACGCCTGTGAGGTAGGGACGTTCCCACAAAGAAAGCCTCAGTGACTTGCCAGAGGTCAGGCTGGGGTTCTATGACAGAGCAGGGAAATTGAATCCAGGCTAGCACGTTAACCACTGGAGCAGTTTGCCTCTCTTCACCCAGCTGGCCCTCTTCCACCCCCCCAGCCACAACAAAAGAGACAAGGCACAGATGAGGAAGTGTGCGCCATATGCTGGTTTAGGGGAGGGGTGAGGTCTCTTTTCCAGATTACACATCATTTTGGAGGCCTACAGGCACCAACACAAGATTTTGAGGGGGTGGGAGGGGGAGGGGCAAGGATGTGGAAGTGGTTTATAACCTACTCTACATCCACAGGAGCAGCAATTCTTGGCCTAGAGAACCCCTGCAAATGGCTCATGCTAAGTGCTCCCAGGGGTTGTGCTTCACATGCACACAGCCTAAACTGGGGTCTTTACTTGCCCCCCCAGTAAGAAACCCCCCCCACACCTCACCCTCAAACAACCCTTCCCCCCAAATCTCATCCTAAGGCAATTTTTAAAAAATATAAACAAATGTGGACAGTAGCTTCTCAGGGGACAAGAACTCTAAATCGGTGGTATTTTAAAATAGTCCTCTGGAGTCAATGGCCTCCTTTGCCTACAGGGCTAAGCTGAACTGCAAGTTGAAAAAATATTACCACAGAAAATAAACATTTGGACCAGATCCCACCTCAATGGAAACCAGCAAAAAGAGCTTCTGTTTCTATTTCCAGAGCATGGCAAAGGAAAGGGATTTAAATATACACCATGTCATGCCCTAGGGCTGATGGCATCTGGTTATAAAAAAGGAGCTCTGCCAGGGGCTAGTTTATATCAGGAGGTCCTGATTCTTAGAAAGCCACAGACCACCTATCCCCCACCGTAAGGTCTCGAAGCACCCTTGGTAACCCACTTCATAAAGCTCATATTAGAATGTGGTGCAAGTGTTCCTCCCAGGGTGAAGCAAAGCACTGGAGACACTCAGCCACAGCAGGAGGAGAAAACATGCAGGGGTCCGACTGGGAATAGCAGTTGAAATTTGAGTGCATTCTCTCAACGCTTGGAACTGTGTAGCCATTCCATCCCATGTGTCACATGAGCCTTGGGCAGTCCCGCAGAGCCCGTCAGTCACCTTTGGAGCTCAGGTGACTCCTGGGTAATCTGTTACCAGCCGGCCCTACCCAGAGAGTAAACGTTACCTACTAAATAAATACCTATTTCTAAAAAAAGAGAGACAGTTGCTGGGATTTTTTTTTCATTGGTTCGTCAGGCTTTTATTGGCTTGTTGGCTTCGTGTACCTTTGGCTCGTCACATAGATGGTACAGACACAAACATGACATCACAACTGTACAACACACAATGCCATGAAGACAACAGAACACATAGACTTACTATGGTGGGGTGAGGGGGAGGGAAGGCATGTCCTCTACTTCTCATTCACATTCCACCACTGGCATGTCCTGGCTGCCTAGGTCACATGCCTTACTAGTGGTGAATAGAGGAATCTTGCCTGATCAGGACAGCACCTTTGCTAACACACACACCACAACTATAACATGGCTGGGGATCAAACCTGGGACTTCTGGATCTAAAAGCACAAGTCTGTACTGCTTCTGCTGAAGGATCAGCTGTTTGCTCATAAACCTGTGTGTGTGGTCGAGCCACTAGAGGGCGATGCAAAGCCACACCATGTTAGCCTGGATTGCACAGATATGCTCATGGCAACGTTAGAAGCTTTTAGGAAGAAGGAGGGATAAAAGCCTTCCTAAAAGAGTGCAGAGGATCAGGCTTCTTGTTGCAATTAGGCACATACAGTCCCATATCTCTCACTCTAGCCCATGTGCTTGTTCCTTGCACCTTCATTTCACAGAAATCACATTATCCAGTCCTTCCTAAGATTTACAAAGAGCTAAAATGTTAAATTATTTTTGCTTATTTAAAAAATAGATCTAGTCCCTCTCCACGAGGGGCTGTGTTTAAACACATGTGCCAGAACCACAGAAAAGGGCAGGTAGAAAGGGCCCCATTTCTGTTGCCGATGGCTAGAACTTGCATCGCCATCCCGTAGGCAGAGTCCCCGTAAGGGAGCTGTGGCCAATCAATGTCCCTGGCAGCCTCACAGGCCTTGAATTACTTCATATTGAAATGAGATGTGGATTGGCTGACCACCAGAATCCCTGGGTTTAACAGCAGCAAGCTGTTTCCACTGGTCAAATATTAATAGAAACATTAGGCTGGGAAGGCTGAAGTCCCCGCACCCACCCCCAGCTAGGGGTTCACTGTGGAAAGAAAGCCCCGTGTCTGGAATACATGCCTCCAACTTTGAATGCAGTTCTTATAACCTGCCCAGGTTACCAGTTCTCTCTTGAGGGATAGATTTTCTTTGCACCATACCGCCAGTATGATCTGCTCTTAAAGCAGCATGAACTTGATTGGCCGGTGGTACACAGCTGATGTCAGGGTTCTAACATCATTCCCCCTCGCTGCTACCACCATAGGAGGGGGAAAGGTAAAGGCAGCACCTGTGAGCCACGCTGTTCTTAGGCTGCATTTTCAGCCTCGTGGGTCTGTTACAGCTGGCACAAGTCAGAGCAGCCCTCAGGTTGCTCTACTGCAGCACCAGGGGATCAGCCCTGGACAGAGCTACAGCAGGAGCAGGGCATGCCAGGTGAGCTTTATGCCACCTTTGTGCACATACTCCTGAACTGGACTCTGTGCGTCAGCCATACCACAGCACCTGGCTCATGATTTTAAATACACATTCTGTCATCTATATTACATATAGATGCATGCACACTCACACACACACACAAACAATAGCTAAATGTTTGAATAGTTCAAAATAAGAGACTCAACTATTGTTGTAACAGCTGAAGTGGCCTGGTCTTGCCTGAATGCTGAACTGGCTTTTCTTCTGGAGCAGATTTTAACAGCAATCTATGGTGAATCTAAGCCTATGTGTAACTGAGGTTTTGGTTGCTAACTCTATACAGTAACATTTCACATACAGGGCTAGAAAAATGGGTCTGATATAAGCCTCACTGACTTCATTTGAACTCTGCTGATTTACACCCGATGAGGATCTGGCCCCAAAATGCCTAAAATAAAGAAATATGGCAAGAAACGGATCAGTTTTTTCTCCTGACCTGCCATTTTGGGTGTGGCTGAGGTTTCAGTGCAACGCCCAGGCAGGGGCTCTGGGACAGATTCCATTCTCCAATACAGTCTGTGCCTCAGGCGTGCTATGTTCAGTACAGAAGCATTTTCTGACCTCTTTAATGGCATCCGTAGCTATTTCTTGAATAAGTTGCTAACTTTTTTCCTATTGCCTTCACCCCCGTCAAGTAAAATACATTTAAAAAACCCAACTAAGAGAGAGGAGCCCAACAGTTCTGGGGCAGAAATATCTTAGGGTGGAGGTATGTCTGTAGTATTCCTCTGAATGGCTCTAAAACAAAACAAAACAAACAGATTCTGTTTCTGCCCTTTAGGCTATATAGACTGCCTCAAAGGGGGTCCTTTCCCCCATTTTATTAACGTCAGAAATACCAGGCCCTAAATTCCTTCATATTGGTGGAGGACCAAAATGGTAATATCACAATAGGCTGAAAACTGAGCTGAACCTCTCCAGGCATGGGGAGGGGATACTAAAGCCTTGTCCACAGTGGAAGCATTTTTCAAATATTTTTTCAAATATTTGCACCAATGCCACTGAACCAGTGCAAACAAGTTGCACTGGTATCACAAGTGCCTTGCACCAGTACAACTACCCCAGTTTGAAATCAAGGGAAAAGGAGCTGGGGGGCAGGGAAAGTTTCCTTGACACAACAGATCATTAAGAAGAAACGCTAGGATGCCAGGAGGGTGGTTATCATCCCAACCATCACTGGAGCTCAGAAGCCAGGGTAGTTGTGATGGAAAGGCCTGGCATTGAAGCAGAATATAGTGAAAAAGGTAGAAACACCATTTTCCCCCTGTTTGCATTGGACTCTGCAATAAAGTGATCTGGTTTTATTGGGTTATTTTTCCAGGAGAGGGCAGTAGGCTAACATGCCAATGGCACGTGATCCCTATGATAAAGCCAGCAGGTGGATTGGATATCCTGAATGACTGCATACCATCTCTTGGTGCAGCAGGGACTCCGGTTACTCCGGAAGAGGTGAGCTGGTACCTCCTCCAGATGGCTTAGCTAACACTTTACACCCAGGACACAGGCAGAGCTGGAACGCTGCCTGGAACTGTGTGCTCTGATAGGGTGGATTCCAGCTATGGCCTAGATCGTGGCTAGCTACCCACCACCAGTTGGCACCACGACACTCACACATGCAATTAGCAGCTTCAGCAAATCCCCATGCAGGATTCAGAAACAAATCCTGCCCCCTGAGCCCTAAAGGAAATAGTCAATGCAATTACGTTGTTCTGAAAAAAGCCCCTCCTTCTTTGGATTTTACTCCAGCCTTTCTTCCAGGAGGAGCAGCTCGCAGCCAAAGCGTAGATGGGATCCCTGGAACTGACCCCACCATGCTTCCATTCACACGTCATCATGCTGGTCTTGCTGGTTTTACTGGCCCCTACCCAAGTGCCAGCCTGGCTTGGACATGTTGGATCCTCCTTACCCAGCCCTCTGCTTTGCCTCCTTGCACGCTCATTGACATTGCTGGAAGGCTGTCCCCTCCACGTCTTCACCAATGGAACACGGTGGCAGGACTAGGGGAAGATGACCCCTGGTTGCAAGGATGGATCTAAGTGTGGGTGAAGGGGAGGGGAAAGGAGATTTGCTGCAGGATGAATGAAGGGCCCACAAAGATGTCCACCTACACCACAGGCTCTTGCTAGTCTGGGAGGCCATCCAGCCTTTAAGTAAATGCTGGGATGCCGGTGAGCCTGCCTGCCCTATGCATCATATGGTGCCAATAGCTCTGCTCACTGCCCACCCAAGGCTGCATCTTGAAGACAATCAGACTGTGGGCGAAGGTGATGCAGATGAGGCCCACAGTGAACCCAGTGATGCTGTTCCCCGTCCTTTACGGGGTCTGAGCCCCATCCCCCTCCTTGTGGGCTTGCTGCTGCATGTCTGTGCGGCACACTTGACAGGGATGGGCTGGGACCAGGCTGGCAGCAGCTGGCATGAAGGGGCTAGGCAGTACTACTTGCTATAACCTCCAGTGGGGCCTGGAGGCTGCAGAGATGGGTGCCAGCAGGCAGACAATCTCTCTGGACTCTACCCCCTCATCACCATTCAGGCTAACACAGCCTGACCTCCGGCATGGGATTCAGCACCAGTGCCCTCCAGGCCTTGAACTCCCTGGCTCAAACACAAACAGCCCTGATCCCCACACCTGGGCTCCCCCTTCACCACGGCCACAGGGCAGTGTACTCCAGCAGCTCCTTCCCACTGGCCTGAATGCAATCCGCACGGTGCTCTCCAGAACGGGAGACGTGCGTGGAAGTCTAAGGTGCCACACCAGGCCTCGGGTGCTTGGGTCAGTGTCCCCCGTGGAAGTGCAGGGCCCCCGAGTGGTGACAATAACAGCAGCAGACGAAAGGGCGGTGGTTGGGGATTAGGATTTTCTTTCTTAGACTAACCAGCTTCTTGGCTTCAAAGGCATCTCTGTCATCCCGAAGCTTCTTGTTCATCTCTCTGCTCCAAAGGAAGGTGAGAGAGAGACAAGCAGAGTGGTTACCAAGTTCTCCTTGGGAGCAGGGCAGACACCAACATTGGAGAGCTAATTAGGGAAATAAGGATGCCCTCCCTGCCAGATGGGTTGGGTGGGGGTCTCAGTCCAGATAACGATGGGACTCCATAGTATTCCCTTAAACAGGAGGAAAGAATAATCTCCTCCCCTGGATGAATCTCTGGGTGACAACCTATGGCCTGGGCTATGCAGGAGGTCAAGCTAGATGATCATACTGGCCCCTCAGTGAATCTATGGATGCCACCACAGTACATTAAATATTATTACAGCTTCCTGGAGAGACAAAGAATCCGTATGGTGCTTCAGCAGCATTGGCACATCTGGAAACAAGCTAGCCAGAAGAGGACCAGAGCTACGAACCAGCCCAAATCCCTCTGGCTATTGTTTGGAGGATTCCCAACTCCCACCCTAAAGAGTCACTAGTTCTGGATGTCAATTTGCTCTTCCAGAGCAAACAAACATGCTTGGGCACTGCTGGAGTTTTGAACCTATTTCTGTCTGTGGGGTGGATAACACCTCTGACCTTTCCACCTCTTCTCAAGTCTCCTGTCTAAGGAAGTAGCAGTCTCTCAGCACCCCCCTTACCTGAGGAGCTCCAGCTGTCGAAGAAGACTTTGTTTCTCTTTCTGCA
The DNA here is from genome assembly GCF_020497125.1 of Mauremys mutica. Lineage (NCBI taxonomy): Eukaryota > Metazoa > Chordata > Testudines > Geoemydidae > Mauremys > Mauremys mutica. The sequence continues at coordinate 111,697,634 of NC_059075.1, forward strand.
TATTCTTAGAGACTCTGAACACATCCCTGTGTAAAGGGAGGGGAAAAGAAAACGAGAAAGAAAAAGAAACAAGGTTAAGCAAAAGATTAGAAAGGATGAGAAATCCGCCCGCCCCACAATGGCACTGTCTCTCATGCACACACAAGTGATGTTGCTAAAGGTACAAGCCTGCCAGCTTCAAAGATAGTTCAGTGGATAGCGCATTGGCTTTGGAGCCAGCAGACCTGAGTTCTACTCTGAGCTCTGCCACAAGCCTACTGTGTGTCCTTAGGCAAGTCACTTTCCTTCTCAGTACCTCAGTTACTCCGCTTGTAAAATAGGGATAATGTCATGGCTGGGCCATGGACAGCCCAACCTAGTAATTAAAGCCAGAGTTTACAGTCACAATATAGGACTTAAGAGTTGGCTGGGTCAGGATACTGGGAGGTCAGAAGCAGGAGACAAGCTGGAGGTTCAGGAACCACAAGTCAGATGCTAAGAGTCAAACTAGATGGAGATGCCAGAAAATGGATCAGGAAGCACAAGGCACGCAGTCCAGAGCAGGATAGTCCCCAGTTGTTCAGACAGGTTCCTGCTGCTGGCTTACATAGGACCAGGGGGCCACACTGGAGCCAGACTTTGTAGGTCCCACATAAGCTGCTGCCAGGTGGAGTGTGGCTGCTCTCAGAGAACCTTGTGGGCCCAGGTTTGAGACCCCTGGGTCATGACTCATAATGATACATGCCTCTGTTTGTTAGTGCATCATGAGATGAAAAGCTGCTATATAAGAACTAAGTCTTATTATTAGGTAAAGGCTGAAGAGATGCACCCCACAGTGGCTGCAATACAATTATTGTAACCTCTCTAGCTGAGGCTACAATAAACTGGAGAGCACATGAAAGAAACCCCGCTGCTGCTTTAAATCAAAATAACAATTCTTTGCCCTTGTACAGTGCTTTCCAGCCAAGCATCAATTAACACATTAATTTAGCCTCACAATTCCCCTAGCAGGGGACTATTAGTATTAGTCATGTTTTATCAATGAGAAAACCACTACAGGAAGTTGATTACTTGTCTTCCCCAGGATTAGGTACTGAGCTCATGACAGAGCCAGTAATAGAACCCAGGTCTCCAGCTCCCAAGTGCTGTTCCTTAACCAGTAGGCAGCTCCTCTTACTGGGTACCAGGTAAGTCATGCTGCACAAGCATCTACCAGCTTCCACTGTACATTCTGTAACCGCTATCCAGCCATACCTGTCTTTCTGTTCCTGTTCACACTGAGCCTCCTTCTGGAGTCGCTCCAGATGCCCCTTGGCCACCTCCAGCTCCCACTTGCTTCTCTCCAGCTGCTCCAGGAGGTTTTCATTCAGAAGCTGGAGCCGCTCGTTCTGCACCCGGGTCTCCAGCTGCTCAGAGTTCAGAGACTGTATTTGATGTTCCAGCTGGGAAAGAGGAAAAAGGCAGACAAAGAATAGTAAGAGCCACCTGCCAGATTCAGGAAGCCACGGCCGTACAATGGGCCAGAAAAGCATATACACAATATGCTATTGAGGAGCTGCTCCAGGTAAGCTGCCCAGAAGGACGTGGATAGGCTGTCAGCATTACACTCAGTGTGACGTAAAGCCACAAGCTGGGTATTTCAAAGCCTGCTATCCTGTGCTGACCCCCCTGAACCGATACGTCACAGCACACAAATGTGGCACAATCGCACCCCACTGTGGAACGGCAATATCAAAGGAGCAAGGGGAAGAGTAAGGCGGGAGAAGCAGCAGTAACTCTGCTCACCTCACACCAAGAATAGGACATTATTATTTACTGGTTGTATTACAGTAGCACCTTGCAGCTCAGTCATGGCCCAGGAACCCAGGCTGCCAGGTGCTATATAAACAGAATAAAAAGAGCCACTTCCCCCACGAGCTCACTATGGAAGTATACAACAAGAAACAGATGGATACAGCAGACACACGGGGAGCACCAGGAAACAACGAGGCAACATTGGTCAGCATGATAGGCAGTGGTCTCAGACGTTCATTGAGGTTTGAGAGTTTCAGGTTAGGTGTTTGCTTGGCAAAGGCAATGAGTGAAATGATTAGAGCAGGGAACTGGAAGTTGCCTGGAGCTCACTCAAAATACCCCTTAATTCTCATCTTGCAGCTGCCCGCTCACAGACTGGAATGAGAAAGCAGGGCTGCCCGGGGGGTGGGGGGAAGAGACAAGTGGGGCAATTTGCCCCAGGCCCTGGGCCCTGCAGGGGCCCCCACGAGAATATAGTATTGTACAGTATTGCAACTTTTTTTATGGAAGGGCCCCCCGAAATTGCTTTGCCCCAGGCCCCCTGAATCCTCTGGGCGGCCTTGTGAGAAAGTTTACAGCACTTTGGCAGGGGCTATCCCTGACTGGCGTTCATGCACCAGAATGTCACCGGCAAGTACACCCCATGGAGACAAGTAGAGGTGCGCTACATTACCGAGGCACAAGGTCAAGTTAAGGACAAGGTGAGCTCTCATCTCATGCACATGCCAACCTTGCTAGGGCCCCTCTAGGAGGGGATGTGTACGCTGAACTGCCTTCTTGCTGCAAACTTAAGTCAGAACCTTATCTGAAAGCAAGATAGAGAGAGATAAGGCAGGATCTCATGCATGGCCATCTCTGGACAGAAGACTCCCATGGAATGTAAACATCCAACTATGCTGGTGAAGCCTGGCTCTCCTCTACAGCATGGTATGCTGCACCTGCTCTACCAGACCAGATGGAGACAGGTGTTGTGTGCAAACACTGGATTGCTAGGGGTATGTTTGAGCAGGGGCCATTCATTCTGGATTTCTTGGAAGGCCACATACGGAGCCTTACAGACAGCCTCAAAGATTAAATATTTTAGCTTGCTAAGGATCCGGAGCAGACCCAGTGAATCCCAGTTACTTGAACCCCATGTCTCCAAACCTCCCTATCTAACAGATAGCCAACATTCCTCCATGCCTGTTGATCCTCGATTAGATAGAGCTGCTTGGTGCTGTTCAAGCCATGTGGCTAACTGTGATCCTACCATAGCCCTGAACAAGAATTAGTCTGTACGTCTCTAAAGCAGAATCATTAGCTGGTCTGGTTGTGGAATCTACACAAAGGAAAACCCAGAAGACACACAAATGAGCGAAATGTCTCTGATATTTTGCTTGCTGCAGATTTGCCTAGTCCATGGAGTTCCAGCTAAGCCCCTCCCATCTCCTACAAGCTGTTTCTGAAAACCTAGCTCTTCCACAAAGAATTCCAGATAGAGCAGGTCGGAAGTTGGGTCCTTCTTCCCCCTGTGAAAAATTTTGATTTTTTATTAACAAACAAACAAAACTAAAAACTAAAATATGTTGGGTTGAAAACAGAAAAGATTTCCCTTTTCCACAAAAGCATTGAAATATGTTGATGGAAGCACAGAGATGCTTTCAGGACAAATTTTTTACTTAGCTGAAAACCCTATTTTTCATCCAAAAAAGTTTGAGCCCTAATACCAGCTGTGATGACTGCATGGCACTGTGTGTCTAAACTGGATCCAACGAGCTTGTACTTTAAGACAGCAATTCTTTCAGGGCAGGGATGTGCTATTGGTTTGAGGCAGTTTGTCTGCTACACTGAGCCAGGAATACTTATGGCAATAGATATATACAAATATTGCCACTTCAATATGACCACCAGGGAGTCCCCTCTCGGAGCAGCAGCTCTGCCATCCAGCAAGGCTGGCACTGACATGAGCACCTCTGACTGGCCTGAGTTCTCCCTGGATCCAGTCAGCAGGAGCCAGGCAGGTAATTTGCAATGAGGGAGCCCTCAAGCAGAGGGAGGAGAGCAAAACTGGGAGCTGCTTTAAGAGAGGCAGCCATTGAACACGAGGGTCTTGCTGTGCAAGGCAAGATTAGGGCCATCACTGCTGCATAAATGAAAATCGGGGCAAGGGGAACAGAGCAATCAGCTTATATGCAACTGCGCTACTCAGCCTGTGTCTCTGTCACCTCAAGCCTCGCGAGACAGGCCATCCCCATAGCGTGTCACAAGGTGCTTCCTCGCCTTTTCCCTGAGTTGCAAGAGTGCTGCCGCCATGCTCCTAGGGCCTGACCTAAAGCCTATTGCAGACAGTGGGAGTCTTCCCATTGACTTCAGTGGGTTTTGGATCACATTGCTACGTCCTTATCAACCCACAGAGCTCGAGACTCAAACATAGAGCCTCACCTTGTTTTGTCACTAGACTTGCTGTCCCCCCAACTTCCCCCCCAGCTGTGGGTTTAGTCATGGTGATCCATACATTAGCGACCTACACTCAAGGTTATTGCATTTATCTGTGCCAAGGTATGAAACCACCCACCTTAAAAAAGCCTGAGTTTTCCATGCAGGATACACAGGGCATCCTGGACACATTCCCCCGTACAAGACCCCAGACATTTAGCAGAGGAGTTAACCAACAGTTTACTAAGGAAGAGGAGATGGACCGTGTGAAAGGACATGAAGTCTGTCAATTACAGACTGGTGATTTCATTCTTTGAGAGTATCCCCTCACAGGTGGGAGTGTTATCATTCAGTCTCATTGTGCCAGTAAGGGCCACAATTTTCCCTATCATGGGAAGGATTTTGCTGCCCTAGTTATTTCAATGGTGGGAGATGAAGCAGATCAAATAGATGGTCTACATCCACTTCTCTGTTAGTTTTAGCTTCACAGTCCATGGACCAGAACTGCAAATGCATTCTTCCCAAGAGGATTTGGGGATGGCCTATCCACTCCTGGTAGTCACCAGATCATAAGTGTCTCTGGCATGATACGTTTATTCTTTTTCTTAGCCCTATCCCCTTGGTTAAGGGGCCTTTATCCTCATCAAGGAAAGAGGTAGAAGACCCCTCATGCCCAATAGTGAGTGGATATCAGGCAAGGTCTTGTTATCTGTTTGATTTGATACCCTCCCTCCACTCACCTGAAGATGCCTCTTCCCTCCCTAACTTGGACTTTGGTGCCATCAGATAGTAAACTTGGACTTTAGAACCATCCTCTAGACACTGACTGCACTGTTTACAGTGTGCTACAGTGTATGACCTGCATCATGGTTATCTGCTGATATGGGCTATCATCCATGGGCAGTTCCTAGTCAGAAAAATATCTACAGAGCTTTAAACACACACACCCCCTCACACTCCTAGATGGGTGTGCTTGAAAGAGCAACCAGAGAAGTATATCTCACTTTTATTCATAGACAATATCTATCCCGGTTCTGAAAATAACTAATAACAGCTATACTGGGTCAGACCAATGGTCCAGCTGGCCCAGTATCCTGTCTTCCGACAGTGGCCAATATCAGGTGCTTCAGAGGGAATGAACAGAACAGGCAATCATTGAGTGATTCATCTCCTGTCGGTCTCTCCCAGCTTCTGGCAATCAGAGGCTAGGGACACCCAGAGCATGGGTCAAATCCCTCACCATCTTGGCTAATAGCCATTGATGGATCTATCCTCCATGAACTTATCTAGTGCTTTTTTGAAACCAGTTATAGTTTTGGCCTTCACAACATCCTCTGGTAAAGAGTTCCACAGATTGACTGCGCGTTGTGTGAAGAAGTACTTTCTTTTGTTTTAAACTTACTGCTTATTAATTTCATTGGGGGACCCCTGGCTCTTGTCTAATGTGAAGGCATAAATAACACTTCCCTATTCGCTTTCTCCACACCAGTCATGATTTTATAGACCTCTAGTATATTCCCCTTTAGTCGTCTCTTTTTCAAACTGAAAAGTCCCAGTCTTTTTAATTTCTCCTCATATGGAAGCTGTTCCATACCCCTAATCATTTTTGTTACCCTTCTCTGTACGTTTTCCAATTCTAATATACACTTTTTGAGGTGGGGTGATCAGAACTGCACGCAATATTCAAGGTGCAGGGTGTACTATGGATTTATATAGTGGCATTATGATATTTTCTGTCTTATTATCTATCCCTTTCTTAATGGTTCTGAACATTCTGTTAGCTTTTTTGACTGCTGCTGCACACTGAGTGAATGTTTTCAGAGAACTATCCATAGTGACTCCAAGATCTCTTTCTTGAGTGGTAACTGCTAAGTTAGACCCCATCATTTTATATGTATAGTTGGGATGTTTTCCAATGTGCATTACTTTGCATTTATCAATACTGAATTTATTCTGCCATTTTGTTCTCCAGTCACCCAGTTTTGTGAGATTCCTTTGTAACTCTTCACAGTCTCCTTTGGACTTAACTATGTTCAGTAGTTTGGTATTGTTTGCAAATTTTGCCATCTCACTGTTTGCCCCTTTTTCAAAACGCTTTGCACGTTTTGCTTACCATCTCATTTATCGTGTGGAAGCGAGTGAGGCTCCCCTGTATTTTTACCTCAGCATTAGGAACTGTAATAGATTCCTAACGTAAGATGCAGAGTGCTTTATCCTAATGCTGTTGCCAGCCAAGGTCATTCAGTAAGAGCATGGCCCTTGAAGCAGTGCGAGATTTGGGACCAGATCCTCAGAGGACATAAGTTGGCCCAACTCCACTGAAGTCAGTAGAGTTATGCCAATTTACACCAGCTGAGGATCTGGCCCTGGGACTCTATTCTCCATCCCCACCCCAATACACATACCCACTGTGTGCGTGCAAGGGGGGCAGAAAGGGGAAGGGCACAGGTCTAATAGGCACTGAAGAACATGGCTACTACTCATGACACTACTTTAGAAAGTCCTCATCAGGACATTAGATCAAAGCAAGACCCTCTCATCCAGTTTATATACAGAATTATATCATTCATCGTATAAGGAGCTGAGCACACCCTATGCAAATATTGACATGACGATTACCTAGGCAGCATAGCGTTACATGACCCAGAGCACTTATTTCTTCACTACGCTCTTTTAAGACGACGTAGCCCTACAATAACGAGGAAGAGTAAACACAGTTGCCCTTCCTTATCTTGATAAAAAGGGGACTAGCTGGCTGAAACTAGGATTATAGCAGTGTTGGAGTCAGGCCAACATTTGGTGCCTGTAGGTCACAGAGCACTAGTACCTCTTGTGAGTGGGAGGTTGGGCTAAATTAAAGTGGGATCCCCTATTTTTGGTGGCTGAAGTCAAACACCAGAAGCCTATGAGAGCAGAATGTAGGAATGCTGGCCCAGTACCACTGGATTCACTGATAGGCTAGTAGATATGCTTGGGGTTAAACCATGCTCCCGGTTCAGAAAGCTACATCATGACAGAATGGAATACATATAGACTGAAGCAACACAGGAGATTTGCATGCATCTCAGTATGGGATTTACCATATTAGATTGCTTTGATGATCCATCTAGTCTGGTATAAACTTTCCCAGAAAGCTTTAAATCCATAGCTCCCAAAGCACTTTACAAAGGAAGGCAAGTATGTGAGTTACAGAGAGGTTAAGTCAATTACCCATGGTCACCTACATCAGCACCAGAGCTGGGTATAGAACTCAGGCATCCCAACTCCCAGCCTAGGACACTGCTGACATGACCACAACACCTCCTATACTCATGCTTCAGAGGAAAGCAAAGGCCACCATAATGCACATGGTCACTTGTGAAGGTACATGAACAGGTGAGAAGATTCCTTCGTGGCCCTGTGGGCAATCAACCAATACCATGAAGCAGGGGTAATCTATTTTTTGTCAAGGTATAAATTTCTTGGTCAAGGTATAGTCAAGGTCCAGATTCCAGAGAAAATAATACTAATAAAAAACAACAATAATGGTAATAATGAGTAAATAAAAAGATTTCAGGGTCCATTCAAAAGTATCTTGTAGTCTAGATTCGGCCCATGGTCTGCCTATTGATTACCCCACCGTGAAGAATGAGACAGGAGCACTCCAATTTCAGCACATACAACTGGAGTAGCATAAAATTATCAAAACACTTTTTAAATCCAGCTGCAGCATTTTACTCCATGAGTTATTCTGAAGGAGATAGAAAACACAAACCACAGAGGTTAAGGGGAATTGCTGCTGGTGTGCCCAAGCATGAATTGCTTCTACAGCACGGCTTTGCTGGTCAGAATTCTGGAAGGACACACACACACGCTTTATTGTAAATTATCCTGCAGGAAGAAGAAAAGATTCCAAAATGGATGGGAAATGAATACAGTAGCATTTTTAAATGAACTCTGGTAACCAGCAAGAATGCTCAGGGCAGAGCCCCGCTGGAGCAGTAGGAAGGAACTGGACTGACTGGTGCAATGCAGCCAATTATCGCCCACTCTCAGCACGACTTCAGGAGCAGGGGGGTAGCTTTCAGGGTTGCCAAGGGCAGTTGAAAAGGAATTAAAGGAAGACACTGTAGGGTGCCTGTTTCTTCAGGAAGGCTCTGGGCCAGGTTACCTTTTTTTGCCGGTAGAGGATTTTCTCAAGCTCCTGCTCCTTGCTGCGCAGCTCCTTCTGCAGCAGGTTGCTCCTGTCGTGCCTCAGTGATTCCTGCACAGAGGAAAGACCCACAGATTTTGATACTGTCCACAGAACCCTGGAATGACATTTCCCAATACCAGGGAACAGAATATCATTGCTGCCCAGGAGCCTGCTGCTAAATGACCCACCACAACCCGCTCCTGCTTCAGAGACAGGAAAATTCTAGGGCTCTCCAGTAAGCCTGGTATTGAAGCCCGTTTCCCACATGGTGGTTGAGTCTCCCTGGGGAACATGCAGGGAGGGATAGCTCAGTGGTTTGAGCATTGGCCTGCTAAACCCAGGGTTGTGAGTTCAATCCTTGAGGAAGCCACTTAGGGATCTGGGGCAAAAATTGGTCCTGCTAGTGAAGGCAGGGGGCTGGACTCGATGACCTTTCAAGGTCCCTTCCAGTTCTAGGAGATTGGCATATCTCCAATTATTACCTTTATTACCTTTAAGCTCGTTGCCGGTCCCTTGGCCCACCCATTTCCCACCTCTATTTATTTAGAATCATAGAATATCAGGGTTGGAAGGGACCTCAGGAGGTCATCTAGTCCAACCCCCTGCCCAAAGCAGGACCAATCCCCAGACAGATTTTTGCCCCAGATCCCTAAATGGCCCCCTCAAGGATTGAACTATTTTTTGCCTCGCACTGAAGAAGATTTACAAGGAACACCCGTCCCTTTCTTCCAACAGCCTCATTGCAGGGGAGTTGCTCATAGAAGAGCAGGGCAGGGCAGAAGACACACAGCAGTTCTTCTAGAAGATGCTTCTGGTTGTCTTTATAGTCTTCCTGGATGCTAAATTCCCCCTGATCAAATGAAATCTCAACAGCCACTCTCAAGCTGACTAATATCACAGATGGGAAAAGGACACTCCACAATTAACATCTTCTGCATTGAAAACAAGAGGGTGTTCTTCAGGCCCCTTGAGAGCAGAGACCACAACCTCCCAACAAGGCAGAGATAAAAAATGAAGCCCAGATTAGGCTGTAGCTGTTGTCAGTGCCAGAGCTTATTAACTGAGGTTCTGTGTAGAGATGCACCATGAGCACTGCAACAGGGGGTGTCCTGGCCAAATCTCCTCCAGCTAACATAGATCCTTGCACCAGTAGAAGAACTAAGCTACTGAAGATTTCAAAAGAAGTCACATGGGGAGCAGAGGCAACAGGATCACCTCCCTTTCAAATGTAGAGGAAACCAAATATTTGCCTCATTTAAGAATCAAAATGCATGCCCAACTGAGCACATGTAGGGAGGATTCACCTGGCAGAGCAGTCGTTCCTTTTCCGCTTTGATCTGTTGCTCCATTTCTTCATAAAGACACCTGACTTCTCTGTCATGGTCTGTCTCCTTTCTACCAAGGAGAAAGAGTGTGTGATGGAGGGAGACTGAGAATGAATGTGAAAGGAAAACAAGGAGAAATAAAGAAGGAGAGGGAGTGGGAAATCTTCTCTCTCAAATAGGAGGATACAGATTTAATTTAAAATCCACACTAATAGTTTATGGGTATTGCCCCATTCCCAAGCACCTGGGCTCACATGCACTGCTAAGGGATTCCAGGGAGATCCATGGGAGTATATTTATTTGCACAATGTTTTATTTATTAGAGTACTTAATATGGCTCCATCAGCATAGTATCTGAGTATCTCACCATCTCTAAAATATTTATCCCACCATTCCGGTGAGGTCGGCCAGTATGATTATCCCCATATTACAGATGGGGAACTGAGGCACATGACTTGCCCAAGGTCACACAGGAATTCAGTGAGAGAGGTCTCCCAAGTCCTACACTGGTGCCCTAATCACTAGACCATCCTTCCTCTCTGCAAGGAGAAAACCACGTAAATTGGAGCTAGGATTCTGGCTATACGTTAATGTCAAATCTGGAGGGAATGGGCTAAGAGAGTCAATGCAGCATTATATGTAGCACAGAAGTCTTTTCCTCCTTAATCCCAGCCTCCACCAGTTTCTCCTTGTTTTTGGGGATAAGGCAATGGGTCAGGTTGCATCTAAATGAGTACCAGCTGGTTCCCCGCTGCCATGGAGGCCTTCTTACCTCTTCAGTGCCTGCTCCATGGATTCCTTCTCATAATGCACCTCCCTGATGTACGATGAAACATGGAACAGGAACTCCTCAAAGTTGGCTAAGAGATCTGGCCGTTCTTTCTGGAGACGAGTCCAGAGCTCCCGAACCTCACTCTGACTGGAGCAAAGATAAGAGAAGGAGAGCCAGGGAGTTTCCATGTTATCACAGGATTGGTATTCATTCCAACTTACACATGTTCAAGAAGAGAAGGGCTGCCCTCCATTGACCTCAGAGGTTGCATTGGATGGGCCCGTAATACTGAAGTGTGTGTGTGTGGGGGGGAACATGACTGGGAATAAAGACTATGAAGTAGTGGGTGGCCAGAATGAGGTAAGTCATCTCAAAACCACCCTATAAAGCTAACTCAGCATTGCCAATGCCAAGCATTGGGAAAGAAAATCACGAATCAGCCCCCCCCCCCAAAAATCATGAGGTTTAAAATTATTATAAGGCAATGATTTTAGAGCTACTTTACAAATATTAATTATCACACAGCTACTGTGAAATAGATCAGCATTACCCCATTGTTTTACAGGTGGGGAAACTGAGGCACGGGGCAGTGAAGTACCTTGAACAAAGTCCCATGCCATGCTAGTGTCAGATGTAGGAGTCATGCCTTCCAGTCCCTTTATGCTATTTTTAACAAAAACCTGAGATGAAACACCCTCTCTCAAAATGACCCAAGCATTCAAACTCTGGTGTCTCTTTAGAGCAGTGTGGACTAGCGGACAGAGCACTGGATTGGGACTCAGAAGACCTGGTTCTATTCCTGCCTCTGCCACTCTCCTAGGTGACCTTGGGGAAGTCTCTTCACCCCTCTGTACTTCAGTGTCCTTCATCTGTAAAAGGGGAATAATGATGCTGACCTCCTTTGTAAAGCGCTTTGAGATCTACTGATGAAAAGCACAATATAACAGCTAGGATTTATTATCATTTTTCACCACTAGAACCATGCATCTTAACTTACTGTTTCTTTGTGTGTGATGGGAAAAAGATGGAAGAGGTCTCCATAGCCCTGTGGGAATGGGATAACCCCTCCTAAACCCACAGCCCTTCTCAAAATGAAATAGGCATCTTAAAATGGTGTCAAGTAATTATCTCAAGTTGCAGTGGAGGAGGTTTAGGTTGGATATTAGGAAAAAAAAATTCACTAGGAGGGTGGTGAAGCACTGGAATGGGTTACCTAGGGAGGTGGTGGAAATCTCCTTCCTTAGAGGTTTTTAAGGTCAGGCTTGTCAAAGTCCTGGCTGGGATGATTTAGTTGGGGATTGGTCCTGCTTTGAGTAGGGGGTTGGACTAGATGACCTCCTGAGGTCCCTTCCAACCCTGAGATTCTATGATTCCATGATTCTATGAAATGCTGCTCACCAATAGAGTGAGAGGTAGGGAGGGGCGGAAATTACTTCTGTGCCCTATTTCTGGAGAAAACATCTTTGGGGCAGGGTCTGTCCTTTTGGTCTGCGCTTGTACAGTGCCTAGCACTATGGGGTCCTGGTCCAAGCCTGATGCACTAATGCTGTAAAAATAATAAAACAGACCAAAAAACGTAGACTAAATCTTAGCACTCTCACTTTAAAATAATAAGACCTAGCTCTTCTGTAGCACTTTTCACCAGTGGACCCAAAAGTACTTCATAAAGCAGATCAGTATCATTCTCCCCATTTTACAGATGGAGAAACTGAGGCATGGGGCGGGAAACAACTTGCCAAAAGTCACCCAGCAAAGCAATGGTAGAGCTGGGAATTGAACCCAGGTCTCATGACAAAAAAACAGGAAATTAAGGGAGCAGTGTTCAAAAATACCCAAGGGATTTAAGAACAGACCCCACTGACAGTCAAACAGGATGTGTGCACTAAACCCACTAAGTGCCTGCAGAACACATTTAATTGAATCATAGAATATCAGGGTTGGAAGAGACCTCAGGAGGTCATCTAGTCCAACCCCCTGCTCAAAGCAGGACCAATCCCCAGACAGATTTTTTTTCAGATCCCTAAATGGCATCCTCAGGGATTGAACTCACAGCCCTGGGTTTAGCAGGCTAATGCTCAACTCACTGAGCTATCCCTTCCCCAAAAGCTACTACACCCCCCCCCCCAAAAAAAAAAGCTTTTATATTTGAGCTGATCAACATTTTTCAAAGGTTTGTCCCCTCAAAAACTGGTCTTTTTTTTCAACAGTTTTTTTTGCATAAATGTTGTCACTGACTTTTTTCATGACCTGAAATCAGATTATCAATATTTTAATTGACCAAAACCCCAGATTTTAGTAAACAAAAAATGTCCATTTTGAACTCTCTGAAACAAAAATATCAACACCTTGTGATTTCCCCTTTTCCCCCCACAGTTCTCAATGAGCTCAGCTTTGAATTCATCTTTTTAAAAAGCTAGTTTGACCGACACAAATTCAATCTGAACATTAATTTCACTATATGTTTCTGCTGAACAGACTCCATCTAGTGGACAATACCGTGCAAAATATTCCATTTAACTGGGACAACTCTTTTACTGGGATATTTCTCGGGGGACAGAGGTGAATGGCAATGGATGCTGTTTAACTGGGATGGTAATATCATTATGGTAAAAGTGAGCAGGTGGTGCTGTTTCAGATCAGTTTCCCAGTTCTTTTTCTTAGCATGTGAGCAAGTTTTTAGCCTTAAAAGAAATGCTTGTGACCTGGTTAGTTTTGTTATGCAAGGATCCAAAGAGGAAACTTTGTGAGCAGCAGGAGAGTTTGCTCTCTCCCTTGGTCTCTCACGGGATTCAGTTCTTGAGTCAGAGAGTTGCTCCCTGGGAACTGGTCATTGGTGTTGGCTGAGAGTCTTAAAAGAAAGGATTTCCATGCATGCTGTTTGATTATCTCTTTTCCTGAACTGATAGATGTGCATAAATAAAACAAGTGACACTTTGGGTATACCCAGACTCTGCCTCACTGATTTCCCCTTCACTGAAAATCACCCAGCAAGGCCTTGGAATTCTGCTACTGCCAGGCAGAGGGGCAACACTGATCTCAGAAGAAGGAGCAACAATATTATCAATTCCATGTACTGGGGACACATTTACCCTGTTGCAAGTGATTAAGTGGTGCTTAGACAGATATACAAGTCTAGTCTTAAAGAAGCTATCAGATTTCAAAAGAAATAAAATAGGAATGAAGCCGGTATCATTTTGTTCACTGCAGCATTTTATGGCATTTATTATTTTTTTGGAACGTTGCCTGTTTAAAAGTTCTTCTCTTAAGTCAGGCAAGGTTGTCCACAGGGATGCTTGCTGCGTGGTACATCTAAATTCCTTTGGACGATAACCGAAGACCATGCCACCTTAGCCTAGTGAAGAAGTTATATTTCTTTAGGCAAGGTGGTCAGTTCTGTTGGGGTTTAGGGCAAATGTTTAATTTAAAAACTATTTCTCTGGGCCAAATAAACTTTTGCCTGGGCTGGTAGATCAGTGACCATTTCAAGGATTATCTCAGATGAACCAATGAGGGTAGAGACTGATGATCTACATCACTGGAAAGTTGGACACTCCAGCTTTTGACTGATGTATGGCAGCTTTTTCTACCTATCACAGTTCGTGATGTATCCAATCATGCGAGTCACATTTGAGCTGTGCATGTATGTCCACTGTGCCCTGCTCTTTGGAGCAGCAGCCTGGCCTAGGACCCAGCCCAACCCACTCTTGTTCATATTTAAAAGAGAATCCTGAAAAGGAGAAGGAAAAGAAATCCTACCAGCTGAGGAAAGCGTAGCTATTTATTTCAAACAATGATCTGCCCTGGGGTGAATGCTCCATCTGAGGGGATGGCTAATGATGTATGCATAAGATCTGAATTACCCAGGTTCAGATTCAAGTCCCAACAGGGTCAATTTACTCCCTCATCTTTTTAGGTGGATCAAGCAAACTCCAGGCAGTGCATTGTGCAGCAATCTACAAGAAAGACCTTAAAGACCAAGATCTTCTGCATGGCTGTTGAAGACTTCATGTTACTTTTGAAAAGCCAAATAACTCATCTCTTTGCCTAAATCCTCCCCATGCCCATGGTTGTGCTGCGTACTGTGCACCAATTTTGCCATCATAGCTGAAACGTGAGTCTATAGCCTGCAAAGTTATTTGGGAAAAGTGCTGCATTAAAGGCCGCTGGTAAATATTCAGGCTAGATATCCCAGACTCCCTGGCATTTCTAATGCAGCACATGACACAAAGTTGGGATACAAAGTGCCAAGGCAACACTTCTGAAAGTATGTTCTTGACGATAACCAGCAGTGCCAGGTCAACTTCTCTCGGTCTGTGCTGAAGCACTGAGGTTTAGCTACTGTAAGATCAGACCAGGACAGGATTTGAGACTTACTCTTCAAAGACCTGGGCTGCTCCAAGCTGCTCCATCATTGAACAAAATCGCTTCTCCTCTTCGTCTTCTGTCTGGTCCAGGTCGTCTGACCAGCCTGACTCAAAGGTCTCCTCATGTCTGGAGTGATCTGTGCTCCCAGACCCTTGGTACAGCTCAATCCCTATGAACTTCCCTGCAGGAAGGGGAAGGAGGGAAGAGAGAGCAGAAGGTCACACTATATTTAGCACTAGGAAAGCTCTTTGAGGGGCAGCCTGAACCAGCTCCATTAGAGATGGCCAAATCGAATGGTGCCTATTAAACACTGCCCTCAGATAGCAAACAAAGAGCCTGTTCTTGTATCATTATGAACGGGAGGAAATTGGTCGGTATCCAGTAAGAGCTGAATCACCCCCCCTACTGGAGGTTCAGGAACTCAGGCATTTCAGCTGATGTGCGTTTAGAGTTCAGTTCATTACAGCACAGTTCAGGCATGATAAGACTGGAAGGACAGATCTGCACTTAAGGCAGTGGACTGGCGCTGGGGGTTCAAGTCCCATCTCTGGCACAAGCTCCTTATGTGATCTCAGGCAAGTCATTGAATCATTCTGCGCCTCAGTTTCCCAGTCTGTAAAATGGAGATAAAAATCCTTCCTTTCTCCTGCCCTGTATCTACCTTGTCTATTAAAGCTCTTTGAGGCAGGGCCTGTCTCTCGCTATGTGTTTATACAGTACCTAGCACAGACTTTCTCTGATCTCACTTGGGACCTCTAGGGGTTCTACTGTAATATTAGTAATTCTCCTCTCACCCAGCTCATCTCCCCAAGTACTATGCTGAACAAAACGGGGACAGCTCTCTGAACAAGGCCCCCTCCTCCTCGGGTCTCAGTTCATCCAGAGCACTACACTAGGAAGGTGGCAAATATTGGGAGTTGAGATGGAAAAGAGTGGGGAGGAAATTCTTCCTAAAGGAATACATCAAGCAGCTCTCGCTAGAAAAAAAAATAGATTTTAATGCCAAAAGGGACCATTATGATAATCTAATCTGCCCTCTTGTATAGCATAGGCCGGAAGGCCTCACCCGGTGATTCCTGCATCAAGCCCATCACTTATGTTGGAGTTATAGTGTAACTTCAGTACCTGGAAAGATACTGGAACAAACAATTGAACACTCAATTTATAAGCACCTAGAGGATAATAAAGTTGTAAGGAATAGTCAGCATGGATTTGTCAAGAACAAATCATGCCAAACCAACCTGATTTCCTTCTTTAACAGGGTTACTGGCCTGGTGGATGGGGGAGAAGCAGAAGACAGGATATATCTTGATTTTAGTATTTTGACTCAGGGCTTGTCTTCACAGATCAAGGCGGATGCAATCAATGCAGCATGTGTCAGTTTAGCAGGTCTAGTGAAGGCCCGCTAAATCGACGGCAGAGAGCTCTCCGGTCAACCTGGTACTCCACCTCCCCTAGAGGAGTAAGGGAAGTTGACAGGAGAGCATCTCCCGTTGATTCAGCACAGTGAAGACACTGCAGTAAATCGACCTAAGCTACATCGACTCCAGTTATGTTATTCACATAGCTGGAGTAGTGTAACTTAGGTCAATTTACCCTAAGTAGTGTAACTTAGGTCAATAACAAAGACAAGCCCTCAGTCCCATGTGACATTCTCAGAAGCAAACTAGGGAAACGCAGTCTAGATTAAATTAATATAAGGTAGATGCACAAATGGTTGAAAAAAACATACTCAGAGAGTAGTCATCAATGGGTCCCTCACAAACTGGGATGGCATATCTAGAAAGGTCCTACAAGGGTCAGTCCTGAGTCCAGTACTATTCAATATTTTCACTAATGACTTGGATACCAGAGTGGAAAGAATGCTTATAAAATTTGCAGATGACACCAAGCTGGGAAGGGTGTGGTAAGATGAGGCCCTTAAACATAAACTCTTGTGTCAGAGGCCCAGTCTGAGGCCTGAAGCCTGAACCAAAGTACTTCCAGGCATTGCTAAAAGCTGGGCTGTGAGCCAGAGGCAGGCCCCACTCACAGAAGTTGGCGAGAAGAGGGCTGCTAGAAGCAGGTGCATCCACACATAAGTGCTAATATGAGGAACTCGTGCCAAGATGGCATCAGAACACTCCACAGAGATAACAAGGAATAGGCAGGTGCATCTTAAAGACAGGGTCAAAAGGACAGCATGATGAATAGATCTGTTTGAAACAACATGAGCAAAGGAAGAGACAGCACACTAATGAGCCAAGGGGTTGTACTTCAATACGTCAGTAGGGATGAGTAATCTGTCCTGTAACTGTATAAAAGTAGGTCCCGGAGTGTACATCCTTGTCTGGCCTACGGGGCAGTGGAAAGTCCCACCACTGACTGAGCCGGTCCATTGCTGGGGGCACAAATTCGTAGTATGTCCTGTAGAGTCTACGGGAAACTATTGCTGTGCTTTGTTTGACAATAAACCTGGCTCAGGTTCCTTCGTACCTTACTAGAGTCTGTGGTCTTTGGGGGTTCTCTGGGGGTCTGCTGTGTCAGCTATCTGTGCAGAGCTGGGGCAGCACACAGAGGGAACACGTATGCAGCCGACTGTTATCATCATCGAACAAGAGCAGAGCACCACACCGGTAGCTACTGACAACAAGGAGTTGCAAGCATTTTGAAGAACAGGATTAGAATTCAAAACAACCTTGAAACCTTGGCAAGACCTTCACAATTGGTCTGAATTCACCAAGATGAAATTCAGTAAAGATAAATGCAAAGAACTTCAGTTAGGAAGGAAAAAAATCAAATGCACAGCTACAAAATGGGGAATAATTGGCCAGGTGTTGCTGAAAAGGATCTTGGGGTTATAATGGATCAAGACTGAATATGGGTCAACAATGTGATGCAGTTGGCTAATATCATTCTGGGGTGTATTAACGCGAGTGTTGTATGTAAAACACGGAAGATGATTATTCCACTCTATTCGGCACTGGTGAGGCCTCAGCTGGAGCACTGTGTCCAGTTCCAGGCACTGTACTTCAGGAAAGATGTGGACAAATTGGAGAAAGTCCAGAGGACAACAAAAATGATAAAAAGTTCAGAAAACCTGACTTATGAAAAAAGTCAAAACTGGACATGTTTAGTCTTGCAAAAAGAAGGCTGGGGTGGGGGGAACCTAATAATAGTCTTCAAATATGTTAAGTGCTGTTATAAAAAGGACGGTGATCAATTTTTCTTTCATGTCAGCTGAAGGTAGGACAAGAAGCAATGGGCTTAATCTGTAGCAAGGGAGAGTTTGGTTAGACATTAGGAAACACTTCTTGATATAAGGGTAGTTAATGCCCAGGGAATTGGCTTCCAAGGAGATTGTGAATTCCACATGATTGGAAGTTTTTAAGAACAGGTTAGACAAACACTGCTCAGGGCTGGTGTAGGTTTACTTGGTCCTGCCTCAGCACAGGGGGATGGACTAGATGACTTCTCTAGGTCCCTTCCAGCCCTGCATTTCCATGATTCTAGCTTTTAAAAAGACATCCAGTCTGGACTTAAAGATAAGCAAGCAGAGGCACAGGGAGGCAGTGTCTAGTTTCCAGGGCCAGGAACTTCTGGGTTCTAATCCCTGCCCTGAAATATATTTATGACTCTGGGGAAACCACCTAACCCAGGGGTGAGCAAACATTTTGGCCTGAGGGCCGCATCGGGTTTCATAAATTGTATGGAGGGCCGGTTAGGGGAGGGGGTCGTGGCCCAGCCCCACCTCCCATCTGCCCCCGCCCCCAGGACTCCTGCCCCATCCAACCCCCCTCCTTCCTGACTGCCCTCCTGGGACCCCTGCCCCCATTCAACCCCCTTGTTCCCCCACCCTCTGACCGCCCCGACCCCTATCCACACCCCTGACCACCACCCTGAACTCCTCTGCCCTCTATTCAACCCCCCCTGCTTCGTAACCCCTTACTGCACTGCCTGGAGCACCGGTGGCTGGCGGCGCTACAGCCAGGCCGCCTGGCTGGAGCTGGGCCATGCTGCCACCGCCACCACCGCACAGCACAGAGACTGGGTCAGGCCTGGCTCTGCAGCTGCGCTGCCCCAGGAGCTCACAGCCCCACCGCCCAGAGCATTGCACCAGCGACGGAGCGAGTGAGTTGAGGCTGTGGTGGAGAGGGAACAGCAGGGGAGGGACTGGGGCTAGGTCAGGGGCCAGGCAAGACAGTCCCGTGGGCCAGATGTGGCCCCCGGGCCATAGTTTGCCCACCTCTGACCTAACCCCTCTGTGCCTCAAGTCAATAGCAGAGTAGAATCTTAACTCAATCCTTCCTGGCTCCAAGCTGCATGCTCAGACCATATGTCTACTGCATCCTTTCCATTACCTACAGACAGCGTTTTGGTATGTCATTTGTATGAGACACACTACAGTCAAGCACAGTGTTTTGTTTTATTTTGAATGAGATCCTGTCATTCCTCTCAGCCTGCCCCAATAGCCTTGATCAGTGCTTTCTGTGCCAGTTCATAGAACTATGAAAACTTCAGTCTCAATTCTCTTATCAGTGGAAGGCCATAAACATGTCTGGGCAGTTGCCATTCTCTGACATGTGGAACATGTTCAGGAAATAGGTGAGTTGCACTGTAATAAAAGTGTATCCTTCTGTAGTAGCAGCAGTTTAACTCTCTGCACTTGAAGTGACTGCTTTAACCCTACAGGCTTGATGCCAGCATACAGTGCCAAGTCTGGTATGGAAGGCAGGCCTGCTGGTATTCCTGCCTGATCAGATTAACCCATAAACCTAGGAGCAATGCCGGAGAGCAGCGTACCTAGCACTGCTTATCTCCATTATTGTTACCTGGCCAACCATGTGCCACATGCCAGTTACTCATATAAAGAGTCCCTGATCCAGAGAGCTTAAAAGCAAAAGACGCAGAACACAGGAAGTACCAGGACACACAGAAGCTGGGTCAGGTTAGACATTTGTAAATATACTTGTGTGTTTCTGCAGTTTTTTTATAAACCAAAACACTCTATACCGGAGGCTCTTCCTGCTGTCCAGGCCTATTCCTTGAGGTGTCTCTTAAAATTCCTCTTAAAGACACAGGGCCTGATTGGCCACCAAGCCACTCCAGTTTTACACCGGTTTCAATGGGCCAGACTAGAGTAAAGCTGGAGTAACAGACCAATAAATCAGGCTCACTGTCTGTTGTGTTAATTTTGATGGAGTAAGTGGGCTCGTAGAATCAACATGACCTTGTCTTGAGAGAAAGGTCTCCTTTAGATTAAGGAGATGGTAACACACACACTTGGGCCAAGATTTTCACAAGTGGTTACCATTTCTGAGCGCTCCATTTTTGGATACCCAACTTGAGACAAGGGAAAGCACTGAGTATCCGCCCTCTTAAAACCAGGATCTTTAGAGCATCTCATAAGAATATAAGAATGGCCACATTGGGTCAGACCAGTGGTTCATCTGTCCTGTATCCAGTCTTCTGACAGTGGGTGGTGTCAATTGCTTCAGAGGTAATGAACAGAACAGGGCAATTAGCGAGTGATCTATCCCCTGTTGTCCAGTCCCAGCTTCTGGCAATCAAAGGCTTAGGGACACCCAGAGCATGGGGCTACATCCCTGACCATTTTGGCAAATAGCCATTGATGGACCAATCCTCGATGAACTTATCCAGTTCTTTTTTGAAGCCCATTATAGTTTTGGCCTTCACAACATCCTCTGGCAAGGAGTTCCACAGGTTGACTGTGCTTTGAGTGAAGAAGTACTTCCGTATGTTTGTTTTAAACCTGCTGCCTATTAATTTCATTGGGTGATTGGTTCTTGTATTATGTGAAGGAGTAAATAACACTTCTGTATTCACTTTCTCCACACCATTCATGATTTTATAGACTTCTATCATATCCCCCTTTCGTCGTCTCTTTTCTAAGCTAAACAGTTCAGTCTTTTTAATCTCTCCTCATACAGTAGCTGTTCCAGACCCCTAATCATTTTTGGTGCCTTTCTCTGTATTTTCTCCAATTCTAATATATCTTTTTTGAGATGGGGTGAACAGAACTACATGCAGTATTAAAAGTGTGGTTGTCCCATGGATTTAGATACTAGCATTATGATTTTTTTGGTCTTATTATCTATCCCTATCCTAACGTTTCTGAACATTGTTAGCTTTTTTGGGTGCTGCTGCACATTGAACAGATGTTTTCAGAAAACTATTCACGATGATGCCAAGATCTCTTCCTTCAGTGATAACAGCTAATTTAGATCCCATCATTTTGTATATATAACTGGGATTACGTTTTCCAGTGTGCATTACTTTGCATTTGCCAACAGAATTTCATCTGCCATTTTGTTGCCCAGTCATCCAGTTTTGTGAGATCCCTTTGTAGCTCTTCACAGTCAGCTTTGGGCTTAACTATCTTGTGTAATTTTGTATCATCTGGAAACATTGTCATCTCACTGTTTACCCCCTTTTCCAGATCATTTATGAATATGTTAAACAGCACAGGTCCTAGTACAGATCCTTGGGGACCCTCCTCTTTACCTCTCCCCAATGTGAAAACTGATCATTTATTCCTACCCTTTGTTGCTTGTTTTTTCAGCAGTTACTGATCCATGACAGGACATTCCCTCTTATCCCAATACTGCTTTCTTTACTTAAGAGTCTTTTGTGTGGGACTTTGTCAAAGGCTTTCTGAAAGTTCAAGTACACTGTATTAACTGGATCACTATTGTCCACATGCTTGATGGTATCCTCAAAGAATTCTAATAGATTGGTGAGGAATGATTTCCCTTTACAAGAGCTGTGTTGACTCTCCCCCAACATGTGCATCTACATGTCTGATATATCTGTTCTTTCAACAAATATATCTGTTCCTTCAACCAATTTGCCAGGTACTAAAATCAGGCTTACCAGGCCTTTACTTGCCAGGATCACTTCTGGAGCCTTTTAAAAAAAAATCCATGTCACATTAGCTATTCTCCAGTCATCTGGTGCAGAAGCTGATTTAAGTAACAGGTTACATACCACAGTTAATAGTTCTGCAGTTTCATATTTGAGTTCCTTCAGAACTCTTGGGTGAATACCATTTGGTCCTGCTGACTTATTACTGTTTAATTTATCAATTTGTTCCAAACCTCATCTACTGACTTCTCAATCTAGGACAGTTCCTCAGATTTGTGACCTAAAAAGAATGGCTCAGATGTGGGAATCTCCCTCACATCCTCTACAGTGAAGACCAACGCAAAGAATTCATTTTGCTTCTCCTTGTCTTCCCCAAGTGCTCTTTTAGCACCTCTGTTGTCCAGTGGCCCGCTAATTATTTGGAAGGCTTCCTCCTTTTGATGTATTAAAAAAAAAAGCTTTTGCTGTTAGTCTGTGTCTCTTTTGCTAGTTGCTCTTTAAATTCTTTTCTGGCCTGCCTAATTATACTTGCTTGCTCGAGTTTATGCTCCTTTCGATTTTCCTCACCAGGATTTGACTTTCTGTTTTTAAAGGATGTCTTTTTGACCTTATCTGCCTCTTTTACACTATTGTTTAGCCATAGTAGCATATTTTGATCCTCTTGCTGTTTTTTGTTTTTATTTATTAGTTATTTTATTTCATACTGTTTTTATTTATTTGTTATTTTTATCTCAGGTTGAAGTATCGCAAATTCCCAGTCACTTTTGGAAAATCTCAGCCCTGATTCATACTTTATCCCTCTGCTCCGAGCCAGAGAGCCATTAAATTGTCCACGTAGCCTAGCTACACAACCCAACACACACAGAGATGCCTCTTATTTAAACAATTAAAGCCAACCGGGAGTGTATATTCTAAGACTTCATGACCCGCTGGAGGAATGGAGTGGAGGTCATGGAGGTCATTATGTTATAAACATTCCTCTCCCGCATCAGTTGTGTCTTGAGCTGCATCGGCAGCTGCTACTGTGGACCTGTTTACAGTACCAGCATTTTCTAAGTGGCTAACAAAGAGTACTGTAACTAACAGGAAAGCAAGGCTTCATTTTCCTTCACTGTATTATCAAACCAACAGCACTTCCATCAGCACACAGGACAGCTGAAGTGCTGCATCATATAAATCCATAAAGGCATAAATCTCTACTAGTGAGGGTAATTAACCATCGGAACAACTTACCAAAAGTGGTGATGGATTCACCAACACTGGCCATTTTTAAATCAAGATTGGATGTTTGTCTAAAAGATACTCTCTTGGAATTATTGTGGGGAAGTTCTATGGCCTGTGTTATACAGATGGTCAGATCAGATGATCACAATGGTCCCCTCTGGCCTTGAAATCTATGCATGGAGCTGATTTCTAAGGTGCGGATTTTGTCCCCTCATAAAATAACGTTCCTTATGCAGCCGCTTGACCTGGGATTTCCTGCCTGCTGGGAACACCAGAGGGAAGCCCAGGCATGGCATGTGGCCAGCTATCCCCACCAACTGTCTCCTATCAGAGAGGTTCAGAGATGTGGCTGGCAGTTATGAGGAAGTACTGCAGAAGCTGAGAAAAGGAATGTTCTACAGGACTGGAATGACAGGAATGCTTAGGAGGGTTGGGAGACATCTCAGGGTTATGATATACACACACAAGCAAGGTTAATATTAGCATAGGGTGGAAAAGAAACAAGAAGAATTGGGCTAACTAGTTGCAGGCAGTTGGCAGGTGAGTGTTTAGAGCCAATGAGCTCTGCTCCATCTCTCCTATATACGTTTCAACACATACACACTGCATTACCCACGTGTACCTGCTGCTCTTACCTAGTCCCATGCTGAACTCGACAGGTGTCAGGTACCCATTATTGTCCTGCTCCAGGCTGTCAAAGACAGCCTCCAGCTGTTCTGGGGTCAGGGGCAGTTCGCTCTGCAGCCGCTGGAAAGACAGGAGGAGGGACAAAATAAATACCAAACTCTGGACCCACGTACAGCCCAACTCAAGTCTTTCCAATGACTCCCACTGGGCTTGGATCAGTGCTCTCAGACCCACCCTACTGGGAGTGAGAGGCTACAACTGTTAAGGCAATGCAGCTGAGCCAGTATGCAGCAGTTTGGAATGCCCATCAGCACAGGGAACTGGATAAATGGGCAGGACTGTGCAGAGGGCATTTTGCTTTCTACGGGTTACTTGGTTCTGACGAGCATTCTTCCAGGATCAGCCCTTATCCCCAACTTCTTCCAGGACCACCTGTTATGTTTTTAGTTGTCCTTTGTCATCTACTGGGCTTTTCCTGTCATTCTGACTGAGGAGGGCTGGCTGTGGCTCTCTCGGAGCATCAACACTCCAAGATTTTAACTCAAAATAGGCAGGAGAGAGATGACTCTCTCCGGATCACAGTCATAATTCAGTCCTGGAGTTAGTTTTTAAAGGAGACAAACCATCCACAGACATTAGAGGTACAACCAAGGTGAGAAAAATCGGTGTGTCCTGTTATGGGGGCCGTGGTCGGGAGATGGGACACAATATTTTTGTAAAAGAAATCCCTCTCTCCCCCCACCCCTGCCCCGTGCTCTAGAGTAGGCCAGGGTAGTGGTGACGGTAAAGGGGGGGCGCATTTTTGGAAAAACTCTGACAACTTTCCTCCTTCTCTACCACAAAATTAGAAATTTTCATCAAAATGTTATTTTTATATATATATATTTATATATATATTTATATATATATTTATATATAAAATCAAGCTGCTTCAGTTCTCTCTGTTTTCCAGTGGGCTACTGGTGCAGTCCACCTGAGAGGGGCCATAAGACAACAGAGGTTATACATGGCCTAATCAAGAGCACCCAGCAGTGTGTGGTAAAGCAGTCCCCCTGGAGTGCAGCCTTCTGGCTCACCTGCTTCCATAGCTTCCTGCCCGGAAGCAGAGCAGGAGGGATTCTTCTCCTTACCTGCATGTCCAGCTTGGTGATGAAGCCCTTCTCCTCCTTGTCACACAACTGAAAGAGCTCCCTGGCCTTTTCCAGCATCTCCACCTGCACGTCCCCTGCTTCACTCAGGCGGAGGCTGGAGGAGGCACTGGCAGCCACCCCATCCTCTTCCTCTTCCTCTTCCTCCCAGAGGGCATCCAGGAGCTCTCCTCTCCGGTTCTCCATCTTCCCAAAGCTCTCCCGGCCAGGGTCCAACAGCTGCGGTGGAGAAAGCCAAAACAGTTAAATTAAAATGAACTGCAGTTAACAGGTGCTCCAACCCACCACATGCAGGCTTCAGAGAGAGGCCAACTCACTGCAGGTTACCTAGTAACGCCTCCTTGGTCAGAAGCACATTACTGAGAGCCTCTCACGTCTCTGACTGGGGTCACTGGAGAGGCAGGAGAAGAGACCTCAGACGGAGAGAGGGCAATACCTCTGATTGCCTCACAAAGAACTGCGAGCTACAAACAAGGTGCAGGCATTGCTGAACTGATATCAGAGAGCTAATGCTGCTGACTGCGATGGGGCCGGCTCTTGCCGTGACCTCACACAAAGACGTGCACATCTTCGGCTCAGTCTTGCAGTGAAGTCACAATTCTCCATTGGCAACAGTTGGTTGCCAGGAAAGATTCAGCAGGATAGGAGCACAAACTAAGAGAAGATGGTACAGGAAGAAGCAAAGCTCTTATTTAAACAAACCCAGCAATTTTCAAGAAGGGATGGGATATTGTTTAAAGCACTGGGCTAGGACCCAGGAGAGCTGGGTGCAATTCCTGGTTCTGCCATGGGCAAGTCACTTTAGTCTTTGTGCCTTAATTTCCCACATACACAATGGCATAATAATCCTTCCTTACAGGGGCCACTTTTCCTCCTTATCCCCAAGCCTACATGTTCTGAGAACTCAAAAGCTGCCAAATAGAATTTTAATCTAAAATGTTAATTTTGTAGAAAGAAACACACACACACACACACACAAACTTCAGCTGCCATTGAAAGCAATTTCCAATAAGTTATGAGGATCTAAAAATAAAGGCATCAACTTGACTATAGCATTGCTACTGTGATAGCATGTGTGTACACACACACACACACACACACACACACACACACACACACACACACACACACACACACACACACACCCTTCCAAGTGAGAGGTCCAGAACAGTTCCCTATAGACTATTTTTCCTTGTTACCAGTAACACAATTTAAGCCTTCCTGAACCAAATTGCTTTAGATTTCAACTCTGCATTGCAGGGGAGGAGTGAGTGGGACAAGAGGATGGAGACAGATTTAACAGCACTAACCAAGGAATGTATTTAATTTTCAAGAAATTAAAACCATTGTACAGGCGCAAGAACAATAGCTGAGTGAATTTTTGTTTGCACTCTTGATACGCTGGAAGGACAAAGAATGTCATGTACGTAAGCAAGAAGTAACTGACACTAAACACAAAAGGACTAGGCAGTTATGTACCACACTATTGACTTTTTGTTCATTATTGCTATTTGGAGAGTTAAAATGTGGCTCTGCTCTGAAAAGTGACTGAGCAAAAAGGTGCCATTTTTACCTAAGAGATCTCTTCCCTGAGAGCATTCAGAATCAGGTCTCCTGATTTTTAGCAGCAACCATGACGACATATTTATTTACAGTATATTATTCAGAGGTCTCTGTGTGCTGTATAGATCTCCAGACAAGCAGTGGTCCCTGGTAAACAATGGAAACTAAACTGGAAGTTGAGCTGTGTGGAAGCCCATTTGTTTGTATCTGTCATTACAGTTGCATTCATTAACCCCCCAACACCACCCCCGTTTACTATAATAAGCCTTTATACTTATTGTTCTTGTAGTCCTGTAGAGCCAATACAACATTTGGAGATTGAGTTGGACTCTATTCCAGCTTATGTATCATTATCTTAACTGTTAACTCATTCCTGACTGCAGAATCTTTACAGAAAGAACTCAGCTTGATTTTCACATTCTGGGTTGAGACTGCAGGGTTGGCACTCACAAAAACCACCCTTGGACCGTGTAGCTTTATGAATGTCTAAGGAGACAGGTTATGTGGCTATACCTTGATGGGTGATAATTATGGGTGGTAACAGGCTATACTGCAGAAGCTCCCAGGAGAGAAGAGCTCATCCAGATCACTGTTTCATAAGTGGGTGATTTCCTTGGTGTCTCCAATCGCATAGGAAAGTTAAAAGATTTAATAGAGAGTCATCACTACTACCAATGTTCTTCTAAAACAGACTGGAATAGGCTTATCTTCCTCTTAGCCTGAGGGACACAATTTGGTCAATAGCGTGGTGGAGTAACTCAGAGCAGTGTAAAGTAAAAAATGTCATGCCCAGGGTTTCAAGCACCACATAATCTGGGCCTTTGCCAATGACAGGTTGGAGAGTAGTGAGTCTGACAATGCCAACCTTATGCATCTGTTAGCGTAGCTGATTGGAATCTTGCTGGAGTAAAATCAGGGGTGGCTCCAGGCACCAGCGCACCAAGCACGTGCCGGGGGCGGCCTGCCGGTCGCCGTGAGGGCGGCAGTCAGGCAGCTTTCAGTGGCATGCCTGCGGGAGGTCCGCTGATCATAGAATCATAGAATCTCAGGGTTGGAAGGGACCTCAGGAGGTCATCTAGTCCAACCCCCTGCTCAAAGCAGGACCAAACCCAACTAAATCATCCCAGCCAGGGCTTTGTCAAGCCTGACCTTAAAAACCTCTAAGGAAGGAGATTCCACCACCTCCCTAGGTAACCCATTCCAGTTCTTCACCACCCTACTAGTGAAAAAGTTTTTCCTAATGTCCAACCTAAACCTCCCCCTCTGCAACTTGAGACCATTACTCCTTGTTCTGTCATCTTCTACCACTGAGAACAGTCTAGATCCATCCTCTTTGGAACCCCCTTTCAGGTAGTTGGAAGCAGCTATCAAATCCCCCCTCATTCTTCTCTTCTGCAGACTAAAGTCCCGCGGCTTCAGCGGCAATTCGGCAGCAGGTACATAGAGCCGCCCCTGAGTCCAATGTCATCTTCAGAATGTCACCCTGTAGGGAACAGAGAGCTTGCTCTGCTTGGGGTGTGAGAAGATGGCTTTGCTGTTTGAGAGAACACTGGGTGATTCTGGAGCTGACACAAAGGTAATTCTGTCTTCTTACTAATAAGTGGCAACGTCAGCCAGAGTGGGAGGGTACCATGGCTGGTGATGTGTTGGAGAGGAGGGATTGCAAGACAAGAGGAAGAGCAGCATCAGCATTGTGCAGATGCGAGGTAACAAGGAACAAAACAAATATGTGAAAAAAAGTCCCATTCAATTATGTCATGCAATAGGGGACAGCCAAAAAATGGCAATTTTTTTAAATGCTTATATACCAATGCTAGAAGTCTAAATAATAAGATGGGTGAACTAAAGTGCCTAGTATTAAAGGAGGATATTGATATAATAGGCATCACAGAAACCTGGTGGAGAGAGAATAATCAATGAGACAGTAATACCAGGGTACAAAATATATCGGAAGGACAGAACTGGTCATGCTGGTGGGGGAGTGGCACTATATGTGAAAGAAAGTATAGAATCAAATGAAGTAAAAATCTTAAATGAACTAAATTGTACCATAGAATCTCTATGGATAGTAATTCCATGCTTGAAAAATAAGAATATAGCAGTAGAGCTAAATTACTGACCACCTGACCAGGATGGTGTTAGTGACTCTGAAATGCTCAGGGAGATTAGAGAGGCTATTAAAATAAAAAACTCAATAATAATAATAATGGGGGCTTTCAACTATCCCCACATTGACTGGGTACACATCACCTCAGGAAGGGATGCTGAAAAAGTTTCTTGACACCTTAAACGATTGCTTCTTGGAGCAGCTGGTCCTGGAACCCACAAGAGAGGCAATTCTTGATTTAGTCCTAAGTGGAGCACAGGATCAGGTCCAAGAGGTGAATATAGCTGGGCCACTTGGTATTAGTGACCATAATATAATTAAATTTAACATCCTTGTGGCGGGGAAAACTCCACAGCGGCCCAACATTGTAGCATTTAATTTCAGAAAGGGGAACTACACAAAAATGAGGAGGTTAGTGAAACAGAAATTAAAAGGTACAGCACCAAAAGTAAAATCCCCGCAAGCTGTGTGGAAACTTTTTAAAGAAACCATAATAGAGGCTCAGCTTAAATACCGCAATTTAAAAAACATAGTAAGAGAACCAAAAAAGAGCCCAAAGAAGCAGTGAGAGGCAAAAGGCATCCTTTAAAAAGTGGAAGATAAATCCTAATGAGGAAAATAGAAAAGAGCATAAACTCTGGCAAATGAAGTGTAAAAATATAATTACACTTTCAAAAAAGAATTTGAAGAAGAAGCTAGCCAAAGACTCCAAAAGTAATAGCAAAAATTTTTTTAAATACATCAGAAGCAGAAAGCCTGTTGAACAACCAGTGGAGCCACTGGACGATCGAGATGCTAAAGAAGCACTCAAAGATGATAAGGCCATTGCGGAGAAACTAAATGAATCCTTTGCATCAGTCTTCACTGTTGAGGATGTGAGGGAGATTCCCAAACCTGAGCCATTCTTTTTGGGTGACAGATCTGAGGAACAGTCCCAAATTGAGGTGTCATTAGAGGAGATTTTGGAACAAATTGATAAACTAAACAGTAATAAGTCTCCAGGACCTGATGGTATTCACCCAAGAGTTCTGAAGGAACTCAAATGTGAAACTGCAGGACTACTAACTGTCATCTGTAGCCTATCATTTAAATCAGCTTCTGTACCAAATGACTGGAGGATAGCTAATGACACGCCAATTTTTTAAAAGGGCTCCAGAGGTGACTCTGGCAACTACAGGCCAGTAATCCTCACTTCAGTACTGGGCAAATTGGCTGAAACTATCATAAAAAACAAAATTGTCAGACACATAGATTAACATAATTTGTTGGGAAATAATCAGCATGGTTTTTGTAAAGGGAAATCATGCCTCGCCAATCTACTAGAATTCTTTGAGGGGGTCAACAAGCATGCAGACAAAGGAGATCCAGTGGATATAGTGGATTTAGATGTTCAGAAAGCCTTTAATAAGGTCCCTCACCAAAGACTCTTAAGCAAAATAAGCAGTCCTGGGATAAGAGGGAAGGTTCTCTCATGGATTGGTAACTGGTTAAAAGATAGGAAACAAAGGGTAAGAATAAATGGTCAGAGGTAAATAGTGATGTCCTGCAGGGATCTGTACTGGGCCCAGTCCTATTTAACATGTTCATAAACCCAGGGTTGTGAGTTCAATCCTTAAGGGGGCCATTTAGAGACCTGGGGATTGGTCCTGCTTTGAGCAGGGGGTTGGACTAGATGACCTGCTGAGGTCCCTTCCAACTCTGATATTCTATGAATGTGCAGCGGCAGTCAAAAAAAGCAAACAGAATGTTGGGAATCATCAAGAAAGGGATAGATAATAAGACAGAAAATATCATATTGCCTCTATATACATCCATGGTATGCCCACACCTTGAATACTGCGTGCAGATGTGATCGCCCCATCTCAAAAAAGATATATTGGAATCGGAAAAGGTTCAGAAAAGGGCAACAAAAATGATTAGGGGTATGGAACAGCTTCCGTATGAGGAGAGATTAATAAGACTGGGACTTTTCAGCTTAGAAAAGAGGCAACTAAGTGGGGATACGATAGAGGTCTAGTAAATAAGGAAGTGTTATTTACTCCTTGTATTATGAGAAGAACAAGGGGCCACCAAATTAAATTAATAGGTTGCAGGTTTAAAACAAACACAAGAAAGTATTTTTTCATGCAACACACCGTCAACCTCTGGAACTCCTTACCAGAGGGTATTGTGAAGACCAATACTATAACAGGGTTCGAAAGGGAGCTAGATAGATTAATGGAAGATAGGTTCATCAATGGCTATTAGCCAGGATGGGCAGGAATAGTGTCCCTGGCCTCTGTTTGCCAGAAGCTGGGATTGGGTGACAGGGCATGTTCTTATGCTCTTATGACAAAAAAAGCCTGCTCTGTGGTGCGTGTAGGTGGCGGTGGGATCTCTTCCATCACTGCCAGCACACACAAGGCCTCGTCTTCCTTGTTAGGAGATTAATCATTTCCATTTCAAAAGTAGGAGCAGCCCACATGGATAATGAGCCCAAGGCACTTTTCTTTGGTACATAAAAGGTTGAAGAGGCAGGATATTCTTGCCCAATTATGAGACCTATTCATGAGCTGGAATCAACCATCTCCAAGATAAATTGCTACCCTCCACCCCGAGCACTTTATCATTTTATCAAAAGACTCCATTATATTATAGTTCTGAAGTAATTAGCAGAGCTAAAAGCCTTCTAATTAGAAGACCCGGGACTTGCTTCTGGCAAAGTGAATCTGAAAGGGTTTGAATTACTCAGCTAAAGGGTTAGCTAATTAATTCTGCATTTCGAGAGAGTTCTTTCTTGTGTAGAATGATCCATTGGCTCTGGTCTTCATGTGACCCTGGCTGACTTGAACAGAAATAAAAACATACTAAATAAAAGGGAACATGGTAAGCAAACCACTCAAAACTTCCAGTCACTTTTCTCTACATGACCATTTATTAAGAAGTTCTTCTTCACTTGTGTACAGAGACTGGGGCTCTTTGGGGCAAAAGAACTCAGAGGTGATTGGGTTTTAGCCCAGTGGTATGCAAGTTCTGCCCCTCAGTTGGCCAGAACTGTCAGCTTGCTGGGAGCCCAAGAGCGACAGCTAGCTTGCATCAACAGAGCAGGTGCCTTCATCTTTAGTGCCAAGGAGCAGCCC
Source organism: Mauremys mutica (assembly GCF_020497125.1). Classification (NCBI taxonomy): domain Eukaryota; kingdom Metazoa; phylum Chordata; order Testudines; family Geoemydidae; genus Mauremys; species Mauremys mutica. Next base: position 111,729,110 of record NC_059075.1, read on the forward strand.
GCAGAGACTACAGGTCCCAGCACCCAGTGCTTCACCTCAAGCCAAGTGGCTTGCCCCAATGAGGCCCATGCCTTCAGGATGCGAACCAACAAACAACATGACATTTTACTATAGTTTAGAATGAGATGCACACACTAGGGAAGGACAGGAGCATCCTCAGGATTACATTGCTCCCATGCCCGCTGGGTAGGAAATTCATTTAGATGATCCTGGGTGAGGACTGTCATCTAAGTCTAAGCTGGTACTGGGGCATCTGGACTGAAGGAGAGACCTTATTGATGCCTGGATGGGACTCTGGTTCTGCTGGTGTAAACCAGACAGATGCTTTCCCTGCTGGATGGTTGTTGGCAATGTGGTGCAGGACAAGCTCCGAGTCAACTAGCTGCACAGCTCTAAAGGAGAGGCCTGTGAGCACAGCACACCTTGTAAACCTGGGCTGAGCAGGACCCAAGCCTTGTGGGTTACAGCAGCTGTTTCCTGCCACAGGCTTTGTTCTGGCCCAGCAGGCAGCAAAGACAGTCACTGGATCCTGTGGGGGCAGCTTCCTTAGCAAGAAGGCCTCATGGAAATGGACCCCAGGCCTTAGCTCAGAACTGAGTGTCCCTGCCTAGACACAGCGGAATCAATCGCCAGTCAAGGTGCTACCTGCAGACCTTGCTTTACTGAGGCAGGGAGTAAGTGGGGCTTTAATCCCACACCCCCATGCCTTTTAGTTAATCATTATAAAGAGTCAGCACTAAACAACATGAAACTGGCTTCCAGACGGGCTGAGCGATGCCAGAGAGACAGTGTGGGCTAGAGAGTGGGGGACCATTCTGGGCCTGCCTCTGCCCTGCTGTGTGACCTGGGGCAAATCACTTCACCTCCCTGTGCCTGCCATGTTGCCAACTCTCATGAGTTTATCATGAGTCAGGGGCACCGGAACAGGGGGAGCCAGGGGGGCATGGCCCCCACACTTTTTCCTGGCCATACGGGTGAGCAACAGGGGGAGGGAGCAGAGAGGAGCAAGCAGGGGGCAGGGCCTTGGGGAGAAGAGACAGCATGGGAGTGTGGCCTTTGGGGAAGGGGCAGTGTGAGGGTGGGGGCTCATGGAGAAGGGGCAGTGCAAGGGGGGAGCAGGGCCATGGTTCGGGTACCAGTGGACACCCACTCACCCACACACTTTTAGGGACCTTCTGCTACTTCTGTCATGAGTCTCATAATAGCTGGTGTTTTATTTAAAGCCCCAGCTCCTGGAGACAGGGGATTAAGAGAGAATCCCAGCTTTCATTTAAAAAAAAAAAAAAAGTAGTGGTAAGTTTCTAGCCCTTATGTTTGAAGAGAAAAGGTTGAAGGTGTGAGCTGAGCACTCCTGAAGGCTCACAAACCAGAATGCAAAGAAAAAACCCCCCAAAGCTCTTATTTTTTGGTGGGAAAAAATCATGATTTTTAAACCAGTCTCCTTTTTTGGTGCCCGACTCGTGGTTTCTGACTGCATGGCAGTACTGTGCCTGTATCCCCTCACTGCTTGCATCTGTCTTATCTATTTAGGCTGGAAGTACTTTGGGGCAAGGACTGCCTATCAGTGTGTTTGTACATGGCTACTTCGGGAGTACAAAGAAAACCCTTCCTAATTATTAGGAGTTGACATCCAAAAGTGTCAGTCTTTGTCACTATTCTCTTTTGATTTGAATAATGCTGGGGGGTGGGGTCTTGTGTCAGTAGGAGGCTTGAAAACAGATGTAAGCGACGTGATTAAAATGCTGGTGGCTCCTAGCACCTCATCTACATTAATGATACCACAGGGTGGATGTGACCTGTGAGCTCTGCTCTGTGTACATGTGCTGTCTCTTTCACAGCCTGTAGGGAATTACACTGTGGAATTCTTCATGTCCAATCAAGGCAGGAGAAGGTGGGAAAGGAAAGCAGGGTGTCTTTATTCACTATAAGTCCTTGCAGGTGTTATTCATCTTCAGAGCCCCCAATAGCCCAGTGAGGTCGGTCACTGGTCAATCACTGTTTCGCAGATAAGGGCTGGCTGAATGACTTGCCCATTGTCAGTGTTCAGAGCCGGGATTAGTATGTGCACATGTGTATGTTCAGAATGTGTGTTGTTTTCATTCCTAGATATTTGCAGAAAGCTCCTCCCAGTCCTAAGGGGTGCCATGAGAGAAAGTGCAGAGCTGCTGGTGGGGAAATGTTATGACTGGGAAATCAAGAGTGGCATAATTCTGACCTTGCCTTGTCTCTCCCCAAAGGTGATTTTTAAGTTTTGAGTTAAAAACAATCCTGCCATTTGTTGAGAATGAGGAGGGGAGAAAAACCCTTTTCCTATTATAAAGCAATTCTTGTGACTTTAAAAATACCCAGCAACAACAAAACCCCCGCTGTCGTGCCAAAGGGGTTTAGGCTAGAAAGCTGACACTCAGCAGGGGGGAGGTGTTTGAGGAGAACATGTGATTTTCTGTGCTCCAGGAATATAGTTGCGGCTTGGCTGAGAGTTACAAGGACTCATATGTGTCCATAGAAATAATAGCATCATGTATCGTAATGCCCAGGCACGAAAGGGGCAACGTTAAGTCTGCACATGCTACCTGAACAGTAGCACTTCCTCTCTTCTAAGTGCTAAAATGTACATGCTGAAATATTCTCTTAAAGCAGCTGTACTATTGGAATGTGTGTCTTATGATAGTGTAGCATCGTATAAAGTTTGTACTGCATGCATTTGGGATCGTTGTATTACTGGTGAGTAGTGCAGTCACATGTTGGTTTTAAGGCAAAAAAACTTTATAGGTCCTTATACCGTGTCATACAGAGTTTATGCCACTTGCTTTATTTATTCCTCACTCTTCTCTGCTTTTTCCCCTGCCCCCTTTGAAGTTACATTGGTTACTATGGAAACAGTGTCATTGGTATAGGCAGAGCATAGTGACATCCACTGATGCAATATGCAGTCAGCTATACAATGGTTGGGGATTTGTGCCCTAGTCAGACAGCTATAGGTACTGGAGATTATTATTCTGGTCACATACAAAACCATGTACCTTGAATACCCCGATGAAAGTAAAGCCCCATAAGTCTATTGGAACAGGTCAGTTTAAAAGATTCAGAGAAGTCCAGCCAAAGAACCACAAACATCAATGCCCTAAACCGATTTCCCCCTGTATGTATGTAGGCTGAGATTTTCAAAACTGCCTAAGGAATTTGGATCCCATTAATCTGAGACTGCCTTGAATATCTCAGCCCCACTGTCTCGAAAGACTAAAGTTACAAAAATCATTCTTTCCCCTATATGAACAGTTAGTGTCCCTTGTTCTTCGTTTGTTGTTGTTTTTTTCATACAGCGACAAAAGGGGGGGAAATCCATTAAAAACAGGGAAACGAAATTGTAAAAAAGAAAAAATAAGCAAACAAACACCTCCACAAAAGTTGGCCTAGGGACTCAGGAGCAGGTATAATATCTGGAACTACATCTCTACAGCTTTCTCTTCTTTTTCTAACTGACTAGATTTCAGGTTGATTGTATCTCTTTAAGGAAACAGGAAAGAATCCAGGAACTTTTATGCTGTTTGTTCAGCAGAAGAAGATTAGCCCCAACCGGGTAGCAGGCTGTGCTAATACTGCTGCAACCTTTATTGATAACTACATAATGGAACGAGCCAGAAAGATAAACTGGCTTATTCACGGAACACACAGACAGTTGGAAAAGGCCTTGCCATTGAAGAAATAGTGCAACCAATAACAAATAAATAAAGCTGATGCCCATCTCAGTCTCTCCATCCCTCCCCCTTACTTTATCTCATGGACGTTTAAAGAAAGAGAGAAAAGAGCCCTATTTGCTGCGTAGTTACAGTAAAAATGCTGTTCTAACCACACTTCGGTTTGTTTGACTAGTGACGCTCTACCTTAATCTGAAAACAAGCATGGAATTTCCTTTGCCTGCAACAACGACTTATATTTTGACATGATCTTTGCCAATAAAGTTCTCTCCCTGAGAACTCATCACACAGTTTGATACACTTATTCTATATTCCTGTCTATAAATAGTAGAAGCTTGATAACAAATAAATACAATGGCTCCTTATTTCAGAAAATCAGTACATATTATGTACTTAAAATTGTATCCACTGATTAATGTTCTGACCCAAAGGGATATGAAGTTAAAATCAATATTAAGAATACATTCTGTTACAAGCAAAATCTCAGGATATTAGAATAGAAGAAACAGTCTCTTGTCATTTAGCACTCTCTATTAGGATCATTTACAGACAAGCCAGTTTCACTTCTGTTTCTAATCAATTACACCTTGTGCATCACACACAATGTTTGGATTGCAAACAGTGAGAGGGAATGCTCATTTTGGCACAACTGTTTCTATTAGAAGCTGTTGTTTTTATTAAAATTGTGGCCGCTTCTGATATTATATATTTTATCATTTGTTTTCAAAATATATAAAACCTAAATTTGGGGGCAAAAATTTGTCTCTACTTTCCTTACATGACACTAGCACAATTTATGCCATTTCACCAGATACAACTAATAGCGTACAGGCTACTGATATAATTAAAGTGGTATGCAGATGCATTTTTCAGACTATAAGTAATATGGCAGTAATCGTACTATCAAATACATTGAAACAACTCTGAAAACAATTCAAACTGTGTTTCGCTTTAATGTGGATTTATAGTTCAGATGACTCAGTTCTTTAAAATAAAATAAAGATATTTAAGGAAATAATGCCACATCACCACATGCATGCTGTGTGATGCTTGAACACCTATTCCATAGCAACAAGGGGAAAGATAACAGCTACTTTAAGGACCTGATGCAATGTCCTTTGAATTCAGTAGAAAGACTTGCACAGATTTCAATGGGTTTGGGAGCAGACCCTAGATCTACAAAGGACACGATAGCCAAGAATGAGCAAATAAAGCCCATTCATTCAATTTAATAATGGAGGGGCTGAGAAACATCCGAAGTTGCTTTACTAACAATGATGCTGTGAAGTTCTTTGACAATTTAAAGATCACTAATGGAGGCGCCTGAGGCATTGAGGTCATCGATCAGATCCACGACATTATTTGAAACGTATGAGAAATCATTATTTCTTTCCTAATGACCTTCAGCGCATACCAGTCTAGGAGGAGTTTGCACAAGATTGTTCATTCAATAACAAAAATTATGAAAGTAGGGTTGGGCTTTGTTTTGAATACAGCAATGTGCCAGTGTAAAGAACTTGCTCACTCTATGGCAGATGCCCCATCAGTTGACAAATGGCTAATCTTGTTTTGCACGATTAGTGACGGCTAAATAGGAGAGGCAGCTGAGCATGACTTGCTAGAGGATTGTCACAGTGACGGGAAGAAGGTTCTATGGGGGGGTGGGTAGGGTGACCAGATGTCCCAATTTCATAGGGACAGTCCTGATTTTGGGGTCTTTTTCTTATATAGGCACCTATTCCCCCCCCCACACACACACACACACACACCCTGTCCCGATTTTTCACATTTGCTGTCTGGTCACCCTAGGGGTGTGGGGGGAAGACCTGGAACTTTAAGATGATGAAGGTTTAGCACCAACAACACTGGGGTTTCATGACCAAGCATGCCTGCCTTTTCCCAGACAATCCCAGCTTATGGGGGCCTGCAGGGCTAGGGTTACAGAGAACCCTATCGCATAGTGCTTGCGCTCTCTCGGCAGGTTACAGTGCAGCAAGCTTGAAGAAGCGAAGCTTCAGTAACACTAGACAAGCCTCCAAGCCATTAACAGTTCCATTCCCAGGCAGGTGAGACAATAACACAGGACCAGCTCCTCCTCCCTGGGGGTAAATTGACATAGCTCTGTTGACTTCAGTGGAGCTTTGCGGACTTACCCCAGCTGAGGATCTGGCTCCCTGAGCAAAGAAAGTCAGTCTGTGCCCGGAGCACTTCATGAAAGCTCCAAAGAGCGAGAGCCAGCGCCACTCTGTTGGGCCCGGGCTACTTGTTAATCAACAGGCAATGTGCCATCCAGGAAAACTTAACACATGACTGCCACCAGCTCAGCTACCGGAGCTCAGCAGGGGCACGTCAGCATCTGCGAGACTCCTCTTGTGTCCTGCCAGCGCGCCAGTCTCTCTCATGTGCAGCAGGGTATTTCATTGCCCTGGGGAAAGCAGTTACTGCCTTGCCACACACACTTGGACGCTGTCCAATGTGGAGAAATGTCACATTGGAGAGAGAGAGGCTCCCCTTGTTACCACAATAATAATTTTTAAAAAATGCTGGACATCCTGTACTACATCCTGAACATACTTCAAGGTCACTAAAAGTATATTACACGAGAGGCTGCTTTTTCATAAGCAGAGCGGGTAAAGGGTTCACACATACACACACACACACACACCTGCCTTCACTCTAGGTTCTGCATTTACGTAAAGCTACAACCACTGATCAACTATTGGTCTTTTAACTATTCAGCATTGGAAGGAGCCAGTTAAAAGAAAGGGGTGGGGTGCCCCCCCCTTCCCCCAGCTAACCTCCGAGTGTGAACAGGGGTCACATTCCCTGTCAGGATGCACAGCTTGCGTGGTACATGGCACATCTGGGCTACAGGATCATGGCATTTACTATATCAAATCAGACCGTTGGACTCTCACATCTTGAGGGATGCTGACCTTGTGGCTAAGGCACTGAACTGCAACTTAAGAGCGGTGGGTTCGAGTCCCCACTCTCACTTTCTGTTCAACCTTATGAAAATAACTTGTGAGATGTTCAAACCACTGAGCTTTGACCTAACGCTGCTGCTATTGACATCAATGGGAGCTGGCTTGCACGGGAGCAGGGTTAGGCCAAAGTAGAGCGCTTTTGAAAATCCCTCTCAGTCTCGCTGTGCCTCAGTTCCCCATCTGTAATCAAGGAATTGATATTATTCCTTTCTCCCACCCATCTATTTATATTGCAAATCTTTTGGGGCAGGGACTGTCTCTCACTGGGCATACGTACAGTGCCTAGCACAATGAGGCCCTGATCTTGGTTAGACCCTCTAGGAACTAACAACAACAAACTACATTCCAAGCTTCCCAAGGGTCACAATGGTTATTTAATGTATTTGCTGTACAGAGATGGCCTCTCCAGCACATCTCTACAAGCTCTCCACAGCACCTGGCATGAGTCACATCACTACATGGGATGCTGGAGATACAGGGGAGGCAGATAGTTAAGAGACACTGCATCCATATTCCCTCACCCCAGCACGTTCATTTCATGTCTCTTTAGAAATGGACAGAATGAATCGGAGGGTCTCTTCACCATAATGTTTTCCAGGCTGCAAGTGCCACACAGGGGAAGGGAGATGGTCTCACACAGCCTAATGGGCAGCGTGAACAGAACCATTCATTCGCTATTCCCAGCCTTTGAGATGGATTCAAAAGCCAGCAATGGTTTGCAAAAATTAAAAGCAGAAGAGCGTTTCCAGACACCACCATCTTCTCCAACTCTGTGCTTGGTGTTGTATCGACCTCTCCTTTTTGCGGTTTACAAGGCTCCTAGAAAGCGTAACTTTTCTGCACAAGGCATTTCAATAGCAAACAGGCATCATCAGCATGGAAGCATGTCCTCTGGAATGGTGGCTGAAGCATGAAGGGGCATACGAAAGTTTAGCATATCTGGCAAGTAAATACCTTGCAACACCGGCTACAAAAGTGCCATGCGAATGCTTGTTCTCACTTTTAGGTGACATTGTAAATAAGAAGCAGGAAGCAGTATCCCCCATAAATGTAAACAGACTTTTTGTCTTAGCAATTGGCTGAACAAGTAGGACTGAGTGGACTTGTAGGCGCTAAAGTTTTACATTGTTTTGTTTTTTAGTGCAGTTATGTAACAAAAAAAAATCTACATTTGTAAGTTACACTTTCACAATAAAGAGATTGCACTACAGTACTTGTATGAGGTGAATTGAAAAATACTATTTATTTTATCATTTTTACAGTACAAATATTTGTAATAAAAAATAATATAAAGTGAACACTGTACACTTTGTATTCTGTGTTGTAATAGAAATCAGTATATTTACAAATGTAGAAAAACATCCAAAATATTTAATAAATTTCAATTGGTATTCTATTGTTTACCAGTACAATTAATCACGATTAATTTTTTTGAGTTTATCCCGTGAGTTAACTGCGATTAATCGACAGCCGTAGTCTGAAGACTTACATATTTTTATTTGACTATTCTACCACAATGTCTCATGGGAGTTATAGGTCAGTTGTTTCACGCATCCATTCTCCTCTATGGGTTGGTCTCAAAGGTCAGGCTATGCACAATGCACCAAGGTCTCACCCTCTTGGAGAAAGTTGGCAGTATATCAGAGGAGTCGCTAGCTGTGGTGCATCATGGGAGATGTAGTCCAGCTGTGGCCCATAGTTTATAAAGGGCAACAGGGAGATGAGGTACTGCAGCAGCACATCCAAGTCAAAATTTTCGGGGTTTGGCTGAAATTTCAGCTTTTGGATTTTTGCGAGAAAAGTCAAATATTCAACAATTTTTTTTCCCTAACCAGATCTAGTATTTAGTTTTATAAGAGTATTTTGGGAACCTATCAGGTGTTGCCACAAAAGTGCCACAGTTGTTTTGAAACGCAGCTACCCTAATGGTTAATCAAAAATGTAATCAATAAGTCTGCCTCCGCAGAGAGCAATGGCCACCACTATTTATTCATTTATTTATTTGTAGCAGCACCATGCAGTTTTCTTCCACTTATCCAAATCCCCATCCCATTTGTGTACTGTTCCTTTAAGTCTAAAGCAAGAAGCCAAGGGAGCTAGGGAAGGTTCTAGGCAGGAGCTGTGCAATGAAGCAGAGACACAGAGCAGCTTTTGGGATAACAACTCTTTGTGCAGCTCTTTCCCATTGTCACCATTCGCCCCCCACCCACCCCACCCCCACTCTACCCCACCCCCCAGGGTTTCAGATGTTCCTGTAACTCTTCAGAGAAAGACAGGAATTGTCCTTCTCTTCTCACTCCTGGACCTGCCAACATTCCAAATCTAAAAGCAGGGAAGGAAATGAGAGAGGGATACACACATCAGTGCCATCAAAATGAATCATCAGATCAGGAGCAGCCTAGAAGGCAGAGCTCACTAATGGATCAAGTTATAGGGTATTTTGCTCTGGGGTAAGCTGTTTCCTTTAGGAACACAGATGTTACCAGCCCCTAGTACATCCATCCTGTCTCAGACAATGGGCAATGCCAGCTGCTTCAGAGGAAGATGCAAGACATTCTGAAGATGGCAGTAATGGGATAACTCGTCCCAAGCCCCAGAGAAAGTTCCCTCCTAATCAGGGCCGGCTCCAGACCCCAGCGCGCCAAGCAGGCGCGTGGGGCGGCATTGTCCTGGCAGGGCGGCATTTGGCTCCGGCAGACCTTCCGCAGTTATGCCTGCGGGAGGTCCACCGAAGCCCCGGGATGAGCGGACCTGCCGCAGGCATGACTGCAGAGGGTCCCCTCTTTCCGCGGCTCTGCTTGAGCTGCCATAGGCATGAGTGCGGTGGGTGCGCTGGTCCCGCGGCTCGGACGGAGCTCCCGCAGCCATGCCTGCGGATGCTCCACCGGAGCCGCGGGACCACGGGACCATCTGCAGGCACTTCTGCCCCGGCCGCGGGACCGGGGAAGGGCGGTGCAAGCGGCGCAGCGCGCCACCCTGCTTGGAGCGGCGGAATTTCTAGAGCCGCCCCTGCTCCTAATCCCCATTTGTTAGTGGCTGGTTTATGTTCTGAAGGAGGAGGGCTTCTGTCCTTCTCTGTTTTGGAAGGGCTTCCTCAGGCAAGGTGGGAAATGCAAAGAGGTAAGAGCATGGAGTCAGACAGCCATGGCTTAGATTTCCAAAGCAGCATAAGAGAACCCATCTCCTCTGGAATTTCAGTAGGTGCCTAATTCCCTTTGGAAATTCTGTCCCGTGTTTGTCCCCATGTTTTGTGCTTTGCTACCTACTTACAAAGAGAAACACATATCGCTTTGGGGCGAGAGAGGAAGAAACATTAAACATTTGGCTAAACAGGGATTGGTCCTCCACAGCAGAGTAAAGTGGAACATACGGTCCCCATAAGTTCTCTATTAAAACCAGCCTTTGCTCGTCTCCTCTCTCCTGGCACCATCCAGAGAATTCCCCTCCCTCCAGTTTTCTCCACTGGAAAGAAAAAGCCAGCCCCTGCCAATTTGTGATGCTGAACCGGGACTCTGGTTTGTTATTAAAGACAGCAGCTTCAGGGCTTCAAGCCAATACAAAGCTGTCCTTGGCCTTCTCTGCTCCTATTAGCTGGGCTGGGGCCTTATCACAGGGCCCGGAGGAAAAAACACACTGAGGCCCCGACAGGGCAACTCACCATTGTGTGGTCAGGTTTAATCCCTTCAGTTTCCAACATATCTCCACAGCAGCCCTCAAGCTTAATATTTGTCCAGCAAACTCAAGTCCTGATGTACAAAGAGTGACCGGATGGGTGGAAGTGGCCAGCTCCTTAGAGATAAAACATTCTTCGAAATGTTACCAGCTCAGAGATTCCAGCCAGTAGATTAATTGAAAGAAGAGGCTTTTTATCAGTTATGTGATTTACAGCCTGTGGAGGGAGGACTTGTGGACTGCAAATAATCCCCATACCTGCAGGAACCAACGATAACATGACCTGTGGAGAGCAAAAGTAAATGCGGGTCCTTCTGAGGGAATTTCTGAAGTATGATCTAATGGCCCAGACTCCAAAATGGAAGAGAGGAGGTACTGATCCAGTCGCAAAGGCTGTCACCCACGGGCACACGTCTTCAAATGACTGCGGCGCAGGCGTGGGGCAGAGGGGGGACTCACACACTAGCTCAGTCAGGAGAGACAGGTTTAGGTTACACACAAAATGTGAATGGCGGTCTCCAGGGGAGACGTACAGCCAGGGTGATTTGCACATGTTGGTAGAACCAAGTCATATTAACCTCCAGATACAGGTACACTGGTTAGGTGTATAGTTCTCTAGCTCTAGGATGAGCCAGTGTATGTTCTGGATACGGTGCCAATGAGTCCATTTGTGATACTCCTTTCAGTCCCTCTCCAGCCTGTGCCTTTTTCCATTTTGCCCAAATACATGGCATGCCTTCCCCAAACCCATTTGCCAAGTCACCACCTGAGCCCAAACCCTCCTTCAACCAACCAATCGAACCCCCCCACAACACATGCACACACAAGCCACAAACCACCCCAAAACCAACCCCCTGACTTTTGCTATCTCACCTATGGGAAGTGAGGAAAGATGAACAAAAAAAATTCTTAATTCACAGAATCATCAATATGTAGACAGGCCTTACATCCCAATCCTGTAGTCCGCTCTACAAGAATGGACCCTTTTAATTATGCAGAACCCCACTGGCTTCAGAGGGACTCCACAGAGTTGCAAGCATCTGCCCATGAGATTACAAAATCAGCCGTTACTGATTAACAGCATCATCTTCTTACTCCTCTCCTCACCAGCGAGGCTCTCGCTGTCATCTCAAATTCAGGCCTGTAGGCTCCTTGGGGCAAGCTCCTGTTCAGTGCCTTACACAGTGGACCCCTGATCTCAGCTGGAGCCTCTAGGCGCAAGCATAATGCAAATAAAGAAGAGAACTGTTTGTTTACATCTGAGTTTTGCAGAAGATTTCTCATGCCCACAGCATAGTCCCCTCCTAGATTCCTTTATAAATCTGAGCCACATGTTAAAGATACTAGGTTTCCCTGAAGCTAGTTTTGAGCTTTGCACACTGAAACATTGAGCTTATTAAGTAAAACCATAACAAAAATCAAAACCACGTTAATGCACCATTAGGGTTACATGGCTAAAAGTCAGGAAATGCAAACTTAAGGTTTCCATAGTAATGCTAATTCAACCATATTGCTCATCCGGTGTTTTTCATGGTACCTGCTTAAAGGGAAGAGAGTTCATCCACTGAGGCCAAAAAGGTTTTTGATTTAGTTAAAGTGTTTTGATTTAGTTAAAGTGTTTTGTTTATGGATTTTTAAATTTTGTTCTTAGGGCAAATGGATTTCCAGGTAGAATTCATACTACTGATTAAACCGTATGGGGTTAAATCAGGGCAACAGCAAGGATTTTTCAGAAGGGACTAGTGATTGGGTGCCTCCAAGTTTTGGTTGCTCAACTCCACTTAACTTAAAAGGACCTGATTTTCAGAAAGGGCAGAGCACCCACCCTCTAAAAAAAATCAGGGTTTTTTAAGGCATCTCCGGTTGGGCACCTAAAATGTTTTGGCACAAATCTAAGAGAGAATCATTGAAGTGACATACACACCCAGATCACCCTTTCTCGCTACTCCAGCTCAACAGAACCAGTGGCAGCCAGTACCAGAGAAAAATGAAGAATAAAGGGGATTAAAAATGTTAAGGAATGTCTGGACAGCAATTCTACAGTAAGCTACATCTTTTTTAAAATGTGGATTAAAACATACAGCGTGCAACTCGATCTCATGAATGTCTCTCAGGGACTTTCTGTAGTTCTAACACTGCCACTTTGATATTCTGTTAGAGTTTGTTCAATGCAATTTCTCTTTTCTCCCTTTCCTCTTCTCACCCCCGAAACACAGAGAAAGGGGTGTGGGTGGGTGTGTTTTTTACACTGGATAGCCTTGTGACTCAGACACTACCCTGGGAGATTTCAGTTCACTTCTCATGTGACCTTGGACAAGTCATTTAATCTCCCTCTCTCTATGCCTCAGCTCCTCATCTTTAAAATGGGAACAATCCATCCCTACCTCACAGGGGTATTGTGAAGATAACGTTCATTAATAATCATGAGGCACTGGGGAACTATGGGAAAGAGGACCATAAATTCCTAGATTGATCAAGTATCAGAGAGGTAGCCGTGTTAGTCCAGGATGGGTTGTAGATCCCACACCTAGAAAATCTCCACCGAGCATTCTCAAAACTACAGTACCCGCACGAGGAAATAAGGAAACAGATCAACAGAGCCAGACGTGTACCCAGAAGCCTCCTACTGCAAGACAAACCCAAGAAAGAAACCAACAGGACTCCACTGGCCATCACATACAGTCCCCAGCTAAAGCCCCTCCAACGCATCATCAGGGATCTACAACCCATCCTGGACAGTGATCCCACACTTTCACAGGCCTTGGGTGGCAGGCCAGTCCTCGCCCACAGACAACCTGCCAACCTGAAGCATATTCTCACCAGCAACTGCACACCGCACCATAGTAACTCTAGCTCAGGAACCAATCCATGCAACAAACCTCGATGCCAACTCTGCCCACATATCTACACCAGCAACACCATCACAGGACCTAACCAGATCAGCCACACCATCACCGGTTCATTCACCTGCACATCCACCAATGTAATATATGCCATCATATGCCAGCAATGCCCTTCTGCTATGTACATCGGCCAAATTGGACAGTCTCTAAGGAAAAGGATAAATGGACACAAATCAGATATTAGGAATGGCAATATACAAAAACCTGTAGGAGAACACTTCAACCTCCCTGGCCACACAATAGCAGATCTTAAGGTGGCCATCCTCCAGCAAAAAAACTTTAGGACCAGACTTCTAAGAGAAACTGCTGAGCTTCAGTTCATTTGCAAATTTGACACCATCAGTTTAGGATTAAACAAAGACTGTGAATGGCTTGCCAACTACAGAACCAGTTTCTCCTCCCTTGGTTTTCACACCTCAACTGCTAGAACAGGGCCTCATCCTCCCTGATTGATCTAACCTCGTTATCTCTAGCTTGCTTCTTGCTTGCTTATATTTACCTGCCCCTGGAAATTTCCACTCTTGCATCCGACGAAGTGGGCATTCACCCATGAAAGCTCATGCTGCAAAACGTCTGTTAGTCTATAAGGTGCCACAGGATTCTTTGCTGCTTTTTTAGATTGATCAACGGATTATGTAGGGCCTATACCATTGAATGGTCTATTACTGCAAGGGAGCAGTTCAAGAAGCTAACAGAGTATCACAAAGCAGGGCTGACATGAACAATTTACTTCACCAGCACAAACAAGCTAAAGAGACCAGGATCAGGTATGAGGGACCATGAGCATTTCTCTCTGTCATCAGTCCAGGCCTTATCCCGCTCACACAGCTGCTGAGGTCTTACCTTTAAATTCTATGCAACTCTGGTTCACATCTTACTGGAGGGGGAAAAATGTAAATGGATCACTTGACATGGCAGCTTAAATCAGCAGCCAGATTTGCATGGAAAGCAACAGGATGAGACAAATATTTCCACTGACAGAGAAAAGAACTGAAACCTATTATCCATCCATACTGGAGCTTACGGCTACTAACCCACAAGTGAAAGGGGCATAATGGGGCTGTATCTTACTGTTTGATCAGCTCACTCTGGTCCTGCTAGACTTTTAAGTACCAGTTTAGAGGTGAATTAGAGACACTGGGGAATTCTCTTTAGGTAAGAAGGGAAAAACTGCAGAGAAACAAGTTGCTGCTGGACCTGAAAGCTGCCATTGTGTCTAGGAGATGGGAAGCCAGACTCAGGCATTTGTAGCAGGATTTTCCTTACAAACTACCACAGGTGAAAAGCCATTGGGTAAGGTTACATGGCCCTTGTCAGGTGATAGCCAATCCGCCCCCCTCCCCCAGCCCCGGTTATTCTCTCTAGAAAGCCATCATTAATTAAATTAATTAAACACTCACAAGGCCTGATGATCTTGGGAAAAAATTTTAAACTGATTTTTAATCCCCCTTCCCTGACATGGGCACTGGCAACACTTGCTCCCCCTCTTCGCACCAGGAAACAAAGATCAGAGCAAGTAGCCACAGCCCTGTCGTGAGCGGTATCACCTGCGGGAGGGTTCCCCCCCGCCCCAATCTGCCTTGCCGATTCAGAGCTACAACCTGCCACAGTCCCCTGCAAGTTCCCAAGAGGGGTACGTCACATTCACACCTACCTTTCAGGTCCCAGCTAGTCCAGAACGGCCCACAAATCCAAGCCAGAATGTAGCCATGACTGCTAGAGCTGAGAAGGATTAAAAGCATTTTGCCTCATCTAGAGTAGGCCAGTCTCAGCCTGATTATTTGCAAGATTGCACCTAGGAGGGGAGCTGGATTCAGTCTGGCTAAATTAGGGAATTTTAATGTAAAAGATTTCCAATGAAGAGCATTAGCATGGGAATCTGCTAGGGTTGCCAATTCTCCAGGATTGTCGTGGAGTCTCTAGGAATTAAAGATTAATTTTTAATTAAAGATTATGTCATTTGATGAAACCTCCAGGAATACAGCCAACCAAAATTGGCAACCCTACAATCTGCTGATGGAAAAGGAAAATCTGCATACACCCTCCATCCTTTCCCCCAATACGCCCCCAGTGCTTTGGTATGAACCATCACCAACCTCCCCAGTCTCACACAAGCAGCCAGGAGGGGGCACTCTCACCGCATGGGCCAAAGAGGGGGAGCTGTGCAGCTGAGAAATATTCACAAATGTCCTCTTACTTTTGCCTCTGTGTCTCAGCTGTATTTGCAATGGTTGTGCAGCTGGATTTCTCCAGACACTTTGAGCAGTCACCATACTCCGTGCCTTTAGATTAGGACCAGGAAAGAGTAGATGCACATGTACTGAAAACCCCCCACTGAGTTGGGTTTACTTTCTTTTATGAAGGCAGCCAATTCACTCCAAGTAAAGATTTTCATCCCAATAGTGGCATCATGTTACGCCCAGTCATTTACAGTTTAATGAACACAGCATTTACTCACATGATACAATACAGCATGCAGAACCATGCAGAAAATGTATGCAACTCTCCAATCTTCCAGGAGCCAGCAAAAAAAAAAAAAAAAAAAAAGAAACCAGAGAACTAAATAGAATCTCTTGCCTAAATAAGATTTTGTCCAGCTTCATCCTAACCTCTGCGGAAAAGACCACAGTTGATTTGTTTTTTCTTTTCCGGTGTTCCTTAGCAAGATGCCAGTTTGCTTTTCTTTTATTTATAAGACCCCTTCTTTGACGTTAGCATGTTAGATCAATAAGTCCCAATATTCTAGTACTGAAACAATGAGAGTTACATCAGAAGGTTCCCCCTACAAAAACACAGATCAGGAAGACAAATAATTAAGATTCTTGCACTTTGATCCAGACTACTTGGTGTACATTTAGACTGTTAGACAGAAATGTAGATGGTTATGATGAACCACATCGTATAGTAACCAATATCGGTTAATCAAAACAACTCTCCAAGCAAGGTAGAAGGATGGTCCAATGGTTAATGTGCTACCCTGGCCCTTGGGAGACTGGAGTGCAATTCCCTGCTCTGCCACAGACTCCCTATGTGACCTTGGGCAAGTCACTTAGCCTCTCTGTGGCTCAGGTTCCCAGCTATAAAATGGGCATGGTAGCATTGCCCTACCTTACAGGGATGTTGTGAAAATGCTCAGATACTATAGTGATGTGGGCCATATAAGTACCTAAGAGAACAACTTCCTCCTGTATACAGCAACACCCTCCCTATCACAGGAGTTACTCACCTGATATCATATACACCCGAAGGATAATAATTTCAAAATGGCACAAAAACTCTCAGCGTATCCATACATTCACTGATCCTTTCAAGTAAGTGCCTCCTCAACACAGGCAGGTGCCAGTTACCCCATGCTACATTGCCATGCCATCCCCAGGCCTAGAGTAAGCTCATTGGTCTCCATCTGGCCACGTTCTGGGATCGTCTGAGCGTATGTCAGAGGATTCAATACTTCCTCGGCTACTTCTCATAGACAGGGGTGTCTTTCTCCCCAACACCGTGAACTCTGCTAGCCCCATGAGTAATCCCTCAGAGATCTGGCTGGGCCTGTACAGCCCTCACTGCTGGGGCTTTCCTGTTCCAGGGGCTGAGCTAGCTAGCTTAAGGCTAGCTTGGGTATGTTGTCTCAAGCTGCAATCATTCCTCATGACTGCAGTATATACACATTCTAAGGGTGTGTCTATCACTAGATATTGCTATAGATATATATATATATATTAAAAAAAATCACACCTGCACACATACAGACAGCATGGGTGGCAGGACAGATAGCCACCCGAGTACAATCCCATCCAGGAGCATGGGTACCCTGTAGACAGACATACCGTTCGAGAATGGGGTATGGATGCTAGTAACATCCTCCCATGCAGACATAATCTATCACTTATGTCTCCTCCAGCCTTGCCTATCAGCTCAGAACATCAATGCCTAAATTTAGCACGCTAGCAATAAACATCCCCCTCCACGAACAAACTATGAGTCAAATAAAGCATTCTTGGAGTCTGTGCCAACATTCTAGACATGAGTCATGAAGCACTGCCACAGGAGGCAAAGGGGGAACACGTGCTGGGAAAGCCTGCCTACCTACCAGCATCTGGGGGATGCAAAACTCATTCTCCCAACCTGGGTTAGGGCCAGGAGAATTCAACAGAGCTCTGACTCAAAGTTCACAGGGCCAGAATCTCCACACGACCCACAACAGATGCCAGCCTGAGGGGTGCAGTGTTGTCAGCTCCTGATTTTGTCACAAGTCTCGCAATATGTGCTGGTTTTCTGGAAGTCCAGCTCTGGAGTCAGGTGATTTCATTTTAAAAATGAAAAGAAAAAAGTCTCTAACTCTCCTGGTTGCAGAGGAAAGCTTGAACGCATGATCTGAGGATCTGGGAAAGGCTCAAAGACCAGAAAACACAGGAAATGAACCCCACAGCTTATTTTGAAAATTCTCATGATTTTTAAGCCAATCTCATGATTTTTGGTGCCTGATTCATGATTTTTTGAATGTTTTGAGCTGGCAACGTGCAATGTGCCCTAGGACAGGGGTAGTCAATTATTTTTGTCAAGGTCCAAACTTCTTGGTCAAGGTATAGTCAAGGTCCAGACTCCAGAGAAACATTTTTCACACCACAAGTGTCCCTGTTCAATGAATACATACAACGCTGTGCATTAATAATGTACCCCATTGCTTATATTTTAGTGCATTAAATGAAAAATAAAATCAAACCACTGTATAACCTAAAAATAACCTCCAAAAAGATGTAATAAATTACATCTGAGACTGAAAAAGTACATATGCTTGAGGTTTTTTTATTGGCAGAAACTGATGAAAGCAAAAATTAAGCAAATAAGGAATTAAGGAGGACCAGTCAATCCTTAATTCATGGTATAACGTATTAGAAATCGCATTGTGAGAGAATGAGAGGGTCAAAAAAATAAAAAATAACCATAATGATAATAAGTAAATCAAAAGATTTTGTAGTCCGGTCCAAAGCATCTGGCGTTCCAGCTTTGATCCACCTATTGACTACCCCTGCCCTAGAACATGGGACAAGCAGAGAGGGAATAACTCACTGAAGCCACCTCAGGACTCCCTGTACAGATGCAGAGTCAAGATGATCAGAACATCTCCAGGTAGCATCATCTCCATTTCACTCCTCCAGGCTTCGCCAGACTTCACAGTAAGCACAGTGACAATCAAAGGAAAGAGAAGCCGGCCAATATTCATAGTGCTGCTCTTTTTTATGTTGCAGTAAAACCAATTGCTCAAGATTCAAACATTTAGTGAAACAAAATGTGCACCTTAGTCTCTGCACAGAGATCCACGGCTGGTGTCAGATGACATAGCTCACCTCAAGTCAATGGAGCTGTGCACATTTATACCAGTTGAGGACCTTGTTCAGTCTCTCTAAAGCCAAGCTAAGCACCTTCAAGTAGATTAAATGGGATTCAGCCCCTAGGGTACTCCCATCATCAGACCAGAACAGGTTTAGTTAGTGAATCCCATGTACGAGATTTTTGCCATTCTACTGGGGAAAGTAACTCTGTCCTACTATATGTCAAAGCTGTTGCAATTACTGATATCTGTAAAGTCTTTTCAGCATGACAAATGTCACGTGGGTAATGAATTTGGTACTGGTATGATTTGTTTCACTATCAATTGATCGGATCCCATATTTTTTCTCTGCTGCTTCTTGGCAAAGCTATGAGCAATAGCAGAGAAACAGGAAGCTGTCTTCTGTCTGCAGACTAAGGAAGATGGTACATCTAGTTCTCATTTGGAAATGAATCTTTGCAACAGATAGTAGAAGATTATTTTTTTTAATAGCTTATATTCTGCAGAAATTGATGGCAAGGGCCTTTCACTTGCATGAGAAAATTTTCTGCTCACTAGTGGCAGACAGCATAGGCACCGACTCCGTGGGTTCTCCAGCCCCAGAGCACCCATGTGGAAAAATTAGTGGGTGCTCTGCACCCACTGGCAGCCCAGCTCCCCTCCCCGCCCCACCACCTCCTCCTGGAGTATGCCGTATCCCCGCTCCACCACCTACCTCCCAGCGCTTCCCACCCGGCCACCGCCAAAAGCTGTTTGGCAGGGTTAGCATGCTCCGAGAGGGAGGGGGAGGAGTGGGAATGAGGCGCACTCAGGGGAGGAGGCGGGACCACAGTGGGGATTGGAGAAGGAGTTGGAATAGGGGAAGGCAGGAGGCAAAGTATGGGTGGGAACATTGGGGAAGGGATTGGAATGGGGGCAGAGGCAGGAAACAGATGGGGGCCAACGACCCACAGGAAAGAGGGGAAGTCGTCGCTTATGTATAAATTGTTAGGGCTTGAAAAATCAGCTGATTGGCTGGTCTCTCTATTAATACTGACTACAAAGACTGAGAGGCTCTGGGAGTAAACAGATCTCTCACCCACTAAGGTGGTTTCCACATATCATGGTTGAAGAATACGAACAGGCAACCATCTATCCTATGAATCAATACAGAACTTCATCAATTCAAATGTTGGAAGGGATCTAAATGTTCATGCTTCAGGTCTTAAATCTGTCTAGAGATTAGGCTGAGACCTTTAGAGGGGAGAGATTACTCCATATTTGCCTACTGCAGGGTTCCTTTCACCTTCCGCTGAAGCAGCTGGTGTCAGAGGCAGGGTACGGGATTAGATGGAGCACTGGTCTGATCAGGTATGGCAATTGCTATGTTCCAGTCTCCTGGGCTGTCCAGCCAGCACTTTTTTAGCAGTACAGAATGCATATTTTTTTAAAGTATATGTTTCCTTAGTAGTATGATCCCAACAAAAATCTATATTAAAAAAGGGACAGGAAGGTTTGAATTACACCCAGAATTCAGGGTAAACCAGTTTAGTAAGAGGTTCTAGGGGTTTAGATGTTTTCTTTATGCATGTGCAGTGTGTAAAGGACACATTCCTCAGCTCATAACAGCAACCACCTGGACATCCCAACCAGAAAGTCTTGGATAGCCGAGAGAGACACTCCCAGCTTATTATGTCTCTGCAGGAGGTTCCTGGCCAAGATTCACTGACGTTTACATGGATCTGAGGCTTGCAGTCATTGGCCTCTTTTCCCTGCTGCTTTCAGGAAGCCCCACAGGAAGGATCTGAGGTTACATACACAGTCACTGCAGTCGTCCATACTTGTGTGTGGATGAGAGGAAGGCACCAGGGTTCAAAGACGGGGCTTTCCTTTGTCAAGCATCACATTTTCCTGGCTCCGACTTGGAAAGTTCAGCTAGCAGAGAACCCTTACAGCTGTCACCAACACCCCACCCATGCATCACCCCCTTCTGCCCACTGAAGGTCATCTGCATCCAGACACTGGCAAGAGAGGAGGCTTCATGAAGAGAGGAGATGGATCATCACCCGGTTTGCATGTAGATATTGGAAAAAGGAGGAGGGAGGAGCCCCCCCATTGAAGTCAGTGGGAGCTTTGCCTGCACACAATGACTTGCAGCATCCAGAGCCTACATTGTAAACTCCTCTGGTCAGAGCCCACATCTTTGTTGTCTGTAAAGTGCCACATGCTCCATAGTGCTATATACAAGTGCAAAAGCAATAGCAGAACTCCCAGTCCCAGGCACTTAGCCTCACGGTTTGCTCCCTCCTATAGGGCTAGAGCCACATTTAATCACCCTACCAGACTAAGGCAGTATTTGGGAGGGAAGAGGGCTTAAACCAGGGAGGGTGCCATCTTTTACTAATAATAGTTAGGCAGACAGGGTAAGAAGAGCCCTCCAGTGACTAGGAAGAGGGACGTATTTAATTCTGAATGAGCAAGAACATTCCCAACTCAGGGGGATCATCCCAGTGCAGTATTAGGCCAACGTTCCCCACGTACCTACATACCCACACTACAAGCTTTCAGATAAACGCCGAGTAAAGCATAAAGCGTTTTTTTTTAAGAGCCAGTCAGACCTACTTAATCTGGGCAAGGTGATCCAATAATGCCAGGTGAGTGTTCAAGTGAACAGGGGGCTCCATTGACTAGTCTGCATGAGAGTGAAGCTCTGTGACTGATCTTTGCCAACGATTTTGTCCTAATCCCCTGTCTACACATTTCTCTCACTGGACTCTGCTGTGAGCTGCCTTCAGAATAGTCACTTTTAATGGCTTATGACCAGTCAATACCTCCAGCTTTAAACTGTCATAATCACCTCTCTGCCCTACTGGAAATGTACAGGATGAGAAGCAGGGAGCTGTGAAAAGGGACATAAATGTACCCTTCTAAAAACCCAGATGCAGCTCTAGTCCACAATCTTTTCATAAAAGCCTTTTAGAATCACAAGTACTGAACTTTTATCGTTCTCCAGCTCAGGGAGAAAGAAAGGCTCAAAAATGTCCTTTCTTGTTGCTCTCCATGGTTATTGCTGCAGGACCTGAGCTAAAGGCTTAAGTCAAAACACCAAGCAAACGTACACTTACAATGAATGCGTGAGACAATGCTCTGTATAAAACACTCTCCTACACCAAGAGGCCACTCTAACAATTTATGGGTAATCAAACATTAGTGATCCAATCTAAACACTCAGCCAAGCAGCAGCACTGATAGGCGTGGGGAGGGAAAGGGAGTCTATACAGAGGCTAAAGCAGTAAAAGCTCTGAATGATTTCTCAGTCTGAGAAGACACACTGAGCTGGTAATTCAGAAACACCGTTGATGGGCAGCAGGATATACAGCCCCCAAATAGAGTAGATTAGGCTTGTTGTATCTCTAGCCAGCTGGTGGCATTCCTTGGTCACCCCCAGAGTGTAATTAACTACCCCCTTAACCTTTCACAACACAGATCAGGGTTTCCTTGGCAATAATTATCATCCACCAACCTGCCAGGCAGGGGCACTGGAACCATTTGTATAGTAGGGGTGTTGAGAGCCATTGAACTAAACTGCAAACCTGTATATGATGGAAACCACTTCAAGTCAGAGGGTGCTGCAGCACCCCCAGCACCCCTAGTTCCAGCACCTATGTTGCCAGGGGCAAATGGAGAACAAGGATCCAAAAATTAAGGACACGCGTTGGGCAGGGGGAGCCTGATGGAATGAGAGTTTTACGAGCATGTGTCACCGGCTCATTACTCAGCCTGCCTGATGGAAATAACATAGGGCAAGAGAAAACGGGGGGGGGGGAGGGAGAGAGCGCGCACGTGTGGGGGCCACTGATCAATAGCATTCTGAAGGGAGGGCCCTGGAAATGGCAGGAGCTGGGAAATCTGACACCCCCAGTTCCCGGCCAAAGGGGCAGAGCCACACTGAATAGCACTGGCTCCAGGGCGATCACCCCAGGGCAGAGCTGTCAGGGAAAACGCCCCCCTGCTTCTCGGGCTAACACGATCCAGCCCCCTAGTGTTGACTGAACCCTACTTTACCCGCCAGGCTTTGGGATTTAGAGGCGAAGGCACAGGAAGGGCAGAGAGAAGAATAGCCGGGGAGCGGGGGGGCTCGCCTGGGAGGCTGCGCTCCGACAAGCATCTGACTTGGCAAATGATCCCGCCATTGGACACACACGCCCCGGGACAGCTGCTGGAGCCAGGCACCGCGCGCAGGGGAAAGGGCGAAGCTGCCGGCTGCTCTCCGCTTACCTGGCGCCTGGGCTCCGGGCGAGCTCCGGGTTACCTGCGGCTGCAGAGCGCTGCGGCTCGGCGCTTGCAGCTGGAGGTGTCTGAACCCGGAAATGCCAGGAGCCCAGCAGGGCCAGGAGCCAAGGCAAACCTCCCCTGCTGAACTTTCGCAGCCCCACACACGCCAGGCGCCTTAACCCGCTGGCTGCTGGTTTGCAGGCGCAGCGCTCCGAGCCTGGCCCCCCACTGCAGCCTCTGCCGCGGGGGCTGGCTCGGGGGGGTGTCCCCACCCGCGCCCGGCTGCCGGGCTGGAGCAGCCGGGGGAGGCTGAAGGCGTTTGGCCCCGCTGACCTTGCAATGCCCACGCGGAGTTATTGCTTTTTCCACCCCGTGCGCGGGGAGAGCGCCCCGAGCGGAAATCCATGGAGAACAGACAGGGGCGGGGGATCCGCGGGGCTGTGTGTTTAATGGAATTGGCCCCAGGCTGAGACACTGAAAGGCGAGCCAAGGAGGGAGCCAGCAGCCGCTTCGGGGAGGGGGGCGTGCAAGCAGCGAAAGGGAATCGGTCTGAAGGGCTCCCACGCGTGACGCGAGGGGGAAGAAAGCCCACGGGCCGGCCAGGTGCCACGGGCTGAAATTAACAAGCCTTTCATTTCAATCTGCCCCCCGCCGCCAACTAAGGGTGGCCAATGAACAGGGCAGGGCAAACCTGTGAAACTAGCAAGAGCAGCAGGTCAATGGAACACTTGGAAAGTTTGAATATACACAAATTAGCCTGGCCAGATTGTATTCATCCGCAATCTGTAGTGAGGACATCCGACCTCAGTCCTGCCATGTGTTAGTTGCAAGCCTAAAACTAACGCTAATTCCTGTTTAATTAACAAGGCTTCCGATTAATAATAACCCTTTGAGAGAGAGGGGGGAGCGGCATTTCAGGGCGGAAATCAGGAGAGATTTCCTCAAAGTGAGATGAGCCTGTAGAAAACATCCCCAGGGGAAGGAGGCTTTGTGTCCTATCTAATTTTTCCGAGCCATGGCAACGTGCGGGATGGAACACACTTCAACAAATATGCATTTTCAAGGAGAAATTAAAGTTTCTCCCCTGTAAAGCTCTCTTGATTTATTGGCATGGAAAATTGTGGGATGTAAGAAGGTATGAGTTGAGCATCTTAGAGGATCAGAAATTTGTATATAGGAAAAAAATGGTTCTATAATCGATTTTTATTACTCTGATTCAGTTCCGAGTGGATTCTATATGGCCAAATTAGACCCTTCCAGAATATGGGTTGATGATGAAAGGTTACACATGCTCTGTCATATTATACCTGTCCATCTGTCATACACTATACATCCTAGTTAGTGACCATTATACATCTCTTTGCTAAGAGTCAGAGTGTGATGCTTTTACTTGTGCTAAATAGTACATTCCTCCACAAGTAGCCCCACTGATTTGAGGCAGAGTGACCTAGACAGAGGGGATAGAGCTCTAGACTAGGACACAGGAGAGATGATTTCTATTCTGGGCTCTTATTGGCCTCCTGGGCAAGTACACCTCCCATATCTCAATTTCCCCATCTGTAAAATGGGGATATGGATACTGACTTCCTTTGTAAAGGAATATAAGCTCTATAGCTGAAAAGAGCTAAGTGCTATTACTACTACTACTGGTGGTGTATCATACAGTCCAACAGGGCCGTCCAGAGGATTCAGGGGCCCTGGAGCAAAGCAATTTCAGGGGCCCCTTCCATAAAAAAAAGTTGCAATACTATAGAATTTGCCCAGGGCAAATTGCCCCACTTGCCGCCCTCCCCCGGGCAGCCCAAGATAACTAAGGGTATTACAATCTGCTCCAAAATTGCTTGGGATGATGTATTTCCTCATGCCTTAACCTAGAATAAGAATTGGGCCCAAAATGTTGTAAGGATCCCTCCCACCTCACTTGTCCTGAAAATTACCTGAAGTATTCAGACAAATCCCTCTGTTTCACCTCCTTTTTCCTCTGTCCAAAGAATGTGGGAATGGCCAGAAGGAAAAATATCAGGAATAAAAGCAACAGCAACCTGAGGATGAAACAGTACCCGGGCAAAGCATCATCTGTGCTCAGCTACATGGCAGTTCTCAGGTATCACAAAGACCTTATTGAATGACAATAAATTCTGTGCGTGGATGCCATGCACAGGACTTGGATATTGGGTTGTTCTGAAGAATCCAGCACTATCATTAAAGGCAAAAAGGTTGTTCGATCTGTTGTGCAGGACTATAGAATGTAAAATATGGCCCCAATTTCCACCCCCTGCTGGATCTTGAATCTGCACATCCCTCTGTATCACATGAAGTGCACAAAATTATTTTACTGTTGTCAGTATTGGCAAACTCAAGGGTTTGAAAATTAGGAGTCAGGCCACCACAAATGATGAGATCTTTTCTCATTATTTTAACCCAGACAAGTTTTGGGGCTCTTTTTTGCCTTTTTTTTTATTTTAATTTTTTAAAACTTGGAGCCTTTCGGACGCACTCAGATCACATTTTCAAACTTTTCTCCACCAGAGTGCTAGAGCATTTAAAAGAAAGGTCAGAATCCAATATAATCAAATGACTCCAGGAGCTGGGGCTTTAAAAAGCTGACACTCCAAATATCACAAGAATTGATACCACTTATTAAACCCTGGGGTGAAATCCTGGCCCCATTGAAGTCAATGGCAAAACTCTCATTGACTTCAGTGAAGCCAAGATTTCACTCCTGGCATCTACCATTCAGTGGAAGGAGCAGCGCTGTTGTCTGTCCCCTCTGAAACCTCCCTCTTCTCCCTTGTTTGGAAGCAGGGGAAGTTGAAATGTAAAGGAGACTCTCAGCTTTCATTACAATTTTTTTTAACCCTTTGAAGAGCCTGGTGATTGGCACCAGTTAGCGGATTGTGGAGGCTGAACAGGACCTGCATCTGGGCTCTCTCTCTGCAGCCGGAACCAAGGGACCTCACAATCTCACACACGCCTTTTATGTCAAATGAGTTTGAGCTGTACCCCAAAGAACCATTTTGCCAATCCCAAAACAACAGGAAGCAGCAGCCATTCGGGGGAGGAGGCTGCTCCTCCCACACCCCCACTTATTCTTAGCAACTTGCCAGAAAGTTAGTAAGAGCAGGGAATAGAAACCAGGTCTCCTGAATCCGAGGCATGTGCACTAGCCACTGGGCCACACTGCCTCCAATGCACTCAAGAGTGGCGGCTCCCATTAGGCTGCCTAGAACTTGATGAACTGGGTGCAGCCCAAAGTTTCCAATGTACATCTTGGAGTGCATTTAAAATCTTTCATAAACTTTTAGTAGAAAAGGGAAGAAAGCAAGCCACCACCCCAGTTGAGAATTTTTAGAAAGTTTTTATTAGAGGTATATTTTTGCCAAAATAAATAGTTACACTTTCTTTAGCAAAACATTAGAAAACAAGAACAGGAGGGGGGAAAAAAGGCATCAAAAATTTAATGCTGAACGTTCAAGTGACTGAGTGCTACTTAATGACACTGCTGTGTAAATAAATCAATTGCTTACGTTGTCACTGGTCTAATCGCTGCTCTGACTTCCTGCAGTACTCTACGTTTACTCTATATGCTCTGCACTAGCACACCTCATCAGCAGGAGAGCTCTCGGGAGGAGCTGGCATACAGAGTTCTCATCTATACACTGCAAGTGAAACACTGAAACAGAAAAGTTTTATTTCTAGACCTGTACTTGGCATCTGCGGTTCCCTGCACTTCGTAGGAAAGCCTGAGTTTATCAATTCAGGGCAAGGGTGCTAATGGATTAGAGATTTACTGTAGTGGAGCCCTGCACCAGGGTGGGATGGTGGCAGATAGATTTCTCGTTTCCCTCCCCGATATGAAGCATATTGAGAAACAACTCACTCCAGCCGCATTCAGAAAGGCAGATTCCACAGGGAGAGTGGAAAGGGAGAGGTAGGGAGTGTGATGGGGAGCGCGACAAGGAAGGGAATGGCTGGGAACATGGTGTAAAGAAGGCACATGGTGGAGTCCAGCACAATGCTGAACTGGCAGATGCATGTGACTGACCAAGCTAGTCCATTGTTTCCTCATCTCCTTCTAAATCAAATGCCAGCTCCTGTATGAGAAAATATTTATGCGCTCTGAATGGCGAGCTCATGGGACCCTTGCAAAGCTCAACATAGCATTGACTAGAGAGGGACTGCGCAAGGCAGACAGCAGGAATCTTGTCCACACACCCCTGTGAACACAAGAGCCCTTTCTCCCATGGGAAGTGGTGGAAGTCTCATCACTGAAGTCATTGAAAACCAGACAGAAGTAGGAAGACTCTCTATTGTAGGCTGGTAACAGCCCTGCATTGGCAGAGGGATGACCTAGATGACTGGAGAGAGCTAAGTTTCTCTGGCCTTCTATGATCTTCCAGAAGGGAGCGATCACCAGGACCACTGAATATCAGAGAAGAGTTGGGCATCCTCTCCCCTTTAAGAGCCACTTGCAATAATATTAGCATTGAGGCAGACCCCACACAAACCCAGCATACGGTACATTCATCGTGGCTTACAGAGCAAGTTCAGAAGACATTCAGTGTTGTGCATAACAAAATAACTACAACACAACGTAATTTAGTCATTGGTTATATACACAAGTTCATTATGTGCCTCATTACAAGCAGCAAGTGGTATTTACATAAAGTATATTTATTTTCTTGTGCACGTGGGCTAAGGTGCTGTATTAATAAGCTTGACATTACAGAAAGCAAAAAGGATCCTCAAAGACACACAACCTTGGTGTGAAAGTGTGGAAGCTACGTGGCTCAGAACATTAGAGAAAGCACTAGCAATCTGCTGTAGGGAAGTACCCTGCACTGGATCCCAGGCGATTGGCTCAATGTAATAAGAGTTCTCTCTCATTTCTTAAAGCCACACACTGACTAGGACCAGCAGCACCACATTCAAGGGCTCTGAACCATTGCGTGATGCACATTAAAGTTGGTTTCTCTCAAGCCAAGTTTTCAAAGTGTCCTCTTGTGTTGGGCACTTCAGATTTTGGGCTGATCAATGTTTGTCTAACCAAAGAATGAGTTACAGCTGGCAAGGAATGGTAGAGATAACAAGAAGGGGCTCTTCAAATATGTCAGACATAAAAGATCAGGGATGGTGTGGGTCCGCTGTTCACTGGAGAAGGTGAGCTGGTATCAGAAGATGATAGTTAGGCAGAGCTGCTCCTACTTTGCTTCAGTCTTCTCACAAAAAATAATGTGACCGGACGACTAGCCAAGTTACCATAGACAATAAAGGGGAAGGGATGCAGATCGGGATAAATAAAGAACACGTCAGAGATCTTCTGATCAATTTGAATTAATTCAAATCAATGGGGCCTGATGCTATTCACCTGAGGGTACTGAAGGAATAAGCTGAAGAAATCTCAGAGCCAGTGGCAATAATATTTACAAACTCATGGACGACAGGAGAGGTCCCGGAAGACTGGAGAAGGGCTAATGTAGTGCCCATCTTTAAAAGGGGGAAAAAGGAGGAGACGGGGAACTATAGACCAGTCAGCCTGACTTCGATACCTGGGAAGCTACTAGAGCAATGTATAAAACATTCAATTTGCAAATACCTGGAGGATTTGCAGCCAGCATGGATTCACCAAGAACAAATCGTGCCAAACCAGCATGATTTCCTTCTTTGACAGGGTAACTGGTTTTAGGGGGAATGCGATGGACATAATATACCTGGACTTCAACAAGGCTTTTGACAGTCCCACGTGACATTCTGATAGGTAGACCAGAGAAATGTGGGCTCAGTGGAATTACTATAAATGGATACATAATTGGTTAAACAATTGCAAACAAAGAGTAATGATTAATGGAACGATATAGGGCACAAAACAGGGTGGGATTGCCCACACTTTGGAGGATAGAGCTAAAATTCAGAGCGATTTTGATTAATTGGAGAACGGGGCTATGGACATCAAAATGAAGTTAAACAAAGACAAATGTAAGGTGCTATGCTTAGGGAAATTAAAAACAAATGCACAAATACAGAATGGAGGAAAACTGGCTAGATTGGACCATTTCATCAACTGAGCAGGCACTTGCGCTATGCAGGTAGTGTCACTTGAAGGTTGGCAAGGAGACACTCTCTAAATCACACAAACTTGTTTCCAGACCAGTGTCTTGTGGGAACAGACATGTCTACCACCACCAGAACACTCCACCCTCAGAGTCCTGCTTGCAGATGG
Organism: Mauremys mutica; assembly: GCF_020497125.1. Classification (NCBI taxonomy): domain Eukaryota; kingdom Metazoa; phylum Chordata; order Testudines; family Geoemydidae; genus Mauremys; species Mauremys mutica. Next base: position 111,758,173 of record NC_059075.1, read on the forward strand.
CAATCACAAAATGAATGCTGTGGTTACCTGGTGAGCTCCTGGCTGCTTTTTCTCTATGGTGCACCTCATTACAGGCATTACAGCAATGCTCCTTTTGGTAGAGACAGACACTCCCACCCACACCAAGCGTATCACACAGGCCATGGCTGCTAGCAAGCAGCATGCAACCTCACCTTCAGGAAGACACACCTTTTCTCATCGGGTCCAGGACAGGTGTGCTCTCCTGGACTTTCTAGCTGTTAGTTATTTATCACGTGCCAATCAGCAGAGTTTCTGGGTGCATCTCCTTTTTTTTCTTTTTACAAAGTGGCATTTGAGAACCTTGTACGAGTCACTATTCTATGTATACAGTATATAGCTGAACTTTAGGCACCCTGTGTCCCTACCTCCCAAAAAGGACACATGCAATTGCTTTGGCCTATTGCAGATTGTTTGTGCTAGCAGAGGTAGAAAGAAGCCCCACACAGCCAAAGGCATTGCAAGGAGAGGAACCTTGAAGATGGTTGTGTGTCACAGACACAGTCACAGTGTTAGGATTTTGGCTTTTTCAGTACATACAATCCCCACTCAAAGCCATATCTCCCCCTCCCACTGAGCAGTGAGGCAAGCAACAGGTGGGACTAGACACCCATCCTCTCACGGAGAATGTGCCAAAGAAACAGCTTTGCTAGAAGCATATGTGCAATGGGATGCTACTGGGTTACCTTGGGACACTGCATATTTCAAGGCAACACCCTTCCAAACACTGGGCAGAGTTCAGCTCTGGTATAACGCAACTGACTCATCTTTTAAGTGACAAAATAAAGATACAGCGGCCTGCACACGGATTTGGCACGTCTTGCTTCACCTCCCCGACTTCCTTGTTCCTCTCGCTCACACTATGCTGTCACCTTCAGGGCAGCGCCACCTTCAGTCAGAATGGGGGGCACACAGCTCCAGCTTGGAAAGCTGACACAGTGGCACCTCTGGGACCGGCAATCTGCATCATCCAACGTCAGCTCCTTCACTAAGGTCCAGACTCACCACAAGCATACACAGGTGCAACATCACTGGCTACGACGGACTTCCGTCCATTTGCGCCAGCGGGGAATTTCGTTTCAGGGTTCTCCGGCTCCGTGATCCTGCGGAGCTGGAACCCATTCCCTCCCAGATGACCACCTCCTGGGCACCTGCTGCGACTTTCCACCACAAGCCATTTGGACACAACATGCACTGTGCAGTCTTCACCTTCTGCCTTCCTACAAACCCTTCACATTCCTTCCCCAACGGCAGCCATTGGGCCAATCCAGGGAAGGAAGGCTGAGATTTCGCAAAGCCACCTAAGGCTAGTTCAATTTAAATGAATGGGAATCAGGCATCTAAATCTGAAAAATCTCAGCTGAACATCTCACGTCTCCCCCCCCCCCCCCACCCCCAAAAATAAATTTCCCAGCCAGTTTTATCACTACAGATCTCAGGCCTCCGCAGCTCAATGGAGACAAAGATCCCTAAAGGAGAGACGCAAGAGAGACCAAGAAGAGATGAAGGAAGCTTAGAGCAACAACTGTGGGTATCCAGTTCTCTCCTGTAACTCTGCAGTCCCAATGCCAATGAAATCTACATTAACAGCAGCAGGCTCAGAGCTGGCTTTGAGTGAGGACAGAGGTCAAAATTTGGCTCCAGTGAAGGAGAGTTGAGAGGAGGGTTTGGGCCCATATGATAGCTGCTTTGGCACTACAGGCTGCTTTACCTTTTGGTAGCACAAACAGTGAAGAGCCACAGGGTGCTGGATTGTTTAAAACAAAAACAAACAAACAAACAAAGCCACAAATGTGTAGATCTAAAACCGGAGACAATTAAAACAAGCTCCGGAGCATGAGCTACATCCTGATCTAGGCTAGATCCTCCAGGTATGTCTCCTGGAGGAGCCCATTGGAACCGTTACAGCACAGCCAGGGACTACCACCTCCCCCACGCTGGGTGCTGATACACATCTCTAAGTGGTCATCATCAGCAAACGTGTTCACTTTAACACTGTGCCCCTCCCCTAGTCAGGCAAGTAGCAATTGGCTACACTGGATGCCACAGCTTTGTTCATGAGGAAGCTCCCATCACAGGCTTGCAAGAATCAAAGGTGGCAGGTTGCTGAGATGCAGGTCTGACCCGTCTGCCCTCCTCCTCCTGGCTGTGGCAGGGGGGCTCAGAAGAGTGGCAGGCTCCCTTGCACACGGTCTGCCGGCGAGAGTCTCATCTGCAGCCCCTCTGGCGGGAAGATGGAGGCCTGCATGTCCACGTTGATGCAGAACAATCCCAGCATGAGCTGGCGCTGGTATTCCTCCCACTTTGTCTTAACGTCCATCAGGGAGAGGTTGCTTCGCATCCACTGGGGCAGCACCTCGCTGTACGTAGAGGCCAAAGGGATTGGCAGGCTCTGGGTCCTTCGGAGCTCAAAATGGTAGTAAAGCCTGAAAGGCAATGAACATGGGTTACAACTTAAATACATGGGGGTAGGGCCACTTAGACAGCACAGTGCAGTGGCCAGGGCACTGGACAGAGAGTTGGGAGACCTAAGTTCTATTCCCGGTTATGGCACCAACCTGCTTGTGTGACTTTGAGCAAACCACTTCACCTCTGTACCCATCCATTTCTGTCCCCACCCTTTGTCTATCTTGCGTATTTAGACTTTAAACTCTTCTGGATAGGGGCTGACTCTTACTAGGTGTACGTACAGCATTGAGCACAATGAAATCCTGATCTCCTTTGGGACCTCTAGGCTTTTCCATACCACAAGGAATATTATTTAGATAAAGCATTATATTCTCACCTCAACCTCGGCCCACGTACTGGCCCACGCGGACGGGCAATACTGGAGCTCTCCCCAAGTATCTCAACACTAGAGCTGGCTGGGAATTTTTTGACAAAGCCGTTTTCTGTTGGAAAGTCCAGATTTGTCAAAACGGAAACTTTCCGTGGGAAAGAGTCAGTTTTGATTAAACTTTTGTTGGGAAGGTTTCCTAAGTCCAGGATAGAATTTCTGGATAAACCCAGAGACAAAGAAAGAGCTGTATCCCAGAATAACCAACAGCTTGGTGTTTAGGGCACTCCGCTGGGAGACCCACGTTCAAGTCGCTGCTCTGCCCGATTCAGAGCCAACACTTGAACCTCGGTCTCCCACATCCAAGATGAGCGTCATCCCCACCAGGATGTTATGGGAGGTGGTGGGGGGTCTCTCTCTCATAGTCACATGCACCTCGGTTTTGTCCCAATGCAGAATGGGAATTTGTTTTGAAATCTCCACAGTTTTCATGGGACAAGAAACTGGTTTCCCACCCAGCTGTACTCCATTCTGACCTGGAATACGCTGGCTACCCTAGTACTGCCCCATGCTACTCCAGACATAGGCCTCTAAGCAGAAATGGCCACTTGAGCTGAATTATCTTCAGAGGAAGCTTTGAGGCTCCAGAGTCCTCAAGCTGGCGACTGCCATGCAGACGGGCATCACTGCATCTTCTATGAAATGGAGCTGGGTGGACGAGTACGACTTTTATACCACACCTATTGCTATGGTACCTGAGCGTTTCAATACAGTATCATCCTGGGAGGGAGGGAGGGAACTTTACCCCAGGACTAAGCAACCCAACAGACAAGGTCTCTTGATTTGCTCCAAGTCAATTCAGTAAAAGTGACACAGCTGAAGGTGAAACGGGTGTCCCCCCCCTCCCACAGGCCATACCCACCCCTAGATGGCTGCAGAGGGAAGGCTGGGAGGAAAGCAGAAGAACCTGGCTGAGAGATGGCTTCCCAGTTTCTTCTTGGCTTCCCTCATGAGATAGGTGCATAGATTACTCGTCTGTTCCTTCATCCACCTAATGTCCTCAGGGACATCTGGCAGCCATTCCAGCAACCTGAACAGGAGAGGAGGGACATAAAGAGAACAATTAGCTGAGAGGCCACTTCTTCAGACATGAGAGCTGGAAAACATCTTGCAGACCCTCTAGTCCTAGCCCAGCAGGGCCAATGCAAGACCATTTTCCAAAGCTTCAAATCAAATGACTTGAATGATGGCGCTTCCACCACTTCATTGATGACGCAAACCCTAGTTTTGTCTGGAGCAGCAAGATATACATGGATTTCACCCCTGGAGGCACGACAGTCGGCAGCTCCTTTATGTTGCCATCTCATGCAACTATAGTTCATGAACTCCATGGAGGAGGTAACTAAGAGATGAAAGGTCACTTCACATTCAATATTCTATTCCCTATTCAATCCCTGAATTCCCTACATTTTTAAGCCTCCTTAGAGGTTTGGAAAGTGGTTTTCCTCTGCCTCTACTGCCTTCTTCCAGCCAGAAACACTGTTTTCATGCAGTGAGTCAGTGCTTTACACCAATACTAACAAACTAGAGACTTGTTGCTCTCCCCTTCCCCCTAGGGTGGCAAAATGGGGTCAAAATTCAAATCCAAAATTATCCTTCTCTCCCTCCCTTCCCCAATCGGACCACAATGGCATGTTAAACCTTCTAGGACTCATCCCACCCCCACATTAACAATCAGGAGGGATGGGACTATGCTAACACCACCCCTCTCTATCCTAGTTTCACTCTTGTATCCTTCCACTCCCGTATTAGCTGCTCTGGGGAAGTTATCTACAACTCTCAGAGCAAGTAGTACAAGAACTAGGGGTCACCAAATGAAATTAATAGGCAGCAGGTTTAAAACAAATAAAAGGAAGTTCTTCTTCACGCAGCACAGTGTCAACTTGTGGAACTCCTTACCTGAGGAGGTTGTGAAGGCTAGGACTATAACAGTGTTTAAAAGAGAACTGGATAAATTCATGGTGGTTAAGTCCATAAATGGCTATTAGCCAGGATGGGTAAAGAATGGTGTCCCTAGTCTCTGTTCGTCGGAGGATGGAGATGGATGGCAGGAGAGAGATCACTTGATCATTGCCTGTTGGGTTCACTCCCTCAGCGGCACCTGGCATTAGCCACTGTCGGTAGACAGATACTGGGCTAGATGGACCTTTGCTCTGACCTGGTACAGCCGTTCTTATGTGTTTCCAAACACAACTAGCTCTCTTCAACCTAGTGAATCAGACGGCCTGTGGCTGAAGTCCCAACACAGTGGCCAATAGAGACGACTTCAGTTCCTGTCCTGGGCAGCTGTTGTACACAGGAGGGCTGGAATAGATCCTCGCCCTGCCATGCCCTACAGGCCACATCACATGCTACACAGCGCTACCAAGCGAACGAGTGGGAGGTTTACCTGACTGTGAAGGAGACAGCTGATTCCACAGGCAGCGTGTAGGGGATCATCATGGCAGAGGCCAAGCGCACAGGCAACAAGTTGGTAATGCCAACTAACAGGCCCCTTCTCTCAGTGCAAGCTTCCAAAAGGGCTGAGGACAGAGAACAACACGGGTCAGACCAGCCACATGGCAAATGCAGCGTGATTGTCCACCACCCCCTCCCCAGTGCTACATGAGCTTCAAAAATTACCCCACCTCAGGGAAAGTCTCACTCAGAGCATGTGCCGTTCCAAACGAGGAGACAAAGAGTTCAAGCATTTGGCTTCACCCGGCTCATGAGGAGCAAAATCCAGAAACCGCCTTCCTTCCCTCCCTCCCACAAAGGGGAGGCGAGTGAGTTCCAGCTCACTTAGGCCACATCTGTACTATGGGGACTCTCCTGGCAGAGCTAAGTAGCGTAGAAGCAACCGACAGTGACAGAAGGGGTTTTTCCCACAGGGTAGGAACACCACCTCCCTGAGCGACAGTAGGTAGGTCAATGGGAGCATTCTTCCACCAGCCTAGCTGTGTCTACATTGGGGGTTAGGCTCATGCAGCCATGGTGCTGGAGGGTGTGGAGTTTTCACAGCCCAGAGTGCTATAGCTGTGTCAACCTAACATGTTAGTGTAGACCAGGCTGTAGTCTCTATGGTCCCCCAGAAGGTGGTGTGCAAGCATAACCCACTAGGCAGGATGTGTTGCACATGACCTCCCACCCCCCTCCCCGATGCCCAGTCTATACATAATGTGAGTCTTGTATGGCTCTCAAGTACAGACCCTGGCTTTTTAGCTCAAGGTGTAGAGGTTCCAGGTTTTAGCGGTGGAGGGCTCCAGTTCAATACGCGATACATTAGCTAACATGGCGGTCAACAAGCAACACTCACATCCCAACAGGCCAGTGAGCTATGCTGGTCAGCTTAGAGAGGAGAGCGTTTTTCACTGGAGCAGCCAGAAGTCTGCACTGTCCTCCTAGGGACCATACCTTGGTTCAGTCTGGGTGGCAGGTGTTCAAAGATGTGGTCTTCGACAGCAGCCAGGGCAGCGTTCTCCCTCAGCTGGTCTTCAGCTCCTATCTCCTCCTCCTCCTCTGGGTCCCCCTCCCCTGAAGAGTTCTCAACGGCAAGGAGAGGGCGTGAGGGCCGTGGGCGGTGAAGGAGCCCTGGGGAGGGAAGGTGAGTGGTGGGACTGTGGCAATTTAGTCAGTTGTTTTGCTTGCCGATTGGTTAGAGTGCTAGGTTTCACCTCACCTGATGCCACGAGGTGGGGGGTTAACATTACAGCCATGAAATAAGCCTTCTATCGCTAACCGCGGGCAGCCATTTTGGCTACCCGTGTTAGGATGCATAGCAAGGTATATTAGATACCTGCTCACCTAGGGTACGATGTGAAGCTGGAGTGCCTTTCTCAGCCAGATAAGCTAACGCCTCCCAGTACACTCTAGAAATACCGTAGTTTATTGCTCTCATAACTTTTTTATTGCTCTATACTCGAGCCATAGGCAGAATTCAAACCCATACAGGTGTATCAGACCCATGCTTAATCCAAACCTCTCCGATTTACCGTATGGCATAGATCCAGCCCACCCTGCAAGACTCTACTTAATTGTAACTTCACCATTGGCAGACCCTGCCTACACGAAGGACATTTGCGCCAGTGTAACCACACTTTACTGGTGCAGGCCTCCCATACTGATGCATTGTGCTGGTAGAAAGCACAGCTTCCCACCAGAACTAGGGTGACCTGATGGCCTGATTTTATAGGGACAGTCCCAATTTTGGGGGCTTTTTCTTATATAAGCACCTATTACCCGCCACCCCGTCCCGATTTTTCACACTTTCTGTCTGGTCACTTTACCCAAAGGAGCAGCATCCAGTAACGTAACAGAGACACTGCCTTTGTTTCCTTAAAGTCCATTGGGGCCGGGTGGGTGGTGGGGGGGAAGCATACAGGACAAAATGAATGAGTAAGCTTGATCTGCTATAGGCTGGCCACAAGGTGGCACCATAGGCACATGCAGTGTGTCATGAAAACAGTGTTAACACAGGATGCCAGTAAAGTTGGAGCAGAAGCGTCTCACTGCATCAAGGCAGAGGATTCTAGAGCTCTGTTCCCTGAAGTGCTGAGACACACTTTCGTTTATTTCATTGCTTATAGGCTTTGAAGCATCAGAGGTCAAATTCACACTGGGTGTAACCCCAATTTCATTGCAGTTACACTAGGAATCAATTTGGCCCTGAGTTTTCCTGTATATCCCTCCCCAGCATCAACAACTTACAGTTAAACCCCTTGGCCCAGCACAGAAGGGGTTAGCCGAGTCAGACAGTGTCCCTTTAACATAAGCAAATGCAGTCAAAGCAAGGAGGTAGCCTGGTGCCTTACCATTCTTCTTCAGGAAGTGCAGCGCATCCCGGTAGCCCTGCTTGCACATGTCCCGGAGCACCTGCACGGAGACACAGAGTGGGTCACTGGGGAGTTTGAGTGCAAGGTTGTTTGGTCGGGTGGAGTGTGGTGCAGATTTCAATCCTGGGCTGGGATTTCTAGAGGAAACGCAAGAATTCTCTCCCCATCCTGCCCCACCTGATCAGGAGGTTCATTGCTTATCCTTCCCCCTCCCACAAACTCATCCCTGCCAACCTCTTCATCTGCTCCCCACCCTGGCACTTGAGCAGCAAAGGAGGGAGGGAAGGGTCAGAAACAGTCTTGGGGGCAAGGGGACACCATATGAAAGGAGGCACCACCTGCATGGCCATTTGCACCTCAAGAGCCAGCTCTCTCGGATCCAAGTTCACAGTGGGCATGTCACATCAGTACACAGCCCTAAAAGTATCTCTTGGCCTCCCTGGTAAGCTGCTCTGATTGGTAAGTAAGTTGTGGAATCCTTCACCAACAGAAGCCAGGATGGTCCACTGGATAACTGCCCTTATGAAGCCCTCCAGAAAGCGGGAGAGGGGTGGGCAGCGCATGTGAATCAGAGAGAGAGACAGCTCACACTGTCCAAGCTATTCATGGCACTTGTACCAAACAAGCACACTCAAAATGACAGTGCCCATCAGCTGCTTGATGGGCAGTCACTCTGAGTCACCAATGGCAAGATCAGGGCCGGCTCCAGACCCCAGCGCGCCAAGCGCGCGCGCTTGGGGCGGCATTTTGCCGGCAGGGCGGCAGGCGGCTCCGGCGGACCTTCTGCAGTCATGCCTGCGGGAGCTCCACCGGAGCCACGGGACCAGCGGACCTTCCGCAGTCATGCCAGCGGATGCTCCACCGGAGCCACGGGACCAGCGGAACCTCCGCAGGAACGTCTGCAAGAGGTCCCCCGGAGCCGCGGGACCGGCGACCGCCAGAGCGCGCCCCGCGGCGTGCCGCCCTGCTTGAGGCGGTGGGATTCCAGACTGGCTTTTAAAATGCAGGGGTGGATTGGTCCTGGGTGCATGTCCGTCCTTGTTCAGAAGTGGTACCCATTTCTTGCATGGTGCCAATTAAATCAAAAGCCACCCACAGGAGGATATTTTCAGGGTTTCCACCAGTGCCTGGATTCAGGATTTCCCAGGGGGAAGGACACCAGTGTAGCTTGTTTAAATGGCGATGGGATGGACTCCGGGGGCTTAAATGTCAATGCAAACATAGGATCCAGAGCTCTACCCACCAAGCCGCGGTGCACAGTCAGCATTCTGCTGCCCCAACAGGGCGCTCACCTGAGGCTCTGGGGGGAACAAGGCTTTCGAGAGGCGGTAGAGGTTGCGAAGGTTGAACTGGATGCTGGTGTTGGTGACTCTCAGCTCGTGAATGTTTGTGGAGCTGTCCCGGGGGCAGATGTCACTCTCGCCTGAGAACGGAGACACTGTGATAGTGTTCTTCAGCTCGTATTGCGGCAAGTTGTCTGAAATCCCTCCATCAACGTACCTCTGGAGGGAAGGAGACATAAATGATTGATAGGGTTTTCCCCACCACCACCACTCTCTCCATAAACCAGTTTCTATCAACGCTCTGCATCCCTATTGCGCACACTCACAAGCCAGGAGAGTACTACAAACAGAGTTTTCACTAAAAGTGGCTGGACTGACAGCCATGACTTCCCATCTAGGGATTTCTTGATTCTTTCTAACTGGCTTTTTCTGTGAATTTTTAGTCACACAGGAACGTTTGTGGAGACAGGAAAAAAGTCACCCCTTGTGAATACGGATTCAAAAGTATTTGCACCAGAAACCATAATCAGTGCTCTTTGGGGGCTTGGGAGCCATCCAATCAAGGAGCAGAAATGATATGGTGACACTCAGGTGACCAATCACAGTGCAGGTGGCACTAACCTAAGCTACATTCACCGTGACTAGTTTGCAAGGAAGTCTGTACTTCGAGCATTCCTATAAACCACGCATCTAATCATTTTAGAACAAATGAGTTAGTAAATACAGAAGCCTGCTGGTGGATAATTGGGCGATAAAAAAAATTAAAGCATAGACTTTTTGCTGCCAATTTGTCTGCTCAGCTGTAAAAGTCACATACGTGCCGGTTTTAAACCCTTTTAAAGGAATCCATCAGCTGGCTAGGTTTAGCTTTGGCATAGGAGTGGAATAGGAGGGTTCCCTGGTTTTGCACACAATAACCATGCTCTTTTAATAGCGACGGTTACTGCTAATTATCCTTGGTGGAGAGACAGCTTTGGCACATTCAGATTAGCTAACTGGGTCAATTCAAAGCATCCTTTAGCTTTTGCACAACCATAGACTGAACAAGACGACTCCCATAATGGGCCTTTGTGATGGCCCAGCAAGCAGTATCCAGATGCTAAAGGGATATGTTACTGGCTAGGCTGACAGAGCAATAAGACAGAAGAGACTCCTGCAGAGCAACAAGGTAGGAACCTGTAATCTCTCAGATCAGGCTCCCATTGACTTGCAGAGAGCTGCAGGGTCAGCCCCAATGTCAGAGACCCTTCTGTCTGGGCAGGTGACTAACAAAAAGGAATGCCTGGATGACAAATAGCTGGCTAGAGCAGAACCCAAGCAAGACTGAGGAGATGCTGGTAGGAAGAGGGAAATGCCCACGCACATAGCTCCATTGAGCAGCCCATTAAAAGGACGGCAAGGCTGAGAGCACACTAGCATAACAACAAGAAACCGGCAAGACCTTTTGGAAGTCAGCCCAGCCCCTTAACAGGACATTCGAGTTCTGGCTCCTTTTTCAGCCAGGCCCCTAACAAGGGTGGATCTTTCGCTGTGCAATGCCGAGGAGGGTTGGATGTTGGGGGTGGAGGAGAGGAGAGGGGAGGTAGGAGGAAATGTTTTACATTTTGTTCTCTCTAGCTGGAAAGGAGACAAGTGGCTTATCTCTGAACAGCTCCCATCAGCCCCGTGCTGGCACTGTTATTAACATCCTTATGTAACAGGCCAGAAAAAATTCCTTCTCCACAGATGGCCTTTCACCTACTTCCACTGGGGAAGACACAGCACATGCTGAACTTCTCCAGCAGGCTCCCAGGGCCCTGGTGAACAAGTTCACCTGCATGGTTCCTACTCCCATCTGGACTGAGTGCTTTTGCCCACCAGGTGATCTCATGGATCGTGACTCTGGGCTGCACAGCATACTCCTCTGAGATAGCCCAGGGTGTTGCTTTCCCCCAGGTTTTTTACTGTTAGGTTTGCAGGGCAATTCTGATGCAAAGGCCCTAAAAGTAAGAGTTCAAGGAGGGGCTGGATTCCGCAATGGTTTTTACAGGCAATGCATGCCATGGCTCCTACAGCAACGCAATTAGCGAATGGGCTGGGTGGTGTTTACTGAGTGGAAGCTGGCATCTCGACACACCAGATATGTGGAACTTGGTGACCGTGCAGGAGTCAGCAATAGCAAGGTGGGAAAGAGATAAAAGAGGGAACAGACAAAACTCAGGGGGGAAAACACAGCACGGAATAGCAATAAATGACCCCTGCACAGGGCGCTGCCTGGGCATTAGTGAACCCAGCCTCAACAAGTCACTAGGGAGGGCTCTGCAACTCCACCTGGTATTTCACAAACAGTCCTCCTCTATCCCCAGCCTGAAGCCAGCTGCAGCTGTTCGGTACCATTCCCGACCCTGGCAGCAGCTCATTTGAAGGGTCCCCCTGTACAGCCAGAGGTGGAGACACATGCTAACCCCACAATTTCCGAGGGAGGAGAAGGGAAGGCAGGAGGAGAATAGCTAGAGGAGTCTGCTTTACAATATGCGAGGTTGTTGAATGTTTGACTACCTTGGGCCAGGGACTATCTTTTTGTTCTGTGTTTGTACAATGCCTAGTGCCATAGGGTTCTGGGTCACGACCACAGTTCCTAGGCACTACAGTAGTATAATAAGAGTTTAGACCAGTTGTTCTCAACCAGGGGTACGCACACCCCTAGGGCAGTGGTTCCCGAAGTGGGGTTCATGAACCCCTGGGGGTTCGCAAAATGTTAGAGGGGGTTCTCAGGAAAAAATTGCTTCATGGTGGACAGAGCTGTCCCTGGGGACCCCAGGCAGCATGGAGCCAGCAGCCCAGACCCCCTGGACTGCTAAGAGCTAAGCAGATCAAAGCAAGCATCTCTATCACGCTGAGGAGATTTAAACTTCAAGACTCCATATAAGAAATGTAAAGGGAGGTGGATATTTTGTGCTGTTTGTTTTTTAAATTATTATGAAGAACAAGTTTAAGCTTTGTTGTTACGTGCATTGTTTGCCTGGACTGCTCAAGACCTGAATGCTTGTGTAGGAGGAACTCTTTGAGTTGGCTTCCTAAATACCTTCATACTTTTTCACATCTGATACTCCTTGATGAAACATAGGAGCCTTGTCTTATAACAGGCTTATTCAAAGTGATACAAGCTACAAAAGTGAGATCTTGGAAGAGTGTTGCCATTTTCATAATGTAATAAAAATACTGAAGAAGTGGGTATTCACCCACGAAAGCTCATGCTGCAAACGTCTGTTAGTCTATAAGGTGCCACAGGATTCTTTGCTGCTTCTACAGAACCAGACTAACACGGCTACCCCTCTGATAATAAAAATACTGTAATGATAAATAATAATTAGTGTGTAATAAGTATGTCTCAAAAACAAATTTTCTATTTCCAAGATCACTGCTTTTATAATTTATACTCAGGTAAAGGAGAAAATCCCTGGAAATATGTATTTTTAGGAGGGGGTTCGTGAGACTTGACATTTGAGTGAAAGGGGTTCACAGGTTGTTAAAGTTTGGGAACCACTGCCCTAGGGGTAACACAGAGGTCTTCAAGGAGTACATCACCTCATCTACAGATTTGCTTAGTTTTACAACAGGCTGCATAAAAAGCACTAGCTAAGTCAGTACAAACTAAAATGTCACATGACTTGTTTATACTGCTCTAGATACAATTCACTGAAATGTAAGTACAATATTTATATTCCAATTGGTTTATTTTATAATTCTGTGGTAAAAATGAGAGTCAGCCATTGTTCCTTAATAGTGTGCTGTGACACTTTTGTATTTTGTGTCTGATTTTGAAAGCAAGTAGTTTGAAGTGAGGTGAAACGTGGGGGTACGCAAGACAAATCAGGCTCCTGAAAGAGGTAAAGTAGTCCTGAAAGGTTGAGAGCCACTGGTGTAGACCATGGCACAGCCAGTGGTTTTGTAGCCAGGGTGAAGCAGCAGATGCTTTCCTGCAGGTGGCAGTATAAAGTAACGGCTCCAAAAAAGGGTGTTTTACTGCTGCAAAGGTGATGGTGCAGAGGGTCTCTTTCATCAAAAGGAACCTATATGCGGGTCTACGCTCCCTGCCATCTGGTTGACTGCTACTGACTGTTCCTAGTTCAGGCTCATCTGCAGAGGCACCTTTGCCACAGTGCCCATCTCTAGCCACCACTACTCGTGTGCAAACCCAGCCTTGCTCTACACAGCCTGTTCTAATCTAGGCTCCAAGTCCTTGAGCAATCCCCTCTCTCCCTCTTCCTACCCAGCTAGGCTGGTTAGCTCTCAGTCCTTAGGAGCAGCCAGGTTTGGGGATGGGCCAGGGGTGTCTCAGTCAAGGGTCCTCTTTTGTGGAGGAGGATTGATCTCTGGCTCCCGTCCGAGGCATGTTACAAGCTCCATTTCTTTCAGCTGGCCAGGAGTAAGTTCCGGGCCCCTTCCCCCTCCTTTTATGTCTCCTCTCCCCCGCACCTGCTGCCTCAGCTGATCTCATAGCGGGAGCCTACTGACCCTGCCCTTGTTTGCGGAGCACACAGATACAGGGCACACCCACAGAAGACTGGGCTGGTTGCTTCTTTCCATTTTCACTGCTGGGAATTGGAATTGTCATGCCCCGCACTTGGCTCCTGCGGAAATGGAGCCATCAGCAAACAAGGGGCTGTGTTCAACCCCCCTCTCTCCTCCAATAAAGGGAGACCCATGGAATTCCTTTGGATGCACACCAGGAAAGCAACAGGCCCAACCCAGCAGGGTGAGGAATGTTTAGTGGCTGGTGGTCTCCTCAACAGCAAAACCAGGAGCTTTTACTGGGAGAACGGGGGCCAAAGGGAGCAAGGAAAGGAACTAGTCTGAAGCCTGGTCGTAGAGAACACCCTGAAATATTCCACCTGGTGACATGGCCCTTCCTTGTCACAGGCCTCCGCAGCTCCCGTGGAGCCTGTGGCTACAAGGCCCAGGCCGTGCTCGGCATTACAAATAGGGGCCATGGTGGGTGGGTTTAGTACTGTCAGATATTTAGCAATTTTACGGAAGGTGGCTTTTGTTGGGTTAAGAATAGCCAAGAAATGCCTTTGCTGTCTCTGTCCTCTCTGCTACAGGCCCTAGGGCTGGAAGAGCTGCTCATTGAAGCACAAACTTTACCCTCCTCGTGTACCTCCCGCTGAATATTGTACCTGCTGCACAGTCAGCAGGGCTGGCTCCAGGCACCAGCTCAGCAAGCAGGTGCTTGGGGCGGTCAAGGGGAAGGGATGGCACGTCAGGCTCTTCGGCGGCAAGTCCCTCTCGGAGGGGAGGACCAGCTGCCGAATTGCCACTGAAGAAGAAAGTGGCATGGTAGAGCAGGCGCCGATCACGGCTTTTTTTTTTTTTTTGCCGCTTGGGGCGGCAAAAATCCTGGGGCCAGCCCCGACAGTCGCGGGCCTGCTCTGGTGCCAGCAGGATACTGGCACTGACAAGTGGTTACAGCACCACAAGCACAGGCTTGGGAAACTGTTGCTTTATGACAGAAGGAGGAGACGCCCCTAGAGCGCTGAATCACACAAGAAACAGTCTGAGGCGCCTAACAGTGCAGGAACACTATGAGGGACTTATGGGAGATGTGCACATGGCCTATATGTTGTTATCCCTCGCAGGCTGTAAGGGGAGTCCCCGGGCTACATCTGTCTGAGTAACTACTGGGGTAGTTCTGTGAGATAGGGCTGTGCAGTTTGAGGACCTGATTTTGTACTGGAGTTGTCAGGGTGGGCTTGGGAGCAGTGTAGTGTGTATGAGCTTCAGTAGCCCTTTTCTCATATGCTCACGCACTCTTTTTGCCAGGGTGGCAAGGTGGTGTGTGGCAAATGGTGACCATGCCCTTGCTGTGCTCTCCACCTCTCACCAGCAGCATGCTGGGTGCCATAAAATCCAGGTGCTAAGTATATTCCCCTCATGCACACTAGTGAGTTAACCCTCCAACGCCAAAGGGTATCCAGGGGAGCCATAATCATATTGCAGGAAGGGGGTGTGGGAATATACTTCTTCATTCCATCTGTCCCTCCCTATAAGAGACCTTGACCCCATGAAAAGTTATGTTCTTGATACATCAGCAAAACCAAGTGGCAAAAAGACAAAACATCTTGAATGTTCTGGATGAGCTGTGTTCTTGGAAGTTAGAGGGGAAAAAAGCCTTGAGTATTTAATGTGGTTTTGGAATGAAGGGTTTTGGCAGAGATGCACCACTGCAGAATGGCACAATCAACAAGTTCTCATGCAGCATTGACCAGACCCAGCGTCAGCCCCCTCTGCCCTTCACACTCCCTAGGGGTGAGCCTAGGCACATGCTACTACTTCAGTCACTTTTCTGAAAGGGCAGCAATTTCTCGGATTAGCCTTGTGCCCCCTTTCTCCTCCCTGCCCGCACTGCTTGCATAACAAAGGAGAGATCTATGCTGTTTGAGAGAGGGGCTTGCCTTGTAATGGAGGCACTGGCTGGGCACTCAGGAGAGCTGGGTTCAAGGCGCTGCTCTGATACAGACTGCCTGTATGACCTTGGGCAAGTCACTTCAACTCTCTCTGGCCTCAGTTTCTCATCTGTAAAGGAAGATAACACTTGTGTCTGTTTTGGCTGTAAGCTCTTCAGGGCAGGGACTGTCCTTTATGTGTAGGAACAGCAAGTACTTGGACCTAGAAAGGTGCAAAGCCCAAGGAGGGAGAGAAACTGTCCAGGGTGATCCCCACCAGAGGCAGCTGAAGAAAGAAGGGGCCCCCATGAGAGTTTTTCAGGGCCCCTGGAGCGGGATCCTTCACTCACTCCGGGGGCCCCGAAAAACTCTTGGGGGTCCCGGGCCCCTGGAGCTTCTTCCGCTCCTGGTCTTCGCCGGCGGGGGGTCCTTCCGCTCCGGGGCAGAAGGACCCCCCACCAGCGAATTACCACCGAAGCAGGACCTGCCACCGAAGTGCAGCCGGGTCTTCGGTGGTAATTCGGCGGCGGGAGCCCCCTGCCGCAGGTCATCGGGGCAGTTCAGCGGCGGGTCCCAGAACGGAAGGGCCCCCCGCCGCCAAATTATCGCCAAAGACCCGGCTGCACTTCGGCGGCGGGTCCCGCTTCGGCGGTAATTCAGTGGCAGGGGGTCCCCGCTGCAGGTCGTCGGGGCACTTTGGCGGCGGGTCCCGGAACAGAAGGACCCCCTGCCGCCGAACTGCCGCCGAAGCGGGGCCCCCCCACCGCCGAAGACCCCAGGCCCCCAGAATCCTCTGGGTGGCCCTGCCCTGAAGACTCTCTGCCTGTGGAATAGTATCCCCACCAGAAACGGTGGAAAGAAAGCCTCCTAGGTAAGTGATCTAGAACTAGACTGGACAAGGCACTTGAGAAAATCCTAGAGGAAAAGCCAGCAGGAAAGAGGTTGGCTTAGATGACTAAACCTACTGGATTATCTGCAATTTCTATCACTGATTAACCGGGCAGCATGCCTTGGGAATTTGGCAAGCCCCAGGGAGCCAGGCTAGCTCTACCAGGAAGCCAAAGCAATAATCTGATAAATCATCAGGTGTTCGTAGGGTTAGGTGCCCACCCCACGCAGAGGGGAGAAGTGAGAGCGGCAGCAGCCGCCATTGCCAGGTCTCCAGCATGATGACACAGCAAATTCAACCATGCGGTTGCCCTTGGCAGGGATGGCACCAATACCCTAAAGCAGAAAAATTCCACTGCTACACCTCATTGGCTGCAGCAAAAGCCTTAACCTCTGTTCTGTTTTTGCAGCTAACCCAAGCCACAGGAGGAGCAGTACATACAGCAGGTTGCACTCGCAGTTCTGCAATGCAGTTTCCTCCCAAGCCTGTTGTAGCAGGTCAGCACATTCCACTTCAGATGAACAGCTAGGCCCAATCCTGGCCCGTACAAGATAATTCTGATTCACCTCCCATGCCCTGGGCAGTATTTACATAGCAAGGGACCCATTTCCACCTCCCACCCCATTTTCCCTTAGGGAATCCCCCCTCTGCCCAGTTCCAACTAACGCTGCCCAGTTAGCAAGGAGGGAAGAGAGCCACTCTGGCATTTTAACAGACTCCCCTTGTTATGGCACTGACTGAAGTACGATTGTTGATTTAAGGGCTTCTGTGTCAAAACAGCAGCAAGGGGCATCAGCTGACAATGTCCCAAGGCAATTCCCCCAGCTCAAGGAGAGCCATTAAGGATAAACACAACCCACATCTGCTAACTGGGCTGGGCTTTGTAGGCCTCATGCTTCCAAACCTGCAGTACAGAGTAGCAACTGGTTGATCATAGCCATGCCAGGTAATTCCTCTGTGCCATAAGAAAATTATTCCATAGGTCGTAGCAGCCAGATGTCTCTCCACACCCACCCACCCACCCACATGGGGCGAGGAGGGGAGGAGGAGGGGGAGGTTGTCTAACATTCACACACATAAAGGTGAACAAGTATCCTTATGGACATTTTAGTTTTTCCTCTGCTGGAGCAGGGGTGGGTCTGAAGGCAGTCAGGCAAGATGCAGAGTTTTTAATCACTGTAGACCAAAGGAGTCAGGTTTTGGTTTTGCAAATCCAGGGATGGTTTGTATCCAGGTTTATATCCACTTTACCAGAGCTTGATTGGATGGTGGTGGGGAGGAATCAGATTCTAGATACCAGGCCTGACTGAGCTCTAGTATTTACTGGGCAGAATATGATTGCTGAGGTTGTCACTGTATCAGGGCAATAAGGTTGACAGCATAGGCAGGAGTTCAGGAAGGCAACTGAATCTAATAAGACACAAATCAAGGGTGACTCCAACTCCCTGCATATGAACTGGGCAAGTGTCATGGTGGGACAAGGTATAGGGGAATAAACACCTCTTAGCTGCTCCAAGAAGCAATAATTGTTCTACAGCCCACACAAGGAGAAGCTAGTTTTGATTTCACCCCAAGTACCATGCAGAGTTAATTCAGAATGTAACTGTACTTGAACCACTGAGTACTAGTGATCACATACAACTATTACATGTGACATTCCTGGTGGGATTGTACCAGAGACTAGTATTGGATATTACAATTTAGAGGGGAGGTGAAGTGTATAGGAACTGGGTGGTATCTTTTTAAAAGGTTTGGGAGCTCGTTAGCAGACCTCCCTGTTTTCTATTGCAGAGGCCACCAGAACACAATAGAGCAGCAGTGTACATGTTACCCTTGAGGGAATTCTGTGCCACTGCAAATGCGCAGAATTTATGTCCCCCACAGATTTCTTTGCTTCCCTGCAGAAGAATGATATTCTGATGGGGAAGCAAAGGGAAGCCACAAAACCAGTCAGGCGACCCGCCCCAGCAGTATGTTTTGGGTGCCCAGGGCAGCCAGCAGAGAAGTAAATCACTGTGGGGCAGGACTGGGGAAGACTTGGCTGGCGGCTCCTACCTTGTGCCAAGCTCAACTGCTAGTCTGGGCTGGGCTTGGGAGGACAGGACTTCCTCTTCCTTTGCATAGCATCCGGGGCAGTGTCAGAACCACCCCAGATTTCTCACCTGGCTGTAGGAAGTGCTGCAAACTCTCTCTCTCTCTCTGCCCACCTCCCTCCATGTGCTTCCTGCACCCATCTCTCCTCAGCTGTAGGGGGAGGGATCACGGTACAGGGAGCTGCTCCTGCATCCACCTAACCCCTGTACACCTAGACCCCCTCATACCCAGACCCTCCTGCTGAGCCTCACCCCCCACTGCACCCAGAGCCCCCATTGATGAGCCCTCCTCCCCCAACAAGCCACCCGCACCTAGATCCCCACCCTATCGAGCCCCATTCCTCCAGCATCTGGACACATCCCAGACACCTCCCCTCTTTCCCCCCCCCCCCGAGCCCTAACCACCCTCACCTGGACCCCCCCTGCAGAGCCCCATTTCTGTTGCACCCAGAACCCCCAACATGCCCCTGTGCATCCAGATTCCCCCTCCCCTGCCCCACACCTGGATCCCCCACCCAGAACACTCAACCCACACTTGTACCCCCCACACTAAGCCACTCCACACTTGGATCCTGCCTTGCTGAGCCTGCCTGCCCACATCTGGTGCACCTGGCATGGAGGAGCAGGGCCCCAGGGTGTTTCTGGGGCAGGCCTGGTCCTTGCACTGTGTCAGGTTGGGGGCAGCCTCATTGTTGAGTCCAGGGGAGGGAGGGAGCTGTACAGTAATCTCCGACCTCTGTGAAACCAGTGGCCTGTGTTCCCCAATGCCATGCTGGAGTTTCCACATTTGACAAATAAAAATTTACTGAATTGTGCAGCATTTTAAAATATTGGGCAGAATTTTTAGGCGCAGCATGCCCTCAGGAACAACATGTGTAGCAAGGCTTTGTATGTTTAAATACAGATATAGAGAGAGTCATTTGGAACCCAATTGCTTCTGTGTAGTTTCCCCTAATATTCTTAATGTTATGTAGCGTGCCAAGACAACAGGAGGGGATTCTAAAAATAAAAATAAGGAAGTAGGGTTTAAAAAAAACAAAAACAAAAACAAACACACCACCACACTGAAGTCAAATGTGAGGCAATTCAAATCCTTAGACTCGATTCAGAGGCTACTTATGCATCCCATGTCTGAGTCACGAGAGGAATGCATACTCCCTATATATGAAAGGAAGCAAGAAGGCAACAAATAATCACTCCATTTAATCATACTGGTCTGAGCCAAGCCATTGAGAAAACGGAAACCCAACACATGTGAAGCCAACCAATTGATGTGCAAGGAGAAAATTAAGAGGGCCAAGAGAAAATGTGAAGTGCAAATAGACAGCTACAAGAGACATAAATGGGTTTCCTGTGACAAGATTGGTGGGAAAGGGATAGGAAGTAAACAAAATAATTATGGAGGATACAGATGCTGTGGAGAGGCTCAGTGGATTTCTTAGCACCAATCTTCACCAGAGGAGGTTAGGGAGATGCCTACCTACTCTTCTCAGACAATAAAGATGCATTATCTGAAATTCTGGTGTTGAGAAGAAAAAGTTGATGATAAAGCAACAAGTCACCAGCCCCAGATGGCTTACACGCAAGAGCTCTGATGCAATTTCAGAGCACACTGACTAAGCAGCTAGCAATTAAAGGACAGGTCTGTAGTAAACATTGTACCCATCTTTTAAAATAAATATAATAAAATGGCCAGGGTGACTGTAGGAATTACTGGTCAAAGCCTGCCTTCAGGAACAGGAAATTTTAACCAGAAGGATTTAAAAGAATGAATTATCAGAGTCCTGGAGAAACATGATATGATAGATATCAACCCTGTTCCACAAAGGAACAGGATCACGCCTCTCCAATCCAATGGACTATTTGAGCAGGTCATCAAAATAATGGATAAAAAGAGAATTGGTTGACAATTTGGACTTTCAAAAAAGCCCTTGACAAAGTTGCTCACAAGGGACTATTATGGCAACATAAGTAGTCATGAGATGAGAGGCAGAGTACAGCCATGGATTAGTAACTGGCTAAGAACCTGAACACAAAGGGCAAGACTCAACTCTCATGTTCGATATGGGACTCCCCAAAGGGTCTGTACTGGAATCTGTGTTTAATAGATTTGCTAATGGCCTGAAAAAGGGGAGAGAAACGATATGTGAAAATTTGCAGATGGGTAAAGTTACTTAGGTAAGATAAGACTAGAGGAAGTTGTGAGGAACTTCAGAGGAAGAGCCAAAGCAAGCAAGGTGATGGGGCAGCCCTACGGCAGAGGAAATTCTGTGCTGACAAACGCTGGGGTAATGCACATTGGAAGGAACCATTTGAACGGCTGGTACGCATTAAATATGTTCCAAATTAATTGTAGCCACTCAGAGAAGATGCCTGATTATCCTGGTGGGCTGCTCCATGCAAAACTCTGCCAAATGCGTAGTGGCGGTCAAAGCAGCAAAGTGCATAAAGAATTCAGTAGAAGATAATGAAAATGTGAAATCCTGATATAAGTTAATGCCATACTCTCATCTGGAGTACCCTGTTTGGTTCCAGTCACTGGTTCTCAGGAAGGCTATAGCAGAAACAGGCATTTAAAGAAAGAGAGAAATAGTTAAAGGCAGAGATTTCCAAAAGGACAGACTGAGTGTCTATTTTAGAGAAGAGACATGAAAGATGTGTACAAAATAAAAGAAAAATGACAGAAAGGAGGTAAAATAAGGTACTCCTAGTTTCCTTCTCTCATAATACAACAGCAAGTGGCTCCCAATGAAAGTGAAAGGCAAAATATTTCCACCTGACAGAGAAAAAATGATTTCCCAGTGCATAATTAGCCTGCGGAACTCCCTACCATAAGAGATCACTGCGATCAAGGGCTTAGTAGGATTCAAAAGGGATTAGATACTTGTACGGATAATGAAGATAACCACAGTAGCAGCTGAAAGGATTAGAGCTGGTCAGCAAGTGTTCCATGGAAAGTTTCTATGATTCTTAAAAATTTAAACATGGCCCCCAGGCAAGCAAAAAACTTCTTGGCTGAAATTTCCCCCTCTTGTTTTCAGTGGAAGTTTGTTTTCAAGGCAAGAAAATACTTTGGGAAAAGTTTTGTTTTGTCAAAAACCCTTTGAAAAAAAAAGGACTGATGGAACATTATCAGCCAGCCGTAGGTAGGACTAAAAACATATCTAAGGAATACAAACCTTCAGGCTTCAGGGCATAAGCCAGTCACTCAGTGATGGGGTTAGGAAGCAGCTTCCATTATGGGCAAGGTATTCCATAAATAGTTGATCTCAGAGTTACTTGCAACTCTTTTAAGTACGTTACCAGACACTGCTGGACTCAGGACTAGATGGACTATCAGCATGATCTGTCATGGCTATTTCTAGGTGTCTCACTGTTTTGCACACAACTCCACACAAGGGGAATGTAATGAGGACTACTTACCACTCCCTGCAGGCTTGGCGGGATCAACCCACAGTACACAGGGATGAAGGTGCTGCAAACACAGGCCTGAAAGACAGAGCACAAACCCAGCATAAGAGATAGGAAATATTTTTGTAAAAAAGCCAGGCTCAGTTCTTCTAGTGGCTCAGCCACCTGCTGGATTACCTGAAGAGAGATGGTCTATCAACCACCAGCAACCTGTTCAGAGTGTCTTGGCTGTGGTTATGCTCTAACGTGACAGAATTTTGGAACAAAGACCAACCCCTCAGCAATTCTCCGACAGAGGGAGCCTGCAGACATCCCCATTCCACCGTTCAGGTGATAATTTCCCCACTCACCTGAATCAGCTCCTCTTTGGAATTGAACTCCGACAGTATCACATTCTCTCCATCAGAGACCCGCGTCAGCGAGATGCCCAGGCGTCCTCTAGCCACTTCATGCCCATTGTCTGGCAGGGTCTTGTACAGGCAGCTGCGGATGATTTTCACCAAGTTGAAGGATGGGTGTAGAGGGCCCAGGAACCTCTTCCGGGCTTCTTTTGAGACCTGAATAATATTAGCGCCTGCCTCACCTACAACCAAGACAGACAGCAAAGAGTTAAAAGATGCACCATGAAACTCGAGGCGGGTAGACTTAGAACCAGGGAAAGGAAAAACCTCACACAGTGGACAGTCACCTTGTGTGATGGGAGTCACTGAGACAGATACTGGAGCCAGATCAGTTAGTTTTATGACCATTAACAACATCTGTAATTATGCAGCTTAAGATAGAGGTAAATGAGACTCATTCTTCAGAGCATCAGGTGATCTGCCTTGAGATTAGAAATATTTCCATCCCACCCCACCTCTATATACTGCACTGCCTGGTTGCACCGGTGCATTATCCCCATAGCACCAACCCAAGAGGCCAGTCCTTAAGACAACACACAGATATGATCAGACCCTCCTCATCCATCCCCTTCTTCATCCCTACTGGCCCAACTTTACTGCCATCCCATACATTCCTGCAGGTAGAGCAAAGTGAAATTTGGCATTTCAGTCCTGTGGGAAGTTGATATTTCAACACTTGTTTTCATTCCCAATTGGGACAAAAATTGGAAATCAAGGTTATTTTTAATGGAAAGAAAAGTTTCTTTACAAAGTTTTATTTTGGAAGTATCAAAACATTCCAAGTCAGTTTGACACAGCATCCATGTAAGAGGCAGTTGTGCCTTACAGAACTGGTAATTCTGGTGTCCCTTTCTCCCTTACTGACTAGGATCCTTGGCTGCACTATATCTCCCATGATGTACCATGTGACTTAGTCAGAGGGGAAGTTGCAGTGCATCATGGGAAACACCTTGGTTCAGTTCAAACTGAAATGTTCCTATTCAGGTGAAATCAACCTGAAACATTTTCTTCACACACACACCCCAACTGGGTGGGAAGGGGGTTAGTTTAGTCAAAAATGGAAATTCTATGGGAGGTTTCAATTTGAAACTTTAATTTTCTCTTTAAAACAAATCATGGGCAAAAAATTCTGGACCAGCTCTAGTTGTGGCTTGTTAACTGGCATCTAACAAGCCAAGTCCTGGGGATAGGATCGGTGTTATACAAATGTCACCTCAGTTAACTGTATTTCCTATCACATTCCCCTGCCCCAGATTGGGGGCAAATTCCCCTTATTTTTCATAGACTATCAGGGTCGGAAGGGACCTCAAGAGATCATCTAGTCCAACCCCCTACTTAAAGCAGGACCAATCCCCAATTAAATCATCCAACCAATTTTTGCCCCATAATCCATAAATGGCCCCCTCAAGGATTGAACTCACAACCTTGAGTTTAGCAGGCCAATGCTCAAACCACTGAGCTCTCTCATTCTTCTTGTTTCTATTAGCCTGACATGTGGGGATAAGCTCCACAGTTTACCTAGCCCCTCAGTTTTCCAGTATGGCCCTTTACTAGCCAAATGTAGGTCTGGCAGGTGCATCTTTATTGAAGCCAGCACCTGGGCCACCCCTGCTTATGCCCATGGATAGACCCACAAGGAAATGCCTTTTGAGGGAAATTTCCTAGTTTAGACTCAGACTCTTAGACTTTAAGGTCAGAAGGGACCATTATGATCATCTAGTCTGACCTCCTGCACAACGCAGGAATGAACTGTCCTGCTACTAATAGAAACAGCGAGTGCTTTCTAAACATTAATTATCCTCACAACTCTGTGAGCACCACCCACATCTCAGATGGGAAAACTGAGGCAGGGAGGTATAGGCCACCACTTTCCAAAACAATAGGCCTTTTAAACTTGTATACCTCAGTTATTTAGGTGCCCAACCAGAGACACTCAAGCTTCAATTTTAGGGAGAGGGATAGCTCAGTGGTTTGAGCATTAGCCTGCTAAACCCATGGTTGTGAGTTCAGTCCTTGAGGGGGCCACTTAGGGATCTGATGCAAAAAAAAAAAAAAAAAGTGGTCCTGCTAGTGAAGGCAGGGGGCTGGACTCAATGACCTTTCAAGGTCCCTTCCAGTTCTAGGAGATTGGTATAGCTCCAATTATTATTATTATTAATTTTCAGAGTGCATGTGTTCTGCACTTCTGTAGAGCAAGTCCTAGGGCTTTCAGGTCAGGCACCTAAAATTAGCACAGCTTTAGGAAAAGTTTTGGGCCAAGTGATTGCCTAAGACATTGGAGAAAGAGAAAGAGAAAGAGAGAGAGTGCACACAAGCGCATGCTCATGGCAAAGCTGGGATTCATACACAGTAAGCCCTTGCTCCCAGAACTCTGCTCAGACCCCACCTCTCTAGATTTATCACCTCACCTTGCTCCCACTTCCACAGATTGGAGATTCAGCCTCTCCAGAGGGCCAGAGGTCAGCTGGCCACCAAGACCTCGTATGTGACCATCAACCCATATCACCAGGAAGGCAAGGAAACAGACACTAATGACCCTAGGTTGGACTTAAACGAGGGGTCTAGAAAGGAAAGGCTCCATATCCCAGTTTGCAGGGCACTGCTCTAGCAGAGACATTAAACCAGTGGCTAAATTAGGCTGAAACAGAAGGAGCGGTGCTCCCCACAGAAGTTGTGGGGTGAGGTGGGGAGCACTGCTCAGTCAAGCCAGGGACTGGTCTCCCTCTACTTTTACTAGAGGAGCGGGAGTTGTGATTAAAATCCTTCCACAGTTCCAAGCCTAGAAGGGAACATTTAGAAAAGGTTCAGCTGGGGAAGGAGCCACAGTCTAGGATTTGATTTGCTGAGCGCTGTTACAGTCCGACAGCGTGACCTAGTGACACTTTCCCTGCGGAGCGGTTCCACCCCAACTAACTTGAGCTGCTCTGGAGAAGGACCCAATGGGAAGCACGGATTAGGCAGCCTGCTTCAACTGTAGCAGTGACCTAGTTGGCACTGGAGAGGGACGCAGCCATCTCCCTGCAGAAGGAAGGAAGGAGCAGCTGATTCTGCTGAGCTGCCTCAAGCAACCCTGTTTGGGAGGAGCACCAAGCTCTGCTAAAAGAGAGAGAGTGATGGGAACAGAGGCAAAGTGGGCATAGATACCAGCCTGAGCCAAACCAAAAACCAGGCTGCAGTGCTGCTGTTTGCCTGCACAAACTGCCACCCCCACAAGCCTCTTCTAGCAGAGCTGGGAAACAAGAGCCTTTGCCTTACCTGCAGAATAAGAGGTACTCTAAGAGACAGAGGGAGAGGGGACAAAATCAAGAATGAAGCTTTATGTTGTGGGGGAGGGGGTGAAGGACTCTCATAAAATAGACCTTCAGCTTCATTCAGGAACTGTTTGTTCGATTTGAAGAGGAGGAAGGCAGAGACCAAGTTAAAAATCAGCTCAAAATCCAGTGCCACCCCCCTCCTCTCCAGCTGCAGGAGGGATACATTTGGCATGGAATAAAAAGGATTACAATTTGCTAATAAGCAACAAGCAATCACATCATCAGAGCCCTGAGGTATTGAGACATTTCCCATTGAAACCAGGAAATGAAAAGCCAGTTAGCACATACACACACCACTTTTTCATGGTTAAAAGCATTGGGAAGCCAATTCCACACCATTGAGTCAATAGGACCTTTGCCAGTGACTTCAGTGGGTGGAGGATTAGGCCCTTGAACGTCACTGAATATTTATAAATAAAGAGGTTCCCATCTTTAAAGTGAAATTTGGAAGCTGTTAGGCTGTAACAGAGCAGAACAGACGGTCTGAGCTCCCATCAACGAAGCAGGTTTCAGCACTATCCACCCTTTGTCCTGCTCGCTCCAAGACCAGTATTCAGTGAGTGGCTTCACTTCTGATCTCAGTCCAATATGAAACAGCCACACCCACCCAATCGCCTCTTATCCCCACCCCCATTCTATCCCTGCCTATCTAAAGCTGGTAGCCTTAGGGGGGTAGTGTTATATACCAGGGGTGCTCAACCTTTTTCTTTCTGAGCCCCCACTCCCATGCTATAAAAACTCGGTGGCCCACCTGTGCCACAAAAAGTGTTTTTCTGCATATCCAGTAGATTGAAAGCCAGGGCCAGCATTAGGGGGTAGCAAGCAGGGCAACTGTCCACAGCCCCATGCCACAGGGGCGCCGCAAAGCTAACTTGGCTTCATCCCCATGAGACAGAGTTCAGGCTTCAGCTTTGACCCTAGGCAGTGGGATGAAAGTCGAAGCCTGAGCCCCTGGGCCCTGGTGACTAATGCCAGCCCTGCTTTCTGGTTTATTTTGGGAGAGCCACTGAAACCTTCATGGCCCCCCAGGGGGCCTCGGACCCTTGTTGAGAACCACGGCATACAATCCTAAACAGAATACCGATGACCTTCTAGGTTAGGTTATTATAACATAATCACCATAGTATCCAAGTGCCCCAGATACCCCTGTAAGGGACAGGTATATTAGGCCTATTTTACTGATGGGGAAAAAACAGTGGTTAAGTGACTTGCCCAACATCACGCAAGAAATCTATGGCAGAGCTGAGATGAACCCAAATCTCCCAAGTTCCATTCCAGTGCCTTAATCACAAGGCCATCCAGCCCCCATGCGAAACTGGGTCAATTCTGGGATGTGCATGTTGGGGAAACTATGGGTTGAGCCGGGAACACCAAGCTCCCTTGCTGTGCTTCCTGCACTCTTGATTTGAATGCCTGCGCAGGGAACGAGAGGGGCACAGTGTTAAAGACCCACATAGGGAGGATTACGCAACAAGAGATGTTTACTGACCAGAAGAGTTCTTAGAGCCAGCGCTTCAGTTTGCTGGCTCAGAGAGAACATACGCACAGTTAGCGCAAATATTGTTGGTATTTTAGCCAGTTATTGATTAGCAAAACATCTGGGTGGGATTTTTTTTTTTTAAAGCAGAGATTGAGCAGCAAATGCTAGGTTAAGCTGAGATATGTGCTCCCCAGGTCTGAACATCCACCTATGCCCCCCGTTCCTCCCTCCCTCCCCCAGATATTTGTAAAATAGGGCCTGGTGTGACATGGAAGGAAGAGGGCAGGAGGTAAAATGAGGAAGATGGGGAATGAGGCAACACTGATGAGAAGAGGCTAGAAATCCTTTCCCTCCCCTACCAATCCCTTCCCCCGCTCCCCAAACAGGGCAAAGCAGAAATCTTTAAAGAGCAGAAGCCTTAAAACCTCAGATACAAGGAGTATGAAGTGCAAAGATATAGTGAACTGGAGCCCTGCGGGACTGAGAGTGGACATCATCTTTGGGGACTTCTCCTGCCTCCTTTAACGCTATTCAGTGCCTAAGTACTGAGGTGAAACTGCAGTAAGCTGTGGGCTTCTTAGGTTATTTTGAGTTACTACAGACAATGGTAGGATGGGCCATACTGAGCTCTCGCATTGGAGACTTCACTTTCATAGAACTGGAAGGGACCTCAAGAGGTCATCTAGTCCAGTCCCCTGCACTCATGGCAGAACTAAGTGTTATCTAGACCATCCCTGACAGGTGTTCATCCAACCTGCTCTTAAAAATCTCCAGTGATGGAGATTCCACAACCTCCCTAGGCAATTTATTCCAGTGCTTAACCACCCTGACAGCTAGAAAGTTTTTCCCCCAATGTCCAACCTAAACCACCCTTGCTGCAATTTAAATCCATTGCTTCATGTCCTATCCTCAGAGAAACACTTTAGTTCTCCCTCGTTTTGTTGTTTCCTTCAGTCATTTAGACGAAGAGCATCAGTGTATTAAAAAAAAAAAAAAAAGTGTATCATGATCAGGCCAGTGGGTTCATCTAGCCTGGTATCCTGCCTTTGGCAAAGGCCAGCACCTAAGCCTGCAAAGGCAGGGGTCTTCGCACGCCATGCAAGACTAATTGTGCAATGCTGTACAGAGGTTGAGGGGGAGGAGAAGCTTCCAGAATGCCACAAGAAACAGCTAAAAAGCAGAAGCATGAGATTGGATTACTCTTATTGCAGCTTGCATAGCCAAAGGCTTATTACTAGTCACATCAATTACCCGACCATTTGATAAATGGTTCTTATGCCCTCCCACAGCAGTAGGGTAACCGGACAGCAAATGTGAAAAATCAAGACAGGGGGTGGGGGCAATAGGCGCCTGTATAAGCCAAAGCCCCAAATATCAGGGCTGTCCCTATAAAATCGAGACATCTGGTCACCCTACACAGCAGCCAGTGCCAGGGGCTGACACCACAATGTAAGCAAAGAAGTTGGATAGAGGGTCTGTCGATCAAAAGTAGCAAGCCCAGTGCCCCAGCTGGGCTGAGAAAGCTTGATGGAGCAGCACTGGGAGCTGTTTGCACTGCTGCTGCCTATACTGGATTTGTTCCCTGGACAGAAACAGTCTCCAAGGCTGTCAATACCACACTTTTCACCAGCACTAAGCTCACCACATTACGTTAGATGAGCCACGAAGGGCAACTGCTCCTTGTGAGCTAGTTGTTCTTTGAGTCCTTACATACAGCAAGTATATAAAAAGTGACTATTAGGCTACTTCATTTAAAAGCCGCCGTTGCCCTCAAAGCTTGGGCATGACAGCACTGAAGGATAAAGACCCCCTTGAGGAGAGATGGGCAGAGTGAACTCCAGAGCCAGGGGCTCTCTCAGAATCAGGGCCAGTGCAGAGGTCCTGCCAAAGGGGATCAGGTTCATTCATTTGGGTGGTCATTGTCACAGGCCAGGTGACAGCTGTGAAGGCATCTGAACATAAATGGGCGGGTGTTATACTCCCATGACAACCAGAGATGCTGTTCCAGGAAAGCACAAAACAAAATTCTGCTTTGGGTTTTGCTAGGGACTGTCAGTGAGGATGACCAGAGAGAGTTGGTGAAGGCCAAACCGCAAAGAAAGAGTGGAGGGGAGGAAGCCCCACCCCCCAGGTACCAACTAGCCTGCAATAGATGTTTGTGCTTTAGCATTAGCCTCATTATTGGGCCCAATCTAATGCCAACAGAAGTCAGTGGAAAGGCTCTGTACCTATTGGGTTTCTGGGAACTGGGCGGGCGGAGGCCCATGGAAAGGCTCTGTAGTGGGCTGGTCACCCCACCCCTGCCCGGAGGGGTTAAGAACAGCCCTGGAGAGGGCTGTGGCTGGGGAAAGGCTGATTAGGGCATGGCCCCAACTGAGGCTGCTTCCCCAATCAGGCCGCAGCTGGCCCTATAAAAGGGCTGCTAGGCTGGAGTTAAGTCAGTCTCTCTCTGGATGTTGAGAGGGAGGGGCCTGGCTGCTGAGCAGGGCTGGGGAAAGGCCAGAGGAGCTGGGGAGATATACCAATCTCCTAGAACTGGAATGGACCTTGAAAGGTTATCGAGTCCAGCCCCCTGCCTTCACTAGCAGAACCAATTTTTGCCCCAGATCCCTAAGTGGCCTCCTCAAGGATTGAACTCACAACCCTGGGTTTAGCAGGAGCTCTGGCCTGGAAAACCCCCAGGCTGCAGGCCTTGTTAAAGCCAAGAAGGTACTGGGGTTGCAGAGGGGCAGCCTAAGGGTAGGTAGAGGCAGCAGGTCCAAACCCTCCTTGCCAATGATGAGTGGCAATTATACTGCAGTCCGCCCCAGTGAGCGGGGGCTAGATGGTGACTGGCAGTAGCCAAAGACTGAGGTGAGGTGGGGATAGCAGGTTGGGGAGGTCCCCAGGGAGAGGAGACCCAGCAAGACTGTGGGGTACTGCAGGGGGCAGAACCCCAAGAGAAGGGGCACAGGGGTCTGGGAGGGACACCAGGGCAGGTGGCAAGAGAGACACTGGCCTGCAGAGGGTGCTCCTAAGTGGACAGAGCTAATTCCCAGGATGACCAGCAGGAGGCACTGCAGTGGTGAGTTGTTGCTCCATTACAGGCTCCCATGGATTTCAATGGGTCTTGGTATAGAAGAACCTGACCTGTATGCCACTTCTGTCTGCTGCTAGTTGTGCCTATGGACATATGTAGGTAGTCTGTCTAATGAAAGTCATTTTCCACTAAAAGACAGGTCAATGGAAAAAAAAAACGTGACCAGCTATAGTTATAAACAAACTCCCCCTCCCCCCCCACCCCCCTCATTTGGTCCTCTGTGCAAATTGGAATGCTCCTGAACAACACCTGCCTACTGGAATCCCAGGACATGGTAGCACCTGAGAAGTGCCAGACTGACAGCCCTGGAGAATGAAGTCCTAAATATCCCTGTACCATGGCAGAATCAGCTCTGAGGAAAGGCCATATTTCAGTCTCCAAGCCTGCTCAGACCTTAGCCTCTGTGTAGAGGCTACCAAAGGAGTGAATTAGTACTAGCTGTGGGGCTGGTTTGATTGTTCTTAGTCTGGTTCCTAGCTACACCAAACCTGATTCCACATAAGTTACTATATGGCTAGACATGGTGTAGACTCCCACCACCTGTGAAGCTGCTGCAGTCTGGTTCCCACCTCCATACCAGAAGTCCCCATTGCCCGGCACATTGTGTGGTCATTCACACATTAGCACAAAGGGCGAGTAAAGGAACACAGTGCACAGGGCAACAGAACTGGGCCTCAAGCTGCCAGGAGAAGTGGGGAAGAGGAAATGGAAGAGTAGGAGAGAGCCATTTTACAGAGATCTAAAGGAGCCTACAAGCCTATGTTCTCCAGTGAGACCAAGCACACTACCAGGGGTTAAGGACAAGCTAACGACACTTCTGCAATAAGGTTTGGGGTGGGGAAAGGGGATGATAGTTCCAGTTCTAATGCTGAAAATGGCCTAAAAGCAGCACCTTGAATCAAGGGCATATGGTACAGTACTAAAGAAAGCAAAGCGTCACCAGACCTAATTAACATCTGCTCTCTTAATCAGAGAAGTACATTTGACCTGCAAATTATTTAAGTGAATAAAAAACAAAATGGAAGAATGACTGCAAATAAAAAGATAGGAACAGAGTGTCCAGGAGAATGAAAGAGGAGATTTAACATTAGCCTAAAGCCATTCAAGCTGTCAGTTGTGGCTCCCTTTGGAAAGGCTCCATCTCGGTATAAAGAGCACCACTCTATGCCAGGGACATTCCTGTTTCATTAGCTATAGCAGCTGGCACACACGGAGCATGAACTTAGGACTTGGGTGGAGAAGCAATTTGACGCTGGATAGAACCACGAGTAAAGGAAAAGTTTATGACATCACTGTGCTTGGTTTCCAATGTAGCCAGAATGGATGAGGCTAAAGAGTGAGGAATGGATGGCTCTGTAACACTCTGTCTGTCACCCATCCCCAGGGGGGTAAGAAATGGATAGTAGCCCCTCAAGAGAGATTTAAGGGCTTCAGATAGAATTCAGGCATTTCATGAAGTCAGGGGCAGTGCTGGACAGGCCAGAGCCCCTCCACCTCTGCCAACACCAGTGCTAGGCACCAACATGGCTAGTTTGGGTGCAGCTTTCCCATTTCTAATGCACTCAGACCCACTTCGCTGCCCTTGGCTTTACCCCTGCAGAAGAACTGCTATCAGTCAGTCACTCTACAGTCACCAAGAGCATTCAAGTGAGTTCTCCTCTGCATAGGGAATGGCATGAGCAGCGGGATGTTAGTCAAGCACTATGATCTGCCTTGGCTATTTAGAGTGTAAACTCTTCAGGGCAGGTGCTGCCTTCCAATGTGTGTACACAGCACTCAAAGTCCCAACCAAGATCAGGGCCCCATTTACATGCTGCTGTAGTATAGACACCGTAACAGAGGGTCTGATCAGATGTCCACATTCCCAACTTCCCTGATTAGCCTCTTGTAATAAGGAGCAGAATGTATGTTCTCCTCCTCCTGCCCACCCCCTGCCCCCAAAGCAGATCCGTCCTCCAGAATTACAGGAGTTGCCTTATTGCCTTCCCTGGCTCTGGTGAAACATTACAGGGCCTGTCTGCTACTTTCCTCTTCTCTCTCTCTCTCCTGCTCAGAACAACTTTTCGGAGGGTTTGCCTGCTTTTCCCCTGGAAGCAAACGATGTAGAACTGAATTGTGCTCTGCTCACTCCACATGGGGGTCCATGTTGTTACACTCACCTGCTTTCTGAATACTGATGGTAAGCGTTACACGCTATTTCCCCAGTTGTCACCAGGATGGTTATGTTTCCATTTTAAATGTTTTAAACAGAGCTGATCTGGAATTTTCCAACTGAGGGGTTTTTGAGCAGCGGGTAGAAATCAGAATACTAATCTGTCAAACCAAAACTGTTGGTGGGAAAGGGTCAATTGCAACGAATTTTTCAGTTCCAAGTGACTTTAGTATTAAAAAAAAAAAAAAAACCCCTAAAATTTCAAAACAAAGTGAAAAACAAGAAGGTGAAATTAAACAACATTTTGATTGACCCGACTAGAAATTCTTTGGATAGGTTCATGAGAATTTTTAAGATTGACTTTTCATCCAGATTCAGGGTGGGGAAAGATTTTGAAATCTCAATCTCTCCAGGGACTGGAAAACCATTTCCTGGCCAGCTTGAGATGTAAACAAGATTCACAGCAACAGGATTTGCAAATCAACAACATGGGAATTTCACAGGGAGAGAAGATTGGCTTATGGAACTTTTCCTTGGGTAGCCTGACTGCCAGAATGGTCTCTGTTCATCACTTACAAGTACCTTGCATGGCTGCAAATTAAAGAACAGTTCCATTTGCTTTGGGTGGATCAGTTAGTAAATGCTGCTTGTGGAAGATCATCATAGTTTGCTTTGCTTTCTGTCACTGTTAACATCCACTGATGGAGCAGTTTGATTTCTGCCACCTGCCCCAGGAGATGGTTGGAGCCAAGGGCCAGATCCTCAGCTGAGGCAAGTGGAGCTAAGCCAGTTTACACCAGCTGAGGAGATGACCCAAGAGATGTGCTCAGTACATCCCTATGGGACAGGATGTATGTTAAGGGGCCCTTCAAGGATACACCCATGCTAGCAGGACACAGAGTTGAGAACCAAACTCTATGATTCTGTGTGAAAGTGAAATTTAGGGCTGGAAAGGTCCTCGAGTGGTCATCTAGCCCAGCCCCCTGTGCTGAGGCAGGATTAATTATATCATCAGTGCTTGGGATTTGGGGGAAGGGGAAGAGAAGAGAAGTCACAGCTGGTGATGTTTTTAAACTTGTTTTGAAAGCCACTTCCCCTTTCCTGTACTCATCAACAGGAAAACAATGTTCACACTGTGTACCACCAACAGCTCACATGGCCCAACCAGCCTGCCCCCAACAGATAGCTCAGGGGAGGAAAAAATTGTGCCTACAAAAAATGAAGCCAAGTCTGCAATTGACAAGGGATCCAGGGACAGTATCAGAACCATTCTCTGAATTCCAAGGTTAAGCCATTTCTGCCTCTCATACAGTAACCCAGGGAATCACACTGCAGTGTAACTGGGAGGGTGCAGTCCCCTTCATTAGCTATCTCTTGCAGGCTCTCTCTGCTGCTTTTATTCCTGCTGTCACTTTCTCCTGGGTGCCTTAGGGCGAGAAGCAGTGGATTTGGTTGGACTTTTTACAATGTTTAACAGCGGTTAAAGCTAGGGAATCCAGAAGGAAAAGGGAGCATGTCAAAGCTCTGGAGCAAACTGGGAAAAGAGGCACCATGCCAAGAAGGAAAGAGGTAAGAGATTCCTTCACCCACCACCAATATGAACAGAAAATTAACTCCATGAAAAGCCAACAAGCGATCACTGCAAGTCACAGGTCCTTAGAATCTGGAACGGAAACAGTGCAGACAAGACTTGGACATTTCAGTTTTTTCTTGCCATGCTTCACAGGTGACATCCATGCTGAAGAAACATCACAGAACCCACATCAGGCTATTCACTGGGGAAGGCTCAGTGGGTATCATGGCAGGCGGGCAAACTGGGTTCCAATCCTGGTTCTGCCACAGATACTTGCATGACCTTGGACGTGTCACTGAGGGCCAGGTTGTCAGGCCTTAACCTCCCCCAGGCATATGCACACGCTTACACCTTCATTTCACAAGAACAGACACCTGTATCTATACTAACAACTGCATACGCAGAACAGTGGAATTATCAGGGGTTTGCACCTGCAGTGTACTGTACATGTGGGGGTGGGGTGGTGCTCACAGCACCCACATGTGTATTTTTGGCCCATCTGCAGGTGAAGACCAGGCAGCAGATCACCTGAAAACAATGTATCCCTTACTGTGTCTGCCTCAGTTTCCCCATCTCTAGAGCAGGGATTGTATGATACCGAGTAATATACATGGCTTTTCTGCAGCGACTGCTTCTTGCGTCCCAGAACCATGTACTGTATCTTGTTTGGGCAGAGGGGTGGGTGTCGGATTTCTCACAGGCATTAGTGTTCTACACCTTTTCAATTTTGTTTGCTGTCTGGAAATTGTATAAATCCTTAGATTATAAACTATTTAAAATAATATTTCCAGAGTCCTGTCAGAGGAGTTAGAAATAGCATGAACCTTTTGCAGGCATTCGGTATTATCACTCCTATGAAACCCAAGCATGTTAAGCAGTGTCATACTAGTACAAAGTGTTTCTTGGGACTTTTTTTTTTTTTTTTTAAATCGATTCAGTCCCTTCCCACACACCACCCCATTGCTTTGGCACCTGTTAATGAGATGGTGATTGGCTGACTGTTCCCAATGAGCATACAGGAAAGAAGGCTTTTCTAAACTGTAGACATAGGAAATACAGACCCCCAAGGTCAATCTATAGGTCAGCCTTGTTGCACAGTCAGCTACTCCTATGGTAAATGCTTCATTTGTCAGAGGGCCCGTGCAGAACTCAGATATAGCACTGTACAAACAGTTCCGCGAAGGTGGGTTCTTAGAAAGCCTGGCCATAGGCCATAAATAATAGCCTGCTTTTTTCCTTGAATTTTTAGGCTCATTTCCCTCTAGTTTCCAATGGGAGCAGAACAAGGGATCTGTTACAGTTCCCCTATCTAAATAAGTAAGTATGGTTACCCTCTATGGCAGACTTGTCCCCACCAGGGTGCCCTCCTGTGGGGAGACAGACAAATACTGTCTCAGTTTCTCCTACAGTCCCTGGAGCTGACTGCGTTTCCCTATCTTCTCTACCACCAATCAAACTGACTCATCTCCTCGGTCGAGGACAGCAACATTACCAACCCAATTCTAGCCCTGCTTCTGGGCATAATTTTTTTTTTTAGTATAGATGCAACTATCAGCAGATCCTTCAGATTATGACTATTCTCAAAACCACAACGTAAAACAGATTAAAATGTAGCAGTTCTCAGCCGCACTCCAGGTACTGTCTCCAGGCCACCCACCAGAGAGTCAAACAGTCCCACTTCAATTCCTCTGCCCCTCTTCCAGAGCCTCTATGCCCCTGAAAGTTCTCCAGGCTGCTCCGACTCCTCTCCCACAGCCCACGAACTTAGACCTTCTGCAAGAGGGCTCTCTGCAGTGTTCTGCTCCTGAGGCCCCGTCGCTGACAAGTCCTGCCCCTGCTCATGGGAACCTCCTTCCTGAATCAACCCTCTTGTTCCTGGGCTCGGCCTGCACTGGCTGAGCTGGTTCTTCCCCTTTACTGAGGGGCACAAGCCTTCTCACCAGGGCTTCCCTGGTCTGGCCAGCTCTCTCCAATGACTCCCATCCATAGCACACTCTCCCAACAGTGCATCAGTTCTCTCTCTACACTAGTCCCCCCGCAGCTCCTGACTATGCCGAGCCCTTCTGGAACGTCTGGCCCAGACTATAGGTGCCAAGTACTAGCAGGTCTGGCTTCACATGACCTGCCTAAAGACACAGGGCATGGCAGAGCTGACAATTGGACTTCCGTCTCCTGGGTCCCAGGGCAGTGCTTCAGCCACAAGGCCAGCCTTCCTCCTAATAAATACTGTATGTATTATGTACAGGTTATTTTAATTGTTTCAGTCTGAACAAAGAGCCACTGGCCACAATTTATTTATAAAAAAGGACTAAGCCCAGAAGGAGCCTTTAAGAGACCGGGAGGAGCGGCCATCAGCTGTAGTCCAGTTTCCTATTAGGAGATAAACCTCAACTAGAAATAGGTCTGTCCCCTCTCCCTGCCCCACCGAAGAGTGAGGAGGTGGTGAATAAAAATAGATTTAAGCCACCTTGGGTTTTGCCTCAGCTCTCACAAGTCAATCATCCCACATTCTGCCACCTCCCACCCTGCATACCCAGCACGATAGTCCATATGTAAGCACAGCTGTTTGCCTTGCTTAGATGGAACTCAGCTGGCAACTCTGCCAGAGTGCAAGGCAACAGATACTGACCACGAAGGGCTAACAGGAATTCAGTTGTGTTTTTTCAGCTAAACAGACTTGGGAGAGCTAGTGGGAGCAGGCGGGTGAACTGTACGAGCTGCCATTCTTTGTTACGTTTTACATCTAAACCTTTACATTAGAGTCCAAGGCACTGCACAGCAATAGTAAGCCATGTGGACAGCAGTCTGACTCACTACTGCCTTTGTATGAGGCATTAAAATACTTGCCTATGCCAAGCCACGTATAAGGGAGCCACTATGGAGCAGGGAGGCAGAGAAGAGCTTAGCTCAGACTGGCAGCCAGGATCATTCTGCTTTGTTGCTATTGGAATTAAAGTCTGGATCATCTTTTCTTTCATCATAAGATAATTCCCTTATGCAAGTCTTAATATGGTGATCAGCAATGCAGCATTAGAGAGATGCTGGCATGGTAAAACAAAGCACAGAAAGGGGAGGTTTTAAATAAGACTGACCCTCTCTATTCAGACATATCGAAGAGCCAACTTCAGCCCTCTCTCTCCAGGCAACCCTTCAGGATTCAGTGGAACTGCTCTGATGCAGGGACAGAATGAAACCCACTAAGCACAAGGGAAGATTCTGTTCTGACCCCTGCTCCTGGGTTAAGGAGAGATCAGAACTTTCTGCCATGTGGCATCTATAGGAGATGTGATCAATCAGGAGCTGCATGCCCAGTGCACTGCAATGCTCATTTCTTTGCTGTCCCTCATACAGCATACATGCTGCAAATGCCAGAAGCGGGAAGACAGGAGACACACACACAACTCCAGGGGAGTTAGATGGCCTGATTCGCTACTGCCTTGCACAGGCATAGATGACCACATACAGGGCAAAGTGGGACTCCTCTTGCAGTACAAATCTGGAGCAACTCCACTAAAACCAATGGTGTTGCACCACAAGTGTAACATTGGACTAGTTTCTCATTTCATTCAATGAGTGTCAGGTGCAGGTAAAATGCTACCACTCAAACTCACTAATAGGTGACACCACTTCACATGGGGTTAAGTGACTACCTAAGGTTGGAGGCAGTGAAGAATCAGGTGCTCAGCTGATTGGTCTTCAGGACAAGCTAATATCAGTACAGTGAAAGCTGGTGTCCTGGTACAATTGTGTCACACTGGTGCACCTCCACTATAGGAGATATCAGCTACATGCTCTCGCCCCAAGGTATAGATGCAATAGGGTTATGACACAGAGGAGTCTTGCTTTGGGAGAAAAAGCCCAACACACAAAAAGCTAAGCCCAGCTCCTCAACTGGTTTAAGTCAGCCAAGCTGCATGGATTTACATAGCTGGGTGTCTGCCCTGTAGCATTGGTGCAGCTGTTCAAGAAGCTGCAGTGAAAGCGGACAGCCTTTCTGCAAGAACTCTATTTCCATTTCAAGGCAGGAGAGATGCAAAGTAGCAGCAGTCAGTCTGTGCCCATTTTCAGGGGCAGACGGTAGCACAGAAAAATCCACCGAGTACTTGACAGATTTGATGTAGCCTCAAAACCCCAGGGGAAGCAGAACTACTATACACAGCACATCCCCACCTCCACCCCTGCAGAGCTCACGGGGCAATCTGCCTTGGAAAGCAACAAGGACAAAGGTCATTTCTACCCTAGTCAGCTGATGAGAATCAGCCCTTATCACCTCAGTTTTTCCTGTCACTCACTCGGACTGGAGAAAGCCAGACTGCTTCTGTTGAGATCGGGGCCCTGTACTGACCGGGTCTGGGGAGTTAACAACAACTAGCCCATGAGGGATGAGCACGAACTCAGGAGTCATGCTGGCTGTGTCCGATTACCAAGCGAGTTACTTTCCTGGCCATTCTTCCTCCCACCCCACCCAGGCCCCTGTGGTCATGGTTTAAAAATATATCTATCCCAGGGATTAGCGGCCTAACCTAAATCCCATTGAATGTAGAGGGGGAAAAAAAAAAAGATTCCCATTCCCCAGATAGGAAGGATGGACTTGTGCCTAAAGCACTGAACTAGGCCTGAGAAGACTTGTGTTCGATTCCTAGTTCTGCTACAGAGTCTCTTGTGAGCTCAGGAGAGTCATTAATCTCACTGTGACTCAGGAGAGTCATTAATCTCAATAAAAAGAGGCTAGTAATGCTTCCTGTGTCTGAACAGTCTCTTTAGGGGCTGTAATTTCTTTAGCACAGGGACTCATCCCTTAATATGTGCATGTACAGAGGTCTCCTTTTGCTAGAGCCTCCCAACCAAGATCAGCACCTACCACAATAAGAATAATAGACTTCAAGAGCTTGCACCAATTCTCATTAATTAGCACTGCACCAGGACCACCACACAGAAGACAGTATCCTTCAGATAACTACATGTTTGAAGGAGACAAGGGAGTTACAGTTTTCATACACACTAAGAATACACAATCTGCATCATTTATCTTTGGGATAAAAGATGGCAAAGAGCATAGAAAATTTGTGTGTGTACACACGTTCTCTCTCTCTCTCATATGAAAATACAGGACCCTTAAGGAGCAGTGTGTTAGGCTCCAAGCACATTCTGTGCACAAGAGATCAGCTTTTCCAGTTGGCACTCTATGCCAGTCACCTTATGTTATGCAAAGTGCCTGCCTCTGTGCCTGTTATGGCCCCGCTTGCTATGTCCTCTTTGCCTTTCCATCATGTGGACATGCATTACGGGAAACCTTACACCAGCCAACTTTTCTCCAGCAGCATTAGGTCGTTCAGGGCAAACTGACAGCAATCAAGTCATAATGAGAAATTTTGCTCTGAGTCACCCTTGGAGGAGACCAGGGACACATTTAGCTTTGCGAGGAATACCTTTCCGCATGGAATTTATTTATGGAGGTGGGGAGGAAGGGCTGAAAGGTGAGCAGGTTCTCTTGGGGTCCTGATACAACAATACCCAAAGATGAAGGTAAGCTTATCACCATGGCCCACAAGCCACTGATTCTTGGGCACAAAAAAGGATTGATGTTTCTAACCAACTGAGATCTGAGCATACTGGTCACAAAGCATAGCATGCAGCCCCGTTTAAGAGCAAACCCTCTGCTCCTCCTACAAGGCTGTTAAACAGGATAGAAGCCTGAGGAGTCAGACAGCAGACAATCTAGTGAGAGCTGCCAGGCAGAGCCGAGCCCTCATGGAGCCAAGAATGTGCCTGGAATTGGCTTCTCTGTACATGCATGTATTGTAGGAGACTTAGGGCTTGTCAACATGGGAAAGTAGAACTATACTGGTAGCTCTTACACACACACACACACACACACACACACACACACACACACACTTATTTCAGAACAAGAGTATCTGCACAGGGAGTTATACTAGTTTAACTATTGTGGTTTAAAATTCACACTCTACCATATGCCAGCATATCCTTCCTGTGTAGCCGAGCCCTAAATAAGCTGCATCCAGGGACCCCACTAAGAGGTGAATTGGGGCAGGTCATGTTGGACTTGCTTTGGGGATTACTGAAGGGCTCACCCAATCATTACAATCTTTCATCAGTTTCTGCCCACTCCTCAACCATGATAATTGGCAGGGGAGAAAGTCTCCAAGACATTGCACCAGGCTAAAGCTCCAAATGGTGCTGCAGCCTTCAAATCCTGCTTCCGAACAGGGGTCTTCAAAAACTCCAAGAGACTCTTTGTTGTGTGAATCCATTTCCCCTTCTGCTTCACAGCAAGGAACAATAATCAAGGTTTCTCACTCAACCAAGGCTCTGGAAAAATGGCTGCTCAAAACACATTCACCAGGGCTTTATACACTAGGCACTTACCAGACTGTAAGCCATTAGGACAGCTATACCTGCACCAGCATAGGCAGGGAAAGGCCACTATTTGTACTGGTGCAGCTCATCCTGGTTCCATCACAGCAGATATGCTTCACAGTAACAACAGTTGGTGTTTGCTCCACTGAACTGGTTTGCCTTGGATGAGTAATGTAGCTGTAGGCTATGGGAAGCGGCCAGCAGGATGCAATGAGCTTCTAATTATAGAGCTCCTCAGATTGGCCCCCCAATACACCAGTGAAGTCCCTACTCTTCCATTCATAGTTTGGGGATCATTCCTTTAAGAGCCTGAAGCTCCTGCAGTCTGATCCCAGTGGGATCCAGGAAATGCTAAAAGAGTCCCCCCCTCCTGCAGTCTGATCACAGGTAGTTACAAAACCCCAGAAGGCTGCACCTGAAATGTAATGGCAACAGACTTCCACACCTCACCCCTCCAGGCACTGATTAGACCAGGCAAGTTACCTGCCCTAATTAATCCCTGCTGGGATCACATCAATGTCTTTTTGTTTAGTCATTTTAGTTGGAGATCACTTTCCACAGAAATGTGTTCCATGCGGCCTGCGCAGTACTGTGAACAGATGTTGCAAGTTGTTGGCTGTGCCCACAACCAGCCCTGAACATGATCTTTTTGTTCTTCTGCCTGGGAAATCGGAGTGAGAATCTTCAGGTTGATTTTGTTAAGAGGTGTCTTGGCAGGCCAGGCCAGGTCTCAGCATCACACGTAAATTCTAGTCTAGTGGATTAATGCCTCCCTCCCAGGAGCCATCTTAGAAAGGTCATCACAGGACATTCTAATCACTTTTCAGAGTAGCAGCCATGTTAGTCTGTATCCGCAAAAAGAACAGGAGTACTTATGGCACCTTAGAGACTAACAAATTTCCAGCAGGATCAAGCTTACCCACAAAAGCAGTTAACAACAACAACAAAAAAATAGATGAGGAAGGAGAAACTATCAGCCAACCCCTTTAATATACTTGTTACTGCTTGACAAGCCAGACAGCCTGACAAGAGTGCTCAGAGGGACCACTCCCAAATCTCCAGGATTCTGGGAGATCCTAGGCTACAATCCAGCTCCCCTCCCTTCTGTGCCACCAGGCATGCTTAGCAACTGAAAGAGTGAGGGAGCCAAAAGGTTACAGAAGTGGGCAAGTTTAGAGGCTATGAAGAAAAGCCACCAGTGTGACAGGATGCCAGCAGGCTCAGCATTCAGGAATCAGCTGTATTTTGCCTGGGGAGCAGCACACACATAATGCCACCCACTGATTTGCTCCATTCTTGTGAGCTGAGGGGGTGCTCTTTGACAGTAGGATTCTTGTCAGTTTCCAAACCCTGCCAGCTCATGTGAACAGAGAGCCTGATTCTCCACTGCTTTGCCACTCGCATGGTCCCTTACTGCGGTATGGGGTTTGTGCAATACGCAACTACATCAGAAGGCTTCACTCACTCATGCTGGTCAGGTATATTACACCCACTTTGCAGGTGTGTAAACGACAGAAGACGCAAGGCAGCAAGAGAGTCAGGCCTAGAGAGTCTGAGCTGAGTGGAGAGGAGGTGTGAGGCAAGACCCAACCACAATCATCTGCAAACCCAGTGCTTTGGAAGTGAATGTGGTTGAGTCACCCAATTTAGAGGAAGTGGTCCAACTGGCTACTGGACAAACAAACAGACACACATAGCTCACAAGCCTAAAGTTTTCAGACTCAGAAGAGATTTTGGGGGAGAAAAGGACTGATTCAGTCTGGAGGAGCCCAGTCTTGACTTAATTCTTTGAAAGGTCAATGAAATAGAATTACCATGTCCCTTCAGATAAAATGTTAACCTGACACGCATTAGCAGTGGCTGATGACAAACAAAAGAAAAGACTTTCCATATTATAGGCAGGCCTCACAGGATCTCAAAAGGATTTCTCTAGAGGTGAGCAAGTAATGATAATCTATCATCATTGGTGTCATCTTTTTCCAGCTGGGGAGACTAGTGAGGGTGCAGCAAGTGCAGGGACCTGTGGAACCAGGGTGGGAGGGGAACTGTCAGTCTGCAAGCCAAGGACATTTGCCAACTGACAGATTTGACGGCATGCAGATGTGGTGCCTGTGTGGATGCATCATACCATCATAATTTAAGACTCAGGGCTTCACCTCTACTGATTCTGGAGTATGTTCTACTGATTGCTGGGAAAGGAAAAAAGGAGGGGGGGGGGAGAAACAACCGATGGAGTATTTTCAGGTAGATGCAAGGTGGTAGTTCTTCCAAACAAGGCCATAGCAGCTAATTAAAGTTTGAGGGGCCCTGCACCATGCACAATTACAGATTTCCATACAAGTTCTTCCCAGTATCTTAAGAAGCTGTCCACGTGCCACCATTATGCAATCTGTACCTTGAGTGGGGATCTCCTTTT
This sequence comes from Mauremys mutica, assembly GCF_020497125.1. Taxonomy (NCBI): domain Eukaryota; kingdom Metazoa; phylum Chordata; order Testudines; family Geoemydidae; genus Mauremys; species Mauremys mutica. The sequence goes on from NC_059075.1 coordinate 111,800,735, forward strand.
CAGGCAGAAATGGCTTCAGGCTGTCCCATTTCCCTCCCTCTTTCCATGATTGCACAGAAAGTCATATACTATTGCCTCCCAATCTGCACTTCACCAGCCAAACATCATCTAATGTAAGATGGGGTCACTCTGACTTCAGAGCAGCTTTGCCTATTTATATTAACGGAGGATTTGGGCCAACATTTTACACACACACACAGTAACCTCTGCTGTCTGTTGATAAGCCATTGTGTGTGCACTCTATGAACAAACTCCCTAGGTGTCCTTTTTAGCAAGGGGTTATTATTGTTCACTGACCTCAGTGAACCTCAGCAGAAAGAAGAAAAATGTGCTGCCCCCACATGGGTCTCTGGTGTTGAGCAGTGTTCTTTCTTGTGGTCACATGACAGCTTGTTGTGTTACCACCTGAGAGCATATACCTGAACATCAAATAGCCATTGCCTAGTCCCAGATCAAGGCTGGGACAAAAGGTCTTAACTATGACACCAATAAAACCTTTGTATAGCCTCTAACCTAAGGACAACCTCTTAAAGAATGTCATGAGCAAACAATATTATCCTGTTCATAAATCTGTGGCCTCCTCTATGTTGGCTCACAGCCGTGTGCGCAGGATTCTCATTACTGGTGATGTCCTTACATGCTTTATGGCAGTTGCTGATAGTGTCACAGCTGATTTATGCTTCAGGTGAATCATTGAGGCTCTCACTGATAACGTGTTTTCGTGGTAGCCAGGTGAGCACAATAAACCCACCTCCTCCTTGAAAAAGTGGCTGATTTAGCAGAGCCAATCTGCATTTATTTATGCTTCTCTACAGGAGAGAGCAGTTGCAGGTTACAGGTCCATGGACATTATAGGTTACATAAGCCAGAAGGGATGATCTGCTGGTCTAAGCATCAGGTTTAAAATGCCAAGGTTCTCTAGAACCACAGGTTCAAATTCCAGAAGAGCTTGATATTGCCAGTCATCCCTCTAAGGCAGATCTATCAACTATGCTATGGGAATATTGGAGATGGTTATAGGTCACTCAATGGGGGTCAGGAGAGATTTTACTGCAGAGTAGGGAAGGTCCCCAGTTTAATGAGTCCATGGCACTAAGAACAGAGTTCTGCCCTAGAGTTCATATCCAAATTTGCCCCATCTCACTTCCCCACTGTTTAAAAACCAGCAGCTTTCTCCTCTCTGACCCAGACATGGCTACATTTTAAAAAGTGGTTCATTCTACCTACAGCTATTTGCACACAGAGCTAATATACACAACTGTGTTCCTTCCACTATCACCCTTGTCTTTGCCTTGTGTTCCTCACTCACCTGTGGCATCTTGCCCCTGTTTAAAGTAGCAGGTCTTTGGTCAGGGACTCTGTTCCATGTTTGTACAGCACCCACCACACTGAGGCCCTGATCTTGACGTGTGCTCAGCCCTAATACAAATAAATTGCTCCGAATTCAGGAATGATGGGGAATCAACCCAGTGACAAGCTGGAGGCAATCGGAGACCATGATAGTTACATGCTGTAGCAGGGACCAAGTGCTGACTGGGAAGATGTTGCTACTAACAGAAGCCTGACTGTAGGGGACTTGGGGCTTTGACTCAAAGCCCAATGAAGCTTGCAGAAGGAGTCTTTCCACTGACTTTGATCAGGGCTTTTGAGACAGAATTAAATCAGGTAAAATGCTCTAACATACGAAAGAACCTCACCCTGTCCAGACAGCATTTAACACGGCATGATGGGGTCTGGCTGAATTCAGAGGCAAGGCACAAATGTACCATAGCCTCAAATCATATCTGCAGGCAAACAAACAGGGCTTAGTGTTCTAATCTGAAAACCAGAGAGCACCACAGGACAGTTGCCACAATTAGCATTAGAACCCTGAGCAACTGGTATCCTGAAGCACCTGCTACCACCCAGCCTCCTGCAGTTGTCATGCAGCCACTGATAGCTTGTTCCAGGAACAAGCTGTTTTGCTGACAACTGCAGGAATCTGCAATCTTTGTGTCCTCTCCCATTAGTGATTCAGTCCACGCACTCCCTAAGCCTAACCCCTGAACTACAGTCTAGAGTTCAGAGTCAAGTGTTTACAACAGGGGTGAGGTGCTGGGACTGTTGGACATGCACCATCTGGGCACCATGGCTCTTTTACCTTCAGTGGCAAACCAGAGTCGGCCACCTTGCATTCTGTTGACTTTTCTGCCCTCCCATTAACAGGAAATGACAGGGTCCAGCTACCTGCAGAGCTCCACACACAGCTACAGAAATAGACTGGAGATGCCAAGTTCAGATTTCAAACCACCCTCCAGAACACAGAAGGGTTTCAATCTAGGTACTGAATCCTCTGCAGGCATAAATCAACTTAGCTTCATTGACTTCAATGGAGTTGTGTTGATTCACACCAGCTGAGGATCTGGTTTTAGGCTTGTCTCTCCTCAGCACTTATTCCCCAATACCCCCCAGGATATAGGCAAATAAATGTTATTAATCCTAGTTTATACAAGTCCCCGACTGTGAATTCTCTGGGGAGGGACTGTGTGTGGACAGCACCTGACATACTGTAGGTGCTACTGTAATACAAAACAGTAGTAATAGAGATAGACAGGATAAGTGACTTGCTTGAGGCTACAAAGGGAATCTGTGTCAAAGCCAGACGCAGTCCTCAGGAATTCCTGGCACCCAGTCTCTTGTTTACACCAGTTTTCCCGCAGAATAGGTGGCAATGGGATTCTCCGAGTAGAAACTAAGGCTATGTCTACCCTACAGCCTATGTCGGTGTAACTTATAAACCACTCCCCTGAGTGACATAAGTTACACCAACATTAAGAGCTTGTGTGCACAACGCTATGTTGGCAGGAGAGCTTCTTCAGCTGATATAGCTTCTGCTGCTTGTGGAGTTGGGGGGGAGAGGTGTTATGCCTATGGGAGAGCTCTCTCCCATCAGCATAGAGCATCTTCACCTCACGCACTGCAGCAGCAGAGCTGTATTGGCACAACTGTGCCGCTGCAGCGCTGTACGTATAGACATGGCCTAATTGTTCTGCCACTGAACAAAGTTGTGGCCGACAGAGAAGCAGCTGCATCAAGGGAGGTCCCTGTCAGTGGCAGCTCTCTCTAGACTGATTCCTCCATGGGAAATAATAGATTAAAGAAGTCCTACCCCCTCCACCAGAGCAACAAGCACAAGGAACAAGGCTACAGTCCCAGACTGCAGTTTGGATGGCCCATATACTCCCCATCCAAGGTACATTCTGGCAAACTCCCAACAAGTAAGTGTTTAAGGTCCCATAGGGTGCAGTTATATCTAGGCTTGTCCTCACTGTGGAAGCAGTCATGTTGAGAGAAAACCAGTTACAGTCTATAGCTGTGGTTCTCAACCAGGGGTACAAAGTCAGTACAAACTAAAATTTCATATAGACAATGACTTGTTTATATGCTTTATACATGGACATGTCAGTACAATATTTATATTCCAATTTATTTTATAATTCTATGGTAAAAAAAATGAGAAAGTCGGCCATTTTTCAGTAATACCATGCTGTGACACTTTTGTATTTTGAGGTCTGATTTTGTAAGCAAGCAGTTTTTAAGTGAGGTGCAACTTGGGGGTATGCAAAACAAATCAGACTCCTGAAAGGGTACAGTACTCTGGAAAGGTTGAGAGCCACTGGCCTTTAGGTCCCCAATGTAGGTAAAACATGGTTTGGTCTTGCCACATAAGTTGGCCTGATCCATTGCATATAGGACCCCCACTCCAAAACCACAGCAGGTCCCACAGGACAGAACCTTTAAAAAGGCCTCACATCCAGGGCTCAAGGGAGAGGAGAGGACCACAAACGGTGAGTAGAACCACTTCCTATTGTGCCCAGATTTAGAGTGTGATAGTTCAGTACAAAGAGGCAGATGCTTGTGAGCCATTGTTAACCCCTTCACCTCTGAATTCTTCGCAGCCAAACACAAAACATGCCTCATATTATATATTACACACACTCCTCAGTTTAGTTACACATAACATTTTAAAATCCATTATACTGCTGCATGTTGCACATGGGGGCATTTCTTAGCTATACAGGTCTGGCAGTCCAGTCCACCAAGTGACTAAAGTTTCCTGGACATTTTATCTATGGCATCTGTGATAAATGAAGAGGGGGTCGGGGGGGACACCCAGCCAGCTAGTTAGCTATAAGTCCCTCATGGTGGCTGTTCTCTGCTTGCTTTACCTGTAAAGGGTTAAAAAAGTCCCCCAGTTAAAGGAAACTGAGTGGGCACCAGACCAAAAGAGCCAATGGGAAGGCTAGAACTTTAAAAAAAATGGGGGGAAAACAAAAATGAATAAATAAATACATAAATAAACCCCGCAACTTCCCCTTTGTGTCTGTTTTTCTCCGGGAAACAGGAGAACGGGGAGCAGTTATGCTATGAGAAGCTTTAAGCCAGGTACGATCATAAATCAGATCATACCTAGAACTACTTATTTAGAACTCCCAAATGTGTAAGTAGATCCGGAATGTTTAAAAAGATGTGATTAGAGTTATTTCTGTTTATTTCTTATGGCTAATGGACTCCTCTGTGCTAACCCCAGATGCTTTGGTTTGCTTGTAACCTTTAAGATGAACCCCAAAGAAAGCTATTTTGGGTGCTTAATTTTTTGGAATTGCTCTTCTAATAAAAAAAAAAAATCTAGCAAAAGCCTAAATTCCAGATTTTTTTTTAATTTTAATTTTGTTTTATTTTAAGAACAGGATTGGATTTTTGGTGTCTTAAGAGGTTTGTGCATATGTTGTTTAATTAGCTGGCAGCAACAGCTAATTTCCTTTGTTTCCTTTCTCAGCTCTTCCCTGAAAGGGGGTGGGTGAAAGGGCTTGAGGGTACCCCACAGGAAGGAATTCCCAAGTGCGTCTTCCTAGGTTCCAAAAGGGGTTTTGCATTCCAGTGGTGGCAGCGTTTCCCAAGCCAAGGTCAGAGAGAAGCTGTAACCTTGGGAGTTTAATACGAGCCTGGAATGGCCAGTATTAATTTTTAAAATCCTTGTGGGCTCCTCACCTTCAGCACTTGAAGTGCCAGAGTGGGGAATCAGCCTTGACAACATCAATGAACTCCTTGTATTATAAGGTCTCATAGGCAGTTCAGGAATGAACAGCCACGAGGCCCCCTATGATCTCACTTGGTTGTTGTCCATGGCACACACAAACAAAACAAAACTTGCTGACTTGTAGCTTTACAGAATATCTCCTTCACAGGTGCACATTTTCTTTTACGTTCCAGAGGAAACATCTAAGTAGAAGGTTGAATACTGCAAAAGAGCAGGTTTAGAAAGGTGATTACCCCCTTGTCAGCCTCTCTATTTAAAGAGATTTCCTGGTTTCTTGGAGACACAGATAATCAGCATGGGTGGCCAAACTCATAAGCACATTATATGCTGCCCCCACTTTTTCTCCAGCCACTTTTCTGCTTTCAGTACAAAGCCATTAGGAACTCATCGGCTGTAAGTTTCCATCCCCACATGGTGGGGAAAGAAGAGTGACAACGAGCAATGAGTATGTTTCTTTTAACTACACTGAAGTTACAGAACTTAATCAAACGCTGAGTCTTCACTTAGCCTGTGCCACTATGGTCCAACAATGATACAGCTTTATTTTAAAAAAAGGATGTCATGCTTAATTTCCTATATTAATTGGCTTTGATCAATCTGCATCACAGCCATAATGCTAGTCCAGTACCATGAATGCACAGCAGTTCCCACCTAACGTGACAATGTTATAACAAAAGTACCTTTTTAGAACAAAGTTGAATGAAAGTTCCACATTTTATCAATGCATTACAATGTACAAAACAATCTCGTTGCAAGACATGCTCTAAAGCAGGGGTGGGCAAACTACGGCCCATGGGCTGGATCCAGCCCGACAGTCATTTTAATCTGGCCCTCGAGCACCCACTGGGGAGCAGGGTCTGGGGCTTTCCCCACTCCGGCACTCCAGCCTGGGAGCAGGGTTGGGGGCTGCTCCACACAGCTCCCAGAAGCAGTGGTATGGCCCCGCTCCAGCTCCTACATGTAGCCAGGGGGCTCCACTCTCCATACTGCCCCCACTCCAAGAGCCACCCTCAAAGCTCCCATTGGCCGGGAGCTGCAGAGATGGTGCATGCAGACCGGGCAGAGTGCAGAGCCACCTGGCCTAGCTGAGGTGGGACATGCGGCTGCTTCCGGGAGCTGCTTGAGGTAAGTGCCACTTGAAGCCTGCACCCCTGAGCCTCTCCCCATGTCCCAACCCCCTGCCACAGCCCTGATACCCCTCACATCCTCCAAACCCCTCAATCCCAGCCCGGAACACCCTCCTAAACCCAAACTCCTAATCCCCAGCCGGAACCCTCACCGCCTACCACACCCCAACCCCAATTTCATGAGCATTTATGGCCCACCATACATTTTCTATTCCCAGATGTGGCCCTCAGGCCAAAAAGTTTGCCCACCCCTGCTCTAAAGACTCCCATCAACTACGCTATAAATTGACATCCAGTACAGGGCCACCATACTCACTAGGCATCCTTGTATAAGTTTTCATGGGCTATATCAGGCCCATAGTGATCACTTACACAGAAGCTGGCCTGTGAAAAACCAGCTTCACTGAAGTCTATCCACATAACCCATATTAGTCTTGTTGTTTATGGATGTGTTTTCACTTTCCATTTCAGATGGAATGTCCCTCTTTGGTTTTAGTCCGTGCTCCTGCACAGTCTTATGTAACAAGAAACAAACTAACTTGAAAGAATATTTTGGAAGGAGAATAGAGGAGAAGTAGTTCCCTAGAGGTGGATACATATAATTTAAGAAAAAGAGATCCCATGTGGGCACTCTTCTAAAATAGTCACTTTTATTCCAGAAAAGAGTGTCCACAGGGGGAGCTGTTCCCAAATAGCTTATTCCACAACAGTAATGCCGTTCCATTTCCCCATGAAGGGGAGCCATAAGAGACCGTCAGTCCCTGGTTCAAAGAGCTTCTACATTAAAAAACAAAAACAAAACTGCTTATATGCTGCACAGAATTTACCAGCAAAAGGGATCGCCTGGGGGCAAAATAGTTTGCATATCCGAGTGTATTTTTGTCCCCGTGATGAACAGAGAGGATCCCTTATCGGCCTTCTCTTGTCCAATGGATCTCAAACTTTTCCATCCCATGGCTCACCTCCCATCTAGCTAGGCTCAAGGGCAGGCTCATGAACGCCCCCTCCTCCGCCACCACACACACCCGTTTATGACACACACACGCGAGTCACAACCCCAGGTTGACACACGCACACACCGGCCCTACTTTACATGGGCTGGGAAGGCATAAGGCCGGATCCGCCCTGCACTAGCAGCGGGGACAGGCTATTTGACTTCTCACCACCGCGCACCGCAAAGCTATGAACTCCTCACCCAAGCAGGCTCCAGTGACCAGGGCCGTGGCAGTCAGGGCTCCGGCGGAGGCTCCGTAGATCGTCTTGGCGTTGGCTACCAGGAAGGGGGCATGCTCCTGGAGGCAGCTGGCCACTCCGATGTGGTACACCCCCAGGAACCCGCAGCCCGCGAAGGAGATACTCCAGGTGGAGTCCAGAGGGAACATCGCCTCCCCGCCTGGCAGCGCCTCTGGGAGGAGAGGGGGCAGAGGGCAGCCGAGGCTCGCCAAGCCCTCAGCGGACAAACGCCCCGCGCCCCGCCTGGGCAATGCGAGCGGAGGACCGGAGCGGGGGGCAAGAGCGAGCTAGGGGCAGGAGAAGTTGTGGCACCCCCGATCCGCGTGCGTCGCTCTTCCCGCTCACATTCTACTGGGCTTTGCCGGCCCTGGCCCGGGATAAAGGGGAATGGATGCGCTGCGCCTTCCTGTGCCGGTCCCTTCCTGCTCTGCCCTCTTCCTCCGCCTGCTCCCCCAGCCGCTGCCTGCACCTGATGAGCAGCAGAGAGGGGAGGGTGACAGTGTTATATCGGATACGGGTCTGGCAGGGGAGGGGCACCGGCTTGTCAGCTGTGGGGCCGGAGCAGCCAATCCCGCGCCCAATGCAAGGGGCCGCAGGGAGGAGACTCCTGCACCGGCTAATGGCAGCGGGGTGAGCCTATCCCGCCCTCCCGGCGGGTGGGGCTATGCAAAGAGGCTTTGAGTGGGGAAAAAAATCCTTGGGAGAGGAGTTCCCGCTCGGCACCGGCGCCAGCCCCAGCTGCCGGCTCCGTTCTAAAAGGGCAGCCCGCAAGGGGAGCTGGGCGCGCAGCTGTGGAACGCACATCTGGAATGCACATGTGGCTCGCTGGGGTGCGCTCCGCAGTTATGGCTGCCGGCTGCGGTGGCGTTCGGCCCAGACTGATGACAAGAGATCCACTCACTGGCCAGAGGAAGTCTAGCTAGGCACCTGTGTGCGTGTGTATTGTGATGACGCTTGTGTGTTTTGAGGACTGTGTGATGGGGTGTGTGTGAAGGAGATGAAGGGCTTTGGCCTGGTGCGTATGTGTTTTTGTGGGGTGTAGAGTTCTGGAGGTGTGAGCGATGGGTTAGGGTTGTTGTGGCATGTTGTGTGTGTATTATGGGGTGGTTTGTGTATCTTGGAGTAGTAGTTTTGGAGTGGGGGGATGTTGTGGGCATACAGGGTTTTGGAGTGGGGGTGGGTTGTGTGTGTATTGTGGGAGTACAGGATAATGCAGTGAGGTGTATATATTGTGGGGTGGGTTGTTTGTGTGTGTTGCTGATGAACAAAGAAACAAAATATTTGTGTGTGTGTGTATTGTTGCTTTTGCTCTCTATAGCCAGGGCCGCCCAGAGGATTCAGGGGGCCCCAGGGCAAAGCAATTTTGGGGGCCCCTTCCATAAAAAAAGTTGCAATACTACAGAATACTATAGTCTCGTGGGGGCCCCTGCGGGGCCTGGGGCAAATTGCCCCACTTCCCCCCCCCCCGGGCAGCCCTATCTGTAGCTGGCCTCCCCTTGTTTACCCAGACCCCATTTTCCTGCACATAATCAGTGAGATGACCACACGTGGAAACATATACATCACCCTCTAAAAGGAGGATCCAGATCCTTGGTGTGGCTAATCTCTACATCAGCTGGAGGGGCTATGGGAAGAAGGAAAAGCAGTAGCCACAGGAGCACAGGTACCAGCTGGAGGCAGAAATGGGGAGGGAAGCCCAAGACTCCATATTCCACTTTGGGGACTAACAGAGGGGGAAGAGGCTCTGCATAGCACAGGAGGATTGCAGAGACTTGAACCTCCCCATTCATCCATAGAAATGACATCAGCTGTGGGAGACATGAACCACCTCATTCAGCTCAACCTAGGATTGTGAGCTCAATCCTTGAGGGGGCCACTTAGGGATCTGGGGCAAAATCAGTACTTGGTCCTGCTAGTGAAGGCAGGGGGCTAGACTCTATGACCTTCCAGTTCCATGAGATAGGTATATTTCCATTTATTATCTCAATGGGTGCTCTCCCCCTTCTCCTATGATCCTATGCCCTATTGCAGAATGCCAGTTTTCAAGGCTACCACCTCACTCCCCTGCCTGTGGATTTTAGAGTAATTTTAATATTAAAATGAGGTCCTTAGTGGGGTGGGGGCTGTATCTGAGGAACCCTTTGACCAAATTTGCACCATAATGTATACCCTGGCTCCTATTGTGCCATACCAATATTCAAGATAATTGTCCTATGTACATGGATGTTTGAGCATTTTGAAAATTCAAACTGCTCATTTTGTGGGGGGCCATATGTTGGGATCCCCCTTCCACTGGCCCCAAATTTTTACCACAAATCCCAGACTCTGTTGCAATCAGTGCTCAGTAGTTTGAGCATTGGCCTACTAAACCCAGTGTCGTGAGTTCAGTCCTTGAGGGGGCCATTTAGGGATCTGGGGCAAAAAAACACAACTGTCAGGGACAGTACTTGGTCCTGCCTAGTGAAGGCAGAGGACTGGACTCGATAACCTTTCAAGGTCCCTTCCAGTTCTATGAGATATGTATATCTTCATATATTATTATTATGCCAGTATAGCTGCACACACGGACTCTAGAGCATTCTGATTAGGAGCATCTCATATTGGTGGGGCTGCATCTCAGGAAACATTTGATCAAATTATGCTGAATTTGCTTCACAAACACTGCTAAGCTGCTTTTGTGCCTCTGGGCACCCGCCTCCATCACTCACCTACCAAATCCCATCTCTCCCTGACCCTGGTAAGATTGGAGGGACCATGGCATTGCACATAAGAGCTGGTGGCATCAAGATGGAGGAGAGAGGTGATCCAGAGTTCCTACCCCAGATCTGGGCCTCATATGGGGAAGGGGATCTGCACATCTACCTGCAGGTTTGGAAGCAGAGATGTGAAATGGCCCCATTAATCTCCAAGGATGTTCTCAGTTAAAAAAGTACTCTTCATGGCACTTAATGAAGCCTGAAAATAGTTCTAAGCTGTGAACTGCTCCATTCATTTTAATGGATGTTCTCATCCCTGTCTCCCTGCCTTACAGTTTGTCTACACATGGATTTATTCCGGAATAGATCTTGCACTTTAAGTTCATACCTTACTTTAATTCAAATAGTTTCCCCAGTGTAGACAAGTCCTAAGTGCCTGTCCCACACACTAAGCATGCCTGTTCTCCATATTCCTTCCCTTCACCCTCCTGCAATGCTGTGTCCCTGGTGTGTGCATCCAGCAGACCTGTTCCAGGGGCCTGCAAAATTCTAGTCCATCATGCTGAAAGCTATCTGGTAGGAGCTCTACCAGCAGAAAATTGATTCATCCTAGCTGGGATTCTTGCACCAGCCTGCTGATGTCATTTTTATGTGGCACCTAATCTCTCCCGGATCAGCCCAGCCCCACACATCATACCATGCTTCATATTCCACATACTGCTGCCCACATGAGCCCAGGGCAGGACTTTCACAGACAGGTAGATGGAATTGAGGGTACAGTGGTGGGGGGCTGATCTCCCTCAAAATAATGAACATCACTCGCACTTCCAAGGAGAGCCCTATTGTGGCCCCAGTTTCCAAGCAAAGGCAGGTTGTGCACAGCACGCAAATATCCCAAGGAACAAATTCAGACTCATGGTTCTTGGGTACAAATAGCTGAGAGTGTTCCCCATAGCTTCCATGTAGTTTCACCTCTGCTCAGAAGTGCTCTGTAAGCAGAGGTGCTAATGCCTGTATTGCTTCCCCAGAGGGGCAGTGGGTGCTGGACACCAACTGACTAAAATTGGGGTGGATGAGTGCAATAGTTTGAGCTTATTGTGCAGAATAAGACGTAACTGTAATATGTGGATGTGATTTTTTGGGGAGTGTCTCAGGACCCTCTTGTTCCAATGACCCAAATATAGACCCTAGGATGAATTCTATTGAGGCACCGCACAGCCTGTGGCGTTTAGAGCACATAGTAGAGTCAGCTGTTAAACCGTAAGTCGTTCTCAGCTATGGTGGAGCTACTGCCCCATTATAACAGAAACTATGAGCCTGATGCCAAGTGCCCACAACCATCACTGAAGTCAATGTGTGCTGTGGGAGTCTGGAACTCCCAGGATCAGAGCCCGAAGCAAAGCACTAGTGGGAACATTTTGAGGAAAAATGGAGGAGCAAGGAAAATTCATGTTTGCAGAAAAATTTTTCCATTTCCCTGCCACTTCTATCGCTGGTCAGAAAAAAACAGAAACTGTGCTGGAAACGCCAGGATATATGGAACTGACAGAAGCACACTCATGAGACCCAGTCCTATGACCCTTATTCTGGTCACCCCACACACACTTTGAAACCAACAGAGGGGGTTGGTGGACTAAGGAATGCAGGATCAGCATCGTGCTGCCAATAGGGAGACCAAGTCCCGTGAGTAATTACACAGCAATTCTTCCCCATTTCCTATAATTAGCGGGATGGACCAGGCAGCGGTTGTGCCTCTGAGGAGTGGTGGTGCTCTTTATAATAGCAGATTTGCTGTAAAGTAATCAAGACACAGGTTCCAATTGAGTGCTCTAGTGCTGTAGCCTGCCTTCCCCAGGGACTCTGCTTCTTGGAGGTCGCTGATCCAGAGGGATAGCACAAGGAAGTTCTTGGAAGGCAGTGCCAACAAACTTGGATGAGAGAGGATTATCTCCTTCAGTGGAAGAGAATGCAAAGTACGGGATGCAAGGGGATCCGTGTGTCCACGTTCTTCATTTTTTGTGGGAGGGCAGGGAGTGATGGGTAATACAGTAGTGAGTCATCTCTGGGACAAGATGTTTTGGCCCTGACCCAAAGCCAGACAAAGTCAGTAGAAAGACTGTCATTGACTCCCATGGGCATTGGATCAGCTGCCTTTATCGGATTGTCCCACAGACAGCATGACAAAGTACTATCTCAGCACTACCTCAGCACACAGGCCCAGAAAGATCCTGGAATGTGTGAGCCATATTTATGGCCCGCAGCTGAAATAGCACAACAATGTGAGGATGAGAAGTGCTGACGGGAGACCAAAATGAACTCTATAGGAAATAGAAAAGACTCCCAGCCCTAAACTGTGCTTTTTTAGATCACTTGTGTAACTGCTTATTTAGAGAGGCGTTAAAGGAGAGTGAAAAAAAATCAGAACAGCAGCAAATTAAGCACCAATAAAGTCAGGTTAGGAACACTTGCAGTGAGGGAATCCAGTATCCTAATTGACATTGGCTTCAATGGTTTCAGGATCAAGAAAAAAATGAAACACTGATATGAATATAACTGGTGATGTGTTCCCATGCAGACAAAACCTAAAAGTTAGCCCGTGCCCCGATGAGCTCACAGACAAGGCAGATGAAAACTTTGTCTACACAGGATAATTTCTCCATTTATGCCAGCATAACTGCCCATGTGGATACTCTTATTCCAGAGTCAGAGTAGCTATTTTTGGTTTAGCTTAACCCCCTCCCTAAGCCACATAAACTAACCCCAAAGAGACATACCATAATAAGAACAGCTACATAGGGATTACACAGGTTGCAGCAGGAAGCTACACAGCTTGGCTTGAGGCCCATCTGCTGCCTCAGTTTCCCTCACTCCAGCCAACCACTGGCATCCAACTCTTTAGGTGCTGGGCACTAGTCAGACCTGTCATCCTCCCTTGGTCACAGGGCTTACCACATCACCTCACTAAATGACAATACAGTCTTTCCATCCTCCTCACACACGACAGCAGTATGGGGGCACCCACATCCACTCTCTACTACAGGTTCCTGATCCTGGGAACCCTCCATAATAGGGTTATCTAGCCTCCCTCTGATAGCCTCATTGTGGGGCTTCGATTTCCCAGGGCCTCTTCCTAGATTCACTCTCCTCCCACTCTTTATAAAGCACTAATTCTGACTTCCTCTGATCTCCCAGGTCTACTGCTGTTTGCGATTCCTCCCTGCTCATGCTCCACAGACTGTTCACTCCCCAGCCCCAGTAGGCCTGGTTTAGTCACAGGCCCTTTGTCACATGAGTTCAGCACTTAGCTCCTTCTGGGACAAGTGCACCCCAACCCTCTTAAAGGGCTAGCTCAATTTGTGACCCCATGTCTCAGAATCAAAGAATCATAGGACTGGAAGGGACCTCGAGAGGTCATCTAGTCCAATCCCCTGCACTCATGGCAGGACTAAGTATTATTTAGACCATCCCTGAGAGGTGTAAGTGTATTGGTTTAAATTCATACTTTAGGTCAGGACTGGGCAAACTTTTTGGCCTGAGGGCCGCATCGGGTTTAGTAAATTGTATGGAGGGCCGGTTAGGGGATGGGGTTGTGGCCCAGCCTCCACCTCCTATCTGCCCCCCCCCCCCAGGACTCCTGCCCCATCCAACCCCCCCGTTCCCTGACGGCCCCTCTGGGACCCCTGCCCCATCCACACACACCCCTGCTCCCTATCCTCTGACTGCCCTCAGATCCCTGCCGCCCCATCCAACCCCCCCCCCATCCTTCCTGACTGCTTCCTGGGACCCCTACCCCCATTCAACTCTCTGTTTCCCCCCCTCCCCGACCACCATCCACACCCCCACCCCCTGACACCACCCCGAACCTCCCCTGCCCTCTATCCAACCCTCCCCCCCACCCCATCCCACTCCCTGCCCCCTTACCGCACTGCCTGGAGCACCGGTGGCTGGCAGCACTACAGCCGTGCTGCCCGGCTGGACCTGGGCCACGCTGCCGCCGCCACCACACAGCACAGAGCACTGGGTCAGGCCAGGCTCTGCAGCTGCGCTGCCTCAGGAGCTCACAGCCCCACCACCCAGAGCATTGCGTTGGAGGTGGAGTGAGCGAGCTGAGGCTGTGGGGGTAGGGAGACAGCAGAGGAGGGGCCGGGCCTGGAGATGAGCCTCCTAGGCCAGGAGCTCGGGGGCCGGGCAGGACGGTCCCGCGGGCCGTAGTTTGCCCACTCCTGCTTTAGGTTATACTGAAAAAAAAAACCTTTCGGCTATAGGCAAAGCCAAAGGAAACATTCCTAGCCACATTTTACAAAGGAGAACTGAGGCACAGAGGGTTAAGTCACTGCCTCAACATCACATAGGAGCTGGGACTTAAATCCAGATCCCCTGCATTCTAGCTCAGTGCTTCAACCAAAAGACCAACTTTCCTCTTGGGCTAATGTTGCTTCTGCCTGTTTTTCTGCACCTTGTAAACTGCAGAGTTCAGTCTGTATCTGAAGGAGAAAAACAATGGTGCTGGGGCTGCACCAGTTGAGAAACATCTCAGATGTTTACATCACTCAGTCTTTGGCCTTCAAGGTTATACACTGAGGACTTATTATTGCCTGGCAAAATAGCACAACATTGTTATGATTGTTGCAATAAACAGTGTAAACAGTAATTTCTTGCTGAACACTTCCTGGATTCTTTAGCTGGTAAGAAAATGTTGGCAAACAAAATGATGATGATGTTTTTCTCCCAGGTGGTAATCCCACAAAGCCAGTGATTTTTCAGTAAGCAACCAGCGGCAGGGAAATCTGTGTGACCCTCAAATGTGTTGTGTCAGCAGGCTTTACACCATTGCCTTTCTGACACGTTGGATGCTCATCAAAAATTGCATGTTCATTCATGTCCATTGAATGCTCTGTATGCAATGAGAAAGCTTTTTCTGCAACCTTTTCATTACATTCTTGTTAGTCACCTGAGTTACATATAATTAACATGATGCTATTATTATGGTACAGCACATACACATCAGTCTCTCTTTTTTATGACATTCATAAGTTACAGCTTGACTACACAATGTTCCTTTAGACAATCCAGGGCCTGATCCAACTCTTATTAAAGCTGAGAGAAAAGACTCCAGTTGACTTTCTCCCTATTTTAGGATTGCCTTTGTGCATTGTGACTGTGTATTAGACCTTCATAACACAGCTCTGCTTTACTAGTTTATGCCAGGACAGTGTCTTTGCTTTCATAGTACGGCAATATTTGTTCTTACAACTACTTTTTCCTTTAAAAAACAAACCCAAATTTAATGCAGATAAGTGTCAGCTGGAGCAATAGCCTGGGTAGTCAGACTCACGCAAGATGGGCTCAAGCTACCATGCTAAAAGTAAAAGTGTGGATGTTGTGGCTCAGGCAGCAGCTCAGACTCTTAAGCCCACCCCATCTCTGAGCTTCTGTAGCTAACCAGTCTCCACCCCAGCCACAAGTGCCACATTGCTATTTTTAGCGTGCTCGCTTGAGTCTCTTCACCTGAGCTGGGAGGCTTGCTCCCAGGCGCAGTGTAGACCTACCCTCAGTGACTCAATGGAGAATACTAATTGACTTCACAGATGCCACCACGGAGCTATCACTTAATTACTATTTCCAGTAGCACCTGGGATATACCTGATAGTTTCCAAATAGAGATGACGTCATGCTTCCTGCTCTGAGGTGCTTTCAAGAAATGATTTTCCATCAGTGCTGAACTGGAGTAGAATTAATATCCCAGAGATGAAAGTTTCCATCTCTCACCACCAACCTTATTAGCAGAGCACTCTCCCTTGCTAGGTATTTTATGGTAATCAGTTACCACCATAACCTCCAGGATAAAGATTTGGTTCTCCTTCTTTTCCCAATATTGCTGACATCACTACCTTTGGAACAGAGCTTGTGCCATAGGATGCACCAAAATGAGCCCTGTTCCTGACATTGGGATACATAAAGAGAAAGGGATATCTTTAGAGGATTATAGTGTATGCAATATACCACAACTTTCTGGGCCTTACCTGTGGTTTCAGTAGGAACAAGCCCTTGTCCTTATCTTTTAAAGCACCTTTTATGATGATTCATGCAAGAAGCATTATGACATGAAGAAGGAAGCTACAACTGAAAATACAGAATAGCATCTATAGAGACAAAGCAATGGGCCAAATTGCTCGTTGGTAGACACCTGCTGAAGTCAATGGAGTTAGAACTATGATTAATTTGGCCCAGTGCATTAGAGGAAGCTGATGGAGATTTCTAGATATAGCACTCTGATTATAAACCAGTTCCATGGGAACTAGAAAGACTGGGAGTTGGAGAGAATAGATGAAAATACTTTGCTTCCTTCTTTGGAGTAAACTTTTATCATTTCACAAGACAGACTAGATGGTTTGTTATTGAATTGTGAAACAGGCATGCAAACTTCCTGCACTGCTAATTGCTTAAAACATACCTAAGTCCCCCTCCCTCTGTAAACTTAATGGAATGTTATGTAAAGTGTATTGCCACCTTGAGGGTATTCTGGGAACTCCACCAATGCAGTATTTAACAAGTGCTGGTATGTTCAGAACACAGAAGTGGTCTCTGCACTCAGGGGTTTACCATAGACTATCCACATGCTGCAGAGAAACAGAGCACCAAGTGATCTGATTATATATTTATCACAAAGTGGTGTGATGTAATCAGTTGGTTTTTAAACACACAAACCTGAGACTATGTTTTCCAGGGCAGATTAGTTGCATAAGGTTTAGCAGGAATGGTGCATTTTCAGAAGGGTTTTGAAGTAGATGGTAGGTGGCCAATACATCAGGTTGGGTTGATAGCTCCAGGCCTAAAGAACAGCATAGGAAGGCAGGTGAAGAATGGGAGGAGGCCATTTGGAGTAGTTAGGCCTCTTGTGCAGAGCACAGCTCATACAAAGTGCTAGACAAGGAGCCGCTGAGACTTAGCTAGGCCAGTTATCAGCCTGTATCTCAGCTGCCTTTTCTGATTACAATTATTGAACAAATGGTGACAATCAGGTGGCTGCAGTACCTTTGGACACTTGTTAATTTGGGGGCATGGGACAGACCAGCTCTTGTTACATCAGTAGATAATCTCCTGGCAATGGGTCAAGATTGCATCTCCACCCTGACATTCTTAGAACTATCAGCTGCCTTTGATACTGTTGATCATGAGGTGTGTGGACTCAGTTGGGGGCTGTACCAAGAGTGAATGGGGTTGCTTTGGGGTGGGACCATTCTTGTATGAGTAAGGGATCTCAAAGGCTGCTGGTGGGGCCCTCCCAGAGACTGCTACAGAGTTCCATCTTGTCACCTGTACAAGGGTTGGTGAGGAGGTGGAAATTGCTGTGCCTTCACTATGTTGATGGGGCCCAGCTCTATCCACACACCCCTGTCCCCTGACTGCCCCTGGACCCCTGCAGTCCCATCCAACCCCTCCTCTCATTCTTGATATCCCCCTCTCCCCCTGAGGATCCCTGCCCCCATCCAACCCCATCTCCCCCCTGACCACCATCCCAAACTCCCCTGCCCTCTATCCAACACCCCCCCCAACTCCCTGCCCCCTTACTGTGCTGCCCAGAGCGCCGGTGGCACTACAGCCACACCATCCAGCTGGAGCCAGACCAGGCTGCTGCCACCATGCAGCACAGAGCACTGGGTCAGGCCACGCTCTGCAGCTACGCTGCCCCAGGACCTCACAACCTCACAGCGGTGGCAGAGCAAGCGAGCTGAGGCTGTGGGGGAGGGGGGACAGTAGGGGAGGGACCAGGGGCTAGCCTCCCAGCCCAGGGGCTATCTGGCCCGCAGTTTGCCCACCCCTGGGCTAGCCCAGCATTTGTGGGGCAAGTGAGCAACCTAGGAGACTAGCTGGCCTTCCAGCTGCTATTAGAAAGTCTGGTAGAGGCTACAGCCACAATCAGCTTTTTTTCAATTACATACAAGCAAGAGGCTGTGCCTTTCTCTCTCAATGGTCAACTGTGCCTTCATCCTCTCTTGTGCAACCACTATGAGATGATCTGTGATGCTATGCATCTTAAATCTATCCAGAAACTGATACCAGGTTCACTTGTTATGGATACATCTTACCTTGACACCAGTTTTTCCAGGGCATGCAATGGCTATTTATTACATTGGAACTGTAGCATAGTTAAGGTTGCATCCCCTGATTTCAGTTCAACAGGAAATTAAAACCTTTGTTTTGTACAAATCTCATTGAAATGGCAAAACCCAAAGTCAGTTATCTGTGAGCACTGCTTTATCTTCTCATGGTGGGCTGATGAAAAATGGGGAGAATAAAGTTAGAAAAATACCTCCTTTTTGGCAAATTTTCACTCTTTTCTTTGTATCCTTTTATAAAAAAATCCAACACTCTTGGGGCCTGTCCATTGACCACAATATTGGTCATCTTATGCGGATTATCTATGAATAACTGATAACTGAGCAGTTATTATAGAGTATTTTATGTTTTAGCCTTAAGAAAAAAAGAGAGATTTAAAGTAAGTTGATTCTGCTTTGCATGAGTCAGACAGGCAACCTAGAGGAAAGGTCTTTGAGCTGGGAAAGAGGAAGTCATTTCAAAACTCACCTGTTTAAATTTCCATGTAAACTACCCTTAATATCGGCCAAGCTCATGAACTTTAACCTAGAAGGCAGTCAAGGAAGAGCTGTTAAATTCCCTGTGTTTAAAATAAGTTAGCACAGAGCCTATGCAAGGACGCTGCATGCATGAAACCTAGGTCTCTAATGGTAAGCAAGTTAGGCACCTAAATACTAGTGACTGTCAGTGGAACTTCAGTGCCCAAGTTACTAAAGACCTTTTGAAAATGGTACCATAACTTGACAAAACACAATCCTATCCATATTTGAGCCTGGTCTACACACAGATTTTCTATCAGTATAACTATATTGGTTAGAGGTATATTTAACTGAAAATTATACATATATAATCCCTAATGTAGATGCAGTTATACAGCTGTAAAGGCATCTTACACTGAACTTACTCCTCTTCCCATACAGGAATAAGCTCTACTGGTATAAGAACCTTTATACCAATCTAGAATTGCATCCTCTAGTGTCTGGGTTGTACCATTTTAAGTATACAAGTTGTACATCTCAGCTATATCCGTATGTAGACAACAAAAGACTATACATCACTTCAGCAGTGTTAGCCACAATAACTTCCCAAACACATGGAACGCAAGTCAATCTGTGGTCAGAGGTTCTTAAACGTCATTGCTCCCACTTCTGACAAAAAAAATTACTACACGACCCCTGGAGAGAGGACCAACGCCTAAACCCTGGGCCCCAGCAAGTCTAACCCCAGCCCTGATAATCCCATTAAAATGAGGTCATGACCCACACTTTGAGAACTGCTAATATAATTGATATCAAAGCTATGAAGTGATTTAAGATTTTGTGTTTGCACATTTGATGAAGTTGAGGTATGCATTGCTTTTAGAGATGTGTCGGAGATGGAAGTGAAATCCCTACCGAATGTGTTACTGACAGCATTGTAGGCAATATGCAGGTGGAAAGGAATGCACAAGTCTTGGAATAAGATCTAAATCAGCAAAGAAATCAGTGCCGTTTTGGTCATTTACAGAATATAATCATTTGACAGTTAGCTTTGAAGTGATGCAGTAGAATTTACAAGCTAATTCTGATTTTCTGCCCATTGGGTTTCACAACATGATTTAGCATCAAGTGCATGTTTAGGTGCCTCAGGGTGGGGTTTCAAAGGTGTCTAAGTGATACAGGAGCACAAGTTTAATTGGCTTCACCTACATGCAGAATCAATGAGGCTACTTATAATTTTTTTTTCCTTTAAACAAAGCCCAAATCCAGATCACTGTTCTTAGACAAGAGAGAGAAAACTCCAGGGGCGTTAGGGTTATTATAACAAAACACCTCAACATCCATTTTAAACAAAATGTTTTATTAGCTTCTGTAGCAAAAGTTTAGTCAAATAGGCCAAATCCCATGTCATCGTCAGATTCCTCAGACTCCTCCTTCTTCTCTTCTTTCTTCTCCTCAGCTGCAGAGAGAAGAAATTTAAACAGGGTTTACTCTCATCTGGGAATATTTACAGTACATTTTGGACACTGCAGGTGTGAGGAGATCCCAAAACACGCTCTCTTCATGGAAGCGTATCTTCCAATTAAATGGACACAAGTCACCCCTTTAAGTTTCAGTCTCCATATCTACTCTGTGCTGTACTAACAGATTCAGTTTCTTAAAGATTAAGCGCCAAAATTTGCCTTCAGAGACCTGCACAACTCTTAATTTCATCCACAGGAGTTGCATACACATACCTGAGGGTCCATTTTGGCTCTATAGACTTAAACCAGAACAAATTAATGAAGGTGAGGAGCAAGCAACTGTGTATAACTCCTACTGGTTGGCTGGTTTTAACTAACTGCCTTCTATGCACACCACTTTAACAGTTCATTCCCAGGTACAGTGCAGAGATTGTTTTTAGTGCTAAACCATGTCAGTTAATATTTCAATCTCAGGATAAGAAGCCAAATTACAATAAAAGAAGGAAAAGCTTCCTAAATTTACATGATGGGAATTATGGCACTAAGATTTTAACGTATACTCACCAGCAGCAGGTGCAGCAGCAGGAGCAGCGGAAGCTGGTCCAGCTGAGACTGCTACAGCTCCACCAACGGGCATGCTGGCAAGTTTGCCATTACCTGTAGGGAACAAAAGGGTGGGGAATAGTAATTAAGCTCTCAGTAGACCTGGCCCTGCAAATACTGCAACATGCAGAACCAAAGTTATGTAGTAAGATGGCACCTAGTCAATATGGCATATGAACATGTCTATGATAGGACGAAATGAATGAGAAAAATATATAAAAATACATAAGGGGTGTGATTACAGGCTAGCCTCTGACAAATTAATCCACACTAGCCACTTGCAAGGAACAACAAGGTTCTGTATTTTAAACAAACAAAAATACCCAGCACATTCTACAACAAGATTCCAGAGTTTAAGACTGAAACACTGGGCAGCTAGCCTACAATAACAACAACAAAATCAACCTGGTGTTGATAATAGTTTTGGGCAGAATTTTTTTGCCTACAACCCCCCACCCCAGCTCTCTAAATCCATATTAAAAGGACAGACATCTTCGAGAAGAGCATTTCCAATATGACCTCTGCTGGGTCCTGCCTATTCTATATTGTCTACAATGTGCTACAACCTTGGACTTTGCAGGAATGCAGCACTGTTTGGGAATATGATTAGATTCCCATGTATAGAAGGAGACCAAACAACATTTTAGCTGTTCCAAGGAGTACTGTGTAATAACCAGGCCCCTCCAACACGGTAGGAATTACATTACAGATGGGGACCTTTGAGATTAGTGAACTCACTACTGCTTAATGTCTCCAATTTCTAGAAAGTTAGCTCTCTGCCTTTTCCCTTGTGAATACTGACTCCCTCTGCTTTCAAAATTTGCTTACCCAGTCTTTTTGCTTGTACTCCATTTCTAAGAATCAATTTCTAAATAATTCCTTAGAATTTCAGATTCCTATAACTAGCAAAATAAACATGTTTTATAATCATGTCACATTCTAGGAAGCCACATACAGTGGAACCTCAGTTACAAACATCTCGGGAATGGAGGCTTTTTAACTCTGGAATCTTCATAACACTGAACAAAACATTATGGCTCTTTCAAAAGTTTACAACTGAACACTGACTTAATACAGCTTTGAAACTTTACTACGCAAAAAAAATCTGCTTTCCTTTTTTAAAAATATAGTTTACATTTAACACAGTACTGTATTTTTTTTTTTTTTTTAATTGGGTCTCTGCCGCTGCCTGATTATGTACTTCTGGTTCCAAATGAGGTGTGTGGTTGACTGGTCAGTTCGTAACTCTGAGATTCTACTGTATTTCTAAAATAAAATTAGGGAACAATTATTTCTAAATAATAAAATTAAATTCCATCAGCAGACAACTAAATCATTTTAAGTCTGTGCATGCATAAAGGCTCTCTCAGGTCTTTATACAACATTCACAGAAGTATCTAATAGCTGCTGTACTTACTGATAATCATTAAGGCCTGATCCTGTGAGCACTTAGGCATGTGAGTAAAGTTACAAAAATATCTGCTTAAGCATTTGAAGGAATGGGGATTAAATCATTAGAGAGCTTTGGGCTACTTGAAGTATTCCGCATGCTATCTAAAAACAACGTATTTGGTCAGAGCAAAATACTCCACAAGTGGAACATTCAAATTGTTGTGCCTTTCTAAATTTATATTTATGAATTTTGCACTGAAAATAAAATGTGATTTTTCACTTCAGTGTTCTCTCTCAGTAAGATTTATCATCTCTAGGTCTCCCTGAAATAAAGAACAGAAGGCTTGTGAATGAAGTGTTTAGTTAATGAAGTGACTTCTCTGAGAAAGTTCAAAACCACAATTGGGTAAACCAAGAACTACAATTTAGAATGCTAAAGTCTGGTTCATTCTCCCACCTAGCAACATGTCCAGAAAACTCTTGTTATGAGCAGACTAACTGTAAACTCATACTTAAGAGCACTTTCCAGTTTAATCTGGTCCACAAGCGAAACCTAGCAGGTACTGGCACTGACCTGAAGGCATTAGGATGGACTCCTACCCATTATATGATTTATCACATTTGTATCTTAATTGAGAGCCCTCTAAAGCAAGTCTGATTTAATGAGGAAAAAAAACATCTGGTAATTCTCTGGTCTTAAGGGTCTTTAAATTAGTGACTGAACTAGAGAGGCAATCATCATAAATGTCACCCCCATGTCAACACCATGAGATTGTACTTACCCTGAGCAATGACATCCTCTATATTTTTTCCGTTCAGTTCACCAATAACCTATGGAAATTACATACAAAGTATTAAAACAAGTTGTTTGATAAGCTGTTTTAAGTGTTATTCAGTCAGGCTTCTGTGCAATACCACCTAACCTGCTGCTTGTAAGATTCCATCTTGCCCTATTTCTCAGGAAAAACAATGAATAAGGTTTTTTTTAAATAACTTATTTAAAATTAAATTTAAATTGACAAGGTATGTTAAGACCTAAACTTATGATCTATTAAAATAATTTAAATAATTACAAAAATAGTATTAAGTAGTACATGTTTGCTGTTGAAGTTTTAAAGAAATTCAACCCACTGAACTGGGGAAAAGCACTGGTTAAGCACCAGGAACCAGAGTTCGTTGAAGTGCTAAACCAGATTTTGACAGCAGGAGCCTCTCTACAGAGAATATTCATTTCACTTTATTCCCCTAGTTTGGTTCAATGACTAGTTCATTCAAAGTTAAGAAACCAATTGGGAGCTGAAGAAGCAGGAAAACTTGTTTTGTTCTTCCAGTCTATGAATAAAAGCAAGGTGTGAGGAGATCTACTAGTTCTAAAAATAAGGACACAGTGACCAGAAATAATCAGTTCAATTCAACAACTATAGATAATATTTCCTATGTTTAATAAATCAGTTTTAACTGCAAAACATGTTTTGATAAACTTTCTTCCTTAGGTATCAAGCACATCAAGACAGGTTTTTTTAATCAAAAATTAAATCCTGTTTTTGTGCTTTAACTGAATTTTAATTTCCATCCAAACAGAGCCACAAGTAAAAATTAATCTAGTAAATAAGAAGGGTCATTCGTCATTCTCTAACATAAAAAGGTAAAAATAAATGCAAGTTAACCTATATAACTGCTTATGTAAATATAGTGTGTCCACGTGGTTAGCAAAAAGCAGGACCAAATTTAGTATAAAAGCTATATTTAGTAGCAAATCAACATATTTCAATGGTTACCGTATCAATCTCTTTTTAGGAGAATAACCAAAAAGTATAAATACAAAACAAGATTAAAATCTTATGATTTTAAATCAATCCACTCTATAGGACACTGAAATCCAAACAAGTCCACAGTGTTTGTTTTTATTTCCAACTAAGTGTGCCATGAGATGAAAACTGAAGACTGACACCTGTGCTTTTCTGTAGTCATCTCCTCATAAAATCCATTTCACTGAGTTCACAATGAATTCAGGAAGCTGACAGCAATAAAGAACATAGAAGCCTTCTACAACTCCCAAAACAGACCCTCTGCAATGGTTTGTTAGGCATTTATTAGACTGATGCTGTATCCCCTTCCATGTGCATGCTCTGCAGCACGGGATCCTGAACCAGTATCCTAAAGTGCTATGCGTTCCTCACTACTCTGACATATGCTAAAGCCCAGCGGATCATTTCAGCTTTTCACTGGAACGGAAATTTTACTATCAAAGTTGGAGTCCAGGCTGGGAAAGATTAAACAGGAAAATAGAAACTGCTACCATCTCAGAAACAAGCATTAAAGGTCAAGGGTGCTGCAGCTCCTCCAGATGCATTTCAGCTATGGATAGCAGTGCAGGATAATGGAGAGTCACAAACCAATGTAAACAAACAATGGAGGCAAGATTCTAAAGATAGGACCTGTAATGTCAAAAGTACATTGCAGCTCAGCGATAGAGACATATCTAAACAAACAACTAATCTCCTGCTCAAGTGAAGCATGCAATATGTGAATTGCCATGTTTGTGTTTATTTACTCTGAAAGGTGTGTTTGAAGAATCCTCTAGATCCGGTCAGTGTTAACAAATACAGATAAGTCAATGATGACAAGAACAAATTCCAACATAACATTGTGGGAAAGAGATGATCAGTGAAAGAGTTTATGAAGGCCCTGGAAACCATAATAAAAAAGTATCAATTTGAATCACACAACAGAATAAGAACCTCTATTTCAGAGTGCAGAACTATATCCTAGTACTGCATGGATTCTGGTTGCAGAGAACTAACCACTCTGTTGATTGTATAGTTGTAATCTTCAGAAATCCATCTGAAAAACCTAGTTTCCCCAATATCATCTCTCTTAATGCATCTCTTGTAGTATCTGACACACAGTGTCTGCAAATAAGATTTCTCATTTGAAAAAAAATTATAGAATTTCATCAACTGTTTTCTTTTCAACACCCTTTAAAACAAACACACACACACAAACATTGAAAGCTCCTCCACACTGAGAAGTATTTAAATCTCGCTTTGCTGACACTAACCCTGCAGAATCTATTTTTTCCTAGATATTGTATCATCTGGGTATCTCTCATTTACTTCCCTGCCATTGCAGGGCCCTCAGGCATTGGTCCACCTCAGTGTCTCCTATGCTCTGCCTGTGGCATGCAATAGTTTGTCTCCTGAGGGCTGTAATACTTTGGTCTAATTCCAGTTGTTAGGTTTAGGGTGCGAGTGGCCAGCTTGTATTAGTGACCTCTGATATATAGGAGGTCCAACTACATCAGGGATAGGCAACCTATGGCACGGGTGCCGAAGGTGGCACACGAGCTGATTTTCAGTGGCACACACACTGCCTGGGTCCTGGCCACTGGTCCAGGGGGCTCTGCATTTTATTTAATTTTTAAATGAAGCTTCTTAAACATTTTAAAAACCTTATTTACTTTACATACGACAATAGTTTAGTTATATATTATAGATATATAGAAAGAGACTTTCTAAGAAAATGTATTACTGACACGCGAAACCTTAAATTAGAGTGAATGAATGAAGACTCGGCACACCACTTCTGAAAGGTTGCCGACCCTTGAACTAGATGATATAGTAGAGTTTGAGGCCAGAAGAGACTATGTATGACTATTTGATTCCCTTCACTTCATGTGTCAGTATAATAATGCCTGCATCTGTAATTTTCACTCCATGCATCTGAAGTGGGCTTTTTACCCACGAAAGCTTATGCCTAAATAAATCTGTTAGTCTTTAAGGTACCACTGGACTCCTTGTTGGTTTTGTGGATACAGACTAACATGGCTACTCCCTGATATCTGACATATGTCCCTTGTAGCAGTGACAAGGACTTGTGTGTTTTATAGAAAATGCTGTGTATACACTTGGCACCCCATAAATCTAGTGCAATAATGTTGCCAGAAACCGGGAATGGGTGACAGGGATGGATCACTTGATGATTAACTGTTCTGTTCATTCCCTCTGGGGCACCTGGCATTGGCCACTGTCGGAAGACAGGATACTGGGCTGGAGTGGCCACTCTTATGTTCTGCCTTTTTCCAGAAACGTGTAACCCTCCACTAGAATTATATCAATTTATTTTGAGGCTATGCATAACTGAAAATTGAACACTATATCTCACTGGAATTTTTTTTTTTTTTTTTGCCACTGGTGACCACTAACCAGGCAACTACTAGCCTCTGATAAGAGCCATTAGGCAGACCCTGTTGTATGCAATGTAATTGTAGCCGTCTCAGTTCCAGGATATCACCCACCTGTCTCTCTAATTACAGAGACCAATCAGTTAGAAACACAACTTGTATTAGCTCTGTCCAGTGAGGTTATTCAGTCTGAACTTTTGTAAATAAGAGAGCCTGAGAGCTACAGAAATGCTACCCCCAAATACTTTTTATTAGGCAATTGGCACTTGAGAGACCATAACCACATATACCCATACTTGAAAAGAAACCCATTTTTAATATCCCTTGGATTAAGATAAGATTCATAGCCAAGTGAATACAGAAGTGACTCCCACTTGGATATTACACGGTCGCTTACTGCATTGTCACCTTGTTCAGGCGTTCATCATCCGTCTCAATGCCTACACTGTCGAGAATCTTCTTCAAGTCCTTTGAAGCGGGGGACTCGTTGCCCCCAAGGACGGCCAGAAGATAAGCTGCAACGTAACGCATTCTGAAAGAGAATTAAAATCTTTATTATGGAGCATGTTACAGATTTAAGAAGCCAGGAACTTGTTCCCAGCTCGCTGGAGCCCTGTCCTAGTTACAAAAAAGAAAAGTGTGTTCTTAGCTTGAGTTAGCTAACAAGATAAAATCCCAGTGAAGACGAGGCAGTTTTCATGAGTTAGTAGATCGAGTCTTTAACTGCTAAGTTATGTGAGAACTACAAAATTACCTCATCTTCCCTAGAATGTTACCTCCAGTTAAGAACACACGTCCCCTCCCCACACCCCATGAAGACAAGGCCTTAGAGAAGCTGTTAGTCAAGACAGTTGGTTTTAAGTGTCCTAAAATAAATGGTTTTTACCTAAAGCCACTATGAAAGTTAATACATAGACAACTCTACACTTCCAGCCATTAATAGCGACATCAGAGGAGGGGTGGGGGAGAGAATTTGAGCAGGCAGCAACTCGGCACCTTTCTGAACAGAGCCCACGGGGTAAGTGCCCCTCTCAAGCTGAAAATACTGAATGCAGGCGGGGGCAGCCCGTGCCCAGCTGGACGCAGCCCTGCCTCGGAGGGGCTCAGCGAGCCCAGGAGAGGGGGCTCCCCCAGCTGTGCGGGCAGGGGGCTACAAGGGGCTGTGCTAAGGGGGCTGTGCGTAGAGGGGCAGGTGCTCGGGCACGATGCTGATGGCAGAGGCGCCCCAGTGACCGCCCCCCACTTTGCTACGCTCCCCGGCCCAGGTTCCCATCCCCCCCGCCCCGGCCCAGTGGCATCCCGCTGCGGTCCCAGCACTGCCCCCCCAACCCCACTAAATCCCCCCTCGCTGCGATCCCAACCCCCCAGGCCCGGCGCGGCAGGGCACATGGCCGCATCGCTCCTTCCGCCCCCTCCCCCCGGCTCCGCATGGTCTCGCCCCAGCCCCGCTCACGGCAAGGGCAGGGGGCTCCGGGCGCGCTCATTAGAGGGAGAGAGGGGGGTCCGCACACTTACTTCACCGAGTGGAGGCAGGACGGGAGCTGGGCCTAGGGACGTGCACACGCTACAGCGGCCCGGCGGCTAAAGGGAAGGGGAAGGGCCTAGACAGCCAGTTCTTCCTTTTTCCAACGCCCCACCAACCGGCTCTGCCATTGGACGAACCCAGGCGGGCAGCGAGCCAATGAGCAGTGAGATCGTTACTAGGGCTGCGGCCGCCATGACACTAGAGGTTAAAGCGGAGCCCGGGGTGGGCGGCACACCCAGGGATGGCACATGCGCCGGGCGCCCTAGTGGGCCAGGGGAGCAGCTCAGACAGGCTGAGACATTACCCAGGGGTGCCATAGGCCTCCTGTCTGTGCTGGGGGCAGGCAGCATCATAGCACCACCGGCCCACTGGGGAGCAGGGTAGGCAGGGGACCTGACAAGGGCAGCCTGACAAGCTGTGGGTAGTGGGGCTGCAGAGAGGCCAGAGCTCTCCCAGTGCTTTAAAAAAAAGAAAGAAAAAGAAAAACCACCACACCTCCATGAGCGCAGCTCCCAGCGCTGGTGCACTGTCTACACTGGCACTTGAGAACACTGCATGTTTGAGTGCTGAGGGGGGTGTTTTTTCACACCCCTGAGCGAGAAAGTTGCAGCACTGTGAAGTGCCAGTATAGACAAGACTTAAGCATCTCCTAATATCGAACCTAAACCTCCTTTGATGCAGATTAAGCCAATTACTTCTTGTCCTACCTTCAGTGGACATGAAGAACAATTAATCACAGTCCTCTTTATAAAAAGTTAACATAGCTGAAGACTTTTCACTTCCCCCTTTTCGTTTTAAGATTAAACATGCCAAGCATTATTTAAGCTTTTCTTCATAAGTCAGATTTTCTAAACCTTTTAACATTTTTGTATGTCTCCTCTGGACTCTCTCCATATCTTTATGGAAGTGTGGCACCCAGAATTGGACACAGAATTCCAGCTAATGCCTCACTAGCGCTGAATAGAGCAGAACAGTTATCCTCTCAAGTCTTACATACAATGCTCCTGTTAATACAGTCCAGAATGATATTAGCCTATCACACTATTGACTCATTCAATTTGTGATCCACTACTGTATAACAGTGATTCTCAACCAAGGGTATGCAAACCCCAGGGGGTATGGAGAGGTCCTCCCAGAGGTACATCAACTCATCTAGATATTTGCCTACTTTTACTATAGGCTACATAACAAGCACTAGTGAAGTCAGTACAAACTAAAATTTCATAAAGTGACTTGTTTATACTGCTCTATTAACTAGACACTGAAATGTAAGTACAATATTTATATTCCAATTGATTTATTTCATAATTATACAGTACAAATGAGAAAGTAGGCAATTCAGTAAGTGTGCAGTGACACTTTTTAATATTGTAAGTAGTTTTTAAGTAAGGTAAGACTTGGGGAAACAAATCAGACTCCTGAAAGAGGTACAGTAATCTGGAAAGGTTGAGATCCACTGCACTATAACACCCAGATCCTTTTCAGCAGTACTGCTGCATAGCCCAGCTATTCCCCATTTTGTATTTGTGCATTTGAGTTTTCCTTCTTAAGAGTAGTATTTTGCCCTTGTTTTTATTGAATTTCATTTTACTGATTTTAGACTAATTCTCCAAATTGTCAAGGTCATTGTCAATTTTAAGGCTGCCCTCCAACTGATGGCAACCCCTCCTAGCTTGGTGTCATCTGCAGATTTTATGAGCATACTCTCCACCCCATTACCCAAGTAATTAATTCATTATCACATTATCAAATCCAGAGCACCTCCAGTCATCATAAAGTCCTGGCAAGTGAGAGAAGAATCACACCCATAGCATACTTATTTTCTGGAGACTGGATGGCTGAAGGAATTGTTGACTGGATAAGGAAGTTTAATTTTCTGCTTCAAATCCATCTTGAATTAGCAGTAACTGAAAATTATCACCTCCTGATGGATGTGTGCAAAAAAAGTTTGACTGTTTCTGTCCAATTTTCTAGCAGATAAGAATCCACATAGCAAGAACTGTGGCTCATCATCATGTTTGGCAATCTTGGCAAAGAAGCTAAGGACTAAAATAGGCATGGAGACTCAGTTATTAATATTGCTATAACACACAGAAGCCCCAGTTAAGGTTGAAACACAATGGTGGAAGTATTTCAGGGAAACTTACTGCCACTGCTCATGCTGTACCTATCCTGGATACAGGAAATAATAAAACTGATACACAGTTATAAGCACTTCCAAGTTACATGCTATTGGAACTAGGTGCCTTCTATAAGCAGCACAGACACTGGACTATCTGACTGAAGTAAAGCTTCAGAAAAGCAACATGGTAACTTAAACAAACAATTGCCATGTGTATAACTTCATTAGAATTATAGAGTTAGAAGGGGCTGCAAGGGTCATCTAGTCTAACCCCCTGCCAAGATGCAGGATACACTGTGTTTAAATCATCCAAGACAAATTGCTATCCAGCCTCCTTTTGAAAACCTCCAGTGAAGGCGATTCCACAACTTCCCTAGGCAGTTTGTTCCACTGTCCTACTGTTCTTACAGTTAGGAAGTTTTTCCTGAGATTTAATCCAAATCTGCTATGCTGTAGGTTGAACCCATTACCTCTTGTCCTGCCCTCTGTGGCAAGAGAGAGCAACTTTTCTCCATCTTTTTTTATGGCAGCCTTTCATGTATTTGAAGACCGCTATCCTGTTGCTACCTCGAAGATCACAAACCTTCCTGGAGGCACTGCTGAACCCATGTTTACCTTTGAACAGAAGGGGGGCGGGAACTGGAACCATATGTCACTTGCATATCCCAGGTGGACAAACATTTCCCATTGCACAGCAGTACAATGGTGGCCAGGGTATAGATGTGCTGCTCAGAAACCTGCAATTACAGGAAATCCTCCATTACTTGCTACTTACAAGTTGATAACATATGTGCCATGGTTAGACTGAGTCAGAACATGGCATTATGCAGAGTTAACACCAGTCTGATCCAGGAAAAACCCTCCAGTAGCAACTTGGATTTGCAAAGTTTTTATTTTTTCCATGACAGTTTAAAATGGAAATCTACCTAACATAAAATTTTTTATTTTAGATTGAAAAGTTCAAAGTGAAAATAATTTATCAAAAAAGTTCAAACTTCACAAAACAATCTGATTTCTTCAAATAATTTGTCAAAACCAAGTTGACAAAAAGTGTTGCTTTGCCCAGTTCTAATTGCAAGAATAAACTTGCAACCTTACAATGTTTATAAAAAAGAAACAAGCAAACATTCATTTGTGAGGGCAGAACTGCACCTTAAATTTAGGAAGTGAAATAGGAAAAAAAAAATGCAATGTTGATTAGTACATCTTTGTTCTTTGACAAGCCTGCAAATAAACCAAGTGCAGTTCTGCTCTGAAGCTGTAAAAACGGAACTGTGGGGTTTATTCCTGCACTAAAAACTAGTCAGATTGGTTTGTGACCAATTTGATGTGTAACATTTTGTGATGGAAAATATTTTCATTATGGTAGAGTATTTTTTAACTGACTAAAGTTAGACTTTTTTTTTTTAAGACAAATTCCCATTTTAAGTATCAGTGCCATAGGACTCTTTGCTGCTTCCCATTTTAAGGTTTGTCATGGAAAAAGTAGTTTTGTGAAAAGCTTGGAATGAAAGAAAAAAAAACTTTCATTACTACATTTTCAGCCAGCTCTATTCACAATGATTTCCAGAGAAAGTTTGCTCACTTTACAAGTAAAAGCTGCTTTTTCTAACTGATAGCCCTACAAACTGAAAGCGCAATCAGCAGGTTCTTCCTGGATCATACATCTTGAATCAAGCCCCATTGTCAGACATTACTACATCTGTGCAGCTCCACTATCTTAAATTGGGTTATACAGATAAACTTGGAGCAGGAGACTTGACATGATAATTGGAATTTCATTAACAGTCTGTAGATGATGCAAGAGCCAGGATAGAATTCAGCTCCTGCTCTCAGCTAGGTAGGCTCTAAAGAGTTAACATTAATTTTGACCCTTGAAGTAAACTAAACAAAGATCTGTTGAATAAGAAAGTAGCCATTTTACATAGCTCTGTTTCAGAGTACAACAAAAAAAAGAAAGGGGAGCATAAGGACCCTACACAGTGGTCTGATGGCAGCATGAGCATGTTTCCTTGTACAGAGGTACATGGAGGAGCAGAGTTTTGTGGAAAATTGAAGAGAGAAATCCAGCTTGACTGGTATTTCACCATGGTCATTTGCTACAGCTGCTTTAGCATCAGGGCACCTATTGACACCATAGGGAGTGTAAAATAAAATGACTGCATAAATGAGATGTAGAGAAGAAGCATTTTGACCCCCTGAATAGTGGATAAATACCTGTAAATAAGCCACTTGCATCTGAAGAATAGGTACAAGGGGTTGGACTTTGTATGTCAAATAGATTGAAAGGGGCTTGGAAAGCACAAACCCATACAGCTTATGTATATTAACAGTGCACCTAGACCAGGGGTTCTCAAACTGGGGGTCAGGACCCCTCAGGGGGGTCACTAAGTTATTACAT
Source organism: Mauremys mutica (assembly GCF_020497125.1). Lineage (NCBI taxonomy): Eukaryota > Metazoa > Chordata > Testudines > Geoemydidae > Mauremys > Mauremys mutica. Next base: position 111,833,139 of record NC_059075.1, read on the forward strand.
GGGGGGGGTCCCCAAGCTGTCAGCCTCCATCCCAAGCCCCACTTTTCCTCCAGCATTTATAATGGTGTCTAATATATTAAAGCATTCTTAATGTATGGGGGTGGGGGGTCACACTCAGAGGCTTGCTGTGTGAAAGGGGTCACCAGTACAAAAGTTTGAGAACCACTGACCTAGACAATCAGACAAAGCACTGGTCTGTTACAGGTAACCCCAGATGACCCTAGAATTTAAACCTGACATCCAATGGTAGGAACTTCTTACCCTATTATCACAATCCACAAGCCAGGACAATGGTTTTAATAAAACCAAACCAGACCCCCATAATATTGATGTGAACTCTATGCATACAGAGCCACATAGAATCCCATTTAAGCCAATGGGGAGTCTCTCTACAAAGCACTCATTGCAAGATGCAGACCCAAGCCACTGAAGCTAAACACAAAGCAAATGATTTCTCACAGCCAGAGGTCAAAACAGTAAGGCAGTCTTGGAGTCCTCTTCTTTAAATATACAGCTTTGGGCTAATTTCCTTCCAAGCAGTCTTACCATGTTTCCTACCACACAGGAAAATACATTCCCTGCATTAACACCACTCCAAACAAACACCACCAGCCTTTCCTTTTTATACTCCCTGAATGACCAATCATCTTCTTCACCTGAGACCAGTCTCATTCTTGTCACCTTCCCCTCATGGCTGAGTTGTTTCTGTTGCACTTGTTGTCCCCCTGGTCAACTCTCTCTGAATTATCACATCACATTGTTATATCAGGGCATTCAGACTGTCCTGTACAAATACACTCAGATGGCATTCTGGATTAGATTAGAAAGCTGAATTACACTGCAGCTGGGACCATGTTTTCCTGTGTATTTGTACAGCACCTAGCACAATAGAGCCCTGATCCTGCTTGGGCCCTTTGGACACTATTAAAATGCAGAAAATAGTGTTATGCTGGAAGGTATTAATGGCTGCCAATAATCATAGTGTTAGTTAAAACTGATGAGTGTGCTAACAGTCCTTCATTCAGGCTTGATGGAAAGAGCAGTCAGGCCCATTTAGATATAGTGATCACTAGGAACAATAGGAAGCCACTGCCCAAGGTAATAGGCTGCATTAGAAAACCTGAGCAGAGTTAAACCCTGTACCTGCAAATAAAGGGGCTAGAAGGGGATTGATTGTTTGCTTGCAGCTATGTGTGCCTGTATGTGTGAGAGGCAGAAAGCCAAGGCACACTACAGAGAGAGAAGTAATGGTGAGTGTGTCCCTGGAGAGACATTGAGGTATAGGGCTTATGGTACAGTACTACTGAAAAGGCAGATTTGGGTTTCTGAGCAGAGAGACTGCCTTTTGTGGGTTGTTTCTATTTCTTCAGGGAAACAAGTTTGTGTAGATTCTTTGTGAATAAGCAGAGTTGCACCCAGAAATACCTGACTCGTATCATTAATTTCTCTCAGCAATACCCCCTAATATTGACTAACCGCTTGGGCTGCAGAAAGGGTACCAATAATAATGGCTGTTTCCCATGTAGGTGCATGGAGCTGGCTTATGAATGTAGCCCATATGTCATTATGTATCCATATGTTGTCTCTTGTCTTATACTTACTGTGACAGATATAGCAATTCCCTGCAATATCCTGGACAAACCTTACTGTTACTGAGTTATATTAAACCATACTGATTTAAGTTTAAATATCTTAGGAGTTCATTGTATTAAAAATGCAAATGTTTATATATTGCTGTAGGATTGTATGTAACATCTTTAAGGGGGAGACAGGACTAATGTAAAGCTTGGGAAGTGTTATGAGCTTCAAAGGACTCTCTTGAAAAAACAGACCAGACAAGATTTAGGGCTAGTCTACACTGGCAACGCTAAAGCACCAGCACTTTAATGTGGCTTTTGTGGTCACAAGGGGCGTAGCTGTGCTTCCTGCGCTGGTGCGCTGTCTACACTGGCACTTTACAGCGCTGAAACTTCCTGTGTTCAGGGGGGTGTTTTTAGTTTAATGCATTTCCTAGGAAATACCTGAGGAGAATCCCATTGTCTGCCTGAAACAATGAGTCCTTGTGGCACGCTCTGCATATCAAAGACTCAAATTGGATAAAGGAGTGACTCTTAGGCTTTGGCTACACTTGCACTTCAAGTGTAGTCAAAGCGCCAGCGCTGGGAGAGAGCTCTCCCAGAGCTGTCCGTACTCCACCTCCCTGTGGGGAATAACGGACAGCGCTGGGAGCCGCGCTCCCAGCGCTGGGGCTTTGACCACACTGGCGCTTTGCAGCGCCGCAATTTGCAGCGCTGGAGAGGGTGTGTTTTCACACCCTGCTGCAGCGCTGCAAATTTGCAAGTGTAGCCAAGACCACAGATTCATGGGGGTGTTCTGAGCCAAGGCCATAGGGCCAGTGCTACCATTAAGGTGAACTAGGCAGTTGCCTAGGGCGCCAAGATTTGGGGGCACCAAAAAGTAGTGCCCCCAATTTTTTTTTACAGCGGTTCCTCCCCGAGTGCACGATCACTGCTCCACCTCTCCCGCCTCCCAGGCTTGCAGCGCCAATCTGCTGTTTGGCGCTGCAAGCCTGGGAGGAGAATTAGAGCGGGGGTGGCGTGCTCGGGGAGGACACAGAGCAGAGGTGAGCTGGGGTGGGGAGGTGCCACACAGCTCCCTGGGCCGGGGGGTGGGGAGCTGCCATGGGTGTGCCTCAGGGCAGGGGGGGGGAGCTGCCACAGGGCTCCCCACCCCAGCTCACCTCTGCTCCGCATCCTCCATGAGTACGTCACCCCCGCTCTAATTCTCCCACCTTCCAGGCTTGTGGCGTCAAACAGCAGAGGTGAGGTGAACTGGGGTGGGGAGGTGCTGCATGGCTCCCCGGCGGGGGGAGCTGCCGCGGGGGGGGGGCGCCACAGGGTGAGGGAGGAGCTGCCGCTGGGGGGGTGCCTCAGGGCGGGGGGGGAGGGCGGGGAGCTGCTGCAGGGTTGGAGGGGGGCACAAGGTGGAAGTTTCGCCTAGGGCGCGAAACTTCCTTGCAGGGCCAGTGCAAGGCCATTGTGAATTTGTAACCACAGGAAAATCTCTTGGTGCGGTTTGAAGGATTGACTCCTACCGGAGCCCTTGCTGGAGCTGGGGTGATCTCTGGTAAGCTTATACAGGTGGGTAGCTTTTTATTATTTTTCATATATTTTCTCTCTAGTGCTTTTACATTGAGAATGTGCTTCCTTATAAAGAGCTGTGTGGTAATTTAGCTGTGAGCAATTATACTGTTTAACATCTCAGAGGGGAAAAAAAAATAGGCCTTACTTGTCTGACTTTGCTGGGGAACTGTGCAGCCTGGAAAAATCCCAGTCAAGAAGCAGAGATACACAGGTCACAGCACAAGAGAGAAGATGGCTGTGGAGCCTAGAGTCGATGGCCAGTATGGCTGGCTGGCCATTCTTATGTCTTATAACGTCAGCAGATAATATCAATGTTTATTTTTAAGCATTTTTATCTATTTAAATTTTCACAGTTTGTGGAAATTATGGAGGGTCAGACAACAATTATTAAATAACAGTAGACACTGAAATTCAAAAAGTTATAGCTTTCTTATTATTATTTATTATTAAAACACAGATTGTCAACATCATATGTCAAAATATAAAAAGTAAATAATATCCTTAAATCAAACTCAGGTTCTCAAGCAGTGGGTTTTTTTAAATTTGCCTCTCTGTAAATTTTGATTTTTATCAAAAGCATTATGTTTTGTTGGTTTGTGTGTGTACAGTGAAATCAATGTTTAATGACATTTACCAATAAAAATCAAATCCTACCAAGCCTATTTATACTGCAGCATTTGATTTTTTGTTTGTTTGTGGCCTAAAGAAAGAGAGAAGTGTGGAGAATGCATGCACACTATGTGAAGTACCAGAATTTGGTTTGCCTCTTAAGTGTTTGGTAAAAAATGCAGATGTTGATGTTTTTTCTCAAGCTCAGAAGCATGCAGCTGACTACAGAGACTGAGAAATCATCTCTGAAAGAAGTTAATAGGGCATGTGTGTTTTAAAGCAGAGAACTTTAACTTATGTTAGAACCATGCATTTAAATACATGTAACAGCAACAAAGTGGGAGAAGTTTGTGATCTGATCTACACTTAGGGTGACCAGACGGCAAATGTGAAAAATCAGAACAGGGGGTGGCGGGTAATAGGAGCCTATATAGGAAAAAGCCCCAAATATTGGGATTTTCCCTATAAAATCAGGACATCTGGTCACTCTATCTATACTACAGACCTATATTGGGATAACTATGTCACTCAGGGGTGTGAAAAATCCATGCTGCTGAGCAACCAACCTAACCCTTTTCTCCTCTGTGTGAACAGTGCTCTCCCTCTGGTGTACAGAATCTTCATTAAAGCAATACAGATGCAACGTTTTAAGTGTAGACATGCAGCGCTGACGGCGGGGGGGAACCCGTACAAATTACCAGGGCCTGGCAGCCCTGTTTAGCCAGTCCATCCTTGCTGGGGGGTCCTGAACCCACTCTCCGTGGCCCTGTAGACATGCCCTGTAGACTTACTACTTAGCAGCTTTTGTTTAAAAATTATGCATGAGTACTCCAAATACTATTTACAATGTTTTTGTGTGTTCTAATATTTATTTACTAAGGAATTGTACACCACTCACTCTTTGATGCTGATTTGCAAATTGTAACGGCTTCATTCCATTAACGCTTTTTGAAAAGGCATACCTCTGACTTGTGCTGCAGTACAGAGTGAAGCTGAAGTACAGGAAAAGGGGGAGTGTAAGAAAGTTACACATGGCGTTGCCTCAGCACCCTCTCCCTGCTACTGCACTTGGAGTATGTCTACCCGGACAATAATAAAATGCCTGTTGTCCATGTTAGCTGACTGAGGGCTTGGCTACACTTGAGCGTTGCAGCGCTGGTGGTGGCTTTACAGCGCTGAAACTCACTCACCGTCCATACTGGCAAGGCACATACAGCGCTGTATCTCCCTGGCTACAGCGCTGGTTGTACTCCACTTCTGCAAGAGGAATAAAGACTATAGCGCTGCTGATGCAGCGCTGCCCTGCCAGTGTGGCCACCCAAAGCGCTGTTATTGGCCTCCAGAAGTATTCGGCAGTATCCCAGAATGCCTGTTCTAGCCACTCTGCTCATCAGTTCGAATTCTACTGCCCTGGCCTCAGGTGACCAACTGTCAGACCCGCCCTTTAAATTCTCTGGGAATTTGAAAAATCCCCTTCCTGTTTGCTCAGCCTGGTGTAGAGTGCAATCAGTGAATCTTTCCAGGTCACCATGCCTCCACGCGCCAAACGAGCCCCAGCATGGAGCAATGGCGAGTTGCTGGACCTCATCAGTGTTTGCGGGGAGGAAGCTGTGCAGTCCCAGCTGTGCTCCAGCTGTAGGAATTATGATACTTATGGGCAGATATCAAGGGTCATGCTGGAAAGGGACCATGACCGGGACACGCTGCAGTGCAGGGTTAAAGTGAAGGAGCTGCAGAATGCCTACTGCAAAGCCCGCGAGGGAAACCGCCACGCCGGTGCTGCCCCCATGACCTGCTGTTTCTACAAAGAACTGGACATGATACTTGGGGGTGACCCCACCGCCACTCCGAGGACCACCATGGACACTTCAGAGCCGGGGGAGGAGAAGGAGGAGAAGGAGGAAAGCGAGAGTGAGGGTACTGCGGTGGGGGGAGACACCCCAGAGTCCCCTGAGGCATGCAGCCAGGATCTCTTCTCAAGCCGGGAGGAAGGTAGCCAGTCGCAGCAGCCGGTACTTGGTGGAGGACAAACAGAGGAGCGAGTTCCCGGTAAGTGGCTTTTATTTTCATGATGGAAATTTTTTGGGAGAGGAGGGAGGGTTAGGGCTGCATGCATGCATGCCTACATGCGGAATAGCGCATTGATGTGATCTATCACGTCGCTGTAATCGGCCTCGGTAATCTCTTCAAAAGTCTCATCCAGAGCGTGGGCAATGCGCTTGTGCAGGTTCATTGGGAGAGCCAGTGTGGTCCTTGTCCCAGTCAGGCTAACGCGTCCGCGCCACTGTGCCACGAGGGGTGGGGGGACCATTGCTGCACACAGGCAAGCTGCATAGGGGCCAGGGCGGAATCCGCATTGCAGTAGAAGACCCTCCCGTGCTTCCCAGGTGACCTGCAGCTGCGAGATATCTTCCAGGATAAACTCCTGTGGAAAATGTTGGGATAGTGTTCAGTGTAGGTGCCCCCTGCAGCTGTTGGCTCTCCCCAACGCACAGAAACCCAGAGGACAGTACAGCCCTGAAACAATCAGTCCCCCTTACTCACCATTTCAGGGCTCCCGTGGGTTATGTGCGCTCTCTTTGGGATGGGAAAATTTATGCTATTGTGAAGACTGTATGTGCCCTCCTTAAGTGTGGGGGAATTACTCTGTCTGGTATAAACAATGCTGCCTCTGTTAAGTGTTGCATTTTGCCTTTGCAGATGGAACCTTGAGATCTTGGCTGTCCGTGTTATCACCGGCTGAGAGACTGAAAAACCTCCAGAAGAGACCACAGAAAAGCAAAGATGAGATGCTGCAAGAAGTGATAAACCAATCTCTCACAGAGAATCAAAAAGCGCAGGAGTGGAGGGAGAGGGAAAGCAGGATCCGCAAGGAAAACGCAGCACACAGGAAGCAAAGCACGGAGCGGCTGCTAAGCATCCTGGAGTGCCAAGCGGACTCTATCCAGGCGCTCGTAGCCATGCAGGCAGAGCACTACCACCCCTGCCCCCCCCTGCACCTCTTGTCCCAAAGCTCTTTGCCTTGTGCCCCCATGTCAGCTCCAACCCCCCTTCCCCAACATCCGGGTTCTTACCACCACCAGCTGCCTCCAACACCTGTATGTTCACCAACCAGCCCTGCTAACTACAACCCTTACCCTCTGCACTCAACCCCCATCACCATGCAGTATAGCCAGCCTGAAGTACAGCACTCCAGACAGGACATATGCAAATCTGTGATTGTACAGTTACCCACCCCACCCCCTTGCCCTTTCAGATTCCAAAAAAGTTGTGTTTCTTTCAATAAATTAATTTTCTTTTCAATACATGAATTTTTGGCTTTGAAAACAGTCTTTATTATTGCATAAAGTTAAAGATACCTTAGCCCAGGAAAGAAACAAGCACTACAAATCAGCTTAGCAAACACAGATTCCTACTAACATTGTAACCACTGCACTTCACTCCCGTGCAAAGCACCAAACATTACTGTTGGTTTTCAGCCTCAAATTCCTTCCTCAAGGCATCCCTAATCCTTGCAGCCCTGTGCTGGGCCTCTCTAGTAGCCCTGCTCTCTGGCTGTGCAAATTCAGCCTGCAGGCCTTGAACCTCGGAGGTCCATGCCTGACTGAATGTTTCACCCTTCCCTTCACAAATATTATGGAGGGTACAGCACGCGGATATAACCACGGGGATGCTGCTTTCCCCCAAGTCCAGCTTCCCATACAGAGATCACCAGCGGCCCTTTAAACGGCCAAAAGCACACTCCACAGTCATTCGGCAACGGCTCAGCCTGTAGTTGAACCGGTCCTTGCTGCTGTCAAGGCTCCCTGTGTACGGTTTCATGAGCCACGGCATTAACGGGTAAGCGGGGTCTCCAAGGATCACAATGGGCATTTCGACGTCCCCTACTGTGATCTTCCGCTCTGGGAAAAAAGTCCCGGCCTGTAGCTTCCTGAAGAGGCCAGTGTTACGAAAGATGCGTGCATCATGCACCTTTCTGGGCCAGCCTGCATTAATGTCAGTGAAACGTCCACGGTGATCCACAAGCGCCTGGAGAACCATAGAGAAATACCCCTTCCGGTTAACGTACTCGGATGCTAGGTGGGGTGGTGCCAGAATAGGAATATGCATCCCATCTATCGCCCCTCCACAGTTAGGGAAACCCATTTGTGCAAAGCCATCCACAATGTCATGGACGTTCTCCAGAGTCACGGTTCTTCTTAGCAGGATGCGATTAATGGCCCCTGCAAACTTGCATCAACACGATTCCAACGGTCGACTTTCCCACTCCAAACTGGTTCGCGACCGATGGGTAGCTGTCTGGAGTTGCCAGCTTCCAGATTGCAATAGCCACCCGGTTCTCCACTGGCAGGGCAGCTCTCAATCTCGTGTTCTTGCGCCGCAGGGTGGGGGCGAGCTCCTCACACAGTCACATGAAAGTGGCTTTTCTCATCCGAAAGTTCTGCAGCCACTGCTCGTCATCCCAGACTTGCATGACAATGTGATCCCACCACTCAGTGCTTGTTTCCCGAGTCCAAAAGCGGCGTTCCACAGTGCTGAGCATGTCTGTGAATGCCACAAGCAATTTCGTGTCGTACGCATTACATGACTCGCTATCATTGTCGGATTCCTCACTGTCACTTTGGATCTTTGGCTCAACTGCCAAACATGATGTGCTGGCGAGACTCGTCAGCATACTCCTCAGCAGTTCGGGCTCCATTTCCCGCAGACTGCGCGCTGCACAAAAAACGTGGAAAGATGGCGCCAAATGTGGACGGAAACAGAGGGATTGCTGGGATGTGAAGCAATGCATCATGGGGCATTGGAACAGGAACCAGAATGACCTGCACCCTGCGCCCCCTTCCCACAGGCCAGAATGGGAAGAGGTACTCTGTGAGATAGCTGCCCCTAATGCACCACTCCCAACACTGCTGCAAATGTGGCCACACTGCAGCGCTGGTAGCTGTCAGTGTGGCCACACTGCAGTGCTTTCCCTACAGAGCTGTACAAAGACAGGTTTAACTCCCAGTGCTGTACAGCTGCAAGTGTAGCCATACCCTCAGGCTGTAAATTGCAGTGTAGCTGTTTGGGCTGGGACTGGAGCCCAGGCTCTGGGACCTTACACTTCAATATAATCACTGGCAGAAGGAAGGAGGAGGATGCAAGCTCATTGCTAGCTAAATCGGTTTGGTTTGGAAGTGTAACTCCAGTGGTGGAGAGAGAGAGAGAGAGAGTGTGTGTTGCTTTAGGAGGGGGGGTCAGCCACCAGGTCCGTGCACCAGCGTGGCTGCACTTCTGGCCAAGCAAAGCTGCCAGTTTCCCGCTTCCTCAAGCCGCGAGCAGCCCCCTGGCACACAGGTGCCTAGACCAGCCGGGAGGGGCCGGGCCCCAGGACGCGCCACACTTGGCTGCAGATCGCCCCCCTCCGCCCCCCGGGGACTGTCCCTTTAAGAGCGGGGCGGGCTCCAGCTCGCGGGTGCAGTCCCGGCCCCTTGCCGCGCGGGGGGCCCCGGCCCGGCCCCGTGTTCTCCCGCCCGGGTAAGAGCCGCGCGGGGCCTGGCGGGGCTCAGGGGCGCTGCTCCGCGCCGCCTCCCAACTTCCACCAAGTGCGCGGGGCGGCGGAAGCGGGGCTCGCGGCGGCCCCAGAGCAGGAGCCGCTCCCCTGCCCCAGGCAGCGTCGGGAGGCGGGGTGAAGTGGGGCAGCGTTACCCCCTCCCCCCCCACCGGGCTCTGGCTTTGCCCCCGATCCCCGCGGCCGGGCCGGGCGGCGCGGGGGGGGGGTGTGTGGGGGTACAAGGGCCCAGTTCCCGGCCGCTTTGCGTTTCCTGCGACCGCGGAGCCGCTGGGGCCACGTCCCGTCCCGCCCTGCTGTGGCTCATGGCTGAGCTAGTTTAGTTCCCTCCCTCCGAAATGCCCCTTGCCTCTCCCCGCAGCCTGCGTCCCCCTAGCCTTAGGGGAAGCAGCGCTGGGGGCTCCTCCCTCAAGAGCCCATCGCTGCAGCTTCTGGGCTTGCCAGAGTGTGACCAGACAGCTCTGTGGGGCTCAGCTCCCCGTGGCTATGGGCCTTGCCTAGGGGAGGCAGTACAGCGGGTAGAGCACTAGGCTGGGACTCAGGAGAGCCACATTCTCTTCCTGGCTCTGCCATCGGCCTGCTGGGTGATCTTGGGCAAGTTGCTTCCCTCCCTGTGCCTCACTTTCCCCTTCTGTAAAATGGGGCTAATGTACGGAACTCCTTTGAAATGTAGGGCTTAACGGTAACACCTGTGTAACTGCTAGCAAAGCAGAATGACTAATTGCATTTTGCATTCAAATTACACAGGTAGATCAGTGGTTTTCAACTTGTGGTCCTGCAAACTATGTCTAACGTTTCAAACACAGTCTGCACATCCTCTTGCAGGGGTTTGCAAATGGAAAAAAAGGTTGAAAACCAGTGGTATAGATGACCGCACAAGGTGAAGGGGGCAATGAAGAATTTATCCCCCATTGGTCTTTCCCTCTTCTCCCACTCTCATAACGCGCAAGGCTGTGTGTGCTTCCCCCATGGTACTCCTGGTCCCAGCTAGTGCATAAATGTGGTGATTTTTTTCTTTTTCATTACATCACTGCATAGTTACATCACAAGTTGTGTTCCCTAGTCCTTGTGTTGATGTGAGCCAACCCACCTCTACTTTCTCTTCTCTGCAATTTCATCCCATTGCTCCTAATTACACAACAGTCAGTATGGCTTATTGGATCAGGTGCTGGCCCAGGACTTAGGCACAGAACCCAGGTCTCCTGGCTTTGCCCTTGACCTGCTGGGTGACCTTGGGCAAATTGCTTTGCCTCTCTGTGCCTTTGTTTCCTCGTCTATAAAATGGGAGTAATGATACTGATCTCCTTTGTAAGGCACTTTGAGACCTACTGATGAAAGGTCCTATAGAAGAGTTAGGTATTATTATCCTAAGCAAGCCTTCTCCTTTGATTACACCCTCTACATTTCTGGAGATGACTCTGTTTTCTGGCTAGATGGAGGGGATGCACCAAGGTGGCTGTTCCACCTCATTGCTATACGTAGCACATAGCTGCTCTGCCATTGCTAGCAGCAAATATCTCCAATGGCTGGTGATGAGACGCTAGATGGGGAGGGCTCTGAGTTACTACAGAGAATTCTTTCTCAGGTTTCTGGCTGGTGGGTCTTGCCCACATGTTCAGAGTCTAATTGATCACCATATTTGGGGTCAGGAAGGAATTTTCCCTTGGGTCAGATTGGCAGAGATCCTGCTGGGGTTTCACCTTCCTCTGTAGCATGGGGTATAATCATTTGCTTGTTTATGTAAATGGTGGATTCTCTGTAACTTGAAGTGTCTTAAACCATGATTTGAGGACTTCAGTAACTCTGCTAGAGTTCAGGGGTCTATTTTAGGAGTGGTAGGATGAGGTTCTGTGGCCTGCGATGTGCAGGAAGTCAGACTAGATGATCATGATAATGATGGTCCCTTCTGGCCTTAAAGTCTATACCAACTGCCCATAAAATCTGTAGTGATATACTGTATGTAAATCCCCATGCATCTTGTTGCGGTTGGAAGATGCTGTGTTTACAAGCTTCTTCTAGCCAGGCTCTGCAGAGGCAATAGGGCTTCACTGTGTGCTCCTGTCCCCTTTCAGAGCCTCCTTTCTCGTCATCACGGCTGCCTTGTGGCGCTGCCAGTGCCTGCCTGCCTGGCAAGTCAAAACATGCTCCGGCCCCAGTGGACTAACAGCAGAAGATGGCAGAGCTGCCGGAGGTCGGGGAGGCTTTGCGGGAGGGCAGTTTTGTGACTGCCGCACTTGAGGGCTGCCGCCTTGCAGGCAACAGGCTGAACCTGGATGTGTACCCCGATGGCTGTTGCCAGTTCCTTGAGCTGTTTGAGAAACGAAGGGAAGAGATGGCCCAGGTGGAATTCCTGCGGCTGAACTGCAATGATGCTCTCATAGACTCCACGCTGGGCAGCCTTCCTGTCCTGAAGTGCCTGAAGTCCCTGGTGCTCAAAGGTAAGACACAGAGAAGCATCCCTGCCCATTCATCTAGGCTTGGCTCTTTTTCTCGGCTCCTACAGGATGGATGCGCTTTATGGTGTCCATTGTGCACTAGAGCCCCTTGCAGCGGCTTTGGGTCTGTTAGCCTTACAGGGAGTAGCATGCAGGTTCAGGAAGATCCAGCGTAGGGGCTGTTATTACCATCCTTTGTTTCCACAGCTGTTGGGGACCACTTTCCTCACTTGATTAAGTCTGACAGGTGCAGCCTTTTGTTTGAATGTCACTTGAATGGACTGAGTTGGATCTTTAGTTGTGGAGAGTCTGATTGAAATATTTTTTGGTGATTTTCCCCCTCCCTCCACCTCCTTGAGGTAATGATTCCTTTTACTGCATTTTGTTCTGCTGTAGCTTTCTGAACAGACCCTCGTCCTGTGTCCTGCAGCACAGGCTGAGAACATGGTTTGAGAATGAACAGCAAAGAAACTAACTTATCAGGAGCACAAAAAGTATTGGAGTGGATATGCCTATGACTTGTAGCCAATGGCATGATGACATTCAATAAATACCTGTTGACCATTGTATTTCTTCTTTGGCTTCCCAGTTTTTGTATGCTAGGAGGCTGTGAATACGAATGGTGTCTCTTTAGTAATCTTGGAAAAATGTTGAACCACTCAGTCTTCTGGGGGGAACTGTATGTGCATGTCAGAGAGGAAAGGATGGTCCAGTGGTTAGGACACTAACCTGAGAGTCAGGAGACCTGGTTCATTCCCCTGCTCCACCAGAATGCGACCTTAGGCAAGTATCTCTGGCCCAGATCCACAAAGGTATTTGAAATCAAGGGAGGTTAGAAGTCTAAATACCTTTGTGGATCTGGGTCTCCGTTTTCCCATCTGTAGAATGGGCATATTAATACTTCCTTACCTCCAAACATTTATGCTGTGAAGTGCTCAGATACTGAATATCTGGAAAAAAGTAGAAAAACTTGGTTTGCTATAAATTCCTTATTTAAAACGTATTATTTGCTAATCCAGGGTTTCTCAAATATTAATCTTTCTTCGATTGTACAACAAAAAATCCTGTGGTATCCTCTAATGTAAGCATTTAAAATTGCACTGGAGGAGGGTGGTGAGTAGGAGGGAGGGTATTGGTACGTTTATGGAAGTGTGAATTTAAATCATATGGCTGCCACTCTCTGCCCCCCATGGGTCACTTGCCCTGGTAGTCTCAAGCAAGTCAGAAATCCTTTGAATGTGCTGGATTTGTTATTTGGAGCCAAACTTGCCCTTGTATACCTGAGCACACCTCCCATCAAACCTAGACCTGTTGAAGTTAGAGATGGGGAAAGCTATTAGACCGTGTAGTCCCCCTCCCTGCCAGTATGGGTTATCACCAATGTGCTGCTGTTCAGGCTAGTTTTAAATGTCCCAAGCAGTGAAGCTTCTATCATTTCCCTTGGGGAAACTGTGCGACAGCCAAATATGCCTCCCTCTCAGGGACATTTTCCCATCTTCAGCTAAAATTGCCTCTTTCATAAGTGCATCCTATAACTCCTAGTTCTCCCTTCTCCCACTGTGTACCAGATAAATCTCTCCTCTCCTCCTCGGCTGTTAAAACACCAACATTTTAGGTGTTCAACATCCAGGGGTCAGATTGGACTGAAAAAAGAATGACTGATAAAACAGACCCCTCATACATACAGTGCAGATGCCCTGCTCCACAGAATTCCCCCCCCCCGAACCCTCCACAATTGATACAGCCCATTTTACAGTTTGAGAAACTGAGATACAGGTGAAGTCATACAGGTGACTCACTCAGTGACAGTGCTGAGAATAGAACCCAGGTCTCCTGAGCCACACTTGAGTGCACTAGCTATTAGGCCACGTATACATCTTGCATGCACCAATCCCTCCAGCCCCCATTAACATTGTCTGAACTTCCAGTTTGCCATGCTGTTGATTTCAGAGGGAGCCGTACATGCCTATCTGATGCTAGTTTAGCAGAATCCATGTAACATGGACCCCTTTTTCTCTGCTTTTCCGTGCCCCCAGGTGGGCATACCCAGGATGAATTTGGTGCTTGTCAGCAGGGTTCCCTGACAACCTTGCCACAAGATTTTGGGAGTCTGCTATGTCTCGCGCATCTGGATCTCAGCTTTAATAGCTTCTCCAGTTTGCCCAGCTGCGTCACTGACCTCGCCAGCCTCCGTGTGCTCTTGGTGTGCCACAACAGCCTGGTGGAGCTGCCTGAAGACTTTGGCCGGCTCAGTAAGCTGACTTTCTTCTCTGCCATGAAAAATCAGCTCCGGGATCTACCACGGAGCATCGGGGAGCTGGCAGCGCTGCAGAGACTGGACCTGTCTGAAAACGCCCTGCAATCACTTCCCAATGAGATCGGGTGTCTGTATAACTGCATGGAGCTGGATCTCTCAGGGAATCAATTGATGGGTGTCCCCGACTCACTTGGTAAGAGGTGCACCCGGAAGAAAGAGAGAATGAATGTCCCTAGCTCCTGACAAGGAATGGGTGGGTTTTAGGGAGTCTTTGAACAGGAAGGCATGTAACGCCTAGCCTTTAAATGGGATTTGGTGTCTGTCACTGCCCCCCTTACTTCATCACCCCCAAGTAGGGCTGTGGATCAGGAGGTATCTCTTACACAACTTGCTAGGAGCAGGATATTGTCTATATGGAGCCCTGTCAATTTAGTCAGTGAGCAAACCGGGCACTTTGAAGATTCAGAAGACTCTGGGCCAGATCCTGAGTTTTTATAAATCAGGATTGGATAACGCCATTGCCTTCAAACTGACATACACCAGCTGAGGATCCAGCCCTTTGGCAGGCTAGGGCAGTGGCTCCTGACAGGATCCCAGCTTCTCTGCAGTTGTTGATGCGAGGCAACACACTGAGGGCTAATTATATTGATGGGTTGTTCGGTTTTAAATGACATCTGTGTTGAGTCCAGACCAATCCAGAAAACTGTTCAGTGCTGGACTCTGAGATCTCAAACCTGTATTCTGAATGGGCCTGTTTCCACAGGTTGGATTTTTGTATTACTATGCCCAGGTTTCTGCCATGGTTGTTACATTGCTGTAGCATCTAGAAGCCCCACGCATGGACTGGAACCCCATTGAACTAGGCTTTGTGCAAACAAAAGGACAGTCCCTGTCCCAAAGAACTTACTGCTCTCCCAACCTGCTAATTATCTGAACCCACGAGCTTTGTTCCTCTCTCATGATTTAAATATCCGTGATTTGTGTGTGTGTTTGGGGGTCTGGTGCAGGCAGGCTGGGGTGGCGCTCTAGGTGCTTGCTGAGGGGAATTGAGGATGGATGTGTATGTTGTTGGGGGTTGTTAGAATCACTACTCATGTATTTACCAAGGGGGGAGCAATTTTTCTTCTTGTTCTAACTTGCAGCCAATTTGCAGTCTCTGCAGCAGCTGCGTCTTCACAGCAATCTCCTGGTGACAGTCCCCGCATCCCTTGCCAGCCTTCCCAACTTGTCCAGGCTTGACTTGCAGAACAACAGGCTCCGCTCCATCCCCCCAGAGATCCAGCACTCTCCCTTCGTGCACCTGCGGGGCAATCCGCTAGGAGAACCTGAGATCCCTCTGCAATCTGGTAATTGCGTCTCTGGCTTGACTGCATCTCAGACAGATGCTCCCAGGTTCTAGCAAGTGTCACAAGCTGGTGTATGAATGTGATTGATGGAGATGAGGGGGAGAAAATGGATGATTATTGATATGGCATCATTGCAGGTGTATTTTGCACTGCACAGACACACAGAAGAGTGAGCCCCTCGCTCAAAGAGTTTACAATTAAGTTAGATGTGGGCTTCATTGTACTAGAGCAGGGGTGGGCAACCTATGGCACTCGTGCCGAAGGTGGCACGTGAGCTGATTTTCAGTGGCACTGACACTGCCCGGGTCCTGGCCACCGGTCCGGGGGGCTCTGCATTTTAATTTAATTGAAGCTTCTTGAACACTTTAAAAACCTTATTTACTTTACATATAACAATTTAGTTATATATTATAGACTTACAGAATGAGACCTTCTAAAAACGTTAAAATGTATTCCTGGCACGCAAAACGTTAAATTAGAGTGAATAAATGAAGACTCGGCACACCACTTCTGAAAGGTTGCCAAACCCTGTACTAGAGGGTGTATAAGGGAGAGGATGGCTATTCAGAAGTTCCTACACTAGGTTGCCTATGTCTTCAATTACAGGCTGTGCTAGTTCTGTGGGAGGGATTCTGATTTTTTGAGTCAGTTCTAAGGTGTAAAAAAAAAAAAATCTCTGGAGATGCTTTTGTTCAGCCTGATCATTGGAAAGGTGTTGCTGGTGATGCAGAGGTGGGGTTGTGGGAAAGTCAGTGGGCAAAAGGAAGTCAGCCTCTTGGGAAGGTCCTCAAGCTGCAAGCAAAAAGATCCCGAAAAGCGTCTGCTATTTAGATCATAAACAGGCAGGGGTAGGGGAGAGTCAGCGATGCCAGTACAGCCTGGCCAACAGCTGCTAAGTGCAGGAAAAGAGATGCATTAAAAGTTCACTGACCTCTGTCCGTCCTCCTTTGGAACCCAATCCAAAGCCCCGGTGGGAGAGGAGGGGGAGAATATGGAAAATCTCACACTGACTTCACTGGAATTTGGATCCAGCCCCTGATGAACACAGTGTTGCAACAGAAATACTCCTTTATCACCTGCACCCCTCAAATCAATGGACAGTCTGCATGCTACTCACCTCTGTTCATTTCTTTTCTTCTGATTCACTGCAGATGAATCCAGCTCAGGAGAGCTAGGAAGAGTGTTCCTTGTTCCCAGTGAGGACAGGTATTTCACACAGTGTCTCTGTTGTTTTTGTTACTATTCATTATTTTGTATTGCAGTAGCACTTAGATGCCCCAGTCAAGATTAGGGTCTCATTCTGCTAGGTGCTGTACATACACATTATTAGGGATAGTCTCTGCCCCAAATTATTTCCAGTCCAAATAGACACGTCAGAGTTTTACTCCATTACATGCAGGGAGTTCGTCTTGCCAGTCACAGACACAGGAAAGCAAAAGTTTAATGGCGTGTGATGTCACTGGAAGACAAGTTGGGTAAAGTAATATCTTTTATTGGACCAGCATCTATTGGTGAGAGCAACAAGCTTTCACACTACACAGAGCTCTTCCTCAGGTCTGGGGAGTGTCACAGCTACATGCAATATGAAACAGAGAGTTTTTTAGCAAAAGTAGTTAGTGCATATTCTAAGGGACCAGTCATGTTGAAGTGGCCCATTACCACCCCTATAGTCATAGGATAAAAAGGGGGGTTAGTGCGTTACAGATTAAGTTGATCCAATAAAAGATATGACCTCGCCCACTTTGTCTCTCTAGTATCCTGGGACCCACATGGCTACAGCAACACTGTATACATCAATGCGAGTCATTTCAAGATGTTATTCATGCATCTCTTCTTTTTTTGTAAGCTTTACTGTGACTCCTGATGGCTGCAAAGTCATCCTGGCCTGCGGCATCCAGTTTTACTTTCCCCCGGGTGCTGCCACCTCCTCAGTAACGATCCATTTCCAAACGCTGTCTCCTGACCCGCAGTGGGTGAAACTGAGGCACCATGACATCCTGCTGAGTGAAGTCCTGGAGCTGCAGCCTCATGGGGTTGTATTCCAGCAGGTAAGAACACGTGATGGGCAGGATGGGGCTGGGCAGGACTGTGTGTGTGTTATAGCCCATCATGGGTCCATATGTGCAAATATGACTGTCCAGAAAATCCTTGTTTGTGGCCTGAAAGGATCATGTTGTGGGGCTGCCAGGCCTCAGTATGTTGACTGCTGGGATCTGTGAACCACAAATCACTGCTTATAAATAGCCCCAAGGATCAAACTTGAAAGGGATTCTCAGCACTAGGGCAAATCCCCAAAAGGGTAGTGTCTTCTCCCCCAGCAGCACGCTGTCCCCACACCTTTCCCATCCCTTCTGCTACGATGCAGGCTGTTCTCTGAATGAGAACCTCCTCCCTTCCAGCTCATGAACTCCTCCTAAGGGGAGAGCTTGCTCCTGGGGATGACCTCTGTCTGCCAGGAAAAGGACCCATTGATGGACGCATACATGAATACCCCAGTGAAGCCAGTCTTGGCCAACAGGAGCTCACTGGCCTTTCTGGGAGGCCATTGCACAACATCCCCACCTGAGCATTGTCCGGAGCATAGCCAGGGAACTGGGGGCAGCTGTTCTGGCTGTCTCCAGGGCTGGTGGACTGCAGGAGAGATCAGTTTTCATAACCACCCCCCACTCTCTGCCTAAAATCTGCCTGTGGTGGATTGCACTTACTCCTGTGAGCGTCCCTCAGTGTCTGGGTGTGGTGTTGCTGCTCTCATCAGCTCCCAGCATCCCCGGCAGGCTGTCAGCGTACCTCTGTGGGTCTTCTGTGGCTTGGCCGGGTCACACAGTTCAGATCCCTTCTAGGGTACAGCCAGCTTGGATAGAAGCAGTCCCTTGCCCTTCAGGGCCAATCATAAATCAGATGGTTTCTTACCCTTCTGGGGCTTAATTCCCTCCCCAGAATTAAATCAGCAGGGTTCTTCCTGAGCTCCACCCGCCAATTTGTGGCCAGCAATGGGCCCTGGCCCAGTGTGGTTCCTTTGTCTGTAGCCTAGGGAGCATCTGTCCTCACACCACCGTCTCCAGCCAGGAACTACCTTGCTAGCAGCAGGCAGCTCCTTTTCTTTTGGCCTTGATTGGGTGTTGCTGGAGAAGAAGCTCTCCATCGTTCCCACAATGGCTGCTCCTGTGATGCTTCCCTAGGTAAGCCTAGAGATCTAGTGCTCACTGCTCTTTTCCTCTCAGAAAGCTGTTTCCAGGGGTGGTGGGTAGCAGAGCAGTGGGGCCTCCAGCGGGGAGTGGAGAGCGTGGAGGCTTGCCACACCCCGTCACGTTGGTCTCCCCTGCTTGCCCAGGTAAAAGAGTGTCTCTAGAGTGGGGGTGCTGTTCTGTTGGTGTCTCATGGCAATGCCCTGTTGTCCCCTGCCAGGAGGTGCAGATCTGGATGCCTTACACCTCCCCTCAGACGCTGCGTGAGCGAGAAGTGGTAGTTCGGACCTTCAACGGGCAAAGCTGGAGCGACCTGCAAACCAAGGTGGAGCGGAGAGGAAAGCCGAAGGTGAGCAGGTTGGATAAACTCCTGGTCATAGGCAGGAGATGCGACTTGCCCTGCAGCAGGGGCAGGGCTTGACTTTTCCCAGTCCCCAGGGCTAGCTTGGAAGCTTCTCGTGAACCTGAGATGTGTGTCCAGTTGCTATAAAGGGATTGCACCTGCAGTCCTCATTTCTAATACAGAGGGGCGTGGCTACTAGAGCAGGGGTTCTCACAAGAAATTTTTTGATGGCATCAGAGTGCGGCCACCAACTCTCACTGGTGGCCACACAGACATTTTTTTTTTTAACCTAAAATATTTAATTAACTTTAGGAAAAACAATTAAATATGCACAGATTCACATCCAAACCACTGTAATGTGTATTTGTAGGGTTTTTTGACAGACTCGGTAACAATAATGCTGCCTCCCCTTTTGGCCTTTCTGCCCCATCCAGGGCTTAGTGGGTCCTTGGGCTTGCTGTGAAAAGTGATATTTGTTAATATCACAGAACACTTAGTAGCTGCCTGGAAGGCTATGAAAAGTGATCAGTGATATTAACAAACATACAAGTATCACTTTTCACAGCAAGCCCCAGGACCCATTAAACCCCGGATGGAGAGGCCGAAAGGAGAGGCAGTGGGGGTCTGAGGCAATGGGGCGGGGATGGATGCAAGGCCAGGAAAGCAGAAGGGTCCAGGGTGTGGGGGGAATGGATACAGGGCCATGGGAGGTAGTGAGGGCCAGGGGCGATGGGGGCAGGTGATAGACCCCACTGTTGCGTGGCCAGATGTCTGCTGCCATGCGGCCAGGGCCAGGGCTTGGTGCCCACGGCCAGAACCCGGAGCTGGGGACGGGAACTGCATGGCTGGAGCTAAGGATCGCAGCCTGCTGCCACGCAGCCAGAGCTGTGGGTCAGCGCCCAGGGCTAGTGTCTGCCGCTGCATTGCCAGAGCCCGGTACTGAGTGCCGGAGCCCCGGAGAGTGAGGCGGGAGCCAGGAGTCAGCACTCGATGCTGCGTGGCTGGAGACAGCGCTCGCAGCTACATGGCCAAGGCCAGGGGTTGGCACCCAGGGTCAGCTCCTGCCACCGCATGGCTGGAGCCCGGGAACAGACCTATGGGTCGGTGTTTGCTGCCTTGCAGCTGCAGCAGGGGATCAGCACCAGGGGCCAGGGCCACGTGGCTGGAGCCCGGGGTCAGCGCCCGCCACCGTGCAGCTGGAACTGGGGACTAGAGGCCAACTGACGCTCCATGGCTGGAGCCAGGGGTCAGCACCTGCTTCCTTGTGGACAGAGCCAGGGATTGGTGCCCAAATCCCCATGCTTGGAGCCCCGTTGCCCTGCGTCTGGGGCTGGGAGTTGGCACCTGTGGCCAGCGCCTGCCGCCACGCAGCTGGAACCGGTGGCTGGAGGCTGAAGCCCCGCACCTGGAGGCCCGGGTTGCGTGGCCAGAGCCGGGGCAGGGTCAGTACCCTCGGTCACAGCCCAGGGCCTCATGGCCAGGTTCCTGAAGTCCCACCACTGGAGCCTGCTGCTCAAAGCCAGCCTGCTCCCACCCCCCCGCCCGGACTAGTCGCCAGGACCCAAGCACTGTGAGTGCCACTGAAAATCAGCTTGCGTGCTGCCTTTGGCACATGTGCCATAGGTTGCCTACCCCTGCCCTAGAGACTACAAGCTCCGGAATGCAATTTTCCATCTCAATTTAGCATTGGACTGAAAGATCTGCTAGGCTGGGACCCATCTTACTCCATGTTTTGTGAAGTGCTGCGGGGGTACTGTGCTAAATTCAGTCTGTGCTCTCCCTACCAGCAATCAATCCCGGGAGCACAACATGTGCTGCAGGCTGTCATGTCCAAAATGTCTAGGCTGCTTCTGCAGTCTGTGCCATGTGACTTACACCAGGAGTGGGGTATGAAAAGTCACTTCAAATGCCAGCTTTGATGGTGAAAATCTCTTCTCAGGTCTTTAAGAAAATAGGCTTTATTGGTGGTGCTTCTTTGCATCTAAATGTGTGCAATACATCTGCATATATACCAATGAAACATTGAGCCCTTGATTTTTTTTTTTCAGTGATTCCATTGACATCAACTGGTGTCAGTGTGTCTGAAAGATACTGTAACATGTCACTCAGCTGTGTTTTCGTTGTTCCCCACCTTTTTGTAACAGAAGCACATGGCTTGCTGTAGCATCCCCCACTTCTCCTGGTTCCTGGTCGTCTCTCGGCTCGTGGAGAATAAATGCAGCGTCCCATCAGAGGGGACGTTGCTCTTTTCCACTGTGGATCCAAGCATCAAAGTGACCTTCCCTCCTGGAGTCACGGAGGAGACTCGGAGCGTCACATTGCAGGTGTGTGTGCATGTTAAAACTAAAACACAAGCTCTGGTATTACTGCTGGCCTGTGCTGGAGATGAGAGTAGGCAATAGGATACATGCACTAAATGAGAAAGAAGGATGAGCCAAGCATCAGCCTGGGAACTGGGTCTGACTTGGCTTTAGGCGCATCACAGAGCCTCCCTACCTCAGTTTCCCCCACTGTGAAATGGGCTGGGTCATTAGCTGTCTGGCGGGGGTTAGCACTCACATAAGCCATATGTGAAATATTGTAACTTGTTAGGTTTCTCCCAACAGACTTTTGGTGGCCTCAGAATGCAGCCACCTACTCTTGTTGGTGGCCACTATGACAATTTTTCTGAAAAACTTAGTTAACTTTAGGAAAAACAAATAAATATACATACAAATCCAAATCAGTGTAATAATAAGGTGTTTTTTTGCAGACTCAATAATAATAACATACAGTTGTCTCTATTCTTTACTGGACCTAAACAGAATAGAAGCACAAAGAAGGTGCTTTGCATGTTCTTGTCTTTTTGTTGCTGTTGTTTCTTTTGCCTTTTTGGTTACTGTTTTTGTTTAAGAATTGCTAGCTAGTAGGTCTGCTTCTGTGAAAAGTGATATTTGTATGATTGTTAATATCAATTTTCACAGCAGCAGACTTGTTAGCTAGCTGGGAGCAGTGAAAAGTGATATTAACAAACATACAAATATCATTTTTTCACAGCAGACTTACTCAGCCCTAGCAAGCTGGGGGACAAATTAAGCCTTCAATGGGGAGGTGGGTAGGGAGGCAGTGAGGGCCAGGGGTGATGAGGTGGGTTGGTGAGCCCAGTGGCTGGAGCCTGCTGCCTGCCACCCCAGGGCTGAAGCCAGAAGCCTGAGCCCCACCGCCCACGGGAAGATGGGGAACTCACGCTGACTGTCTGCTCCTCCAGTGTTTGTGACTCCAGATGTGGGAAGGGCCCCATCCCCTCCTTGCAGAGCCTCCCATCCCCTCCCCTCCGTTATTGCCCAGGAGGCTGTGACCGCAAGAAGAGCCTGTGGTGACCGCATTTGAGAAACGTAGCACGTCTTGCTGAGGTAGGGCCTGGTTAAACACCCAGTGGAGTCAATAGGTGTTAGGTTGGGCCCTGAGTACCTCACTTCTCAGAGTGCTGAATGCCTGCAGCTGCCACTGGCCTCAGCTGGTGTGCTGGGTGCTGAGGAGCTCTGCACTCATGCATTATGGCAATAATTTGCAGTGTTCTTCCCTTTGCGTTCCCCACCTTCTGCCACATTCCCCAAGGCTTTGACCTTTCCAGGCTATAAATATATCTGGGCAGGTCACAGTCTGGGGCTTGTGGGACAGGGGAGTTGGCAAGGCTAATCCTGTACCCTGTTTAAAAAAAACACAAACAAACCTGTCTCTCTCCCCTCTCCCATACAACCGTCCTTAATACAGTCCTGGCCCCTCTGTCCTTCTGTGGGGAAGGCTGAATGGGGTTCTGCTCAGAGCTCTGCTACCAAGGCTCTTGATAAGCCAGCAGGCAGCACTGTCAAGGGACGTGCAGCTTTAGCCTCTTGCTTAGTCTCCAAGAATGAAAAGCATGACAGACCAGCTCAGCAAGTGAGATTCAGAGGGTTAAACTTTACTCTTATTCATGCTGTTCTAACTCTGAAGCAGCCCCATTATAGTTAGTGGGAGGTGGTCGTGGTAGCTGTTTAATTAAATGTGTGACAGTAGCATCAAGAAGACTCAATCAGGATCAGGGCCCTGTTTGCCAAGTTTACACCAGTATAACTCTGAGCAGAATATGGTTCAGTGATTAGGATTCACGCTCCCACTTGGCAGCCAGCCTGTGCCACTGAGTCAGGCATGGCATTTGAGCAGTTGGGGCCTGTAACCGTGCCTCCTTGTGTCACAACTGAGGGCTTGGCTACACTGGAGAGTTGCAGTGCTGGTGGAGGCTTTCCAGCGCTGCAACTTAGTAACTGTCCACACCTGCAAGGCACATCCAGCGCTGCAACTCCCTGGCTGCAGCGCTAGCTGAACACCTGGTCTGCTTGGGGTGTAACAAGTGCAGCGCTGGTGATGCAGCGCTGCTCGTCGGGTGTGGCCACACACCAGCACTGTTATTGGCCTCCAGGGTATTAGGAGATATCCCAGAATGCTTTTAACTAATTACTCTCTTTGTTTTGTTATGCAGCCTCTCTTTGTTTTGTTGTGAACGCGGGGATCCGGGAGCTGCTTATCTAAAACACAAACACAGCTCATGTTTGGTGTGATCAATCTGTAACTCAGTGAACAATCAAATGAGATAAAACCTGTGAATGAGGCAGGCAGGGGGATGAGTGAGTGTTTGCTTGACGAGAGAAACAGCGGGGGCGAGGCGGAGAAAGGGAGTCCCTTGGAGCAGCTGCTTATCTGGTCTGCAGGCTGTTTGCAGTTAAGCGTAAGGGGTCAGGAAAATTTTCTGATTTTGCAAGGCAGGGAGCTGATACACAGTGTCGGCTCCAAAAATCCACACTCTCTCTCTCTCCCCCACTCCCTGTCACACTACATCCCACCCCCCTCTTTTGAAAAGCACGTTGCTGCCACTTGAATGCTGGGATAGCTGCCCATAATGCATCACTCCCATCAGCGCTGCAAATGCTGCAAATGTGGCCACACTGCAGCGCTGGTAGCTGTGAGTGTGGCCACACACCAGCGCTTTCCCTACACAGCTGTACGACCAGCGCTGTAACTTCCAGCGCTGCAACTCTCAAGTGTAGCCAAGCCCTGAGAGTGCCAAATTCTTGACAAACTGCTGAGAAATACGGCAGATACATTCCAAGACTGGTGGCTAATCCCTCATAGGATATACCAAACCGGCAACAAAAGTAAACTTCTGTTTCACCACACTGGCTAACAAGAAGTCATAAAAGCAGTTTCCTCAGTCCTTGTATTACCACCAAAAACACTAGACCAAGGGTCGGCAACCTTTCAGAAGTGGTGTGTCGAGTCTTCATTCTAATTTAAGGTTTTGCATGCCAGTAATACATTTTAACATTTTTAGAAGGTCTCTTTCTATAAGTCTATAATTGAACTGTTGTTGTATGTAAAGTAAATAAGGTTTGTAAAATGTTTAAGAAGCTTCATTTAAAATTAAATTAAAAGGCAGAGCCCCCTGGACCGGTGGCCAGGACCTGGGCAGTGAGAGTGCCACTGAAAATCAGCTCACGAACCGCCTTTGACACATGTGCCATAGGTTGCCTACCCGTGCACTAGACTTAGAGATAAGTGGTTCTTTAAAACCAATCTCTTCAAATAAAAGGTTCTTCTGATCCCAAAGGATCAGCCACACACCCAAGTCAATATATAACTTAGATCTTACCCCAAAATCATGCTGGTTCCAGTCCTTTAATATCTAAAGGTTTATTCATAAAAAGAAAGAAAGGTGAGAGTTAAAATTGGTTAGAGGAATCAAGTACATATAATAAATGAACCTCCTTGGTTCAGGCTTGCAGCAGTGATGGAATAAACTGCTGGCTTGGAAGTCAAGTCTCTGGCTGCTTCCAAATCATTGAAAGTCCTCTGTCCATTGGTTAGAGTGCTCCCATTAGCATAGTCCAGAGGTTTGGGCAGGAAAGAGGCAAAATGGAGGCGTTTCCAGGGCCTTTTATCTCTTCTGCCATGTGGTGGGAATCTCATTGTTCTTACTCTTGAAAAGTACAGTAATAAGATGGTAGTTGGAGTCGCATGGACAAGTCACATGTCCACGCTTTTCACCTCCGCAGGACAGTCCATTCAGTGTAGATGGGCGTCTCCAGTCAATTAAGTGTTTCTTGATGAACCACTTAATCTGAATAGTCCCTTCAAGATGTGCTGGCTAAATATCTTGTGGGCGTTACCCCAGGAGCAAACATTTGAAATCCAGGTATAGAGCCAATACTCGTAACTTCAAATATAAAAATGATACATGCATACAGATAGCATAATCATAACCAGCAAATTATAACCTTTTCACAGACACCTCACTTGACAACCTTTGTACAAGATTTGTTGCAAATATATAACAGTGGTTGCAACAGTGATCAATATGGTCATATTTTAATCCGATAACATCACAGGGCCATTGCCCTCTTTCTGCCTCAATGAACTCAAGTATTCAGGCATCAGACGTTAAGCTGATTTGATTATTGTTCAACCACCAGGTGTTGCCGGTGTCAGCAGAGGAGCTGGCAGAGATCACAGATGATCCAGAGTCCAGAGCTGGTCCCCTGCTCTGTCTCTCTCAGAATTCCACTGTGGATTTTCTCAGGCCAATTAAAATTCAGCTCCCGCTACCTCCAGGGGTCACAGGTTAGTATATTCCCAGAAATGCCAATGGAAAGCTTCTGTGCTAAAATCACACTACTTGGTAGGTTATCTTTCAATTTCCCCCAGGGAATTGATGTAATAAACTAAACTGTGAACAAACGGCAACTTTCAGGATTTGTGCATTGGACCCTGATGTTCCTAACCACAAAGCTTAGTACATCAGTAGTAGAAGAATTGTAATAGGCTGCTAATATTTCCCACTGCTTTCTGAATACTGTTGGTGGGATAGTTCCTCTTTCATCATAAAGGAATACTGACACCAGTGCCATCCCATGGAAACAAGATATTCCTCCCTTAGTCCAGAGTAATGGATCAAACGAGGTTGGGGAGGTGGGAAAACACTTATACTTTGCCATCTACAGAAAACACTCTCTTGATTTAGTGCCTTCTGGCTCCCTAAATGCTTCACAAATATTACATACTGTTTAAATGCACAAGAATAAATGGAAAGCAATGGTAAGGTTGTAAATTTGGTGCCTGATTCTGATCTCGGTGTGAATCATGAGTGACTCCATTGGAGTTGCAAGTAGAATCAGGCTTTCCAACACTAGCAGTTCAAGAAATGTAAAGATGTAGGTTCCAGCAGTGTGCAGAATATGGATTGATTATATTGTGAACCAACATCAGGGACTGACAAGCTGCTGTTTAGCTGCAACATTCGCCTAATAAAGGTGAAGCAAAACTGGACTGGGTACATCCTGGTGATATTTGGAAAGTGGTCTTTTAATACAGGATCTAGACAAATAAGGGTGATCTCTGGTACATTTCACAATGTATTCATCAAAAATATTATGGCTGTTTTGGATTCCCAGTTCCCATTGATTTTAAGCAGTGCTTTAATCTGTTTTGAAAATCTCAGCCCATCATGGTAGCCAGGCTTACAATGTCTGTGCTCCAGTCTTCAATGCATCCGACGAAGTGGGTATTCACCCACGAAAGCTCATGCTCCAAAACGTCTGTTAATCTATAAGGTGCCACAAGACTCTTTGCTGCTTTTACAGATCCAGACTAACACGGCTACCCCTCTGATACAGTCTTCAATTGTTAGTCTTTTTTTTTTTAATTTGCTTTTTTGTAGTATAGCCTTTGAGCAATTATTAGTGCTCTGCTTAGCCACAGTTTTTCAGGTGCTTCTAGTTAACATCCATTAGGTTTAAAAGTACATGTTTAGCTGGTAACCCAATTTTATTTCATTGGAAAAAATTAACTCTGCAATTAAGTTCTCCCCAAAACATACACGTTCCCAGAGCACATGGCTTAAATTAGCACTTGTTGAATCACAGTGCCAGCATTTGTCTGACTTAGTGGCACCTGTTTTGAACAGTGGGAGAGTGATCCAAAGCATCCTCTGTATGACTTTCTGCTGGATTAATCTTAAATGGAGGTCCAAGGAACAGTTTGAAGTACTGGCTAAAATTTGTTTCCATTGTTGAGCAGACAATAATTGGCCTAGTTCCTCCCTCAATCTATATTTAATTCAAATTTGCTGGCCAAGTGTGCATATAGTGTTGTGCCATAGGTCTTGGCAATTGGAGTAATATTTGGAGATATGCAAGCAGTTCAGGTGAGTCAGAGGCATCGCAGGTATCAAAGGCCAAACAGATGGAAGATGGTGTGTTTAAGTTGGATATATTGCCACTCCTTCTTAGACTCTAGATTGAACCTTTCTTTTAATGTTGATAGTCAAAATCCCTTTCCTAATCCAGGCTCTCCAAATGACGGGGTTGCCTGCTAGAGTTTCAGGTTAGATAGAGACCAGAGATCCTGGTATGTAGAAGGGTGTTGTTTTTAAATTCAGTAGACTTGCTACGCTGCTTATTTTTGCCTCCACAATAGCTGGTTCTTTAGCAAATTGGTAATAATGTGAGTGCAGCACCATGGGAAAGGGAAAGAGAAAAAGGAGCAACCAATTCTGCTTCCAGCTGGAGCCAGTATGGGACTCGACAGCATGAGGGAAGGAGCCACTGTGCTGTGTGGCTAAGAATGTTTGCCTGATGGTAAAGTTTAAAGTTGGGGAAATCTCAAACCATGTGTTTTAACAAGGAGCTGTACTCTTTGCAAGGCTACTTTAATTTGTTACCAGCACCCCATAGAAAGGACCTCACCATGTCGATTTTGATAAAATAAAAGAGAGGACTATGGATAAGGAGGGAATTCAGAATACAGGCTCCTGAGAAGGGCATTCATTTTAATTGTTTATTTTTTCCCCCAAGGAGGGGAGGTAGTGCCTGTCATCTATTAAAATTGCTTATTATTTACATGGCTAATTGGGTGAGGTTATCCTTGACTGTTTTTAATTTCCTTTGGGAATAGGATGCCAAGATATCTGAGGTTTGTCAGTTAACATCTACATGTCCCTACAGGAGAAACCACTTACAACTAGATCTCCTGGGATCTTCACTGCTTCAGACTTATCCCAATTTGTCCTGTAGCCAGAGAATTTGCTAAAGTTGATCATTTGTAGGATGTTTGGAATGGATCTGGAATTTTTAAAAACTAGGAGAATGTTATTGGCATATAGAAAGATTTTTTTTTTAATATTTTTTTTTCTTTTTGTCTCCTGAGTCCCTGATTTGATCCCTTGGTGTTGCTAGTCTTAGAGGGGCAGCATCTCCTTGCTCAGCCATCTTGGCTGCCAGAGGGTTGTCTGACAGCTTCTGCTTTTGGGGATTTTATAGAAAATCTGGAAATGGAGCAGCATCCATAATGGTATTAAATTAAAAGAAAAGAGTTGTAGAATAATCTCTGACGAATATTATACGGGGGGGAGGGGAAGTGATTCAATTGCCGATGGTTGTGGACTATAGGAGGTGAGGGGGGGAGCTGTAAAGCTATGCAGCCACCATTCCCCAGTCTAGAATGATTATTACAGTATCACACAAGAACCCTAATTGAGATTGTGCTAGGCGCAGTCCAGATGAGTAATAGGAGAGAGAGTTCTTGCCCCAGAGCATTAACAACCTAGCTAGAAGCCAATTTGCAGCTTTTCCCAGTGTGCCTGTTGCTGTCTGCATGGGGGTATAACATGGTCACTATTCACTGAGGTTCGAACTTCACTTCCTGTAGCTTAGGACAGTGCCAACTGAAATGGCACACACAGACAATTGCCTTGACAATTTAATTTATCTTTGGTTAAATTGATTTCCTGCTCACAGAGACATTTTTCTGGATGAGATGGGGGTAGTGCCTAGGAGGGGATGCTAGCAAATGGAGACATTTTGCTTGTCTAAGCTTATTAATTCCGGTTTTCCTTTGATCTCCCTTGGCTTTCTGCTTGTTTCTATTAGCGTAGCGCACAACAGGCTGTGACGCTTCCCGGGGTACTCAGGGTTGTGAGGTACCTCGCTTCCCCCTGCCCTTAGTGTGAGGAAACCTTGTCTGAATTTGCCATGGGTCAGCTCCCCAACTCTGCCAGCCATGGGCAACACAAGCACTTCCCTCTCAGCCCACACGGGCTCCGCTGTTGTCCTGCAGGTTAGTGATAGGCACACGCCAGCCCCTGAGTCCTCCAAGCATCACCCTGCAGTTTCCAACCCCTGTTCCACTGGAGACTCACAGAATTCACAGATCCACTGCCCCCATCCTCCAGCTTGCCAGTTCCACCTCACCTCGCAGCTCCACTTATCACACAGCACATAGAGATGATTACAGTGAAAACAAGTACAAGTGTATTTAACACAGAGAAGAGTCACATGATAGCAAGTCTCGGCGTATTAGAAACAAACGGTTGCCTATACAGTAAAATGATAACTCGCATTCTAGAACCTAGACTTATTTAACTAGTTACTTTTATGTCTTCTAGAGCTAGGCTCACCCCAAATATTTCCAGTGTATTTCAGCCGGTCTTGGCTGCGCCCTTCAGTTTGCCCTCTCAGTGAAAGATCCCGGGTGTAACTCTGTACCCCCAGTGATACCTCCACGACTCCATTGTCTTTACTTATAAACAGGATGCTCCCCATGCTGATTGTTTTGTTGTTTTGTTTTGTTTGTTTTGTTTCCTTCTCTCCCTCCGTGAGATTTTTTTTCATGTCAACTTCACAATCTCTTAACATTTGGTTCAGTTCTCCACTAGGACATGGACAATACACACATGACTAGACAGATACATGTCTCTTCCCTCCTGCCTGATAGGAGCATGTTTATCACCTTCTGGTGACCTGTCATAACTTGCATACCTTAGGAATGTATTTTTAAGTATGGATACATAACTCCTTAAATAGTATTTGTACATACATCTCACAGTGATTAGGATGACCACTGTGTTACTGGTTGTTGGTAGAGACTTCACGTGCCACCCTTTGGCACTCTATTATGTAGACATCGGGCCCAGGGAAGCCCTTTTAAAATCCTAGGCACCTCCTGTGCCCCCTGCCAGTTGGCATCAAGAGGCCCCTGGGACACGGGGGGAGGCCCGTCAGGATTGGGGCCTTTTTGTGCCAGGTGCAGTACAAACATATAGGAGTCAGAGGTAGAAAAATATCTCTTGGGTCATGGAATCCATCTGCTTAGGAGGTAATCAAGTGGCTGGCACGTTAAGGCTAGGAGTCCCACTGGAACAGCAAATCAGATATTCAGGATATTTTTCAAAGAGGTGCCCTAGGTGAGCCGGAATTTGGCATTCCCAAATGTAAGCATTTGTGGCTTTTAAGGAAGAAAAAAAACAACAACAAACCCTTACCTAACGCTCCAGCTGCTTTGCACTTGGATTTGTAAAGCAACAAGTGAGGCAAAAAAAATCCATGTTCATCTAAAACTAAACAGGCTTGTGTCTCTTGATTGTAGGTCTCACCCTAGATCGCTCCAGGCTGCATCTTCTTCACGGCAACCTACAAGCCCAAACCTGGGATGACATCACCAATCAGGTGGTTCTGGAGTTCACCCACCTCTACGCACGGTTTGAAGTCACCCACTTCTCCTGGTGAGCTCTGACCCGCTCACAGACCGTGTTTGAAGGCGAGGCTAGAAGGTGTATAGCTGCGCCTTTCCCCAGATAAGGGGCCGTGCCGCTGCTGTTGCCAGTTTCCCCTTCCAGCGCCTTCCCAGGGTTGCTCTTTCCCCTTAAGAAGGATGGAATGCCATAGCTTTATACCTCCAGTTAATACTCCCAATGCCTCGGCACACAGTACAGCCGCACTGGAAAAAAAAGCTGGTTTTGTGTCTGGGGGGGTGTTCTATTTCTCCTCCCTTCACGTCCCACCGGCTTGCAGTGAGCAGATTCATGGTAGCCCTTGTAGGCCAGGTTTCTTTAAAGGGGCCATGCTCAAGCTAGGCCATTCCCACTCAGAACCGATATCCATTCAGTAGTGAGGTTCCTGGTCACCACTCCTCCCAGCTGCTGGAATCCTTTCCTCATCCATAGGCTGCTGATGCAACCTTTGCCCT
Organism: Mauremys mutica; assembly: GCF_020497125.1. Taxonomy (NCBI): domain Eukaryota; kingdom Metazoa; phylum Chordata; order Testudines; family Geoemydidae; genus Mauremys; species Mauremys mutica. The sequence continues at coordinate 111,864,041 of NC_059075.1, forward strand.
CATTTGTAAGTTCTCTCACTCACTCTTGGGCTGGCAATCTGCTTTTTGGAGGATAACCTGTGTCAAGGAGACAGGATGGTGCCTGCGACTAAGCTCCCTTGAAATCCAGATTTTCCTAATTTTTGTCTTTTTCCCCTTTGATAAAAAGGAAGCGTCACTTTCCGATTTCCCCCCCCCTCCCCCCAGGTTCCCATCCTTGCCCTTGGCTTCTCTGCTGGCAGAGGAATCTCTGCCTCATTTGCTCCCTTCCCCAGGTACTGGCTATGGTATACCACCAAGACCTACGTCGGCGGCATCGCCAGGAAGGTGTACGAGAGGCTGCGCCTGTACCAGGTGAACTTCATAGCGCTGCAGAGGAAGAAGGACCCAGAGCAAGTCTTGCTGCAGTGTGTCCCCAAGCACAAGGTACTGCACGCGCTGCCCTGCCAAGGGGCCTCAATCCAGAGCTGTTGGAGAGGGGGTGATTGATTGATTGAGGGTTCTTGTTGCAATGGTGGGTTTTTGTGCTGGGGACACCTGTGTGAAATATGCTGCTGTCTGGTGCAACAATCACCAGTCTAGATCAGCGACTTAACGGGACAGCATAGCTTTCACCATTATAATCCCCAGGGCTGGTCCCACTTCCACATAATTCTTGTGCATTGGGCTCCAGTATTGAAATAAAACACATTGATAAACACCGGAAGGGAAACTTCAAGCCTTGGGCGTCAGGGGTGAAATCCTGGTTTCAGTGAAGCTAAAATAGCAAGACTCCCGTTTGACTTCAGTGGCGTCAGAAGTCTGTTTTCCTAACAAGGAAGTTGGTCCCAGAGAGTTCACTCGTAGGATATTACAAATCCATGTGCAGGATGAGATATGCTGCACAGTGTCAGCCTAACTCAACCTGTCTTTGAGAAGTCACAGCTTATAATCTTTGGGTATTTGCATGCTGCTACCCCAGGATGAGGCTTTCAGCAGAGACACAACAATCCTGGCCTCAGCTAAGTGGCATTGCAGCACAGGAGTAGTGTGGAAAAGATCTCCCCACAACTAAACGTTCGGGGAAAAGGAGTGAAAACTTCTTGGTTTTAAAGGGTTACTGACAGTTTAAAATCAGTCTGCTCTAACACCCAGACACTACAGTTTCTAATGATGCCGAAGGACTTGTCAACCTCTGATTGCAGCATTGTTGTCACGTTGGTCCCAGGATATATGAGACACAAAGTAGGCGTGGTAATATCCTTTATTGGACCAACTTCTGTGGGTGAAAGGTACAAGCATTCCAGCTACGCAGAGTTCTTCTTCAGGTCTGGGGAAGAAAGTCGAGAGAGTCTGAGCTAAATAGAAGTTTGGCCCAACTTGTATTTAGCTTAGACACTCTGCTTCCTTCCCCAGAGCTGAAAATGGAATTAGACCAGCCACTTTACAACTGATATGCGTCAGCACCCTGCTAGTGTAAGAAAAGGAGGCCAGCTAGACTTGGGCAGTACCATCCACTCTGGCACTAGTCCAGCGTGGGCTGGAATAGTTCAGACCATGCGGTATTTAGTCCTGCTGACAGCAAGGCAAACATAAATAGTTGTTTCTCCCCCACCACAAACTGTGGAGCATACTTGTGTGCATGGACGCCATGTGTTTTATAAGCATGCCAGAGAAGCCATGTGATTCTTAGCTACAGTCACTTTTTTAATGACAGATTAGACCTTTAGGGGAATGGTGGTTTTTTGTTTTTGTTTTTCTATTGGAAAAATAAGCTCTTTCCATTGAAAGTGCAAGAGAAAAATGTCTTGGACCCATGTCAGGGGGTGGAGGGGCTGTGAATGTGTAAAGCCTAAACAGACCCCCCATGTCGCTTTCATCCCTGGTAGGTCGATCCTGTTCTGGGAAAGCTTCATGACCGCTACCAGGGCCCGGAGCCCTCTGACATTGTGGAGTTGTTTGAGGGAGAGCAGTTCTTTGCGGCCTTCGAGCGAGGCATCAACATCGATGCCGGTATGGCGGAGCCTTCTTGTCCAATCTGCCCTCCTTCTTTCCTCCATCCCTTTCACCTTCAGTTCCCTCCCATTCTGTATTTGCTGAGCTGGTCTGGCAAATGGAGCTTAGCACTGCTGCCTGTGCTGATCCACTGATGGGCAATGCAGCGGTCCTTCTGCTCTCTGGAGACAGAGTGAGAGGCCTGCAGGACATGCTTTTGGTAGTGAATTCTCCCTAGGGAATCACTGCTTCCAGGACCATGCTGAACTCTACTCTCCTCATAGCAAACCACAACAAGCCCCAGAGGACTACAGTCTAGTGCAGTGTATTTATTCCATAGGTAAGCGGTGTACATGACCTGTATACTAGCACACACTAGCTGATCTAACAAGTTTCATCCATTTCTGATGTAGTCTACATACAAAGCCATTTCTATGGAGAGAAAGTCCTTGGAACAGTCCAGCCCAGAGAACTCCCTGTGTGGAGTTGAAATGCCTCTCTGTCTTGCTGGCCGTCCTCATTTTATCTCCCTCTCTCACTCACTCCGCTTACAGGGGGTGGGACTAAAACTACACAACTATATCCTGGGGCAGCCAGGTGGGAAGGGGTGTCAGAGCTGCACTCTGAACCTGCTCCTGATCTCTGATACCCTGGTGTAATTCCGTTGTGACACATCAAAGACAATAGAGTCACTCTCGATTGGCCCTGGGGTAGATGATCCCACAATCGGACCTTTTACTACTGACTCACACAGGACTCTGTAGCCTAGTCTCAGGGCACCAGAAGCCCTCACCTACCCTTTGTCACAGGCATTTGGCAGGATGGTACAGTATAGGAGTCCTAAGGCAACATATGCAGCATTATTTTTTTCCTTTATCCCTACGCATATTCCCCCCCTCCACCTCCCCATTAAGGAAATGTAAAAAAGACAGATGGTTTATTTTGTGTAAACAGAAGTAACTTTCCAGCTGGTTCCCCCTGCTCATTAGTGATCCGTTCCTGGGAAGGACAGATGCAATATTTAACCTCAACATCTTCACTCCCCCTTTCACACTCCTTGCAACTCCTCTTCCTCTGGTGGCTGGTTTCCTTTGCTCCTGCATGATCTGCGTCCTCCATGGTCATGGGTGGCAGTCCTGTCCCAGAAGGGGATGAGCCAGAAAATGGGGAGAAGTGGGTTTTGGTCTGGGAAGCTGCTGATGTAGCCCTTGCCTAGGAGCAGAAAGGTTTTCTGTGCATTGATTTTTTGTTTTCCCTGGCTCCGCTCAGACCGCCCAGACTGTGTGGACGGACGGATCTCATTCATCTTTTACTCCCACTTGAAGAACATGAAGGAAATCTATGTGACCGCTGAAGTGGACAGGAAAGGCCAAGCGGTGAGAGGGCAGGTGAGTTTCTGGGGATAGTGCTCACCAGCCCAAGAGCCTAGTTTTCTTTTTCTGCAGTCATCGGCTGTCCTGTGGCACCCCTTGCTTCAGTGCCTCAGCCTTGAGTATGTCAGTGAATCGAGTTTCTGCTTTTCCTCATCCAAAGACTGAACTGTAAAATATGCCCACAGGGGAGAAAGTGGCTTGAATACTAATGGTCACCCATCACCCAGACTGGTGCCCAGGGTTATCTGCCTGCCATTAACTCTTGGTCCGTTAGCAGTAAGGGAGAAGGGGCTGGACTCTGTGGTGGATCCTTGTATTATTGTTAATGGCACTCAATCAAACTGCAGATGGCACTCCAAGTGGGGATTGTGTGATCTCCTGTAGGGACTGGGTGGGAAACGTCCTACATAATCCTTGCCAAATGGAAAACAAGCCACATAGATAGACATGGCCATTGAAATGCCATCTAGATCTTACTCTGTGATCTCTCCTGCTTGTGAAGGTCTCCTTCTATCGTGGCGAAGTTCCAGACAATGTCCCTGAAGATGCCACCAAGAAGAGGAAAGGGCCTGACTCCCACTGGCTGGCTACTCTGCCAATCAAACTGCCTGTGAGTTACTTATTCGGCTTTCCCTTAGGTGACCATGGATGGGGAAACCTTTGTGTCTGTCTGCTAAGCTGAAGTCTCCCATACTTAGCCCTGAAAAGAGTGGGATGGACTACAGCCAGAGACATTGTCTGCAGAAACTGCATGATGGAAAATGAAGAATTTATTTTCCTTTGAAAAGGGGGAGTGTGTGCGCATGCAGCCATGTGAGTGTAAGGGGGAAGGAGAGGCTAGCTGTGCATTTGCTTTCATGTGTCTTAAGTGTGAAGGGTAGGGTGCTGGTGGTGAGATCACTTGACGGTGACCAGGCACAATTGCACCAGCTTTCTAAAGCTCTTGTAAATGGCCATGGGCACTTTCTGTGTATCTTTCCCCACCGAGAGATTGCTCCATTCCTCCCCAGGGAAGTGTGTAACTGGAAATGTTCCCCATATCTCTCTCTCGTTTATCCACCTTCCTGTCCTGTTCCATTTTGCACCATTCTGAGCTGGCACTGATGTGATGAAATGTTGTCGAGGACAGATTGTTGCTCTGAGTGAATGAAGGCGCTCGAGGAGAAGGAAGCTGGTTAGAACTGAGCACAGTTTCTGTCTTGCATATGAATACGCTGGTGATGGGTATTGTTGGGAAGGTGGATTGTCCAATGCATGGCAGCTCAAAGGCGTTTTGATGAAACTATTGTGTTTAAGTGTGCTGGAACGAGCCAAGGGTGCCTTAAAGGGACCTGGCTGGCCAAGCTGCGTCATGGCAAGTTTTATTTCTCTTGAGCAGGCTCGAACCAGTAAATATTGTTGTCTTTCTTTGAACATCACCGTAAGGCTTACCCCAAAGTAAGCGTTGTGGACTGCGGTCCCACTTCTGGTACATGCACAGCCTCGGTTTGGGGCCTAGAGCAAGAGCTCTCTGAACGCTGTGGGACATATGCTTGCGGAAACAACTGGTAATGAAAAGTGAATCTCCAAAGACAGGGCAAGGAGGGATTTCCTGCTTCAGGCTGTGATTGTGGGTGGTGCTGAGATTGGCAGAGGTGCTGAGCATCCATAGCTCTCACTGGAGTCCATTAAACAGTGGGTGGTCAGTACTTCGCACAATTGGGTCCCTAGAGTCCATCTTAATTCTACGTCTTTGCACCTTGGGGAAGTAAAGTTCAACTAAATGACTTGGCACAGCCCCTTTAAAAGGAAATCGTTTCAGCCAGGAGTACTTCTGTCACTCTCTCCTCCATTAAACAGAAACTGAAATCCCTCTCGGGTGATCATTCAGAGCCCAAGAACGGCTTCTCCTTCCCTCCTCTGAACCTGGGGAATGCCGAGACCGGCTACCTGACACAAGCTAATCTGCTTGTCATCGCCAGGCGCATTGGAGCCGACTGGCAAACTATTGGCTTGAACCTGGGGCTGCCCTATCAGCAGATCGAACGAATAGGATACAACCACAGGTGAGCCGGGTGTACAGGGGTCAATATGGTGGCCCCAGGGACTAAGACATCTTCAGGGTAGGAATATCTTCACTAGGGCTGGTGGGAAAAATTGGGTTTTTCACTTTTAAAAAAAAAAAAGTCACAAATGTTTTTTAAATATCAAATACCTAAAATATTTTGTCTGAAAACTGAAATATGTCAGTTTGGAAATGCTCCTATAGTGTCTCATGGGAGTTGTAGTTTGGGCACCTCCTATGCCCTATCTTTATGGGCAGGGCTCCCAGGCAGGATTATATCTCCCATCATCCACCATGGTTAGGGACTCCCATGATGCACTGCCCCATCTTTCTTAAGAAGGGAGACTCTGGTGCATCCTGGGAGATGTAGTCTGACCAGGGAGTTGAGCCTGTTGACAAGAATGGGAGCTTGAGGCAACATTGTCAAATCAAAATAGTTTGGTTTTCAGCCAAAAACAAGGGTTGGGTAGTGAGAAGATAGTCCCCCCTGAATCATATTACTGTGGCATGATGGCACTTTCTGGGGTCTGGACCCAGTCACAGACTCAAGTAAATGCCATGAGGGATGGTAGGTTTGTTTTTTATGTGCTTCTTGCTCTCCTCAGGGAGGACCTGGATAGTCAGATCCTGAACATGCTTTTCTCCTGGGCCCAGCAAAACTCTGAGGACCAAAACTGCGTGGGGAAGCTGATCACAGCCATGAAGGAGAGTGGCCGCCAGGACATTGCGGATGAGATTGAAACTGTCATTGAGCTGGGAAGGCAGAAATACAGGGCGTCCATCCGCCGGGTGGGCCTGGACCAGGAGAGCAGCACTGAAGACTCTGCGATAGCCATGGTGTAGCAGCCAGCAGAAGGAACTCTGCTTCTTACTGTGGTGAGCCCCTCCCCTGTGCATGAGGTGGCATGGCTGCCTGGGGAACTCCCAACTGATCCACATGCCACCATCTGCCATGGGAGCTGGGGGGCACCACCTGGATCATGATCATCCACTACTAACCCACCGGGCTCTGTGAAGGATATGCTAATGTGTGACTTCTGTTCAGCCCATACGTGCCAACTTCCCAGTGTATGGGAAAGGCTGGTGAGTCCTGTGTTCAGGCCCTCTGACTTTAGGTGTTAGGGACATAGAGAAATTCAGAGCAGTTAAATAATGGAGAACGCTGCTTTTAATACCGTTGCTGTAATAGATATTTATATATAACTTATGCCTAAACCTATGGTCTGCTAACGATTTGGGATCTGAATATTCCCCACCACGTTGGTTCCTTCAGCATTTCTGTAGGGACAGATTCATTTGTATTCTGGTGTTTGATGTAAAACTTAATGGGGGAATCCCACTATACTAGCTTGTGCTGTGATCCTCCCAGATCTCCAAGCAAAGGTTGGGTCAGTAGTTGGATGGGGGACCTCCATCCATCTATTTTAGGTACCAATATGGTCCCCATTACCATAATATCGGAGCACTTCACAGTCTTTAGAGTGGGAAATCTAGCAACATTTTCATTTCCCCTACATTTCCTGTGAAAACATTTTTGTCTTTTTCTTTCCACAGACAACCAAAATTCTTTCCACAGACAACCTGAAAAATTAATTGTTTTTTGGGGGAGGGAGGGGAATGTTTGTGTTTGGGTAGTTTTTGTTTTTCGTTGGTAGAAATTTTCCAGTTTTTCCAACTTCTTGTTTTGTTCAAAAACCATTTTGCAATTTTTTAAAAAGCCTCAATTATTTTTTTGCCCAACTCTAGGGCTCTGTGGGGCTGGAGGTTTTATTTTATATTTTATAATTGGAGATATACCAATTTCCTAGAACTGGAAGAGACCTCGAAAGGTCATCGAGTCCAGCCCCCTGCCTTCACCAGCAGGACCAACTTTTTGCCCCAGATCCCTAAGTGGCCTCCTCAAGGATTGAACTCACAACCCTGGGTTTAGCAGACCAATGCTCAAACCACTGAGCTATCTTTAGGACAAGACCTAAAACCTGGCAGCTCTTGACCGTAAGTTCCATTTTACTCTTTGCAATAAATTAGGACGTTGAACCCACTGTCCTGGCCAAATGCCAGTTTGGATTCTAAGTTGCCTCTTAAAGTTTCCCAGCAGTTTCAAGTGGATACTGTATTCTTCACTTCCTCTCTTACACTATTTGTGCAGTGGGACTCTGCAGTACTGAGCAGCAGGTGAGGCTCAGCTCAGAGGTCACAGCACTCACTCCTGTGTATAGATTTCAAAGCACTGTGGAGTGAAAAGCACAATATTCATGTGGCGTTTTAAGAGCTGATCAGGTCAGCTGGAGGATAGAGCAGAGCATTGTGGGATCTGGATGGAATGGTGCTGACCTCACCTTTAACCTTCCTAATCTGAGTATCCTGTAAATGAGAATTCTCTCTGGACTTCCCCAGGTCTCCAACCCATCTCATAATGGGCCTGAACTAAAGATAATAGGAGTCTTTCCATGGAGACTCCCAAAAGACATTGGAATCCCTCTCCTTAGGAGACCAACTTGAATGGCATAGACTGAATCCTGGGAGCAATACTTGAAGGCATACCGTCAACTTGAAAAATCACAGTTCTATCTAAAATTCTTATACCTACTATGACCATTGCAGCTGGAAGAAGTTAGCAAAAACCACTGATTTCTCTGGGGGTAGGTTTTTAGCCTCTTTGTGCATCATCACTTTCACTGTTTCTACCTCAGAGTCAGTTTGATTTGCTGAGAAGACTTATAAATATTAACAAGGAGGCAGAAAAAACATTAATCTTTTTTTGAAGGAAATTTTTTTTAATCTCCTTTAATATATTGAATGCTAAAGTTTAAACACTAACCAGTGGGAATTAGGAGAAAACTTCCCCCCAGGGTGAAATTATTCCATAATTGTCCACTTGGGTTTCTTGTATCTCTTTCTGAAGCAACTGATACTAGCCAGTGTCAGAGACAGGATGGTGGGCTAGGTAGACCAGTGGCTTGATGTGATATAGTCAATGCTACTTTATTCTATAGAAATTGAAATTTTGTTATTGTTTGGTGGTGTTTGTATTAAGTAGCACTTACGCCCCCAACTGAGATCAAGCACTGTACAAACTCGTAAGAAGAGCTTACAATCTACACAGACAAGAGGCGGGAGAGGAAACAGGCATAGAGAGAGGAAGTGACTTGCCCAAGGTCACACAGCTGGACAGTGGGAGACGTGGGAATAGAACCCAGGTTTGCAGTGCCACTTTAAAACCTATTTCTTCTTCGAGTAGTGTCCCTGTGGGCTGAGCCCTTGATTGGAGATTTTCAGTTAGCAGTGTCTGTTCGGCCTGCGCATGCGCCCTATATCTCCTCATGCCAGAAACCGAGGCTTTGTGTGTGTGTGTGGGGGTGAACTGCCCTTAGCTCCTTCTCAGTCACCTTGCCTTGAGAGGGAGCCTGATGTGCCCATCTTGAGCGTGCCTTGCCTCTTCTAATATTTCTATAGTGATTAAGATAGTTTATCTAGTTAGTTAGTTAGTTGTTAGCATAGTTATAGATAGTCAGTACAGGATTGTTTTACTCCTTTCTTACCCTTCGGGGAGACTTATTTTTTCCTGGCAGGGCATAGCTGGCTTGCCAGGTTTCAGATGTTGCCTCTCCTGCTGAGAGGCTATCCCTGTGAGCAACGGTCGCTTTAAGGGTGTCCATTACTTGGAGGAGTCCCACGTCTCCCAGAAATGCAACTTCTGCCTGACCCTCAAATGCAGGGCACAGAAAACCAGAAAGATTAAACTCAGACTGTTAATGATGGATTGCTCCCTTCAGCTAGCTTCTGAGTCAGGTCAGGCGTCACCCCCATCCCCACCAACATACATCTGTCTCTGGACAGGTCTGGCACTGCTTCTACCTCAGCACAGGCTTCCTCTAAGAAAGGGAAGACTTCCAAAAAGAGGCGCGTGGATTCTCTCCTCAAGGAGCCAGCTCCAAGAAAGTCCACGTCCCTGGCGAGATCTACGGTCTCTGAAGCCTCAACCTCTTTACTTGATACCGTTAAGTGGAAGGACTCTGCAGCACTGCGAGTACTCGAGGAAAAGTCCCAGAGCATGAAGGAGAGACACTGCTGTGTTAGAGCCTCGGTACCTTCTACAGCAAAGAGAGCAAGAATAGACACTTGGGACTGGCACCATTGAAGTTAGCCCAACCTTTGGGACCATGCATGCAGCACCCTCGGCACCGAGCAAGGGGCAGCGCCAGATACCATCCGCGTCTACTTTGGAATGCCCATCATCAGCAGTACTGTTGGCTTCAGCAACCATGGCCATAGCTACTGCATTGGTAGTGATCCCCTATTCGATAGCACAAGAGTTCAGATATAATAAAGACCTGTTGATAACAGAAGAACTGGAGTCTCCACTCCTTAAGGGTACCAAGCATCTCCCTGTAAAGAGACCCTGATCTCTGGACTACCATCCTCTGGCACCGCAGGACTCTCCACCATTTTGTGCAAGTGGTACTCCTCTGGATGAGATGGAGGAGGATGAAGAAGACTTCCAGTCGGTTTCCTCTATTTCTGTTCAGAGTTCTAGCATATCCCTTCAGGAACCCATTTTCTGAAAGGCATAGGGAAGATCGAGCTCATTATTCAGGGTGGTGGAACCAACCTTGCATGCCACTCCCAGGAATCTGTACTAGGACCAGTGCTATTCAACATATTCATAAATGATTTGGAAAAAGTGGCAAGCAGTGAGGTGGCAAATTTTGCCTACAATACAAAATTACTCAAGATAGTTAAATCTAAAGCAGACTGCAAAGAGTTACAAAGGGATCTCACAAAACTGGGTGACTAGGCAACAAATTTGCATTTATCAACATTGAATTTCATCTGCCAAGTAATGCACATTGGAAAACCCAATCCCAACTACTCATACAAAATGATGGGGTCTAACTTAGCTGTTACCACTCAAAAAAGAAATCTTGGAGTCATTGTGGATAGGTCTCTGAAAACATCCACTCAATGTGCAGCAGCAGCAGTCAAAAAAGCTAACACATGGTTCACCCACACCTTGAATACTGCGTGCAGTTCTGGTCACCCCATCTCAAAACTGATATATTAGAATTGGAAAAGGTACAGAGAATGGTAACACAAATTATTAGGGGTATGGAACAGCTTCTGTATGAGGAGAGATTAAAAAAGACTTGGACTTTTCAGCTAAGAAAAGGGGAAACTAAGAGGGATATGATAGAGGTCTATACAATCATGACTGATGTGGAGAAAGTGAATGAGGAAGTATTGTTTAGCCCTTCATATAACACAAGAACCAGGGGTCACCCAAAGAAATTAATAGGGAGCAGGTTTAAAACAAACTAAAGGAAGTATTTCTTCACACAATGCTCCATCAACCTGTGGAACTCATTGCCAGGGGATGTTGTGAAGGCCAAAACTATAATAGGGTTCAAAAAAGAACTAGATAAGTTCTTGGAGGAAAGGTCCGTCAATGGTTATTAGCCAAGAAGGTCAGGGATGCAACCCCATGATCTGGGGCATCCCTAGCCTCTGATTGCCAGAGGCTAGGAGTGGATGACGGGGGATGGATCACTGGATAATTGCCTTGTTCTGTTCATTTCCTCTGAAGCACCTGGCATTGACCATTTTTGTAAGATGGGATACTGGGCTAGGGGGACCATGGTCTGACCCAGTATGACCGTTATGTTCTAGATCCAGCATGGGACTCGGTTTTGTAGTACTATCTGCAGTTCTGGACTCTGTTCTGAAACTCCCTCCTCCATCTGGCAAGACTGTGCGGAAGTCACTTGGAGTGGAGCACCCATAAGGACACTCCTCAAAGAAGAGGTCACTCGCTTTGTGCAGTAACTGTGGTTCTTTGAGATGTCTCTCTCTATGCGTGCTCCACTACCCACCTCCCCTACCCCTTTCCCTCTTCTTTGGACTGATCTTTAGGTGATGTCTGGGTGGAGAAGGAATTGAGGGCAGTTCATTTGCACACTCCTGTATAGCCTTGGTATCCAGCATGAGGAGGTATAGGGCGCATGAATGGACACTGCTAACCGGAACTCTCCGATCAAGGGCTTGAGAGCCACAAGCACACTTCAAGTGAAGCACCCGCTGAGGGACGCATCTTGAAGAACCGCATGTACTGCACAAAATGAGTAACCTCTTCTTCCTGTTAGTTTTGTTAATATGTTGTGTGTCATTTCTGTCTGGTCTGGGGAGTTACTGTTCTTTGCTCCAGCTTTGGAGTGATGCACTTGGGCATGTTGCCCTAATTTGTAATAAAATAAACTTTAATCATGTTGTATCTTGTAAGTACATGATGGGTAACAACTCAGCATGGGCTGCAGTGTATATATAGCAGCTAATCACGTAAGGCCTTACCCTAGTCTAGCTCACAAGTCTGTTCTAGAGAAGGCACGCTAAGGCCCTGTCTGTGCTGTAGACACACAGTTGCATTGTGGGATCTGGTTACGTCATGACTTTGTCTTGTAGAGGCGAGTGAGCTGTGCTTTGACTATGTTCCTGGTCTGCATTACATCCCAAAGGCTGTCACATGTTTCAGAAACCCCGTTAAGTATTATTCAGTCCCCATCCCTGTAATGGGCTTGTCTTCATGAGGAAAATTAGGTATGAGTTGTGGTAACCAGCATGATGCTAAATCCCTCTTAGCAGTCAGTATAGACAGGGCTGAGTTGTGGTGAGTAAACCCTGCTGAAACAATGTTAAACCCAACTCCTTCCTGTGTATGCTGATTGTAAATCTATTCTATTTAAGTTCTTGTACCATCTTTTCCCTGTAGTATCTGAGCACCTTCCGGTTGTGCACTAACCACCATGATTAACATCTGTCATGAGTGGTTCATTCTGTGTCATCCTTGGTGCTGCACTCACCCCTGTGCGTTGCTAGGACTTCTGGAGTCATATTCCATGGTTTTTTTTGTGCTGCAGTGAGCTGAGCTGTTCCTATGATACTTTCCCAGTGAATTGTGGGGGAACTTGTCTGTTGTATTGGGCACACGGGAATCGTGTGAAGGGCACCGGAAGATTATTGGCACTCAAGTAACAGCCTGCGTCCTCCCTGCAAAACAGGTGGGTTGCTAGCTTCAGGGGCGGCTCTAGCAATTTCGCCGCCCCAAGCACGGCGGCACGCCACGGGGGGCGCTCTGCCGGTCCCGCAGCTCCGGTGGACCTGCTGCAGACGTGCCTGCAGCGGGTCCACTGGTCCCGTGGCTCTGGTGGTCCACTGGAGCCGCGGGACCAGCGGACCCTCTGCAGGCACGCCTGCGAGAGGTCCACCGGAGCCTCCTGCCGCCCTCCCGGAGAACCGGCAGAGCGCCCCCCGCGGCGTGCCGCCCCAAGCACGCGCTTGGAGCGCTGGTGCCTGGAGCCGGCCCTGGCTAGCTTGAGGGAAAACGGAACCTGAGGTCTAATGAACCAAGCCCCTCCCCCCACATGCCAGCCTCTCCAGGTTTAAAGCACCACTAAATTCAGGTGAGAGGCTGTGGGTGTGGATGGGAGGTGGGGTTAGAAGTAATCGTTAAGCAAGCACCTGGGTTAACTAATGAAATCATCCCCTATAAGAACTGAACCATATTGGGGATTGTGAGTTATTACGTGGGGGTTGCGAGCTGTCAGCCTCCACCCTCAAACCTCGCTTTCCCTCCAGCATTTATAATGTTAAACATGAAAAAAGATGTTTTTTAATTTATAGAGGAGGGGGGTCACACTCAGCGGCTTGCTGCACGAAAGGTGTCACCAATGCAGAACTTTGAGAACCACCGCTGTAGCAAATCCCTTAAAATGACAAAAGCCATTACAAGTGAGACGGCTCGAAAAATAGTAAATGTTCTCCAGGAAAACTGTTGCATTAAATGAAAACTTTCTATTGTTTTTTGAAATTTTTGTTTGTTTTCAAACAAAAAAAAATTATTTTGATTCTAATCTAAATGAAAAATTCTGGTCCCCATCTCCCTCCACCTCCCAATTGATTTTTCCACTGATAAAGGAGAGGACAAAGGAAAAAAAGATAGAGAATTGTGGGGGAAGGGAGGGAATCCTACAAAAATATTTTGTTTATTTAGAAACAAACCAAAATTAAAATGTGTAATTTGAGGTCAATTTTTGAAAACACGCAAGCTTTCCTTGAACTATTTTTCATAAAAGCTATTTTTCACTTAACTCCCTCCCCACCTTCTTGATGGAAATACAACAGCCAGCTCTCTAGTTAGAATTCTGTATTGGCAATGCACTTGTAACTTCTGTGCTCTAACATGCGATTGTCAGCATCATCTGGCCTTTTGTAAAGTGCTCTGCTGCAGAGGACTAGCGCAGAGCAAGTGTGCAGTGTTTCATATACAAACTGCATACAGTACGGCTGTGATTATCCAGCACCCAGAACCTCCACATGACTGGGACCAGTGGAGTCTGAGGTGCTGCTATGATGCATCTGAGCTTGGGAGGAGCATCAGGAACATGTGGGTCCTTGAGCCTCCCTGATCAGTTACTGAGCGCCTCCTCTTTGAAATCTGCAGCTTCAAACTGGGGACTGTAGCCTTGCTTCCAAAAAGCAAGGTTTGTATAATCAAGGCTGCACTGAGAGCTGGTGAAACAACCCACCTCTTTTTCCTGTAGGGAAAAAATGGTTATCCACAGGAAATTTAAAAACAGAATAGTTAGGTCTGGGATTTTTGGTGAGTTTTATTCACCCTTTTTCTGACACTTTTCAACCTTTCTCCACCTCTTTCCAGTGGAGAAAAATGGGATGTACAAAGGGGAGAAAGGGAGGAAATCCCTGAAAGAAGAAAAGGAACATTTTCAACTTCTGAAACCCAAAACAATATAAGTTGAAACAAAAATTTCTAATTAGAAATTCTCGTTGGGTGGGATATTTTTGTCATAGAAATTTAAATTTTCCACAAATAATTTTAGTGTTACCAAAAAGCTCATTTTGGGGGGCAGCAAAGCTTTCTATAAACTGCTCCTCTCCCAAACTGCTGACCAGCTCTCATCGCAGGGGCTGAAGGCTGATATCACTTGATGAAGAGCTTTTATTTTGCTAGAGCAACAGTGCCATCTAGTGAGATTCTGTATAAACTACTTTATTGTATTCATTGGGACTGTCACCAGGCGTACAATAACTTCTACTTCATGAAATGGGAGTATATAGGATGGAAGGTATCATTGACATGAAATCATTAATAATGCTAAGAGGGCTGCCAAAAACTAAAGTGGCCTTCAGGCATTTCAGGAGAGTCAATATTAGCATGAAGCCACCTTCACTGTCTCCAGGGCTTTGGGTCAAGCCCCGTTCTGGTATTGGATTGAGCTCATAGGTGCCGACCCTGTTGGTGCTTCGAGGCTGGAGCACCCATGGGGAAAAATTAGTGGGTGCTCTGCACCCACCGGCAGCCAAGCTCCCCTCCCCCCCCCCACCCAAGTGCACTGTGTCCTCACTCCTCCACCTACCTCCCAACGTTTCCCACCCAGTCACTGCCGAACAGCTGTTTGGCAGTATTAGCATGCTCTGGGAGGGAGGGAGAGGAGCGGGATCGTGGTGCATTTTGGGGAGGAGGCAGGGCTGGGGTGGGGATTTGGAGAAGGAGTTGGAATATTGGCAGGGAGAGGGAGGAGTTGGGGCAGGGACTTTGGGGAAGGGGTGGGGGCAGGTCTGGGGGCAGAGTGGGGGTTGAGCACCCACCGGAAATTAGGGAAATCGGCACCTATGATTGAGCTGCTCACCTTCAGTTCCAGGAGCATTAAATGCACTCCCCAAAAAATGTTTCTGGTATCATTGTTCAGCTAAGGATAATCCCCTACTCTGTCACAGGTACCTGTAGTGGGGCTAGATTCATAGATTCCAATGCCAGCAGAGAACAGCGCGACCATCTAGTCTGGCCTGTATAATGCAGGCCATAGAAGTTCCCCAAAATAATTCCTAGAGCATGTCTTTTTAGAGAAGCATCCAGTCCTGATACAAAATGGTCAGCAATGAAGAATCCACCACAACCCTTGAGAAATTGTTCCATTGGGTAATTACGCCCCCCATTAAATATTTGTCTTGTATCTAGTCTGAGTGTGTCTAGCTTCAATTTCCAGTCATTGAATCGTGTGATACCTTTCTCTGCTAGACAAGAGACCATTATTAAATATTTGTTCCCCATGTAGTTACTTAGGGCTGGTCTACACTAAGGGGAAAAATCGATATAAGATACGCAACTTCAGCTACGTGAATAACGTAGCTGAAGTCGAAGTATCTTATATCGATAACTTACCCGTCCTCACGGCGTGGGATCGATCTCCGGGGCTCTCCATATCGACGCCGCCACCGCCGTTCGCGGTGGTGGAGTTCCGGAGTCGACAGGAGCGCGTTCGGGGATCGATATATCGCGTCTAGATGAGACGCGATATATCGATCCCTGAAAAATCGATCGCTACCCGCCGATACGGCGGGTAGTGTAGACGTAGCCTAACAGACGGTAATCAAATCACCCCTTAACTTTCTCTTTATTAAGCTAAATAGATTGAGCTCTTTAGGTTTATCATTATAAGGCAGATTTTCTAATCCTTTTCTTGCGGCTCTTCTGTGAACTCTCTCCAATTTATCAACATCCTTCTTGAACTGTGGACCCCAGAACAGGACACCGTGTTCCAGCAGTGGTTACACCAGTGCCAAATACAGAGATAAAATAGCTGCTTTACTCCTATTCAAGATTCCCCTGTTTATGCATCCCAGGATCATGTTGGCCCTTTTGGCTCCAGCATCGCACTGGGAGCTCGTGTTCAGCTGATTATCCACCACAACCCCCAGATTTTTTTCCAGAGTCACTGCTTCCCAGGATAGAGTCTCCCATCATGTAAGTATGGCCGATATTCTTTATTCCTAGATGTAGACATTTACATTTAGTTGTATTAAAATGCATATTGTTTGCTTGTGCCCAGGTTATCAAGTGATCCAGATTGCTCTAAATTAGTGACCAGCCTCCTCATTATTTACCACTCCCGCAATTGTTGTGTCCTTTGCAAACTTTATCAGTGATGATTTTGTTGTCTTCCAGCTCATTGGTAAAAATGTTATAGGACCAAGAACAGATCTCTATGGGACCCCACTAGAAACATACCATCTCATTGGTGATTACCCTGTTAACAATTACATTGAGATCTGTCAGTTAGCCAGCTTCTTTTTTTTTTTTTTAAATCAACATGTCATGTGGTACCAAGTAAAATGCCTTATGGAAGTCTAAGTATATTACATTAGCACTATTACCTTTATCAACCGAACTTGTAATCGTATAGAAAAAGATATCAAGTTAGTTTGACAGAATCTGTTCTTCATAAACCCATGTTGATTATTAATTATATTATCCTCATTTAATACAACACAGACCCAGGTCTGAACCACGCCCCCAAAAGCTGCAGGCTTTAAGTGAAAACCACTCAGCAGGTTACCTATCTCCAGCACCCATACACCCAGTTCCCAATGGGATCTAAACCCCAAATAAATCTGTTGTACTCTGTATAAAGCTTATAGAGGGTAAACTCATAAATTGTCCACCCTCTATAACACTCAGAGAGAGATGCACAGCTGTTTGCTCCCCTAGGTATTAATTAATTTGGGTTAATTAATAAAATTACTCTTATTAAATATATAAAAGTAGGATTTAAGTGGTTTCAAGTAATAACAGACAGAACAAAGTAAAAAGAAAGAGGAGTACTTGTGGCAAATTTGTTAGTCTCTAAGGTGCCACAAGTACTCCTTCTTTTGGTTGATACAGACTAACATGGCTACCACTCTGAAACCAAAACAAAGTAAGTTACCAAGCAAAATAAAACAAAACATGCAAGTCTAAGCCTAATACATTTAAGAAACTGAATACAGGTAAATCTCACCCCCAGAGATGTTCCAATAAGCGTCTTTCACAGACTAGACTCCTTCTTAGTCTAGGCCCAATCCTTTCCTCTGGTACAGTTCGTGTTAGTTCCAGTTCAGGTGGTAACTAAGGGTTGTCTCATGACTGCCACCTCCTTTGTTCTGTTCCACCCCCTTTTATAGCTTTGGCACAAGGTAGGAATCTTTTGTCTCTCTGGGTCCCCACCCCTCCTCCTAAATGGAAAAGCACCAGGTTTAAGATGTATTCCAGTACCAGGTGATATAGTCACATATCCTGTGAGATCCCAAGCCTCCATTCTTTCTGGCCTGACTCACACGAACACAGGAAGGCTTACAAGTAAATAGAGCCATTTACAGCCAATTGTTATAGATAATGGGAGCCATCAAGATCCTAAGCCACCATTAATGGTCCACAATTTGCATAATTACAATAGGACCTCAGAGTAATACTTCATATTTCTAGTTTTAGACACAAGAATGGTACATTCATACAAATAGGATGAATACACTCAGTAGATTATAAGCTTTGCAATGATATCTTACAAGAGGCTTTTTGCATGAAGCATATTCCAGTTACATCATATTCACACTTATAAACATATTTCCATAAAACATATGGAATGCAACATCACACCATTGATTTATAAATGTCTAACTGTAATAGCTGCTGTTTAACATATCCAGAAATACCAGTGGAATGGAAAGTGTTATCATCACATGATGAGACTATCATCTGTTTTTTCCCAGATCCATTACAGAAATATTTATGGATCACTTTTGCCTTTTCTATATTATTACTATTGATAATTCTGCCATTTCCATTCTGTCAAGCTTCCACTGTGGGCTCTGGGTCTCTATCCCTCACCCAGTGACCATAGTAACTCTGCATGCAGGAATGACATCCTGTTTCGTACTTCTGGATGCTTGTTTCCCTGGCCCCAGCAGTCTGTTACTATTCCTGTGAGGCCCATAGGCTCCCAACCAACCCTTCCTATGGAAACTGCCTTGTCTCCAGCTAACTCTTTGGTTCCATTGCACCCTCATCTCTGGACATCCATGGAATCTACCATGTTAGCTGGACATCTTCCCCGTGCAAGTCAGATGCTCCAAGGAGCAGATTGGGCTCATGCCCCAAGGAGCCTCTGCTGACCTTTTAGCAGTTGTACTGTATGACTGCAGGGAGTGGAAAGAGAGATCTGCAGGTTCTGGGAGAGGAGAAAGGGAATCCCCACCAAACGGAAAGATGGGGCAGAGATGGGTTCTCTGGCATCCAAAATCTCCCCATTTAATTGATGCCTGGTGGAAAAACTGCTGGAATTAGGGTGTGTGCTGAGAAGGAAAACAATGGGATCGTGAAGGTCTGGCTATGGAAAGGCAATTCCCCCAGAGAGAGTTAAGTGCCTCAGAATAATGGCGGTGTTACTACTGTGGTATTCACTGGAAGTGAGGATGGTGGAGATGGAGCCCTTCAGCGCCATGTAGTGCCATTGCATTCAGCCCCTTTGTACTGATGGGAAATCCCCACCTGATGCCTGTTTTGGGGGGTCAGTGTGTGAGGCGCTGGTGGCCTGAGTGCAGTTCGGCGAGAACAGGCATCCCAGTCATTAAACTTACCGTTACAATTGCTGAACTCTCCTCTGCCCCCTAGAGGTCGAGGGTCATGCTGGCTGACACTACACATGCTGTAGATGAATACAGGCCTTCTGGGGCCCTCAGTCTGGCACCTTTCCCCATCCTGGATAGTCTGCTAAGGGCCTCTTCTCATTCCCTTGCCTTGGCCCTTTGACCGGCCCACCCACCTCTGTGCTGTTTCTCTTTGTTCTCTGCATTTAGCTGAATTCTGTGTTATGGCCCTGCCCCTCTGTCAAGAGGGAGGTGGTTGGTTTTTTCTTTGGGGGCTCTGCCCATTTACTAGAGCTTAAATAGGCCAGGCTTGGTGAGAGTTCCATGCTTGGAGACCCCAGTGGTTCCCTTGTATTGTCCCTTTGACCCCACGCCCATTCCTGTACCTTTGTCCTGTCCCTCTTCTGAGGGGTGACCAATGATGTTCCTGTGAGTGAGCACTTTCCAAGGCCCTCTCTTCTTCTCTGAGGTCCAATAGACTGGCACCTTACTTTCCTGCACCCCCAATAGCCTAGCTTCTATGGTGAGCGTGAATCCAGAGACAATCGGATCACTGCTATATTCACTTATGAATACAGGGTAATGGGAGCAGAGGAAGGAATAAGTTTGACTACAGTTTTTACAGCCATTGCTTACCTGCTACTTTGAATGTCTTCATGTAGACTTCTTATGTGGATTGGAGCCTTCCAAGATCCATTGTCACTTAAGTGCTTCTTGCTTGGGCACTTAATTTGCACATTCTTTTCTCAAGAAGCTGACCAAATGCTTTACAAAGGCTACTTAAAAATCAAGCCAGTACACAACCAATATTCATAACTTCAAATACAAAAATGATACATGCATACAAATAGGATTAATAGATTCAGTAGATCTTAACCTTTACAGAGATATATTACATGGCATATGTAGCATAAAACATATTCTAGTTATGTCATATATACATTCATAAGCATATTTCCATAAAGCTTTATGGGAGGCACCGTCACACTTGTAACAATCTTTTCTGTACTTGAAAACTGTTATCGTGTCCCCTCTCTTTTCCCTTCTCCAGACTAAACATATCCAGCTTTTTCAAGCTTTCCTCATAGGTCCTGTTTTCTAAACCCTTAATCAGGGGCGGCTCTAGGAATTCCGCCACCCCAAGCAGGGTGGTGCGCCGCGGAGCGCGCTCTGGTGGTCGCCGGTCCCGCGGCTCCGGGGGACCTCCCGCAGACGTGCCTGCGGAGGGTCCGCTGGTCCCGCGGCTCTGGCGGACCTCCCGCAGGCATGCCTGCGGATGCTCCACCGGAGCCGTGGGACCAGCGGACCCTCCGCAGTCATGCCTGCGGGAAGTCCGCCAGAGCCGCCTGCTGCCCTCCCGGCAAAATGCCGCCCCAAGCGCGCGATTGGCGCTCTGGGGTCTGGAACCGGCCCTGCCCTTAATCATTTTTGTTGCTCTCCTCTGGACTTTCTCCAATTTGTCCACATCTTTCCTGAAATGTGGCACCCAGAACTAGACACAATACTCCAGTTGAGGCCTAATCAGCACGGAGTACAGTGGAAGAATTACTTCTTGTGTCTTTCAGAGTAGTAGCTGTGTTAGTTTGTATCCACAAAAAGGATAGGAGTACTTGTGGCACCTTAGAGAATACACTCCTGATACATACCAGACTGATGTTTGCTTTTTTGCAACAGTGTTACCCTGTTGACTCATCTGTAGCTTGTGAGCCACTATGCCCCCAGATCCCTTTCCACAGTACTTGTTCCTAGGCAGTCATTTCCCATTTTGTATGTGTGCGACTGATTGTTCCTTCCTAAGTGGAGTACTTTGTGTTTGTCCTTATTGAATTTCATCCTATTTACTTCCGACCATTTCTCCAGTTTGTCCAGATCATTTTGAATTTTAACCCTATCCTCCAAAGAACTTGCAAACCCTCCCAGCTTGGTATCATCTGCAAACTTAATCAGTGTACTCTCTATGCCAATATCTAAATCATTTATGAAGATATCGACCCGAACTGGGCCCAGGACTGATCCTTGTGGGACCTCACTCATTATGCACTTCCACCATTACTATGAACCACTGATAATGGTTTTCCAGCCAGTTATACACCCACCTTATAGTAGTTCCATCCAGGTTATATTTCCCTAGTTTGCTTATGAGAAGGTCATGGGAGACTGTATCAAAAGTTTTACTCTAATGTCAAAATATATCACATCTACTGCTTCTCCCCTATCCACAAGGCTTGTTACCCTGTCAAAGAAAGCTGTTAGGTTGGTTTGACATGATTTGTTCTAGACAAATCCATGCTGACTGTTACTGATCACCTTTATTATCTTCTAGATCAGGGGTCGGCAACCTACGGCGCATGTGCCAAAGATGGCACGTGAGCCGATTTTTAATGGAACGCCAAGGTCCCGCCCGCTGGCCCCACTCAGCCCTCTGCCAGCCTGGGTGAACGGAACCGCAGGCTGGCGGCTGAGACCCCGGCTGGCAAGAGGCCAGCAGCTGGAACCAAAACCCAGCTGGAACCCAGAGCCGGCCAATGCTGGGGCACAGCGCGTGGTGCACTCCCAGCTGGGGGGCTGCTGGCTGCCGGAACTCTCCTGCATGCTGGCGCTGGCAGCCGAAGCAGCAGGCAGTCAGGCAAGTGAAAGGGGCCAGTGGGAGGTGCGATGGAGGTGTCCGCATCCCAGCCTGTCCTGCTGCCCCTCTCTTGCCACTGTGGCTGGACACCAAGGCACTGCAGGCACGTGCCGTCCCTGCGGCCCCTGGGGGAAGGGAGTGGCAGGCCAGAGGGTCTTCTGCAGGGCCGGCTCCAGCGTTTTTGCCACCCAGAGCAGGAAAAAAAAAAGTCACGATCTGTAGCAGCTCCACCGCCGCCGCTTCAGTCTTCGGTGGCTGGTCCTTCCCTCAGTGAGGGACCCACCGCTGAAGAGCCAGACATGCCCCGCCCTCCGTTGGCCACCCAAAGCACCTGCTTGCTGGGCTGGTGCCTGGAGCTGGCCCTGGTCTTCTGCTGCCACCCCCCATTTGCCTGCAAATGCAGTGCCCCCATACAGCTGGCCCACAGCTCCCTTGGCAGAAACAGGAACAGCATGGGACAGGGACCCATCCAGGTAACCCGGCCGCAACAGGGACTGTCCCAGGCCAGCCCCAAGTTCCCGTCCCCCTGTGACTTCCCCCTACACCCCCCAATCTCCTGCCCTGAACC
This sequence comes from Mauremys mutica, assembly GCF_020497125.1. NCBI lineage: Eukaryota > Metazoa > Chordata > Testudines > Geoemydidae > Mauremys > Mauremys mutica. The sequence continues at coordinate 111,886,078 of NC_059075.1, forward strand.
CCTCACGCCACCCAACCCTGACTCCTACACCCCCCATGCTCCCAGCCCTGACTCCTGCACCATCCACATCCCCACCCCCTGTCCTGATCCCCCCGCACTCCAACCCCTTGCTCTGAGTGCTCCCCCACACACATCCCAGCCCCTGAGCTCCTCCCCCCCGAGGGGGGTTGTAATACGACAGTACCTGTAAGAAATTTAAGTTACTTTTACCCCTGCCGGAACCCCAGACCAGCAGTGGACTGAGCGGGGCCAGTGGCAGGCTGAGAGGCTCAGCCCGCTGCCGGTCTGGGGTTCTGGCCACCAGCCCCGCTGCCAGCCGGTGTCCAGACTTCTGGCCCCGCTCAGCCCACTGCTGGCCTGGGGTACCGGCAGCCAGCCCGGGGCTCTGCTCCTGGCCTCAGCCACTCCCTGCTATGGCGCACATTGGAAAACACAGCAAGGAAAAGGATCACACTAAACTGATCGGCATTTTAATTTTATTTTAAATGAAGCTTCTTAAATATTTTAAAATCCTTATTTACTTTAAATACAACAATAGTTTATTTATATAATATAGACTTATAGAGAGAGACCTCCTAAAAACATTAAAATGTATTGCCGGCACACGAAACCTTAAATTAGAGTGAATAAATGAAGACTCAGCACAGCACTTCTGAAAGGTTGCCGACCCCTGTTCTAGATGTTTGCAAATTGGTGGTTTGATTATTTGCTCCATTTTCTTTCTGGATACTGAAATTACACTGACTGATCTGTAATTCTCCAGGTTGCACTTATTTACCTTTTTATAGATTGGCACTATATTTACCCTCTCCCACTCCTCTGGAATTCTTCCATCTTCCATGAGTTCTCGAAGATAATTGCTAATGGCTCAGATAGCTCCTCAGTCAGCTCCTTGAGTATTCCAGGATGTATTTCATCAGGTCCACAGGACATCAAACTTGTCTTAAGTAATTTTTAACTTGTTGTTTCTCTATTTTAGCCTCAGTGAATGCCAGTGAAAATGAGGTAGGATCTATGTCAGAGGTCCAATCTCTACTAACCTTTATGGTAAAAACGGAAACAAAGAAGGCATTTTGAACTTCTGCCATTTTTCCATTTTCTATTATTGTCCTTCTCCTCTCATTGAGTAATGGGCTGACCCTGTCATTGGTCTTTCTCTTGTTTCTAATGTGTTTGTAGAATGTTTTCTTGTTACCCTTAGTGTCTCTAGCTAGCTTAACCTTATTCTGTGCCTTGGCCTTTCTAACTTTGCCCCTATGTGCTTCTGGTGGTTTTTCTATATTCATCCTTTATCATTTGACCTAGTTTCCACTTTTTGTGAGACTCTTCTTTGAGTTTCAGATCATTAAAGATCTCCTGGTTAAGCCGTACTTCCTGTCTTTCTTATGCAGTGGTATAGTTTGCTCTTGTGCCCTTAATAATGTCTCTTGGCAGCTTTTCAAACTCTCTCAAACTGTTTTCCCCCTTGGACTTGCTTCCCATGAGATCCTACCTACCAACTGCTGAGTTTGCTAAAGTCTGCCTTCTCGAAATCCATTATCTTTATTCAGCTGTTTTTCCCTCCTACCATTCCTTAGAATTGTGAACTTTACCATTTCATGATCACTTCTACCCAAGCGCCTTTCCACTTTCAAATTCTTAACCAGCTCCTGTCTGTCTGTCAAAATCAAATCTAGACAAGCCTCTCCCCTAGTTGCTTTCTCCACCTTCTGAAATAAAAAATTGTCTCCATCACCAAGTCCTGTGCTTTGGATGATTGTTAGTTTGTTTTGTTTTTTAAAAGCCTCATCCATCTCTTCTTCCTAGTTAGGTGGTCTGGAGCATAGGCGCCAACTTTCCCCAGTGCCGGTGCGTGCTCGTGCCCCACTTTCCCTGGCCCCGCCCCCATTCCAACCCCTTCCCCAAAGTCCCTGCCCCAACTCCGCCCCCTCCTTGCCCCTATTGGACCCCTTCCCCAAATCCCTGCCCCGGCCCTGCCTCTTCCCCGAGCGTGCCACATTCCCCCTCCTCCTCCCTCCCTCCCAGCCACGTGAAACAGCTGTTTTGCGGCGCAAGCACTGGGAGCTGGGGGGAAAAGTTGGCATGCAGCGCGCTCAGGGGAGGAAGTGGAGGCATAGCAGAGGCGGAGGTGAGCTGGGCGGGGGGAAGCTTCCGGTGGGTGCTGAGCACCCACAGAGTCAGTGCCTATGGTCTGGAGTAGACCCCTATCATGACATCACCCTTGTTTTTTTAACCTTTTTTATCCTTATCCAGAGACTTTCAAGAAGACTATCTCCTATTTCCATCTCAACCTCAGTGCAAGTGTATAGATCTTTGACATACAAGGCAATGCCTCCTCCCTTTTTTCTCTGCTTGTCCTTCCTGAACAAGCTGTATCCTTCTATACCAATAATCCAGTCATGTGAATTATCCCACCATGTCTCTGTGATGCCAATTATGCCATAATTGTGATTATTCACTAGTATTTCTAGTTCTTCCTGTTTATTCCCCATACATTTTGTATTTGTATACAGACATCTAACATACTGCTTTGATTTCCCCCCAGTGTTCCCTCTTGCCTCTCCTTTGTCCCTGCTATAACTTCTCGTGCTTCCCCTAGATTCCAACCCTTCACCCAGGGTTCCATGGTTTTGATTTATCTGCAGTGTTCTAGGTTGCAGTTTGGAGAAAAAGATAAACGTGTGATTTTTATTTTCTGCACTGGGATGAGGTTGGGTTGTCCTGTAGTTTGGGCTGAAATTGAAAACAGTTTGTAGCACTACTGGCAGTGGTAGCACCTGCTGCCTCATATGTCTCTAGCCCCTGAGGAAGACTCTCTTGTGGACTCCCAGTGCAGCCTTGCTGTGCAGATATAGGAGTTTGTGGGGGAGAAGGAGAGAAGAAATCCTTTGATCCCCCGGCCATGCTTTATTCCCCCTCTCCGTATTGCTCAGTGAGTACTGAGCCAAGCAACTGTACAGTAGCTCCTAACCAAATATCCCTTACAATAATAGCCCAAGTACAGAAATGAGGATGTTGCTGCTTAAACAGTACATGGTGCAATGGACAGCTGCTGAGTATCAGCAATGGCTTGAAGACCAAGATGGCCACAAATGAACCCATTAGCTTCTTAAAGCAGGGGCTTGGGAGCTCAAACTAAGAGGACACTGAAATAACTGTGGGCACCCCTTCTGTCTCTCTCCTGGGCTCACTGGGACCAAGGCTGGCTTGGAGCATCAGGTGTTGTAGCTTAGCCCCACAAAGGTACGGGTTAAATTATTTCACTTTCAGAGGGTGCTTTAAACTTCTGCTTCTGGGACTCCTGTTTTAACAGCAGTGGAGCAAACTCACCTCCCTGTGCCAGGACCGCCCAGAGAATTCAGGGGGCCTGGGGCAAAGAAATTTTGGGGGCCCCTTCTATAAAAAAAATTGCAATGCTATATTCTCCTGGGGGCCCTTGTGGGGCCCACGGCAAATTGCCCCACTTGCTCCCCCCCCACGGGCGCCCCTGAGAAAAATAAACCTTCCGCATTTTGGCACAAACCCAGTTTTGAGAAAACTTGTTTACAAGGTATCACTGGTTCTCAGCATTAGCTAGTGCTAAAAGGCATTAAAGCTCATTAAAAGGGCTGGACAAATATTTTCCATCAAAACTTTTTCTGGGATCGAAAACTAGGGGTTTTTAAAAAGCAGAAAAAAAATCACAATGTCTGCTTTCCTTCAAAATTTGTTGTGGTTTTTTTGATTGAAAAGCTGAAATTAGTCTGCCAAAACCTGAACATGGTTTGAGGTTTCAGAAGTGTGTGGCCAAATATTTGCAGCTTGCTGTGTTTGATTGTTTAAAGAAACAATAAAAAAAAATTCTGCTTAAAAAAAAATCCAAAACTTTTGAACCACCTCAGCTTGTAACCAAAGACCTGAGCCCATCCAGGCAGAGATTTTTCCAGGTTTCTGATACTCTGCTGGCTTCCTTAACTCATATCTGTCTCCATAACTTTGGGTTCATTTAGGTTAGAACATAAGAACAGCCATACTGGGTCAAACCAAAGGCCATCCTGCCCAGTATCCTGTCTACTGACAATGGCCAATGCCAAGTGCCCCAGAGGGAGTGAACCTATCAGGTAATGATCAAGTGATCTCGCTCCTGCCATCCATCTCCACTCTCTGAGAAACAGGGGCTAGGGACACCATTCCTTACCCATCCTGGCTAATAGCCATTAATGGACTTAACCTCCATGAATTTATCTGATTCCTAGAGACTGGCTCCATGGGGTCCCTCACAAACTGGAGACGGTTACTGTGGGTTTGTCTTTAGTATAGACTATGTACATACTCCACGAACTGAGCATTTGAGCTTGTTCCAGAATCTGGGATGAGCCTATGTTGTCAAAACTGAAATGCTCAAAATAGCACATGCATGTGAATGGACACAGGGTGCTAAAATTAAATTAACCCAGGGGTTCTCAAATTGGACGTCAGGACCCCTCAGGGGGTCACGAGGTTATTACTGGGGGTCGTGAGCTGTCAGCCTCCACCTCAAACCCCGCTTTGCCTCCAGCATTTATAATACTGTTAAATATATAAAAAAGTGTTTTCAATTTATAAGGGGGGGCGGGTCACACTCAGAGGTTTGCTATGTGAAAGGGTCACCAGGACAAAAGTTTGAGAACCACTGAATTAACCCCTCTGAAACCTCAGGGAATGTAGGGGAGGGGGGTCTCCCTTGGTAGGGTTGGGAAGGATATTGCTCTTCTCATGTGATCCCTCCCGCAGTGGCTAATTTTAAATGAAGCTACCCTCCCCTGACATGAATCTCCCTCTGGCAATGAAATTACATGTAGACTATAATTTGGCATTTGGAAGTGAAAGGGATGGCAGCCCTAATGGAAAAGCTAACAGCTTGGCTCTTCTGCAAGCCTCAAACTGCTGAATGAGCTTTAGGGTAGGGAAGGCTGTGCCTCCCAAACAGCCTGACCCTGCCCCCATCCAACCCCCACCCACTTCTTGCCCCCGACTGCCCCCCTCAGAATCCCCGACCCATCCTGCTCCTTGTCCCCTCACTGTCCCCCAGAGACTCCCCACCACCACCCCCCTGGGACCCTACCCCTGCTCCCTGTCTGCCCCAACCCCTATCCACCCCCCCCCGCTGAATCCTGACAGACCCCCCGGAATGCCCACAATCCAACCCCCCCATTCCCTGCCCCCTGACCCCTACCCCCAACCTCTGCCCCCTCCCTGTGCCCTGACTGTCCCCAGGACTCCCTGCCCCTTAGCCAGCCCCCCTGGCCCCAGCACCTTACCCCCGCCCCCCTTCCTCACCCAGAGCCTCAGCGCCTCGCTGAACAGCTGCAGCGTGTCTCGGGCAGGGCCTGAGCCCCGCCCCGAGGGGAGGGGGTGGGGCTGCAAGCTCCACATTGAGAGGAGGGAGCTGAGCTCAGCCCGGAGCTCGCAGCTCTGCCCCCTCCCCACACGGCTCAGGGGCCCCGCCGGAGACACGCTGAGGCACTGTCTGAGGGCGCCGCTTGATGCGCTGAGGCTCCAGGAGAGGGGCGGAGGCGGGAGCCTCCCCTGTTCTCTTGGGGGCCCCTGCGGAGCCTGGGGCAAATTGCCCCACTTGCCCCCCCCCCTCTGGGCGGCCCTGGGCAGGATTCCCTCTGCTGCTCCACTCAGCAACAGCCAAAGGCTTGCACTTCAGTGATCTTCATATTGGGCCTAAATTGGACCTCCTATCCCTCTTCAAAGTAATAAGCCAAATGGATGCTTCAGAGGATTAGGCTTTAACTAACACCCTCTTGACAATAGGTGGCAGTACACTGCTTCCAACTCCATGCTTTTGGAATGGGAACCTGAGCCCAAATTCTCAGCCAAGACAACTCCATTCATCAGCACTCAATAAAACAAACTGCTTAACTTCTTTATCTGGGACTGGGAGATAAGAGCACAGTGGAGACCACTGTTTGTTTCTCTTTCTAACCTGCATGTGGGACTCCTTGTTGGCGTCTCCCTGCATGTGGAGCAATACTTGAGAATATCAAAAGAGGGAAAAAAATCAACCCTTTTGTTGCCCATCAAAATTTCTGTGGGAACCCAGGAGTCCCGTGCAAGGCAGTCACTATAGATACTAGATACACAATTCAAAATGGCCTTGACAAATTGGAGAGTTTGGTCTGAAATGAACAAGATGAAATTCAATAAAGATAAGGGCAAAGTACTTTACTTAGGAAGGAAAAATCAAATGCACAACTACAAAATGGGAGATAACTGGCTGGGTGGTGGTACTGCTGGAAAGGATATGTGGGATTATAGTGGATCACAGATTGAATATGGGTCAACAATGTGATGCAGCTGCAAACAAGGCTAATCTCATTAACAGGAGTGTTGTATGGGAGACACAAGAGGTAATTGTCCCTCTCTGCAGTGGTGAGGCCTCAGCTGGAGTATTGTGTCCAGTTCTAGGCACCACACAAGTAAAGATGTGGACAAACTGAAAAGAGTCCAGAGGACAGCCACAAAATAATAACAAGTTTAGAAAATCTGACCTATGAAGAGAAGTTTTTAAAAGGGCATGTTTAGTACTGAGAAAAGAAGACTGAGGAGGGGACCAGATAATAATCTCTAAATAGGGTTGGGGTTGCTATAAAGAGGACCATGATCAACTGTTCACCATGTCCACTGAAGGTAGGACAAAAAGCAATGGGCTTAATCTGCAGCAAGGGAGATTTAGGTTAGATATTAGAAAAAAACTTTCCAACTGTAAGAGTAGTTAAGTCAACCAAGGGAGGTTGTGGAATCCCCATCATTGGAGGTTTTTAAGAACAGCTTGGACAAACACCTGTCAGGGATGGTCTAGGTTTACTTGGCTGGACTGGATGACCTCGCCGGTCCCTTCCAGCCCTACATTTCTGTGATTCTATATTCATTAGCTCCTTGGAGGTATAGGTTTTTGGGGACAAGGGCTGCCTTTTTACTAATGTATCTACAGGGCCTAGTACAACAGGGGCCTTGGTCTGTAACTAGACCTATTGATGCTTCCACAGTATATACAGTCCTGGAGATTATGGTTACATCTTTAAATGTTTACTTGGGTAGTTGTAGTGTGCATGTTGCTCCTTCAGAGGGAGCTGCCCATTTTACAGGCCAACTTGGGTGCTACTTTTGTGGTGGTATCATGCAGATTCATAGGGAACCCACAGCGAACTTGGATCTTGCTACTTCAGTTTTAAAAGTCACCTACAAAGGGGAGAACACAGAGTCCAGGCCCTTTTTTGCTGCTTTGTGATCAATAAAGGAGACCTGGAAGAGTTTTTCTTGCATTTTATTTTGTTCTAATTTCTTGGATGTCCAGTCTTGTTTCCCTGTTTTGTCTGGAAAGAAGAGGAAGTTTCTTATCCCTTAATTGAATGAGGATTTCTGTTCAATCTTTAACAGAGAGAGCTTTTTTCTAGTGTGTTAGGTTTTTGAATTAAATAGGTAATAATAACTATGATTTAAAAAAAAGAACTAGATAAGTTCATGGAGGATAGGTCCACCAATGGCTATTACCCAGGATGGGCAGGGATGGTGTCCCTAACCTCTGTTTGCCAGAAGCTGGGAATGGGCGACAGGGGATGGGTCACTCGATGACCTGTTCTGTTTATTCCCTCTGAGGCACCTGGCATTGGCCACTGCTGGAAGACAGGATACTGGGCTAGATGGACCTTTGGTCTGACCCAGTATGGCCGTTCTTATGATTCATTAATAGAGTTTAAAGGCAGAAGGGGACATTTGCTCATCTACTTTGCCTTCCTGTATGTCACAGGTCATTAAATTTCATCCAATCAGCCCTGTCTTAAGCACTATAGGTTGTTTGGCTAAAGCATATCTGCCAGAAAGGCATCCACTCTTGATGTGAAGAGCTTAAAATACAGAGAATCCACCACTTCCCTGGGTGGTTTGTTTCAATGGTTAATCATCTGAATCACAATTTAAAAAATGTATCTGGCTTCAGCTTCTAGGCGTTGTTCCTTTTTGTCTCCTTTCTCTGCTCAATTAAAAGAGTTCTTTAGTGCTCGGTATTTTCTCCCCATGAAGGTACTGACTTACTATATCACCTCGCCTCTCAAGCTTCTTTTCTATAAGGTAAACAGACCGAGCTCTTTAAGTCTCTTATGGGAAGGCATTCTCGCCAGCCCTCACTCGTTTTCATGGCTCTTTGCTGTGCCCGCTCCAATGTTTCCACATCTCTTTTTAACAAGTGGGCACCAGAGTTGTATGCAGTGCTCCAGCATCTCTCTCACCAATGCGGTATTCAGAGGTAAAATCACCTCCCTCTTCCTACTCCCCTTTTCTATATATCCACAGCTCACATTACTGCTTTTTGCCACGGCAATGCTCTGGGAGCCCATGCTGAGCTGCTTGTCCTCTATGACCCCTAAATCCTTATCAGCGTCAATCTTTTCCAGGATCTAGTCCTCCATTCTGTAGGTATGGCTGGCATTCCTCGTTCCTAGATGCATAACTGTGTATTTGGCTTTATTAAAACACATTGTTTGAATGGGCCTAGGTTACCAAGCAATCCAGCTCATGCTGCATGGTACCCCTGTCTCATCATCATTTACCAATCTTTGTATCCTCCACACATATTATCAGCAGTGCTTTTATATTTACTTCCAGTCACTGATGAAAATGCTGAATAGGGGTGGGCTTAGAACTAATCTCAGTCGAACCCCGCTAGAAACGCCCTCATTCAGTGATTCCCCATTGACAGCTACTTTTTGTGATCGGTCAGATAGCCAGTTTTTAATCCATTTAACGTGTGCTTTATTGATCATGTATTGTGCTAATTTTTTAATCAAATGCCTTTCAAAAGTCTAAGTCTGTAACAACTACATATTTACCTCTATCACCCAAATTTGTAACCTCAAAGAATGAAGTCAGGTTTGTCTGACAAGGCCTATTTTCTTTAAAACCCTGTTGAGGGCAGTAATTATATTCCTATCCTTCAATTCCCTATCAACTGAATTCCTTATCATTTTTACCTGAGACTGATGTCAGGCTAAGGGGCCTATAACCCTTGCCCTTTTTGAATATTGGTGTGACATTAGCACTCTTCCAGGCTTCTGGAATTTCCCTGGAATCCCAAAACTTACTAAAAATTGAATGAGTTGTTAAAAATATGAAATTGAAAAATGATGACTTCTGAACAGTCTCAGTAAAACTCCTTTCTTTTCTCAATTAATCGGCATTCATTTTGTTAGTACCTGAGATGATGTTATAGCATTGGTTCTCCAGTCATCCATAGAGTCTTCCAGGAAAAATAGTGGGGACAAGACTTGAATTTTTAATGGGAAAAAAAAATTGAGAGCTCTTTCATGCCTTTATATTTTCTGTGAATCTCAGAGACACATGGTTTTCCCCTGTACAAATCACATTTAACTGGACTGCCTGGACCTATCCAATAGGTTTAACAGTAGGTAATGAAATTGATTTTCCCTGTAATTGCACTAGTCCAGTAGTTAGATGTCCTTAAATAATTCCTAACATGGTGCTACCCCTATTACAAATAAAGATCAGGCTGGAGGCTGAGTGAATAGTTTTTATTTGAACATATTTGCTAGTCTCATTTATTATTTGCTCCAAGGCAATGATCTTAAACACAGTGACACCTTTAAAAAAAAACCCATCAAATCCATTTCAAGGTGTGACTGATCTTTAAGCTCCCCTTTGTACAGAATGGTTTAACATTTCTCTCCCGGCTTTCAGAAGAAAGAATTCACATTCGCTTAGAACAGGAAACCTTGGCAACAGCTTTGGGGTTGGCTGAATCTGCATCCTCTTTCCTCTGTTTCTTTTCTTTGCAGAGGAAGTGGGACACTTGCTACATGCAGGTTTCAGACCCAGCTTGAACAGGGCCGACTTTTTATGTAGCGGAGCCAAAAAAAGTAGTACAGTGACTGCAGTATCAAGAGAACACTTTAAATAATAACCGTTTTAACCCTTTCCTCGCTAGATGAAAGTACACGTGGTCCCCAGGATGGCAATTACCATAAAAAGTAATGTCCGCAGGGCAGTATGTACGCTGAGCACAATTCATCCCTAGACTGAGTCCACTTGGCCAAATAGATTTATGGCATTTAAAGGTGCACTGCACCTTTAAATGCGATCTCAAAGCGCTTCACACATATGAGTGTAATTCCCACCTTCTCGGTGTGCATCTCTTGTCTCTCTCTAGGGGCAGGACTATGTAAGTCAAGGGTGGGGAAACTTTTGGGCTCAAGGGTATGGAAATTGTATGGGGGGCCATGAATGCTCACAAAATTGGGGGTTGGGGTGCGGGAGCGGGTGAGGGCTCCAGCTAGGTGTGCGGGCTCTGGGGTGGGGCTGGAGGTGTAGGAGGGTGCTGTTGGTTGGGACCAAGGGGTTTGAGGGCAGGAGGGGGATCAGGGCTAGGGCTGGGGCTGGGGCAGAGGGTCAGGGCGCAGGAGGAGGTCAGGGGTGCAGCCTCCAGGCGGCACTTACCTTAAGCAGCTCCCAGAAGCAGTGGCATGTCCCCCATCCAGCTCCTACATGGAGGCATGGCCAGGCAGCTCTGCGCACTGCCCCATCCACAGGTTCTGCCCCTGCAGCTCCCATTGGCTGTGGTTCCCGGCCAATGGGAGCTGCAGGGGCAGCGCTTGGGGCGGGGCACCGTGCAGAGCACCCTGGCTGTCCCTACACGTAGGAGCCAGAGAGGGGACATGCTGCTGCTTCCAGGAGCCACTTGGAGTGGGACAAGCCCCCAACCCTACTCCCCAGCTGGAGCACCAGAGCAGGGCAAGCTCCAGACCCTGCTCCCTGGCCAGAGCTCGAGGGCCAAATTAAAACATCTGGAGAGCCAAATTCAGCCCCGGGGCTGTAGTTTGCCCGCCCCAATGTAAGTGATTGGGTGAGGCTGCTACCATTGCCAAACAAATGGAGTTCCTCCTTTAGCTCAAGCAGTAGAAGTTTTAGATCCAGGTGTTCGGGGGGTAAATCCCTGCAGACACCCCTGCTAGGGATTAACATTAAGTAAGCTTCACAACACCCTTGTAAAATCGAATATTAGCTGCAGTTTACAGAGCAGGAAATTGAGGAAGATGGACAGGTGGTGACCATTTGCCCTGTGCCCTACATCAGTATCTTTGGGCCATAGAAGTCTCTCTTTCAATTTGTAATATTACACTCTATTGTGATGTAACTTCAGTTTGCTCTGGAACAGGGCTGTCTAGTGAAAGCAACACTAAATATACCCCAGTACCAGTACTCCCAGGCTGAGTCCCAGTACCCACTTGTTACAGCAACAAACAAATCAGAGATGGAAAAAAAACACAATAGGTCATTGGTTTATAAACACCATGTCCTAGGAGCATTAAGAATAGTATTGTGATTGCATCAACACCTAGCGGCACCAACCAAGACTGGGGCACCATTACACTAAGCACTTTATATACATGGAGTGAGACTGGGCTGCCCCAAAGCTCTTACAATCAAAATGGGCACAGAAGCGTTATCTCCATTTTGCAGATGGGGAACTGAGACAGAGAGGTTCAGGTGAAGTCCCACAGAGAATCTGTGGCAGATCAAGACTTAAACCCAGATCTCCTGAGTCCTAGCCCTGGGCCTTAACCAGAAGGCCATCTAGCCTCAGAGCAGGGGCAATCAATTATTTTTTTGGGAAAGGTCCAAATTCCTTGCTCAAGGTATAGCCAAGATCCAGACTCCAGAGACAATAATAACAATCATGATAAGTAAATTAAAAGATGTTTACAGTCCGTTCAAACATGTCTGGTAGTCTAGATTTGGCCCGTGGTCCACCTATTGATTACCCCTGCTCTAGGGTGAGCCTCTGCCTATGCACAACAGTCTCAACACTATATTTTCTCATGCTTTGCCTAACCTATGTTTTCCTGTTCTTAACAGCCTCCCATCACTTCTGCCCTTACACCTTTTATGATAACTAACTCCTCTTGCTCCCTTGTGTGTCACTATCTCAAATATTTGCAGTCTGTTACGTGCCCACCTCAGGTCCCTCCTTCCTGCTGCCTGTCTAGCCTTGCGGCTATTTTCCTGCTGCTATGTTAGCTCGGATTCTCCCACACCGAGGCTTATTTTCTAGGGCTGGTGGAAAATTTTCAAAATTCAACATTTTTCAATAATAAAGAAGGGACAAGTTTCTCACAAAAACATTCCTGTTTTTTGAGCAGCTCTGTTAGTTTCTTAGTTCATGTCCCCATGTCTGACCCTTACTGGGGGCCCAGTGCAGAGCCCAGGGACATTAATGGGAAGAATTTAGAATGACTTCAGTGGGTATGGGTTCAAACCCAAAGTCCCTGTGTACTATTTCTCTGTCCTCTGTTCACATCACCACTAAATTCAGCATCAACTCTGAATGTCATTAACATGCTGTTTCACTCCTCTTAGTGAAGATGGTAAATAAAACAGGACCTGACATCTAGGCTTGCTGCAGCTCCCTTGGCACATTGCTGTTTATAGCTCTGACTGCATTCGCTCAGTTTTCAATCCACGTGACAGTGCCAGCAGAATTAATTGTAGAGGTAAGGCTTTGAGAACACACACAGACTGATTTTTGCTCTCACTTCCACGGGTGTAAATCAGGAGTAAATCCACTGCCCATGGAGTTGCACTGACTGGTATAGCTAAGCAGAGAACCAGGCATGCAGGGGATGGAATATAGCTTGGGTCTCAGTAAGGCATCTGGTACAGTGAGCCTTTGCAATTCTATCTGAGAAAGCAATCCAATTTGTCTGGCATCATTTGTGCATCTGAAGCAATTTGTGCTTCTGAAGCATGTGGTGCATATGGCTCACCCGCTGAAGGTCCATCACATGATGGGGGTCTAATCAATACCTCATGTCCCAATTGTCTTTGCTCTGCATTCCAAGTAGGGTGACCAGATGTCCCGATTTTACAGGGACAGTCCTGATTTTGGGGTCTTTTTCTTATATAGACTCCTATTACCCCCTACCCTTGTCCCGATTTGCTGTCTGGTCACCCTAATTCCAAGCTGCATTTCTACATAGCCAAGTCCAGACTGCAAGAGCATTTGCAGGGCTGTATGGTGACCCCTTTCCGCCTCCTCAGCACTGATCTAAGAGTTGTTATTCTCAACACATAATGTGTGTGAGAAAATCAAACTCCATCTGTTCTGATTAAAAATAGGAAAAATCAACAGAAAACTTAACTTGCTAAACACTACTTACCACCATCTCCGGCTTCATAAAAGAAACCGGTATTCAGGAGAGTTGCAAAAAGTAAATCTACCTTCTTGGTAAGGTAGCCACCTGATCTGCCAGTCAGTGCTTAATTTGTGTCATGGCTGAACCCTGGCGCCTCATTACAAATTAAGCACTGTGGCCAGTCATCCCAGTGTGTCACCAGTTAACTGACTGAAGAAAAACAAAAGTCACTTCTAACTTCTACAGACCAAGAGGCAGATTCCAATGTCAGTGACAACAGTGCAAATCTGAAGTGGTCCCACTGGCATCACTCTCGGTTTACACCAGTGGAATTGACAGCAAAATCTGTCCCAGGGAGCCTTTGAGCAATGTGTGACACAGGCACATTGGCTCAGGAGGCAAGAAGTTTTTCAGTGATTGACCAGAGGTTATGAATTTTGCCATAAGGATGGTTTTATTATGCTTCAGGTGTTTACAGGTTTGTTTCTCCTAATATTTGTTCTGTTATTTTACTAGGGATTGAAATTAGATTTACTGGGTAGTAATTGACATTTGTAACACTGATCTGTGGGTTTGGCAAAAGCATGACAAAATTTTCAAGGCAGGCATTAAGAGGTGGGTGGGCAAAATGGAGCCAAGTCTTAGCCACAGAAGGTACTCCTAAAGCAGGGGAGGGCAAACTATGGCCTGCGGGCCGGGTCCAGCCTGTCAGGGCTTTCAAGCCGGCCCAGGGGATTACCAGCCCCATGGCGCAGCAGGGCTCAGGCAGGCTCCCTGCCTTCCTTGACCCTGCACCACTCCTGGAAGCAGCCGGCACCATGTCCCTGTGGCCTCAATGCTGTGAGAATAGCATCAAGTAGGAGAGCAGTGCTTCGGTCCACAGTTGTAGGCCCTGATTCTGGGCTGCACTTCTCAGAAGGCACAGCCCAGGCTGGCAGTGCATGTGGCAGTGGAGGAGAAGACAGCTTTGTGCTACGTTTGCAGCTTTGTAATTCTGGGGCTGTCTGGGGCAAATCAGCCCCAGAAGCTGCAACCTAGGCATGCATTAGAGCCAGTAGTTTCCCCAGGAATTGAAATTAGGGGGGGTGTTTGAATTTACAGGGGGGGTGTCGGCCAATGAGATATATAAAAGAGAGATGAATAAAGTAAATGTTTTGTTAGGATAATGCAAATTTAACATAAGGATAATGCAAGTTACACACAACAGGTCTAGATTTCAAAATATATATAATATATATATATATATATATATTTTAAAAAATGTATTTAATTTAAATTGACTTTTGAAAAGTAAGCCATCATGGGATAAGAGGGAAGTCCTCTCATGGATCAGTAACTGGTTAAAATATGGGAAACAAAAGGTAGGAATAAATTATCAGTTTTCAGAATGGAGAGAGATAAATAGTGGTATCCCTGAGGGGTTGGTACTGGGACCATTACTGTTCAACATACTCACAAATGATCTGGAAAAATGGGTAAATAGTGAGGTGGCAAAATTTTCAGATGATACAAAACTATTCAAGATAGTTAAGTCCCAGGCAGACTGCGAAGAGCTACAAAGGGATCTCAGAAAACTGGGTGACTGGGCAACAAAATGGCAGATGAAATTCAATGTTGATAAATGCAAAGTAATGCACATTGGAAAACAATCTCAACTATACATACAAAATGAAGGAGTTTGAATTAGCTGTTACCACTCAAGAAAGAGATCTTGGATTGTGGATAGTTCTCTGAAAACATCCACTCAATGTGCAGCGGCAGCCAAAAAAGCAAACAGACTGTTGGGAATCATTAAAGAAAGGGATAGATAAGACAGAAAATATCATATTGTCTCTATATAAATCCATGGTATGTGTACACCTTGAATACTGTGTGCAGATCTGGTCACCGCATCCCAAAAGAGATATATTGGAAATGGAAAAGGTACAGAGATGGGCAACTAAAATGATGAGGGGTATGAAACAGGAGGAGACATTAAAATGACTGGGAATTTTCAGTTTAGAAAAGAGACGACTAAGGGGGGGATACGATAGAGGTCAATCAGCACAGGCTAAGTACACCTCTACTGACCTTTACTCATACAATAAGAACAATATTTCATTTCCCACTCCCACCCCCTGCATTCAAGTGATTTGTAACCCAACCCCAGCCAAAATCTATCACTTGGGCAACACAGCTCTGTTTGCTGGATATCTAGGTAGATTAGGTGTGAATGTAAATACAGTCTGGTCCTGAAGCCTTTCCCCCCAGCCAGGGCCGGCTCCAGACCCCAGCGCGCCAAGCGCGTGCTTGCGCGGCTCCGGTGGACCTCCCGCAGGCATGCCTGCGGAGGGTCCGCTGGTCCCGCGGCTCCGGTGGACCTCCCGCAGGCGTGCCTGCGGATGCTCCACCAGAGCCGCGGGACCAGCGGACCCTCCACAGGCACGTCTGCACGAGGTCCACTGGAGCCGTGGGACCGGCGACCACCCGCCGTGCCGCCGTGCTTGGGGTGGCGAAATTCCTAGAGCTGCCCCAGCCCCCAGCCTCCAGCTCATCACTAGCTGTCAGGGAAAGCTCATTTAGACTTTGCTTACAAATCATCATTTGAAATTATTAGGTTGGCCAACATCATCAAAATGAATGCACTGACATTGTCATAAAAAACAGCTGTATAAGGAAGCTGGTCTATGTTCATACTTTTGAAATCTATTATACTTTTTCAGATCTATGTATTTTATCATACACTGTATATGCTTTTAAAGTGTGTATTAATGTTTCAATTTCAATTCAAATTTCCAAATAGTCACTAAATTGGCATGTTTCAGAGTAGCAGCGGTGTTAGTCTGTACAGGTCTGTCTCATCTTACGCTGGGGTTACATTCCGCGGTTAGCGCGTAAAGCGAAAACCAAGTATAGTCAAAATTACATTGAGTTGAATGGCGGGCGGAATCGCCCGCACTACAGGAACAGTATTTAAATTGTTATTTTTCTCTTTTTTTTGTTTTAGCCAACCGCGTAAAGCTGACTTTGCACATGTTAAATGCGCGTAAGATGCGACAGATCTGTATCCGCAAAAAGAACAGGAGAACTTGTGGCACCTTAGAGACTAACACCTTTATTTGAGCATAAGCTTTTGTGGGCTACAGCCCACTTCATTGGATGCATAGAATGGAACATATAGTGAGTGTGTATGTGTGTGTGTATATATATATATATATATATATATATATATATATATATACACACACACACACACACACACACACACACACACACACACATATACAGAGAACATGAAAAGGTGGAAGTTGCCCAACCAACTCAAAGAGATTAATTAATTAAGATGAGCTATTGTCAGCAGGAGAAAAAAAAACTTTTGTAGTGATAATCAAGATGACCCATTTAAGATAGTTTGACAAGAAGGTGTGAGGATACTTAACATGGGGAAATAGATTCAATGTGTGTAATGGCTCAGCCATTCCCAGTCTCTATTTAAGCCTAAATTGATTGTATCTAGTTTGCATATTAATTCAAGTTCAGCAGTTTCTCGTTGGAGTCTGTTTTTGAAGCTTTTCTGTTGCAAAATTGCCACCTTTAAATCTGTTACTGAACGGCCAGAGAGGTTGAAGTGTTCTCCTACTGGTGTTTGAATGTTATAATTCTTGACGTCTGATTTGCGTCCCATTTATTCTTTTGCATAGAGACTGTCCGGTTTGGCCAATGTACATGGCAGAGGGGCATTGCTGGCACATGATGGCATATATCACATTGGTAGATGTGCAGGTGAATGAGCCCCTGATGGCATGGCTGATGTGATTAGGTCCTATCATGGTGTCACTTGAACAGATATGTGGACAGAGTTGGCATCGCGCTTTGTTGCAAGGATAGGTTCCTTGGTTAGTGTTTTTGTTCTGTGGTGTGTGGTTGCTGGTAAGTATTTGCTTCAGGTTGGGAGGGCTGTCTGTAAGCGAGGACAGGTCTGTCTCCCAAGATCTGTGAGAGTGAGGGATCATCTTTCAGGATAGGTTGTAGATCTTTGATGATGCGCTGGAGAGGTTTTAGTTGGGAGCTGAAGGTAATGGCTAGTGGCGTTCTGTTATTTTCTATGTTGGGCCTGTCTTGTAATAGGTGACTTCTGGGTACTCTTCTGGCTCTGTCAATCTGTTTTTTCACTTCAGTAGGTGGGTATTGTAGTTGTAAGAATGCTTGATAGAGATCTTGTAGGTGTTTGTCTCTGTCTGAGGGATTGGAGCCAATGCGGTTGTATCTTAGAGCTTGGTTGAAGACAGTGGATTGTGTGGTGTGTCCTGGATGGAAGCTGGAGGCATGTAGGTAAGTAAAGTGGTCAGTAGATTTCCGGTATAGGGTGGTGTTTATGTGACCATCGCTTATTAGCACAGTAGTGTCAAGGAAGTGGACCGCTTGTGTGGATTGGTCTAGGCTGAGGTTGATGGGATGGAAATTGTTGAAATCATGGTGGAATTCCTCAAGAGCTTCTTTTCCATGGGTCCAGATGATGAAGATGTCATCAGTGTGGAGTAGGGGCATTAGGGGACAAGAGCTAAGGAAGGGTTGTTCTAAGTCAGCCATAAAAATGTTGGCATACTATGGGCCATGCGGGTACCCATAGCAGTGCTACTGACTTGAAGGTATATATTGTCCCCAAATGTGAAATAGTTGTGGATGAGGACAAAGTCGCAAAGTTCAGCCACCAGGTTTGGCATGTAACTAGTTCACAAAACTGGGAGGGGGGTGTTGGGGAAATTCAGGGGTGTGTGTGTAGGGAAATCACTGATTAGAGCAACGGCCCCCAAAGGATCATCCAGCAGCCCAGAACAGCTGGAGGTCAGAGCAGTCTGGCTATATCTCAGCACACCTCAATACCAAGGAAACAAGTGGGGGAGCAGTGAAGGGCTGTTATATCAGCCCTGTGAGACCCAGAGGAATTCCATGAGGGGGAGATCCAGATCCTTTATGCTGCAGCATAAGAGGCTAAATTCACCCCAGGTTTGCCCATGGGGAAAGGAGGAGAAGGACTCCCTAGGTGCCCTCTTCTCTGTTGAAATGGTGACTAAGTCCCATCAGTCAAGATAGGATTTATTGCTTATTACGCAGAATAAACTGGTGCTATTCAGGAACCTGGTGTCTAGGAAGTGGACCTCCCGTGTAGACTGGTCCAGGCTGAGGTTGATGAAAACACCATCCTAGCCACCATGGATGTAGAGGCTCTCTACACAAACATCCCACACAGAGATGGAATACAAGCTGTCAGGAACAGTATCCTCGATGATGCCACAGCACAACTGGTTGCTGAGCTCTATGACTTTATCCTCACACAGAATTATTTCAAATTTGATGACAATATATACCTCCAGACCAGTGGCATCACTATGAGCACCCGCGTGGCCCCACAATATGCCAACATTTTTATGGCTGACCTGGAACACTTCCTCAGCTCTTGTCCACTCACGCCCCTTCTCTACCTATGCTACGTTGATGACATCTTCATCATCTGGACCCATGGGAAGGAAACCCTGGAAAAATTCCACCACGATTTCAACAGCTTCCACCCCACCATTAACCTCAGCCTGGATCAATCTAGACACCACGGTGCAAATAAGTGATGGTCACATTAACACCACCCTATACCGAAAACCCACCGACCGCTATGCCTACCATCATGCCTCCAGCTTCCATCCCGGACACACCACACGATCCATTGTCTACAGCCAAGCGCTGAGGTACAACTGCATCTGCTCCAACCCCTCAGACAGAGACCAACACCTACAAAATCTTCACCAAGCATTCTCAAAACTATGATACCCACACAAGGAAATAAGGAAACAGATCAACAGAGCCAGACGTGTACGCAGAAGCCTCCTACTGCAAGACAAGCCCAAGAAAGAAACCAACAGAACTCCACTGGCCATCACATACAGTTCCCAGCTAAAACCTCTCCAATGCATCATCAGGGACCTACAACCCATCCTGTACAATGATCCCTCACTTTCACAGGCCTTGGGTGGCAGGCCAATCCTCGCCCACAGACAACCCGCCAACCTGAAGCATCTTCTCACCAGTAACTGCACACCGCACCATAGTAACTCTAATTCAGGAACCAATCCATGCAACAAACCTCGATGCCAACTCTGCCCACATATCTACACCAGCGACACCATCACAGGACCTAACCAGATCAGCCACACCATCATTCACCTGCACGTTCACCAATGTAATATACGCCATCATGTGCCAGCAATGCCCCTCTGCTATGTACATCGGCCAAACTGGACAGTCCCTACATAAAAGGATAAATGGACACAAATCAGATATTAGGAATGGCAATATACAAAAATCTGTAGAAGAACACGTCAATCGCCCTGGACACACAATAGCAGATTTAAAGGTAGCCATCCTGCAGTAAAAAAACTTCAGGACCAGACTTCGAAGAGAAACTGCTGAACTTCAGTTCATCTGCAAATTTGACACCATCAGCTCAGGATTAAACAAAGACTGTGAATGGCTTGCCAACTACAGAACCAGTTTCTCCTCTCTTGGTTTTCACTCAACTGCTAGAACAGGGCCTCATCCTCCCTGATTGAACTAACCTCATTATCTCTAGCCTGATTCTTGCTTGCATATTTATACCCGCCTCTGGAAATTTCCACTACATGCATCCCACAAAGTGGGTATTCACCCACGAAAGCTCAGGCTCCAATACATTTGTTAGTCTATAAGGTGCCACAGAATTCTGCTGTTTTGAGTAAGGTGCCTGTACAGATGCAGCCTTGGCTGCAGAGTACTAGTTCCACAGGTGCTGCTGATGAGAGAAAGGCAGCATTTAGCCGATTTGTGAGTCACTCTCTCCCAGCCTATGCTAATCTGGGCACCACCCACTTTTGCAGCCAAAAAGGGTGCTTTCTGGCAGGAGTGCACGAAAGTGACTCATCAAGAGAGAATGCAGCGGCAGGTATCCAGCCTTTCTGATGCTGCAGGGTTATGACTCAACCCCGCGCTAGTGGGGAGTCTGAATCCAGCCAGAGTCTGACACGTGCTCCCAGTGTAAGTACAGATCGCTCTGCGGGCTCTGAGTGAGCGAACCGCTGCAGCTGAACCCCCCGTGCTTTTGTCAAAGGGAAAGCACAGAATGAGCGAGCAGGAAGAGCCACTTCAAACGAGAGAGCCCAGCCTGCCCTCCTCCGCCGGGGTGCCTTTGTTACCTCCCTGGGCGACTTCTGCTCAACAAAAAGGAAGGTTCGCTTTTTCCTGCAAGGGGTTTGCTCTGTGTGGGTGTGTACGCACGTGTTCGGTTTCAGTGCTGTTTCTTTAAGAGGACTGTGCCCTGTGACTGCTGGGAGGCTAGTTACGGTTCCTTGTCACTCCCCCAAAGATACAGCTTGGCTGCGCTCTGCTGGAATGGCACGGAGACCACCCAGTGTCTCGATTTTGGGGGTGGATCCCTCTGGTCCCATCCTATCCGGCTCTTAAAGGGACAGTGCTTTGTGGGGAGAACCCTTGAAGAGCCTTGACAGTGATGAGTGGCTCCAGACACCCTGTTGCAACAGCAGGATAGGTCTTGTCACACTCTGCTGATGTTTTGTTGGGACATGGTGGCTTTATGTCATGAAGGGTTATTTAGTCCTGCCTTAGGGCAGAGGGATGGACGTGACATCTCTAGATTCCTTCCACCTCTACGCTTTTATGATTACCTCCTAGGAGCAAGTATCGGGGTAGCCGTGTTAGTCTGTATCCACAAAAACAACAAGGAGTCTGGTGGCACCTTAAAGACTAACAGATTAATTTGAGCATAAGCTTTCACGGGTAAAAAAACTTCTGAAGAAGTCAGTTTTGTTTTTGTTTTTTTAACCTGTGAAAGCTTATGCCCAAATAAATCTTAGTCTTTAAGGTGCCACCAGTCTCCTAAGAGCACTGAACTCAGAGAGGGTCAGGTAATAGCCTGAAATTGTAGGCAGTGATCCTCCAAGGGGGGAATTCTGTGGCACTGTGCATGTGCAGAATTCATGTCCACTACAGATTTTTTTTTTGTTTCCCCGCAGAACAATAGATTCTGATGGGAAAGCAAAAGGAAGCTGTGAGAGGTCACGCACCCTCTCCAGGAGTGGTCCCTAGTGGGCTCATCGGTTAGGGCATTGGGAGCAGCTGGGAGCAACATAAATCACTGCTTGGGGGGCTGGGGCTGGGCATATGTGCGAGAGACTGCCCCTCTTGCTCGCTATCTCCAGCACCGAGGGGAAGGGTGTTTCTAGGACAGACCCGGCTCTTGTGCTGTGTCAGGGTTGAGTGCAGCCTTGCTGCTGAATCTGTGCCCTGGCGGGGGGAGGTCTGCAGGGTGACCCCCTCCCATTTCTGTGGAGCTAGTGGCCTATGCTCCCTGTTGCTGTGCCCACCTTGCAGGGGCTGTATTCATTCGCATGGACAGTCAGTGCAAGTTCTCCTTATGTAGTATGTGGCTGCAAGTAGAGCCGAGTGACATTTTTGGAACAAAACTTGTTTTTTGGGGAAAAATGCAGATTGGGTGATCCCCAAATGTTTTGCAAATTTGTGTCAAGAGTGCCACATTGTTTCACATGGAGATCTTGGAAGCAAAATGTTTTTTTTTTTAAATCTATTTTTTATTTTAAAATCAAAAACACTGAAAACGACCAAAATCAAAACACAATGTTTTGTTGGGCCTGATGCACAATTTCCTCTCCTGACTTTTTAGAATGGCCAGTGAACCGAAGAATCCATGATTGACCCAGCCCTAGGGATGGGTGCTCTGCGCCTCTGAAATTCAGGCTCCATAGCTTGAGCCCAGACTGCTGGGCCGATCAGTAGCATTGCTTGTTTATAAATACACCCTTTGCAATGAATATTTCTGCCAAAGGGATTGCAGAAAAGGAAGTTGATTTCCTCTTTTCCCGGAAAGGCAGCTCTTGCCTAGCAAGGACCATGTGCGGCGGGGGAGGCTCTAACCTCATCCCTGATGCCCGCAGGTGGCGTTAGCAGTCTCGTGCTATTGCAGCAGCAGCAATGCACCCATGGTGTGTGTGTTAGTCATGGAGACTTTCTACTGACGTGGACGATTTCACGTGAAACCTCCTGCTGGGGACTAGAACAGAGGGAGCTTGTAGCTCTGCAAAGCGGCCAAAGGGGGCGGAGGCGAGCTGCCTTGTGGGGCTGGGAAAGGAACCGTGCAGACATCCTGCTTTGCGCCAGTTAAAGGGAAAGCCAGCGAGAGGGACGCAGGGAGGCTGCTGCTGCTTCCCCATCCCAGGCAGAAGCAGAGCAGCGGGGAGCCCGGTAAGTGTCACTGAACGCCCCTCCCCACGGCTCCGCAGCCTCCCCGGGGGAGGGATGTGGGTCGGGGCGTGGGAGGCTCATGCCCGTCCCTTTTCCAGCCTCCCCCTCGCCAGCGCTGGGACCCGGCGTCTACCTTCGCCTGGGGGAGAGCCGCGGCCAAGGCTGTGCAAATGCACTAGGGTTTGCGAGTTCCCCTTCGCTGTGCATTGGCTTGCAGCCGGGCAGGGATTAGGCTGCCACTGTGTGTGTGTGTCTCCTTTCTCCCTCTGTAATGCAGAGAGAAACAGTGGGCTTACATGCTATTGGCTGCAATGAACTCCTCTCCTACTACGAGGTGGGGGCATAATCTCCCCCAGCTCCACTCGAGGTACCTCCCCCCCCCCCGTTTGTTGCATTATGCCCCCTTTTTGTAAATGTTTCTTGCTTTACCGTGAACTGCGTCTCAACCTGTCAGCTCCAGGGCAGCAGCATTTCCAGTGAGGAGGAGATGTCACTGGGACCCCCCCCCCAAATCTATGTGGCTCACCCATGGTGTACTGGAAAGTTGGGCAAATTCATGTTGCTGTTTCTTTCCCAAAGCTGCTTCCCCTCCCTGCACTCGCAAGAGATAAGAGGAAACCAGTGAATTGAGCATTGCATGTTCCAAGACGTGATTTGTTGCTTTGTTCCTGTAGTTTTGCACTCACGGGGTGTCTGGAAGGTACCCAGTGGTTGTGACAGGGACTGTGAGGTAAGACTCTGGGTTTCTGTTCCTGGATGTGACACTGACTTGTCTGTGACCTTGGGTGAGTCCCTTCACTTCCCTGGACTTCAAGTCCCCCATCAGTGAGCTGGGAATGACTAATTTGTGGTCAGATCTATCTCAGCTATGTGGTGATGAAGCTTAATTAATGAATGTTTGTAAGTCTCTCTATGGACTGATGGAAAAGTGCAGGAGGTGGATGTTGGTTTCTTCTGACTTCTACCACATTAAGACTGTGGCTGTGTGTTTGTCGTTATATTAAATCGAACTTTCCAAAGCACCCAGCCTTTCTCAATCAAGATTTCTGACCTTTTTAATTCATACTTCCTGACAGTCTGCTGGAGTCTAGCAAACTTCAGGGTAGAGTGCAAAGTGCATTTACTTGGTTTATCTCTTGTTTTGTTTAAATTCCCCAGTGGATAGAAGCCCTGGTCTGGGACTTGGGGCACTTGGGTTCTGTTCTCTTCTACTGATCTGCTATGTGTCCTTGGGTGAGTTGCTTCACTCTCGGTGCATGTTTCCCCTCCTGTCTGTTCTCTCCCTTGCCCATTTAGAGTGTAAGCTATTTGGGGTAGGGGCCGTCTCTTACTAAGGTGCATGTGATTGTGCAGCCCCTTGCAAAGGTGCATCAATCTCTGAGCCACTACTGCGTCAATCTAGATGCTACTGTAATACAAATAACAGCATGGTGGTTGCTGCTATTTCAGGCTGCAACTGCAATGATTCTGATCAATGTTACTCTTTGCAGATAGCTTTAAATAAACCTAGCTGCAAATAGACACTTAATGGGTCATCAAAATAAAGTGGTAAATAACAGATCCCTCAGAATCTTATGTGAGAGGATTCTGACATTAGCTAGTTTCTCTAGACTTGCTGCCTACAGGGCTAGCTCAGCTGAGTAGCCTTGAAAGCAAGGCCATAGCAGACTCTTAACAAAAAGAGTTATTCTAACCTATGCCCCAGAAAGTAAGTACAAGTCTTTAATCGGGATTTACCTCCCTTGACAGTTGCCCCACACTGAAGTTCTTATCTTCAGGATTTCAGCTGTGCATTATTTTATTTGGATTAAAATCCAACCCAGTAAGTCATGTTATCTCTTATCACTATGTGTGGGCCAGTTTGTTTTACAGTGAGACTTGGAGTAAGGCTGCTTATGTGGAGAATCACAATGATTCCATTATTTGCAGGGGGAGGTAAAACATGGATCAAATCCAGACTTTAGAAGAATTACAGTATGGGAGTATTGTCCAGTAACATCAATGGTCAATTTTTAGATCTAGCAACCTTCTTAATATCCTATCAAGATACCAGACACCTAGTCAGATTTCCTGTCACCATCGCGTGAGGGATATATACAGTGTTTGGTTAACCGATCAGTATAAATGATAATCTGTCAGGCCCATGCGCTTCCCTTACTGCCCTTCCCATTCATTTGGGTATTGGCAATGGATAACATTTGCATGATTTCCTGGTCAGCGCAAAGGACTTGAAGCTTGTGAGCATGGAAATAGGTCTCAGCTCTTGTTTTGTCTGATCCCATATTCTAGATTTCTATCTATGCAATGATACCTTGGCATGTGTCATAGCTAGACAGAGGCATGAGGTAAATGTTTTGATTTTATATGCCCTCAAAGTTTGGGAGCTGTTTGGGTCTGGGGCTTTGGTTCAGGCTCATTTCTAAGGAGAACTTCACTGATCTCTAGTGCACTAGGGTACAAGCCTCATATTTCACATGCATGTACAATAACTCTCTTGCATAACATCTGTCATGCTAAATATTGTGAAATACTTCAGAGGGAGGCCAAGCAGAGAGGGAGCTTTCTGGAGTTGGGGCCGCAGAAGAGAAAGCAGAGAGGGGAAATGTGCAGAGCTGGAGTGGAGTGAAAGGTGAGAGCTGACACTCCTTGCTCTCAGGAGTGATGCTTAGGATGGGGTACAGTGCTTACTACATGGAATAGTCTTGCTCGGGTGTGTGTCCTGGCTGTACAAAAAATTTAAAATAGATAATTATTAAAATCTCAGAAGTATCAAGGGATCATCTTTTCACTGCAACCAAATAACCCCAAGGAACTGGAGAGGTCCCACAGAGAGGGAGTGACCAATCGATAACCCACTCTTGGGGGGGTGCATCCAGGTGTTATACAGGGATGTTGTGTATTCCCCCTCATCCTTGCCCAGCCACAGGGGATGATGCTGTGCAAGCCTGAGAATCTGGCTCTACAGCTCAAGTTGTAAAGCCCAAAGCCTCCCCTTTGAGTCTTTGGAACTCCCCGTTTCAATACCTGCGTTGTCCCAGATGGTGGCCATCTTGCAGACTCAGCTGAATCTTCACTGGGCTGAGAGCCCAACCCAGACTTCATCCCCTAGAACTAGCTGAAGACACAATCTCTCTCTATTCTGGGGTAATCACCAAGCGCGTGGCAACTATGGAGAAGTGGCACACTTTGGTGAGGCAGCTGTGATGAGAGGGAGGTGGCTCCAGCTGCCTTGGCAAAGGGAAGATCTATCCACATCCACTCCACCTGAGTGGACTGTGCTCCCCTAAGCAAACTGGTGAGGTTTTCTGAGGAACCCTGCCAGGCTGGCTCTCACTTTAGCTAAACAGTGCTTCCTTTTCTGGGCCCTCTGGCTCAAGTGGGTCTCATTCACTGGGTTACCTTGGGAAAGACCAGACTCAAGAGGCTCCACTTCAGCACCTCTCCACCCTTTTCCCTTCAGACAGCTCCCCACACCACATTACCCAACTGCCATTATCTGGGCATCACTTCATTCATCTCTCTTTAGAGCGCCTCAGGTGCTGTTTAACCAGCATGGTGGAGGGAAAGAATGTTAACCACAATTGTTCCTCACTCCCTTTTTATCGCAGACTTTTAGTGCATTCCCTTGCTTTCCACTCTTTCTTACACTGGCTACATGGGAAGGGAATACAGTGGTTCCTGCAGAAATTCCTTCAGTTCAGTATCTGCAGCAGGACTATGATTTATAAGCTGCAAGACCTGTCAAGGTGTAGTAATAGGTTTAAATATAACTAGACCTACAGTCTCCTTTTCAGTCGACACTCTGAATTTTGGGGCCATACGGGGGACCTGCCTGACCACTGGTCTAAATTAGAGCAGTCACAGGGCTACTCCAGCATACACTCTGGTCTGAGAAACAGACTATCCAGAGCACAATGTGCCCTGGCCACACCTCCAGCATATTTCTCATCGCCTATCTGTGTCAGGGGCGTCTAGAAACAGGGTTAGTGCAGAACCCTTCCTCTAACTCCTCAGTGCGGCCCTCTGCACAGGATGTATTTTCAGTGGGCTGTTAGCACCCACTTTAAGGTCCCTCCTGTATGCTGCCAGAGTGACATAAAAGGTCATTAGCATAACTGTGAGTCAGGCCCCTCGGGTGTATAAAGTCAGAGGCCTATGTTTGTGAAGAGAGAAATCCAAAATATTTTGTGAGGTTGTCCCAAGCTGTGGAGATATGTAACAAGTTCTGGTTTGGAATGCTCAGGGCTGGCCGAACTCTCTCGTGAGCGCACTTAATATATTGTATACATGTTATGGCAGAACATAGGTCTGTTCAGAATCATCGCCGTTATTTCTCATTCTCTGGACCACTTCATCAGAGACAGACACAGCCTCTCAAGGACCTAGCCCCGCTCCCATTTGCCTTTCTAAAAACTTTCCCCGGAAATGGCTCTGCCCACCACTGGTGTTCCATAGACAGGGGAAAAAGATCCTCAGCTGGTGTAAATAGGCATGATTCTGGGAAGTCAGTTGAGCAACTCCTGTTTGCACCACTGAGGATCTGATCCATAGTGTGAGAACCATTAATCTATATTAAAGTACAAATAGAAATCCAAACAGTATGCAAAGAGAATATTCATTTCATGATCAGGCACATCCAGATTTTGAGTGCTTAATGTTACAGTTGCCTATGTAACCTTAATTCTACCTCCTTGTACGTATTCATTATGGCACTTTAATTATTGAGGAATAGCATATTATATATAGTTATAGAAGGAAAAGCATTGACATACAAGATGCTGTGTATGCATGTAACACTTTTCAGTTCTCTTATAACTGCAGTAATATTGAAAAAAGGGAGGACCCATGTATTATACTAAGCTGTGGCAGCCCACTTTTCTTTGCCCCATTCTCTGAAGTGCACCTATTAACTGCCAAACTAACTTAGCTGATCACATCTGCACAGCAATGTTTTCTTGGGTGTAGTGCAGGTGCTCAGATACCAAGGTGATGCTGACCTTCTACAAATCTTGATATAAATCAGGGGTCAGCAACCTTTCAGAAGTGGTGTGCTGAGTCTTCATTTATTCACTCTAATTTAATGTTTCGCGTGCCGGTAATACATTTTAACCTTCTTTTTTAGAAGGTCTCTCTCTATAAGTCTATAATATATAACTAAAATATTGTATGTAAAGTAAACAAGGTTTTCAAAATGTTTAAGAAGCTTCATTTAAAATTAAATTAAAATGCTGATCTTACGCCGCTGGCCTGCTCAGTCCACTGCCGGCCTGGGGTTCCGTTCACCTAGGCCGGGACCCCAGACCGGCGGCGGGCTGAGCAGGGCCGGGACCCCAGACCGGCGGCGGGCTGAGCAGGGCCGGGACCCCAGACCGGCGGCGGGCTGAGCAGGGCCGGGACCCCAGACCGGCGGCGGGCTGAGCAGGGCCGGGACCCCAGACCGGCGGCGGACTGAGCAGGGCCGGGACCCCAGACTGGCGGCGGGTCTGGGGTTCCATCTGCTGGCTCCTGCCAGCCAGGGTCCCGGCTGCCAGCTCCACTCAGCCCGCTGCTGGTCTGGAGTCCCGGCCCTGCCCACATAGAATGGGTACCTACCTTCTCCCTGGTTCTGGCCCATTCTCTTCCTCTCTGCACTGAGCACAGGGCTGGGGGTTAAGGGTCTGGTGAGGAGCTAGAATGAGGGAGGGGGCTCAGGGTTGGGGCAGGAGGTTTGGGTGTGGAGCGCTTACCTGGGCAGCTCCCATTTGGTACGAGGGGTGCAGGTGGGAATGTGTGTGGGGTGGGGGCATGCAGGAGCTCCCGTCTGGTGCTCAGGGTGGGGATGATGGGGGTCCAAGAGTCTGGGCATGTGGTGTGGGGGGGGGGGGGCTGGGTATGTGTGGGGGGTGCCAGAGTCAGGGCAGGGGTCGTGGGGGGAGGTACAGGGGTCAGGGCAGAGGGCTGGGTGGGGTGGGATTGGGGCGAGGGGTACTCCCAGCTCCCTGCCCTGAGTGGATCACGGTAGGGGGCTGGAGGGATACGCCCTGATTCCACACCCCTTCCCCAAGGCCCTGTTCCTGCCACTTCTCCGCCTCCTTCCTGGTCTGAGCAGTGAGGGCGCTGGGGCTCCTCTTCTCCCCTCCCTCAGCAGCAGGGAGGGAGAGGAGGCGGGGCACAACGCAGCACACTGAGGGAAGAAGGAGCTTGTGTGCTGGCGGAGCCTGCCCTGTGGCAGCAGCCGGCATGGGTGCCAACTTATATGGGCTCCTGGGGCTTTAGCCCCAGGAATATTCACAGTCAGGGGCTCTGCTCCAGCAATATTTGGCGCTAGGTTTCTCCCCTGCTCTGGGCTGCCTGCTGCAGCGGGGAGCCCAGAGCCCTTTAAATCCCGGCCGCGGCTGAGATTTAAAGGGCTCTGGGCGCCCCCCCCCTGCCGGCAGCCCAGAGCCCTCTGACTCCCGGCCGCGGCTGGGATTTAAAGGGCTCTGGGCTCCCCCAGTTGCAGGCAGCCCAGAGCCCTTTGAATCCCAGCCCCTGGCCACTGATTGCCCCCTCCACAGACCCCTGCCCCAACTGCCCCCCAGGACCCCCACCCCCTATCTAAGCACCACTGGTCCTTGTCCCCTGATTACCCCCTCCCAAGACCCCTGCCCCTTGGGACCTCAGCCCCTATCTAAGCCTCCCTTCTCCTTGTCCCCAACTGCCCCCTCCTGAGACCCCACCCAACTTCCCCCCACAGGACCCTCCTACCTGTCCCCTGATAAACCTCCTGGACTCCCATGCCTATCCAATTGCTGCCTGTCCCCTGACTGTCCCTCCGAACCTCTGTCCCATCCAACCCCCCCTGCTCCTTGTCCCTTGACTGCCCCCTGGAACCCCCTACCCCTTCTCCGACCCCCAAACCGCTTACTGTGCCACTCAGACCAGCGTGTCTGGCTCCGTGCAGCTCCAGACAGTTGCTGCCATGCTCCCCCATGGAGCCCACAGCCCTCTCCCACCCCCAGCACCTGCCTTCCAGATTTGAACACCTCAAAATTCAGGAGTGCTCAAGCTCGGTTTGGGCAGCTTTTACTTCATTTCTCCCAAATCAGTTTCCCCTGCAAGGTGCCAACTGAAGGTGTTGGAGAACAGAGAGATCGGGTGGCCTCCTAATGCCTGGAAAAGAGACAAAGGCCGGAGGAGGGAGTGTCAGTGCCTGTGCGGACTTCTGGGAAGTGCATGGTGTGGAAGAGGATGCTGGGATGCTTTGGAACAACTCCATTCAAAGCCAGTCAGGACTCTGGGGGAGCCTCCTCTCTCTGAGCAGACTATCTCCAGGGCAAGAAGCTTACACCTTCCTGGGTCTGACCTCGGAGCATTCAGCCCTTCCACACCATGCGCTTTCCGCAGCGAGTCTGCCCAGGCGGGTCCTGGGGCAACCAGAGGTCCCTGCACCCCAACTCCGCAGTCAGATGTGACTCTCAGCCAGACAGTAAAACAGAAGGTTTATTAGATGACGGGAACACAGTTTAAACAGAGCTTGTTGGTACAGAAAACAGAACCCCTCTGTCAGGTCCATCTTCGGGGGTGGGGAGCCCAGACCCAAGTTCTGGGTCTCTCCCCATTTCCCCAGCCAGCTCCAAACTGACACTCCCGCCTCTGTGTCTCTTCCGGACAAGGAGGCCACCTGATCTCTTTGTCCCCAACACCTTCAGTTGGCATCTTGCAGGGGAAACTGAGGCACCCACACAGTATTCAGAGAAAATATTAAGAACATTCCCACTTCATCACAACAGGTGCAACAAAATATAATACTGTATATTGAAGTAGGCAAGTGCTGCTTCTGACTTTCCACTTTTAATTGACCCTTGTAATCTTGTGGCACTGAAGCGTTGTAGCTTCATTTTATATCGGCTTACAGGGCGGGAGCAGGGGGGCACCACCATTTTGGGCCCCACCAAAAATTATACAAACCTGCCGCCTATGGCAGCCGGTAGGACCAAGCTTCTGCCCCCGCCGGAGAGAGTGGTAGGTGGGGTGTGGAGAAGAGCGAGCTGGGCCAGGCAGGATTTTTAATGGCATGCTGCTGCCTGCCAGGATCCTGGCTGTTGGCCCCAGTCAGCCCGCTGCCAGGGCCAGAGGCGGACGCAGCGTGCTATTAAAAATCAGCTTGCGTGCTGCCTTTGGCACGTGTGCCATAGGTTGCAGACCTCTGATATAGATAGTACCAAGGCATTTACCTGGAAAGCTAAATGAGCTGCAAACGTCAGCCAACGTACTGCAGCATATTTTTCTTTTATTGTTCTATTCTATTATTACATGTTGTGTGTCAGTATGGCTTTCTGTGTTTGGTTGTTTTTGGTTTGTGTGGGGTTTTTTTTGGGGGGGGGGTTTCCTCCCCATGTAAATAACTTTCAAGGACTCTCTTAGGTCTATCTGGGGTAAGACCAATTGGTTTGGGTTTTCCTGTATGGCTGTACCCTACAGAAGTCATAAGCCTCAAGGAAGGGAATTGGAGTGAGATCCGCCACTGCTGTAACCATCCAACTTGGCTGTGAATTTCCATGGGTACCAGAAAGTAAGAATGTAATAATGCACAAAGTATTTAGCTGGAGGAAGAATGAGGCAGGGTGTGAGAGAGTGCAAGCTTATCTGATTCCACATCACTCTCTGCAAGTCTTTAAAGAGGCCATCAATAATTAGTGAGCCCTACTGGCTTCCTGGGGACATTAAGTAATGGAATAATTCAAGCTCCTCTTGTTTCAGTGGTGCCTGTAGCTCTGAAAGCTCATTCTCTGGACTCGCACTGAAGGAGAGGCCAATCTTCAGCTGATGTGAATGTTCTTTGTGTGCTATGGGCGTTCTTTTCCCCTGCCCCTTAAGTTGTGTGGCGTGCCTCACTCTGTCCCTCCCAGTTTATTGCTGAGATACTTGACGTTCAGGTTCTCAGTTGCTGCCATGACAGAAGGGTGGGCTGAATGTTTCATGGGGGGTGGTTAGGACTTGCATGCACAGTTCCTAGTTATCGCTAATGGTAGCCCGTAGCTGTCCCTGCTACAGTCTGAAAAAATATATATGCATGGTGGAGTTGATGCCTCAGGGGTCTGGTAATAAGCTGCAGGCTTTCATCTCTGCATCATGAGTTCAAATCTAGGCCAGGTCATTAGCGATCAAGAGTTGCTTTGGGTGTCAGATGTTAAATGAGTTTGCTAGTCTCACTCCACCTTACTGAAAGCATCATGGCCTTAGCTGGCTCTGTTATTGGCCACCTCAACAGAGGTGAAGGACTGAATGGGCCAGGAGACAGATCTCCCTTCTCTTGTGCAGGAGGGATACCAGATCAGAGCTGAGGCATTTTGGCAGGCAGTGTGCATTCCCTTGCAGTGCTGCTGCTTGTGATTGGCCTGTGGGTAAACCAGAGGACTGCAGTCTGCAAGGCTGGGTTCTCTGTGGCCCCTTTGTCATCGGGGGGGGAAGCTTCCATTCTTTAGGTGGGCCTCATCCACTACTCCCAGTCTTCAAATAGGCTGGGATCTTTTACCCGTGCTGCATGCTAATAAAAATAACATGGTAGCACTTCATAAATAACACTGCTTTGCACAAACCCAGAAAACCTAACTATGAATACGTAGCTTTGCTCTGCCCTGGTCTCCTATCACTCACCAGCATGGAGGCAAATCATTTTGTTCAGGTTACTTAAAGGCAGAAATAAAATTGAATTGCTTGGCTTTGCCAGGTAGCAAAACTATGTGCTGCAGCTTTAACTTTGCAACATCACCCAAAATGAAACAATACGGATTCTGATTTTAAAGCTCTCACTGTCTGTGGCTTGGTTTCTCCTTTGGGCAACTTCCCTTTACATAGCTGCAAATATTAAACTCTTGAAATACTAACTTTTTCCTATGACAGCTGCTTCTGCTGGGATTATTGTTTGAGAAGGGGTGTGCATGCTGGAGTGCGTGTTTATTCTTTGACTTCGTGTCGGAGGAGATTTGAATGATTTTTTTTTTTTTTAAATGGGGCTATTGAGGTCTCAGATTAGAGCAGCCCAATGCAGTCTCTTTGTAGGAGGGGGACAGCAATGCGATTTGATATGTTTCATTTAAAACCTTTTATACTGTAATTAGCTCCTGCTCTTGTTTTCCACTGCTTGGTGCTGTTGTCCCTATAATGCAGTTGGATGACTACATGCTTTCAGGCCTTCCTGTGCCAACATTCTGCCCGTGCTGTCTGTCAGCCTGTGGGGTTTTAAGATTTCCTGGCCCAACTCTCCCCCTTCCCTAGGTGTGAACAATTTACCATGTGCTTTCTAGCCAGAGGCCTATAGGAAAGAAAAGAGGGGTTGGTACCAACCAGGTTCAGGAGCAGTGACCTGCTGGAAGCCCATCCCTCCGCCCTTCCAACTGTTGAGATTCTTGTTAGTGATTACATTCAACAAAACACTAAAGCATGTGCTTAAGTCCAACCAGTCTGTGCTTTGCTGGACAGAGGCTAGACTGCTGGACTGTGTTTAGATGTGCTCTGGGCATTATTACTCTTTGCGTTGCAGTGTCACCGGGGGGCCTCAGCCAAGACCTGAGCCCCATTGTGCAAGGGGCTGCACATATACTTAGTGAGAAACAATTTCTCTGCTCCAAAGAGCTTACAGTCTAAACAGATAATATAGACAGAGGGTGGGAGAAATGAAGGATTTTCCCCCTTGTTTTATAGATGGAGAACCAAGGCACGCAGAAACTTGCGCAAGGTCATAAAAGAAGTTTGTCAGAGCCAGGAAGCGAACTCAGATTTCCAAAATCCCAGTCCACTGGCTTAACAGCAAGACTGTTCCCTGCCTGAAAAGGAGGTACCCAGTGAATATAAGCCCTTGCTCCATGTTATCTGGCTGCTGTTGGAGGAGAGCAGCTGCCACCCCTCCCCCTCCCCCCACCTGCACTGCATAAGGGAGAAGAAAAATTCTGTTTAAAGAGAGCTTTAATCGTGCCACAGTGGCTAATGTCTGAGCACCTGAGGAAGTTTCCTACTTGTGCCTGGTAGTGGGTGGATTTTTTTCAAGCCCTGGACATGTGCACTCTCTGCATCCCCACCCTGGGATACAGAGGCCACCTCTTGCTGCTGCCACGTTCCTCTCCCTCTGATGTTTCATACAAGACACCTGCACTCACTGGCAATACAGTCTCTGCTCTTCCAGCTGGGCGAGGCCACTTTAGCTGCATTTTTGTTCTTCCCCTTCCAGGCAGATTTATTAGCTGTCTCTGAGGCACTGTGAACATGAAACTGTTACTTCTAGTTCCAGCTCCCAGACAAGTTCTGCTTTGCCTATTAACTAGCATGGAAAGGGGGGTGGAAAGCCTGATCTTGGCAGAAGACGAATACAGGATCTTGTGAGTAACTCAATCTATTTAAACAGCTCATTGTTTCTACCGTTATGGTGAAGGGAAGGGGAAAGTGAACTGTACAGTGAGCTCTCCGTGCTGGGGGAGGAAGAATGCCCACCTCTCATTTTGCAGATGGGGGAGGGAAACTGAAGCACCAACATATTCAGTGGTCACACAGGAAATAAGTTCTAGAGAGCTGGGAATTGAACTCGGAGCTCCTCTGAACTAGTGCAGTGCCTTACCCACAAGTTCATCCTTCCTCTTTGGGTTCAAAATGGGACTCCTGGCAAGCCAGCCCATAACATGGGGCTGTACAGTTGTGCCTAATAGCTGATGGCGTGGTCCAAGCCCATGGTTTGGTCCAACTTTGTGTGAACTGGGCCAAGCCATGTTAGAAATTGTTTTGGAGCCAGCCCCCGATGCGTGTGCACCTCCCTCCCCCCCCGCCTTTTTTTTTCTTTTCTAAGGCATGGTTCTAAGTTTTTGGGGGATTGGTCTTTAGGTGCTGGCCAAACAGTATCTACAACATGGTTCGCTAAAGACCATGTCTGAACAGCACTGTCACACGTGGCTACTGTGTCAATGTAGCTGGGGCCTTGGTGTGATTTTTTACCAAGGCTGTTGGGAGGGGGAGACAGAACCTGCTCAGAGGGTCACATTTTTCCACTGACATCAGTATTTGATCAGGCCTCCAGGGAGCCTTTCACTTTGAGGTGTCTGGTTTCAATCCAGCTCAGGGCATTAATGACCTGAGTTGGTTACTGTGCAGCAGGGGTTTGAGGGCCAGTGTGAAGCAAGAAGGCCCACTAGCATGCCAATTGTGACTGGCACTTGTGGTCACTCTTACAGAGCAGGCAAGGATTGAAAGGGGGAACGGAGCCTGAGTACCCCTCCTTCCCCTAGAGCAGGTGGTATGAGCAGGGCCTGGCGAAGGCATTGCTGCTGTCTGTCGCATACTTATTCCGTGGCAGAAGAGATTTCAGACACCTCCGTTGTTAATCCGGCTCCTTTCACTTGTCCGATGGCCAGTGCAACTGGGCTAATGACAAAGGGGGAGGTAACATGCTAGGTACGAAGCCACCTGGAGAAATGTGCCCTGTCTAAGAAACATGCCCCGGGGTGGCTTGGTGTCTCACGAGATATGATAAAATTCCTGGCAATGTATAAAATCAGGGTTCAAACACTATATTGTGCCATGAAAGACACTGGCAAGGTGATTATCATTCTTGCACCAGGGCAGGGAAAAATCTAGCGTCTCGCCTATATGATGATCTGTCTCTCTCTTCCCTCCTCCCCCCAAGCGTATACAGTAGCAGCTAGCTTGGAAAATGTCTTGTGTATTTCACTACCGTATTCTCTGAGCCTTTCAAGTGCATGCTCTGCACGGCCTACAGTGGGACACTTATATGCACAGAACAGGGGAAACTGCACTCTTCCAGATGAGGAAGTGAACCAGAGGCAGTCTGGCACACTGCACAAAATGGTCATTGAAGCACACTAGGAATGGGGTAGAAGGAGCAGGTGCAACAGTGCAGCTGTAGTGCCATCACTTTCAATCTTAGATACTTGTAATGGAGCCCATTACTTTAGTATCTGAGCCCCGCACAATGTATTTATCTGCCCAGCACCCCTGTGAGGTAGGGAACTGCTGTTGCCCTACCATGCAGTGGGGATAACCTCTCTGAGCCTTAGTTAAGTGACTTGCCCAAGGTCACACAGGAAGTCTAGGGTGGAACAGAGACTTGTACCTCGGTCTCTGAAGTTTCAGGCTAGTGCCCTAATCACTGGACTGTCCTGCCTTTCTACCTTCAATCTACAATAGTGCTGCAGCCCTGCAGAGTGATGTAAGCTGTGATGGGGGAAGCCTGGCTCCAAGCACATGCAGTTGCAGTGGTGCTGGTACTTGTGCATTATTGCAAGCACTCTTGTGTGTGGCTGTGGCTATAATAAGCCGTTTAAAATTTCCTACTGTTGCAGCTCCATTTGTGGTGGCGGTTGCAGTTTCAGGGTAACTGCACCTCTACCCATCTCCCTCCGTGGTCCACTTCAGAAGTGCCTCATCAGGTCTACAGTCATCACCTGTCTCTGGGCAGGGACCCCATCCTGCTCTCTTCTGAGTGAAGGTTTTAAGGCTGCCCATCCCTCTGCTTTACACCATCCCAAGAAAGCCAGTCTGCCTAACAGCCAGAGCCTGTGCTTTGCTTTCTCGCCGAGGGCTATGAATGATGTATTGTCAGCAGTTCCAATTACCACACAGCTCTTTCTATGCAAGCACCTTTATGCTTAAGGTAAAAGCATTACAGAGAAAACAAACCGACTGATGTAAACCTACCAGGAGCCGCTCATCAGTTCTATGGGGCCCTAACAGGCCAAAGTCTTTCCAATCCTGCTCTAATGGCTGTCCCATCGTCCCGTGTCTCCCCCCCCCCCCCCATAGAAGGGCCTGTCCGTTTGCTGGATCAGAAAGAAGGCTCTGAGTTAGTTTAAAGGCAGACTTTTTATGCCAAAAGCCGCCTCCCCCCCGCACTCCCTCTGAAGGTATTTACAACCTGACGGATTCACCTTCCACTGTTTTTGGTTACTTCAGGAGTTTGGGTCCCCCTCCCCTCTGGAGCTGCGTACAATCCCCAGCCTACAGTGTTGGATAAACTTAATGCAATATGGCCCCCAAACATATGGCATGGGATCAGTGCTAGTGCAAACAGGACACCTGAAGTTTGGAACAGTGTGGTCTGACCCTCCTTCTAGCAGAGCTAAATGATGTATTGGTGGGAACGGGCGTACATGACAGCGCCTTGTCTGAACTAGAGTTTCCAGCACTAGTATCAATGTTGCAATTTATCTAGGTACTTGTATGGCCATCTGCTGGAGTATTTGTGCCCCTCACAATTAATAGATTTTTTTTCTCCTCACAACACCCCATTTTTACAAATAGGGAGCTGGGACAGGGTAGATGAAACAACTTGGCCAGAGTTGCACAGGGGGTCTTCAATTGGGAATTGCATCTGGGTCTCCTGAGGTCCAGTACGCTCTCCAGTAACACCATCCTCCCTACCCTAGCCGTGGGAAAGCTTAAGAAAAATTGTTTTGTCTCAATGTCTGATGAAGAGGAGGGATAGTCCAGTAGGACCAAGGATGGTCAGTTGAGGGCGGGGGTGAGAGTAGGACTTGGGACACCCTGGTTAAATTATTTGCTCTGCCAAAGACTCCCTGTGTGACCTTGGGCAAATCACTTTAGGTGCCTAACTCCCATTGATGTCAGCGGGAGGTAGGTGCCTAAATACCTTTTGCAGATCTTGGCGTCCCAGTATCTCCAATCCCCATCTGTAAAACTAGGATAACCGCATGGCCCTGCCTTACGGGTATTCTGAGGCTAATGCACTAAAGATGGTGAGGTGCTTAGATACTATAGTAATGGTAGGGCAGGTAAGTACCTTAGGTCTGTTGCATTAAAGCGTGATCTCCCTTTTTGGTCGTTTCACTTCCCTCTCCGGTTTTACATTGCTCCTCCAAAACATCCTGCATTTTAGAGACCAGGTAGGTAAGGTAATGACTTTTGTTAGACCAGCTTCTGTTGGAGGAAGGGACAAGCTTTCAAGCTTCACAGAGCTCTTCCTCAAATGCTTTATGAAGCTCGAGATCTTGACGCTTCCACCAACAGAAG
This sequence comes from Mauremys mutica, assembly GCF_020497125.1. Classification (NCBI taxonomy): domain Eukaryota; kingdom Metazoa; phylum Chordata; order Testudines; family Geoemydidae; genus Mauremys; species Mauremys mutica. Next base: position 111,923,526 of record NC_059075.1, read on the forward strand.
TTGGTCTAATAAAAGTCATTACCTCCCATTATTCAATCTGTCTCATATCCTGGGACCAACACAACTACAGCAACATTGTAACCATCCCACATGTAACCATCCCGCATGCTGCCCATAAGCTTCCTTTTCAGCCCATTGGTGAAAAAGCTCTCAGCCTGTGTGCATATGCAGCAGGCATTCTTGTTAGCCTGTTTCATTCAGTGGACCTGGCTGTTTTATGGGAGCATTTTAAATCAGTTATAAACCTGTGCTTGTGCAAAATTACACTGCATTTCTCTGACTCTCGTTGGCTGGATAATCTATGGGAACAGTCATCTTATCACTCGGTTTGCAGTCAGAAGTTTGCTTGACCCAAGTAGCTTTTGTCTTTCAGCGTAAGTTTTGCAAAAACAGTGGGATGGGGATGCACCGACCACTCTCCCTCCTGTTCTTTGAATGTAATTAAGAGTGCAACGGAAGGGGCTCAGATCCTACAGTGACAAGTGCTGTAGATAAAAAACCACAACTAGCCTCCAGCTCTAACCGAAGGAAGAAGTGATTTGCAGAAATATTTCAACAGATGGTCTGAATTTGGCTCTGGAAGAAAAGATGGTGCAGTGACTGCTGTGCCTGGTGTGTGGGCGTATGCATGAGCCAAGCTCTGCTCACTGTTGGAGATCCCTTTGCTATGTGAAGGACGTGGCATGGGATGTTTGTCCCCCTCTTGGGCTTGTATAGCATTGAAGGGATGGGCATGCTTATTCAGTATCAGCAGCATTGCAAAGGCATCCTTGAGCTGCTCCTTCCAGGCAGATCGGGTAATTCATAGTTTGGGGCAGACAGGGTGACACTTCACAAATATGTGCACAGCCTGCTCAGATGGGCATATGTGTACCCAGGCACCTTGGTGTCACAACATTCATCTGTCAGCTCAGTGCAGATGTGATACCTCCTACATATGGATTTGCTGATCCCAAAGGATCATTTAACCCAGACATAAGGGTGTTGTACATTCTGATCTGCTGGAAAGTCATAACAACTTTGTTAGTTTTAACAACTTTGTATGACACTAGTGCCTAGAACTCCCAGCTGAGATCAGGGCCCTGTTGTGTCAGGTGCTGTACAAGCACATAGTAAGACAATTCCTGAAGCACTTGTCATGTAAATAGACATTGTGGGAGAAAGAGAGTATCAATATGCCCATTTTCCAGATGGGGAGCTGAAGCACAGAGGCTAAGTGATTTGCCTAAGGTCAGGAAGTCTGCGGCAGAGCGCCCAGTCTGTCTCCTTAACTGCGAGACCATGCTTACTCTATTGTTAACACAATTGTCTTATGAGAGCTAATATCAGCTTTAATAGGGTGGTTATTGTATGCTGTAGGCCGGGTGGCGTAGAGAGTGTTTCTCAATGAGTGGAGCAGTGCTGGTCCCTGAGATCTCCCTGACACAGTTTAGGAAGGCAGCAAGTGGGTCACTGTTATCAAAAAGGTTGAGAAACCCTGGTTTAGAGGCTGCAGCACAGGGCTGGGTATTGAGAGAGCAGGGTTCTTGTGCAAGCTTTGAACAAAGGGATAATTTTGTAAAAACCCTTGAAGATTCTCAATGGTATGTGGAAATATATGTATTATGCGGAATTTATTTATTGAGAATCAGCAATCATGTCGTAGACAAATTACTCTGGATGTACCTGGGGGATTGGGGGGCATTGGCCAGTACGTGTGTAATTTTACACATAATTCTTATCTGATTATTGATGTGTAAAATGTGTCCCACATCTACTTTCACTCAATATACATGTACAAAATGTGCTTAAAGCAAGAAAAGATCCCATATCCAGGACTGTGTGCGTGTTTTGTTTGTCTGTAGCTTTTATCATATACTGGAAATAGCTAAACAGCTTGTCTGCTTTAAAGACCACCAAAGAGACTGCTATTTCACAGCGCCTGATGTGAGAGAGAACTTCAATGAATCACTTTATGCCAGAGAATCCAGAGTCAATTGGATTTGCGCCATTGTAGTCGCCTTGGAAATGCCAGTGGTTGGCATAGAGATAGTATCCATAGGCTTCCCCTGTGTAACCACTAATCTCTTTAGGGAGGAAGTAGCCAATGCATCCCTGTTTGAAATGCACTTAGATAGGAGCCATTTTGTTGTGTTCCTAGGCAGCGTCAGCAAATGGTGGAGATGGGTGGGGAACTGTGTGATTTGTGATGTTGGAGAAGAGCAGGTATGCTCCTGTACCCATGAAACAAAGGGCTTGGCGGACTCAATAGACTCCTGTGCCATCCTGCATCCCCACCCCTATAGCTCTATTTTCTGTTGAAGGCTAGAGCAGGTGTGGCCCCTTCTGAGAGGTGAAGAACGTTGAGACTGCCATATTGGATCAAACCAGTGTCCTATCAAGTCCAGTATTCCTCTCCATCAGTGGGGTGTGCCAGCTGTTTCAGAGAGAGGTTTGGTTCAATTATGGGATAACCTACCCTGTAGGGAAAGTTCCCTTCCAACACCCAACTGCTAGAGGCTGATTCCTGAGGGTTTATACCATTTCGAAACTCTTGGTTGAGTTTCCTTAACCCTTACTGGTGTTACTCTGGATGCCCTTGTTATCTATATAAATGTCCAGTCCTTCTCTGAATGCTGCTGAGCTCTTGGCTTCAATGACATCTTGTGGCAGAGAGTTCTGCAGGCAAATCATGTGTTTGCTGCTCTTCCAGGAGGACTGTTGGAGGCAGCTGTTATTCTCTGCTGAACCCTGCAGTGGGAAATGCAGGCCCAATGGGCTGTCTCTGGATTTCCATTTATAAGTCCTTTTATAGAGTCCAAGCTGTGCTCCACGATACCAGAATTAGTGTTACATCTTCAGCTGGTTTCAGAGTGGTAGTTGTGTTTAGTCCTGTATCAGCAAAAACAACGAGGAGTACTTGTGGCACCTTAGACTAACAGCTGGAGTTATTTATATCCTGTGGCAGGCAGCACTACTTTCTATATGGCTGTTCTCATGCTTACTACAAGTACTTCCTCTAAAATGAAAAAAATTAATAAAAATCTGTCCTTAGTTGCATCGAATAATTTTTTTCCTTCAGGTTTCTTTAGATTTAGCTCATAATGAGCCTCCCCACCCCCCAGAAGAAAATGTCTTTCTTTTTTTTTTTTTTTTTTCTTGAGGCGGAAAGCAAGTACTAGGTTCGAAAGGTCTTCCTGCCTCAGGGCTTGTCTACACTTAAAATGCTGCAGTGATGCCACTCTAGTGCTTCAGTGAAGACACCACCTACGCTGACTGGAGGGGTTCTCTCCTCTGCGAAGGTACTCTGCCTAGCCACGGGGCGGTAGGCTAGGACAATGGGAGAATTCTCCTAGCACTGTCTGCACTGCGGGTTAGGTCAGTTTAACTGCATCGCTCAGGAGTGTGGATTTTTCACACCCCTGAGCAATGTTGTTACACCGACGTAATTTCCTAATATAGACCAGGCCTCAGTCTCTCTCTCATTTGGGGGTACTGTATTGACTTCAGTGGGCCTTAGAACAAGCCCTCACTTTGGAAAGCAGATCATGTGTGAAAACTGCAAATTGCGGCGCTGCAAAGCGCCAGTGTAGTCAAAGCCCCAGCGCTGGGAGCGCGGCTCCCAGCGCTGTCCGTTATTCCCCACAGGGAGGTGGAGTACGGACAGCGCTGGGAGAGCTTTCTCCCAGCGCTGGCGCTTTGACTACACTTAGTGCTTCAAAGCGCTGCCGCGGCAGCGCTTTGAAGTGTAAGTGTAGCCAAAGCCAAGGTGGCTTTTTCCAGTTTAGCATATATGGCTTCCAAAGCGACATAAGCTAAACCAGGAAAAAAGCCCTCTTTGGCTAGAGTGTGTCTACATGGGAAGTTAAACCAGTATAACTATACTGGTTTATCTTAAACCAGTATAACCACCTATGTAGACAAGCCTTTAATTACACTGTGCAAGCTCCCTCTGAACACTGGGCCTCAAAGGGCTGCACTGTTTGAATGTGATGGGAAGACTTTGTTCTCCCAGAGAGTTTCAGTGTGGTGGCTGTTGTGTTAGTATATAAACCTAGTCACACAACTCAGAAGGGCAGTTATTTTTAACAGGGCCTCTTTTTCCCCACACACCCCTTTCTGGAGAAGGCACCTTATAGATCTAGGGGGGCACCATTTGATTCTAAGTGTTGTGTATGGCAAGGTCACAGGCAGGTGACTTCTGATGCACCTTCTGCGGGAGCAGAATGCAAAATGTTGTAGGCCCTATATAAACAATAGCTATTTGTCTTTCCTATTTCTTGGCAAACAGTGGTGGTGGTTTGCTTTTTTTGGTGTGTTTTTTTTTTTTTTTTAAACAAAGAGCACCCCATATAAGTATTTAAGGTCAAAGGATGTCTCCCTACCAGATCTTAACTGCTTTAAGATTGGTTAAAACTAAGGGCTCGTCTATACTTGAAGCGCTACAGCAGCAGCCCTGTAGTGGTTCAGTGTAGACGCTCGCTAGAGCGACAGGAGAGGCTCTTCTGATGGGAGAGATGAATTCTTCTGTCCGCCCAGTGCTTTCTACACCGGAGGTCATCAGCTTGACTACGTTGCTCAGGGGTGTGGATCATGGGATGCAGCTGTGACCTTGCATGGCAATGGTAGGATTTTGCAAGGCAGGTCACAAACATAAAGATGATTGCCCTGTAAGTGCATGGTCACGCATCCCCTTTCTAGCTTTCCAGGGAAGGTCATGTGGAGTCAGTACTGGAACTGCCTCTGTTCACGAATGTACTGCATCATACGAGTTCCCGTTCACAGTCTTGGAACTGTCATGGTCTAGATAATACTTAGTCCTGCCATGAGTGCAGGGGGCTGGACTAGATGACCTCTTGAGATCCCTTCCAGTCCTATGATTCTGTGGTATTTTATGGGAGGGTAAATGTCAGCACTTTTTTCTTTAAGATGCTTTACAATTCCTGTGCTCTGTTCCTTCTCAAGAGCTGGTATGACTTTTTGTTCAGGCCTATGAAGCGTCAGTTCTGTGCATAACCAGGTGCCTGTGGCAGAGGAACAAAGGGTGAGGGGGGGGGGCTCTTACTCCATTCAGTCTCCCAGGCCCCTAGGGACCATACAAACATGGGCATGCTTTAGAAAGTGCTCTGTGTATGCGTTTCCTTGGAGGTGTGAAGAAATATGACCAACCTCCTCTGCTCTTCCTCCCTCCCCACTATTGCACGCACCAGGGGGAGGTGACAGCACTCAACAAATATAGCCATGGTGTGAGCAGAGCTGTCAGAAACACTTCTCTCTAGTGATGGTAGAGTTCAGGGATCTGGCTACCTCTGTGTTAGAGAGAAGAGAGGCTGCTGGGATTGCCTGCTTTTCCTGCCAGGGGAGAGGGGGTGCCAGGCCTCTGCTCAGGAAATCCTGATCTGTTTTTCAAGTCTAGGAGGCTAATATAACAATTTAATCCCCTTTCCCACCTCCTACAGATACCCAGTCCCAGGTGGGCACGTGAACCAAGGTGGGAGATCCCCCGTTAAACAGTAGGGTTCAGTATAAAGCAGGGGTGGGAAAAATACGGGCCTGATCTGGCCCATCTAACATTTCTGTCTGGCCCACCAGGCTCTCTGGCTGCTCCCTCATGATCTCTGGGCTGCTAGAAGTCCTGTGGGGCAACAGGACGCTCAGCCGTGGCCCCACACCACTCCTGGAAGCGGCCGGCTGCTGGCACTGTGGTGGTGGTGGGAAGGCAGCTCTGCCTGCTGCTCCCACCCCCAGAACTGTCCTCACAGCTCCCCTGGGCCAGAAACTGGCCCAGGGGAGCTGCGGGGGCGGTGCTTGTGGGCGTGGCCAGTGCATGGAGACCTGCTGCCCTCCTCCCCCAAGGGGCGTGCAGAGATGTGCCAGCAGCCGGCTGCTTCCGGGAGTGGCATGGGGCCATGGTATGCAGCCAGCTTGCCTGAGCGCCCCACTGTGCCACCGGCCAGGAGCCGCCTGTGGTAAGCCCCTCCCGGCCAAAACCTACACTTCACACCACCCCCTGCCCCAGGTCAGAACCCCCTCCTGCACCCAAACTCCCTCCAAGACCCTGCATTCCCTCCATTAATGTAGTAGAAATGTGCAGCCTGTGGTGACTTACCAAAATTCGTGGAGTGGGCCTCCCCCTGTGAAAATTATTGCCCATCCCCTGGTGTAAGGGATTGGGATCATTGATCAAGGTCAGTTGCCCTCTGTATCTGTATCAGCCCCCTTCCTGTGGTATGGTATCGAACCCCTGAGACTCAGACAGGTGATTGGTAGCTGGCTGCTCGATGTGGGATTCTGAGGCCCACCCGAAGCAGTACTGCAGCTTATGGTGATGACGTCCAAAGGACTCTTAAATAAATAAAAGGAAAAAAAAGAAAATCTCTCCTCATGCAGTCCCCATTGCTGTATGTCTCCTAGTGTCCCCTAGGATCCTCTCCCTTCCCCATCTGATAACATTGCCAGGCCTCTTGGTGCTTCCCTTCCCCTCTGCTTTATACCGTTTAACGGTGAAAGCTGACATGTCGGTGGCACTTCTGGGACTTGAGTGCATGTGAAGCATTGAGTCTGTGTGTGCCATGGCTGGGGAGTTGAGGGAAGAATAGAGATTTGAAACTGTTTTGACTCTCTCTTCTATCCCTAAATTGCCAACAAATTGACCCCCCTCCCAAAAAACCCCCTGTACTCCACGCAGAGTTTTGATGCTGAAAAGGGAGAAGAGCCAGAGACTCCATTCAGTGCACAAGGGATGTGGCTGTTGCTATTGCTTTATACATGGACACTGCTCTGACACTGCAGCATTAGAAAACCCTAAGGTAGACAATAAACTGCTTTGAGCTCCCTAGTTGGAGTGCATTAGAGAAGTGCAAGCTATTAGCATTATGCTGAACATCCACACACCCTGTTACGCTGATTGACGATTAGGACCTGCCCCCAAATTGGTGGTGGTTTTTTTTTTTTGTTTTTTTTTAACCAAGGCATGTAGGCTGCTGCTTCTCACCCCTGGGATGGGATTTTTGAAAGCGCCCAAATTATTTAGGAGCAGAAGTCCCATTGCCTTTCAAATCACTCTTTGGTAGACACCCAGGATGGGATTTCAGGGGTAGGGTCCCCCTAGGCTTTACTTAAATAGCTCTAGTTCATAGAGGCATTGTCTAGACTAGGATTAAAAGATGTAAGAGTTACCAAGTTAAATCAACCAGTTTAGCAGGTGCTGTTTAAAATATAGTTGTTTTGTCTTGTCTAGCCAATACCTTTCAAAACTCTAGAGTGCACTAGATAACTTGATCTAATATCAGACCTTTAAATCCTAGTCTAGACAAGATTGTTTTACTTTTATGCCATTCCTCAATACCACTCACGACTGGGTTTGTTCTGCCCTTTGCCTAGGGCACACGAGGATTGTTTGAATTAATATAATTTGTACATGCCTTATTAGGTCAGTAAAGCACACACAAACGTGTGTCTTAGTAGCCAGGTTAAGCAGAGCCTATTGCCTAATAACGATATCCTCGTCTCTGCTTGGCAGGAGTGCACACCAGTTGTTCCTGCCAGATGTCTAGGTGGTGACTCAGGATCATCCAGTTTTGAAGTAAGTGTGTGTGAACAGAGCTCATGATTCTGGTGAAATACCAACATGTGCAAGAGATGCAACATGTACCAACATGTGCAAGAGATAAAGCTTTAGTGGGAATTTGCTGAATAACTAATTCACAAGATATTTCCAATAACACTTTCAAAATATGGTTCCTTCTGGCTTTAAAAGTCAATCTGATCATCTAGCCCTCCTGCAGAACACAGACCACGGGGAGGAAAAAATAAAGAAATAGTGTTTGCTTTTAAAAACTTTGAAATGAAGAGTTGAATCTTGAGCTGGCAGGGGAACAGACTAGCACGAACGATCTAATGTATCTCTTTCCATCTCTATTTACATGAGTCTGTATGCGAAGGATCATGGCCTCATTGGGCCCACAGTAAGGCCATGTCTATACTAGAAATGTTACAGCCCCACAGGTGCTGCAATGCAGCTGCGTAAACACTTACCACTGCAACACAAGGGGTTCTTCCATCCCTGTAGCAAACCCACCTCTCTGAGAGGTTTTTTCCTTGACCTACCACTGTCTACACCAGGGCGTAGGCCAGCTTAACTACATTGCTCAGGAGTGTGAATTTTTCACACCTCCGAGCGATGGAGCTGGATCGACCCAGCTTTTTAGCATAGGCCAGGCCTGAGTTGTCAAAGTAGCCAAGAGGGTGGGCAATTTAGTGGAGGAGTTGGCTCACCAGCATTTAGTAGTATAAGATAGGGTGGGGCAGAAAAAACGGAGACCCATCCCTTTTAGCCCCAAAAGGAAATAGAAGTGTGTTCAGTTGGGTCACATAGGGGAACATTGTTCTCGTCCACTGCAGTGGAAATCACGTGTGTGTGTATGTGCGCATATATATATATATAGGGCATTGCCTGTGGTGGTGATCCTGTTGGAGAATGTCTGTTTGCAGGGATGGAGGGAAATGCCAGGTTTGGGACAAGGCAGGGAAAGATGGGTCCCAGAGATGTGGGTGAGGTTAACAGAAAGTATCGATCCTGTGTTCCTTTCTTTTGGTGCAGTGCTGCAGCAGTAGCTGAGCGTCAGAGCTCTTGCTGCCTGATTTGTAGCATTGGAATATTTGTAGCAATAGCAGAGACTATTTCTGGCATTTGGTGCTATCATTCAGCATCTGCCAAAAGGGATAACTTAGGGGGCAGAAGGTTTTTTAAGAAGGAAAATAACTTAAAGCCTTATACCAGACTGTAAACATCATTGTGGGCAGATGTTGGTGCTTGTGAGATTCCCTGGCTCTGGCCAACAGCCAATAGGTGAGCTTCCTTTTGTACAAACTCTCTCTGCAGGGCTTCTAGCTATCCCAGTTCTGCTTATGCCCCTCAACCCTGACCTGCACAATCCCCTGCCCTGGTCCCTTCCCACAGCTCTGCCAAAGCACCCCCAGCCATCCCATCCTACCCCCCTCCACCAATGCACCCCAACCCTGACCAGTAGCATGCACTGCTAGTCTAACCTTAATACTCTCCTGAGTCAAGGCTGCCAGTTGGGTGCTGGTAGGGCCTAAGATGGAGTCTGACACTCATGACCATTTGTAGTTAAACCCAAGACTACAGAGGTGAAAGGCTGGTGCATTGAGCCAGTGCCTCTCTATGGAAGCCTACTGGAGAGCACGTAGCCCTGAAAAGCCATTCTGAGGGCGTTAGGCGCTGCTCCTGATGAGATGATGCAGGGATTCCTGCCAGAAGTGAAGTTTAGTCTTCTCGATGGGGCCTCTGAAGGCCCTGTTTTTGGAGTACAGCAGCCGGCTCTGAGCCAGGATCCTTATTTTGTCACTCATGGGGAATGAATGGGGTCTTTCATTCCTGGAGATCTCAGTTGGGTGGCAGGTCGCTTCAGCGTGTTCCCACTATAAGTAATGAACTGGGGGGAGACCTTCTTTATACCAGGCTTCTTGGGTTTTTAATGACTTGCTTTTATATCTTGATTGTATTAAAGCACTGAGGAAACTTTGTTTTCTGGCTCTCATGGCCCTGCTCTTCGTATACCCCTGCCAGTAGCCCCTTGTCTATCTTTTGGTACCCACAAGAATCTGAATAAATGGTCTAAGCCACTCACTCTGCATCTATGCCAAACCCTTCCTAAAGTAGCTAGTTAAAGGACCCCAGTCAGCTGGTGTGTCTGTCTATCCATTTTGGGTTTATTCTCCATGGCCTGTCAGACCCTCTCAGAATATTGAAAAAGAAATGCCTTTTCTTAACAGCTTTGTTTTTCCATTTAGCAAACTTCAGTTTCTCCATTCGCTGGCCCCCTTTCCCTTCAAGCTTCTCATAAATTTCAAGCCACAATGGTTCTTTTTTTTTTGTTTAGCTCCTGGCTTGTGTACTGGGACAACACTGGGAATGGGGTTGGTTAGTTCTGCTCCCTCTGTTGGATCATCAGGCACAAAATAATGTAGGACCGATATAAACTCTTTTTTGGCTACCCTTTTAACAAATTTCATCTCTTGGCAACAATAGTGAATTAAATATATTTATATTTTAAAATCACCATGGTTGCCAAGAAATGGAAAAGTACTATGTATTAGGTTTTGCAATTCAGAGGACTTTCCTTACTGTTCTTAATTGCTTTAAGGTTGGTTTAAAACAAAATGCGGTGCTTCAACTTCTGGTGCTGTGTTACAGCTCTGACCTTGCGTCACAATGTGTCTGAGGATTTTGCAAGAAGAAATGCACGTGAAATGTCCTGCTGGCTCTGTAACCCTATGGTCACGTATCATTTCTAGCTTTCCTGTAAGTCACACATTGGGTCAATATTGGAATTGCCTTTGTACATGAATGGCACAACCTTTGTGTCTATTGCTCTAAGAATTATGATGCATGTTACAGTAGCATCAAATAAATAAATAGAGACACCGACCAAAACCAGGGTTCTGTTGTAGGAGGTGCTGTACATACACACAATAAGGGACCATCTGTGCCCTGAAGAGCTTACAGCCTAAATAGACAAAACATAGAATGAGAGGAGAAAAAGTGACTTGCCCAAAGTCACACAGCAAGTCATTAGCAGAGCAAAGAATAAAACCCACATCTCCAGAGACCTAGTCTATCTTATCCATTGGACCAAACTGCCTTGCCAAGAATTTTTTTTTTTTTTAATGCTTCTCCTAGAATGTTTTTTAATGGGAGTTGGCACAGGTTCCGTAAGTCTTCATAATTCTAGCGACATTTCTTTTTGCGAGAGACGCTGTGAATATTTTTACACCTGTCAAGTCTCGCTCATCTGAGGGAAGATGCTTTAATTTGTAAGGGAGCACTTAAAATGTCTCCCTCTTATGTAGCAGAACTCCACCCTGTGAAGGTCTCGCTGAACTGCAGTCTCGCTTGTACTTATTTTTGAAAACTCCCTCCATTAAAATTCTCACTACTTGACAGCCCTGATTTCTATACATCTTCTTGGTGTCTTGGAGCTTGCCAATGCTAGCAAATAGCCCTGACATGGTAATTGGGGAAGCTGCACGGGTGGTCAGCACCAGTGCAAAGCGTTGATAAGAACAAACTTGGATTTGCACCAGTGAACTAGGGGGACAGCATTGTCTAGTGGATATTGGGGGAGTTCTGAGTTCTCATAGAACCCTGATTTCAAGGTTCTGTTTTCACCTCTGTCACTGACCAGCTGTTTGCATGCCACCTCTTCCTCTCCCTCTGCCCCCCAACCATTTGTTATGTAGAGTATGAGCTCTTCAGGTCAGGGACTCTCTCTCACTATGGGTCTGTACAGCACCTAGCACAACTGGGCTCTGATCTCAGTTGGGGCCCCTAAGTGCTACTGCAATACCTCGGTTTAAATGCAGGTACACTAATTTCTGGCTTCTGGTTACTGCATTGGAGCAGTTTCCCAGTGCAGTCAAGCTTTTCAGGTATAGCTGGAGTTCATTTCAGATTGAGGCAGACCTGCTGTTCAGGCCTTTCTATCCTTCAGTCTGGGGAGGTATGTCTGTCCTGCAGTCACCAGGAGTGATTGCAGCTTGAGCTGGCATATCTGATCTAGCTTTTATCTATCTAGCCCACGTCCTTGAGCAAAGAAGCCGGGGCAGTGTGGACTAGTTCCATGAGTTCTGAGTGGGTTTACACAGCCTGGGCTGAAACTTGAGCTGCTGTGGCTTCGAAGTTCTGGACCCCAAGCTAGCTTAGGTTTGTCAGCTCGAGCTGCAGTTAAATCCTGTGATTGCAATATAGACTTACCTCAGACTAACAGGCCTGTGGTTGCCTGGCAGACTGGACGCATTTTACAAGCCCTGCTGTGCACTCCTGCTAACCATTCTGGAATGTGGCTGGCCTGAAAGTGACTATTTTGCGCTGAAAGCAGTGTGATGACTTCCTCTGGACTGGGCTCCTCTTCCATGAGGTGCTGCTCACTGGACCACCAAAAGGAGTTGTATTGACACATGGAGAAGCCTCAGCAAGGCCCCACCTATGAAGCAACAGCAGAGTATATGTCAGATAACCTCTCCCTCCTGAGGCTAAGCAGCCACTGCTTATCCTCACTAGTTCTTCTGCCTGCGCTGAGGTGAGTGGTTTATGGGGCGCATGGCTCAATCTTCTCCGTATAAGGAGACACTCCCGCCAACTAAGGAGAAAAGCATTTGGTTTCACGGCCCTTTCCCTCTCTCAGTTCTGGGCAGGGGAGAGGACCTGGTAGGTGGAATCATCAGTTTATTAACCAGTTGAGTGCCACGCACAGGAGAAATGATTCTGTCTTCATTACCCTCAGAGCACATTTCATCCAGTGGTCTCAGTGCATTATAAATATCCATGAATTAAGCCTCTCAGCACCGCTATGAGGAAAGCATTCTTATTCCCATTTTACAGATGGGGATACACAGACCAGGATCTTCAAAAGTGACTATTGATTTTTGAGGTGCCTTAATTTTTGAAGGCCCAACTTGAGATGCCTTAAAGGGGGCCTGGTCTTGTGGGGGTGCTCAGCAAATCACAACTCAGTCTTTACAATCTGGGGCAGGGAGGTGAAGGGATTTGCCCAGATGACACAGTGAGTCAGTGACAGAGATGGGATTATACTTCAGCCATTCCAGCTGCCAGTCATGTGCTCCAGCCACTGGTTTTACGTGCTTAGACATCCTGGCATGTCTGAGAAGCACAAACTGAGTCTGCAGAACTGAATGCCTTTAGAACATGCAGGTTCTCAGCCTGAGGGTTGTGACCCTCTCTCCCACCCCCATAAGCACAAGACCACACTTAATTTTTTTTCTTCTTTATGGCTAGATGGGAAGGGTGGGTCCCCTGAGACTTTTTGGTTGTAACATGGCCTGGAACAGGTTTAGGAACCCTGAGATAACAAGTCTATTTAGAGAGTGAATCAGGGAGGTGGCGGCTGGAGATCTGGACAAACTGTGACTTGCTGTTTTGCAAGTCTCCAGCCTCGAGTTTTGACAGCCAATCTGCCCCGACATTTCTGGCTTGGGACTGAAGGGCAGCCCTCCCCTGTGAGAGGTCGGACAGCCTATGGGGATCACCCATTTGAAAAACGGGCGAGAAAAGCCTTGTAAAGGAGATGGGGCGGGGAGAGGTGCTGCAGGCCTGGTCTGTGGTAGGAACGCCATTCTTGCAGGGCTAGGGAGCAGCCTGCTGTGAGTTGGTGATTTAAGCAGCATCCCTGCAGCGCGGGTGGGTAGAGGCCTTCCAGTGGCTGCGCTGCCCCCTGTTGCCCAGCAGCCAATCAGAAAGCTGCTTGGCTTGACGCCTTCCCCCTCCCCTCTACCTTCAGGGACTTTGGTCTGTATCTGCCGAAGAGCAAAGGCAGGGAGGAGAGGGGAGTGAGATTCATTCCCTGCTTTCTGTGCCTTAAAGGCACAGCCTGTACAGCGATGACCAGCCTATAACCTTTGTGCTTCTGATGACGGGTGATGAGTTCACATCTGCATCCCCAACAGTATTTTATAAATGCAGCATTTGGTGTTTGCGCTGTGGAGAGGCGCAACACTGTATTGCCATCCAGCGGTTCAGGGGGCATAGGTGTTTTATTATCTAAGCCCCGTGAGGTGCCCAGCCCTGTGTGTGACTCAACCAGTCTGCTGCACAGAGCCTACAGTCTGAAAGGCAGATGGCGCGCAGGAAGGAAATACAGAGTATTTAAAGTATCAAGTGAGAGCAGTGTCTGATTCACCAGGAGCCCCCGGGAGAGATTTCTCAGCACCAGTACACAGTGGTCTATTATACGGCGGGAGACTAGAAGACTTCTCTCTGGAAACGTTTTCAGTTAATTTACATTCCCAAAATGTCATCGCAGTAACTGTGTGGTCGCCTTACTAGTTAGTGAAGCTTGGCAGGGTATCTGCGGCTCAGTATTATTGGAAAGGATTTCACTTTGTAAAATACACAAATGGATACAGTGTAATAGGATACCATAACCACATCCCTAACTGCAGGCTTGGGATGGATTGAGAGGCATCAAGTGATGGGTCAAATGCCTCCAGCCCCTAGGAATTGTGGGGATTAACCCAGGACATCCTTGCTTGGATAAATGGTGAGAGAGTGGGTGTGTGTGATCTAATTTAGTGCTAATTAGAGGTGCTGGCCTAGTAGCCCTGGAGACTGAAGGCCTCTCTCTAACCATAGCAGAAGCATCAGCAAAGTAAGGATCCCCAGAGCTGTACCCTGCAGGGAGGCAGGATGCTAGGGGTAGCCCTGCCCTGAAGGTTGTTTTCTAGCTGTCCCAGCAGAGTTGGCCTCTGCGGTGACCGCTCTCACTTGTGCCAGTTGTGCTGAGCACACCTTGGAGCTGGGCTTAGATCACCACCTCGCTTCTCATGAGCCATTGCATCCTGCAGGCCCAGACCACAGTGCTGTTGTGTGTAAAATCTTCCTACCTCATGGCTGATCCCTACACTCCCCAACTGTTCCTGCACCAGTTTCCATCTCCTCTTCCGCACAGTCACTCTCCCAGTCTGAACACTGCTCGGTATTAAACCTACTTCCCAAGAAGAAGGACGTCTCTGTTCATAAGCTACAACCCCAGTGATCCAGACCTGGTTTGGATTGATTCAGCTATCTGAGTGTTAGCCCTTTCCTGACATTCAGGTTAGTGTCTGGTTTGTACTGGACAACTAATAGGTGTCGTTGCTGATCAGAGACACACCAGCTGAGTGTGTTCAGTGGGCTAGTTCCCTCCCAAGAACTAGCTGCAAAACTTGTCTTGAGTAACCAGGGAAAACGAGTCTGGTCTCCTCCTAGTCCCAGTCTTTGCACATCACAAAACATTTTCAAATAAAGTAACAAGATTAACAATCTCTACTCAAGTGGCCCAAAGACTAAGGCTTTGTCTACACTACCAAGTTTTGTTGACAAAACTTACGTCGATACCCAAATGTCAACAAAACAAAAATCACCAAAGGGTGTTCACACTTGCTCCCTCTGTCGACAGATCATGTCCACATTGTGGGCACCATCATTGATAGTGTGAGAAATGCACCGTGGGTATGTTGTGGGAAGGCGGAGCTGATTGTGTGCACACATTGGGTAGCTCTGTGAGCTCTCGGTGCTGAGGAATGGCAAAGCAGCACAGCAGTACACACACACACACACACACACACACACCCCACCCCCCCAATATATGACTGTAGTCTGCCTGCCTCTGTGTCCCTAGGGCCGGGCAGAACAGGAGCATTCCAATGATTTGCTCTTTGTTCCCTAAAGGGCAGCACCCTCAGCTGTCAGATATTTCCCGCATCTTTGAAAGGGAAGGGGCGCATGCCTGCATGGCAGCAGAGGTCAAAACACCGAGCAGAGGGATCAGGACAGGCATTGTGGGATACTGGCAGAAGCCAGCTCTGTTGACAAAACAAACAGCAGTGTCTACACTGGCTCTTTGTTGAAAAAGGGAGGGGAAAGGAAAAAAGTCTCTCGTAGGGGTGGAAGGTTATTGTCACCGAAACCGGGCATTTTTTCCTGACAAAAGTCACGTTGCCTTACACTGTGTACGCTCTCACCGTTTTGTTGCCAAAAAGCAGTTTTTGGTGACAAAACTTGATAGTGTAGACACAGCCTGAGGTTATGGTTAGACTACAGCTTAAGTCAACATAAGTTATGTTACTCATGGGTGTGAATTAGCCCCCTCCCCTTGCTACATAACTTATGCCGATTTGAGGACCAGTGTGGACAGTGCTATGTTGGCGGGAGAGCTTCTGAAGGTTGGGCTCTGGTTGGAATCCTCTTGAGCAGGGAACAGGTGTGCAGGAGAGCTTCCTTTGGTTTAAAAACTGGTTCTGTGGGTTAGTCAGATGTTTGGTGGGGGCCAGGTGCAGGCTCTGCAGAAGAGACCTTGGTGACAAGTGCAGGTTTTGCTGATCTATTCTGCAACACCAAAAGTGGCATCTCGGCCAGGTGAGACTGCCGTCTCTGGAGAATACACTGTGAGGAGGACAGCAGACAGTCAAAGGTGGGTCAGATGATGCCCCAAAATTGCCAAGTGGTTCTGGGGCTCTCCACAATACACCTGGACATTAACGCACCGTCCCTTCAGCAGCGTTGGCGGGTACAGGCAGGTTATGACAGATCAGTTGATCTGGGCCCTGTGCTTTGAATGGGCGTTGCCAAACTTGGGGATTGGTCCTGCTTTGAGCAGGGGGTTGGATTAGATGACCTCCTGAGGTCCCTTCCAACCCTGATATTCTATGAAACTTGGCAAATCTAACGACCCTGGAGGGAAGTGAGCAGATTGGGAGCCCCCAACTCTTCAGGTGACATGCAACTGTATCAACTGAATCCAGGCCTGGTTAGTGTTCTAGATGGAGTAGTGGGGAATGGCCTGATGGCAGGAGCATGGGCCTGAGGGTTGGGAACTCCTGAGTGCTGACTCCATGGTGACACTTCTGCTGCTGCCTTGTGCATGCTATTCAAGCCCTGCCACCTCATTTTATCCGTGGGGACAACCATACTTATTAACCTGTCTCCGAGGGCTGTGGTGAGAATCAGCCGGCTAGGGTTTGCTTTGAATGGGACATGCACTAACTACACAAGTGTCTTTGATCACCTAGTAAGGTCATTGGAAGTACCTGAGGGTCCCGGCAAACTCCTGCCATTCCTGTTCCTCCCCCTTGCCTCTTTCCACATAGAGTGGTCTGTTTGTACAAAGAGCATTTGCGCACACAGTGGGCTGTGATTCAGTGATAAAGCACTTTCCTTCATGTGATAAGGTGAAGGGAAACAAAGGTTAATAGCCAGCCAGGTACACAGGGATACACTTGCACCACAGGGGTCGGAGGTACCAAGGTTGCAGTCCCTGAAGAAAACTGCTCGCCGGCTTGAAAGGGTAAAATTTGATGCAAGGGGTATTCAGTTGTGGACAGTACATCAGAGATCAGTGCATGTGGAGGGAGAGAGATCGTATGAGAGGAATATATTAATTTATCTTCTGTGAATATTTCCTCCTTGTAGACTGCATGGGGGGAGGGCACAGTGGCATTTGAAACTGACTGGGTTTGCGTTGTGGTGCTACCTGATGTAGCCGGGTGTGGTGGTTCCATCTCTGTGGGGCTGTTTTGGGGAACTAGGTGTTGGAGAAGATAGGTTAAAAGTGAGGCACAGACTTGCTAGAGAGGTCCCCTGGATGGGGTTTGAGGTGTGGGCGGTGGAGGGAGGTGGGACTTACTTTATTTTTTTTTTTAAATTGGTTTTGTGTGTAACTCCCTCTCTTGCAAAGAAATGCAAAGGGAGCTGTTTGTAGCTGTAATGCAGAGCGGTGATCTGATCCAACGCAGCCAGCACAGGATACTGGGTACACAAGCTCCAGTTCCCATGGGGATCTCCATACCTTGGGTTAGAGTTCTGTTCTTGGCATTAGGCAGCAGGGTGTTTCCTTGGGAGGAAAGGAGGACAGTGCACTGGACAGCTGTGATCCCTCACAGGCATGACTGGAATTAGTGGGAATGACTGCAGAAAGTGTGTGAGAGAGAGACAGAAGGTGGGGGAAGGGATAATTTGATCTTTGGAATGTGACCCTTGGCTACACTAGGACTTTAGCCTGAGGTGCAGCTTCACACCAGACCAAATCCTTTATGTAGACATGATTTACATCAATGTGTCAGAGTGCCGTTTATTCTGGTTTGAAGCCAGTATAAACCAGGTGTATGCCGGGAGTTTGCCCTGATGCAGCTGCACCAGTGGTCAATGAACCAGGGTGGCTCAGGGCTGTTGGGAAGTTGTGGGAACAGAATGAGCTGCAGAAGCATTCACTAGGGACCCCAGCACTCCAGAAGTGTGTACCCACGTCCTAGCACCTGAGCCTGGGTTATCATGAACACTTGCCCTCCCCAGATTGCTAAATGGGGCTGGGGTTGGGGCGGGCTGGAAAGGGGGTCTGGTAAGATGGGGTTGCTGTCCTGAGATGGTTCTGGCTTGGAAAAGATTGAGAACCACGAATGTAGACTAGTACTGGGCCCAGCACTGAATTATCGCGTTAACCCTATACAGGCATTTATAAAATAGGCAGATGAAACGGAGCGATTGTCTGTACTGTGGCATTGGCTGTAATGCAGCATATATACCCTTAATGAGTGTGCCATTAATGTACTGTGTCCCACGGTCCTTCCCTAGGATTATCTGGCTAGAACTCTAGTGCATCCTCAAACAATGAAGGATGTGCCTGTCATGCTAAGACTAATATGCTCGATCATGTTAATAAACATAAAAGGGAGATCCCGGTGCGTGAATAATGGAGCATTAATCCATGCCTGGCTGCACTAATCACACGCTAGGTGAAAATTAATACCCCATAATTCATCCCATGGGCGGTTCTTCCTACTTAATAAGGCACGGCTTGTAAAGTTTAGGAACTGCCACTGTTTAGGGCTCATTGGCTTGTCCTGCTTAAAGGAAGGACCCCGTAGAAAACACCTCTGCTTGCTGAATGGTACACTCCTCTCTCCCGTTTGAGGGGCAAGAGATGGTCTCCCCCACTCTCTCTGGTGTTACAGGTTAGAGCAGGGGTAGGCAACCTATGGCACGGGCGCCGAAGGCGGCACGCGAGCTGATTTTCAGTGGCACTCACACTGCCCGGGTCCTGGCCACCAGTCCAGGGGGCTCTGCATTTAAATTTAATTTTAAATGAAGCTTAAACATTCTGAAACCTTATGTACTTTACATACAACAATAGTTTAGTTATATATTATAGACTTATAGAAAGAGACCTTCTAAAAAAGTTAATGTATTATTGGCACGTGAAATCTTAAATTAAAGTGAATAAATGAAGACTCGGCACACCACTTCTGAAAGGTTGCCGACCCTTGGGTTAGAGAGTTCTTGGATTTTCCTAGTTTCCTATCCCTGCTTACATCCAGTCCTTTGCAGAACCCATTTGTTACCTGGGCTGCAGGAAAGTGGTCTTAGCAGTGGTGTGACTCGCATGGCTGGCCTCTAGCATTTTGGAGTGACCATGTGGTGGTTTCCAGGGAAACTTTCCTTGGCACCATCTGTCTTGCTGCAGACACGATCCAGCTGCAGGGCAGGAATTTAGGGCTGGTCTGTACCAGAAAATTAGCTTGACCAAGCAACGTCGCTTAGGGGTGTGAAAAATCCATACCCCTGAGCCACGCAATTAAGCTGACATAAATCCCCATGTAGACAGTGCTAGGCCACATCCGTCGACATTCTTCTGTTGACATAGCTCCTGCCTCTCGGGGAGACATTACCTTCGCTGATGGGAGAAGCCCTCCCATCAGTGTCAGTAGTGTCTACACTGGGAGGCACTGTAGTGTTCGAAGCGTAGATGGGTCCTGACTATGAAGGTGAGAATGAATCCATGAGTCTGGATCCCTGAAATATGCCCCAGGAGTCTGTCTGGGCACTTGCTGTGCTTCAGAAGCTTCACTTAATTGTTTTGCGCTGTTGGTTAGGAAGAGCCCTGTGCTTGACACAGATTTTTCTTAGTTCTCTGTTTTATTCCTCTGTTTCCCTGTTGAGTGTTTTAACCTCCTGTGGAATTTCCCAGGGATGGTATGCTCTCCCTGTGGCCTTTTTTCCTGGCCTGAATTCCCCCTCGCTCCCTGGATGGAGCTAGTTAGAGGAACTGGAATCTGGCCCAGTTCTCGGATCTTCCCAACCACAGGGCATGGAACTTTATTTCACACCTTTTAAATGAATGGTGGGATTCTGGAGAATACAGCAAAGTGCACTGGTGGAGTTTAAATTGGCATTTGGGGCTGCTTTGCAAATTGGCATCAGCTGGGATAAGCCTGCCTTCTGTCATGGTTTAATGCTCAATCACCAGGTGTGGTTAGTCTTCCCTAACGTGCCCTTTGGCTCTGGTAGTTCTGGAGGTGCAGGGCTCCCCTGTGCTAGTGCTGGGCACACCTAGCACACAGACTGTACCTGCCCTGAAGAACTGACAATCTAACTGGTGGGGAGGGAGGAAGAAATAGCATCAACTCTCATTTCACAGACGGGGAACGGAACTTAAGTGACTTTTCCTAAGTCTCTCTCACACACAATGTATAGCAGAGCTGGGAGCTGAACCCAGGTTTTCGATTCCTAGTCTAGTGCCTTAGCTACAAAACCGTCTTTGCTCTGTACCATCCCCACTGTCTTGGGAGATCAAGAAGTTACATGGTCAACTGTCTCCTGAGCATCCATTTTTCCTCTCGACCGATCAAAATGTAAATACACCTCTACCCTGATATAACACGAATTTGGATATAATGCGGTAAAGCAGTGCTCTGGGGGGTGGGGCTGCGCACTCCAGCTGAGCAAAGCAAGTTTGATATAACATGGTTTCACCTATAACGTGGTAAGATTTTTTTTGGCTCCCAAGGACAGTGTTATATCGGGGTAGAGGTGTATTTAACATTACAGTGTTGAACTATTCTACATATTATGTAGCATATCTGAAATGCAGCTGCCTCTGGGATAGAGGGCAGCAGCTGACTAGTATGCAGCAGTGGTGGGACCATGTATTATGGGCAAAAGCCCTATTGTGAAAAGCAATTTGTGAAACTAATGCCTCTGTGATGGCAACAGAGCTATATGAGGACTGTGTGTGGAATTGGCCAGACCTCTTCTATCCATATAAGGGAACACCCTATTTATTGTAGTTGTTACCGGTGAGTTTTCATGGTTTAGGGTTTGCTTACGTGGAGGTGTACCAGTTTAACAAAAGATATAAAG
This sequence comes from Mauremys mutica, assembly GCF_020497125.1. Taxonomy (NCBI): domain Eukaryota; kingdom Metazoa; phylum Chordata; order Testudines; family Geoemydidae; genus Mauremys; species Mauremys mutica. Next base: position 111,944,218 of record NC_059075.1, read on the forward strand.
GTAAGCTGGTGCAACCCCCTTTGTGTGTATACACTCTTACTTTGAGTGACTTGTGTCTGTTTAGCTTAGTGACCTGAGAAGCAGTTTAAGCTAAATGAAAACATGTCCACACAGAAGATTGCAACCATTTTAACTAAATGCTACAAGTTTTGTGTGTAGTCAAGGCCTTAGTTTATAGGGATTTTAGTAAATTCTCACTTGTCATTCACTAATTTTGAAGAAGACTGGTTGTCTGAAAAGAAATCCCAGAAGACATGCAGGTGAATGAAGTCAGAGCTGAGTATACTAGACAAAGCTCCATTCCCCAGTGGGTTAGTGCACTGGCCTCTCATGGCTTCAAATAAGTCCCAGATCTCAAGTGCAAATGGATTTGAAGGTTCAGCCTAATTGAGGTGGATGGCTGTGCAGATACCACCAAGCCTGTCACTGAAGCTAGAAGTCTCTGCCCGAGAGAGACCCCCAGTTGGACTATCGGGAAGAAAGTGGGGATTGTAGGTCAAGACTGAGGTGCGCTAGCAAAGGTGTGTGTGTGTGTAATCTTGTGCAGTGCCTGCCTGCACTGTAGCTGGCTCCATGCAACTCTGTGCATTCCTCCTTGTCGCAAACACGAAGAGTCATGAAATTGTACCCTGCAATGAAAATGCAATGTTTGCCTTTAAAGCAGTGGCTCTCAATCTTTCCAGGCTACTGTACCCCGGTCAAGAGTCTGATTTGTCTTGCGTACCCCCAATTTCACCTCACTTAAAAACAACTTGCTTTCAAACCCAGACACACACATACAAATGTGTCACCACCCTATTATGAAAAATTGCTTAGTCTCTCATTTTTACCACATAATTATAAAATAAATCAATTGGAATATAAATATTGTACTTACATTTTAGTGAATTGTATATAGAACAGTATAAACAAGTCAGTTTGTATGAAATTTTAGTTTGCACTGATTTCAGTAGTGCTTTTATGTAGCCAGTTGTAAAACTTGGGCAAATATCTAGATGAGTTGATGTACCCCCGAAAGACCTCTGCATACCCCCAAGGTGTACCCCTGTTGAGAAACACTGCTTTAAAGTCTCCTTACAGACTATGAAGGGGTGTGTATGTTGAAAGGACTCATGGGTAACCCAGTGGCACATTTCATTGCTAAGCCAGAGAACAAACAGTTTGTTTCCAGCCTATGGGTTGCTACTCCCCAGGTAACTAGAAAGGAAGCTGCCAATGAGCAGCACTGCATTACCAGATGGGAGCTGGGGACCAGCTGCTTTCAGGGATGAGGAGTAGGTGGCAAGAAATGACAAATATTAAAGGAATCTAAATGCTGAATATTCAAAATGTCCACCTTTTGGGGGTTGAGTTCCTTCATGGGCTGGGTTCCAGCATCTCCCTGGTAACTCTGTGGGGCAGTGGAATAGAGAGAACAGGCTCCTCCCTGTGAGACCAGATGGTGTGGAAGTCTGACACACACCCCCTTCCACCTGCTCCCAAGAGCAGACAGCTGCAAAACAGGCTGCTGTCCCTTTAAGCCCTGCAGGGCACTTGCAGCGTCTGGCTGCCATCCTTCCTCCCTCATGCGCTGGAGCATGGTGCTCTTGGCAGCCAGCTAGAGACCATGGGGTGGGTGGGTGTGATTTCACAGCCTTGCAGCTTCTTGACTGTTCCTTCTGTGTGTGGCAGAGGGAAAGTCATTTGTAAAATTTGCCTCTCTTAAAAATAAGAGTGAGACGATATGACTAATCCTCCTTCCTCGCTGAATAATCTGTGTCTGGGAACTGCTCACAGGAGTCTCTGGGATTAGGGTCAATGACTTCCCCAGGGTCAGGGTTAGGGGCATGGATGCAGGCACTCGCTCAGTCTCTGTCGTCGGAGTGTGTCGTGCTGTGTGCGTGAAGCATTGGCGAGGCACCAAGTACAGACTGGGCAGTCCCTGAGCGGAGTGGGGGAGGGAGCCTGTGTACTCTGCCTACTAAGGTTTGGGCTTTTGGGGGAATGTAAAGTCCTGTTCTCAATCTTGTCTCCTTGGTGTTTCTCTCTCACCCTTCTCAGGAGAACCACTCGCCGGGACTGAGGGGGATAAAAAGAAGAAGTTAAGGGACATTCAGGAGGAGCAAATTGATTTTTAACAGGATCACGTCTGAATTAAATGGCTGATAAACAGATCAGGTAAAAAGTTTTGCTGTTCCTTTTGTTAGGAGTAACTGTGGGCCAGAGAATCTCACTCGATGTACAAGACTAGATGATCTGATGAGCCCTTCCAGCCTCTAAAATCTGTGACTCTCTCTTTTTCCCCACTCCTGTGATGGGGTTCAGGGTGCAATCCAGACCAATGAGGGGCTGTCACCACTTTCCCTGCAACTTTGGGTGCCTCACAATGCTTTGCTGCTGTAGCTCCCAACCTGGGATGCTCACAACAAGCCTACAAGCATGCGGGTCACGCCCTGAGTGTCTGTGTGCTAGATACCCCTGGTTCAGCAGCTCTAACCCACGCAGCCTGTCTACAGCCCCACGGTCCCACTCTGGCTTCCACCAGCCTTGGTTCATAGAACCACGGCGTTAGAAGGGGCCTCAAGGGTCAACTAGTCTAACCCCTTGCCAAGCTGCAGGATTTGTTGTGTCTAAACCATCCAAGACAGGTGGCTGTCCAGCCTCCTTTTGAAAACCACCAGTGACGGAGCTTCCACAACCTCCCGAGGCGTCTATTCCATTCCCCTGCTGTTCTTACAGTTAGGAAGCTTTTCCTGAGATTTAATCTAAATCTGCTATGCATGTAGTTTGAACCCACTGCCTCTTGTCCTGCCCACTGTAGCAAGAAAGAGCAACTTTTCTCCATCTTTTTTATGGCAGCCTTTCACGTATCTGAAGACTGCTGTCATATCCCCTCTTAATCTCTTTTTCCAAAATAGATATACCCAGTTCCTTCCGCCTTTGCTCATAGCTTGCCTTCCATCCCTTTGATCATCTTTGTCGCTCGTCTCTGGATCTTTCCCAGTTTCTCTACATCCTTTCTATTTGGTGACCAAAATTGGACACTGTACTCCAGCTCAGGCATAACCAGCACCGAGTAGAGCAGTACCATCATCTCCCGTGACTTGCATGCTATGCCTCTGTTAATGCAACCTAAAATTACTGCTTGTAGGTTGACCCCAACACACTCATTAGTCCCAAATTTTCCCCAAACCCTGTGCTCTGTAATGTCCGGTCCTCTCCTGGACAGTTCAGAGAAATAATAAGGTTCATGTCTTCCTCTGAAGACACACAAGTACATCACCGCTTATTAATTTAACTGGGGTAAATACACCATGCCCTTTAAAACACAGCACTGAGCTGATGATAGTAAAAATATAAACAAATTTATTAACAACAAAACATAGACGAAGTGATGCCAAGTAAAAGGAATAAAGTTAGAAATGGTTACATGCAAATAAAAGTGAAACCGTCAAAAATATAATCTAGCAAGATACAGGCTTTGTTCAAGATGGTGTCTGCCTTCAATCATTTTCCAGAGACTTGGACCCGGCCTTGGCTGAAGGACCCATCTATCTCAGCGTGCCAGAGCTCTGCTTCCTTGTGTCGGTCTAGTGATGGAAGCCAAAGATGGCTTCCGTCTCTCTGCTTATCTCTTCCAGAGTTCAGTGACTTTGTTTCAAGAGGCAGGACGACCTCATGCTGTTCTTCCCTTCCTGTGGCCTTCCTATCCCCCTGTATGTAAATAGAGCTTCCATTGTTTTGATTCCACCATGCTTGATTTACATAGGAGACAGGTAATAGCTGTGACATTCCCTCCTGCCTAGGAGGGAACCTGCTGCTGCTTTTGTTTGGACAGTCTCTCTCTAAAACATAGTGTCGTTCGGTATCCATAATTCCTCATGTAGTGTTAGTGCATACTTTTCACAATGCTCTTAATCACCAGTGTCTCTGTCATTCACTATCAGAACAGACCTAACTCTAGGCACACAATATTACTGTAGTATAAAAGTGCAATCAATTGATTCAGTTGCTTATTACTTGGGGTTCAGCCCCCCTGTCTTTATAGACCAGTAAATCTTGGCAATGGATTCTTCTGAAAGTTCTCTCCAAAGTAAAGTTTATTCAAGCTGTCTGGTGAAGGAAGCTCCATGCTTTTTCTTCCCCCCACTTATTAGCTCAAATGCAAATTGTTCTGTTTCCTGCCATTTCCTCCTCCTGCTGCCTTGAGGGTCCTGTTGACTGCTTATGTGTCAGTTGAGGTAAATACACATTCCTTTGTTCCCTCTGCCATATCTGGTTTACACACATTCAGTCATTATTGCAGCATATATTCATAACTCTCTTAGTACACATCATGTACATACGTCACTCAATATTTATATGATCAGCGAGTTGTTAGTTTTCAAGTGATACCTCACAAGGCATATTTTGTACAAAGATTATCACAGCAGTTTGTAGCGCATGAATACAGGGGTGCTTGGTGTCACAACTCCTCTCTCTCCTTTCTTGTGTCCTCTTTCTATTGTCTTTTTTTCCTTTCATCCTGCCCTACACCCCCCCCCACTTCCTGTTTTATCTATCCACCCCCCAGCCTCCAATTCATTCCTCCTTATTTCCTCCCCTCTCCTTTCGAAGGCCAGTTCCACAACTGGTTTCAACTGGGGTCGTTCTGTTGACTTGAATACACTAATGTCAAAGGAGCGATGCCAACGGGCACCAGCTGAGGATCTGACACTTGCTATTTGGGAACAATACACAGCAGTAACCTATCTTCGTCTTCCTAAAGCTTAGTCTGTCCATCGAATCATAGGCACCTTGGTATCCAAGCACTGATGCTACCAGGTTTAAAACAACTAGATGATTTGAAGACGCAGCAGGCAGCTTGCAGACTTTGCTCCTGGCTTGTCCCAGAACTATTACCTGCCTGAAGGACACACATAATCTGCAATATGGTTTGGATTGTTGTGGATCATGCTATTGGCCTTCCAGGAACCATGATGGCTGGCCCAGCATGGTCCCAAGGGTGAGTGTAGCTTTCTGTTAGTGTGGGCAGGGTTTACACTTTCTGTTCATAAAGTTTTACCTGATGAAAGGTGACTATTGTCTGGCTCCAGAACTTCACTGTAGTCCCACTGTCAGTGCCCCTTTTCTAACACCTGACCTCCCCAATGCATTATCTCCCAAGAGCACCTTTGAACAGAGTGGGAGGGCTAGCCTGGGTCATATAATGGTGTCCTCTTGATTTGGTTGTGTTGACGGTGGGCGAGAAAAGGGCTGCCCTTGTTGGGACTTGTCAGGATTGTTCTATTTTTCTGCAAGGCACAGACAGCTGATGGAAAAGGGCCCCAGGCAGAGCAGACAGCAGCAAGAAAACATCATTGCATGTTTAACCCCCGAGCGGTGTGTCTCATCCATTAACTGATTCCAGGAGCTCTATAGTGTTTGTGTGTATTCTTTCCTTAGTTTGAATTGCAAGCCCAGATTCATCTCTGCTAGGCCACATGGCTGTACGTGCCTGATAGCCCCCATGGAGTGAATCACGTGCGTCAGCAGCTGCGGACTTCAGCCATTGCTCCAGCTGACCAGGCTGGAGGTGGCTATGCAGGATACTGGAATTCTGTGGCAGAGTGGAATACTCCTCTGCTTGCTGTCACGCAGCACATCTTCTCAGCCCACCGCTCTGTCCGTGGCAGTGCCGGCACATGGAGCACAGAACAATGAGGAACTTCTCCTAACTCTCCCATATCCCGGTCCTGTATTTTAATCCCTAGGGGGTGATGGGTCTGTTCCCACGTCTGCAATCTACTTACTGTATAAACTTGTGAAATTATTTAATCTCTGTTTATATTACAGTAGCACTTAGAGTTCCCGAAGGCAGTAGGGGCTGTGCATACACATGGTAAGAGATGGTACCTGCCCAGAAGAGTTTACAGCCTAAATAGACAAGACTGAGAAAGGGTGGGAGGAAGTTACTAGTATTGCTATTTTACAGATGGGGAACTAAGTCAAAGAAATTTGAGTGACTTGCTCAAGATCACACAGGAAAATCTGTGGCGGAGCTGGGAATTGAACCTAGATCACCTTAGTTCCACTGCCTTAACCACAGGTCATCCTGCCTCTCTGTGCCTCAGTTTCCCCATTTGTGTGTGTAAAGTGCTTTGCAAGACTCATTTGGGAGATGCTAGAGAATGATTATTTAACATAAGAGCGGCCATACTAGGTCAGACAAAAGGTCCATCCAGCCCAGTATCCTGTCTGCTGACAGTGGCCAATGCCAGGTGCCCCAGAGGGAATGAATAGAACAGATAATCAAGTGATCCATCTCCTGTAGCCCATTCCCAGCCTCTGGTAAACAGAGGCTAGGGATGCCATCCCGGTCCATCCTGGCTAATAGCCAGTGATGAGCTGCCAAAATATTAACAACCGGTTCCCTCCTCCTCACCCCATGAGGGGGTCATGCCCCCCCCCGGGGACTCCTGTCCCATCCAACCCCCCCATGTTCCTTGACAGCCCCCCCCCCGGGACCCGTGCCCTATCCACCCCCCTTCCCTGTCCCCTGACTGACTGTCCCTTGCCACCCCATCCAACCCCTTCTCTCATTCCTGATGGCACCCCGGGACCCCTGCCCCATCCAACCACCCCTTCTCTCTGTCCCCTGACTGTCCCTGGAATCCCCACCCCTAACTGCCCCCACTGCCCCATCCAACCCCTGCTCCTTTCTGACTGCCCCCCCCTGGAACCCTTGCCCCCTGTTCAATCCCCCTGTTCCCTGCCCTCTGACCGCTCGGACACTAATCCACCCCCCCCCCCAACTCCCTTGCCCTCTTCCAACACCCGCTCCCTGCCCCCTTACCGCGCTGCCTGGAGGTGGGGGCCCAGCTGGGCTGGGGCCGGGCAGGAGCCGCCCGGCCGACATCGGGGGCCGGCCCCGGGGGCCGGGCAGGAGCCGCCCGGCCGACATCGGGGGCCGGCCCCGGGGGCCGGGCAGGAGCCGCCCGGCCGGCCCCGGGGGCCGGGCAGGAGCCGCCCGGCCGGCCCCGGGGGCCGGGCAGGAGCCGCCCGGCCGGCCCCGGGGGCCGGGCAGGAGCCGCCCGGCCGACATCGGGGGCCGGCCCCGGCTCACCTGGTGGAAGCCTTCTCAGCCCTCCCAGGCTTCCCGCGTGAACAGCTGATTCGCGGGAAGCTGGGGAGGAGGAGGAGAAGCTGGAGGAGCTTCAGAAGAGGAGGCAGAGTAAGGTGAGCTGGGGCCGGGGGAAGGGTAGGGAGCTGCTAGAGCTTTTGTTAAATTTAAAAGCCCTTTTGGAACTAGTTGTTCCTCCAGGAACAACCGGTTCTAAAGGGGCTTCTAAATTTAACAACCGGTTCTTGCGAACCGGTGCGAACTGGCTGCAGCTCACCACTGCTAATAGCCATTGATGGACCTATCCTCCATTAACTTATCTAAATCTTTTTTGAACTATTTTGACCATGTGAGTCTGTGTGCATGTTCTCCTCTTCTAGGTGGTGGTCCTGGAGGAACCGGAATAGATGAATAGGTGTATTGAGCAATGCTTTCCTGCCCTCAAATAACACGGGTGGGGAGAAGCTTCTCACAGCCATCACTTGCAAATTGCTCATGGCCTTATGCTCTCTGCATGTGTCAGCATGCACAAGCCTTCTAGTTTGTCCTCTTCTATGTTTGTGTGGTGGTGCTGGGGTCCACACTGAAATGCGTGGGCTTGTCATGCCTTGTGCCCGTATTCTGTTGTATACTGTGCTAGCTATGGGGCTGGGTTCCCACTTGGTTTCTTCTTAGCGCTAATTTCTCCTTATTGCATCAGATTGCCAGAGTTAGGATTGGGGCTGCCCCAGTTCCCAGCATGACTCTCCTCAGGATTGTGATTTACCAGCAGATGCTTTGAAATCACATTTAGGTGTCAGGCTCCCATCCTTCATTAGCTGCATGAACAGATCCAGGTAATAATGTCCTTTGCATCAGCTGAGCTCAGTTCACCTGGCTTTGAATGTTCCCTCTTTCTCCTTTCACTGGTGTCTTGGCCTTACTTCACTAATACTATGCCCTGTAATGGTGACCTGTCTAAGGTACTATCTTTTCTCTAGCCTCATCCCTCAGGGTGGGTCCTGCTGGAAGAGTCATGTGTGAGGGCCCTGAGAACTAGTGTTGAGAAGATGCCAATATAGCTATTGGAAACAGGGTGTCTTCCTCAGGAAACTAGAGCTTTTAAAGGGGCCTCTGCTTTGTGAATGCATTTTAGTTTTTATATTTCCATTTTTTTTTTTGGGTGCACATGTTGGAAATTGTAGATGCAAGATGTTCAGCTTCCTTTGTGACTCTGCAAATGGGAGAGTTAAAATGCCAAACTATTGATTTTCTGTTTGCACCTCTGATTTACTGTAGAGGCAATAGGAGAGTACATGTAAACACAGAATGGGGGCTGAGGTTCAGCTGAAAATCTGACGCCAAGAGAGCAGCTCTGCTCTGTAACATTGAGTGCCCTTCCAGAATGGCACTGTATTGTCCCGTACAAAAAGTGCCAAGAAATGGCTCAGGTTCACCAGTCTGATCTATGGGGTGAAAGGTAGGAGAGGCAGGGCCTAGAGGGCATCTAACCCTTATTTTTTCCCCCTCACCATAGCCCTAGGATTTTATATAGGAGTCTGACTCTTCCTATTGGGGCACCTCTCCTGTCGCGTGCACTTTTCCAGCCCTGGAATCCCTCCCTGGGATTTTAGCTTTGCAAAAGTTATAGTCATGCCACTGTGCGTGTATAGAAAGCCAAGGTTACTTCCTTCTATACGCTGCTCTGAGGCCTTTAACAGGAAGTCCCCCCCGCCAACACACATACATACATACTGTCTTTCATGCCTTGGGCCTTCTTAGTCTCAGAGGGTTTCCATCAGGCCTGTAGCAGAGAGGCAGACCTTCCAGAATACCTGTAGCTGGACAGCTTCTGAAGCCTGGTCTCTGCTGTCGGGCAGCCTTCATCCATTATTGAGCCCTCTGGAACGCCTCTGAGCAACGGAGGAGTTAATAGGCCTTTCTGCTCCCCTTGCTTCACTCCAGCAACTTATCCCTGCCACTTCCTCTGTTCAGAGCAGTGCACCACTGATGGCCCTGCCTGCTGGCATCCTGTGTGCAGTGTCCATTATTCTTCAGAAGGGAGAGGCCTCTGAGGCAGCCACGTGGGATCAGTTGTTTCTCGGTCCGTTTAGCTGTGATCAGGAGTGCTTATCAGTCATCAGTTTAATAGCTGATTTATCCTCTGTTCAAGGGTCTGTATCTTGCCCTTTGCTGGACAGAATGCCCTTGAAGGATCTAAGAGGCATCTTCTGTCTCTGACATCAGTGATTCATTAGGTTTTTAAATGTCAGATGTTCCAAGTAATTGAAAGAGTGCTGGACCCTCACTAAGCAGAGGGGTAGATCGGCTTTAAAACTGAGGTGCATGTAGATACCAGGGAGAGCTGCTTAGAAATAAAAAAGGTGGGTGAAAAAGCTCAACTCAGACCCCCTCCACAATACAGCCCACTTTTGTCCGTTTTCTTTGCTATGTGTAATCTCACTCCTCCGTATCCACATGCACTCAGCTTAACCTCTGTCTATTTGGCTCCACTGACTGTTGTGTCACTGATATATCAGGAATCTAATTCCTCGCATGCACAGAGTCTTCTCTGCTCACAGGAGCGGAGTTTGAAATGTCTTACTGGTTCTGAAAGTATGTAGGGCTAGCCTGACAACGAAGCTCCTTTGCACTGGTCTTTCCCACAGGATGTTAGCGGCTGACGTGTCATGAACCGCTAGTTAGGTGCATGTCTGATGCCAGCTTTCCTCTGCTGTTGTAAAACATTCATTTCTAATCCTAATGGTTAGTGAGACATCAGATCCTTTAAACGAGGTCAGTCTACACTGACCCCATTGGTCTGACAGAGCAGTGACTATAGAGAGCCTTGCACCCTGAACTGGTGTAACTTTCACTCCCAGTGTTTCTATTAGTGGGCCTGGGCAAGTATTTCCCTGAATCTTGGGCCAAAGCAGGTGGATTTCCCCAAATCTGGGCCCATGGCTCTATTTTCTGGCAGCTGTCTGGAAAAGTGGGGCATGTTTCTGCTTATCTGGCAAAGGCTTTATCTCACTCAGCCCCTTTTGGGTTTCTGAATGAATCCCAAACCACCTGAAGCCACAGCTCTGTGGGGAGTGTTGTATCGCTCGGCAGTGCCACCTGCTGGCTGGTCAGGAGCAACAAGAGCCAAACCTGGATGGGAGCTCTGCTCGACCTTCTGCGCTGGAGGACAGAAGTGGTGAGCACTCAGTGCACGGAGAAGGCAAAGAGGAAAGGCACAGACTCTAGTCCTACCTCCTCCCATCTGCTGGTGGGTTCTAGATTTCATGACTAGGTTTCCCCAAGTCTACGACAAGAGGTCACACAAAGGGGGCAGCGTCGGACAGCAGCTGTGTATGTTTATTTTTTGTATTACGGTCGCATCTAGAGGCCTTCACAGAGATCAGGGCCCCATTGTTTTAGGTGCTGCGCGCGCGCACACACACACACACACACACATATATGGGGTGAGCGTGAGACAGTCTAAACAGACAAGGGATAAAGAGTAGGAAGTGGGGATGATAATCCTTCCTAGTTGTGCCTCAGTTCCCCATCTGTCAGAGATTTAATGACTTGCCCAGGGTCATACGAGGAGTCTGTGGCAGAGCAGGGTATTGAATCCAGATCTCCAAAATCCCACTCTGGGCCTCACCCACAAAGCCAGCCTTCCCCTGTGGAGCTGGAAGGATCCCAGTACTGTACTGTAGGAAGTGGTCACAGTAAGACAGTTTAAGGCATTTTCAGCAATCCCCCTCATTCTTTCTTAGTGGCTGGCGCATGGCAATGTGCCCTGTGTGTGGGACCCAGGCACTCTTGATTCAGTATTTGAGCTTGGATTCTGTGCCTCAGTTTCCCCATCTGTAAAATGAGGCCAATTATACCCCCCAGCAGAGCACTTTGTGTGTTAGGTGGAAAGCGCCCAGTGCAATATATTATGATGATTTGCTTGTGGGAAGCTTGGTTTATTTCAGCTCAGCACTCCTGGTGAAGGTCCTGGTTCTTTATTCCTCTTTCCCTTTCGATATCTTGTTGCCAATGCATCTGTCTGTTTTTTCTTTTCCCCCCTACCCCTGCAGTTTACCTGCCAAGCTGATCAATGGAGGGATAGCTGGGCTGATTGGAGTCACCTGTGTATTTCCCATTGACTTGGCGAAAACTCGCCTGCAGAACCAGCAAAATGGCCAGCGGATGTACACCAGCATGTAAGTACTGCCTCACCCAAATGGGCTCCGCTGGGACCTCCTGATCTGGCTGGGTGGGATTCTCAACTTTCCCTGCCCCCAACACACACTTATGGTGATATCAGCATTTCTAGGCGTTTAACTCTCGTAAAATCAGCCATCCAAAGGAGCTGTAATTAAAATAAATAAAAAATAACTAGCCCTGGCTGAAACTCCACAGGTAAGGTCCCTGCTGGGTGTATTTTTACTTGTGTGTCTTGCATTATATTAATTTTTTCACCCCTAGAAGCAGTGCATTCTCTTGCACCAGAGCTGCGAGGAAGGCTGGGATTATGGTGAAAACATGGCCTGTGAATCAAGAGCTGGGTTCAACTCTCTGCTCTGCTACAGACTGCCCCAGTGAAATTGCCATTTAATCGCCCCCTGCCTCAGTTTCCCAGGTGTAAAATAGGGATAACCATATCTCCTTTGCTTCATCTATTCTCATTACAAGCTCTTTGTGACAGAGGCTGCCTGTTAGTGTGTGTGTGTGTGTGTGTGTGTGTGTGCGCGCAGCGCCTAGCACAGCGGGGCTCCGAACGCACACAGGTGTCTTATTTGTTCAGGCTTGAAATAAACACAGAGTGACGTTTAAACTCAACCAGTAACACGTTTACACCTGCCACTATCTAGTGCCAGTCTGACTTACTGGGAAGGGGTCGTGAAGCTGTGGATGGGATAGTATTGTCCCTTGTTAATACTGCCTTGTTGCACAGGGGGTAATGAGTGTTAGTTGGTTTATGGTTTTCCAAGTTCTTTCAAGATAGCTCTGAAGGTGACCCTTCTCAGTTCCTAGAGATCCACTCAGTGGAAGTTTAGGGTCTGGCTCTGCTCCTGCTGAAGTCAGTGACCAAATAGCCATTGACTTCAGTGGCAGCAGGAGATGGTGCATTATTCTTAACAGGGAACTTGGGAGGCTTTTTGGGTTCAGGTCACAGTGTGTGTGGATCTTGTGTTTATTGGGGAAACACATGGAGACATGCAGTTTTTGCTCAGTGCATGTGGGTCTGATCCAAAGTCCACTGTAGACAATGGGATTCTTTCCACTGACTTCATTAGGCATTGGATTGGGCCTTATGCAGTAATTTTCCACTAGTTTTTAAAACAGCCCCCAACATCCTGAGTTCCTTAAAGTGACAAAGCAGGTTAGGGTGGCTGTGCAAAACTTCAATTTCAAACCCAGCTCTTTATTTTCCTTCCTTGAGCAGACCTGATCACTGAAACATGTTGCGGTATTGTTTTTGGGCTCCCATCTGGTTAACGAGCAGCTCCTCCAATTAACATTTTTCCCTTCTGAATTTGTAGAAAGCAAATTTGTTTTCTGTGTACGGGGTGAACCAGTATTTCACCAAGGACAGGAGTACTACTGGGGCTCTCACAATGATGGTGTCCATGGCTGACGCTCTTCTCCTCTCTGCCTGGACTTTGGCTGACAAACTGTAAATGCAGATTGCTTGATTAGATTCCTCCCTCTCCACCTTTTGAACTCCTGAGGTTTTACCTGTGTCTCTTGTTTGCAGGTCTGACTGCCTCATTAAGACAATCCGGTCGGAAGGTTACTTCGGCATGTACAGAGGTAAGGGCTGGAGGCAGAGCAGAAGTGCAGCATCTGACTCATCCGTCCTAGCCTGAAACGCTGTTGTGACCGCAGGTGAAATAAAAACAAAGCCACTTGCCTCTCTTTATAGAGTGAGGTATTAGGGGTGCCATGAACTGGTTGAAAAACCTTGAAAAAGTCTCACCTAAAAACTGAGAGCTCAATATACGAAACACGGGTATTGCCAGGCTGGCTTAGACCCCCTGCTTCACCCAGTCCAGTACCCTGTCTGTGTCAGTGGCCAGTGCCAGATGCTTCAGAGGAAGGGAGTTATCGGGTAATATGTCCACAGGGAAAATTCCTCCTAATGCCCATAAACTGAGAGGTTGGTTCATGTCCAGAAACAAGTGGGTTTATATCCCTTCCTAAGCCCTTGTTTTGTTATATTTACTATTATAACTACTGGCTGGTCTCATTGTCCATAAAAATAATACCTAGCTCTCATGTAATGCTTTCCATCAATAGGTCTCAGAGCATTTTACAAAGGAAGTGAGTATGTCCCAATCTTCTCTTGGCCTCAATAATTGGCAATGAGTTCCACAAGCAGATCATCTCTAGAGAGAACTCCATTGATAAATGTTACCTCTTTGTTTTATACATAAAACTTGGAGATTTTCTGGCAGACTGAGACAGCTATGGCGGTTTCCTGAAGTTTCCAAATAAGGTCTTCCAAGGATAAAGTTTATGTATTATTATGGGCCTGGAATGTATGTAATCTCTCTGTTGGGGGGTGGGGGGTGCATCGGGAGAGACATGGGACTTGGGAGTTCAAAAGACCTTACTGAAAATGTGCTGGATAAGTATGGACTTTTGGGACTATAAGCGTTTAGGGATTCCTCAGGAAATCCACTTGGGAGAGGTTAATGCAAATTCCCAAACTCCAGTTGTGCAAAACCCAGCCCAGAGGAGAGAGCATTGTCTATCTGCTGATTACCTATTACAGAAGGCCAAGAACAAAGGCCCAAGCTGTATAAAGAACTGGCTGATCTGCCCAGCTGTGGTTCTGGTTCTGGATTTAAGACGGATTATCTTGTAACTGCAGGGGAAACCCAGTTTGGGGTTTTGAAGGACGAAAATCTACCAGAGCCCAAGGTTGGAGCTGGGGTGACCCTCTGGTGAGCTTTTTAGCATGTGTTCTAAACTGGCTATGAACAAATTCAGGCTGGAAATAAGAAAGTTCCTAACTATCAGAGGGGTCAGGTTGTGGAAGAGCCTCCCACTAGGAATTGTGGGGCCAAACAACTTACATTGTTTTAACAGAAAGCTGGACAAATTTGGCAGTGGGATTATATGCTGTGGTTGCTTGTGATGAGAGGGGCAAGATTCAGCGGCCTTCCAGTTTCTTATGTTCCTAAAGCTCGTGATTCTGGGCTTTAGTTGGTCACCTGCAGGGGTCAGGAAGGGATTGTGTGTGTGGTCTCCTTCCTCTGAAGCATCAGGGAAGGTCATTACTAGAGGTGAGACACTGCACAGGGTGGGCCAGTGTTCTGACATGGCACCCAGGATTCTCTCTCTCAGATGCTAGCTGGCTGTTTTTTTTGCCCACATGCTCATGGTCTAACTGATTGCCATAGGTGGGGTCAAGAAGGAATTCCCCCCCTCACCCCCCCCGATCATATTGGCAGTGATCTTGGGGGGTGGGGGAGGTTGGGTTTCGCCTTCCTCTGCAGCATGGCATGCAGGTCACTTGCTGGGATTATCTGGGTGTATCTCAATCAATTCACTGCCACTGGACATCGGTGCACCTCGGTCCCTTTTGTTCTCCGTCTATGGCACATAATAGCTTAGTCTCCTGTGCTCGATAATACTTTGCTCTAAGTCTGGTTGTGGGGTTTCATGTGCAGGTCCTGGGTGGTGCTGGGGGCCTGTGATGTACAGGAGCTCAGATTAGGTGATCTGGTGGTCCTGTATGGTCTTAAACTCTATAACTGGTATCTAGCTGCAAGTATATGGTGCTATATAAATACCTCAGAAATATTTGCAATCATCATAGTATCTATTCACTGGTACAGATAAAGAACAGGTTCTCGGATTACTTGATTAGATGAATCCTTGCTCCCTTTGTTAGTGGGACTCCAGAGATCTTTGAGTTTTGCGGCTCCTGGGCATGCTGTATCTTGCCAGTTCTTTGTTAGGTTTCCAGGGAAACAGGAATACTGTGGTTTGATATAATGGGAACAGCGGATTGGCTGCCGAGAGCAGCCTTCTCTGGCCCAGGTTGTTGATGGGAGGAAAAGGGGGCGGCGGGGTGGATTCTGGTTATGGATTGGCTGATTGTGGTGGTGGCTTTGGGAGCAGTGCCTAAACAGGGAGGCCATTAACCTAACAGAACCTTAGCAAATTTGATCTTAAAGAAATATTCCAAAGCAAATGATATTCACATCTCCAAGGGCTGGATTTCTAGGGTGCTTTGTATCCTTGGTAAATACATTGCAGCAAACGGGGTGATGTCAGAGCTAACTGGATCCAGCTCTACCAAAGTTGTGTGTGTGTGTATATATATATATTTTTTAAATCAGATGTAAAAACACGCAGAAGTCATCGTCATCCTATCAAAACCATGCAGAAACATACCGGCCCAACCTCGCCCCCGGGTCTAAGCCTGGATTCGGCCACTGCTTGCCATGCTCTAGGCCACCGGTGGCAGAGTGTTCACTGGTTGGAAGTAGGGAGGTAGTGGTGTTGAGAAGTGGCTGCAGCTTCCCCTCTGTTACAGGTTTGCAAGGGAGCAATGTGGCCATGGATGGAGCATGGTCAGTGCAGCTGGGGGCTCAGCTCTGCCTCTGTTAAGGGGAGAATTCAACCGGAGTGGAAACAACTGAAAGAGGGCAAGGAGTGTCAAATAGCTTTACGTTCCCCTGCACCATCTTAGAGCAATCTAGCCCCTTGTTCCAAACCCAAAATGCCCTACTAACCTCCTGTGTGTGTAGGAACAGCCAGCACAGGAGGTGGACTCCTGTTACTCCCAATCTGAGTTATATCTGAGCCAGTGATCTAGGGGCGAAAGGCTCCGTATCGTCTCCTTGCCAATCCCTAAATCATTCAGCCTGCCACATCCGGCTGTGCTCAAAAGCATGGTGTTTACTGCTGGTATCTCTCAGTCCCTGGCTGAGAGGCAGGATCCTATGTAGGAGAAAAACGGGAGCTGCAGGATGACAAGGGGCTCTGACAGGTGCTTTGTTGACTTTAAACGATGCTTCAGTCCAGCTCTACCAACTGGACAAACATTATGGCAGTGTCTGGGCTGCATTCCTGCTGCAGTTGTTTACTGGCTGACTTTGGGCAAGTCACCGGGGCCTGGCCTACATCTAAAATGTAGGTCGACCTAGCTACATCATTCAGGGCTGTGGAAAAACATCACATCCTGTGCGATGCAGGCTGACCTGTCCCCTAGTGCAGATGCAGCTGGCTCGACAGATGAATTCTTCCTCCAGCTACTGCCTCTCGGACAGGCAGATTAACTATAGTGAATGGAAAAACCGCTTCCACAAGAAGCATCTACACTACAGCAGCACAGCTGTAGTGCCATAGCTGTGCTGCTGTGATGTACATACCCTAAGTGTCTCTGTGCTTCCATTCCCCATCTGTAATACAGGGGTAATAGCACTGCACTCTACCACGCAGGGGCATTGGGAGGATAAGTGCATTGAATATTGTGACATATGGTGGTGGGGAGGGGGGACATAAGTACCGAATATAGCTAGAGAGGTAAGAGAAGCCTTTATTATCAGAGCAGTTTCCATGTGATCTATCACAGGACAGATGTGCGCTGTGCACTTCTCTGACCCAGAAGTAACTGTGTAACCTGTTACAAGGAGAACCCAACATTTTGTTAAGGGGTCCAATGGCCTGATCCAAGCCTATTGATTTTGTTTGTTACACGTGTCCTTCACTGTAACAGAAAGGAAGGTGGGATTCCACTTGCTCACATACACTCTAACATGTGGCCTTCTTTGGGTCCCGGTAGAATTCTTGGCAGCTAGTCAGATAAGCCCATGCTGTGCCTCCCAGCCGGCTCTGTTCCTGAGTCACTTTGGACTTTGAGCATGATGCTGTCGCTATGCCAAGCTGTCTCCAAACTGCAGCATGACAACAGTGCTTCAGTCCTTCGCACGCAAACTGGACAGCCTTCTGGGACTCCTGCTAAGAATACCCTCAGCGACGTCCTCTGGCTTGCACGATACCTGCCAAAACTATTCCAGGCTGCTGAGGTCATGTCCAAAAAACGTTGCCTTAACGTATGCTATTTATAGTCTTGGTGGCTATTTTTATATTGCTCACCCTCTGCCCTCTCCTTTCCCAAGGAGAATGCAGCAGAGGTGTGCATGTATGGCAACACCCCACTCTCCTCTGACCTCCCTGGATCACCCAGCTGCACGTAATGTATTGGTTCTGCAGTACCAAGCTGGTTTGAGTTTATTTTTTTATCCTTAATTTTCCTTGCTGGAAGGTCTCCAGAGATTCCACTTCATCCACGTTCTTTCACCTTGTTGCATTCACATCATATCTGCATGCAACAGAATGTCAGACTTCCCAAAATATGAAACCCTGCAAATGGAATCCAAAGCAAGGCCACTCCAGTATAACAACCCTACCCAAATAACACTGCTGGTGAGAAAGCTGAGCTGGATTTACATACCTCTTGCTAAGTTTTGTTTGTTTCTGGCCATAAAACATCAGGTATGTAACTACTGAGTCACGGTCATGTGGGCGTTAAGACTGTTGTGGGAATCTCAGCTGTTCAATGGTTTACAGTATTAATTTTGAACTCTGGCAGATCACGAAAGCTCAACTGAAATACCCATCGTTCCGATTACCATCATGCTTTCTTGTGTGTCACGTCACTTGGGATTTGATTTTAATGGCCACTGTCTCTCTCTTTTCTAGCTCTGGAAACCACTGCTTTGTACAGTTGCGCCTAATGACCCGAGAGGGCTAGATACTCTTAGGACTAATACAAACATTTTTCAGGACTAGTATATTTCTAAGCCTTGATCCTGGATCACTGATTATTTTTATTTAAAAAAAAAAAAGGCAATTTGACCTCTGGAGCACTTTGCAGGTTGCTGCTAGGACACAGGATTTTATGATAGAATATATTTTATAACAATGCCTGGAGGATTTTGTAAACGGAAGGCCCGCATAAAAGATTTACTAGGGCTACAAAAGGGTTGGGCAGTTACTCTTGGTTGCATGCTGAAGTTTATGGGATTTCCCACCTCTTTTAAAACCTTTTTGTTTTATGGTAGCGGTTTATCCTGCCTCCCAATCCTTTGCTGTCACGTTTTTTCCACAATACACCATGAACTAATCCCTAGAGTGGCTTGTCTGTGTACCCCTGAATGGATGTGCTGGCATGGGTATGAGTTGTGCATAGCAATGCAGTGTGGTTGCTCAAAGGTGAGCTTGGAAAGAATGGGTTTGCAAGCACCGGTCACACAGACTCGGGTTTACTATGCAGTGCAGACATACCCGTAGAGATCCTGTTGCTTTATTTATAGTCCGTGGAGAGCTCCAACCAGTGAACTTGGGTTAGAAAAAACATCTGTGTATTTTGAATATGCAAAATATTTTTGGGGGGATGGCATATTTGGGTACTGTAGAGGTTGCTGCAGTCCTCAATTTCTTCCTCCTGTGGTGATTTGGAAGCTCTTGTGGATTACTGAGAACAAGGATTATCTATATTCTCTTAAGCAGCTTTGCTGAAAATGTCAAAGGTTTAGCAGAAATCCCAGGTCTATTAATTTTTACATGTAGTGGGGGTTTTCTTCCAGTTGATTTGAGATTGGGAGATAATATTGATCTGAAACACCCTCATTAGTTTGAGGGCTTCCACGTTTGTCAGCGTCTCCCATTTCCCACCTTCTGGTGTCATGCGGTTTTTTTCCCCAAAGCATCTGCACAGATATTAAATTGGGAGGTGGCTATTTTGGTTTTCTTTCTTTTACCTAGGTAACGTTATTTAGTGACATAGCGTGGGAGGTGAGGAGGTGTATTTCTTAGCTGCAAGAATCTCCTCTTAACTGTGTGTGTGTGTGTGTGGTGTTTTTAACTTGGTTAATTATCCAGCTCTTGTATTTGGGCACTCAAATAGGAACTTACCTTAGGCACACACATCTGAGAATGAGGCCTTGTGAACATGCTGCCTATTTACTCTGGGGAGTGGCACTAGGGAAATCCAAGAGAAAACATTCGTGTGTCAGTGGTGGGGGTCAGGTGTGTCACCAGAGGGTCGAGTTTGCAATTATTGATCACACACTCAACGCCCCTGGGATTGAACCAATGTCTGGCCTCACGAGGATGCAAGAGTCCCAGTAAGAGTGTGAGAGACCTGGCACAGGATGTCCTGGATGTAATGCTTGTGGAAGTTACTGCCATCTGATGTTTGTTCATTGATGAGGTGAAGTGAGGAGATTGATCTGTCTTTGGGTACGTCCAGACTACCCGCCATATCGGTGGGTAGCGATCAATTTTTCAGGGATCGATATATCGTGTCTCATCTAGACGCAATATATTGATTCCCAAACGCGCTCTCGTCGACTCCGGAACTCCACTGGAGCGAGCGGCGGTAGTGGAGTCGACACAGGGAGCCGTGGACGTCGATCCCGTGCAGTGAGGATGGGAGGTAAGTCGGAATAAGATACTTCGATTTCAGCTACGGTATTCCCATAGCTGAAGTTGCGTATCTTACATCGACACTCTTCTTCCCCCCCCCCCGCCCCCCCCAGTGTAGACCAGGCCTGTCTCTTACCAGGAAGGTGTTTAAGATTTTTGCCTGCGAACATAGACTCATGGTAGCTGGAGAGAGGCTCGTAAGCATGTCCTATCTGGCAGGAACCAGTGGAGGCTCTTTGCTTACAAGGATGATTTTTCACAGTGTGAAGAGAGGTGATGCCTGAGCACAGGACCTGTAGCCAGGGTTTCCAGAGTTCTGGTCCCAGCTCTGACCCTGGTTCACTCTGTGACCTTGGGCGAGTTCTTGAGGGCTTCCATTTTCCAAAAGTGCCTGCTAATTTTGGGTTCTGCAATGTGGTTTTTGGGTGCCCACTCTGAGAAACATGGGGCCAAATTTTTAGAGGTGCTGAGCACCCGCAGTTCTCATTGACTCTGGCTGAATTTCTAGGTGCTCATTACCTATGAAAATCAGGAGATATGTCAGGTTTGGCACCTGAGATCAGTGGATCCTTTTGAAAATATAGGCCTTAACCTTTCTTTGCCTGGGTGCCCCCATCCCTAAAATGGGGATAGCACTTCCTCACAGGCATGTGGTAGGGCTTTGTTCCGTAAAATGCTTTGTGAATGAAAGAGACATTTCCCAAGTATTGTGGGTGCCAGAGAGCCCGATGGCCTTGTGATGGTGCGTGACTCACCCCTGCAGCGCCTCCTGCTGGTCATCCAGGGAATTACCTCACCAGCCTCCAGAGTGCCCTCTGCAGGCAAGTGTCCCACTTGTTACTTGGCCTGAGTCCCTCTTGGACCCCGGTGCCCCTTTCAGGCTGGGGTGCTGCTCTCTGGCAGTACCCCACAGTCTCTGGGTCTCCCCACTCAGGGGAACCCCCACCCACTACCCCACCTCACCTCAGTCATAGGCTACTGCTAGTCCCCAACTTGCCCCCGTGCACTGGGGCAGACTGCAGTGTAAGCCATTCATCATAGGCAAGGTTGGGTTTGGATCTGCCGCCTCTGCCTACCCATGGGCTGCCCCCTGCAACCCCAGTTGGCTTTCCACTAGGCCGCAGCCTGGGGGGTTTCCCGGCTGGAGCTCCCCAGCTCCCTTGGCCTTCCCCCCAGCCCTGCACCACTCAAGGTACTTTCTCTCAGCTCTCTGCAGCCAGGTCCCTCCCTCTCAAAGCTAGAGAGAGTCTGTTTGCTCCTGGCCCACTGCCCTTTTATAAGGGCCAGCTGGGCCCTTATTAAGCCAGCTACAGCTGTGGCTGCTTTTCCAATCAGCCCAGCTTTGAGCTGCAGCCGTCTCCAGGGCTGCTTTTACCACTGCAGCCCTCCCCAGGGCTACTTGTACCCTTCCAGGGCCGGAGCGGGGTGATCACCCCACTACAGGCCTAATCTGGGTGCCCTCCCTTGAGGGTGACTTAGGGATCGATCCTGCCCCGTGCAGATTGGGAATGGACAACATGACCCTTGGAGGTCCCTTCTGACACAAAGGTCTCTCGGAGGCTCAATGCCCTGAAGCAACAAACCAAACATTATGACTTTTTGCTTAGGCCAGGGTGCAGTAACGGTCTTATTTTCCCTTTCAGGGTGACTTAACTACTGTTAGGGTGCCCCTGTGTTTTACTAGTACTGGTCTCCATAGCTGTCAGTCTGGGGATAGAGCAGGGCATGTCATTCATTGTGGCAGCCACAATATAGGGATTTGCCATTTGTTGCTCTCAATAATAGCATACTTTTAAAAGTCCAGTGGGTGTGAAGCACAGTTTATGTACCAGCGCAGAGGGAGGCAGTCTCCTTGCTCCGGTTGGGACTGGTCCGGGGGCTCTGGTGTGATGTCTTACAGACAAGGAGTGAAGCGCAGTGGGAGGCTGCTGGAAAGATGACACTGACAATAAGGAAATACAAGTGCAATCACATAGCCAAAGGCCTGATCCAAAGCCACTGAAGTCTCTGGAGAGACTCTTATGCACTTCAGTGGACTTTGGATCAGGCCCTGGCCTGTATATGTTACCTGACTTGCAGGCAAATTAAGTGTGGCAGTCTTGTTCTGGGGGCTTGATGCTTCCCAGCTGGGAAGCAGCATTAACAGGCTGCCTGCAGGGCTAATAAAATGTGTCCTTCCTCCTTGGGCGGCCTGATCCAAAGCCTGCTGGAGTCCATGGGAGTCTTTCCTTTGACTTCAGTGGGATATGAATTTGTGAGAGATGCTTCAGGGAGGTTTTCAAAAGAGCCCAATGTATTTAGACACAAATCCCGTTCATTGACTTTCAGTGGCATTTGTGTCTAAATCCCTTGGGCACTTTTGAAACCTTTCCCCTTTTTGTTCCTAGCCCGGTTTTGACTTCAACTCCACTAAAGCTTATCCACTGCACTCCTGAATATGTCTAGATAACAAGTCTTTCCTGCTGCTACAGTGTTCCCTTCCTCTTGTTTCTTTCCCAGGGGCTGCGGTGAACCTGACTCTAGTGACACCAGAAAAGGCCATCAAGCTAGCGGCCAATGACTTCTTCCGGTATCATCTCTCCAAAGATGGGTGAGTGGATGGCTTGCACCACTGGCAGTGCTGGAACGGGATTTGTGCTAGGACGTGGGCTCACTGGGACTGGTCTCCTCTGAATAACCTGGTGATGTGCAGCTGGGCAACTTGCTGTTCTAAATGTGATTAATCTTTGAACCAGTTCAGCCAGCACTAGCATTCTGTGTGCACTGTGTTTTAGAACTGAAAGTGAAAAGCCCCTCCCTGGAGGGTTTTATTGAAGCTCCCAGAAATAGTCCCAAATCTCAGACAGAATTTCCACAGAAAACATCTGCACAGGAACACAGCATCAGCGACTGGTCACGTAACTGCTGAGATGGTCCCGCCTTCTCAACCCCGTATTGGACACTCCTCTGCTCCTCCCATCCTTGCAATGACTATATTTTTGAGCAGGTGGTAAGTTGAGTTCTGGATGGTCTCAGACCCCAAGCTTAGCACCAGCTCGTGGCTTTGCAATCTCATGGGGTTTGATTGAAGATATTTGGCAGCTGGGGAGTGGGAGTGAATTTTGATTCTCTGATAATTGGCATTTGCTACTTCATCTGCATATAAAGGTCATAAGTCAGTAAAACAGGCTTCATTTAATGTTTGTTCATGTGAACTTAGTGCCAGTGAAAGGTGCCAAATTGATAGCCATGAAGTCTGAAGTCCTGTATCCATTGAATAGTAACTGGTTGTTTTGCTAAGATATTGCTACTCCAGCTGAGGGGACAGTTCAGGGTCTGTGGCTCATTCAGTCCTTGACCTCTCTGACCCTGCTGCTAAGAGAGCCATCTGTGGTAGGGACTTCTGTGGTGTGGATGTCTGTCCCCTGGGAATTAGATACCTGTTTCACATGAGCCAGTAAACAATAGTCCTGTATAGGGTCACAGCTCTTGACCACTAGTTACCTGAGCTGGATTTGCACTAGGGACCTACAGCTGAAAAGGTCCATATCCCATTACCAATTCTTCGATTCATCAGCTCCACATAATGTACAGGGCCAGATCCTCAGATGGTGTAATCAGTGTAGCTCATTGACTTCAATGAAGCCATGCTGACTTACCCCTGCTGAGGGTCTGGCCCATTATGCCTTTTATGTAATGTGACTTTTTAGTGATTTAATAACCCCAGAACAAGAAGTTATGGATCCTCATGTATGAACATTATGATTCACCAACCAATAGGCCTGTAATTACTCATCATGGGTTTTTTCCTTAGATTTTAAGTTTCTTTTTCAGTAGCTGTGGCTATTCTGTGCTATGTACAAACAGGGAGAGAATCTGTCCTTGTTCCAAGTAGCTAAGTCTGAAGCTTGGAGTGGAGACAGAGCTGTGATTGCATTGAGTCTGAGCCCAGATGTTGCAGATTGTTAACTTGCTATTAACGTAGGGTTATCTGAGGACCAGAGGCACCAAACCGGTGAAGGCTCCACAGGCTTTGGAAGGATCATGTTGAAAGGAAGGGAGAATGGCCTGGGTCTGCCAGCCATTTACCCTTGGAGTATCTTTTCAACCAGGTGATCCAGAAAGCAATCATTTGAGACTGGCAGAGAGATAGCATCCTCTGGCAAGCCTACACTTCAATGTACCTAGCATCCTGGCAGATCAATGTTTAACCCTGAGTCTTTCAGCATGAGGAAGGCTGGATCCTACCCATGAAGGCTCTAGAGCTTTGAATAGAAGAGAAAAGGACTGTACCTTGAATCTTCCACGCATCCCGAGGCTATCTGACTTGTTGTGACAAGCAGCTCCAGGCAGTGCATAGGCTGGGATGCAGCTGGTTAGCATGACTTGTGTTTGGAGTCATGTACAGCAGTGTAGTAGGTCTTTGTCTGCAGCTTTGGGAGCGGACTTCCAGTTTTGATTTCTCTTAGGCTCCTGGCTCCCTTGCATAAGGGAGGAGGTGGGCAGTGCTGTGGTTGAATCAGAGTGTGTGGGGTTGTTGTCGTTAGGATAAATAGGCCTCTACATGCAACTCCTGCTGCTCCTGAATGCATACTGTGGCAGGGACAGGCACTGCATTAACTTGGGAAAGCTCCATTTCTGCAGTTAGCAGCGAGCTTTCGTATTCCAACCCAAACAGTCTTTCTTGGAGATAGTGAAGTAGCTGGTGCAGTTTCTCACTTGGCTCTGGATAGCTTGGTTGGAGTCTGGTCTAGGTGGCATGAGAATCCAATTGCATGTGGTCTCGGCTGTGAATTGCCTGGTGGTTTAGTGATGGGCGTAAACGCAAGGCACTTGGGGGAGGGGTGTGTGTGTGGGGGGGGTTGATTTGGCAGGCTCTGCTTGAGAGAGTCCCAGGACTAGTATAGCCAGCAGGGATCTAACTTAAGACTCTGCTGTGTTAGAGCAGGACGGGGAGTTGGGAGAGCCCTTACTCCCACTGTGCCTGGCAGTAGCCAGTGCTACCAGCCCCTCTTCATTTCCATTGTGAAATATTGCAGATATAACACTATAGACACCCCCCCCTAAACTGATGAACAGCTGCCTGGCCCCAGTGCCATGGCATGCACTGCAGTCATGGATCGCACGGGGACTCGGGGGCTGTATTGGGCAGTGCTCCCAGTTAAATACCGCAGGGAATGAATAAAGTACGGAAGATGCCACTCAGTCCTAATCTGTTGCATTCAAATAAAAGGTCCCAGACCACCGAACACGGAGGCCGAGCTGTCGTGCTGAGCCGGTGCATGTTGCCTCTCCCTCTCCTGCCTCTTCCCATTTCCCTTGCAGTGCTGGGGAAAGGCACCATGTGCGGTCTTTGCTGCTGGCAAAGCTCCTTCACAACCGACTCTGATCCTCAGCCAAGGTGACAGCCTAGAGCATGAATAGGCTATTGGGGAGCCAGAGCTGGTCCCTGCTCGATTCTCTCACTGCCTGGCCCTGGATGAGCTTTGAAGCTCTGTGGGATTTGAATGGTGTTTTTTCCTTTCGTGTTGACCTTGTGGATTAAGGGAGGTGTTTTTCTGCCGCGCTGTCCTTGGATCCCCCTTCAAGAGGGAGGGGGAAAGGGAAGGTGCTGGCTCAGCCTGCCGCATGCCCTGCCCTGCAGCAGCAGGTGGATGCTGGCCGGAGTTGGGGAGTGAGAGTCTAGACCAGGGAAGAAATGCAGTGAGGCGTTTGCTCTGGAGCAGTGTGTTTCCGGTCAGCTGGAGAACTCTGGGAGGGAAGAGTCCTGGTTCGAAAGCAGGAAGTGTCAGCTGATGCCCAGATGTGGTGGTGGTGGGTAGTTCACCCGTGTCCCTAGAGAGATGGGAATATCTCTCCTCTCCTCTGTGGAAAGGGGGCTCTTCTAGGCTGTCCCTTACAGAATATTGACTGTCCCATGTCTGTGGTAGGTGCCCAGATTTAGATCTGATTTTTAAAATGGAGTGAGGTCTGGAAGGTCCTCGTGTTATGTGTGGAAAGTGGGAGGTGGCTGAATGGGCAGTAATGTCTCCTGGGTAGCATAAGGGCCAGCAGAAGCTGCTGCATAGCATCCTTTTTGCCCTGTAACTCTTAAGTGCCTTGGGATGGAGAGAGTGTAACCTATAAAAAGAGCTTGCCCATTGTAGTGCTCTTCCCATGCTGCTGCCTTAGCATTCACTGGACCTTCTCCGAGCTATGGCAGACCCATGGTTAACTATAAGATGACTAAAGGGGGCCATTTTGCCCTGTTCATGAAGCCAAGCGTATGCCCCCTACAACTCCTCCCTCGTTCACCTTGTGTTTGATCCCTTTCCTCAAACTGCTTGCTGTGGTGAATTTTTCCATCAAGGCAGCTCTTTTCCTTTGGGGGGGAAATGCCGTCTCCTCTGCCCCTGTCCCTGCAATCCAGGGTGTCGGGCAGGGCTGGCAACCCAGCAGACTGAACTACTCTGCTTAATCACAGAGCAAGGGACAGCAATGCCAGCGCCAGCGTGAGCTGCATCCACCCTGCCCTGCTAACATGGCTCAGCCTGTGCCCCTTGGTCTGTGACTAAATCAAGAACTCCAGGGCTGTCGATCAGCAGTGCCTTGGGCGAGTTCTTGGTACAAGACCTAGACATGAATAACAAACTGCTATCTTGTAGAAAGGCAAGGCTGCCCGCTGCATGGCAGGTGAATGCGCCTCCACTCCTGCATGTGTGATTACAAGGATTGTAAGGAGCATGAGAGCTCTGCAAAGGCATGTGTTTGAGGTGGTTTATTCTAGTCCAAGGGCCTGTTGTCTGGAGTTTAGTTTTACATGGTGTAGGAAGGAGGTCTTGCATTAACGGAGCAGGTCATATTTGCTGGAACAGTTAGTTCTTCTGTATGTGTAGCTACAGTGCTCTTAAAACACATATTGGCTTTGCCTGATGCCCAGCCTAGTGACGCGATTGCAGCTTCTCTTTTTTTGTCTGACTGTGGGAGCTGCGAAGATCTTCTCTGGCAGTTTGAATTTGAAGGTCTTAACTGTAGATCTGCCAGTGCTGCCCAGCTGGAAGTATGCTCAGGATTTGCATGAGTCAGCATTGCTTGTCTGATAAAAAGCGCGCACACATGTAAATAAAGGGGTGTGTGTGTCCCCGTCCTGTATCGTGGCAGATGCCATATGACCCCAAACAACCTATCCTTGAGTGACACTGCAATCCACAAAGCACCCGGCTATCTTTATTTTCCACAGAAAATTGCAGTCTTACAGTGAACCTGCCTTGAGTGACCAGCAAAAATTAATTGCTTCAAAGATGTGGATTGTGTCAGGAGTCAGGGTTTGCTGCAGAGCCAGTCTCCAGGCAACCTAATGAGCACAAGGGGCCTGTAATAGACGGCCTGATTGGTCAAAAGGGTCACTGGACCGGCTCTTAAACCCAGCAGCCGTTCAGTGGCTGCACCAAGCATTTGCCTATGGCTGCGATGGGTCCTGCAACTCGGTGTTCCCAGCCTTGCCTTGCCGCACGGCAGGTAACCCAGCTCTGACCCTCAGCTCCAACTTCTGATTTCTGACTTCGACTGACCCGGGGCTCTGGTTCCTGGTTATCGCCTCCTGCTCTAACCCCTGGGCATGACTCCTGCTCTGACCACTAGGCATGACTGTGTATGTCCCAGTCACTGACCGTCACAAAAGGCTGACTGAGACTGTACTTGAAATCCTGGAGGCACTTTAAGGTGTGTGTGTGGGGGGGTCTCATGATCTGGGATTGGCTATTGCTGCATTTCCCTCTGTGCTTTTGTTTCTCTGTTTGACTTTACAAAAGAAAAGCTTCTTTTTACCCCTCACTGTGTCCAGCCAAGGAGTCCACCGTGGGCAGCTGGGTGCAGCAGGCCTCATGCTTGTAAGATCTCTTCCAAGTGGAAACCAGTCGACAGGATGCTGTAATATCCTCCAGGTTGCAGCTGACCTGGTTTTGTTCTGCTTGGGGCTTGCTGTGTGTGTCTCAGATGCAAAAAAAAACCTTGAAGGGAATTCTGAGTCTCTTCTGATTGTGCCTCATCCCCATCATTAGAGCTGATGTCATCCTCTGATTTTGGTGTCTCAGCTAGGCAATTCTCTGGGGCTCCAAGAACTACATAGACAGAGGAGCCACATGAGGGTTCTCACTCTGCTCCTCTTATGCGTCTGTCCTTTCTGAGGCCCCTCGGACTAGGAGAAGGCAAGAGAGGGAGACTAGGGGGTTTCCAGTCTCCAGAGAATGGAGAGAGGTGTTCTTCCTGCACCTCCCTGAAGCTGGAAGTCTCTGCGTGCTCTTTCCCGCAGTGGGAGACCCAGGTACATAGACCAGTCGATAAGATGCGTTTGTCCTCCTGAGCGAAGCAATAGGTTAACAGGAGAGGAGTTGTTAGGGCCCCATTGAGGAAAGCACTTAAACATGTCAAGGGTTCTTATGCACATCAATGGGGCCGCCAGCATACCCTTAAAACATTTCATTTGTGGGTGTCCAACTTGAGAGCTGTTTTAAAGGACCGGATTTTTCAGAGCGTGGGTGGTAAGCACCCATCTGAGAATTGGGCCCCTTTAAGGTGTCTCATGCCAGGCACTCTCACTCAACAGTCACTTTTGGAAATCTTAGCCTTGACTCTCAGCCTCTACAAAGCATTTGCACTGAGAGCAGCCTTTAAGCTGCCCCACAGGGTTTCATCCCTTGCCTCTTAAACTCAGCGTGCTGTACAGCTGTGGTGGGTGATGGCAGTTATGTAGGGTGTCTCGTATTTAGGCTCTGCCCAGTATTTTGACCTCAGTGGGTTGAAAATTGTCTGTTTGTTATAAAAGGGGTGCTTTGCTTACAGCAAATCCCAGTGTCCAGACGGCTGGCTTGCTGAATGCTCCTCTACAAGGCACATTCTCAGAATTGATTTCCCTCCCCTCCCCTCTGATATTTTATCTTGACCTTCGCTTTGTTTGCTGTTCTGGAGCAGGGCTGGAAAGCTGCTGATTCAGTGATTTTGGTTCCTAGCAAGCCCAGCACAATTGCGTTAATTGCTTCTTTGCTGACAGAAGTGAATTCTGCAGGGAAATGGGTATTTTTTCCCCCCTCTTTCTTGCACTGTGTACAGAGGATTGTCTTGCTCGGTGAAGAGAGATGTGAGAGATTTTAGTTCCCAGTACGTGTCGGGGATTAATGCTGCTAGAATAGCAGGCACCCTGACCGTTCTGCCGGCTCCTGGTGGGAATACTTCTTTCCATCAGATCCCAAGTTTGACCCTGACTCCTCTTTATTTCATAATGTCTTGCACTCTTCCCAAAAAGTTCAAATGTACTAGGAGTCTGATCCAAAGCCCATGGCAAGACTCCCATTGACTCCAGTGGCCTTTGGATCAGCCCTGTATATTTTGTGGTAGTGTTGATATGTGTGGTTAAACAGCTGTTGTGTTCCACCCCAGAGGTGACTTCTTCTGAGGGGGGCTGTGTTTATATTTATACATTGTCTCTCTCGTCCATCTTTTCTCCCACCACGGAAGTACTGTCACCGCTAGGCTAGAACATGACTGCTGTTTAACCACGCGCCCACCAATGCTACACAACAGGGTGCCAATTCAGATACTACTTGGGATATTTCTCGCATACCCACATGGTGCATGAGCTGGTGCTGCCAGGAGTCGAGATCTGGGTGCATTCCCCTGTGCTCTGCCATGCAGGAACAGACTCCCCACACACCAGGTCACAGCACCATTTGGCCTGGCTGCCCCTCTGTCTGGCTGGAGGGATGGCTAGGTCACATTTCAGCGGTGGTGTGACCACTGAGCTGGAGCAACGCTTGAGACAATGCTGCCCTGGCCTCTCTCATTTCTAAACTGCATGCCAAGTGCACTGCCCTGGAGATTGCATTGCTAGTTCTGGGAGCCAAGTGTTAGTACCGTCCTAAAGGGGGGCAGATGTGGGGTGAGGGGATTAAAAAGGGATTGACGTTATATCCAGTGGAGGAACAGAACGTATCTGTCACAGAGAGAAGTGGTTGTAATGTTGCTTTTTTAACTCTCGTCATCACAGTGCGAACTCTACAGTGACGCTACTGTGGTTCATTCTTAATTTTTGAAACCACAGTTCCAGTTGCTTATAGCCTTCTCGAGATCACTGACTCAGGTTAAAAATCCTCATTCTTTGTCTCAGGCTGGCGTGTGTGTACGAGGGTGGTTTGAAGGCCACCATTCAGCTGTTTTGGAGGATGGAACATGGTGCCTTATGGTTGCAGTTTTTATGACATACAGTATGTCAGGAAATTCAAATGGATGCCTTCCACACCAGAGTACTCAGCCCTGATGCATGCTTGCCAGAAGGTATTATATTTTTACACCAGGTGCAGGAATGGTACATGGTCTCTGCATTGATAGGGTCAGACTGCCATTGGGGTAAATTAAGTGAGACTCCTCTTGAACTCAGTTGCTCCACCCCAGTTTAAACCAGCTGAGGATCTGGTCCACAATTCCCTGTTTACTGTAGTATTTAGGCACCTAGGGTGATGCATAGATGGAGCTGGTGCTTTCTAAAAATGGTGTATGCACAGATCCTTAGCTGGTGTTTGTCAGCATAGCGACATAGAAGCCAGTGGAGTCATACTGACATACACCAGTGGAGGTGCTGACCCTACGCTTAGTGTGCAGGTGGTAGTGGGTGGAATCTACTTGTTCTGGTGATGCTGATAGAACATAGTGTTTGTTTGACATTCACCTTTAATTGCACACAACCCTGCCTGGTGCCTGAGCGACTGAAAGGGGTGAGGACCTTGCTTCTTGGGCTGTTGTACAATCAGAGGCTTGCTGAATAGCTCTCCCAAGAATTCAGAGCCCTCAATCCAGCGGTGAGGGACAACTGCCCTAGGAAAACAACCACTTCCTCACTGAGTCTCTTAAAACACCTCAACGAAGGGGAGAAAAGGTCCATGTGGACCCAGACTCTCTGCAGGTGACTTACTAATAATTCAGCGACTCATTGATCATCCTGTGCCCAGGGGACTTTGAGAAGGAAACTCGGTGAGAAATTCCTTCCTTCATTCTCAAGGGGGAAATCTGTCTTTAGTCATTGATAATCTTCACTGAGGCTTTATGCTCATAATCCCCTCCCCTGACATCCTCCCCCGGAGCAGATGTGAAGTAGAGAAATCTGAACAGATGACATGCAGGCTATGGGGGGATTAGTTGCGGGTAGCAGCCTGACTAGCAATCCTGTCACGTCACTGGATAGGTGAATTTAGCCTTGAGGGAGCTTTAAAGGGGTGGGTGTGGGAGGGGGGGGAAATGTTGCTGAGGAGAGGGGAGTGAGGCTATTTCTCATGCTACCCGATTCTTCCCTATGGCAGGAGATGCTGACAACTCACTGGATCTCTGACCCGCTCCTAAGTGCACTGTATTTTGTTTGAGGTGGTGGTGTGGAAACTGTGTGACACTTCCATGAGCTTATTTATAGTCTGGGCTTGAAGGATGCTTTCAAAACATTATTTGTTAGTGTAAATCCAGCATCGCTCCACTTAAACCGGTGGAGTTGTGCTGAGTTTGCACCATCTGAGGGTCTGGCCCATTAAGTTCAATATATGACACAGAGATCTGTTGGCAAAGGTTCCCCTGTTCTTTGCAAACAGCTGTAACCTAAGATCTGACAGATTCACCAGGCCAACACATCTCACAGGCTATTTATTCATAAAGAGTAGCATGTAAGACTCAAGACTCATAATTGTTGCGAGATGTATGCGCGGATAATGTTTAAGGAATAATTATGTATATTGGGAATATTGAAAGTACGCTGTCTGGTCTTGGAGGAGAAATTAGTCACCAGGAGGTACTGTGTCTCAGTGATGACCCAATCATCAGCCAGCAGGGTAATGCAAGGTTCTGTTGTCTACCCTTGCCACAGTGAATGGAAAACTGTCAGTGACTGTGACAAACAATTGAAACCATGGAAAGGTAGAAAAGAAACTGCAGCAAGCAGGGGTTTGTCCTGCCTGTGAATAGAAACCAGTCTGTTTTCAGTGTAATACAATGTAGGATAAGGCACTTTGTATCCATTCACTGAAGAAAATCCCTGCCTGGGAGGGCCGGGTGCTTTCATGAACTTTTGGACACTGGTTCTTGAGAAACCAGCCAGCTCTGCAGTAGACTGAACTTTGGGAGGAAATCTACTTTATTAGCTAGGAAAGGGAACACTTAGTAAGTGTAGACCCAGGTTTGTGTTCTTTGACTTTTTTTTTTATTGTAACTACTTGTTTCCAGCACTCTTGTTTCTATTTAAATTTTTATTCATAAATAAACCTTCTTCTATTTTATTATAAATGCTCACAAGTGCTGAGTGGTTTACAGCTAAACCAGGGTACATTGCACCTTTGGGTGCAGGGGGTCTGGGATTTATGTGACTAGCCAGCGTCAGGGGTGGGGATATCACAGGGGAACAATTCAAAGGGACTTGGGGAGTGGGGTGCACCTCTTGTTAATCGGCAAGGCGAAGGAAGGGCTGGCATAGCCCAGAGAATGTGTCACAATGTTTATACATCTTATTACTTAAAAAGACTCTCTTAGAGGCTTTAAAATAAACCTGATTTCCCACCCCCACTCCCCAATCACTTACTGATGTGTTTTGTTCTTATTCTACTTGGAAACTGTTCAAGGTCCTCCCCTCTTTTGTAGAGAGCTGGAGTTAACCCTCAAAACACAATGGCTGTTAAAGTGTTTGGGTCAATGCAGTGGGATATTGTTATGGTTCTGTTAACAAGCGAATGGGGTTGTATTTATATAAATGCAGCTGTATGTCTTGCTAACCCAAATTGACTTTGTGTCTGTATCATCAGTGGTATTGGTACCACCTTGGAATAGTGTGTCAGTGAAATATTGCTATAGAGCCATCAGGAGGAGCAAAAACATTGCTTTAGAGTAACTCCTATTAAAAAATAGTGTTTGGGCTGTTTGTTTTTCACCATGGTAGATTTTTTTTATAGTAAATATTTAGGATACAGAGGACTCTTATCAGATTATTATTATAACTTTTTTTAAGGTAGGACAAATTCTGGGATAACACCTTGACACTGAGTCTCTTGTAAGTGTAGGCAACACCTTAAAACGCTACAGCTGCACCACTATAGTGCTTCAGTATAGTGCTCCATCCCTGTGCTGATGGGATGGAGTCTCCTGTCAGTGTAGGTAATCCATTGCCCGAGAAGTGGTAGCTAGGTCGATGAAAGAATTCTTTCATTGACCTAGTGCTGTCTGCATGGGGATTTAGGTCAGCTTGACAATGCTGCTCTCACCCTTGAGCAAACTAGTTAAACCAACCTAAACTTTCAGAGTCGACCAGCCCTAAGTGAGGGTACCTGGCTATGGCAGTCAACAAACCTCTGGCTGATTTGATTTTTTTTCTTAGAAAACGTTTTTATAGTGATCTGGGGTGCCCATCTTTGGTGCCTTAAGGAGACCTGATTCTCAAAGGGCTGGTGCTCAGCACTTTCTGCACATTAGGCCTCAGTAAGGTGTCTTAAGTTGAACACCCCAACTCAGCAGTTCCTTTTTGAAGTCTTGACTCTGTTGTTTTGTGGGGTTCTGGCTTTTTGGAGGAGGAGAAGGAGAACATATTCCTGGTTGCTGACCTCTGCAGCTGCAGGCCGTTAAAGGCTAATGGCCCTGTGGTAACTTCTGGTACTTCTGACTTTCCTGGGAGGTCAGTGTATGGGGGAGCTGTGAGCTCCCCTGCTCCAGAGCAGATTATGCTGGACCAAAACACCTAGCCTTTGACACCAGCTGGCTCATTGTGCCCAGTACAGACTACCTCCACTTTGCGTCCCAGCCTGTGCATCAGCGCTGTGGCCCAGGACCATCTGTCCTGTAATTCCATCATGGTGGGGATGGAGCCTTGCATGGTGGGGATGGAGAGCAGGCATCCCTCTCAGAGGGAACCCAGCTGTCTGTGTTGTTCCAGAGGCACGTTACTCTGAGCCAGATCTTCTGACTGAATCTCTCTTTTGCTGGGCAGGAAGAAGCTGACGCTGCTGAAAGAGATGCTGGCCGGCTGCGGGGCGGGCACCTGCCAGGTGATTGTCACCACTCCCATGGAGATGCTCAAAATCCAGCTGCAGGATGCAGGCCGAATTGGTACCTTGCACATCTCTTCTCTCCTTGTACAACAGGCGGGCAGTGGGGGTGGGGAGAGTGAGACTGTGGGAGAAGGGGAGGAAATGAGTGTAGAGGTCACTGCTCCCTTCTGCACAGGGGTCTTAAGCTGTAGCAGAGCTTTCCCCATGGTCTTCCCTGCAGGCTTTTTTCACTGGCCTCTTAGAGCCCCCTCTAGTGGCACAAGGAAGCACTTTTCACTACCTGTGCTTATGTCATAGGAGGGGATAGGTGGGCTGCTGTGCATGCTGTAGAGATGATCGCATTCAGCTCACGAATTATTAAAACTTATCAGTTAATGCCACAGGAGAAGGGTTTAACTTCCCCTTGTGCTTGTCCTGTGATACTTCCCCTCGGTGTGTCTCACCCTGTTATCCTCTCCTCCCCCAGGCCGTCACAAGTGGCTTGTTGCCTGTAAAAGTCCCGTAGTACAGTTCATCTGTTTTTTGTTTTTTTTTTCTTGTGGGGGAATGAGAACAAGAGTCAATCGGCTCTTTTTGAACAGTGACCGAAGTTCCCCATGTGGGGCATGCTGCTCTTGGGGGGAGGGAGGGACCATTTCAGTCCTGCTCTTCCTGTGGGACTCTGTCATTGTCCCGTATCCTCCTCGCCTCTCTGGGTACCAGTTTCCTCTCTGATCTCGGAGTGGAGTCTCTGACTCACGGAGTTGAGAGGAAATTGCAGACTCTCTCTTGTCAGAGTGAAAGGAGAACACTGGTTCAGGGCTAGAGTGTGCGTAATCAGCTCACAGATAGGGACAAACAAAGGCACATGTAGCCAGGGAATGGAATTCAATTTCAGCTTGGTGTCTAATAGAGAAGGATGGTATCATTTGGCACCTTTGGTGTTCTTTGCTCAAGAGAGGCCTAGGGCTAGAATAGCAAAGGGTGCTGCAGGTAAAGGTCGAGGTTCATAGGCAGAACTGTGCAGGAACCCAGGAGTGGGGTAGCAAGTGGTGTTGCAGGTCAGGACTGGGGTGCATTGGTAGAGCTGCAGGGAGGGGAAAGAGGGGATCATGAGCACAAACCAGGGTGGTGTCAGTTCTGGGATTCGTGGGCAGCGCTGGGGATGGGGTAGGGAGTTAAGACTGCGTAGAAGTCCTGTTGCAGCCCACGTGAGACATGTTGACAGAGCTGTTAGTTCTGCACCAGCTGTCCACCATGGGCTGGTACTAGTGTCTTCACAGAAATAATGTAAATAGAATTATAAGATAATTACTTAGAATAACAGAATCTGTGGAAAGGAGAGAAGTGTTGCTAAAAACCTAAATCTCTTCTGGAGTCCCACCAGAAATGCTGCATAGGTCCTAAAATCCCCTAAACGATGCCCATCAGGTAGAGTGTTAATGGTGCTACTCAGCTAACCCACAGTGGCTCCCACGCATTCTCCCAGCTCCAGGCTGCGGCCAGCTTAGATCAGGATTCTTCCAGCTTGGCCTCCATATTACCTGTAGGGTTACATTTCTGCAAAGCAGCTAAATTGTCATACCCAGCATCCCAAGGGAGACTGTATGCCCAGTGTGATGTGTACATAACTGCATGTCCAGGGACTTTCTTCTGTGGAGGTACCATTATGATTACACATGGTAACATCACACCCTGTATGTGGGACCCCATAACCCAAACACCCCCAGAGAGTTATAGTTTCTCTTTTTTTTTTCCTTTTCCTCTCCAAGAACCTTCCCTTGCCAATTTTAATGCAAACCTTGCTCTGGAGTGTGTGTGTGTGTGTGTGTGTGTGTGTAAACTATTTACAGGGGGTTTGAAAAAGATTACCACTACTGTGAACAGTCAAGGCCTAGTTTCTGTGTTGCGATGCAGAGTGTATTTATGGGAGCTGCAGAATGGCCTAGGGATTGACATGTGCTCCATCTACTGACCAAACAGTAGAAGTGCATTAGGGCTTGAAAGGTAATGGGAGATAGGTAGCATAGTGCGTAGATCTAGGGTACTTTATTTCAGGGCGCTCTTCAGTTTTATTTTAATGTGGCTGTTTAAGGGAAGGTATTAAGAATGAGCATTACTTATTTTTAGGGTGCTTTGGTGGCCTTTCCCCTCTGAAGACCTGTGTCCCAATAGGTTTTAAAGTCCCTGTTGCATTGATCTCTTGTACTCGGCTTAGTCTATAGCAGTCTGTTCTCCACACCACGCAAGCCTGGCATGATTGACCATGTCTGCTCAGGAGAGACCCAGGAGTAGAATTTCAGGGGCGATGTTACAGGTCAGGACTGAGGTGTGGTGGCAGAGTTGGGTTTGAGCCCAGGACTGAGGCATGCAGCAGGGCTGAGGGGAGGGAGCTTGCAGGGTACATGGCTGGCTTTAGCCAGTGCTGTGAGTCCCTCCATCTCACCAGTATCCAATTTACACCACAGACATCTTCCTTTCTGAAACGTCCAAATCCCTGTATAACCTTGGCACTGGTGCCGTGCAGTTATTGAAAGTTGTGTTTTTCATAGCACATGTTTATAAATAACTGTCACTCCCATGCAGCGGCCCAGAAGAAGCTAATGGCAGCACAAGCCCAGCTCTCCTCCACCACTAGTGCTGGGGCAGCAGAGTCGGTAGTGGAGACACGGACCACGGCGATGCAAATCACCAGGGAACTACTTCGGAGCAAAGGCATCGCGGGGCTTTACAAGGGCCTTGGGGCCACGCTGCTAAGGTAGGGTTGTGCTTGCTGAAACTCAGAGCACCTTCACCTATAAAAGACTGAAGTAATCCTCCCAAACCCTGCTCCTTGCAATGGTGCTGCTGCTGCATTGGGGACTGTTTACTGGACAACTCTATTATCATCTGGGTCACTAGGAAAAATGTGTGTATCAAGCACTCAATTCTCCTCTCCCATAGATCAGTGTGATACTGGAGTTCCCCTGGTGTAGAAATGAAGTACATGAGGGAAGAGTAAGGCCTCTAGTGCTTTTGTGTTGGGCAGAGAGAGAGAATGAGAATTCTTGGTAGCCTGCCTTCCTTCTAGTCTACATAGGTTCTTATACCTCACTGATCACTGTAGTTGTGCATGAAGAGATGTGACTGATATCTGTCACATGTTTAGTTCTCTCATCCTCTGCCCTTGGAAAATGTGTGCAGTGGAGTGTCTTGTTTTGGTAGGGTGGCTTTTGTCTTGCTTTGCTTTGTTAATACACATGTGGCTCTGTATTCATGTTAGAGCAGGCAGGTTATAAGAAATGCACCTTGCTCTTGGAGCGGAAGGTGGTGAGCCTTGTGATGGTCCTTAGTGCCTGGGGGGAGTTCGTGCCCCAGTCTCGGATCAGCCCCTGGGAAAGTTCCGTCTCCCATGCAGGCAAGCTTTACCCTTATTGTACAGACTTCCATTGTGCCAAGTCTTCCCCCTGGAGCCTTAGGTGAGCTTTTGGCTATCCTGGGCCCCATCCATGGAGTGCCTTGAAGATAAGGACTGAGACTTGAGCTTGATTTGATCCATAGGAAGCCAGTGTAGAGAGTGGCTCTGACATAGCTCTTATCTTCTCAGGTGATTGACTCAGTAATTATTGGTGGTAACACCCAATGGGACCCACTGGGCAGGAGGAGGAGGGACTTCAACTCTTTTAAAAAATTAGAACTCTGGACATGCTGGGCCAGATCCTCAGCTGGAGTACATAGGTGAAGCTCCCTTGGCTCTGGCAGAGCTGTGCTGAATTATACCTGCTGAGGATCTGCCCTCTGACTCTTGTCCGTGGGATATAGACACTGCAGAGGGAATGTCTTTCTCAAACCCCCTCGCACGTCATTCCAGTAGCTGGGAAAGAGGCCTGGCCTGGCACCATTGTTGACCTGTGAAGCTCCCAGTCCTTCCTTCCTGCCGTGACTGGCTGCTTTGTCTGGGGGTGCGGCTTTGCTGATCACTCTTCTCCCCATCCCTCCGTTACAGAGACGTCCCGTTTTCCATCGTTTACTTCCCGTTGTTTGCAAACCTGAACAAGCTGGGCCAGAAGAGCCCTGACGTCAAGGCCCCGTTCTACGTGTCCTTCCTGTCTGGGTGCCTGGCGGGCAGCACGGCAGCAGTGGCTGTGAATCCGTGTGATGGTGAGTCCTGAGTGGGGAGAGACACTGTCAGCCTGAGAGTGGTGATGAGGAGTTTCACGGACACTCGGTTGCGGATCTCCCGGCCCCTCATGGGCAGTGGTTACGATGGATCGAGTGAGGAGGAGGAACTCACCACTTATCATGGCTGTGTTACCATGACGTTGGTGTCAAACGTTGAAGTCGCCTTGTGCCCCCTTGTATGATGAGTTGTGGCATGGGGAACAGGATGAAGGACTCAAAGGGAGTCCATTTCCCCAAGCAGCCCTGGAATCAGCCAAACACTGAGGGAGTGGGGGAAGGAGATGGCTTGTGTGTTAGGGGGACATCCCTTATGCCCCCACCTCACCCATGCACCCCTCTGTATAGTACCAGGAGAAAAGCGAGCACTGACAGCTGTTCTGTGTAGGGGAGTGGAAGTGGCAGGATCTCCCTTTGCTCCCCACAGAGAGGTGGGAGAACTGGAGGCTTTGTGTCCCTCTGGTGATCTGAAGGAACTAGCAAGGAGATAGATGGTCCTGTAGAAGAGAGGCTCACAGCCCCATGAACTCTCCAGCCAGATTTGAAAGAATCCTTATGTCACAAGTCTGAAAAGAGGCATAAGAGTACTCCTGGGGGAATTCTGTGCCACTGCGTGTGTGCAGAATTCACCCCCACAGATTTCTTTGCTTCCCCACAGAAAAATGACTTTCAGAGCAGTTAAGCACCACTCCCTAGCTGCACAGGTATGTCGTTTCAGGCACCTGGAGCAGCTGCCAGAGAGGTAAATCACTGCAGGGCTAGGGACACCCCAGCCAGTGGCTCCTACCCTGAGCCGGGATCAGCTGCTAGTCCGTGCTGGGTTGGAGGCAGAAGAGGATGGGACTTCCTCTTCCCCTGCAAGGAGTGGCTGGGGCTGTGTCAGACCCACCCCCAGAAACTCCCCCCAGCTGCAGGAAGCTCTGCATCCTCCCCTGCTTCCTGTCCCCATTGCTGCTCAGCTGCAGGGGGAGGGGTCACTGTACGGGCAGCTGCTCCCCCATCTGCCCAACCCCCGTGCATCGAGACCTCCTATACCCAGACACCCCTGCCAAGCCTCACCCTGTACACTCAGAACCCCCTAGCCTTCCATACCTGAACCCTACCCCACTGAACCTCAACCCCTGCATCTGGAGCCCCCTACACCTGGACCCCCTGCACCCAGACCACTCCCCACTGAGCTTCCTACACTCAAACCCCTACCCTGATGAGCCCCACCCTCTGCACCACCCTGAGTCCCCACGTCCAGACCCCCAACTAGCTCCGTCCAGGCCCCCACCAAGTCCCCAGCACCCAGATCCCCCTGCTGAGAACCCCACACCCAGACTTCTCTGCTGAGCCCCAACCACTTTCACCAGGAACCCCTGCAACGAGCCTCTGTGCATCCAGATCCCCCACACACACCTAGACCCTGCCACCCCACTGAGCTTCCTGCACTCAGATTGTCCCATACAGAATCCTCTCACCCCCTACCTGGACCCCCCCCTGAACCCCTCCACATTTGGATCCTGCCTGGTTGAGCCTGCCTGCCCCACACCTGGTGCAGAGGGGCAGGGCCCTAGGGTGTTTCTGGGGTAGGCCCAGGCCTTGTGCTGTGGCAGGGTTGGGTGCAGCCTCACCACTGAGTCCATGTCCCAGGGGTAAAGGGTGGGGAGGCTGCAGGGTGATCTCCCACCTTTGGTGCAGCCAGTGACCAGTGCTCCCCACTGCCATGCTGGAGCCTCTGCATTTATTAATTGACCAATACAACTTGCAGAATTTTAAAATATTGTGTGCAGAATTCCTCAGGAGTATAAGAGGGAGATCTCTGGGGTCAGAGTTCCCCCCCTCCCCCTCCCAAGCTCAGGAGAGAGACCTTACCCACTGCTTCCAGCTGAGAAGGAGCGGAACTTTCCCTTTACTTCAACCCCTGCTCTTGGGAGCGCTCGCTGGCTGTGGTGTACGTTAGTTAAACCAGATGGAGGGAGGACACTTGGTGCGGAGGACCAGAAGTGGCCATTATCATGTCTCTGTGATGGATGTGTTTCTGTGTAGAAACCAGTGTGTGTGCGCATGCACACAGCACGCGCCTTTGTGTATTCAGGCTTATGTACATCCAATGTGAGCACTTGGGAAGCCATTACCTTATTGTCTATTAGACTGTGTATGCCTTCCAATAACACCGCTTGGTCTCGCCTCTGTCTGCAGGGCTGACCTGTGAGAAATGATAGAAAGTAGTTTTCCCTCCCATAATCGTATATTACCAAGATTTTTAAGAGTGACCAGTGATTGATTTTTTGGTGCATCAGTTTTTTGGGGTGCCCAATTGCACGCTGGGCTGACTTTCAGAAAGTGCTGGGCTTTTGAAAATCTGGCTCCTTAAGAGCTCTGGACACCCAGGAATCAGAGTTAGTTTGGAAAATCGTGTTCTTTGTGTTGTGTGGGGATTTTTAAATCCGTTTGTAAAGGAACAGTTAAGGTTCTCCCTAGTTTTCTGATATTCTGATTAATCTCACCTGTGATCATAATCCCAGTAATCTCAATTTGGGTTGCTAGGCCCTAAATGATCACTCTTGCCTACTAAAGAGCTATGCAGCAGTGTGTAAAGCACCCGGCAGGTGCTTCGGGGGAGAAAGAACCAGAGACAGCCCATGGCCTGCATGAATAGGGTTCTTAAAGCTTCTTTTCTCCTTCTCTCTGTCCTCAGTAATCAAGACAAGGCTGCAGTCCTTGAAAAGGGGAGTGAATGAGGACACGTACTCAGGAATCCTAGACTGCACCAGGTAAAAGGTCTCCTAAATGGTTACCAAAGATCCGGTTGCAATACATCTGTTCTAGGCATCTTCCATTGCCTGCTGCTTGGCAATGGGAGGGAGTTGCAGCACCAAGGGCTTCTTTTTTTAATAGTTTTATCTGAATGCCTAAAAGGGTTTTATCCTGTCCTTGGGGAAGGCTAATAGGGCAGGTGTCCCCTTCTTCCAGAAAACCCCAACCACCTCCTTCCCCGAAAAGCAATAACCTCAAAAACAAATACACAGCCCCAAGCAGAAAAGAGAGGAGAACCAAAGACTCTGTGGACTTGACTGGGGGTATTGCTATTGCTGTTGGTTTTAACATGAGAGAGTGCCCAGATCCTAGGGTGGGCAGCACTATAAAACCCTAAGATAGATAAGGATGAGATCTGCAGCAACTACCACTTTCTCTGTGATCCTGCCTTATAGGCACTCCTGTGCATTGCAGGCTACAGAACCCCACCCACCCACTCCTGTAATAGACTTAAAACCTCTGGCTGAGTTACTGCAGTCCTCAAATCCTGGTTTAAAGACTTCAAGTCACAGAGAATTCACCACTTATGCTAGTTTAAACCTGCGAGTGATCCATGCCCCACGCTGCAGAGGAAGGCAAACCCCCCGCCCCCCCCAAGGTCTCTGCCAGTCTGACCCGGGGAAAATTCCCTCCCAACCCCACATATGGTGATCAGTTGGACTTTGAGCATCCTGATTCTGGTGACAAAGACAATAAATTACTTTGGAAATATTTGTGTTCGCACAAGTGACACTATTATGGGCAATGGGTGGGATCAACTCATGCTGTCTGTCTCTGTAGGAAAATCTGGCAGAAGGAAGGCCCCCTGGCCTTCCTGAAGGGGGCGTACTGCAGAGCCTTGGTCATCGCCCCACTCTTCGGCATTGCACAAGTCGTCTATTTCATAGGCATCGCGGAATTCTTCCTAGACATGCTTCCAAAGCGCCGGGGTTAACCCTCGCGCACGCTCGCTGCTGGTCAGAATTCATCCAGCATTCGTCGTCGTCATCGATGGTGTCCGAGCAACAGCACAAAGGGTTAAAGCAGCAACCTCAAGGGTGAAGGTCGTCTCCAAACAAAAAGTCCCTTCCACCTCTCGATATGCCCTCACCCCATCTGGCCCTCCAGGACAATACTTAATTATGCATATCTATTATTTTTAATTACGCTGGTTAGCACAGACTGGGCTCACAGACCCCGGACCTTCTCCCAGCAATGGGCGGGGGGAAGAAACCGACAACACCTTCTGAATTACCAGGTAGTCAAGAAAGGAGCAAAGAACCAGACTTTGTTCCCCCCGTCCCTCTTCTGATGTGCCAGGCCTCTGGGAAGACAAGGCCTCAGAACACCTTCTAAAGGGGGACCCATATTGTCAGTAGAGGAAGCAGGTAGATGCCGCAATCAAAAAGTTTCTTGTCCTGAAACTCCCCTAAAATCAGCTGGACTTGGATGAACTTCTTGGAGATCAGAGGAGGGGGAAGGTTTATTTTAATCAAAGGGACTTCCTTCCTAAATAGGGGCCATAGGGCCTGTGTGGAGGGAGATGTACGCTGCACGTATTTGCAACATGTCTGCTCTGAAAGAGTATGTCTGTGGGATCATGTGTGAATGTCTTCAGGTGCATGAGTGTTTAGCTACGAGCTACAGGCGGGAGAGGGGAGAATTTAATGACATGGGATCAACTTTTTATTTATACAGGAAAAACAAATCCAATTACATTCCTTAAATCAGCCCAGCTCTGATGTGTCAAGCAGTTGGTCTACCCAGAGTACTGGTTGTGTTTTTTGGCCTGTCTCTAAGATGCGTTCCTCTCCTCCTTTCCTGTGGTTGTTTGCACCCACAAAGGGTCATTTAAAAAGATGATGGTCTCAGTGTCAGCCTTTCGGTTAAAGATCAGGATAGGCCACACCCTCAGCTGGTGTAAATGGTTGTAGATCCTTTGAAGTCCGTGAGCTCTATTGAAATCAGTGGGACTATGATA
This sequence comes from Mauremys mutica, assembly GCF_020497125.1. Lineage (NCBI taxonomy): Eukaryota > Metazoa > Chordata > Testudines > Geoemydidae > Mauremys > Mauremys mutica. Next base: position 111,986,630 of record NC_059075.1, read on the forward strand.
GTTTACACCAGCTGAGGATCTGGCTCAATGTACTTGGGGATTGAGTTGCCAACTTCTTTATCCAGACCAAAATTGGGATGTGGAAAAGAAATGAGGCCAGGGCATCTGTTTTAGTTCCACAGGGACCTAATTCCATGTGACCTACCGTTCAAAGGCCAGGTCTGGTTTTGCTATGATGTTTTTTTCTTAAGTACATTCAGAGAGGCAGTATGACCTCAGTCGGATCCACACCGGCACAAGAGCCTGCCTCTGTGCGTCCAGTTGTGGGATTGAGGATGATAGCCAGACTTACTGCTCGCTTTAGGGAGGTAGTCATTGACTGGATAACAGGCTGGCAACCCTAGACACATACAGATTCTGTTAAAGGGACACTAATGTTTTTTAAAAACCCAAACCTTTTCTTTATCTATATTCACAATATCACTTTGAATTCTCACAAGGGAAAGAACTGAAAATCTGGTGTGCTTTATTATTGCACTTCATTCCATTTCAACATGTAAACTAAACTGGTCAGTTTCACTTTTTGTTTGTAGTCTGCTTCACTTTCTGCTTCCCCATCACTAGCATCATGGTGCTGTTTGTGTTTCAGACGCAACAGATGAAGAATAATTTAAAAAAAAAAACCAGTTTCCCCTTGAAATCTCTGTGTATTTCTACACTCTTTATTTAGGTTTTGTGAAACTTTTTCTTTGTAAAACCTAAATTGGAGGCCAATTGTCTGATCATGTACCTTTTAATGTAGAAGAGGTTGTTACACAGCTAAGTTCTCATTTTTGCCTATGTGAGACATAAAAAACGACTGACTCTGCTATGTAGAGAAGGGAATCTGCATAGATGACCTCTCTATTCATAACAATTGTTTGTGATCCGTACTATGATGCTTGTGTCGCTCTGGAATTTTCTGAGTTGCACTTAAAGCTTTTCTTTTTCTTCCATAGGGTGACTCTTCTCCTGCTTTATGATGTATAATGAAGGCCTGAAAGGTGTCGGAAGTTTTTAAGGATTTTTTTTTTTGTCCTTGGTTTTTGCATGCAAGGTTCAGATCCCCATCTAGGCTGGAAGAGTGATGGTAGGAGAGCTAGTGAAATGGTGGTTCCCATGAGAGAGAAAGTTGGACAGTTGTTAGGAAAGGATGTCTAGTCACTAGTTCAAACTTTTTTTCTTTTTGTGTTAACACCTATTTAATGTTAATGACTAGCTTACATTTTGGAGAAAGGAAGTTTTTGTTTAACCCCGTCAGTTATGGTATGAGAGCTCAGACTAAACATCCCACTAGCTTCCCAGATGTCATCCAGCAAGACCAGGGAAACACAAGAGCTCAAATTCCTGATATTTAAAAGGTAAAGAGGAAGTGACCTCCTCCTCCTCTTTAAAAACAGGCCTTCTCTATACATCATAAAGAATCCAAAAGGAACACCAGCCTCGTTTTTTGAACAGTCCTTTGCATTTCGTGACCAAATTTTAATGTTCAAATGATGATTCCCCCCGCCCCCCACAGCCAATACATTACTGTGTATGAGACTTACAATTTGGGGTTAAAAATACATTGCCAGTAAATGTGTGTCAGAAGGAAACAAAGAACTCTGTGGCAAATACAGGTTTGAAGCAGCCTCTCCCCCTAAGATATGCTGCCCTTACTATGGATATCTGTGCTCCCAACTGTCTGCCTTGTTCCCATTTGGATTCACACTGCAGTGTGGACCAGCAATGTTGTTGCCATGGTTATTGGGCACAGAAAAGGGCCTGGAAAATGCTGCTTTATGGCCTCAGACAAAGATCCATGGAAATATCCCTTCCTTTCTCCCATCTTCCCCCCTCCACCACTCCCAGGTTTTTATTTTTAAACTTCAGCAGAATGACTGCACCCAGCGAGCCCTGTGCGATATGTCAGCGCGGGGCCTTTGTGAGCTGAAGTTCTTGGTGCTGACGAACTCGCGCTGCTGCAGCCTAGTGAGGAGTCCTCTTTAGTGCCAAGAGACTTAAGGACGGACCTGTAAAATTCTGAACTCAGGAGCAATTGCATCTGCCTGAGATCTGGAATTTCAAAGGGGGGCTCTGGTGTTGCTGCAGTAACTGTCTCTAGCTGGTGACCCTGCAACCCGTCAAGTCAGAAACTCTTACATTAGCATTTAATACCACCCCTCCCCTCCAGGGCTAAGCCCTGCCCCTTCCTGGCAGGGCTGCCTGGTGCCACCCATAAATGCTGCAGGTGCCTGTTTATTCTGATCATTCCAGCTGTGGAGGGGAGTGGTCAGCGTTGGTATTGGCAGCTGTAGCCCATTGATTACAGTGGAATCAGCTGCACTGGTGTAGATAGCTTGTACGCTAGGGCTTGGCACCAGTGGTGCAGCTCTAGAGACCAAACTGTAGAAGTTTCCATTTAACAGAAGCGTGACTCCCTGTTAGTTCCATACACCCTGCCCCACCCCCTTCACGCTGGGCATTACCAAACGGGCCAGCACTTCCTTGCAGGTGGTGTAGCTAGGGCCATTGGGGAACTGCAGTGCTCAATGACTAGCTAACACCCTATGGTCACCTTGCCAAATCCAAGTGCAGAACCCACCCCTATTAAGGCCCTAGGCCTGGATTAATAGCAGGCAGGAGTGCAGCTCCCATCCCTGCAAAGCTTTGCCTGAAGGAGGAGAGCAGGATCAGGGTAAAGAGAGTTCAGGGTGAGTCCCATATCTTCATTCCAGTGTCAGATTGAGTACCACCCTATGACCCAGCAGGGAGCTTGCAGGCCCATGTCTCACAGGGATTTCAGAACATGCCCAAACCCTCTGGAAGCCAGGAATGTTGGGTTTATACCCAAATCCCCTTTTCACTGGCTTCATGAACCCAGCAAAGCAAGTGTCTGGCACCATCATTGTACCAGTGTGTGCGCTACAGCTTTCAGCAGTGTGTTCTGCCTGTTGGGGAGGGAGAGGCCTGGGGCAGGGTCTGAGACTGGTACAGGGGAGGGGAGACTCCTTTTTAAAATGTATTTAATACTGTATGTTAAAAGGACCTGCTCACATCCCTGTTTCCCTGGAGATCGTCTCCTGTCACTCCAGCAGTGGAGGCCTAGAATGCAGAAATGCTGATGTTTTTTTCTTCATGGGAAAGCGGCGATCTGTTTCCCATGGTCCCATGACTTTATTTGCTGGTGATTCTGCTGGCAACGGTTTTCTGGTTGGGAACTTGATTTGAGGTTGCAACACTGGCTGGCTCAGGGGCTCAAACAGAAGCACATTAGTGTGTTGAAGCTGAATGCTTGTAAAGAGATTACCTGTTGCAAGAGGGAGATCAGTGGCTGTGATTAGACCTAAAAATGGATTCCTTGGAACAACCTCTTGAAGGTTCCAAGGGGGTGTTAAACCTCTGATACTGGTGTTTCTGTGGACTATGCTTGTGCATGGGCATAGAATGCCCAGCCTGTTGCTTTTGTAGGACGTGCCTGCTATTGTCCCTTTCTGATATGATATGCACCTCCAGGTTCGTGTGAGCTGCACCATAAGTCATCTTTGGTTTGTTTCTTTCCATCTCAGAAACAGGAAGGCAAAAATTTTCAGAAGTGATCTCTGATTTTTGTCTGCTCGGTCCTTGGGTGCCCAAACTCGGGTGGTTTGGGCCTGAGTTTTTTTGGAAGAGCTGAGCACCCCAAATTCTAATCGAAGTCATTGGTGCCTCCGGAAATTTGGCTCACAACATGTCAAAGTAGGCACCTAAAATCAGACTACTTTCAGAAATGTTGGTCCTAAATTTATAGCTAATAGATGTGGCTGGGATCCTGACAGCCAAGACTTTGGCTTGGGACCCCATTAACAAAAGCCAGTGTTTAGACCTAGCAGTTTTGAGTATTTCCCTTGCAGTGGTCTCAGAGTAGCTAAGAGGTGGTGTGGGAAACACAGAGAAATAACTTAGTCTCTCAAAATGCAGACTCATCCGGACAGAGCTGTAATGAGCATCCAGCAGGTTAAGCTGACTGGTAATTGTGACTCTCTCCTAGGAGATCTGACACTGTCCTCACCATTCGGTGTTCCTGGAGTCGGCAGGAAAAGGGTCTCCATGGTAGGGGAAGAGGAAAAGCATGATGTGTGGACCAGTGCTAGTGATCAGCAAGATAACTTAGGTTTTGAGGTGGTGCTTTGATATGGATTTCTGCTCCCATTAACTGCTTTGTTGTGGTCCATGATCGAGGATGCCTGTGGCTTTTCCAAATAGCTTTTGGGAGCACTAGTTGCTGATCACCTAGCTGTGTATGCATGCAGAGCCTCGTGCCCCATGATACTCTGCTTCAGGTGCTTTGTTGGAATGGGGACCCATGGATGTCCCAATGTCTGCCCTAAGCCTTGCAGTAGAGGCCAAGAGGTTTGGCCTATCAGGACACAATTACAAAATCCAAAGGCAAACATGAGGGCATTGGCTCCAAAAACCTGTGAGCCAAGATCTGTAGTCCAGGTCTATTACCCCTTTGTTCCACCACAGTGACCTTTTGTAGTGCATGCAGCACTAGGAGTCTGTCAGGCTGCCTTTGCCATTCAGCTCTGCCTGTGGCGTACCCCACAAGGGCTGTCTACACTGGAGAAATTGTCTAACCAGTTCAGCTAGACCAACTTTTTTTTTTTTATGAAATAGCCGGGAACCATTGCCTAGCCCTGGACTGAAGCAGTTAAGGCAGCCTGACCCAGTTAAAGGCCAAGTGGTCAAGGCTACTGCTCTGATCGGGTTTTAAAACCGATTTAGCTGTGCCGACTTGAGAGCAGTTAGCAAATCTGCCCAATGTAGACAGGCCCTTAATGCCAGGCTGTGTAAGATCCTTGCAGTTCAGTGAATCATTGAAGGCCAGAATCCTATGACGTATGGAAAAACAAAGCAGAGGTCACAGCATTACAGTGGCTGAATGCTTCAATTTCCATCAACTATGGCCACTGCAACAGTCATTGTAGCTTCATTGTATACAGTTCATCTGTGTGATGTGCCCTGAGCATAGGCATCTTGAACAGATTAGTCTCCTTTGTCAATAGACTTTTTAGACTAGATGATAGAATCAGGTGAGGTGGTTTGTAACTGACCCCTAAGGGTGAGTGAGTGTGGGGTAGTGGCTAATCACAGGAATGGGAGATGGGAATTCTGGGATCCACCTGGCTCTGCTGCTAATTCAAGTGCCCCAGTGAGATGGGGGGGAAAATCCTTGCCTACCTTGCAGACATGGTACGGCTTAATCCGTTTGTCTCTTGAGATCATCAACTGGAAGGTACTACAGAATGCAGCTTACGGGTATTATAAGAAGGGTTGACTGTTCTTCAAATATAAATTGAACTGAGCATTCAGGCCCAATTAAATAACATGGATTCATGTGTCTTGGGGAAACCTGACCGGATGCAAGAACGATAATGTGATAGCCAGAATGGAGCCATGCTAATTTACATCAGCTGAGGATCTGGCCTTTACTTTGCAATTAACATGCACAAAGCAGAAATAATTTTTTTTTTTTATTAAATCTGCACTATGTAGCCACTGCTCCTTCTGGATGTCCGGATTGTTTGCAATAGGTTCTCTAAGTCACCGTAATGAGACCAGCTGGTATATCCCACTCTAGCCTGATGTTCACTTGTCCTTAGTCTCATCCATTCCTAACTAATCAGATGTACAGGGTGTGAAATCTCTTGCATTCCTGCAAAGTTCAGGGAGAACAGAGCAAACTGTTGACCGGCCTGCAAATAGTGCTGATGCTTTTGGGAACTTCAGGCTGTCTATGGGCTTTTATAGGACATGTGTGCTGTTGTCCTCAATGGATTTTGTGAGGCGTGTGACACATTAAACTTGTGTTTTGTTGTTCATTCACCAAAAAGGGAGCCATTGGTTTGATTTTTTTTTTAAAAGTAGCCGCATGAGTGCAGGTTAATAACAAACTGAGGCCATGGTACATGGCCCTTGAGCAGGAACTGGAAGAGGCACAGAGAAAACTGGAGGGGGGGCAGTCATGGGGCTTGAGTCTGGTGATGGTAGAAAAGGTGTTTTTGGAGGGTAGGGGATGGTGAGTGGCTACAGAAGGGTTCTGATGTTCAGTGGCACTTGGTACCTGCCATTCCCATTAACTCTAAGGTTGAAGGTTCAGCACTAGAGCTGGTCAGAGTGGGCTTTTTTCCCCATGGAAAATTTAGACTTTTTAGTGTGGGGGGGCGGGGAATCCAAAATATTTTGGTTTGTAAATATTGCCATGGTGCCTCATGGGAGTCATAGTTTGAGTGCCTCGTACTCCCATTGTCCTGTAGAGACTGGGCTTCTTGGTATCACTGCATCTCCCATGATGCACAACAGTCTCTCCTCATGGTGAGGAGAGCTGGGTGCATCACAGGAGTCCTTGGCCAGAGTACATCATGGGAAGATGTAGTATGGCTGGAGAGCCTGGTTCACAGAGGAGAAAGGGGACATGAGGAAATCAAACTACAGGTCCATGAGGCACCATGGCAGCATACCCAAACTGAAATGTTTTCTTCTTTGGATTAAATAGTTAGATTTGGAGGCATTTATTTTATTTTTTTACAAAATGATTACATTTAACATGGACACTTAGTGAAAAACTTTGTTTTTGTGTTTGGGGTGTGTGTGTGTGTGTGGTGGTGGTGGTGTGGTTGTGTTGTTTTGTGTGTTTGGTTTGGTTTTGGTTTTTAATGGAAAACTTTTGACCAGCTCTATTCAGCCTCTCTGAAAATGAGGCCCATAGAAGCAGGGGGAGTCTGTGAAAACTTCTGATTGAAAGAGGGGAATAGTGAATACAAGGGCCCAGGGAGAGAAGTAAAGGGGGGGATTGTGTGGAAGGGACCTGATGGCGGTTGGCAGGGGGAATGTGGAGGGAGTATGTAACGTGGCACAGGGGAGCTGAAATGAGAAGAGACTCTGCACAGAGAGGAGGGGGACTGGCTATACAGCAGGTACCAGACCTGAGAGGAGGTGTATAGAAGGGACTAAAAAGACATGACTCTGAAGAAGCCTTTGCTATAGCAGCCAAAGGTTTGATCCTGCCAACACTGGGGAGTGGCAAAGCTTGTGTTGATGGGTCCAGGCTTGAGGGCCAGATGCCCTGTGTTATGGGTTCTGTCCTGCTCCTGGATGTTTTGCCTTTGGTTTCTGTGGGTGCAGGAGCAGGCCCTTTATCTTCTGTCAAACAGCACAGTACCCAGTTACCTCACTGACATGAGCTGTGCAGGCAAACAGGAACTGAGTGAAGGCCCAATGCTGCTTCAGTAAGCACAACTTCCACATGGGGGGACACCTCTAGGAAGCTCTACTTTGGTACTGATGATCCTAGGGACCAGAGCCTGACAACAGCAAGGGCAGGTATAAAGGTTTTCACTAAATGGACCCCTCAAAGGATAACCGGTCTTCCCCTGGCGCACGTGTGGGGGAAGCAGGCTGGCACAAGAGAAGGGGGTGTTTTGCTGTACATCTCTAGCATGGGGTGAGCTATACTATCAATGTAGGTTTGTGTGCAGCGAAAGACCTTTTTTTCCTCAAGTTACTCATAAGCCATAACCTATTTTGAATATTGCGGGGCTCAGTGATAGGAGGTCTCGCCCACAAGCGAGAGGGTCTGGATTTCTATTCAGTGTATTGCTAGCTTACATGGACTGTATATTTTGTGCTACAATTGACTGTTGCCTACGCTCATCCTTCACTGAGCCTGGAGTCCACTGTCGGAATCCGTCACATCACAGGAAGGGGCCCTGTGTGTGTGTGTGTGTGTGTGTGTGTGTGTTTGGATTCACTTTTCTCCCTCCTACAGCTTGAGTCTCCCTGATTCATGCTTTGGTGTGGAAGGGGTCCCGCCCTTCTCCCATTTTCATGGCTTTTGGGGACCATGTTGAGCCTCAGGAGAAGGTGACTAATGTGATACCTGGAATGATACCCTGGGTTCCATGAGCTTTTGGCTCTGCAGGCTTGGCCTCCACTAAGGTGACAGTAAAAATTGAGCTCCAAAGCTGCCTTTGAGGAACGCTGTGGGTAAACAGGGGACTCCATCCTCCAGAGCTGTCAACCCAGCACCTGGCCCCAGAAGAATTAACTAAGCCAGACACACACAATGCTTTCTGGTTCAGAGTAGAATTGATTTCTCTCAAGAACTGGAGCAGACTCCTGTTTCCATGGAAACAGGACTTCACTCCCTCCTACCCTACTGTATGTGCCATGCACTAAGCTCTTTGAGGCAAGCCTATTTGTTTCCTAAGAATCAGGGACCACAACAACATGTCCTGTGGCATGTGTGTGCGGTTGTGCCTGAGGAACAGCAGAAGTGTTGCTGCCTTTTGGTATCTGGAGCAAATATTTTGAATGAGGGTGTGCAGAGCAGGCTGGGATACTTGGAGTCCTCTTCCCCCAAACCCTTCATGCTAAATGTGCTCCATTCTCTGTCCAAGAGTGTGTATGCTTCTGATCTAGAGTACAAACCCTCTGGAGAGACACTGCTCCCTCTGGACAGTGCAGTCTGTTTAGTGTCAGCCAGTGGCTGCTCTAGACTTGCAATTCTGGAAGGGAAGCAGGGAGTCCTGAGACTATCATTTAAAGGCACAACTGCATCACAGCCTTTTCTGGAGACTAACATCAGTGGGTCTTAATTTCTTCAGAGAAGAAATTTGTTCCCATACTATTCTGGCCCTGTCATACTCTTCATTCCTGGATCCTACAAACACTGGAAAATGCCCATAGATGAAGGTACAGTTGAAGAAAACCACTGCCACACAAAAGCCAGTGGTTTGCATGTGTCCGTTTGTGTGTGGTCACCCTCCCTGAAAAGTGCTAGACATCCCACTGTTGCTTCAGACAGTTTGGGAGGCAAGGGGTGGTCTGAGCATTGGCCCAAGAGCCAGGAATTTATAAACTCTAATCTCAGCTCTGACACTTCCTTCCCTCTGTGATCTTGGTCAGGTCACTTAAACTTGCTGCCGCCCCTTTTTTTCCATTGGTAAAATAGATCATTTACCTCACAGGGTGTTGAGACTGAATTAGCACTTGTAGGCAGCACTTTCCAAACAGAAGCTAAGTGTTGCTGTTCCTAGACTAGACTGAGAAGAGGCAGATTTGGGATTTGCTATAGTGGAGCGATCCATAAAAAGCTGAAAAAACATGACCGTTCTTGACAGAGGCGTCATCCAAAGCTGGTTGCAGTCCCTGGAAAGACTCCCACCAACTACAATGGGCTTTCGATCAAACCCGTGTGGGAGAAAGGAAGGGATATTTTCCTTGCTGAAATAAAGTAATGACATGAGCAAATCCAAGGACAGGATGTGCGAGACAAGCATGCCTTTGGTTAGATGCTCTTCCTTTGGCCCTGCTTGTGCCTGGAAGGCTCTCCTATCCCGTGCAGCGATCCAGGCACATGTCACACATCCACTTCATGCACAGTAGATGTGCCCAATGAACGGGAGGTGAAGGTATGTGTGAGGGTAGAATTGTCCAGCTGTGTGCGGGTACAATCTGCATGCACCCTTTGTGTATATGTCAGGGTTTGCACAGCTCTGCACTATTGTATTTAGTGTGTGTGTGTGATGTCTTCTCTTTTTGTTCTAAGACATTTTCCCCCGCACCTTGGAAGGGAAAGCTGAACACGTGACCCTTCCAAAGCCCACTGAAGTCGATGAGTCCTTCCATTGTCTTGACTGGGCACTGGACAGTGCCAAGGGGACCAGCATCATAAAATCCCCCTATGTTTGCATCACCCGTCTTTTCTCCCCAAATGTGGCCCACTGTGTGGCGTTGCAGTGATGAAGTGAACGATCCCTGCTGTAGAGTGCATTGTTGGTGTCTGTGGTTTGGTGTCCAAGGAACTATCTGCTGCTCCTGAGGCATTAAGGGAGCCAAGCTATGAAATTGGGCTTCTTTGTTGTTACCCAATTTGCTAATATTTGCTGTTTTATGTGAGGTTCTTGTCAAGTTTGGCATTCCCAATGCTGGCATGATTCCGTGCTGTTCTGAGTGCACCATGGGACCTTCTACTAATGAAGAGCTCGTCTTTTCATTTCCAGTTCTTCTTATTTTCTTGGTGTAGTTCTTGAGCAGTAGCTAATCAGGAACATGGAAAAAAACCAATAGATCCCCATATAACCTATCCCATTCAGCAACACTAAACTTGGTTAAGAGTGTTTTGACTGATTGGACTATTTTCTGTGTAGATTTATTATTTATTTCTTGGTGTTAAAAGGGGGAGACCCACATTCCATCATTTAAAAACCAGCTGGTTCAGTTCCATGTTCCGCGTAGTAATGTTTGACCATTCCATGTGTGTTTTAAACTTTTGCTGTTCTCTTCAATGCATACAGTCCTCGACTTCTGGTGTTTTTTCAATAACACCATATAACATTGTATCCTGTTACTGTAGGATCCTGGGCCATACCTGTACTGTTTAAAAACTGCTGCTTTAAGGGGGAGAATTTTTTTTCCTATTTGAAGAGTTTTTAAAAATATTGTAATTTTTTGTGTGTATTGTCTTGTAAAATAAATATTCTAATTATAACTGGATTCCCTCTGTTGCTTGGGGGGGATGTGCGATCTGTCTGCTTATCTGGCCCTGTTGCCATAGTATCTGAGTGCTTCCGGTTGATGATCAACTTTGAGACACACCTGTGAGGTAGGAAAGTATATTCTCATTTAACGGATGGGGAAGTGAGGCATGGGGGTGTCTGTGGTAGAGCCAGGAGCTGAGCCCAGATCTCCTGAGTCCCAGCTCAGTACCCCATTTGCTAGCCCACCTTTCCCATCCCTATTGGTGCTGGCCTATGATTAGGTGTTTCTATTTCTTTTTCTGCTGGTTCTTTTGTTATGGGGGGTTGCGTCTGAGTGCCCAGGAAAGCCAACCGAGGGATATAGAAGTAGGGATTTGAACAACTGTAGCTAATAGAAATATTCAGGACATACCTGCTGTGCTATGAGTGTGGTGTGTCTGTCTAGCTCATTATAGAGGTTTGACAATATCACAATCACTCCATGGGTAAGCATGATCTACTTAATTAATGCTAGGGAGGAGACTAGGTGGAGAGACAGTGCTGTCTAGTGGACAGGGCACAGGCCTAGGAGTTAGGAGACTCTGGTTCTGTTGTTGCTTCTGCCACTGATCTAGTGTGTGACCCTGGGCAAAGTATATCTGTGCCTCTGTTTCCCCCTCAAACCTCTTGCCAGTCTTGTCTACATGGATTGTAAACTCGTCAGGGCAGAGGCTGTCTCTCACTGTGCACAGCACCTTGCACAATGGGCCCTGACCTCAGCTGGGGCCTCTCTGTACTACCTTAATATTACTAATAAAAGGGGATGTTGTTGATCACTGGCCAAATTCTCGTCTGTTACACTGGTGTAAATTGAGAATAGCTTCATTTGAAAAAAGAAAAGTGGGACTGTAACTGGGATCAGAAGCTGAACCCAAAAATGAGGTGCATGAGCCTGGCTTGTGAGGGCCCGGTAGTGCACTATTAGGAGGTGTTTTGGGTGAAGAATCAGATGTGTATGGGAGGGAAGTCATGCTAAAGGGGAAAGGAGGCAGGACGGGGAAAGCAGGGAGTCTTTGCAGATCCGTGATTGAAGAGGATTAGCCTAGCTGCCTAGAGATGACATACTGGTAGTAATAATACCACCACACTGGCATAGCAGGAGGCAGTGCAGTTTGTGACAAGTGCATTTCCAAACCTGTGCAGGGATCGTGACATAGCATGGCCCTGCACTCAGCTTGCCTCCAGGTGGCACTATAGTCCTGCACCTTCAAGAGAACTAAAAATCCACTAGGAAAAATGACATCTCGCTTTTCACCCTGGCTATGAAGTTACTCTAACACATTGTGTGTGCAGCAGGGCAAGCCATGAACGCATGTGACGTGGTTCCTTACGAGATTGTACTGCGTGAAACAAGATGTGTGCCGCTTCTATGGAAACGTGACTGTAAAAGTGGTTGGACCATGTCCCAGACAGGGCCGGCTCCAGCTTTCTTGCTGCCCCAAGCGGTGGGGGAAAAAAAAAAAGAAAAACCCAAGTTGTCCCGCCGAAGAGCTGCTGCCGAAGAAAGAAGAGGACAGAAGGACCCGCTGCCAAATTTCTGCCGAAGACCGAAGCGGAGCAGTACGCGCCATTGAATTGCTGCCGCAAAAAGAAGCGTGACGCCCTAATAACAAACATGCCGCCCCTTTCTATTGGCCGTCCCAGGCACCTGCTTCCTTCACTGGTGCCTGGAGCCGGCCCTGGTCCCAGAGCTGCAGTTCTGCCCCCTCCCTGTGGGAGACTCCCTAGCCATCACCTTGCCTCCCTTCCTCCCCTTGACAGTGGGGCTGTGACATAGTACCAGTGTAAAATCAGAGGCAAATCCACCTCTTAATTTTTAGGCAGTGAGCCTTCTCGTATTTACCCTAGTGGAAATGAGGTGTAGCTCCCAGAAGTCAGTGGAGGTACAGGCACGAGACCAGAGTCAGATCTCTCTCCCTCCTCTGTGATGACCTCTGCAGCTCTCCCCTAAAGAAGCAAAGCCACCTGGTACATTCTGACAAAAATGCCCTGCTTCTGTCCATTGTCTGTGTGGCTGCCATCTTCTGGCCAGCTGCAGAATAGCAGGTTTGCAATCCTAGCCCCTTTGCAGATGGTAAGGATTTCAGGCTTCTCTAGCTGGGGAAGTGGCATAACTATACCAGTCTAATAATACAGCTGTAAATATACCGGTATAACACCTCGTGTGGTACACTAGTATAACTATACCCTGTTAATTAGACCGCTACAACAAACAGCTAAATTGCCCCCTGTAGATGACCCTTTCTATTCAGCCCATCCTTGTGACAGATGGGCACATGTTACAGAAACATCAAGCAAATTCCTGTCCACAGTTGGGAGGAGTGACTCCTACCAATGGCTGAGGCTCCAGAAGCATCTCTCATTAAGAAAAAGCTACAGTGAGCTAAGGATGTCAATGGCCAAATTCCCATGATCTTCAGTGGAGCAGGATTAAGCTCCACCCAGCCTCATTTGGCTCATAACAATTTCCCAAGGTGCTAGAAGGTTTTAAAAACAGCCTTCCACTGTATGAGTTTGCCTGGAAAATCAGCTCTGTGCAAGCCACTGTGGGAACACTGTAGTGCATTGTGTTCTCTCTAACAGCCCCATCTATATGGCTGTTGTCCCTTCTAACGTGGTCAAGGCAGGGCTGCTCTCCCCTCCCCGCCCCCCAAATGACCATGTCAAAACTCAGTTTCCCAGTTAGCAGCAGCAGCAGGAGCCCTATGCAGCCAGGAGGCAGGTACTTTTACAGATTGATCAGCAGTAGCGCGTGGGGAGGGAGTCACCATTCCACAGGACCCCAGCCTCTTAGCGGCCCCCCTCCACCCTGGCTTCTGACCAACCATCTGAGATTTTGTACCTCATTCTGCTGTGAATGTAGATTTCATAGGCCATAATTGATACATTTTAAGCTCATGGGGAGCACTGATTTCGCCTGGCCCCTGCTCGATCTGAATCAGTACTCCTGGGCTCCACCATGCTTTGCTATTTTTCGCTTCGCATTAGCAAGGCGTGACCCACTTATGGCTACTCTCAGAACAGCAGGAAATAGATCCAATTTATAAAGGCTCTTCCATGCTTCGCGGTACAAAGAGGGATTTTCTAAATGCAAATGGTGCAAACACAGTTCAAGCTATTCTCCCTCTAGTGTTCAGCACTCGATCTTCCTCTTTGTTATAAATATTGTTATTGATAAATCTGACAAACTCCAAAACAGAGTAAGAAAACTGCAAGGCAGATGAACATGCTCACTAGATTCTATAGGTATCTCCTATGAAAGGGCGAGAGAGAATGAATCCTGGGCACTAAACACCATAGAGCTACGCACATGCAGGCCAACGAGGGGTCATTGATGGGCCTGACTGATTCTCATATACGCTAAGGTTCCTTTATGCTGCAAAGGAGCCTGGAAGGGGATAGAAATGCGCCCCTGTTGATACATCCCAGCTGATGTAGAGCTGGTATAAGTGCTCTATACTGGGACCAGAACTAGTCAAGAGTCATGGCCAGAGTGCACTGCACTACAGCTAATTTCTGCTTCCTGCATGCCAGGGCTGGGGCTGCTCTGACTTACCCAGGGAGCCAGGCAGGCGCTAGAATACAGTGGGTACAAAGATGGCTTAAATGTATCTTCATCCATCTCTCCACTCCTGTGCGTGGCCCAAGTGTAGGAATGGAGTATGGGAATCCAGCACGATACAGCGTAGATTCAGCAAACACATTCTCCTCAGTGAGGGCTGGGGTTCCACTTTCAAGCCATTGATGTTTTATATGTTTCTAGTAGATTTCATTTATGTGGATTTGTATGTTCAGTAAAATATACTGCAGGAGGTGATGCTTTATATTGAAGTCAATGGAGCAATGCTGCTTTAGCATTACCGAACTGAGCATCTGGTTCACCTCGTTCACTCTTTGTGCGCCATCTCGTGACACTTTTCCTTGTTCTGCTACTCAGCTGCCCTGTATAAGAGGAGAAAATAGCATGAACTTAAAAATAAAGTTTGAAATAGTCTCAGTTGCCCCTGGAGCTGCCGGAAACCATGCGGCGTTAACGTAAGATTTTAAAGTGATGGTTCTGTTTTATGACTGTTGATTTGAATGGTGTTTATGCATGGGATGAGTTTTGTCCATTTTGAGGGTGAGCACTTTGGAAAGAGAAGGAAATGTTCCCCTATGCTTCTCTGAGATGGCAGGCACTATTCCTGCCGGAGTTCCCCTATTGGATGAGAAAGGGTGACAGCAGTGAACAAGGAAGCCGAGTAGAACCAGTAAGCAGCAGAGTTTCCATTTCCCAGCTGCTGGGAGGGGCCAGTTCTGTGCATTATTTGGCTGGAATACAGCAAGGCCCACATTTTCCAGTTGGGCTGCCTGTAGTTAATTGACTAAATCTGTATGTACGTGTCTCACACGGTGAGCTGACAGTCCAATATGATGAGGACTTGTGGTTCCCATTGAAATGTTGGCCCAGCTCGTTACGACTCCCACTGTGCTCCATGCCATCACATCGCAGCAGGAATCCCATGCTCACAGTTTTATGCTTATTTAAAGCAAACAACCACAGTGTCCCCGCCAGGGCCCCCGGGAGCTTTTTAAATTAACATACTGAGAATCAATTGTCAGGGTAAAGAACTAGCAGCCTGACTGAATCCAGTGGGCCTGGCTGGAGGTCTAGGAAATGGCTGGCAAAATGCTCAGCAAAGTGTCTTGGGGAAAACCTGGAATTGGTTTGTTCGGGACTTTCTCTGCTTTTGTCAGGAAGGTGGGGGCGGGCTCTACCCTTCAAAACTTGTATTGCTGCACGTGGGTCAGGCTCTTTGGGTGAAGGGGGTGAGAGTGAGTGAGGGGGATAAAGGATCTGGACACAGAATAAATCCAGCATAAAGAGTGCACAGCAATCCCATGTGATTTCTTCTTCCTTCCACGGAGTAAACAAAAACATATGCACCTGCATAGATGTGCAGTGAGGGGTTACTCGCACACACATTTGGTGAGCTTTGATCCATCCTTCCTTAACAAATGGATTTCTACCCACACAGCCATCCCCTTAGCAATCTTTCTTCCCTTGATACTCCCTCCCTCCACACACTGTCCCTTAGGAATCCAGTTTTATATGACAATCCATATTGCAATGCATCCCCTGCCCCCAGCATGCATATATGCTTGGGAATCCATTTCTTTGGTGCGGGGGATCCAGCTTTGATGATCTGGATTAAAACCCTCTTTCCTCTTCTCTCTCACACACAGTCACCATGAGGGGTCTTGTTTTATTGAGCAATACAGAATAACACTCCCCACGTACCCTCCACCACCACCCTTCATGAGGAATCCAGTTTGCTGCAAGCATGCTCGGGATTCCAAACAGAGAGAGACAATGCAGCAGCTGCTGCTCCTCATGGCAGGCAGGAGTTCAGCGCTGTGCTGTGGGGAGAGCCCCTAGCCACAGAGCCAGTCCTGGCTGCGAGCAATCCGCTGGTCTGGGAGAGAAAAGGATTCCTGGCGCAGTGACCCAGATTCCACATTCCTGGGGGAGTAATAAGGACCCAGGAGACTGAGATGACCCACTCTTAATCTCCCCATTTTCCCCCTCTTGGCCAGTCCTCAGCATCTCTTCTTCCTCCAGCATCCTGGCCCCTCTCTTCTGATTAGTCCGCCCACTCTCCCTCCCATCTCATCTCCTCAGCTTCATGCAGACTGCAACGATGCATTGTGGGAAACTCCCAAGTTGCTTTTTTTTTTTTCCCTCTTCCGTCCTCCCTCCCTCCTCTCTGCAGAACATCCAGCTTTCAAGGTGTGACTTGTACGAACAACAGTCTGGGGAGAGAAGGTAGGGGCTGCTGCTTTTCTTACCTATCCTTCCATACATGCCAGACCCAAGGAGGGAGAGAAGAGCACACAGGCCTGAGTCTGTGGAAGGCAGTGTGTGTGTGTGAGGGGGGGAGATAGTGCTTGCATGCAGGTGAATATATAGAGAGAGATCTGGATCTGCCTGTTAAAGGTGTGTGTGCTCATTTCTGCAGCTCTCTGTGTGAGGGAGGTCATGGGACTGCCATGCCAAATGTGTTTGGACTGCCAGTAATTGTCTCTATTGATGCATTTGTCTCTACCCACACAGGCAGGGCAGTCTGGCCAAAACAACAGTGAATGCAAAGAAGAGCTCTCTTTGAATGCCTTCCGTTCCCAACCCCGCTCTCCTATGTCATGCTTTGCTCCCTGAAGGTCAGATAGCGAAGGGAGACATTCACACAAGTGTGAGCGCTGCATGTGCCTAAAATCCAGATGGACAAACTGAATGGCTCTGTGTCACTTGCTTATTTCCTTCGCTTGCTTGGTTTGCAGGAGGTACCACTATTGCATAATTATTGCTGTGGATGCTCCCGAGAATTTCCGCTGTGATTTCTGGGGGGGAACGTTTAGCATTTGTCCTAAAACCAGATTAGAAAGGGAGAGCAGCAGCAGCATGCTGAAAATACAGACCTGGGTTTAACTAAATAAAAACACAAATGGCTAGATTAGGAAATCCATTTCTTTTTTTAAACTGTACATCAGCTAAAATCTCTTCAATAGGGAAAAAAAAAAAAGGAAATGGGGCCTTTTAAAAACCAATTGCCAGCCTTTGTTTTGGATTCTAGCTGTACATTTTTTTTTGTCTTGAATGGATTATCTTGTTCATTCTCATTTGCATTCTGCATTGACGCTTTCATTTCTCTGTTTAATTAGTCATTAATCCTGCAGGTAGGATGCTAAACAAACAAATACACTTTGAAATTCCCATCAACCCAATTAGTTGCTATTGACATTTTGGGGGAAAAAAATCCTTTGGATCCCCTCCCCACCTCCTCCATTGTGCTAGAAACAGCTATGTGTCAGAGTCTGCCAAAGAAAAGGAGATGGACTACAGATGCTAGCTACAATATAGCTTCCTTTAAGCTGTCGTAGCAGGTTATAACAAATGAGGAGGACGTAGCAAGGACACAGACAAAGTTGGAATCACCTAGCCTGTTGGCTGCAAAGAGGCACCGATATATTGATCATTGTAGGGAAATGTCACTCCCTTTAAACACACATTATTCTTACCATCTGATTCCTAATGTACAGTTTCTGGAGTGTTTTAGGAGAGAGGTTTCTATCCATTCAGATGCTTTTGCTTCCTCTTTTTGTCTGTGTATCCTCACAATAGAAGTGTGAAAATGCCTGTTGATTTGGTCTCTTTGCTCCTAATTAAGCTGTGTGTGCATATCCGTGTGATCCTGATTCTGATGGAGCCCGGAGGTAGGTAGGGGACAGTTATCCATGAATCAATGCCATCCTGGGCAAACTTCTCCTGCATGGAGGTAGCAGGGGGCAAGAGCCTGGATCTGCCCATGGCATTTCCATCTGAAGGAGGGGTTGGTGTAGGGATGGCATACGGAGACAGAAGAGGGATTGAGATGACTCAGTCTGTTCGGTGCTCCTCACTATTCACCATCTAGAAGTTTGACCTTCATGGTTTTGACCTTCATTGTTTTCTTTTTTTCCTTTCTGGGTGAGGGGCATGGGCCAGGCTCCCAATACGATTAATCTTTTAACCGTGTTGCATGGTAGAGATGTGCCAAGGACAATCCCATGCTCTCATAGACCTGCACATTCTTTGGGAGTCTTGTTCCTTTATTACCACGCACTCCTCTGGCTGGCTGCCAGGGCCACAGTTCGGCTAGCGCTCTGTCACAATGGTATCTATTCTGTTTGGTCAAGCCTCTGCCTGGGAGTCGGGAAAATCATTGCAGCCAGGAGCGGGGATATTTTATAGACAAATGTTTATTGTGTGGGTTACAATTAACATAGAGAGATGAGGCAATGGAGGCTGGTCACGTGCTCTTCAGTAGATTCTTTATTGGCATTAGCACAGTGTCAGAGAGAGAGAGTGCAAATCTTTTGTTGCTTAGCTTGGTAAATCACAGGTGTGCATTGCCCCGCGGGATGTGTGCTTTTCTCAGCTACCAGTCCTAGCCTCAGTCTGAATCCGTATCCGCAGTGGATTCATTTATTTCAAATGTAGAGCGATGGATTTAGGCCTGTCTCTGTAATCCACAGAGTGTAAAATTTGGGATCTTGTTTTGTCCATTGAAAATCGCTCATCCAATCTTTTTGTCTGCCACAGCACAGCTAATGGGGGAATTGCTGATGACACAGATAGGACATTATATAGTCCAGAACTCAATTAAGGGAGAACAGAAGGGACTAGTTATTAGGAACATTAATAAGCTAAACAGAGCTGTCAGAGGCATTTTGTATTATTATTATTATTTATTTTATTTTGCAGTGTCCGAGATTGTCCTTCCCCTTAGATCTGTGATTCACTGTACTTGAGAGGGAGAAGAGTCTGCTGATTCACAATCAAGAAGCAGACTTAAGGGCTAGGAAGGGCTTCATGAAGGGGGATAAAGTGTTGTCGATCCCCTGGAAATGACAATTCGCCATTCAGGGTTGAGCACCCAGGAAGAATCTCATGAAATCAGTCAGAGAAGTAGCGCACAGGTGACGCTGCAAGCCTGACATGTAGATCATAATGCACAACAAAGGAACTGAATCCCATCCTTGCTGAGTTTTGCCACTGATCTCAAAGGGAGCAGGATCCCAATTTTTGGGGACACCCACAAGGGCATGGGAACAATTCATATAGTGGGGGTGCTGAGAGCCATTGAACCCTGTAAACCACTTCAAGCCAGGGGGTGCACCAGCACCCCCAGTTCCAGCACCTATGGACACCCACCGTCTTGGCTGATGCACCAGAGACCTCCCAGAACTAGCAGGAGAGTTTACAGCTAAAGCTAAAGAGCCAGATACTGTAGCAGGGAGTTGTAACACATTCATATGCTCAGTGAACTGAATGCTGAGGGGGATGTGTAACACACACTGACTCTGGCTGGTAGGTTACAATTGCATCAGCACTGCAAACCCATTACTGAGCAGAAAATCTCGAGTGATTGCCCTCATCAGGCTCATGTACTGTATGAGAGGCTGGTTCTTCCCTTCTGAAGCTGCCAAAGGAAACTACAAAGCAGGGACCATAGACACTGGTGAGCAGAGGTGAGCTTTTCCTGAAACTCTCTGAGCACCTAGCTTCCCACATTGAGGGAAACACTGAGCGGAGTTGGACCCAACATGTTATGAGGCTAAAAACAGGAAAGGGGAATCATTGGCTATAAAGGAGACTTTGCAATTGACATTGACTTAATAGATCAAGGTTAAAAGAACATAAATTGCCTCTAATGTGCAATAGCAAAAGAAAGCTGTTGGGGTGACTCCTTAAGGGGCTTTAAGACATTGGTGGCTTCTCCATCCTCCTCTGTCAATTATACCTTCCTGCAGATCTCCCAGAAATCAAGAGCACATCCTCAGAAACATACGCACTATTTTTCTTCAGGAGTGCAAGCCTCAGAGACTAGCGTCATCTGGCTGGCTCTGGGGAGTGCTGGGGAAATGCCGGATGTCACCAAGAAGTAAAGAGGGTATGTCTGTTAAATAGGCAGGAGCAATCACCGTGCATAATGAAGACTGCCAGGTAATAAGGTAACAGGCAAAGCTCTGGGGGATGAGAATACTGTCAGGATGTCGGGATGGCTCAATGGTCTAAGCCTCAGGTTTACATTACCCAGGCTGTGACCAGAGGTGCAAATTCTAGTAGAGACCATCAAGTTCCTCCAGTGTCCCAGGTAAATAAATGGAGATCCCTGAGAGTGAAGCCTTCAAGATGCGATGGTAAAAACAGAGGTTCAATCTCTGCCTTGACAATGAAGGTCTTCAC
Source organism: Mauremys mutica (assembly GCF_020497125.1). Taxonomy (NCBI): domain Eukaryota; kingdom Metazoa; phylum Chordata; order Testudines; family Geoemydidae; genus Mauremys; species Mauremys mutica. The sequence continues at coordinate 112,006,916 of NC_059075.1, forward strand.
CGCAGTTTTCATATCAGTCAATGTGATCTGGTAAAACTTCCTTCCCCTCCTCACCCATACTGCAGCGTAGCATGGTGGTAGTCTGGACTGCAGTAGCTCTGTTGAAGGGATCCATTGGGTGTCAATATGCCACATTTCTGGGGTTGATATCCCCGTAGTAAATATTCTTGGTCATGTGCCTTTGACTGCCTCACCTGCACTCTGCCCATTAATCCATCTCCTCCAGGATTACTTCCAACATTCCAGATCTCTGCACTGTCCAAGACAGCCACCATTTAAAAACAAATCAACCTGGGCACCAGTTTCCTTCTTTCCTCCAAATTCTCAAAATATTACATTGCTTCAAGGCTCAGGATGAGCACTATTCAGCCCTGGTCCAGGGGCAGGTTTAAAGCCTAATATCTCATGACTCTGAAGGTCTAGAAACCAGAAATTTATCTCACTGGATAAAGGGAGATTTCCAGCTTTCCAAGGTGCAATGAAGACATTGATTCTATTTGTGAGAGGCCCCAGGATAGCAAATTTTAAAGTAATGACATTTTTAAGCATAGAAAACCTTTTGGGGGATTTTTACATCCACCTTGCACATTATATATCCACCCAAGGTATATGGCAGCAGTGAATTGGGTCACTTCTATAGAATTTGGAAAGTGCTTAAGGATTTGCATGGTGCTATAGAAATCAAAAATATTGGGTTGGTTGAGGTTTTGTTATAGTAACTTTCTTTCCTACAAATGTGAAGAAAAAAAAAAAAGTTGAGCTGAGGCTGCTTTTTGGCATAACTAGCCACATAGCAAATATACATTTCATGTCCTTGGGAGACCTGGTGGGATTATTTACTGCTGATATGATAGGAAATAGCCAGCTTGTGTTTCGTGTTCCAGTCTCCCAAATGGCAGAGTATTAAAACAGTGACACCCTGAGTCTTCACCTCCTCAAATTAGCAGAGCTAAACTAAGAGCTTCTTTATTGCTTCTTGCCACAAGGTTATAACAAGATGGTGGAAGTGGAATTCCGTTTTTCTATACACAAAGAACACCTAAACATGTCAGTTGGAAGGAACTATATTTTAGAATTAACAAAACCACACACAAACACCAAACCAAGAAAAGAACAAAAGTCAAATCTCCATGAGAGCATAGTGTGTGTCCCTCTTCTGTACAGACTGTAGCCATTCTGAAAATAAAATGGCTGCTGTCTCAATTTACAGAGAGAGTGCTTGAAATTTAAAGCTGTAGTATGCATGAGAACATAAGAATGGCCATACTGGGTCAGACAACAGTCCATGTAGCCCAGTATCCTGTCTTCTGACAGTGGCCAATGCCAGATGCTTTAAAGGGAATAAACAAAACGGCAATTATCAAGTGATCCATCCCCTGTCATCCAATCCTGGCATCCCAGTCAGAGGCTTAGGGACACCCAGAGCGTGGGGTTGCATCCCTGACCATCTTGGCTAATAGCCATTGATGGACCTGTCCTCCATGGATTTATCAAGTTCTTTTATGAACCCGGTTATACTTTTGGTCTTCGCAATATGCCCTGGCAATGAGTTCCACAGGTTGACTGCATGTTGTGTGAAGGAGTACTTCCTTTTCTTTATTTTAAATGTGCTGCCTATTAATTTCATTGAGTGACACTTGGGTCTTGTTTTATGTCAGGGGTTCTCAAATTGGTGGTTGGGATCCCTCAGGGGGTCGGGAGATTATTACATGGGGGGTTGTGAGCTGTCACCCGCCATCCCAAACCCCACTTTTCCTCAAGCATTTATAATGGTGTTAAACACATTTTTATATATTTTTAATTTATAAGGGGGGTCCCACTCAGAGGTTTGCTATGTGAAAGGGGTCACCAGTGCAAAAGTTTGAGAACCCCTGTTTTACGTGAATGGGTAAATAAAACTTCCCTATTCATTTTCTCCACACCAGTCATGATTTTATAGACCTCCGTCATATCCCCTCTTAGTCATCTCTTTTCCAAGCTGAACAGTCCCGACTCCCAGTCCTTTTAATCTCTCCTCATATGGAAACTGTTCCAGACCCTTAATTATTTTTGTTGCCCTTCTCTGAACATTTTCCAATACCAATGTATCTTTTTGAGGTGGGTTGAACAGAACTGCATGCAGTATTCAGGGTGTGGGCATACCGTGGATTTATATTGTGGCATTATGATATTTACTTTCTTATTTATCCTTTCCTAATGGTTCCTAACATTGTTAGCTTTTTTGTTATACATTGAGCAGATGTTTTCAGAGACAATCTGCAGGAGCAGCACACAGCACACATCAGCGATGAGAGCTTGTATCTTTGAATGCCCATGCTGTAAAAGGCCAGCTACTTACAAGCTGGACTTGAACTAATGAGGGTGCTTACTGCACCTATGCTGTTCTAATGATCTCGGGTCTGCTCTCAATGGGCCTGCATTATGAAGTGGGTGGAAAAGCGTCTTGAAAGTGCTGCATCACCAGCATGAGTCTCCATAGACTTCCAGTGGACTGAAATTGAGCTGCTCAGAGATAACATGCTAGGAGTCGAGTTGGCTCGAAGGGTCTCCCCAGCTGCCAATCCATGGACTCTCAACAGTCATGTACACTACTCCTTGTGACGGGGGAAAATTCCCCTCAGAAATGGCTGCAGAAAGGAAAGTAATGGCCCAAGCCCTTTCCCTTCCCAGGGCCCTGCCTGAGTGCCAGGTATGGAAATCAGCCTGACATGAGGGTAGGGCAAATAGCCTGCGCTGTCACTGAATATCCTCAATGCATCAACCCAGGGTATAAAAGCATTGGTAACTCCCTGAGGCAGAGGGAATAAGAGGCAGAGATGGAAAAGTCCCGCAGGAAGCCATCCTAGGAACCACTAAGCTCTGGCAGGAAGTAAAAATGCTCATTGTTATCATAGTTAACAACACAGGCACCTCAGGAAGGAAGAAAGTAAGTTTGAACGTGGTGTGTTTACTGTACTAGGAGCAGGGTAGGAACTCCACCTCCTCCCAGGCAGCCGGGATTATTCATTCAGAACACTTAAGGAAACTAGGTTTGCACAATCAGAACATTTCTAGTGTGATTAAGCAACTCACCTTTTGCATTGATGGAGAAGTTGCTTTAGAAGGACCTGGTTGTACAATAGTCAAGTGTAAAATCTCCTGTGGCAGGTTGTTATTGGGGTCTGAACTCAGGATCTCCAGGACCAAAAGCATGAATTGCTCCAGCCTGAGTACATAGGACAAACTCCACTGACTGGTAGCTGTGGTAACCTCTGTGGGCCAGCCACTACATGGGGACCCATAACATCCACTGAATGGTGGGGGCACCGGGGAAGATGCTGGGATTTCATGGGGGCAACTATATACTAAATAAAGTCCCTTTTAGCGTTTGAGAGTCTGGAGTCAGTGTCCCAATGCAGCATTAGTGTTAGCGCAACTGTGACATGGAGGTTTCTTTGGTGAATCTCTCTCTTTGGCTAGGACATGAAACAGCTGTCGCTTATTAAAGCAATTGCTAACATCCGACACTCAACATGGCAAGATTCAAAGACGTCGCTTGAGATGTCAAGGAAGGGGGTGTATGGCAAGTGGCAGATTGGCAAAGGGAACCATAAAGAGCTCCTCGGAGAAAACTGGGTCAGCAGTGTTTGCTGTGTCTCCTGTCTTGGTACTGCTGATTGTGAGACTCACCCAACCAACTCGGGTAAGGCTGGCAAATACACAGGTGTAAGTGTGTGCGGGACAGACATCTGCTGCTGAGGCCTTTGAAAGAGCTGTGAACAGAGACATCTGACGTATGTTACATTTCACTTTATTGCTTTTACTGTCCATAGGACAGGAGGTCATTAAAAATAGATGGGGATTTAAGCAACCTCCTTTGGGGAAGTTGGGCCGTTAGCCAATGCATTAAACGCAAACTCTTTATGTGAAGTTTTTATCATATTTACAGTAACTCAACATCACCACACAAACATTAATGGCTTAATCCTCAGAAATACCCTTCTGAGACAGGTAAGGGTTAGTAGCTCTGGCTTATAGCTCTCTCTCACTGCAGTATCTGAGCACCTGTTGACCTTCAGAGTATTTATCCTCACAACAGCCCCGGGAGGTAGGGAAGTGTCCAATCCCCTTTTGCAAATGGGGACCTGAGCCACAGAGCAACTACGTGTCTTCCCCACAGTCACATAGGACATCTGTGGCACAGCAGGGATCTGAACCCGGGTCTCTCCAGTTGCAGGCTAGTACCTGAATCACTGGACCATCCTTCCTCTCTGAGGCACAGAGATTTTAAGTGACTTTCCCAAGGCCATGATGGATGTCTATGCTAGAACGAGTTTGCTCCTGGAGCCCTGTCCTTTGTTCAGTCCTCTCAGCTGTTACCTATGGGCTAAGATGAGAAAAACAAGGGCCCAAACTACCCCTATTGAAGCTAATGGCAAATTTCCCATTGACTTCAATGAGAGCAGAGTTAGGCCCTCACTTGCCTTTGGTCCTTTTCAGCCATATTAAATTCAGGCCTTCTCTATTCTGGGGATGACTTCAATTTCAGCAATCCATCGCCAGCCACTAGTGTAGCTGAATCAGTCAAACCCCTTGTGTAGCTCAGAAAACCTGTGGTTTGCCACAATGGCCAGCAGCGGTGAATTACAATGCGGTGTAAATTGTGGCTTTCTGGATCTGCTAGGGGCATGCACCTGTGCGGCTGATCACTAATCATTACAACCAAGGCTAATCCCCAGTGCAAACAAAGCCTCCTAGAGGAATCACTATTGAGGCCTGGTTGAGGTGAGGGACTCCTATTTCTATAGGCAGAGCAAAGGTCTATTTGTTTTGCACACAGGTTAATGGACACAGTGGGGAACGAGGCCTTCTCTTTTTCCACTGAGCACAGCTGCTGCGTGAGCTCAGCTTCCGCACAAATCAATTACGCTGCTCATTTCTCCCCAATGCAATGCGATCCGTCTGTCCCCCTTCGCTGTGTAACTGATGTTCACATTGTCTTAAGGAACAGGAGGGGCACCACACAGTGCTAAGGATGGCTTCCAGGATGCTGAGGGAGGGCATGTGGAAAGAACACTTGGCATCTACGCCTGGGCTGGGGGGATCACAATCCTCTCCTAAAAACCCTAAGGGATGAGCACATGAATGCAAGATGAAGACACTAGGGAAAACTGTGAAACAGCATGGACTGAAATGGCAGCAAGATGCAGATGACACCCAGCCTGGGGTTACCGTTAGCTCAGATGCAAACACTAACCCCTCCTAGCTCTCCAAGGGCCCAGAGGGGAGCAGGACTGAGGGGATGATGCTGGGCCAAGGGCAGCACTTCAAAGAACTCATTGTCTCCAGCACAGCACTGTCTGGTGAGGACCCTGCCTCACTGAGGATGTGCCCTCAGGTCGCTGACCTTCAAGAGAGCCTCAGTGGTCACCTGGTCATCTCATTGCTTTTGCATGTCCAATGAACCACGCCTGCAAAATCTGTCCTTTCCTGTTGGCAGCTCGCAGTCTGAGGCGAACAGTGTAGATGGCTGACTGATAATGACATGCTTGGCACCTGTCAGCTGTAGCTCTCAAACTGTTTTTACAAATGTGGGTACACATCATCATCCCCATTTTGCAGTGGGGGAAACTGAGGTACAGAGAAATGAAGTGACTTGCCCAAAGTCACACTGAATTCATGGCAGAGTTGGGACCAGAACCCAGGTGTTCTGACTCCTATGCTGTTGCCCCACCTATTTGACCCCTAATGACATATGAGCAAAGGTGTCTGCAGGAGGGAAGGAATAATGTCACAAAGTGAAGGAAAAAGGAGGCAGATTCTTGGAAAAACACCTGTTGCTTTGGTTGCTCATGATATGATCAATCTCTGTCTTCTCACAGAAGGGCCCTGGAGCTTTTTGATGCAGCCTTGTGTAACCACATCTCTAGTTCCTGGCGCTTGTAAAGGTTGGTGTTATCATGGGAGTGTTTGCTGGGGTCTCCACTTGCTGGGTTCACATCCCCAAGTTTTGGGATGAGCTTCAGTTTTGATCAAACTGTAAAATCTCAAAGCAAAACTCAGTGGAAGCCTTGACCACGCTGGTTTCTCAGCAGTCATGTGCGCTTTCCAGATTCACATGGTTTCTCCTGGAAATCTTAACTCTGCCCCTGGTTAGTTTGAAATTGGGTCAGGTTTGCCTGAAAGGTCAGTGACCCTATATCTCCCTTTCAGCCAACCTGAGCTTAGTCTCCTAGTTGCTACAAAACCAAACCCAGGTAGTTTCAGATTTAGTTGCAAACTAAATTTGGCCCAGGTTTACTTGCTCCCCTCACATGGCAAAATGAAATGGTATCGCCCCCTGGCAGAGCATTTGGTTCAAATCACTTTAGAGAAATCTAGTGTTGCGAGGAAGGCCACGTTTTGTGTGCTGTATTCCACAGCACCTTCTGCAGTTATACTGATCAAAGGCTACAGATAGTTTTCAGTCTTCTGTTGGCTCCTCAGAAAATACCTCTTTGGTGATGGTAATCATTCATCCTGATTGCTATTTGTTTGTATAACTGTAGCACTTAGGAGCCCTCTGCTTTTCTACTTCTACTATGGTATCTTCCATCAGAGGTTCTTAAAGCCTTTTATACACATCACATGCATCCGACGAAGTGGGTATTCACCCACGAAAGCTCATGCTCCAATACTTCTGTTAGTCTATAAGGTGCCACAGGACTCTTTGCTGCTTTTACAGATCCAGACTAACATGGCTACCCCTCTGATACTATACACATCAGGGTTAGCCTTGCCAAACCTCAGTGAGGTAGGTAGTGGTATTCTCATTTTTCACATGGGGGAAACCAAGACAGAGAGGTTACGTGATTTGCCGACAGTCACACAGGAAGTCAGTGGCAGGGATAGGTTTCCCTAGTTACAGGCCCATTCCCTAACAACTAGACCATGCTTTGCTTTTTAGCCCATGAGCAACCTATCTTTCCTTGCAAAGCTGACCTGATGTTTGCAGGAAGTTGTTCTCTTTGGGGTGCTTTTTCAAAGGGGATGAGTCCCAACCTCCCTGTTGTGGGAACAAAATCTAAATACTTTCACCTTAAGTCCCCTGACTTGCACCTACAAAGCGGAGCAAGTACTTGGATTTTTGGGTGCCAACTTTTTCATGTGCAAATTGCATCCTCAGAATGGAAACAGCCCATTTGAAAATGTGGCCCTTCGTGTCACAGAAGGTTAGCTTTGATTTAAATGATGGCGACTGATTTTCAAAGCCACCTACAGAATTTGGGAAGCTATTGAAATTAATTGACATTGGGCATCCGTATTCCCCTAGGCAACTGAAAAACTCAGCCTAAGTTGGTATAAGAGCGAAGGACGTGTAGCGATGGCTTACTTGTTTTGAAAACTACATATTGGTAACCGAGCTATTGTGAGGAGAATAAATCTCTGTTCTCAGTAGTCAGGCGATAGCATAAGCCATAGATATAGATGGCCCAATAGTGCTGAACACTCTCAACTCTCGTTGACTTCAAACAATGAGAAATAAGCAATTTCAGTGGGAGTTGTCAATGCTCACAACTTCCATGGAGACCTTCAACATTAGGACCATAGTATTATGTATCTACCTATTTCCCTGAGAGTTCACCCCTTTCCCTGACATGCCCCCACAGCTAAGGGCAGGAGCCGCATTGGCATGAATGAGAAGGGGCTACTAGCTGGGCATTCTTCGTGGGGAGCCCTGCACTCCTCTAATTTCTTCCACCGCCACCCCTTTGTCTGAAAAAGCCAAACCCAATGATCTTCAGGACGTGTCTTCTTTCCCAGGCATTTGGAAACAGGCTGAAAGGGCAACAAACCGTTGGTGAGGAAGGCGGGTGAGTTGAGTGGATAAGTGGCCTTATCCGTTGGTTGTGGGTCACGCTGAATGGCATGACCATGTTTCTGTTACTGTTGATGGTTATTCTGGGGTATTTTTATGTGATGTTGAGGGTACCTGCAGTGCGCTTTTCTAGAATGTGTCTAAATCCAGATAAATAAATCATTGTATAGCTCACACTCATGCCAGAGAATTCCCAATGCTATGGAGAGCAATTGGTTTGGGGAAAGATTCTTGATTTAAGCAATCTGGGTGAAATTCTGAGGTGTGGTTCTGCGTCACAGAGTCTCTTAAGGCTACGCCACTTGCTCGCAGCTGCGCCTAAAGGCACAATGTAGCTCATTAGTAGCATTAATAACAAAACAATATCAGTCACTTATACAGCACCCTTCATCCCAAACTATGGTCGTCCTGACCCCGCAGTGTATAGCCTATGTGTGTAGCAGTCCACCCCATGTTGCACCACAGGGGATCAAGGCCTTGGTAGTGCAGCCAACTGCTGCACAGGGTGCTGCATAGTGTTGGAAGAAAGGGGTATTTTGGTGTCACTTAAGCCCTATTGTCAAAGCTTAAGTGGTGCATGGATCTCTGCATAGGGCTGAATTTCACTTTTAAGGCTCAGACTTCCTGCTTCAGGTCTTCTTTAGCTAAGGGTGAAGGTGCTGGCTGAAGAAGGCTCCCCTTGGGTGTTAAATATTGGGATTACCTGGAATTGTAGGTTCAGATCTTAGCAGCATAGATTTAACATTTCATCCTTCTATGCAAGATAACTTGAGTTCCATGCATCTTAATATAGGGATTTTAGGGCAAGATCTGCAAAACTGAGGTCCTTCCTGCTCTGCCTGGAGACTGACGATCCTATGAGACTTTATAGGAAGAGTAGGAGTTTGCCCTGTTGTGCTTAGCCCAGGTTCCCTCCTTTTTCCAATGCTATGCAGCACACTGTGCATTGGTTGGCTGCTGTGTTTCAGAGATACTGTATGTACCCAGGCCCCGATCCTGGATTGTGCAGTGTGCAGGCAAACTATTGCACCCATACATTACACAATACAGAGTTGGGCCATAGCTGATCTACGCTTTGGGATGAAGGTTATTGTTCTATTAATGATACTAGTGAACTAGATTGTGCCTTTAGACGCAGCACTAAGCAGCATCCCAGGAAAAGCCACAAGAGACTGTGACTCAGAGACACCCCTCTAAGGCACAATTCCTCCCCGGTTCCTCTCTCTGGGGTCATGATTTTTTGCTGGTCTATATGGGCCACTATATTCCTTTGGTGCTGACTCAGCTACTCTGGCCAGTGAATGGGGGTTTAGCACCAAGGCCCCACTTATTCCTTGCCCACCTGCTCCACGGTGTGAGGAAAAGGTTTAGTAGCTTTTGACTCCCATGTGCCTGAACTTGAGGTCTGGGAAGCCCAAGTAGGGAGGTAAGCAGGTGGGGGCTCTTACTCCCTTGTGCTGGTGCATAATCTGAGTCAGCGCCTGAGGATGATTTTTAATTATTCCATTAGGTTATGAATACTAGCTCAGTGCAATGTCCCTACTCTCCCATGCTAATGTGACACCATGGCCTACCCCAATATGGAAGTTGGGGCTATATGGAATTGTGGTGTATTGAAAATTGTAGGTGATCATTTTCAGGTTCAGGAGGGAAGCGTGTGATCTGGGCCTAGAAGTGGTTAGTCAGCAGCCGGCTTTGTCTCTCTCTCTGTTTTAGTGTTCTTGTGTGTTGTTCTGAATTCTAAGGCCTGGTCTACACCTAATTAAATCAACCTAACTATACCACTCAGGACTGTGAAATATGTTGTGCCCTGAGCACCATTAGAATGACCTAAGCCCTGGTGTAGACATGGCTGGGTTGATGGAAGGATTCTTCCATTGACCTAGCTGCAGCCTCTCAGAGAGGTGCATCAACTATATCAACAGAAAAATCCCTTCCAACAAGGTAGGAAGCATCTACACAACATTTCTGTAGCTGTGCCGCTGTAGCAGCTATAGTATAGACATAACCTAAGAAATAAAGTAGTGCAGGGGTGGCCAACCTGAGCCTGAGAAGGAGCCAGAATTTACCAGTGTACATTGCCAAAGAGCCACAGTAATACGTCAGCAGCCCCCATCAGATCTCTGCTCACAGCACCTCCCACCCACCGACAGCCCTGCCAATCAGCACCTCCCCCTCTCTCCCCGCACCTCCTGATCAGCTGTTTCATGGCATGCAGGAGGCTGTAGGGGAGAGGGGGAGGAACGAGGGCATGGCAGGCTCAGGGGAGGAGGTGGGAAGGGGTGGAGTGGGGGCAAGGCCTGTGGCAGAGCCAGGGGTTGAGCAGTGAGGATCCCTTGGCACATTGGAAAGTTGGCGCCTGTAGCTCCAGCCCCGGAGTTGGTGCCTATACAAGGAGCCGCATATTAACTTCTGAAGAACCGCATGTGGCTCTGGAGCCACAGGTTGGCCACCCCTGAAGTAAGTTACATTGCAACCTACCTGCAAGCGTATTTTATGTTTATCCAATTTCTCTGTCTGCATGCCATGACTATAGCAAGAATGGAAACAAAATCCATGCACTTAGCAATGTACTACCAGGGAGTCCACACAACTTGTACTCCATTCACTCAGCCCCATCAGCACACTGGAAAAGAGATCCCCACATGAGCCTGTATTGCAGTGTCTACTCCGCTCTGCAATTACGCCTGCCTTTATTTCTAACCTAAAATCAGCAAGGCTTGGGGGTGGAGGGGTGAGAAACAGGCCTTTTATAATTCTGGCACATTACAGTAAAGCTAACGGTGACTCATCCATTCTGTTTGGTGCAGGATGGATGGATCTTTCGTCTGCGCAGGCAGGGGATGCAGGAATAGATTTAGTTTCTAATCCTCTGGGGGCTGAGATGTAATTCTGTGAGCAAGTGGGGTGCCGGGGAGATACAGGCCCTATTCTATTGGCTGGGATTGGCAGTTACTTCAGTAGCACTGCATGGCTCGTACTGCATTGACCTTGGAGAAGCTGCAGCATCAAGGACTGATGCTGAAGACTTTCCAGGGAGGCAGAAATTTGGAAGGGGTTTCTTTTTTCTTTATCATCAGTGTTATAATCTCATCTCCCTCTTTGCAGACCCTTTTCCCAAAGAAAGAGCTGGGAAGCTGCTTTCTTGGCAGGCCAGCTCCCTTGAAGCAACACTGGTTGTTAAACAAAGAAGTGATGAGGAGAGAACCCTATGCCTTTTGTGCAACCTGTTTGCAAGCACAGTCAGCTGTGTAGGAGGCAGAGAGAGACACAGAGCTGGAAGGAGGAGGGATGGGCGGAGAAGCAGAGAGAGAGAGAAACAAATGGCTATAATAAGGAATAAAGAAAAAAGAGGAAGATGGAGGAACAGGTAGTTAGAGAGAAACAATCTAGAAGAGAGAGAGAGAAAGAAGAAAGCTTAAGAGATAAAGGCCCCAAGGTTTTTCTCTTAGGTACTTGCTTAAAGTTAAGCCCATTGACTTCAGCCAGACAGCACAGTTGCTCAGAGTGAAGCAGGAACTGAAGTGCTTTGCTGGAGTGGGAACAAAGAAGGAGGAGAGAGAGCTAGTTGGAAGGATTCAGAGAGGGTTTAAGCCAGCTCAAAGGATGGCAGGGAGCCTGCTACCCAGAAGGTTGGAGAGCATTAAAAAAAGGGGAGTTAAATTCTTTGCTGGTGAGAGAATTTACCAGCTGGGGTTCTGGGCTGGGAGACAGAAGGGCAGTGCAGGTGCCTGTAAGTGAATACGCAAGTGACTCCTCTACAAACTACCTTGTCAGCTTTGCCGCAGCCATCACCTGGGGTGCCTGCTCTCTTCAGGGATAAAGGGCATTTCAATCTCCTGGCTGCTCCACTCATCCAGCTGAGACCAAGGTCTGAAATGACACAGGGCAGTTCTGTGATGTGGGCCTTCTAGCACGTTGTGTAGACAGAGTGAAAAACATCTGCAGGTTGCATTAGTCAAGGAGAGGGCAACAGGAATGAATATTTTATTCGTATTATTTATATTACACTAATGCCTCCAGGGTCCAGCTGAGGTCGGGGGCCCATTGTACTAGGCCCTAGTGAGACTCGGACACTACCCCAAAGAGATTACAGTCTACATAGAGCAGACAGACAAAGGGTGGGAGACAGGATGGACAGGGCACTGAGGCACGGAGATTAAGTGATTTACCCCAGGTCACACAGGGAATCAGGGGCAGAGCTGGGGACTGAATCCAGCTCTCCCGAGTCCCAGTCCAGTCAGCCTCATGATACTTTTCAAACACTGTCAAATGAACGACCCTCTTCTTTGTTAAAATTCAAGAGTGGAGAGATTCCCAATGGCTCTAGTGAGAATGACTGTGGTGACTGAAACCATCACATAGCCATGTCCCTTGGCACTAGTCATTCTGCATGGTCTGGTTTTCCAGCAGGAGAGAAGTTTTCTCTCTTTGTCATGAGTGCAGCTAGTTAGAACATTTCTAACTGAGTGTCTTTTTGTTGAAATATGCTGTTCTGTCAAAGCCAAAATGTGTCATGGAAACGTACAGATTTCAGCATTGTTTTTGACCAGAGGTTCCTGAATTCCAGGGCTCTCTGGTCACAGGGAGAGAGAGAGAGAGACCCAAACTGAAAAACTGAGCTTTTCAATCCAAATTAGTCACTTCAACACAATTCTGTTCTGCAAAAACATTTGCAAGGCTTTGAGATCTTGGTTTTCCAATCCACCTCCGGCGGGGTGCACCAGGTGAGTGGTTCTGGCCTTTTGAGTTCGGAGTGGAAATCTTAACTTTTATATTTTCAATAGTACAAGTGATTTATCATTTGCTCATTTTGTGTCTGGAGCAACATTTAATATTGTGGGCTAGATCCTCTGACAATGTCAATCTGTGTAGATCAATTATGGTTAGAGGAACTGTGCCAATTGACACCAGGTGGGGATCTGGCCCATATATACCTGTTACTCCAGTTTGGTAGCTGGATTTGATCTACACTGAAAGATTATTGCGTTTTATTCCTTATTTAAAGAGCCTGGGACTAGAGTGGGTTGGGAAATTAATAGAAGATGACAAATTATTCTGAACGTGGCCAGAATGGCTGTGAAGACTGGCAGCGGCATATGGAGCCTTTCACGTCTCTGTCACCACCAGTGTGGAAACAAGCAAGAGTGGCCGTGGCCAACAATTGTACCATCTCATGGCTGTTTGTTGACTTTATATGAAGCGAGTTTGGGGGTTTCACTCTGGTTCCTGTAGGCCGGGTGTCCACAGCATGGCTAAGAGCCTTAGCAGGGCCTCACGATTGAATTTGCATGAAGCCTGCATTACATACACACCAGCTGTGCTGACCACACAAGTGGCCCTTCTAGATCAGAGCTGAGGCAGGGCAGGCTGGGGGAAGGTTACATTGCTGCAGCCTGTGCTGTACGTATTCCTTGGAAAAACAAATGTCCGACTCCAGGGCCGTCACTCTGGCACCTTTCATAGTGAATTGAATTCACTTCAGAAATGGCACTTGTGTTGATGCTACGTTCTTGGTGTTGTATTTTTAGCTACCTCCATCCTTTATTTTTATTCATTTTTTTGCTTGTACTATGGTTAGAGATGGACTCAGACCTCAGAATTTGCATTCAGATCCAGACCTTAAATGGCCCAAAAGTTTTTATGGGGTTGATTCAGCCCGCTATAAGAACACAGGAATTGCAGGCCCAGAGCAGTGGTCCATCTAGACTGGCATCTTGGACATTTGGTGAAACTAAAAAGGCAGCAAATGATAAAAGGAAATACTTTTTTTTTTCCACAATGCAGAATTAGTCTGTGGAACTCATTGCCACAGGACATCGAGCCCATGAGCATAGCAGGATTCAGAAATGTATACAGATAACAAGAATATCCAGAGTAAGGATTATGAAAAAGAGGGGGGAAATAGAAGGGATACAGGCCCTCATGTTCTAGGGCATAAACCAACCTTTAATTTAGGGGGACAGGAAGAAATTTCTTTTATGGACAGTTTATTCTATTATTAAAAAGCAACAAAGAGTTCTGTGGCACCTTATAGACTAACAGACATATTGGAGCATAAGCTTTCGTGGGTGAATACTCACTTGGTCAGATGCAATATTCTATTATTGGCCATTTTAGGGTCTCTTGCACCTTCCTCTGCAGTAGCTGGTACTTGCCATTATCAGAAACAGGATACTGGGTTTAGATGGAGCACCAGTATGGCAATTCCTATATTCATATGTCTCTGACAGTGGCCAGTACCAAATATTTCAGAGGTTGGTGAAAGTTTGACCCCACTGGTCAGTGTATATTGTGTCCCCCTCTGTGCCTGACCCACAGAGGATATGGGTCTATTACAGCCTTCAGCTTGGGAAGTTTGCTTTTTAGCTCAAGCTGCAGACTTCTGCTTTCAGCTCTGGAGCTCCCTGGTTCAGTCCCTGATGTTGGCCAAGTTGAGAGCTGTCTGGGTTTTGAGCAGCTCAGTGGGCTTTGGTTGCACAGAAGCTGCTTCTCTCTGGAAGAAGCATGTAAGCGGCTGGTGTTACACCTCCCACTCCATACCTGATCCACTGAGAATGTGTGCCAGTTATAGAACTCAAGCTACAGAGACCCAGGCGCCCAGGGAGGTGCCTGGTTCCATGTTGGGCAAAATGTTGGTCACCACGCAAGAAACCGCATAGTGGACAGCTGTGGAATAGGAGGTTTCTACCTAAAACCACGTGACAAGTAGTTGGCTTATTTTCCTTTAGTGAGCCCAGTCCCTGCACCCCTCTATGTAGCTTTATTCCAACCCAGCCTCACTTTGTGGGAGGGTGTAAAGTGCTAATTATTCTAAATGTTTCCCAGAGAGGGGGAAGCACATTGCACAGAAATATCACCACTTGCTGCAGCCCCTTATAAACAGGAGAATTAGAGGGTTTTTAACCCTCCCACACACCATCATTGATGAGATTTTTGAACTCGGTGGGTCATCTCAGAACAAAAGTGCGACAAAGGAGGCCCCCTGGCTGCGGAGGTTTCCACGTGAGCCTCCTCTTCTAAGCTGGCTGTGTTAATAAGCTCATATTTCACTTAGCTGGCAGAAAGCTCTCCACAGGACCCTGGAAGTGCTGAAGGTCAGCGGGGAGATAATGAAGAAGGCTGCTCAGGTCTGACGGCTGCCTCCTATTTACTCATTATTTCTCAGATGCATCACTGACACCAGCACCCCTGCTGCAGCTCTGGCACAGAGCTGGCTGGCAGCAGCTTCTCTGTTCCTTCCATCACATGGAAGCTGGAACACCAGCCTGAGTCCCCGTTGATCTGTCGCGTGCTCTGTCCACTTGTCATTTATGCCTCCTGGGTAGGGCTCCACCAAATTCATGGCCGTAAAAAACACATCAGCAACCGTGAAATCTGGTTGGTTGTGTGCTTTTTACCCTGTACTATACAGATTTCATGGGGGAGACCAGCGTTTCCCAAGTTGGGGGTCCTGACCCAAAAGGGAGTTGCAGGGGGTCGCAAGGTTATTTTAGGGGGTCATGGTATTGCCACCCTTACCTCTGTGCTGCCTTCAGAGCTGGGCGGCCGGAGAGTGGCGGCTGTTGGCCGGGTGCCCAGTTCTGAAGGCAGCGCCCCACCAGCAGCAGCGCAGAAGTAAGGGTGGCAATACCATACCATGCCACCCTTAATTTTGCTCTGCTGCCTTCAGAGCTGGGCAACCGGAGAGTGGCGGCTGCTGCATGAGGGTCCAGTTCTGCAGGCAGCAGCGCAGAAGTAAGGGTGGTAATACTATACCAGACCATCCTTACTTCTGCGATGCTGCTGGTGGCAGCTCTGCCTTCAGAGCTGGGCTCCCAGCCAGCATCTGCCGCTCTCCAGCTGCCCAGCTCTAAAGGTAGTGCCGCTGCCAACAGCAGTGTAGAAGTAAGGGTAGAAGTACTGCAACCCCCACACTACAGTACACTTACAACCCCTCCACAACCCTTTTTGGGTCAGGACCCCTACAATTACAAACTGTAAAATTTCAGATTTAAATAGCTGAAATCATGAAATTTCCTGTTTTTAAAATCCTATGACCGTGACATTGACCAAAATGGACGGTGAATTTGGTAGGGCCCTACTCATGGATGTAGGGGGTTTTTTTTGGTTGGTTGTTGTTTTCCTGGCAGGACTAACTATTATCTAGACCATCACTGACAGGTGTTTGTCTAATGTGCTCTTAAAAACCTCCAGTGGTGGAGATTCCACAACCTCCGTAGGCAATTTATTCCAGTGCTTAACCACCCTAGCAGGAAGTTTTTCCTAAAGTCCAATCTAAGCTGCCCCTGCTGCAATTTAAGCCCATTGCTTCTATCCTCAGAGGTTGAAAACAATTTTTCTCCCTCCTCCTTGAAAACAATAAGCATTTTTCTTCCTTTGCCTATCTGCAAAATTCGATTATTATCAATGGAAATATTTTTGTGGTCTGTATGTATGTGTAACCCCTCTGCCAGGCTGAATTGATAGCAGCAAGGGCCGGGTTCAATACATAGGGGTCCCTTCCCCACAACGTAATGCAAACCAGCTCGAGCCCCCACCCAGTGACCTGGGAAAATCTTACACACACACCCCTGGGCGCCTCAAGGAGGCAATACTTCCCCTCTCGCAAGCACAGATTCTTGGTGTAACAGAAAGGGTTTAATTACATGAGATAAACGACAAGCATTAAATTGGGAAAATACCTCAACTAGAGTTCACAGGTCAAACTGTGAGCAAAGACCCACCCCAGCAAATTGTCCTTCTCTCTGGGCCCTTGAGTCCAGCAACCCCCAAATCACCCACAGTCCCAAAAGTCCCACAATCCAAAAGTCTCTATCCCGGGTCAGTGCAGCCCCAGAGTTCAAGAGTCTCTCTGCAGAGGTCCCCCTCCCCAGCCTGGGTAGAAAGGGGCACCTTACGTGGTTCGGGGCCAACTGCCCTGCCTCTTCGTGGGGTTCTGCTTCCACCAGCCATCCCCGCAAACAGCTCAGCTCCGCTGGCTCTGTGGGCTGCTCTGCTCTGCCAGCTGCTCTGGTCCACCAGCTGTCCTGTGATCTGCTCCGGCCGTCCTCGCGAGCTGCTCGGCTCCACTCACCCAGGGCTGCACAAACTGCTCCACTCCACTCTGCCAGCTGCTCTGCTCCACGGTATTGCTTCAGGCTCCCCCACTCATTAGCACAGTACTCAGTGCTCTCAGCTCAGCAAGTCCAGTTCTTCAGTGATTTCAGCTCTCAGTGATTCCAGCTCATAGTAGGGGAGCCCCAGTGCCAGTGAATTCAGCTCAGTAACCTGTATCTAGATTCTTAAGGGAATCAAAAATTAACTCTGACATTCCACAGTGGAGAGAGACATAGGTGGAACTGGTGCTTCTGGCTCACACAAGGAGCTTATAGCACCAAGTACAGATATCTGTCCCCAGCCTCTCTCCTTTCAATGGGTTTTGGAACCCATGTCCCTTGTCTAGCAAGTGCTATTTAGTTGATAATTAAACCCTCTATCATAAGACAGTTTTGTAGTTCCTCATTTACTTAATCAGGGTGACAACATTTTGTTCCTCCTGCCCCAATAACAACGAAATTGGGGGTCCCACAGCTGTGAAAATAACCATCCCATGCTGCTTTGCGGTATGCTAAGTGTGGTGGGAGTGCCAATGCAAATAACTGAAATGCCAATGCAAACACTTGAAACTTCTTTCCACACTCCCCATAATTTACCACCAGATGTCAGGGTGGGGCTCATCCTGACTCTGCTTACATATGTATGTGGTGAAATCAGTGTTTATTGACCTCTACTGATAAAAATCTAATCCTTCAAAGTCCCCATAAAATAAAAGGAAATCATTCCCCCAATCTATACAGCTTGTCTACAGTTTCACCGCAACCTACAAGTAGAGTGGTTCTGACTGTAAAACGTGCTCTCAGTGGCTCTTGTATCTACCACTCTGTGCATCCTCTTCACTCACCTCTCATTTTCTGTTTGTTCTTTCAGGTTCTGTATCATGTCCTGGTGAAATATTGGCTGAGTGAGAAGGTTGCTGGGACGACGGGTACAAGGGGATCCATTTGAGGTCGATCTATCAGCCTGCCTACACCAGGTGAAAGCAACGTGGGTACATATAGCTAGTAGAAATATCCTGAGAGCTGGCCCTGTGAAAGTCAGGTCACTCCCCCTCCGACAGCACTCATAGGGATGGAATCTAAAGGAAGCACCCGAAGCGGAAGCAAACCTGATGCCAAGGCCGCCAGCTCTGGAAAGCCAGAGAAGCCCATCCCCGGGCCTGCTATGAATGCAGACAAGAAGGAAACCCCCTCCAAGGAGCAGCCCACCCCTGTGGCCACAACGAAGAAGGCAGCCAGCGAGGCCACTACACTGAATAACCACAGCAATCTGAAACCCAACCCTGCAGCCCCGGAGGTGCAAGAGGCCACCGGCCAGTCCCCTGACTCTGAGCACAAGGGAAACGGCGCGGAGGAATCCTCAGGCAGTGTCTTCGACAATGTGAAGCCATTGGCCATTGTTGGAGGCGTGGTGGTGGCTGCTATTGCTATAATTCTGGGAGTGGCGTTCCTAGCCCGGAAAAAATGAAGACCGAGAAAGGGTTGGGGGAGAGAAATATAATCAACTGTACAGTTCCTTTTGAAACACATGCATGCGGTAAATTCTATACATATCTATACATATATAGAGAGAGCACTAGATAGGGTAACTACAGCACCAACAACTACGCCAAAAGTCTTGTTCCAAAGGAGCCGTGCCAGTTTGACCAGTATGGGTACTCCATGCACTCAATATGTGCTTTCGTGTAATATAACTTGGCTTGTACAACTGTGTATAGATTACAGCTTCTTCTGATCAGTGTAAATGCCGGTGTTCCCTCTCCCACACTCCTCCCCAGGAGACTCTCCACTTTCCCATAGTCCCAGCATTTCCAAGAAGAGGTGTTCTACATCCCATCCTGAGACCCTGCTCTATTTATGTTGATGTTTTTTAATTGGGTTGTGGTAGAGAAGAGGAAAGGGAATAGTACTAAGATTCAGTTCATCAATTATTGTGGTTTATTATTAATATCATACCCCAACTTGTGCTGGGCGCTTTGCAGACATGTAAGAAGGCAGCTCCGAGCTTATGGCCTAATAGATACATTATGTTCCTAATGCTTATCACCCAACCTTTAAAAACAGACAAGACAGGAGTGACCCATAGCTGGAGGTGAGCTGACTGTGTGATATAGAAAAGTGTAGATCACATGGCATTATAGAACCTTTTCTTTGTCTGAGATGCAAGCCAGTAGCAACAGTGAAGCTCAAGGGGCAAATATGTCTCACTGAGATCTACAGTGCCGTTTGCAGCTCATGGAGGCAACATACAAGGCTTGGGGTCCCATCTCATCTTTAGTCATACAGAGGACAGTTTCAATCTGCTCCATTTTATGTATATTGGGGGCAGCCCCAGGCACCCAGCCATTTGCCAACGCGGATAAGGCCAATGAGACAGAGTTTGGGCATTCCTGCCCTAGAGGGTGATAGACTGTTTTGGACATAATACAGTGTCTGATAAACTTAAACTGGCCTCAGTAGTGCACTAAGGGCCCGATCCAAACTGCACTGATGTCCGTTGGAGTTTTTCCATTGACTTCAGTGGGCTTTGGCTCAGGCCCTTAATCCTGGTGCTTTTCCATCAAAGGTTGATCTCTCCTTGCGTGTGGTAGAAGAAAAGGCAGACAAGAACTGGGCTTTAAGGGCAAGCAGCAAATTAAGCACTATGGGAATGACATACATGATCCCCTTTACGCTGGGAAAACCATGTGCAAAAGTGATGAAAACAGATGGGGCGTGGAGAGATCTTCTACCCCCTAATTTGAGTCTACTAGGAAGATGTGAAACATCCATGTCTTGAAAGTGGAAACAATTTCCCAAAACTTGGGAACAGCCTGGTTTCTTTGCTGGGGCGGGGGGGCGGAAGGGGTGAGATCTAAAACCAGACCATGGGTAGGAAGGGAGAAGTAAGAGAGAGGGTAGATGGAAGCTCCATTTACTACATTCTGAGAAGATGGGACACACAACTCTTTGGAGGGATGAGTGACCTTTCCAGACTCAGAACTTCCATTACGACCCCCATTTGCTGCTGCTTCTATAGTATGGAAAGGATCCTTTAGCCAATGTTTTGTTTTAAATGGAGCCAGAATTGAAACAGAATAACCCACAGTCATTGGAGCTCAGCAGTAGTACCTGCTAACCGGTGAGTGGTACACAGGCTAGACTGTGGTGTCTAGTGTCACAGTTTTGCAGCGATGATTGGCAAAGATACTGTACAAAAGCCAGAGAAACCGGTCCACATTCAGAGGGAATGTAGAAGGTGGGGTGTAAGTTACATGTCTGGAAGGGAGCCTGAGCACCCGGGAGTATAAACCAGTATAAGAGCATAATTGATGCTTCATCCAGCCAAGTTTCTTAGTTTCTTACCCCAGATTTCTTGCATCTTCCACTGATACATCTAGTATTGGCCATTGGTGTTTGACAGGATACTGGACTGGATGGACCACATATCTGATCCAGTCTGGCAATTCCTATATTTCTAACTCAGAGTCCTTGAAGAATTTGGCCTACTGAGTGCACGTGGCTCACCAGAATATTTGGGCACAGCTTCTTTACAAATTCCCTTCTATTCCTGCAGTTAGTTTTTTCACCATCTTTTCTACAATATTCCCAGATGTATGCAGCCTCTTTGGGTATAAAATTCTATCTCCTGGTTTCCAAACTATTGTGTGTTTCTGAGTTTTAACCTGCATATGTTCTTTTCCATTGCACAGACTGATGCAATATGATCAGGTTTGCCCCATTGTTTAAACAAGTGCTAACAACCACCATGCTTAAACTTGATAAGTGCTAGCACTGTTTCACCTGTATTATGGACAGGACTTATAACTTCACCTTGTAATACAATCCCTCCTGTACTGAGAAGGCTCTGGGAAAACCTTAGTAAGAATAGACTAGCTACATCATGGGGGATTCCTTGTTGTTATTTATCCAGAAGGTTGTTTGGCTGGTTGTTTCTTTAATAACCTTTCCTTGTTGGGGAGCT
Source organism: Mauremys mutica (assembly GCF_020497125.1). Lineage (NCBI taxonomy): Eukaryota > Metazoa > Chordata > Testudines > Geoemydidae > Mauremys > Mauremys mutica. The sequence continues at coordinate 112,027,815 of NC_059075.1, forward strand.
AATTTGTCCCCATGATGTTTTGCAGATGCTGAGATGTTAATTTATTATTGTAAGCTGGGATGAGGATAGGGTGAAAAGGGGGAAGTGCAAAGTATAGACATCTGAAATGGAGAAGAGATCATAATAATTGTCTAGCTTGTCTCCTGCCAATGCAGGGCTGGTGACTCCTGGAACTTATGAAGCGGAGATTTGATTTCTAGTTTCAAGTGTAAATTACGTCAAGAGATGTTTCCCTGTTTGTTGCCCTCCCATTTAGTTCTGGCAGATTTGTTTTCCAGTGGAGTGTGTGATAAAAATCACAGATCTAGCTCCTTTCTGCTCTGAACTAACCAGGGTAGACAGAAATTTAAGGAGGAAAAGGAAACATTGGATGCTTCACAGGAGCCTCTCTCTCTCCTTTTAAAAGTATTTTAATTTGACTGCAATAATTTTTGGAAAACTGAGAAAAAAAGTTCTGAGTTGAGAGGGGCCTGAGCTGCAAACCTTCCATCCAGATCTGAACTGTTCCCCAAAGCATTAAGATACGTGATTTTCATGCAGGCCCATCTCTAGTTCTAAGCCAATAATTTCCTCCTGAAATATGCCAGAGAGGTTATTGAGACATGGGAGACCGTGAGAGTGGCAGGACAAGAACTCGTCATCTTGAAAAATAACCTTGCCCTCAATCATATTTATGGCCGTGAAGAAATAGGTTAGGTCTATAAGGGAATCATTCACTTACTGTAATTGCTCGGTACTGTTGTCCACTGTCCATGACTCATTCTCCAGAACCCAGCTCGTTTGCTGGTCTGAAAACACCCATTTTTGTGTGGATGTGTACAACCCCACCGCCTTCTTGAAGAATATTACATGTATATATTACAGTTTACTGCAGTCTTTGTAAAGCCACACACCCCATATTTTTTGTAAAGAAAAATATTGAGACAACCCTTTATTTGTGCACCTGCATTCACACAAAGTGTCCATGTTTTCTTTTTTGTACCATTCGCATTCTGCCATGCAATGCCCTAAGCAACATTTTTGGTCCTGGTTTCTTACCACTAAGAGAATGTCTGGCTAGGAAACTCCTGAATGTATAGCATCCCCATTGTGCTACAAGCTAAAAATTACTGTCTCCCCACCTTCCCCAAATAGTCACGTGGGCTACTTGCTTTCAAAAAGGTACTTCCTCTTTTAAAGTATTTTGGAATGTGTTGTGTTGTAGTGGAACTAGTGCTGGTTTGAGTCTGGTATATCACAAGGAGGTGCCATGCAAGCTTCCTAAACACACAGGGTTTCTATGCCCTTCAGTCCTGACTTGCAACTACCCCTTTTAGCAGATGCTGCCTGTTACACCTTTGTGCCGCACTGCATGGTGGTTTCCTGTTGAGCACAAGTCCAGTTAGAACTAGACTGAGAAGAGCAAATTATCTCTTGCTTGGAACCTACGACAGATTGAAACCCAATTTGTCACGAGGCAAAAGGCTAACGAATGAACTTGCTGTGCTAAATAAATAGTCGTCCTGTTTTGCGGGAGCACTGAGCACATGCCTTTATTTGCTTGATGTTTTGTGTTGTGTTTGCTGTAATATGAGGTCCTTTTAGTGACATCTCCTCAATGAGAACGAATTAAAGCTTGAAACTGATAAGATTCTGGCTTGGGGATTTGTAGGGATCTAGATTGCTAGTTTACTCTTATTGATGCTGTTTATAAATTAGAAATTTAATAGATTAATTATACAAACACTGCAGTAGAAAGTGCAGCTTATCTTTAAAACAATAGATTCAATTACTGTATTCTATTTTGAAGAAACCACCCCTCTCGACCTAATGCAAGAATGTCACTTTTATCTCTTGGACAATTTAGTACAGGGTTTTCCCTGTCTCTAGCTCTGTAAAGCTGAAATTGACCACATTTCCTCTGATGCGGCCTGACCCAAAGCCCACTGAAGTCAATGGAAAGACTTCTATTGACTTCAATGGGCTTTGGATCAGGCTCATGCCTCTTAATAGTTTTGCTGTGGGATAGAATCAAATCTGAGCATGAGGGATGCTCTGACGGCATTTTCAGCATGGTAAGAATGTATTCTGCCAGGTGATTTCTATCTTACGTTGGCCCTGATTCACCAAACGCACTTAAGCACATGCTTAACTTTAAGTAGACCCACTGACTTCAACGTTACATGCTTAAGTGCTTTGCTGAAACAGGGCTTTGGGGGTGATCCAAAAAACATGAAGAGGAGTCTTTCCACTAACTTCAGGAGGCTGTGGATCAGGCTGTTAGAGTTACTTATCCATTTTCTGTTCTTAATTATTTGTATTGTGGTAGTGCCTGGCATGGTCCCTCTATCCTGGGTTAATTTCACTCATAGGAAATGGGGAAAACAACCATTAGGTTTGATCCTTAAAGGGTTCCACATGTGGAGCTCTCACATACTTCAGGTTCTATCCTTCGATCTCATGGACTGCCAGGGAAGCCATAAGCAGAGACTATAAAGAGTGTCCTTCTCGCATAGTGCATTCAAACCTACTGCTCCGTTTACATCTAGTGACTTACTCCTAGCCCAAAAATACAATTTATTTTAAAACAATCCTTAAATAATCTAAGGACTTGGATCATCAAGAAATGACTTTTCTTGGCCCATTGATTTTAAAAACTCTTCCAAGCCAATCGTGATTTTAGTTTAATCCTTCACCAAAGTCCATCTGTTGCAAATACTGCTTATTACATTTAACAGCATGTCCAATTATGTTAAGAGCATTGAGTGTAGGCTGATAAACCTTAGCTATTATGTTTAATTTGTGGCAGAAGATGAGGTGATACCTAAACTAGACTATCAAATGACATAAATTATATGTAATGTTCCTCTCCTTGGGCTAGACTCTCCTAGCCTTGATTACATGGAGTAGCACCTTTTCCCATTGACGTCAGAGGGATTAATCATGATGTAAGGTACTCTGTAGCCTAAGGATATTGCAATCTGGCCCATAGACAGTAGACCCACTGAAGGCCATGTGTGTCATTCAGTCCAATGTCTTCACAGGACTACTCACTATGTCATTCCATAATGATGGTGCTTTGACCACGTGCCATTGAGAAGATCATTTCATTGCACAATTTTCTCATACAGTTAAGAACTTTTCCTCATTAGCTGCAGGTTTTTGCCCTTTTTCCAGACATCATTGGAGAATAAATTCTGCACTTCCATTAACTATTAGGTATTCATAGGCTATGACTAAGTTCCCTCCATCACTCCCAATCTCATTTCTAGTTTATATGGGCCAGATCCTCAGCTGGAATAAATTGGCATAGCCCATTGACTTGAATGGTGTTACACTGATTTATGTCAGCTGAGAATCTAATCCGGTACATTTGTTTCCTGATACTTAATGGCTTATTCTCCAACTTTGGAATAATACTCGCTTCCCTTCTTTGCATTTTATTTAGCATTCCTATAATCTTCCCAAGCAATTTTCCAAGTGTGCTCTCACCAAGGCTATGTTGAAACCAGATTTCTGTGCCTGTCAAATGCAGGAGTAGAGTTTTAACAGTCCACCCAAAGAATAGCAAAAGTTATGCCATTTAATATATAGATGGAATACTCAGGGGCTATATGTCACAGGTGCGGGGGGGGCACAAGCTTTTAATCTGCTATAATTACCCAAGTCACAAGTAAATATTATGGCCCAAGTCTGCAAGGTGATGAGTTTCCTCAATTTCCATTGAAGTCAATGGAAGTTGGGGACACTGCTAGTCTCATTCTAGTCCTCATTATTGCACACCAGTGACTCACTCACTACATGATTGACACTCTGTTCAAGGGAGGCCCCTTACTGAAGCACTGAGGAATGATTGCAGGTCAGGATTGAGATGCACTGGCAAAGCTGTGTGAGGGACGCTAGCACAGTATTGCATGCTCTGTGCATGGCTCAAGTCAGTGCTATTGGTCCTTCAGTTATCTGAGTGCAGAGATGAAAGAAGTTAAATATATTTCGTTGACAAAAGACTTGAGGCCTGATTTTGATCTAGGTCCATGGCATGGATCATAGTGGGCCTTGGAAATCTGCTAATGTGCATGGCACATGCTGTATTTCCCCCGCCACAACAGAACAGGTTTGAAGTTGGTGCATCAGCTGGGCACAGAAAAGTGTGCAAGCTTTGTTTCCATTTTGGTGGGCTGTTCAGATTGTGTTGTCCCATGGGGATACGTTAGTGTGAAGATGTGCTCATCACATGGCAAGTTCGCATTGCCTTGAAACAACAGCTTTCCCAATCAGATGAATCTCAGAGCAGGCAAACACTGTGGAAGGTTACTGGTCTTAGCTACTCATAGATGTGGCTCTACCTTCCACTGCTGCATTGCCCCGTCTTAAAATCTCCATTCTGTCAAACGCTGTCGGTGACTCACCTGATATGTAGTAATGTGACCCAGTTTACCACAAGCAGTGGGAGCAGAATCTGCTGTTCTACACTACTTTTCACTGATAAAATAGAACTGGCCTTGCCAGCACATACAGAATTAGGATAAAATGAGGTTAGGATCTACAACATATTCACATGCCACCCCTGTCCCTACTTCCCCCACGTAGACTAGAGTCTGCAATCTTCCCTGCATAGCCATCTTCTCATTCCACCTCACCTTGGTTTTCACAGTTGTATCTGGCCCACTTAGGGACCTGAGTCAGGATCCCAAGAATCAAAGTTTCTGCCTTGATCTGCCCTTGCACGTTGATGCTATGGAGCAACAATGCCCAGCAGTGAGAGGGAAACTTTAAATTCTGCCTATCTTCATGAAGCCCTATATATGTGCCAGACTCTATTGCTGTAGCGTCAAACAGTCCAAAGTTCCTAGGGTGAGTCAACAAAACCAAGGACAGCATCTTCCCACCGCCTTTCTTTTTAAAAAAGGAAATTGTTTGACTTTATTAAGTTTTGAGCGGCCCCTCTTAACCTTGTGGCCTTTTCCTGAATCACTGGTTAGGAACCTTTCTAAAGAAACCTTTAAAACGTGCAATCCCAACTATCCAAAATACTCCACCATCTGCTAAGGTAGGTTCAGGTTCTTTATGAGGTATCGGAGAAACTAAAGGTATATAAAGGAAACTTGCTGGTCTGATTAAAGGGGATTTTTTTTAACTAGTAATTCTTAAGAGCCTGATCCAAAGCCTATTGAAGTCAATGGAAAGAGTCCAGCACATTACTGGGTGAAGCCATGTTAGTTTGCAATCATAGCTGAGGTCAGTGGGAGTCTTTCCATTGGCTTTGGATCAAGCCCTAAAAATTTTTCAACTAATAGTAATGATCAGAGTGACACTTTGATTTTTTTTCCCTGTACAGACCTACTGGTTAACACACAATTACCTGTGTTTAACATACAGGTTTGATTTTGTTGCTTTCAGAGACAATATGCTGCTGGGTACATTTCCCAGGGAAAATGGACACCTATCTACACACAAAAGCTATACAGCTAATTTATACCTTTTTGAATTTATAATCTTGTCTATGCTTCTATGGACACTTTGTATGGGCTGCAGCTCAAATCCTAAAATAGTAAAGAATTTTTCCTTTCCCATATAGTATTCTCTTTACTTTGACTTTAAAAAAAAAGCGTATAAATGCAATAATGCAGGTAGACTAGAAATACTAGATTGAAAATTAAAGTAGTTTAGCTTGTCCCATTGTGACCTACAGTGTTGTATGACACCCAACGCTGTATCCTAGCATTCTCAAGGCTTCCTACGTAGCTGAATCTAGTATTAGCTTTGAAACCCATTGTGTGAATGGCGGGTGGGTGGATTGGAAATGTGTACTCTCTACACACTGTATGTTACTCACATCAGAAGCTGTATGGCCACTCCATATGCTGTGAAACTGTAAATGATTCCAAATACACCTGTAACTCTTATCAGGATTGTGTGAAATAAATTATATATATAGAGAGAGAGACATACTGTATAATGCTAACGTGACCATCTTTGTGTATTTGGGTGTGTGAGTGAAACTGGCCATTCCTTCTCTCGCTCCTGAGTGATAAATACCCATCTCTGTGGTTAATACTGTTAGTCATGCCTAGAGACCCTCAATGGAGCTCAGGGACCCATAGTGCTAGGTACTATATATACATGTCATATGAGACTGTCACTGCCCTGAAGCACTTACAATCTACATAAGACAGATGGACAGAGGAAGCATTATTAGACCCATTTTATAATTAAGGAACTGAGGTGCAGACCCCAAAGTCACAACAGAAATCCATGAACCCAAGTCTCCCGCATCACTGTCTGTTGCCTTAACTACAAGGCCATCTTTTCCCTACTGCTAGGAGCTGTTAAATCTTGACTTTTCACCCAACTGCAGTGTGATGTTTTCCTGAGCATATAATCTAATTTCCTTCAAGCTTGGCTGTGGCACCTCCACCTCTCTCTCCTTACTGCCACTGGTTAAAAATTACTCACCTGGGTCGTCCCATTGATTTCACTCTGATTACTCCCAGGACCAGCTGCTCACCAATGGGAGCAAGGAGTTCACAATCTGGCCCAGAGGAAGCAAAGAGAGAACTTCAGAAGCTTAAGTCATTATTGATGAGACTTACATCATCCATGGCAGCATCTGGAGGCACTAAAGAGCCTTGGTTGGGAGCCTCTGAAAAAATCTAATTGCTTCTGGGCAGGAGTCTATGAGAAGTGGGAAGTCAGGTACTGGATTCCCCTGGGACCAGGTGAAAGGCCCAGGGATAGTCTTTGGCTGGAGAAGCCTTATCAAATTCAGCATGTAAAGGGAGCCTTGCTGAGCACTCAAAAACTTCAGCTATAAGGAAGTCTTTATTATTTACAAGCTTGTCTGCCACTAAGTCACATTCTTACTGTGTGGGTCTGACCAAATCTGTTATTTAAAAGACTTCCAGGGCACACTGCAAGGCTCCTCTGTTTTCCCAAACTTTTGTCTGAGAGGTTGGTTGCATAGACCGTGCTTAGTTTTATTTTGGGAGTTGGGTGGGTGTTCCACTTAAAACTGACATTTCGTCAACAAATTGCATATTCTGCTTCTAAGTGAAATGCAAGGGCTTGGCGCAGTTAGCAATCTCTTGGAAAATCAAATATTTCAACAGCCTTAGAGTCTGCACCTTTAGAATGACATTGTGCTCTGTAGTTTGTTGAGGTGGCCACATATGTTCTCAATGCTACAGTGAAAGGTTGGGACGCAGGAGTCGAATAGGATCTGATCTGGACAGTAGTGCCACCTGTGTATGACTTCAGGTAATTTCTTCATTGTACCTCAAGCCTTGTCTATACTTAAGTTTCAGCAACCACTGGTCAGGAATCAATGTAGCCACATTGATGCAAACTGAAAGTGTAAGCAAGAAAAGCCAGTTTACGCCGTTACCCTGCTTGAAACTAGAATCAGCTCAGCTGGTGAAATTGCAGTTTTCCTTGTCTATGCCTAAGGTTTACACCTGAGAAGGATGCTAGCTACCAGCTACTGAATCAATGCTAATCCTAAGTACAGACAAAACCATAGACAAGTCCTTAATGCAAAACTGAGTAGAGAGCAGCTCAGCTGAGCTATTCTGGATGGGTATCTCTTTAAAAAGTGTTCTCCACAGGTATCTCTCTTAAAAGATACATACGGGGCAGAAAACACTTCACTCTCAATTCAGGCTGCTTCTGTCTCTTCCATCTATTGACTTTCCTCAGTGGACCACACTTCTCAGTGTCACTGAACATAGCTTTCATACATATGATTGAAGATCTCTCTATACTTCTCCTGAATACGTGGCTGGCTGCTGTGCACTGGTGGAGAGAAGGAGTTGGCCTAAAAGCACAGGAGTAGGGATGGGTTGAGGTCTACCCAAACTAAAGTTCTGAACATCTGTGTTACAGGCTGGCTGGCCCTTTAATGGGAGTTGGGCCCCGCCCCACCGATGATAGATCAGCTACCTTTCCAGTTGATCCTGATCAGCTAGGGATCAGATGGCCCTGTTTAATCATTAGACCCAATTAGGAAGGGGTCAGGGGATAGCTACAAATTGCTATGAACTCAGGAGGTGGAGATGCTGCAGAAGGTTGGTTAGCTCTTCTTGTAGGCCCTTGAGAAGGGTAACTGCCAGGCAGGTAGCCTGGAGGAGGACAGAGGAAAGCTTGCTTGCTTGCTTACTCACTCCTGTGACTGGCCCTGGAAGAAGGGAGACCACTACAGGGGAAAAGCCCTGAGAGTCAGTGTTCTGTAAGAGAGTGGGAAAGAACCGACAGCTGAATCCAGAAGGAGCAGAAACCCCTTTTGTTTGTGTTGTTCTTGGTACTATTGTCCAAGTTTGTTACCTGTACCTTGTTGAGTGGTGCTGATAAACTCTCCTATGCAGTAATGTCTCCCATGTGGGGAAAACTGAGGCAGGGTGAACAATGGCATGGTGGGCCATGAGGGGGGTGCTGCAGAGACCAGCCCTGCCACAAGTTGGTGGAGAACGTGAGCACAGATCTAGCCCCTGCAAGAGGGAGCAAACTGGGATGGCAACACTGCCACACTCAACTAGCACTAGATTTGCACTGTTTATTCACAGTGTAACTAAATTACTGGCTTTGGCTCATCATAATTCAAGGAAAAAGTTGTTGGTTGTTTGGGTTTTTTTGAGGAAACCATAAACTGTTACTCAGCTCCCGCAGCTTCCATCCTTCTTTTTCTTTTCTTTTTCACACTTCCTAAATAGGAGTTAGAAACAATAACAACAACCAACGTTAATATCACACCTTGTTGTTTATCACCTTTTTTTGTTTAATATCTAGTTGCCTCTAATTTAATCTCTTCCTTTTTCTGATGCGTGTTCTAACACAGTGGTTCTCCACCTTTTTTTTATTTGCAGTCCCCTAAAACATTTCAAATGGCAGTGTGGACCCCTTTGGAAATCTGTTGTCTGTATATATAGTTGAATTCTGTACAGTCAGTTTTCAGTCTAAGGCCTGGTCTACACTAAGGGGGGGGGGTCGAACTAAGGCACGCAAGTTCAGCTACGCGAATAGTGTAGCTGAACTCGAACTACCTTAGTTCGAAGTACTCACCCGTCCAGATGCCGCGGGATCGAAGTCCGCAGCTCCCCCGTCGACTCCGCCACCGCCGTTTGCGGTGGTGGAGTTCCGGAGTCGACGGGAGCGCGTTCGGAGTTCGATATATCGCGTCTAGATTAGACGCGATATATTGAACTTCGAGAAGTCGAACGCTAGCCGCCGACCCGGACGGTAAGTATAGACGTACCCTAAGTTTTTCACAGACCTCTTAGACATAGTCCATGGACCCCCTGGGGTCCACAGACCTCAGGTTGAGAACCACTGTTCTACCAGATCATTAGACCAACTCCATTCTACACGGTAGGAAAGTTCCACAAAGGAGCACAAAGCAGTCCAAAGCCAACAACCCCCTTTGCACCAGCTGATGGCGGGTATAAACAGGTATGAATTCAATCATGGTCACTTGGGGCACCTGACTTTCAGGCACAGTTGTGTACTTAAAAGTCTAAGTAACAGTAATTCTGCCCACAATGATGCAAGTGCGAAAAAGGAGTCCAAGTGAAGGATGGACCTAAAACTGCAGACTTTTGCCCTTACTGCAATATCATTGTCTTTAGAGGGGGTTAACAGGATATAAATAGGGATAATTTGACCCTTAAAGTCTAGCCTTAGAATGTACTAATCTCACAGCTAAATCCGCCCCTAGTGGTAGCTATAGATCTATTTGGAACTGATGTAGGGGAAACCCTGGAGTGGTGTAGTGCCAAGTTTAGCAGTTCTAGGTCACCAGCCCATTGCCTGGGGAATGGACTGAGTACTATGGTGCTCCTGCTATTCATGGCTAGTGGAAAGGACCTTTGGGGACATCTGCAGCAAGGTGCACATTCGAGTAGCCCAGCAGCTGCTCAGAGTTGTGCCGGGGGCACACAGTTCCCTGGCCAGGCCCAGAATAGAAGTGCAAATGTACTGTACAGTCCCTCCTGTCCACCCCCACTCAGGTCCTGAGCCAAGGGCAGTTTATCTCGGGAACTGGGCTCAATAATTGCCCTACTAGTAAAGTCACAAAGGCGTAGCCTATTGCTGTGTGCTCCTCAGCCATCTGTGCCTGATCCACAGGGGACATGGATCTGCTAGCACTCTGAGCTAGAAAGTGTTAGCTCAACCTGTAGCAGCTCTCCTTTTAGCTCTGCATGTCCCTGGCTCAATCACCCATGTGTCAGCACAGATGGTGGCCGTCACCCCTATAGTAGACTGTAGGTTCTAGAGTCTATTGTTTCCCCTGGAAATGTCTTAGCTATAAAAAACAAAAATGTAGGTAATTTTTTAAAATGACATTGCAAGGGGCTCAGCCTATTAGAGAGCATAGTTCTCAATGTAGCTACAAAATCAAGTCCATCATCAGCCAAGGGATACAGGAAGGATAAAATCCATTACTTTGTCATTCCAAGATGGCTTTTCTATGACTAAAGCCATTTGTATAATGATTTTGGAACACAGCAGTGTGATAGACCCAGGCCAGTTGGGTACAGCAGAATAGCAGAAGGCAGATATACTGGCCACTGGATTAACAGTTTTCTGTTCCCTGACTGACCAGAGCAGGGGCTGCTCCAGGCTAATGAGAACACCTGACTCTAATTAACCTGCAAAGAGTCAGGTGAGGCCATTAAGCTAATGTGACCACCTGACTCTAATTAAGGCCCCGCTGATACTATAAAAAGGGCTCACTCCAGTCAGGCAGGGGAGCCAGGGAGCCAGAGGAGAGGAAGTGCGGCTGAAGGGCTGGTTAATGAAGACACCCCCCAACCATCGGTAAGGGAGCCCTAAGGTAAGGGTGAAGAAGGGAGAAGCAGGAGAGCTGTGGGGAAGTGGCCCAGGGAAATGTAGCAACTCTGGCAGTGAAAGGTTGGCTGCCAACAGCTGCTACCATTAGGGTCCCTGAGCCAGAACCCGGAGTACAGGGCAGGCCAGGTTCCCCCCAACCCACCACTACAGGAACATCTCCTGGGAGGGGAAGTCAGACCCCTGTCAGGACAGGAGGCTAAACTGTTCTGAAACAAGCCCCTAGGAACAACAGAGACTGTGGGAGTTCTCTCACCAACCTCCTTGCTGGCCTATGATGAAAAGGGCTCAGTAGACTGTACTGAGAGAGAGAAGCCCTAGAGAGAGAAGGGCTACGTGGAGGGTCACAGTGAGCCACTGAGGCTAGCATAAACCGCCTAGGAGTGCAGGACCCACGGGGGCAAGGTCAGAGCTCTGCCACAACAGTAATAAATGCAGCACTCATGTCTAGTAGAGGAGCTATATATCCAGGGCTGGCTCCAGCATTTTTGCCACCCCAAGTGGGGGGAAAAAAAAAAGACACGATTGGTGGCAGCTCTACCGCTGCTGCTTCATTCTCCGGCGGCAATTCGGCGGCAGGTCCTATCCTCCGAGAGGGACTGAGGGGCCCACCGCCGAATTGCCAGTGAAGAGCCGGACGTGCCGCCCCGCTCCGTTGGCAGCCCCAGGCACCTGCTTGCCGCGCTGGTGCCTAGAGCCGGCCCTGTATATACCTAAGCATGGATATGTCAGATATGGTATGATGGACAGTGACTGTATGGTGCAGATGCTGCCTAATGCAGGCACCTCTGGTACGTAGCAAGCCTCATAGCTTCTAATCACCCAACAGCTGTGAATTAACTGGAATTAGCACCCTGTTGGAAGGATGTTATTGTGATTACACAATGGATATTCTTTCACCCCATAAAATAGTTCCTAGGGAAGTCTCTGAATATTCTGTTCTCCCTGGCACAGTAACATTCTGGTTTCTTTGATTACTTACTTTAAAAGCTCTCTTTTTTATATATATTTCCACAGCTAAAACTGATAGCATGATGTGTAACACTTGTAGCACAGTAGGCACTTACCATCTATAGAACCACATGAGTAAAGCATACATCAAGCCCCAAAAAATGCATGCAGCAATCACAGCACCTAAAATGTACTTTCCAGCTGAAAATAAAAAAAAGACAAGGAAATGATTAGTTGCAGATTGGCCTTTCCACACACCTGTAAATACAAACCCCAACCTGTGTCGTATACGGCAATAAATTGCTGGTGTCAAAGCTTGTTCTTTTTAAAGCATTTTTGCCTGCACTTCGTGTCCTTCCTTTCCAGGCCTGGCCAAATGCCTCTCTTTCAAGCCAGGAGGAATGGGGAATGTCTGAACAACTTTATACTGGGAGAGACCAGAATCTGGTTGTACACCATTATTATTTATATTACAATACTACCTAAAAGTCCTAACCAAAACTAGGGCCTCATTGTGCTGAGCCCTGTGCACATACACGGTAACAGACCGTCCTGGCCCTGAAGAGTTTGCAATCTAAACAGACAAGCCAAAGGGTGGGAGAAAGGAAGTATTATTCCCATTTTATAGCTGGGGAACTGAGTAAGGCCTGGTCTACACTAAAAAGTTGGGTCATCATAAAGGACCTGGTAGTCACATACATTAACAGGTCAACTTAAGGTGGCTTCCTTTGACCTAAGTTGCCTCTAATGTCAACTTCTGTAATCCACCTCTGCAAGAGGCATAGCGCTTAATTCGATTTTCATGGGTCGACTGCAAGCTAGTGCAGACACAGCATTGTGTAATTCAACTTAATTGGGCTCCAGGTGGTGTCCCAGAATGCTCATCTGTGACCGCTCTGGAGATCATTCTCAACTCTGCTGCACGGCAGCCAGGTACACAGGAAACAGCCCCTCCCCAACTAAACCCCGGGAATTTTTTATTTCCCATTTCCTGTTTGATCAGCACTGGGAACATGCCAGCTTGAGCACAGCTGATCATGGAGATTACATGCCCCAAACGCGCTCCAGCCTGGTCTGCACAGGAGGTGGTGGAGCTCATCGTTGTGTGGAGAGAAGAGTCTGTGCAGGCAGAGCACCAATCCAGCAGAAGATTGCTTGTGGAATGGGGGAGAAGGGCTACATGAGGGACATACAGCAGCGTTGTGTGAAAATAAAAGAATTTCACCAAGCGTACCAGAAGGCAAGGGAGGCGAACAGTCGTTCTGGTGCTGAACCCCACACATACCGGTTCTACAATGAGCTGCATGCAATTCTCGGAGGTGACCCTACCAGCACCCCCACAAGCAACGTAGACACCTCATAGGTGTGTTAGTCTAGGGACAACAAGGAGGACAATATGGTAGAGGAGGAGGAGGAGACTGGGAGACAGGCGAGCGAGCAGTAGATCCATTCTCCCCGAGAGCCAGGAAATATTTTTAACCCTGGAGCCCTGTGGGTTGCAGGACATCACAGTGGCTGACCGTGATGCCGGGGAAGGCACCTCTGGTGAGTATACAGTTACAATGGAAGTCTAGTTAAACTTTAGCAGGCACACACACTCAGTGGTATTGCATGTTTACTGTGAAGAAAAAACGAGGTGCTGTGGTTCTCTGCTTACAAGAGACTGCTCCAGCTACGCAGAAGGGGGACCCTGGAAAAGACTGTTTATGTGGACTGGGATAGCCCGGGAATCCTCCATGGATATCTCTAGGAAACTTTCATGGAGGTACTCTGCAATCCTTTGCAAAAGGTTTCTGGACAGGGCAGTTTTATTTCTTCTACCATGGTAAGACACTTTCCCATGCAACTCCTGAATTAATTCCGCTGGCATCATTGCGGTACACAGCATAGCACCAAAAGGACCGGGTCGATACCCAGACACTTGCAGCATCTCCTTCTTTTCCACCTCTGTTACCCTCAGGAGACTGATATCACATAGGGTCCCCTAGGGGAAATGGGGGAAGTTCTCATTAAAAGTGCCCTTACAAGAGAAAAAAACAGGGCATGTAGGCCCCCCACACATTCCGGATCGCCAAACCACGTGACCACTAATGTGCCTTTACTGTGCTCTTCATGGGTCAGCAAGTAGTTTAAAGTGGCTGATAGGGGACTGGGGCCCCACATGTGAGATTCCGCAATTCGGGAGTGAAAACTTTCCCTCTCACACCCCATTTGTTAACAGCTTCCCGTGGTACTATGGGGAAGGGCCATTGTTCGACTAGCTACCTCTGCTCCCGACATGAGCCTGCCATAAACTTCATTAAAAGTGTGGTCACGCATGACTTGGGGGGAGGAGTCTACTCACCATGGCTGGAACAGCAAAAAGGTGCAGTGAACAGTTACAGATTCTGATTATGTTATGGCTTGTACCTAGTGTAATAAGGATTTTTTTAAAAATGAAAACGGCCTTACTATGGAAACATTTTATTGATGTACAATGGGTCCTTTATTTTTTCCCATGACTGACAGCTGGAAATGTGTCCTTTGGTGTGTCAACACCCGAAAGCAGACGTTCGCTGATTAGAAGGAGGAGAAAGAGAATGCGGGAGGACATGTTCACCGAGATAATGAATGCCTCCTGGACAGCTGACACAGAGCTGAGAGCGTGGAGGATTTCACTCTCTGAGAAGTTAGACATGGACATGGAGAGCAGGAAAGCTTCCAATGAGCAAGAGCGTGCAGTGCAGGATGAGATGCTTCGGATTATGAGGGGACCAAGCAGACATGTTGAGGCGTCTGGTTGAACTGCAGGAACAGAAGCAGGAGGGTAGAGTCCCTCTATAGACCCTGGTGGACAGCCAGCCAGCATGGCCTGGCACAGAATCACCCTCCCCGAAACATTCCATGAGGCGTGGGCGAAAAGTCCATTATCTCTTTCACTTAACTCAGGTGGGAGGTACAAGGAATGGAAGGCACCCATTCACAGACCTTTGATGGTCTGGAATGTGGTGTTATGTTACACAGCTGAAAAAATTTCTCCAGTTCCAACTTTATAACCCCTTTCCCCCAAGGTTATCTTTTTTTTTTCCTGGTCTCTCTTTTTACTTATGTTTGTTAAACAAAGTAGATGGATTCGAGAAATAAATGTTCTTTATTGAGTAGAAGCAGTGGTCTTGGGTGGGGGGTTGGCTTAACAGGGACAGTGATACATGGCAGGTGAAGGTTGGGAAAGCACAATGCAGACAAGCAGCTCACATTGCTGTGACTCATTATTGAAATGGCTTTTCAAAGTCTCACAGATTCGCAGCACCCCTTGCTGTGCTCTTCTTATTGCCCTGGTGTCTAGCTGCTCAAAAATGGCTGCCATGTGATCTGTCTCAACTGCCCACCCTGTGGAAAATTTCCCCCCTTTTTTTCACAGATATTATGGAGCACACAGCAGGCAGCTATAATCAGAGGGATGTTCTCTTCACTAAGCTCCAACCTCGTTAGTAAACTTCTCCAGCACCCTTTCAAATGACCAAAGGCACATTCGACCACGATTCTGCACTTGCTGAGCCTATAGTTGAACCGTTTCTTACTGCTGCACAGACTGCCGGTGTATGGCTTCATGAGCAAGGGTAGGTTGGGTCCCCCAGGATAACTATGGGCATCTCAACGTCATCATTGTTCATTTTGTGGTCTGGAAAGAAAGTCCCGGATTGCAGCTTTTTGAACAGACCCGAGTTCCTAAAGATGTGTGCGTCATGAACCTTTCCTGACCATCGACCAGTGCTTGCAACACCATTGAAAAGTATCCCTTTTGGTTTATGTACTCTTTGGCAAGGTGGTCTGGTGCCAAGAGGGGGATATGTGTGCCATCTATTGCCCCACCGTAATTAGGGAACCCCATCGCAGCAAAACCATCCACTATGTCCTGCACATTTCCCAGACTCACTACCCCTCGTAGCAGAAGTCGATTAATGGCCTTGCACACTTGGAGCACAGCAGCTCCCACAGTTGATTGGACAAGGAGGACAAGGAGTATGGGTGGCCAGGCAACTGGGGGATCCAGTGGCACCACAAGCCAGGACCTGTCTTTTTATTCCAGAGCAGTCTAGGCAGTCCCTACAGTGCAGCATGGGAGAGCCTGATGCAGGGGCAGGAACCTCTAGTAAGTATGCAGTTTGCTTTGATATTGCAGGGACACATCTGTTCATTTACTCTCTTTTTTAAAATCATGCTAGAAGAGGTAGTGAAATAGCAACTCTGCCTCTATCGGTTATCTGCCTCTCATTCCCCTATACAGTTAGGCACAGGGAGCCATGCATAACAGTTTATTTATGTGCACCAGGATGTCCTGTGAATCCTCCATAAAGATCATGAGGAACGTTTTCTGAAGGTAGTCTGTAATCCTCTGCTGAACGTTTCTGGTTTCTTCTGCCACAGTAGGACCCTTTCCCACACCACTCAGCAATTACTCCAGCAGGCACCATTGCACCACTCAAGCTAGCAGCATATAGCCCCAGTCTGCAGCCAGAAGTGAGCAAGAGCTGTTACCCTCAGAAGTGAAATATCAGCTAAAATCACCACTGCCAGAGGAAAACAGTGTCCGCATTCAGTTCATTTGCCCTGTAGACGGGTCAGATTCACCCCCGCGGCGCCTCCTGCTGGTGAATCCGGGAATTAGCTCTATTCCAGTGCTGGAGCGCCCTCTGCAGGCTGGTGATCCACCTGTTCTCTGGCCCCCATGTCCCTCCTTGGACCCGGTGCCCTTTCACATGGAGTGCTGCCCCCTGGCAGTAACCCCTTTCTCTCTGGGTCTCCCCTCCTCAGGGAACCCCCACCCTCTAGCCCCACCTCGCCTCAGTAGTGGCTACTGCCAGTCATTGTCTAGCCCCACACTCTGGGGCAGACTGCAGTATCAGCCTACTCATCACAGGCAAAGGGGTTTGGACCTGCTGCTTTGGCCTACCCCTGGGCTGCCCTCTGCAACCCCCAGTACCTGTTGGCCCTCTGCTAGGCCGCAGCCTGGGGCTTTCCAGGCCAGAGCTCCCCAGCTCCTTAGCCTGTCCCCAGCCCTGCTTCACTCAGGTATCTGGTCTCTAGCTCCCTGCAGCCAGGCCCTTCTCTCTCTGAAGGCAGAGAGAGACTGTCTGGGCTTCTGTCTTCCCTGGCCTTCTTATAAGGCCCAGCTATCACTCAGTTTGGGGCGTGGCCTCAGCTGCAGCCACTTCCCCCAATCAGCCCAGCCTTGAGAGCAGCCGCTCTCAAGCCCTGCCAGGCCACTTTTAAACCCCTCACAGCAGGAGCAGGGGCCACCCTGCTACATGCCCTATCTGCAGATACTCATGCTCGTGAACTAACCCCCTCTCCCACTGTCCCAACTCACTCCCTCTCCCCTCCAGGCCATACTCACCATGGCTGGGACTGTAACTGTGCTCTATGAATCCCAAGGAGAAGTGAGAACGTGGTGCTTGCAACTTGTGTGGCTCAAGAGGAGTGAGTTCAGTATACCACGTTTCCATGTATCTTGTACGATTGTGAGTATGTTCACCTCTGTGCATTGTATCTCTTGCAACGGAAATGTGGCCTTGAGGGCTCTCCATCCACACCAGCAGAGCGGCTCAGCCAGACAAGGGGGAGAAGGAAGAGGATGTAGGATGACATGTTCCAAGAGATCCTGCAAGACTTTTGGTGGTTGGGCTACTGAGCACAGGGTTTGGAGGATCACCCTTGTGGTCAGAATGGACAGGAATAGTTTGGAGAGCACAGGGAAAGGGGAGAGACATGCAGCAGGAGATGCTAGTGCAGGGGTGGGCAAACTACGGCCAGCAGGCTTGATCCGCTGGGGAGTGGGGTCGGGGGCCGCACCACGCAACTTGGCCCTGCTCCAGCGCTCTGGCCAGGGCACTGGGTCGCGGGCTGCACCACGCAGCTCGGCCCCGCTCTGGTACTTCAGCCAGGGCGCTGGGTCGGGGGCTGATCCAATGCTCTGGCTGGGGCACTGGGTTGGAGGCCGCTGCGACACTCTGGCTGGGGCGCTGGGTCGGTGGCCATACCACGCAGCTCAGCCAAGCTCCGGCGCTCTGGCTGGGGCGCTGGGTCGGTGGCCACACCACACGGCTCAGCCCTGCTCCAGCACTCTGGCTGGGGCACTGGGTCGCAGGCTGCACCATGCAGCTCAGCCCCGCTCCAGTGCTCCAGGCAGTTTGCTAAAGTCTGCCCTCTTGAAATCCATTGTCTTTATTTTGCTGTTCTCCCTCCTACCATACCATTATAGCCCTGGTAGCTGGCTGCTCAAAATCAGCAAACAGCCATTTCACTTCCACCTCAGTGGAAACTTTCCCCCTTTGCTTCACAGATATTATGAAGCACACAGAAGGCAGCTATAACCATAGGGACTTTTTTTTCCACTGAGATCTAATCTCGTGAGTAGACAACACCAGTGGCCTTTCAAATGGCCAGAGGCTCATTCTGCATCTGTTGAGTCTGTAGTTGCTGCTGTCGAGGTGGCTGGTGTATGGCTTCATGAGCCACAGGAGTGAAGAGTAGGCTGAGTCTTCCAGGATCACTACTGGCATTTCAACATCCCCCAGTGGTAATCCTTTGGTCTGAAAAGAAAGTCCCTTCTTGCAGCTTTCTGAACAGTGGGGCTGGCCTTACCATGAGGCGAACTGAGGTGGCTGCCTCAGGTGCCAGACTGTGGGGGCCACCACTAGGACCCAGAGTGTAGAAAATTGTGTCTGCTGGTGGTGCATATATATTCTCTCTGCTCTAGATGCACAGAGATGGTAGAGTGCTGTGCTGGAGGAAGGAGGGCACAAGAGACATAACAGGCAGGCAGGAGAAAAGGTGAGAGGGAATAACAGAAAGCAGCAGAAGTTGCAGGGAGAGAGAGGAGGAGAAGCCTCTTATGTACCTCCCTAGCACCCCCAGGAGCCTGCACTGATTAACACTGGCTTCTCAGGGAGCTTCCTGTTTCCTGCTGCTTCCCTGAACCCACATGAGGAGAACAGGCAGTCAACTGAAGTAGTAGGAGCCAGTTAGGC
Organism: Mauremys mutica; assembly: GCF_020497125.1. Classification (NCBI taxonomy): domain Eukaryota; kingdom Metazoa; phylum Chordata; order Testudines; family Geoemydidae; genus Mauremys; species Mauremys mutica. The sequence continues at coordinate 112,046,594 of NC_059075.1, forward strand.
CCTTAAGATGCTGATATCTTCCCTCACTCAGGCCCTGCTACCAGCCTACTTATTTGTCCCCTTCAACTGAATGTTGAGAGCCACTATAGCTGGCACAGAACAGCAGTCATGAGTGAAAGAAGAAAATGCCCCTCTGGGGCAGCATTCAGAAAAAGCAAGCAAGCAAAGGAAGCTGTTCTATCTAAGCAGGAAGGAGCTCTCCTGAGATACATAGACACAAATGTTCATGGTGAGCCTTCTGGCCCCAGTGAGGATGAGTGGTGAGGAGATGCCTGATCTTCCAGTTAGTCAGAGTGCAGGTGACTTGACGGCTACTGCAGCATCCATATCTCCTTCTCAAATGGATGTAACCAGGCACATTCCTGAAGAAAAGTGTAGATCAGAGAAGAGTGTGGTGGAGGCACAAGAAACAGCTGCTGCTGAGTTTAGTTCCTTAAGTCTAGATGGTCCAGGACTGTGGACCTACTTGAGCAGTAGCCTGAGAGACTTCCTTGTACTGCATGGGCCACAGCAAGTGAAAAACTTCATGTTCCCCAAAGACAATGAAAATAGAAATTTACATCCAACACATTACTGGCGTGAAATCCCCAATGGTGACAAAGTGGAGAGGCCCTGGCTTATGTACTCAAAAGCCCAGAATGTTGCATACTGTTTTGTTGCAAACTCTTCCAGTCTAATGTTCCAGCCACACTGGGTTCTACAGGAACAAAGGACTGGAAAAATCTGGCTAGAAAGCTGGCATGCCATGAGAAGGCAGCAAATCACCAGAGAGCATTCCATAGATGGAAAGAGCTTGAGATGAGACTAAGGTTAAAGGCCACCATAGATGATCAGCATCAAGAGAAGATTGCATCAGAGTGTCTTTACAGGCAAAATGTTCTGAAAAGGCTCATTGCCATTGTGAGAATGTTTGCTACCCAAAACCTAGCACTGCATTGCACTTCAGATCAGCTATATGTGACAAACCATGGAAACTTCCTTAAAATTGTGGAGCTGATGGCGGAGTTTGATGTTGTACTCCAGGAGCATCAAGAAGAGTCACCACCTGAGAAATGTACCCACACCACTACCTTGGAAAAACGATTCAAAATGAGATCATACAGTTACTGGCAACAAAAGTCAAACAGAAGATTGTGGCAGATCTGAAGTCAGCAAGATATTACTGTGTTATTCTGGACTGCACACCTGACATCAGCCATATGGAACAAATGACTTTAATGGTGCGTTTTGTAACAACAACAGAACCTAGTGAAAATGTCCCTGCAATGGTGACTGTCAGAAAGCATTTTCTAGAATTTATTGACATTGATGATACCACAGGAGCTGGTATGACAAATGTACTTCTTAAAAAGCTAGAAGAGATGGGAAGAGAAGGGAATTGTGATAGCTGACATGAGAGGTCAGGGCTACGATACTGGTGCCAACATGAGAGGAAAGAACAGAGGAGTGCAGACACGGATCCGAGAGTTAAATCCTCAAGCTTTTTTTGTCCCATACAGTTCTCTTTCGTTGAACTTGGTGGTCAGTGATGCAGCATCAGCATCTCGTGAGGCTGCTGAATTTTTTAATGTAATTCAAAAGCATCTATGTATTTTTCTCTGCATCAACTCATCAATGACAAATTTTGAAGCAACATCTGGGAACATCTTCTCTGACACTGAAACCACTGAGTACCATACAATGGGAAAGTCAAGTGGAGGTGATAAAGCCTATCAAACACCAAATCGGGAAGATAGATGATGCCACAGTTGCCATTATGGAGGATAATGCTATGACAGGAACTGTTCGTGGGAGAACAGTAGCAGAGGGAACTGTAATCACCAGAAACATACATAACTTCAAATTTCTGTGTGGCTTAGTGTTGTGGCATAACATACTGTTTGAAATAAATGTTGTAAGCAAGAGACTCCAAGGTGTTGACCTTGATATATCTGGAGCAATGGAACAACTGGAGCATACCTATGCAGCTTCTCCAAGCTGAAGTTAATAAAAACACATCTATGCTCCACAATGACACAGGAGAGGCTGATCGGCCTTGCAACCATCTCAATAGAGCATGAGTTGGCCCAGACTGTGGACTTTCAGGAAGCAGTTCAAATCTTTACAACCAAGAAGGCAGGGAAAGCACCACTTTGATTATTCAAACAGATAAAAATGCCAGTGTTTACTATGCAGACAAGAAAAATTACATTTGCTGTTCAGGTGTTTGAAAGTTAAGTGTTACTTAAAATTTTTGAACAAGGCATTTTAAGTTGTTAGTTCTCCTTTATTGGGGTAGGTAGCAAAGCAGTACCATGAGAGGAGTAGAACAGGAAGAAGGCAGAATTGAGACCTTTCAAAGTTTTGGCCCAAGCGAGGGGGCGTGGGGGCATCATTTGAGCTCCCTGCCTCAGGTGCCAAAATGTTGTGGGCCAGCCCTGCTGAACGGGCCTGTGTTCTTAAAGATGTGTGGCTCATGCACCTTCCCTGACTGTCCTGGTGATCCCCAGCACTTGTAGTACCACAGAAAAGTAGGGAGTTGCCAATTCAATCAGGGTGGATCAGGCTTCATTAGCATTGACCCCGCCACACTTGGTAAGGCAAATCCCATCTTTTCATGTGTTGTATATTTATACTGCCTATTGTATTTTTCACTCTATGCATCTGATGAAGTGGGTTCTAGCCCACAAAAGCTTATGCCGAAATAAATGTGTTAGTCTCTAAGGTGCCACAAGGACTCCTCGCTGTTTTTGCTGATACAGACTAACATGGCTACCCCTCTGAAACCTTTCACAGACTAGACTCCTTCCTAGTCTGGGCCCAATCCTTTCCCCTGGTACAGTCCTTGTTAGTTCCAGCAGGCATCTTAGGTGAAAAGCAGGAGCTTTCTCATGACTGGGAGCTCTCTTCGTCCTGCTCCATCCCCTTTTATAGCTTTGGCACAAGGCGGGAATCTTTTGTCTCTCTGGGTCCCCACCCCTCCTTCTAAATGGAAAAGTACCAGATTTAAGATGGATTCCAGTATCATTTGACCTGGTCACATGTCCCATGAGACCTCATTCTTCATTAGCCATGGGCTGGCACACATGTATACAGGAAGGTTTGCAGGTAAACAGAGCCACTTACAACAATTGTCCTAGTCAATGGGAGCCATCAAGATTCTAAACCACCATTAATGGCCCCCACTTTGCATAATTATAGTGGGACCTCAGAGTTATACTTCATATTTCTAGCTTCAGATACAAGGATGATACATGCATACAAATAGGAGGAATATATTCAGTAGGTTATAACCTTTGTTATGATACCTTACAAGAGATCTTTTGCATAAAGGATATTCCAGTTACATCTTATTCACACTCATGAGCATATTTCCATGAAACATTATGGAGTGCATCGTCACACTTGGTACTTATTTAGTACTTCACATCTTCAAAACACTGTACAAATACTTACTGATGGCATGGCTACACTTGCAAATGTAGAGCGCTTTGAGTTAAACCAGCCTTCGTAGAGCGCAGTAGGGAAAGCGCTGCAGTCTGTCCACACTGACAGCTGCAAGCACATTGGCCTGGCCACATTTGCGGCACTTGCAGTGGCATTGGGAGCAGTGCATTATGGGAAGCTATCCCGCAGAGCACCTCTTCCCATTCTGGTGCTGTGGCTTGTGGGAAGAGGGAGGGGAGTTTGGGGCATTCTGGGTCCTGTCCCAACGCCCCGTGATGCATCGGTTCGCATCCCAGTAATCCCTGTGCTTCCGTCCACATTGGCGCCATCTTTCACTGTTTTTTGTACTGTGTGCTCTGTCTTCCCTTTCAGTCTGGGGAAATGGAGCCTGAACTGCTGAGGAATATGCTGAAGAGTCTCACCAGCATGTCATGTTTGGAAGTCGAGTTACTCCTTAAGATCCACACTGACAGTGAGGACTCTGATGATGATATGGACTCAAGTAATGCATACAACATGAGATTGTTTGTGGCATTCACGGACATGCTCACCACCGTGGAATGCCACTTTTGGGCTCAGTTAACAAGCACTGTGTGGTAGGATCACATCATCCTGCAAGTCTGGGATGACGAGCAGTGGCTGCAGAACTTTCAGATGAAAAGAGCCACTTTCATGGGACTGTGTGAGGAGCTCGCCCCCAACCTGCAGCACACGGACACGAGCTTGAGAGCTGCCCTGATGGTGGAGAAGTGGGTGGCTATTGCAATCTGGAAGCTGGCAACTCCAGACAGCTACCAATCGGTCATGAACCAGTTTGGAGTGGGAAAGTCAACCGTTGGAATCGTGTTGATGCACGTTTGCAAAATCATTAATTGCATCCTGCTCAGAAGAACCATGACTCTGGGTAACATGCATGATATTGTGTCTGGCTTTGCACAAATGGGTTTCCCTAACTGCAGACGGGTGATAGATGGGATGCATATTCCAATTCTGGCACCAGCTCACCTAGCCTCCGAGTATGTTAATCGGAAGGGGTATTTCTCTATGGTTCTCCAGGCTTGTGGATCACCGTGGGCATTTCATTGACATTAATGCACGCTGGCCTGGAAAGGTGCATGATGCACGCATCTTTCGGAACACTGGCCTGTTCAGGAAGCTGCAAGCCGGGACATTTTTCCCAGATGAGAAAATCACCATCGAGGAAGTTGAAATGCCCACTGTGATCCTTGGAAACCCTGCTTACCCTTATGCCATGGCTCATGAAACCCTACACAGGGAGCCATGACAGCAGCAAGGAGGGTTCAAAAACAGGCTGAACCAGTGCAGAATGACTGTGGAGTGTGCTTTTGGTCGTTTAAAGGGTCGCTGGCGCTCTCTGTATGGGAAGCTGGACCTGGCCGATGACAACATCCTTGCGGTTATATCCGCATGCTGTACCCTCCATAACATTTGTGAAGGGAAGGGTGAAAGATTCACTCAGGCATGGAACTTGGAGGTTCAACACCTGGAGGCTGAATTTGAACAGCCAGAGAGCAGGGCTATTAGAGGGGCTCAGCGCGGGGCTACAAGGATTAGGGATGCCTTGAGGGAGCAATTTGAGGCTGAAAGCCACCAGTAATGTCTGGTGCCCTGCACGGGCGTGAAGTGCAGTGGTTCCAACATTAGTAGGAACCTGTGTTTGCTACGCTGAATTGCAGTGCCTGTTGCTTTCCTGGGCTAAGTTATCTTTTACTTTATGCAATAATAAAGAATGTTTTCAAAGCCAAAAAATCCATTTATTGAAAAGAAAAAAATTCATTTATTGAAAAGAAACAAAACTGCTTGGGAAACAGAAAGGACAAGAGGGTGGGGTGGGGAACGGTACAATCACAGATTTGCATATGTCCTGTTATCATACTCAGACTTCCCAGCTGGAGTGCTGGGCAATGAGTGCTGCACTTCAGGATGGCTATAATGCATGGTGATGAGGGTTAAGTGCAGTGGGTAAGGGTCGTAGTTTTCAGGGCTGGGTGGTGAAGCTACAGGTGTTGGAGGCAGCTGGTGGCGATAAGAACCCAGATGTTGGGGAAAGTGCTTTGGAGGTGACATGGGGGCACAAGGGAAAGAGTTTTGGGACAGGGGGTGCTGGTGCGGTAGTGGTCCGCCTGCATGGCTACGAGCACCTGGATCGAGTCCGCTTGGCGCTCCATGAAGCTTATCAGACAATCTGTGCTTTGCTGCCGGAGTTCCACGCTTTTGTGCCAGCGCTCCTCATTCTGCTGGTGGATCCTCCTTTCACTCTCCCTCCACTCCTGCGCTTTTAGATTCTCGTTAAGAAACTGCTGCATTACTTCATGCAGCATGTCTTCTTTGCTTCTATGTGGCCTCTTCCTGATTCTTTGGAGACTTTCGGCTGGTGATAACACAAACGGCTGAGATCTCAAGGTTGCATCTGTAAAGGCAAAATGCAACACTTAACAGAGGCAGCATTGTTCACACAAGACAGAGCAATGATTCCCCCGTACTTAAGGGCAAGCACAGTTTACACAATAGCATAATTTGCTCGTCCAAAGCGAGTGCACTTAACCCATGGAAGCCCCGAAATGGTGAGTAAGCACAGGGTCAAGGGGGACTGATTGTTTCATGGCTGTACTGTCCTCTGGGTTTCTGTGCCTTGGGGAGAGCCAACAACTGCAGGAGGCCCCTATACTGAACACTGTCCCCACATTTTCCATAGGAGTTCGTCCTGGAAGATATCTCGCTGCTGAGGGAGACCTGGGAAGCAAGGCAGGGTCTTCTACTGCAATGCGGCTTCCACCCTGGCCCATATGCAGCTTGCCTGTGTGCAGCAATGGTCCCCCCACCCCTCATGGCACAGTGGCACGGACAAGTTAGACTGACTGGGACAAGGACCACAGTGGCTCTCCCAAGAAACCCGCGCAAGCGCATTGCCCAACTCCTCGATGAGACCTCTGAAGAGATCACTGAGGCTGATTACTGCAATGTGAGAGAGCACATCACCACCCTATTCCGCATCTAGGCATGCATGCAGCCCTAACCCTCCTCGCACCAAGAGCCTGCACTGAATAACTTCCTTCCCAAAATAAAAGCCACTTACCGGGAACATCCTCTGGTGTCTATCCTTCCCCAAGCACCGGCCGCCGTGACTGGCTACCTTCCTCCTGGCTTGAGAACAGTTCCTGGCTGCATGCATCTAGGGATTCGGGGTGTCTTCCTCCTTCTCAGCATCCTCGCTCCCACTTTTCTCCTCCTCCTCCTGCCTTGTTGAACTGGGCTCTGAAGTGTCCATGGTGGTCCTCGGAGTGGAGGTGGGGTCGTCCCCAAGTATCGTGTCCAGCTCTTTGTAGAAATGTCAGGTCGCGGGGGCACACCAGAGTGGCGGCTTGCCTTGCAGGCTTTGCAGTAGGCATTCTGCAGCTCCTTCACTTTAACCCTGCAGTGCAGTGTGTCCCAGTCATGGCCCCTTTCCATCATGTCCCTTGATATCTGCCCGAAGGTATCGTAATTCCTATGGCTGGAGCGCAGCTGGGACTGGGTAGCTTCTTCCCCCCAAACACTGATGAGGTCCAGCACCTCGCCATTGCTCCATACTGGGGATCGCATGGTCACCTGGAAAGATTCACTGAGAACACTCAACGCCTGGCTGAGCAAACAGGAAGGGGATTTTCAAAATTTCCAGAGAATTTAAAGGGCAGGTCTGATGCTTGGTCACCTGAGGGCAGGTCAGTAGAATTCAAAGTGATGACCAGAGTGGCTAGAACAGGCATTGTGGGACACTTCTGGAGGCCGATCAGAGCGTGTTAACAGACCAGGGCATCCACACTGGCGCCGCGGCGCTCCAGCAGGGGCGCATCAAATGTTATTCCACTCGCCGAGGTGGAGCACCAGGAGCGCTCTAGCCACAGAGTCTGGGCGCTCTACATGCCTTGCCAGTGTGGACGCGTCATGAGTTACAGCACACTGGGCTGCTTTAATGTGCTCTAACTCACAAGTGTAGCCATGCCCTAAGAGTAAAATTCACCCTACTGCAGCACAAGAAACTAAGTGGTACATAACCCTTGTTCTAGCCCCCTGAACAGGGGTGAATTCCCCCTTATCTGATTAATCCTTACAACAGCGCTATCAGATAGTTAGCAAGAAGGGGCCAGATCCAAAGCTTATTGAAGAAGTTTAGGAAGCACTCATGGTTTTACCTTGTTCAAAGAATTCATCCCTCTTTACTCTCTGGAGCATGGGGAAACTCACGAAAGGCATACTATGTATGGGCTGAAACTGACCTCCTGCATGGGGGATAACACACAATACAGACAGCTCAGTAATTTCATTGTCATGTTTTCCAACTGTCCCTTTTAATCACTGGTCTCAAAGGTCTACATGACTGACAATGTGCTCCGCCTCCCCCAGAGAAAGGTTGATAGCATCGCAGATGGCTATTATCTTGCTGGCTATATTTGCAAGAAGAACATGCTGAAGTGCAAATTTGAGCAGAAATTAAAAGTATGGGAAGGAATCCTTCCTCTTTACCCCTCTTCTCTTGATACATAATGGCAGTGGCTAATGGGATAAGTGCAGAATGAAGCTTTCTGCTAAAGCATCAAGTATTGACCACTGCCAGAGGCAGGATACTGGATTTAATAGATCAGTGTTCTGATCCTGTAGGGCAAATACTATATACTATTGGTTTTATTCCCATTTTCAGAGGTTGACAAAACCTGGGCTCTGAACTCACCCTGGAACTTTTGGAAAGTGTGAATTTGGATTCACACTTTGTGACTGGCCCCCAACCTTTATAATGAACGGAGGCAGGCTCAGTTCTAAACTTTGTGGCTTAGACCTGTCTCTGTGCTTACTGCCCTTGTAAACTCTTGAATAATAAATGCCTTACACTTTGTTCTTTCTTCCAGTTGAAACAAAACCAACAATTATTTTAAAAGACAATTAAATATTATGGGGCAAGCGGTTGCAAAGATATGCTATAAATAAACACATACATTCAGTTCTTGAGTGCTGAAGGAAATTGTTCTTTGACCTTGTGCCTCACAACTCTACCACAAGATATGGAGTCTAATGTTTCTAGATTTCTAGTCCTGCTGGATTTTTTTCTGAAATGAAAATATCATGATTTAAAAGGTTCTCTCAGAAATCCAGACGATACACTTATGATTATTTTCTTACATGAAAATAGCCCTTTCTCCGCTATCCCCAGCTCCAGTCACTGTTCGGCAGAAGAATATGACATGACAGCAGTAGTAGGTATGTTTCACAGTCATCTAGATACTTACAGAATGGCTTTACTCACAGTTACTAACCAGCCAAATCCAGCATAGAGAAATCTAAATGTTGATCTAGAGCTTATTGGAAAGAGAAGTCAACAGCAGATCATCTCCAGAACCAGCCAGTCATGTGAGCCAATAAAATTGACACATTGGCACCCAGTGAACAATGGAACATCACAGACTGTGACATCACTGTGTGATTTAACCTCTTAGCAACTGGCGCTAACTAGATGCTGAAAAAGTTTTGGGTTTTTTTTTGGAGAGACTAGATGGATGAGATAACATCTCTTATTGGACCAACTTCTATTGGTGAAAGAGACAATTTTTTCATCTTGAGATCTTCTCGACTGGGATGAACACAGCTACAATCACACCACAAACAAATTGTTTTTTTACACCCATCACATAAACCATTGCAGGACCATCTGTATTTTATGCCAGGTGAAGGGGTATATATGACTAATCAGTTGGAAAAAAGGCAGGGGAAGCTAGGACTGTGGCCACATTCATCTCATTGATCAATCTAGTCAGGCCACAATCTGATGTATCAGTTTGCACTCTGATTTTCGATTTTTAAAACCTGTAGATTAGCAAAGGATCGACTGAGCGGAGACAATAGGCCAGAGGGTTTGCTCCATTAAGGCTACTCTGCCCTGTGGCCCATGCACAAAGCAACCATCAAGCCAGCTTAACTGACCAGTGGAAGGCAACCTCTGTCTCAGACCCAGGGCCAGTGAGCAGTCTGGAGTAAAGGGTGAGGAGTCTCCAGGGCATCTCTACAATTTGGCAATTCCTGGCTTTCCCAACAGCTTCTTCATAATAGCTGGGTATAACGTAGAGCAGCCCTTTACCCGGGACCTGACCAGTGACTAGACAGCCCCAGGATCAGGGGACTGCAAGTCCCCTTTAAAGCCATTTTTGCCCCTGCAGCCCATGCTGAGCTGAGGGCAATTTAGCAGAACCAGAGAATATCTGGCTTTATTTTACCAAACTGTGTGCTGGTTTTGTGATTGACACAAATTAGGAATTAGAATAAGACCCACCAGAATCATTTCACTTGTAGCCTAAGGCAAGATTTATGCACAAGGGTCAGATCATCAACTAATGTAAATTGATGGAAGTCAATGGAGCAATACTGATTGGGGATCTGGCCACATATCTACTGGGCTCAAAGGCCAGTGTGTTAGGAATTAATGACCTATTGTTTCAGAGGTGCTTAGCACCTGCAACTATAACTAAAATCCATGAGAGATGCAGGTGAGCTCAGTGCCTCCACAAAATTAAGCTATGAGGGAGTATGTGAGAGAGAGAAGAGGTGAGAAATTTAGGTGGGCTGGGAACCCTAGCCTAGTGGAAAGCTATATATGGACATCAAGGAGTTAATGCAATAATTTAGGAATTAAATAATGATTGAAAAATTATAAAAAGTAAAGAAACAGTAAACTGATTTCAGACACCAGGATGCTCCCTGCAAAGTCTCACTGGCAAACGAAGATTACCTTTAGTGGCAGTTCAAGTTGCATCAAGACATATTCCACCCATCCAAAACCTTAAAAGAATGGAACTAAATAAGGAAAAAGAGTTGTGGATCCTTTCCACTTCCGTATTTCATACAACACAATCAATAACATACTCCAATAAGGCTTTCAGGTTCCATCTTCAACAGATATGCATAACAAGCAACACGTATCCAACTTCATCAAACTTGTTTTTATATCAAAGGCTCAACACATCTGACTGTTGCACATTTCATGCCTTTGAGAAGCTATAATGCCTCAATACTGTTCAGGTGACTGTTAGGGTTTTGTGTTTAAGGGTTATAACCCTATTAGGAAAAGAAGCAAACACTCCACAAATAAGTCCTATGACATCACAGATTGTGTCTGTGGCTACATCATGAGAGTGAAGTCTGCTTTACAACTGGAAGCAGAAAATAATATATAACATTACAAAACAGGTTTCCTCACATAAACAAAATAATAAAATCAAATGATGTTTCTCTCTCTCTCTCTTTCTTTTAAGCCCTTGTGTATTGACACTGATGCTTTTATTTGCTAATGGACTATAGAAGAGCATAAGCCTAATGAATGAACATAAATAATACTGGAAAAAATGCAAATCCAGAAACTGTTACTGCACACAATTTATAGAAATAAGATTTTCTTTGGTGAGATATGCCATCAAAAAGAATGATTTTTACAATAAATGAACATCTTCCTCAAAGACTAGCAAGTCATTAAAAATTAAAAGCGTACAGTACACAAGTGAGGCAATACAGCTGTATATATGAAGAATGGGAAAGATGGTTCTAGGACAAATATTTGTTTACTTAGTTTACAATTCTGATGTTTGTTTTATTGGCTCGATGTAATCGCTCAAGTCCTGGATCCACAAATTTCAATCTTCACTCTTTCAACTGCCATAGCAACGTGATAGGTTAGTTCTCTGAGATATTTTATAATCTCATCATTCAGAAATTTTGATAGCAACTGCAGCTTCTTAAAGGATGCAGGGAGAGCAAAATGGCTGTTCCTTTCTGTCCCTGTCCCGCCACCCCTCTCTCCAAGAGGTTCACTGGAATATATAAGGAATAAAATACAACAAGTATCAAATTCCAATAAATGAAAAATTGCTTTGGGTCAAGAAAGTGAGATTGTTTCCTCCTTGCCTGAGTGTGAGAAAAGCACTGCATGATTGACATGATAAAATATGATAGCGTAATGGTTGCTACGTGCCTTATGATGCATAATAAGGTATTTGAGCTCAGTCCGATTTGGTGTCCACCATCTAAACAGGACAATTCCAGACTTTCCAAGCCTGATTTTGGTGAATATCAGCACCAGGAGAATTTCAAATGAAAAGCAAATGATTCTTCAAATTCAAGTACACAATCCTGAAAGAATTTTGCTCTTGAGGTTAGAGCAAGGGAATGGGAATCCCCCACTTGTGGGTTCAATTTCTAGCTGTATCTCTTTGGGTGAGACACTTAGGCTAAATACTTTCACATGCGGCTGTCTAAAGGTAGATGTCTAAATCCATATTTAGACATTTAAATAACATTTCTGATTTTCGAAGAGGCCAAGCACCCACAACTTCCACTGAAGTCAACTGACACTGTAGGACTCACTATCTCCCTCCTTGCTTTGAGCATGCAGTTGCAGAAGGGAAAAATCCAGAGGGTTTGAAACAAGGCTGGCCCTAGGTGTTCTGCTGCCCAGAGTGGAAAACGTTTTTGGTGTCCCCCGAGAGAAGCAGTTGAGCAAAAAACAAAAACAAAGTGGCCAAGCAGAGAGAGAAAGAAAAAAGGGGGAAAAAACCAAACAGCTGTGTGGCCAAGCAACGTAGCGCCCTCGATGTCGATTTGTCACCCCCCTGAAGTTGGAATCCAGAAGGGCTGCCCTGATCGCCTGCCTCTAAGGCCTTGAAATGCAAATACCTTGCTGATCAGCGATGCTGGGAGAAGAAATACAGTTAATGACAATTTTACAAGGACTTTTAGCAAAGTATCATAGCTTTGGATTTTAAAACTTGATGCCTAAAGTTAGGCACCTGAATCCATATTTAAAATGTAGGCACCTAAATAACTGGCCTGATTTTCAGAGGAATTGACCATCTATAGCTCCTAGTGATTTAAACTGGAGTTGTGGATGCTTAGTACTTCAGAAAATCTGGCCCCAGCACACTTATTTAGAGGCCTAAATATGGATTTAGGTGCCTAGCCATAAGCATCTAGGTTTGAAAATGTAAGCCTATGTTATTACAGGGGTGCAGGTAGCACTGCCTATAGATAAGGTTATCTGATCCTTTCTATTTTAAGGCCCTCTTTAAAATTACTTATAACTTTGCCAAATTTTAACTGTTTGGGATGAATTTTTCCTGCTGGGTGTCTGCCTCAGGCTGAATTTATTTCTGGAAATCTTCAGCAAAAATAGTTTAGCTGTTTCCAAAGAAAAGGCTCAGGGAAAATACCTTGTTTTGTCCATGTTAAAGAATCCTAACAATCATTTCATTGAGAAGCTCCAGCACCTCTTATGTATTGAAGTAGAAACTGGATGTGGGAAGGGGAGTAGCTCATGTCAGATATGTACTTTTCACCATTCCTGTGAAAGTATGTGTGACAGGTTGGATCACAGAACCCATCTTGGGAGCTGCCAACTAATGTGCCAAGACTACTTCTGCCCGTGCTTTCCTGTCCCATCAGCTTAGGACTTCAGACCCAGGTCTGAATCACATCTCCTAACAGCTGTAGGCTTACCTGAAAGCAGCTAACAGAAGTGTTCTTGTCTTTAACACTCAGATGCCCAACTCCCAGTGGGGTCTAAACCCAACTAAATCCATTTCACCCTGTAGAAAGCTTATGCAAGGTAAACTCATAAATTGTTCACCCTCTATAACACTGATAGAGAGACATGCACAGCTGTTTGCCCACCCAGGTATTAACACATACTCTGAGTTAATAAGTAAAAAGTGATTTTATTCCATACAGAAAGTAGGATTTAAGTGGTTCCAAGTCGTAACAGACAGAACAAAGTAAGTCACCAAGCAAAATAAAATACAATGCGCAAATCTATGTCTAATCAAACTGAATTCAGATAATCTCACCCTTAGAGATGCTTCAGTAAGTTTTTTCCTCAGACTGGACACCTTCCAGGCCTGGGCACTATTCTTTCCCCTGGTACAGCTCTTGTTCCAGCTCAGGTGGTAGCTAGGGGATTCTTCATGATGGCTCCTACCCTCCCTTTGTTCTGTTCCACCCCTTTATATATCTTTTGCATTAGGCAGGAATCCTTTGTCCCTCTCTGGGTTCCCATCCCCTCCTTCTCAATGGAAAGACACCAGGTTAAAGATGGATTCCAGTTCAGGTGACATGATCACATGTCACTGTAAGACTTCAAGCCTTCATTTCTCCCAGCCTGACTCACAGGAAGGCTTGCCTGCAAACAGAGCCATCCACAGTCAATTGTCCTGGTTGATGGGAGCCATCAAGATTCCAAACCACCATTAATGGCCCACACTTTGCATAATTTCAATAGGAACTCAGAGTTATATTTCATATTTCTAGTTTTAGATACAAGAGCGATACATTTATACAAATAGGATGACCACACTCAGTAGATTATGAGCTTTGTAATGTTACCTTACAAGAGACCTTTTGCATGAAGCATATTCCAGTTACATTATATTCACTCATTAGCATATATTTATAAAATCATATAGAGTGCAATCTCACAGTATGTCCAAAATTTGACCAAGTGAAGTGACTCTCAAAATCTCAGTTTGCACCTGCCTACTAGAGATTTTAGAGTTTGCTAAATTCTCTGCAGATTCCATCTGCACCGACTATGGTCCAGCCTCCCCATTACAACTTCTACCTATGGCCAGACTCTGCCTGTGGCTGCACCAATTCCATTCCCCACACAATGACTGAGAATGCTCCTACCAAGGACTGCAGATGCTTAGCAGGATTGTTGCTGCAAATTGCTATGGCTACTCTTGGCAGCTAAGGGCTGATGTGGTGCTGGGCAGTGGAACTGAGAGTCAGCCTTTCCTTTTCTCTGACTGTTTCCCATTCTGGTGCCCCGCAATGAAGGAGGAAGTCCTCTGAAACAGTGGTGAGCTGGAGCAGGTTCCCATAGGTTCTCAAGAACCGGTTGCTAAAATTAGACCTCCGTGGAGAACCGGTTGTTAAAGGGCCTGGGAGTGGGCAAAGAACTCCAGTCCGCGGGCCGGACCATCCTGTTGCTCCCAGGATTCCCAGCTGGGGAGGCTGAGGCTCCTCCAGCCCTTCCCCCGCTTCCCCCCAGCTGCAGCGTGGCCAGCTGCCAGCACGAGCTGGGCAGCTCAACTGAGCTCTGGAGTCATCCTGCTGCTGCGTTTTGAATGGCCCAGCAAGGTGTGTGTGTGTGTGTGTGTGTGTGTGTGTGTGTGTGTGTGTGTCGGGGGGGGGAGAGGCGGGGGCTGCTGCAAGCTCCAGGGCTGGCCAGAGGGGAGGGAGCAAGTGGGGCAATTGGCCCAGGCCCCACAAGGATGTCTCCCTCGGCCCCTCCGCCCCCTTAAATCAGAACTTTTTATAGGGAACCGGTTGTTAAGATTTTGGCAGCTCATCACTGCTCTGAAAGGAATGCAGAGGGGAGAGGAGTTGGGCTGGACCTTAGGGGAAGACTGGGCTGAGAAGCCAGGGAGTGGACTGGAACTGGGATGTGGAACCACAATACTGGGCATGGGATGAGGAGCCAAGGTACAGTGTGGGTTTGGGATGAGCAGCTGGATTAAGAGGTGGAGCGGAGAGGTTGAAGGACTGGAACAAGAGGCCCAAGAAGGGCAGGTGGGGGGAGACTGGGACAAGGAGCCAGGGGGGCATGTAATTCAGTATATTTCTAACATGATGGAGTTACTGGTTTTTTCAGTTTGCTTTTTTAAAAGTTAGGAAATTACATAACAAACAAAGAAAACAAAACAAGAACAGCCCCACCTAAAAAGAACATTAAACTTGCAAACACAAGCCCTTGAAGTTGGAAAATAACAGAATTAAATTACCCTTGTGCAGCCTTAATTTTGACCCCTCATGTGTTTGCATTAGGCTACTGTCCTCATTAATTACATGATCACAGGGTTTTTATTCTCTCCCCCCACCCCCCCGGACCCCAACCACTCAATGCACAGGCTGCCTCTGCTCTGGGGGCTGAATCAGGTTGTGTAGTGAAGGAGGCTGTCAGCTGTAGGACCCCTGCAACCAGCAGTGTTAATTCTGGGCATTTCCTAACTTTGAGTGCTTCACTTTGCAACCTTAACAATGCTACCGGGGGCGGCGGGGGGGGCGCTCCCGCCTTTGTATGGCCCCCAGCCCCACACAACCCCACCAATGATTGTCCCTGCACCCCCGGGCACCACAATCCCTCTCTTGTCCCCTCCCCCCGGCCAATGACACCCCCTCTGGCCCCACCCCTCTGCCCCATGGGCCCGGGCGCTGCGCGGGGGGGAGGGGGAACAGGCGGGCGGAGTCGAGCGAGGCCCCGCCCCCTGCTGTCACCGGTGCCGCCGCGGCGCCTGCGCGGTGCGGGCCGGCCGGGCCCGGGAACCTCCGCTGGGGCCGTCGCCCGGGCCCGTCCGTATGCGGAGGCAGCCGCCGCCGCCGCCGGGCCCCGCCAGCGCCATGTCGGAGCGGCCCGGGAAGCCCGCCTGCCTCATCGTCGCCAGCGCCGCCTCCGCGGGTGAGTCACGGCGCGGGCCGCCCCCAGCTCGGCCGGGCGGCCCCGCACGCTGGCGGCCCGGGGCGGCCCGGGAAGGGGACCGAGGGCTGGGCCGCCCCTGCGGCGGGAGCCTGGCCTGGCGCCGGTGTCCGCCCGCCTCCTCCACACCCGCCCCGCTCCCTGGGCCGGGGCCCTGCTCCGCCGCCTGCTTCCCAGCCCGGAAACCGCCTTCACACCGCTGGCAGCTGCGGGCCGGGTAGTACGTGCCCGGGGTGAGCCCGCTGCCCTCGGCTCTGGGGCAGGTGAGGGTCTGTGCCAGCCCCCCGGGTGTTCATTGGGGGCTCCAGGCTGTCCGGGAGGAGATGGCGATGCTGGGTGGCAGACCTGGCTGGCCAACTGAGCTTGCGCACACAGCCTGATTGCAGAGAGATTTATTAATCGCTCCCAACTAAAGAAAGTCAGGAACAACACTAAGCTACTTCAGAGGAAGGTTGGTCTGGTAGTTCAGGTGCTGAACAATCATGAGATGGAAAAGCAGCAATGGGATGCATGGGACGAAGTGGGTATTCACCCACGAAAGCTCATGCTGCAAAACGTCTGTTAGTCTATAAAGTGCCACAGGACTCTTTGCTGCTTTTACAGATCCAGACTAACACGGCTACCCCTCTGATACTTGACAATCATGAGATGGGTTCAATAGGCAGCTTTCTCAGACTTCCTGTGTGGCCGTAAGCAAGTCACTTAATCTCTCTATGCCTCAGTTCCCCATCTGTAAACTAAGGATAATAATACTTCCCTACTTTCCAGTAGTGTGGTGAGAATGTGTTCATTAATGTTTGTGAAAAGCTCAGCTACTGTGCTGTTGCAGGCTGTAAAAATACCTTAATGGCTAGAACTTGCTCTGAGCAAAACTTAAGATTTCTATAATTAATGTGTCCAGGCACGATCCTTTCCCATAGTTCTTTATCCTGCTACGTCAGATGCCAGGGGGTCATTCCTTTAGAAATTTCTGAAGATGGCACAGTCAGTGCTGTTCTTTTTTTGGAGACTGTTTCAATGCACATTGGAAAAAATAACCCCAACTATACATACAATATGATGGGGGCTAATTTAGCTACAACTAATCAGGAAAGAGATCTTGGAGTCGTCATGGATAGTTCTCTGAAGACATCCATGCAGTGTGCAGCGGCAGTCAGAAAAGCAAATAGGATGTTAGGAATCATTAAAAGGATTGAGAATAAGATGGATTATATCTTATTGCCCTTATATAAATCCGTGGTGCGCCCACATCTTGAATACTGCGTACAGATGTGGTCTCCTCATCTCAAAAAAGATATACGGGCATTAGAAAAGGTTCAGAGAAGGGCAACTAAAATGATTAGGGGTTTGGAATGGGTCCCATATGAGGAGAGATTAAAGAGACTAGGACTTTTCAGCTTGGAAAAGAGGAGCCTAAGGTATATAAAATCATGAGTAGTGTGGAGAAAGTGAATAAGGAAAAGTTATTTACTTGTTCCCATAATATAAGAACTAGGGGCCACCAAATGAAATTAATGGGCAGCAGGATTAAAAAAAATAAAAAGGAAGTTTTTCGCACAGTCAACCTGTGGAACTCCTTGCTTGAGGAGGTTGTGAAGTCTTGGACTATATCAGGGTTTAAAAGAGAACTAGATAAATTCATAGAGGTTAAGTCCATTAATGGCTTTTAGCCAGGATGGGTGTCCCTAGCTTCTGTTTGTCAGTGGGTGGATATGGATGGCAGGAGAGAGATCACTTGATCATTACCTGTTAGGTTCTCTCCCTCTGGGGCACCTGGCATTGGCCACTGTCGGTAGATAGGATACTGGGCTGAATGAACCTTTGATCTGACCCAGTATGTTCATTCTTATGTTCTAAACTAATTTTTCATTGGTCTGGGGCTTTGGATTTTGTTGCTCTCTCTAATTTCATTAACACTGACTCTGCTTGTACTGTTCCTGTTTTTCGAAGCATTACATTTTCTAATGCCATTAAAATACTAACATCAAGTGTAGAGTGTGAAAGTATGATGTATTATCTTTGTGAATATTTCTCCTTGTACTTGTGGCACCTTAAAGACTAACAAATTTATTTTAGCATGAGCTTTCGTGAGCTGCAGCTCACGAAAGCTCATGCTAAAATAAATTTGTTAGTCTTTAAGGTGCCACAAGTACTCCTGTTCTTTTTGCGGATACAGACTAACACGGCTGCTACTCTGAAATTTCTCCTTGTGTTATTAAAAATGCCCCTAGGCCATAGGAGTCTTTTAGTGACCTGAAGGCTCATTTAACATAGGCTACTTGGTGAAATATGTACTGTACAGTGTAGCTGGGTTTAAGATATGATGATTCTTTCCTTAAGTTGTCCAACTCTATTTTCCAGGTGTGTCTGCCCAATCCTTTCTTCATTCTTTTACACTGGCTAGCGCTGCTTTTAATCTACAAGTTGCCACTCCAGGGGTAAGTGTGAGAGAACAGCAATTGACACCAGTACATACTATGATGGTCTGAAAACAACCAATCCTGCATTAATATATAAACTAGTAATAATGAAAAAGTATGGTAGCCCTTTGTTGAGAGAATTCTGATCATCTTTACAGATGAAGGCCCTTGATCTTTAAACTCTTACATACATGCTTAACTTCAATGAGAACACTCATATGCATAGAGGTAAACCCAGGCATAAGTGTTTGTAGGATTGGGGTCTATGCTGGTACATTAATTAATTAATAATAATTATAAAGTCCTTTTGATTTTTTGTTCTAAAGCAGGGGTGGGCAAACTACAGCCCAGGGGCCACATCCAGCCCTCCAGACATTTTAATCCGGCCCTCAAGCTCCCGCCGGGGAGCAGAGTCCGGGGCTTGCCCCGCTCCGGCGCTCCAGCCAAGGAGTGGAGTCGAGGGCTTGTCCCTCTCTGCACGGCTCCTGGAAGCAATGGCATGTCCCCCCTGTGGTTCCTACGCATAGGGGCAGCCAATTTCTAAATGGGTTTATTGTAAAATACATTGAATTGGATAACTATGTATGTCAGGAGACTGATAATAGAAGTAAATCTGCTCACTTCTGGGTCAGTAGTTCAAATTCATTGCGGGCTAATGGATTAAAAATTGCCATCTGACAAATGCTTGATGTTTATTCTGTTTCTAACAGGCTGGAATTCAAATTTCTGACATCACTCTTGAGAGATTAGTAATAGTTAAGTCTGGTTGCTTGTTGTGGCTTCCTCACAACAAACAAATGCAATACTTGTAGTTTAAACATCATTTTCCAATACAATAACTGTCATTAATAGTTTTAAAGCATATAAACATGACTACTACAAAAAATTGAAAAGAGCCAATTGTGTAGAAATTAATGGAAGAGCTTTAGCTCTGTAATAGGCAGAACAGAGTGAAAAAGACTTTTCATGGAAAAACTCACATAATTTGTCAAATTGACAAATATACAGCCATACTACTGGGAGAGGCCTTTGTTTCTGGATCACCAGTTAAAATCCAGTCCAGAACAGAAGTGACAGAAAATCATTACCATTTTATTACTGAAACAAGTTCATTTCTAACAGGTCACACAAATCTGCATCATAGTTTGGCACTAATCAGTACTCTGATTTGTGCCTCTAAAAGGCCAGGGATTAACTGGGCCCTGGAAGATGAAATATCGTCTTCTCAGACAGAGGCCAGGTCTACGCTAATAATACTTTGCCAGTATACCTATAGTGGCATACTAGCTTTTGTCAGTATAGCTTATTTCAGACCCCCTGTGCAAAATATACGATACTGGCAAAAACATGTCTATGTTAGAGGCTTTTGCTGGCATAACACTCCTGACAGACACCTCTGTTCCAACAAAAGTTTGTAGTATAGACCTGTTAGATATGGCTTCTTGATTTCAGGGTTAAGTCATCTTGGAGAGAGAAATACGTTTTCTGTGGACAAAGAGAGAACTTTTGGTTCCAATGAGCACTAAAGTCCCTGTAAAATAAGAAACTCCACACACTTAGAAACAAACTAAACAAAAAACTGTGTAGTGATATTAACCACTGTCTTTGAACAATGATTCAACTAGGGGAAGTTAATTGACTTTGTCGATGTGAATGAGAGCAACATGCGTTGGATACAGGACTTCCGAATGAAATCTTATGCAAATCCTGCCAAGTTGGAGTCAATTGATGGTGAGTATCTTTGAGGTTAGCCTTATATGTCTACCCTCTGTATTGTGCAAACAAATGCTTCTGAGTGTTAAACCTTTGGGAAGAAAGGAGCAAAAAATGTGATGGGACCTGTGTTTTTGGAGATGGTCTGTCAACTTGCAGAATGGGCATCACTGTTGTCTTCCCACCCTAATTGCTTGGGCTATTCCCCCTTAAAATTATCTGGAGAAGCTGCATCATCTGTTGCAAACGGACTGCGTAAGTAATCACTGAGACAAAAACTACAGGAAGAGATGAAACTATAAAATGTCATTTCTTCTGTTTTTATTAACATGTATACTCAGCACTGTTCAGGCAGAATATGCCTAACAGAGTACCTTCCCCCAAGCACTTACAATATAAAGGTATGTGGATGCAGTGCAATAGAATACAAGAAAATTACAGTGTGTGTTGTAGCTAGATGAACTGGGTTTTATGAAAATTTATTAAGGAAGAGTGGGAGAAGGTTTATGATATGCTAAATGATAGGGTTGTTCATGAAAGAAGATTTAAAGTCAGGAGTGGGCAAAGAAGTCAAAAGGATCAATAAGAAGAGAAGCTCATATACTGTGGAAGAAGCATGAGGGGGCTGTAAAGTCAGACTGAGGAACTGATGTAGGCAGAAAGTGAGATGGGGCAGAGCCTTGTTGGAAATGAAGACCAGGAGCTTGAATTTATCTTTCTCATCATGGATTTTGCCATGCATTTCAGCCAAGATATGGGGCCTGTCTAGGCATTGCAGCAGACATCTACTCCCTAATGTAGATTGGGAAGAAGCACTAGGCTTGAGATGTCTTTCCCATGATTGAATCAAATGTGCTAAATCAAATGCTAAAAAATTCTCGCTCTTAAACAGAGGTGTGGTTTGGGTTTGTTTGTTTTTGTTTTGTTTTTGGGGGGTAGGGGTTGCATCTTAATTTTTTTTCTTAGCATGTCACGGGCAAGCAGTGAAAACGTTAGACTAATAAAAAGCCAATATTTTGGCGAGATACATTTGCTCCTGAAGAAAGGGTACACTAAACTAGGCATACTGGTAACTATGGGGTCGATTAAAGGGCTTCTGCTATAGCAGAAGGAAGAATGGTAAATCTTTGGCTTGTTAAGAATCTCTCTTTAGAAGCTTCAAAGAGTCTTGTGGCACCTTATAGACTAACAGACGTTTTGGAGCATGAGCTTTCGTGGGTGAATACCCACTTCGTCGGATGCATGTGGGTGAAGCTTAGAAGCTTGTGATCTTTGTAGGCCTTTATACCACAATATAGCTTTCTCTTTCCCGGTCTCTGGACTTTATAGTGAGCCACATAGGTATTTTATTTTTATTTAATTTCTTTGGTATGTGTTTTTATATATTGTAGTATGTGACTGACTTTTTTGTGGAGCATTTTTTGTTTTGTCAAATAAACGTTGAAAAGAAATCATGCTCAGATATTTTTGCCTGTTAATATGGTCCAAACTTGTATTATTCTCTCTTCCTGACTAGGTGCTAGATACCATGCCCTGTTGATTCCTAACTGTCCTGGGGCTTTAACTGACCTTGCAAACAGTGGATACCTAGCTAGGATATTGCAGCACTTCAGCAATGAGAACAGTAGGTAAACCCTATTGGGGAGTTTTATTTTGTTTTAATAAAATCCAGAATCTGTATGTAATTCATTACTTCATTGTTGGTCCATGCAAAAGTCCATTTATCCTGCAGTGAACACTTGTAGGCATTGTAATGGAAGAAGTCGTGATGTGGCTAGCAAACTTCAAATTACTTACACAGCTGGAAGAGTCCAGCAGCATCAGAACTGGGAAACTGCTCTAGATCAGGGTGTCCTTTCACTTAAAAAAAAAAAAAGGGCAAAACCTTCCTTGTGAAAAGAGATAAAAATAAGATGTTTTGAATGCTTTTGAGAGTGAGGAGAGAATTCCTTTGCCTTACCAATGTCCAAAACTGGAGTGATGCTCCCTCTGAGTTAGATGGAACTCTTAGTTCATAGCCAGTTGCACAGTATTCCATAATCCTCTTCGATAAGTTCCTCATCCTGCAAAGAATCACGTGTGCTTTAATTTAAGCACTTGAGTGTGAATAGTCCTGTTGGAACTACCTCTGTTAAGCACATGTGTAACTCTGAAGAATTGGTCCCTAATGTCATAAATTGGTGCACAGAGAAAACAGTAAAGCCAAAGAGAATGCAAACAATGCCTCATAACGTTATTTTCAGAAAGGTAATATACAGTACCTTAAAGGATATTATTTTGGCTGTTTTAACTTTCAGGATATTTATAATTAAATGAATTTCTTAATTCTCTTTGTTTTTTAGAGCCTATTTGTGCTGTGGGACATGGAGTTGCTGCTTTATGCTGTGCCACAAATGAGGATAAATCGTGGGTGTTTCAGGGATACAGCCTGACAGGGGTAGGTACTGTGAAGCAAACTTCTCCCAAGGTGAAGATTTCACTGCATGGGGCAGTGTAATTTAGTGTGGTAGTGCCAGGGATTTTGGTGTCATCCTAGGTCTTAAGAGACTTTGGGCCAAATCAAAATAATCAGTCTGACATGTTCAACAACTTGTTGTTCAAGAGCTGCAGGACTGTCATTGGCAAGGGGTGCTGTAGGCCAGGATGGTGAGCTGTGTAGGGGCCCAAGACTGCATGTGAGGGCTCTGCTGCAATTCAGCCTTGCTCTGGTGAGTGCTGTCAGTCTCAGTATTTTATTTAAATACCAAATGATGGTGATAAAACCTCTAAACAAATTTGCCATAGCCTCTCTGGCTGATAGTTCATGGCTTTAAATGTCCGTAGATACTATGGTTATTCAATTTGGTGCCATAACACGGCTCGTGAATTTTATTTCTATGAATTATTTTTACATGTTAAAGGAATCTAACTCAGAAAAGAGCTATTTGTACAAACTAAAAGAAATTCAAACTCAAGCTGCCATTATTGATCTCTTGCTTATCCTGTTGTGCTGGTAGGCTGTGATGTCTCAGATCACCCGCAGACTGTCACCTATCTATTCAGGCTCTATACTCATTTATCAATAAAACGCGTAATAAACATTCTTAATGCAACTTTTGTAGTTGAAAATTTACACACACAGTCAGGAAATTAAAAGTTATGGTTTCCTCAGAAGCTGTAACGCAGACCCCTGGTGCATATATATTTGATACCACAGCATATGCTGATACTTTTAATGTAATATGTGCATTGTGGCCTAGTTATCGTCATTAAAGATGCAGATTTGTTTAAATTGATGATGCAGTTGTACATTTCAATGTGCAATCAGACACAAACACTGTGTCCTGCACGGAATCCAAGTAACTGAGCTCTGCAATTTAGAGACCACGACTAGGCGACATTTCAGTGGGGTTAATCTCTTGCATGTTGTTTACAGGATCCAGTCATATATTTTCTGCTGTTAAATTAGTTGTCAGTATCATACTGTTGTGTGAATGCAGAAGTGGGAAGTTCCTTTATATCATGGTTGAATGGGCTGACCCCAAAAGCAGCAAGGTGGAGAGCTATCTTTTTACCTCCCTTTCACCAGCACTGCAGGTAAAAGTGCCACAGCAGTAGCTAACAGAAGACACCGCTCATGGGACAGGGCAAAGGGCTTGTCCAATAATCTTTTATTTAAGAAGAAGTATGTCTTATATGTGATGACTTTGTATGCATGAATGGTTGAGTGTGAACACCTCCTAGACCATAAGGAACTGAAGGTCAGGCTGTGTTTTATCTGAAAGGTAATTTTTCTCACATTTGCATTAAGGTCTTGGATTGGTTCTGTGACCCCCAATGTCATGATTTGAGAATTGTTAATATACCTGCCTGCCCATCATGGGTTACCTTCTCGTTAGTGTGGTGTATTTATTTTAACTTTATGAAGTGCTAGGGTTCAAAAATATCCCCATGTGGATTCCGTTAAGATACAACACGATAGGAAAACTAACACCTGTGTGAGTAAGCAAGCAGATGTAATGTACAATGTGTCAGGTTGGAATAGCACCATGTCTTGGGGTGTTACAAATCATGAGGTGGAGTCGAATGCCTTTTAACATCCAGAATTCCAGCTAAACATACTCATGGAGTATTTCACTGTAGCTATAAAATGGCCCCAAGCATTTCTAGCTTTTTACAAAACAGCATAGTCTGTAATTCCATCCTAATTTATCATGTTTTGTGGGTACAAAGCTTTGCTTATCTCTTCATGTAGGTGATTATGCTGGATTTAATGCTGATGGAGGTCAAGTAACAAACTTTTATCAGAGATAGCTTGCTTTACCATTATTGCAAAACAACTTGAAAGTAATCAATTGGAAGTTTAATTAAGTGGAATTATATTTATAATTACAGAGCTTGAGGGCACATTGGTATAATGCAGTTCTCAGTCAACTATTGTTTTCTCAGAAGCTTCTCTCCTGGTTTCTCTACTCCTTCCCTGACACTGGCCGACTGTGTTCACCTCTCATTATTTAAGATTTGCAGAGACTGCAGAATCAGAGAAGGGAGAAGAGCAGAAAAACCCATGACATCCTCTAGGGACATTGCTTTGCTATTCTAATTAAGTGTGACGTTCTCAGATAGTGCCAACACCAAATCCTAAAATAGACAGAAGCCCCAAATTCTTAGTCATATACTGTTGGTTCCACTACTTGTGTGCTTAACTTTTCTATGCAGACTGAGATTGACTGACTTCCATGAGTCAGTTTGCTCCCTAATTTGGATATCTGTAGGATACTGGATATTTTGGGGTTTGGAGTTGTTTTTTTTAAAGTACTCCAAAAATAACTTCAGTTTCATGTTTTTATTAAAAAAATTTGGAAGAAGGAAGTGGGTAGAAGAATAGATTGTGACCGAATATTTTCCTTACTGGTTTTGCTTGGATCTGTCTTATGTAAAAGCTAAGCAGACTTATCTTATTCTCCTGTTTCTTTTCAGCCCTCTGTGTATGAGCTGATAAGGCAGCCCAGTTTTGTCAGTTTGTCCATTATTGTGGAGGACTTTGTGAAAGATTCTGGAGCTACCTTTAGCGGTACGTCACTTTCTGATTGTTAGCCCTTCGTGTCTTATGAATGATTGTTGGTGGGTGAAAGAGCTTTTATATCGGGGTTGGCAAACTATGGCCCACAGGCTGGATCCGGCCCGTCGGGGCTTTGGATCCGGCCCATGGGATTGCCACCCCTGTGGCACCGTGGGGCTAAAGCGGGCTCCCTGGCTCCAGCCCGGTGCCGCTCCCGAAGTGGCCGGCACCATGTCCCTGTGGCCCCTGAGCGCTGCCCTTGCCTGCAGGCACTGCCCCCCGCAACTCCCATTGGCCAGGAACGGGGAATCACGGCCAATGGGAGCTTTGGGGGAGGTACCCCCAGGCGAGGGCAGTGTGCGGAGCCCTCTGCTACCCCTCCCCCCCACCCCCGCCTCCTCCCCGGGACTGCAGGGATGTGGTGCCAGCCACTTCCGGGAGCAGTGCAGGGCAGGCAGGGAGCCTGCCTTAGCCCCGCTGCACGCCGCTGCCACTCAAGGTAAGTGGCGCTGGGACGGAGCCCGCACCCCAAACCCTTCCTGCACCCCACACCCCCACTCTCCCTGCCCTGCACCTCTCCTGCACCTCAACCCCCTACTCTGAGCCCCCTGCCACACCCCACACCATTTCTGCACCCCAACCCCTGCCCTGAACCCCCTCCTGCACTCCACGCCCCCTCCTGCACCCCAACACCCTGCCCTAAGCCCCCAAACCTCTGCCCTGAGCCCCTTGCAACACCTCACATCATTCCAGCACCCCAACCCCTTGCCCTGAGCCCCCTTGTACACCGCACCCCCTCCTGCACCCCACACTCCCTCCCGCACCCCAAACTCCTGCCCCAGCCCTACATTCATGGCCCTGCATGCAATTTCCCCACCCAGATGTGGCCCTCGGGCCAAAAAGTTTGCTCACCCCTGTTTTATACCTTTGCCACACATGTGAGAAAGGACCATTACAGAATGTGCTCTGTTACACTCTGTTAAATTAAAATGCAACACATGCTAAAAGACTCTGGAAAGTTAAAAATGTTTTTCCATTACTGCTGCTAATCAAGCCTTTTGTGTGTTTAAATAGCAGCTTTCCCCTTTCTAATTAGCTGCCGCTTCCTGATTAGTTCAGTAATGATATTCCAGCATCTGATGTCACAGTCACTTCCATGGTGACTACTTGTGATGTCATACAGATTTGGCTGAAGCTTTACTGAGTGGATTGAGCAGCAGGAGTATGTTCAGAGCTAAGAAATTTATACTCACCCATGCATTTGGATTATCATCATCAATTGTCAGGAAGGGGGTGGAATACAGAAAAAGAGTGACAGTTTAATGGGATTTCATAAAATAGTACGTAAAAAAGTTTGATCAAAGACAAAAGACCAAAGCGGCTGGTGAAATACCAACATGTTATCCTGATATACTGGTATTTGCTAGTATTTTCACTGGACAGAAAATCTGTATCATTGCAGGCTCTTTGTAAGGCAGTGATTGCTAACCTTGGTTTCTTC
Organism: Mauremys mutica; assembly: GCF_020497125.1. NCBI lineage: Eukaryota > Metazoa > Chordata > Testudines > Geoemydidae > Mauremys > Mauremys mutica. The sequence continues at coordinate 112,073,200 of NC_059075.1, forward strand.
CATGAGGGGTATTTATAATGCATTGCATGGGTGAATGGAAGCTAAAGAAATGCACTTCAAAATTTGTTTCCCAGGATAGCCTCATGAAATACCCAGGGAACTTGATAGAGGACTGGTACAAATAGAGGGCTAATCTGTCCATCATTCCATGCAGGCAATTCCTGTTGAAATCCTCAGGAAGCTTTGATTGGAGGGTCAGGTTTATCTCTATCTTGTAAACAGCTCAGCATATCAATTAGTCACCAAACACTATGTCTATCTGAAAAAGTTAACTTCTGTACTGCAGTCTCATTGGATGTGTGAAATAGAAATTATGAAGCAGTGTCCATTGACATCAGTATTTGAATATTTTTCTCTGATTCAGCCAGCAAGCCAGATGCCGTACACATAGTTCTGGACAGGCACCTTGTTACAGGACAGAATGAGAATTCCACTGTTATAGCAGTCCAGAACCTTATTAATCTCTGCAATGGCAGGTGAGGAAATATGGGTAAAGCACCGTGGGAATGGATTCTTGACCAGAAATATTTATATTTCAGGAATAACTCTGAATAGTGCCACAAAGATGACAATTTTTCTGATATAACAGCAGAAATACGAGTCTCTTTAAATGGCAGTTTAACTACATGTTTTGTCTCTTGTGTCTTAATTTCCTTTTACTAACAGCATTTTTGACTTACAATTATTGGGTTTGAAATGCACAGCTACACACGCAGACTGATAAAGGGAAATATGGAATTTGGGTTCACTCAGTCTTTTCATTAGGAGAAATTAATCTTTTATGTGTAAATTCTTAGTGTCACAGTTTCAGGGGAACGTCACCTGTATCCCCCCCATCCATGGTCTGCTCCAAGGGTTCCCAGTTGGGTATCGTGTTGCCAGCTGCCACTTGTGTCTGGGCAGGGACTCTTGTCCCACTGCCTTCTGACCAGGGGGTTTTAAGGCTGCATAGCTCCCCTGCCTGACACTCTGTTATCACCAGCTACCCAAATATGTCTAAAGGCCAGCACCTGTGCTTTGCTTTCTCACTTAGGGCTATGAACAGTTTATTGACAACAGTTAAAAATTACCACACAGTCCTTGCTAAGCAAGCACCTTTATTATTAAGGTAAAAGCATTGCAGTAAAAACATAATAAAAGCAATACACAGATTTAAACATACCAGGAGTCACCCATCAATTGTATTGGACCTTTGTAGGCCAAAATCATTCCAATCCTTTCACAAGGGTGGGGGTCCCCCTTGGAGATAAGCTTCTGTCCATTTGCTGAATCAGAAAGAAGCCCTGTATTAGTTCAAGCTCATCCTTTTACAACAAAACCTTGTCTCTTAGGCCTTGTCTACACTACTAAGTTTTGTCACCAAAAACTGCCTTTTGGTGACAAAAGAGCAAGAGCGCACACACTACAATGGGACTTTTGTCGTGAAAAACACCCGGTTTTGGCGACAAAAAACTTCCATTCCTATGAGAGACTTTTGTCTTTTCCCCTCCCTTTTTTGTCAACAAAGAGTCAGTGTAGACACTGCTGATTATTTTTGTCAACAGAACTGGCTTCCGCCAGTATCCCACAATGCCTGCCCTGATTGCTCTGCTCAGTGTTTTGATCTCTGCTGCCTTGCAGGCATGCGCCCCTCCCCTTTCAGTGCTCCAGCAAGTATCTATGGGCTGCTCCGCTTGGGGAACAAAATGCAAATAATTGGAATGCTCCTGTTCTGCCTGGCACTAGGAACACAGCAGCATGGCATGGAGAGCTCACAGAGCTGCTCATGATGCTGCTCTCGGCAGCTGAGGGGGCTGTGGGAGAATTCGGAGAGAATCCCAAAATGCGCAGCGATCAGCTCTTCCTTCCCACTACACTGCACTGTGGGATACATACCCATGATGCATTGCTCACCCTGTCGATGATGGTGCCCCCAGTGTGGACAAGATCCCTCGACAGAGGGAGCAAGTGTGAACACCCTTTGGTGACTTTTGGGTGTCGACAAGTTTTGTCAACAAAACTTGGTAGTGTAGATAAACTCTTAATCTCTGGAAACCTCATCATGAGCCAGTATATGCAAACCACCATGGGGGCAGTACCTTTCTAAAGTTGTTTAGTCTCAGTGACTCACCTTAATCACCACCCACTGGTTTTAGTTTCTGTAGGAGCTGCGGTAACCCTCCACCATGGAGAAGAACACAATCATGAATAAACCATTTGTAAATTTACTACAATGTCCCCCCAAAATACTGCATGGGATTGCAAGATCTGTCACACTTTGAGCTTTGATAACTTAGTATTTGGGCAGCTCCATATATTTTGTATAGTAGGAACAAACAGATTTCAGATATTTGTTGTTAATAGGTTGGTGATTTAATTTGTTTGTTTCTTGGATCTGCCAATACGAAAGACTGCAAATAACAAAAATCTGGATGGGATTAGGTGAATATCAGTTAGAAGTTCCTTTCCAGCTGTGGGCTAGCTAGCCATGTCATGCTGTTGGATGTGTTTCATTCAGCAGGAAATGAAGGAGCCGGTCTCCTTGTAGCTGGAATGGATGAAGAGCCAGAGAGACTGAAGATTTTCTTGTCTGTGAATGGGATGTCTTGCTGATGAAGAGGGCCACAGAGTCAACAGAAGTGCTGATGATCATGAAGAGGCAGTACCAATGTACATGCAGAGTGGATAAAGCTTGTGAACAAGAAAACATTTATATGTGTCACTCCTTAAATATGATCCTGAAATAGTCTCACTTATCTTTCTGGTAGTGAAACTTTTCTTGCAGATTTCCCGCCCCCCCCCCCGCCCTTGAAAAAAGAAGTTTCTACATTTTACATGGGAAAACATCCTAAAAAGAGCATATATATTTATAATACCAACGCTTCTCCTTGTGCTAAAGGGCAGAGATCCCACTCTAGGGCTATATGATGTCAGCCCTTAGTTGGGAACCTGATAATTCAGCTCCATAGCAAAACAGTTCTGGAATATTCTCAATTTAGGTCCATTCATTTATCAGCTGGTGCCTGTGGTTCAAATATCAAACTCCACAATTAATGCTGCATTGAATTGCAGTTTGAAGTCTATTCTAGCCCTCTGTCCAATGAGTCACAAAGTTGGCTCCAGACTCTCTAAATGGATTTTTGAAAGTGTGACAGATCTGAGATATAAAGGAAAATGCTTAGATAAATCCTGCATGAGTGCAACTGAACAATTGAGTCTGAAGCAGCTCATGGCGATACCATTGACATAATGTGCTCTTTTCTCATTGTATATTCAGGTTAATGCACTTCTTTAAAAAATCTGCTCAAAGGTTGTTTTAAAGGACCCTCTAAAAAGTCATTTGCAGTACTGTCTTGTGCAGCATGTATTATGAAGTTGTATTGTTTGGATTGTCAGAAATATTGATCTCTGGCAAGTACAGTGTGATTGTCTGTTCTTGGAATTAATTTTATTACAGAAGTAAAAATCTAGAAATGAATTTACTTGGACCAAATAGATTTCATCCTGCACATAGTTTCTTAGTAGATCAATGACTCATTCTCTTTGCATTTCATATTGAGCATGTTATTTGTTCCTTTCCATCCATTTAAAAAATGAAAGGGACCGTCAGCCCACGAAGGGTTTTCCCTCCACCTTAGTCCTAACCATGTGAAAACTGTTGCCAGAAGGTGGATGCATTCATGGTTGGTTTTTTTCATGACTGAAATTGAGACCACCCTTTTCTGCAGTATTCTCTAGGGAGCAGGACTCATGAAGTTTCTCCTGGTTTCATTTTTTCTTAAAGGGAGCATGAGATGCTGTAATCATAGTCATCTGGCAGACCAGCCTTGTTCCCTTTTCTGAGGGGAAATGTTTATTAGCTCTACTTCCCCTCAGAACTGCTGTGTGAGTTTAAATAATTTGCTATGGGGGTTTCTAGGCTTTCTGGTTGTGTTATAAACTGAAGCCCTGCTTTCAGATTTGTACTTATGATGGAAATGTTGGTTAAATCTTCATCCCTGTCAGCTTCTGTCAAGGATTTTCTTTTAGTTTCTTCTCTGCTGCCAGAACATACGTCTCAGCTGCAGTTTTCGGTGGACCATCCAGTGAAATGATGTGGAACATCTATTTCAGTAGCATGTAGAGGTGGGGCAGTATGGGGGAGCTTCTGAAAGCCAGCAACAGTCTATGTAAGCAACACAGTGTCTACACTCACACTGCGTCAACCTAATTACATCGCCATTGACTCTACGCCTCTCATGGAGGTGGAGTTAAGTCAGTGTAACGGGCTAGTTATGTTTGTGGGAGCAAAATTTTACTTTAGATGCTTACATAGGTCAACGTAAGCTGTTTTGCGTCTACCTGACTCTAGAATAGACCAGGACAGAGATTGGGGCCCCATTGTGCTGGGTGATGTACTCACACAGAGCAAGAGATAGGCTCTGCCCCAAAGAACTTACAGTCTAAATAGACAAAACAGACAAAGCCCTATCCACTAGACCAGAGGTTCTCAAACTGGGAGGCAGGCCCCTGGGAGTGTGGGGGCACATGAGCAGTTTTGGGGGGGTGGGGGGGAAGACTGCGCGTATTTTACCCACAGCAAAGAATAACTAGCAAAGCTGATTCCTCCAGACATCGTAGCTTCTCAGATGGCACTGTGCATTTGACTCTAGATGGCACTGTTCATATTGATGGGTTTCTGTTAACCTTGCGTTATACAAAGTCGTTGCCATCTGTATATTAATCTGTTTGCTACGACACGGCATGCACATTTAATTGTAAGCATCAAGCACAATCGCTGTTTTGCTTTTGCTCTTATTACAATGGATCATTGGCTCTGTTTGAATCAAAGCCTTATTGTTTTTAATATTTAAGTGAGAGCTGCATATTGGGTGGTGGTGGGTTTTTTTTGTTTTTATCGGTGTGAATGTATGCTTGTGTGGCGGGAGGAGGGGGCATAAACTACTACAGACACAAAGAAGAGGGGGGCGCGATCAAACAAGTTTGAGAAATACTGCACCAGCCTATGCTGCCTCCCATCTCTCTCTAGAATGTTCCCAGCTTTGAAAGTCCATATTCCTGCCTCTCCCTTCATTTCCCCCCCCCCCATTTAAAAGCAGTTGTGAGAAACCTAGTTCTCTAAGAGCAGGAAAATGAAAGTTGCTCTTAAGACTGCCAATCTTTTCTGCTTTTATTTTTCTTAACTGAAACATTTAGGGGCCAGTAGAGAAGACTTGTCATTTCACCAAGGCTGATTTCACCCAGAATTAGAGTCCCAAGTACTATAGTTTCAATGGCAGCTTGAACTAGAAGCGTGATGGCAATAACTTGTGGTTTTGAAAGCACAAAGTGAAACATAACTTAATTCCAAATAGTTTTTGATTGGATATTGGTAGTAAACTGGGTTCTATTTCAAGCTGTGCCTTGGGCTTCCTACCTGATCTTGTGCAAACTTATTAACATCTCAGTTCCCCTCTGAAACAAGGGACTTACAACCACGTTGCTATCTCACGGGAGTGCTGAGGCTTGATTCCTAATTGGCAATGTGTTTGGTGACCCTTGGATTGAAGATGCTAGATGAGCTCAAAGTATTAAAAAGGTAACTATCCATCGTAACACTTTCTGTTGTAGCTGCTTATCTATTTCTTTTGCCTCTGGCGACTATCTACTAAACTTTGTATGCACCTGTACGAGGAAGTTTTCCAGGTTAATCATTGTAAAAAATATGTGTGTTAACTGTACTACCTAATATTTTTGAGTGCCTCCTTGTCCTCACATTATGGGACTAGAAGAGGCATCTTCCCTATATTTCATTATTCCCTCTCGTGTGCGCTTTTTCTTTCTGATCTAAATAGTCCTCATATTGTAGCCATTTTTATTGCAAAGCAGGGAGTAGGCATTTCATGCCCTAGCAAGAAGTGGCTGGATAGGTGATGCATAATGTCTGCTTGCACTGTCTGATGAAAAAAGAACATTGGCTGTTTAGTAGTGACCTGATTTCTAATAGCTAAGTAAGTGATTTTGAGAAGGATCCCCTCACCCTAATGTGCATGGTGGACGACCAAGTGATAGCCTTAGAAATTTTAGTGACAAATAGTGAACGACTGATGCTGACACTATTTTTAAAAAATACAGTTTTCATACGATACGACCAATTCCCAATTTAAACTCAGGGCTGTAGACAGTGCTAGGTTGACAGAAGAATTCTTCCGTCTACCTAGCTACCGCCTCTCAGGGAGGTGCATTTACTACTACAGTGATGGAAGAACCCCTCCTGTCACTGTAATGAGTGTCTACACTGGGGTGGAAAGAATGTCAGGCTGTCTTACAAAACATGTCCAGAGAGCATGTTAGCTTTGGGAGGAGTCTTCCTGTTCTTTGGTCACTGGATAAAAGTGCAAGGACACTAGCTTTTGCTGAGTGGAGCAATGAAAGGGGTAACAGGATGAAAAAGGGGTAAAGGTAACTGAACAAAGGAAGCTGTGGATACTGTTTGGCTCAGGCTTTTTTAAATTTTGAAAGAAATCCTGGACTGAGAGAACATTGCAGTGATTTCAGATGGTGAAATATATTTGATTTATTTAGAAATGCGGTTGCTGTATCATTGCATTACTAAAATATGCTAGGGTGAACATTGTTACAAAAGTTAGTGCCATTTATCCCCTCCTCTCCCTCACACATACCAGAGCACAGAGAGCTGATGTCACTTTTAATCAGCTTCTGTCTCCTGACACACACTCCGGTCCCCTCGCCCCTGGAGGGGCTGATAGTCTCAAAGTTACAGTTTTCATAATTGAAGAACTATTGGAAAATGTTTTGAAAACAGCAATATGTCTCTTGAATTTGCTTCTCAGATGCATATATGGTATGTTCTTGGCACCAAAACTACTGTCGTGTTTAACATTCCCATTCATTTTGAAATTAGTTAAATGCAAACAAAGTTGAAGTACAGGCACAGAGAAAGAAATGAAAGCTTAAGTCATTATGTGCCCAGCTGTTAGAGCATCTCTCAGCTGTCCCTCATTTAGTCCCAAAGTTAAACATGTTCCACACAAATTTGGCATCCCCCTTATTTTATTGTTGAAAGTGTATTTACATCAGACATAAATAATCATGAAACTGCGGTTGTGGAAAGAGTGTCGCTAAAAAAAAAAAAAATCCCATGGCATTTGAAGTTTCCTGCCTGAATAATTTTTGTCCCTTTTTGAATCTGCCACACGTTGTTATGCAGAGTATTGTTCTGTGTTTGGGTCTTGGCAGGTTGAGAAGTATGCATAGTAGGCATCTCAGCTCTTGCATCCAAGCAGCAACCTTTATTATGTGTGTCAAGTTTCCATCAGTAGAGACTTAAATTTGTCCCTATGCCTCACAAATAGCAAGTGTACTTTTAATATTGTAAAAATGTCAAAAAACAGTGCCAGTGTCACTCTAAAGAAAAGGCTCTTGCATTGTCTGAACATATCTGCTGTTTTTTTATTATTTCTTAGTGTGGGTCTTGTTCTCACACTTGGACTTCACCAAATTGAGAGGTGGATACTGAATAAAAACCTTCAGTGTGTATTTCCATCTTTTTCTCAGTTTAAAATTAGACTTGTAATTCCTCTTAAAATCCAGTTTTCTTTTGGCTTATTGGCATATTAAAACACAGCTGCAGACAGTGTAGCAGCTCTGCAAATGTAACAGACACTTCCTTTGCCCAAGGCAGTGCCTCACCTGAACAAAGAAACTTTTATGATTCCACTGCAATGGTAGTTGAGACATCTGCTAACACTGTAACTGGCCCTTTGTGGAATGAAGAAAATTGAACTCTTCCATAGTCATTTAATTGCTGCTTTGGATCTGGTATGGGGTTAATTATCAAATGGCTTTAGAATTCCTCTCAAAATGCCCTTTGCCGTGATAGTTTCATATTCTTAGGGATACATTCCTGTATGGCACCCCCACAAAGGACTTCTTCAACAGCAGAAAGACGATACACACCACTGTGCAGCCCAGCACTATCCCAACCACTAAGGCAGCGTAGTTGGTACCTGCAGGGAGGAGGGAGAGGAGGCAGATGTGATAAATGTATTCAGGAACCTCCAGGGGAGAACCATCAGATTTTAAGTGCTGGAAGTTGTAGGACAGGCCTCACCCTTGTGAAATGTTCTAAACCTCTTCTAAGCACCAAAGTTTATTTTGATACCCTGTCTCTCTCTCTGGAAAAGAAACACAGAGAGGCAAAATTCCAATAAGCTGCCAACAAGCTCTAGTGTTCAAATGGTATTTTGGGGTGCATTGGTGGTATTCATGAAAGTGAGGCACCAGTGTTAGCATGAGGTATAACTCGAGTTGTCCCCAGCCTGCCAGCTGTCCACATACAAAAATCTCTAGTTTGAGTTAGGTGGTACTTTAAACTCTAACTAGCTGGTCTGTCAGAAGGTGCAGGTTGAAGCTCTAGTGTGGGTGGAAGCTCTTTTGAGAAAAGGCTGCTCTCCTTTTATAGATGTTTGTTGCTGTTGTTGAGGCACCTTTTATTTTGGCCCGATTAGAATTTTCCATAATAAGGTTGCTCCCATGCTCACACGCAATAAGGCCTTCCATGCCCCACCAATGGAAATCGTTATTTGTATTAACATCTCTCTATATTTCAAGATGTACAAGTCTACCTGGAGTCTCCAAAGCAGCAGCTAAAGGAAAAGAACATTAGTGGGTGGCATGTACGTTTTGCCATCTCACTACATCTACACTTTGGAGCCATACCAAACTCTGCTGCTGATGGCTAAGAAAGGAGTGGCTTTCCTTCAGTGATTGATGGAATGATCCCTATATATCCCTTCCTTACCTCTATAGTGCTACCGGGAGGCTTGAGGACTGTTATCTGACTACTGCATCCCCTGTATACTCATGTATTCAGCATTGATTACTATGGCTCGTAGAAGCTTTTTGTCAGATAAGATGACTGATGTGGGCATATGGGGAGTATTTGGTACCTGGTACTGCTCTGCCCAGTGGTATAGAATCAGCTAGCCCACTCCCCTCTGAGTTTTATATTTTCATGTTGTGATCTACTATCTTGATGCAATTATGCAACATTGTGATGCTACCAATGAACATATAATCACAATGCTGCAATGCCGAAAACAATCCGGGGAACTCTTGGCTATGTAAACCTGATTCACACACTAATGGACATTGGGATGATCCCATTTTTGTTAAAAAAAAAACAACTAAAATGAGGACTATCTAATATTTTACAAGTGACAGCCTCCCTCCAATTTTGAGGGGTTGTCTGCACCATTCCCTATGGCTCCCCCATTACTGTGGACATTGTGGTGCCTAGAGATTGCCCTGCTTGGAAGTCAAAACCTAGAGTGACCGCTAACTCAGACAGGTCCAAATGCCACTACTCTAAATTCTGGGCATAAGCCCACTCTGCCATTTTTGTAAAATCATGTGCTTGGTGATCATTGCAGTCCTCAAAAACCAAAGTCTTTGTGGTGGCGTGGAACCCTGTGCAACAGGCGCACCCCTAGAGCAAGCTGCTGCTTGTTTCTGTTGCATAAGGGCTACGAGTTCCACACTCCTATATTCTCAGTGGTGAGGTTGGTGCTTTGGGATAATACACCAACTACTCCCAGCCTTCCCTCTCACAGCCTGTTTTAGAAGAGCCTGTTAAGTAGAAATGCCTCAGAAATTGAATGACCTCTTACCATTGGAAGGGCCCTTGGTGATCTGGATTGGCCCAGCGGTGATCCGATGGATCTTTGTTTCTAGTATCTTCCATGGCGAATCGTTGCTTTTGAAGGACCTGCACCCTGAAGGGCATAGCCTGGACCTGTTCAAGCTGCGGCATAGCTTCACGTCGCAAGTTACAAACACCCCTAGAAACAAGGACAGCTGGCTTTAAGTCCTAGCAGCCTTCACAGTCAGCAATATAGCTCCAAGCCTCCTCTACCACAGCCTGGGAATTGACTATTCATGGTTCTGTGGCAGAATTTTCCCCTTGGATACACACTGCAGTTTTGCCATTTGTGTCGCTCGCTCTCCTTCATATTCCTGAATTTGGGATGTGTATGAAACAGACTATTTTTGTGTAAATGTTGTCCCGTTTTTCAACCAGCTCTGCTGCAGACGTTTTTGTGCAGCATTGTTTGTGCCAGTATTTCTGTGCATGTGCAGGGTGTGGAGAGACTTGTAGAAATAGAGGAGTTAATTTTCAGGAGCTGGATGGAGGAGAGTTTCTCTTTCTTGTTTTACATGTTCTGTGGGAGGAGGAAGCTAGAAGCCAGGTCTCACACACTTCAGAAGTGTATGATGTGTGAAAACATGGATGGCACTAATGTAAGTATGGGTGTGTGCTTGCGGAGCTCTCTGGGTATGTAGGAAGAGGCATGGATGTGTATTCTTTTTCTCTGTGTCAGTGAGGGAAGGATCTGTATTAATTTGAAGGAGATGGATGGGAGAAGGTGTGTCCTTCATGTTTCTAATGTGTCCATTCTGGAGGAGCTGAGAGAGGAGCCTTTATACCCTATTTGCACAGTATCGCAGCCTGTGGAACACCTTGGGTTCTCATCCCAGTATCTCCCAAGAGCCCAAGGGTGTGGCAGTACTGAGCTGTCAGCTATAGTGATATAAGAAGGGGCAAAGTGGTAAAGCACCTCAGGAACGGTGTCGGCTACTGAGGAGAGCCTGAGGCTGTACACCTTGTCCTTGGAATCTTCCAGAATCACTTATTTGGCTCCCCCTTTCTTGACTCTCTGCAATGGTTCTTCGACATTAAGGAATCGCTAACCTAGGCTCAGTGTCATTTTTGGAGACATTCCACATTTTCAGGAAAGGAAGAACTATTTCTCTGTCAGGTTTTTGTTTGTTTGTTTCTTTTTAATGGCAGCTCTGTGAAGGTGCTTGGAGGTTTGGGCTATTACACTTTGTCCTAGGGATGAGCTAGTGATCTTTGTTGGGAATCAAACGTAAAATAGGAATTGCCATATTGAATCAGCAGTGGTTCCTCTAGTCTTGTATCTTGGCAATTCTGCCTTTCCCCCAGCACTGTTGTGCTAGGTGGCCTCTTCCCCGAAAGGCTAGTGGGGCTGATAGCAATAACATGTAGCAGCAACTCTCTGTGGATTGTGCCCAGCCAGCCCCCTTCTTAGGGATACAAGGAGGGAGATTTCCTGCACCCTCTTCCTTTCACCCTTGCACATCGACACAGGGCTGGGCACAATCTAGCAAAATCTGCAGCTTCTGCAAACATGAGAGAAAGCTGAGACCTCTGATTTTGGATTACTGTTTTTTAAATAGACAAAGCAGTTCTGTATGGCCTGGAGAATCTAAGGAAAGGCAGACTGGGATTTTTCAAAAACCCCACAAGGTGGTGCCCTTGCACCACTCAAACCTCTACATTTATACTCAGCTGGTGCCATAATTGATTAATAAAAGATTAAACGCTTACGCAAAGTGTTAGGGTTTGCAAGTGAACTTCCCTCTACTAATTCCTAGCATCTTACATGCTACTTTTATTTACCTGTGCCCTGTGGGTAATCAGCAGCTTCTGCAAGAGAGAGGAAAATGAAAAACCAATTAAACAACCCCCTTTGGCAATAGTATGCAATAGGTATTCATTTACAATTAATATTAAACTCAGCTAGTGAGCAGGAGGTTGCAGACACAGCTGGCCCTTGCCATGTGCTATGGCTGCTGTTGCATTAAGCCCCACTCTCCAGAACCACGGAGAAGAGGAGGGCAGGCTTGCTAGCCATGAAGTCAGGTGTCTACACTCCTCTTATGCCCACCTTTCAAACCTTCAGCCAGTGACAGAAGCCTTGGCTTCCCCACCCCAGTGCCACTGTTCCCTCTAAGCTGTGCGTGTGTGTGCACACAGATCCTAAACCCTGCACACATGGGCGAAACACCATGTGCACAAAAATTTGCACAGAAGCACAACCATTTGCACAGAAGAATTTTTTTGCGCACACGGCCTGTCAAAAATTAGAGAGAACACTGCCCAGTGCCCTATAATAACATGTACCCAGCCACACTGACACACGTCCCCCCTCCTGCCACAATTATCCTACATGCGTCGCCCTAATGGCTAACCCCCGCCCCCCCCACCCCAACCCTGACCTACCCAGCTAAATACTCCCTCTCCCGTGGGTTATGTATGTCTGCCTGCCTGCCACCCGCATCTCTTCCTGTGCACAAAACCTAGAGCCAGCCCACCCTGCTGTGTAAATCAGCAGCAAGATACCATATCTGGGATAGTCACTCACAACCCTCGGGGGTAAAGGGCCAGGACAGCAGTTTAGTTTAGTTTGATGAGTTCCTAGTTTTATGGTGAATCAGCCTGAAGGTTATACAGATCTCCTGCTGTCCTGGACAAACATGCAACCAGCAGCAATGTGGTAAGGGCACTAGAGGAAAGGAGTTCACTGGAGTGACACATCACCTGGAGGTAAGGAATGTGATTTTACTCCCCTTAGGCTGCCTCAGAGGAGCTGAGACTGACCCGGAGGAGAAGGCTCCCATTCATCCCTGCAATGTAACATCACACTGAACATCCAGCAGTGTCTTGTGATTGAAATGGGCTCAAGCTGCAGCAAGCTCAGGATATTCGGTTCTTCCTGTGAAATCTGCATTTCTGCATGTAGAACTGACCAGATTGCTGCCCTAATGGGGAGGGATTTGCAATTACCACACAGACTGATGGGAAAATATGAGACGCGACAGAAAACAACCCTTCCCAGATACTCACTCTGCACAATCCAAATGCATCTGAGCTCAGACTGTAACCTAGATGCCAAAGAAGAAGCAAAGAAGATAAAGTCACCTGCCAAGCAGAGCAGGTCAGACCTTAAGCTACCCTAGTTACACTGAAATTAATGCAGAACAGCTGTGCTCACAATCGTCTTTGGCAGTTCTCACCCGGACAATGTGCTGGCCACAAAACATACAGGAACCTGGTGCGATCTTGCAGGGTTCCTGCTCTCCCAGGTGATATTCACAGAGACAGTGCAGAGATCATCTGCCATCCACGGACCCAATGTGCGTAGCCCGTAAGGACCCAGAACCTGCAAGTCCGCCATCCTGCCCGAAAAGAGGAAAGGGTTGCATTTCAAGCTCCAAGGATCATCCAAATGTGAGCCTGACACTGTAATCAGGCACAGAACTGAGAGGGCAGATCATGTCAGCGCAGCAGATGATGACATAGATGCAGTACCGATTGCCATCTGGCTGGATTTATTAATTCAGCTGCATGCCTGTGCCTTCTGTGCAGGGTCATGAATAATGCTGTGCAAAACCTGTCTGCACTGGTACTGCTGCTATCCTACAGGTCACTAAGGTGGGCATAAAATACCAGGTGTACTTAGATTATCTTGCAGCCCGTGCACTGGGCAAGGTAGGGTTTACTTTTCAATAAGTGCTAGAGAATATCATTTTCAGTGGCCTTTCCAAGGCATTCAGGGCAAAGTTACAGAGCCCAACACCCCTCTGCAGAAAGGAATAGAAAAAGAATAGGAGCTCCCACTTCCACTGCAGTCAATGCTGGCTGATCCACTGCCCAGCTCTGCCCACACAGCACCCCCAGGCTAAGACATGTCGTTACATGCAAGCCAATCGCTGCCACAGCAGATGCAGTACAAGAAAGAGAGAGCTCTAACAGCATGTTATTAACAGGCCTGATGAAGAACTAACAAGAAATGTACCCAGGAAATGTAGGGTCTGATTTAAAGCCCCCTGAAGTCAGTGAAGAGACTCCCATTGACCAGTGGGTTTTGGATCAGGCCCTACAGATGCATACCATCTGTCTATGCTCACCAGATAGGAAATAAAAAAGTGGTCAATTTATTGTCAGTCTATTAGATCAGTAATGGTTGAGAAGGAAAAGGCCAATTAGATCATCCATCTAAACTGTTGGCCAGGGCACAATATAGTCCCTGTATTAAGTAGACATCAGATATTGAACTGATACTGCACGTTAGTCACAGTCACAAAGCACTGTCCTACAGGCATTTCAAACCAGAAATCAAGTTGGCATATCAGTGTATGGCATTTATTTATCCCCTTATTGCAGAGCAACTGGTCCTGTGGAAGGTACCGAGTTACTAGCCTTGGAGAATGAAGTCCTCCTCTACTACCCACAGAATAGGTGACTGCAGTGCAGTTTTCCCCAGTCTGAGCTATGCTTTAACATGTGTTAACTCACAACACTAAATTCTCGTGCAGACCTGCCACACACATTGGTTTGCTGATTGTGGCTGCAGATCCTATAAGGTTCTGGTGCTTGCTGAGCCAGTGGGAGTTAAGGACACTCAGGTGCCTTGCAGGACCACGCTCTGAATGCGCATCATGTTAGCAATGATGAAACCTGAAAGGGCTGGCGTTGTGTTCTCTGAGCTTGGAAGGGTTGGTCTTGTTGTGGGGTTCAGTTTAACTGTGCAGCCTCTCTTCCATTTCAGTCACCTTTCTCTTGTGCTGACAGCCATCACTGTGAAGGAAACGTCCTCGTAGGGCAGCACACTGATCCTGTCCCCATCACCTGGGGTTGGGCTGATAAATATTGGCCTTCTAATTCCAAAGGCACAATCCTCTACTGGCTTCTCCACTGGGAAACAAAACAGGAACATGTTGTCTTAACGCCACTTCCTTTCTTCTACTGAGACCCTTTTCATCCCCTCCCAACACACAAACATCCCAATAATTCCTTTGATCCATTATAGGAAAGGACGTCTATGTCTTCCCAATCCCCATCCTTAAAGGTGTATTCCCTTACTGTATCATGGGAGTTAGGTACCTAAACGCCTTTGAGGACCTGGGACCCCCTACCTACAGTAATACAAACATCTCCAATGTTCTCCTTCCATTCTCCATCCTGATGGGCATCCTGGCTCATCTGAATATAATTCAGGATGAACACCAGAGGATATCTCTGACAGAGGATATAGGCTGACAGGAATGCTGAGCTATTGCTCCAAGTTATAACAGAAATAGATTTATTTCTATTTCAATTATTTTAGTACACAATTGATCTCCCCAAGATCCAGTAACTGATTTGATGTTTGTTCCTCAAATCATTAAACTAGTTTCTGGGATGAATGGCAGACCTTGATCTCCCCCCCCCCCCCAATATAAATTTTCTCCTCTTGTTTAGAAAACCTGAAGTGGCCAAACCTGTGACATCATCGGGTATTAATAGTAACATAATGTCATAGGTAGAAGGTGATGACATCATAACTGGTTACTACAATGACTAAGATGTCATGAATGCCTTTGAGGTTACCTAGGGAGTTGGTGGACTCTCCTTCCTTAGAGGTTTTTAAGGTCAGGCTTGACAAAGCCCAGGCTGGGATGATTTAGTTGGTTGGTCCTGCTTTGAGCAGGGGGTTGGACTAGATGACCTCCTGAGGTCCCTTCCAACCCTGATATTCTTTTATTCTATTCTATGATTCTAATGTAAAATTTTGATACCACAGCTCTGCTAATATTCTGATGAAATACAAAGAAGGTGTGACATCACATTGTGAGGTAGGGAGAAGGAACTAATCGTTAGGGAGACAAATTCTGCTTCCGTATAAGATTTCCCAATAAGTCAATGTTTGTCTGAGAAAATTCCCAATAGACACAGGAAAGGTGTATATATATTTATTTATTTCACAAGTTTGATAGATGATGGAAGTTAATTGGGGAAGAAGTTCCCTGGGATGACACTTCAATCCTTAGTGCACATACTTGGGACTGGCACTGTTACCTGTTAAGATGAACTGAAGTGGAACAGAACTTAGGGCTTCGTTCCCACCCCCTTCTGAAGCATTGTATGGATGAATCTCATGCATTCCATCCTCAAACTTCAGGACCACCATTTTCCTGGGGAAATCCTCCGCCATCAGCTCCACTGGGTGGGTGCCTTCGGAGCCCATTCCATCATACGTAAGGGTGCATCCTTCCTGAAGCCAAAAGAAAGATCAGTCAGAAGCTGTGCAGGCTACAGGGCCTCAATTTTAGCCCTTCGGTGCCAATCTCAGCTCACATGTCGCAATGTACACGGTGGATTGGAGCAGTGAGCATTGTGGCTTCGGCGCCTTGTGTTCAGCTCTGCAATGGAGCCCACTTCAAAGACATGCAGACTAGAGCAGGAGGCCCAAAAACAAGGCTCCCAGTGTGAATTCAGAGAAGTGAGAACCTGAAGGAGTGGTTAGATTTTGGGTGCTGGGCAGCAGCATTACAGTAAACATTTTGGGGCGGACAGCATCTTTGTGTTCTATTTGTACAGCGCCTCGCACAGGGGGGTCCTGGTCCATGGCTGGGGCTATTCAGTGCATTGTAATAAAAAATAACAAATAATAATAATAGTAGCGCCTCAGACAGGAACTCCTAAGCTAAGGACTTGGCTACTTTTTACTGAGTATATTAAAAGGCTAGTGCTATTTCCTGATGGACTTTTTTTTTAATTGTATTACTATCAAATATTTAACTGCCTGAGAACTGCAATTAAAATACCATTTTAAAATGTGCATATAGATAAACTAAAATATTAGGTTATCAGATTATTACTGTATTATTATTTATTTTTTTAATTTTGTACTGCAATAACAGTCAAAGGCCCCAGTCAAGGTCAGGGCCTTGTTGTAGTAAGTACTGCACGTGTTGGATGTAGGAAGACACAGCCACCCTGCTTCTGCTTGGTACTTGTCACTTGAATGAAGATACCAAGAAAATCTTCCCCGGTTCCAACTTTACACTTTCGCCACACTTGGCCAGAATTGGCATGGAGATCTCTGGGATGTATTTCTGCTCTCCAGATGTGAACAGGGGTGCCTCCTAGACTTGCCAAATGAGCTGCCACGTTGAGATGTTGTCTCTGTTCAGAATGTGGACTCATCCAGCTGAGAGATGGAGAAGACCAACAAGAGCTTGGTGTGTTCCATCAGGAACACTGCCTATTGCTGTTAGATGTACTTGGTCCTGCTAGGGAAGGCAGGGGGCTGGACTCAATGACCTTTCATTATCTCCATATAATAATTTAAAAAGGAGTGAACAGGTTCAGAGAAAAAAATGCTCTCAAATCTCAAACCAAGCCTCTTTTGAGATTTAAACAAAGTTAAGGAAGGACCCAGGAGATCTGAGTATGATTCCTGGTGTGGTTAAGGCACTGTGGTAGGACCCATGAAATTGGGGTTCAGTTTCTGGCTCTGTTACCGGACTCCCAGAATGACCTTGGACAAGTCTCTTAGAGCCAGATTTGTCAAAAGTACTTAGTCACCTAAAGTCGTAGATGGATGCCTAGTGGGGTTTTCAACAGTGATTTCAAGTGCCTAGGCAGCAGTTGTGTGCCATCTGTGTGTGCAAGGCATGCATTGCATACCCTACATTTCCCCCAAATGGGATCCAACTGACAGCCCTCAGGCCAATCCTGTCTGGCCCCCCCAAAGTGCATTGTAGAACAAAATGGTCTCCTCTGCCCAGCATGACCTCCCATGCACCATTCATGTGAGGTCATAGTGCATGGAGAATGCCATTTCGGACCCCCCTAGGGCACGTAGTTGCTGGAACTAGGGGCGGGGGGGGTGTGCTGTCGCACCCTGTGGCTTGAAGTGGTTTCCATCATATACAGGGTTTACAGTTTGGTTCAATGGCTCTCAGCACCCCCATTATACAAATGGTTCCAGCTTCCCTGCTAGGGCATGCGAATATAGCATTGCATGCCTTCCTGAAATGTCATGGCACGCACTGCTGAGAATTTTGAAAATCCCACCTATCGGCACCATTAGGCACCTAAATACCTCTAAAAACCTGGCTCTTAATCTCTTGGCACCTCAGCTCCCCAGGTGTAAAATGGGGATGATGACAAGACTTCCTTTGCCTGGCTTGTCTATTTAGATCACACACTTTGGAGCAGGGGCTGTCTCTTACTCTGTGTGTACAGCACCCAGCAGCATGAGGCCCTGACATAGGCTGAGGCCTTTCAGTGCTACTGTACCTAATGCAATAATGATAATGTTTTGGCTGAGTGTGACAGCAGGAGCTGGCCTTTTAAGGGAGGGTGCTCCACCAGTGTTTGGTTTTCTCATGAATCATGGGACTGAGTCCCCAGGTGATGCCACTGTTCAAAGGGAGCAAGTTGATTGGGCAGGCTCATGGACTGGGGTCATGTGACTACAGGCTAGAGGCAGGGGCTGCTATAAAAGCAGATGTCTTCCTTTCACTCGCAGTATGTGTAGGGGTAAAGTAGGGTCAGTGGTGGGGCTTTCCGTAGTGTCCAGGCAGCATTGCTAACCCCAAACATTCAAAAAGCCTGAGATTGGTTTAAAAGTGATAAATCTGGGGTGCTGTTAATTTGCCTTCTGGCTCATGAGCCTGCAGGGTGCTTCCTTCCCATTGCCGTGAGCTTCTGCACAACTACAAAGGCTAAAAACTTACCCTTTAAAAAAAAATAATGAAAACTGAGAGTTTCCCCTAATCACATGATTCCAGAGGGCTGGAGCTTCTGAAAAGCCACCAAATACCGTGAGAGTTAGCAGCACTGCAGGAAGCTTGGGAAATGGCTGGGAGGCTCTTCTAGGCTGACTTCAGAGGGACCCAGGGAACAGGGGGCTGGAGGAAGAGATGTGGGCAGTATAGTGCAGTGTGGGGCTCAAGCCTGAGTGGATTCCTGTAGGTAATGGCCCAGGCTAGGGCTCCCTGTATTGGTAGGAAGATGCCCTTTTCCTCTGGGCCTGAGTCAACAGGACTGGGAAGCCCAGGAGAAGGCCTTGGAAACAGCAAGAGGCTAGGTGGAAAATTGGTTTTTGGTGGACTTCTTGTCCTACCTCAGATGGGGTGGACTTTGTGACTTAGCTAGGTCATCTCCCTGCTCCAAGTGCACTGAAGATAGCAGCCTATAAGACAACCCAAGGTGCTGGCAGAGGGAAACTGAGGCAGCAATGAACGAAGGTAAGGGAACTTGTTACAGTGAGTATTCAAACTTCAGGTAAATCCTGCTCATCCTGCACATTCTTGACTCCTCTCAAGGTGGACGGCTTGTCTGTTAGTAAGAGGAGTTGGCGTTGACCATTGATATTGTCTAAGCTGAGACAAACCTCTGTGCTTTTTGCTGCTTGCCCATTACTAACTACTGTGGACTTTTACTACTGGGTTAAACAAGGTTTCAGCTGCATTTGTGTCAGGCTGCAATGACATCTCGTTACTGACCACCGCAAGTTCTCTTATAAGTATATCACATAACTGGTCCCACTATTGCTTGGTTGCTTCTGCTGCTGGGTGTGAGGGCACAGGACCTACATACTTGCCTCATCCAAATGCAGAAAAGGGTACTTCTTGCAGAAAGCACAGGCAAGCTCCTCTCGACGCCCATATCGGCACCTCACTACATCCCCATCTTGGTCTGAGACACTCAGATTATACACTGTAGCACAGTTTTGGGGAACTCTGTAAAAACAAACACCATGGTTTTGAAGAACTCTCTCTACCTGATTTTGTATTTAGTTCTCCATTGAGCCCTTTCGTTTTTGCATGGCTGCCTGTGTTGGGGTTTTGGTTTTTTGAAAGTGAACACTTTCAATGAGCCTTTTTCAGAAATGGTCCCTATTATCTGATTAGCTGTAGTTACATGTGTATGAATATGTGACGTTGATGTGCACTGTTAAATACTTGCCACTTCCACTCCCAGAAGCGGCTGCATTTCAGTGATGAATGGAACGATACCTCTATGTATAGTTTATAGAAAAACTTAGTAAAGCTCTTAGGGATCCTTTGAAATGGAAAGTATTATATAAATATGAGCTATCAAAGTTCTGTGTTTAGGAGGCAGACAGGCTGGCACATATAACAACTGTATATAGGTCTTATATAGCACTCTTAATCGATAGATCTTCAAGCACTTCACAACTGTCAGTATCATTCTCCTCATTGCACAGTTGGGAAAACTGAGGTACAGGGAGGTGAAGTGACTTGCTCAAGGTCATAGACTCATAGACTTCAAGGTCAGAAGGGACCATTATGATCATCTAGTCTGACCTGCTGCACAATGCAGGCCACAGAATCTCACCCATCCACTTCTATAACAAACCCCTAACCTATGTCTGAGTTATTGAAGTCTTCGAATTGTGGTTTGTAGACCTCAAGCTGCAGAGAATCCTCCAGCAAGTGACCCGTGCCCCATGCTGCAGAGGAAGGCGAAAAATCTCCAGGGCCTCAGCTAATCTGCCCTGGAGGAAAATTCCTTCCTGACCCCAAATATGGCAATCAGTTAAACCCTGAGCATGTGGGCAAGACTCACCAGCCAGACACCCAGGAAAGAATTCTCTGTAGTAACTCAGATCCCATCCCATCTAACATCCCATCACAGACCACTGGGCATACTTATCTGCTGATAATTTGGCAATTGATTTTTGATCAATTGCCAAAAATAGGCTATCCCATCCCCTCCATAAACTTATCAAGCTTAGTCTTAAAGCCAGATATGTCTTTTGCCCCCACTACTCCCCTTGGAAGGCTGTTCCAGAACTTCACTCCTCTGATGGTTAGAAACCTTCATCATCTAGCAGGCTAGTGACAGAGCTGGAAATAGAACCTATGTCTCCTGAGTCCCAGTCTAGTGCTCTATCCATTACACCACACTGCCTCCCTATGGGCACTGATGCCTTCTGTGAGGTGAAATATCAGATTTGATCTGGTGTGTCATGTCTCCCTCTACTGGCTAAATACTGCTCCCTAGCCTCCAGTGCTGACGTATCTACCATGTGTGTGCACATATGTGTGAGATCTTGCAACTAGTGCTTCAGCCTACAGAGGATACACACCCTAATGCTACTACACAAATGTGAGAGCTTTGTGGCATATTGGCAGCTTATCATGATTAATGCTGCTGCCAGTGTCCTGTGCTGAGATCAGAATTTCTCACCCTGTTGTTTTAGTGTTATAGGAAGAAACATTTGAAAGGGGTGTGTCACGGTTCAGGGCAACTGCACCTGTATTCCCCCTCCATGGTGTACCAAAGGCACCCACTCTAGGCTCCCGGCTCCTCAGCCATCACCTGTCTTGGGCAGAGACCTGCCTCTCCCCTCTTGACTGGGGGTTTTCCAGGCTACACAGTTCCCTGCCTACACTGGTATCCCCAGCAAGCCAGACTGCCTAAGTAGACCAGTGTCTGTGCGTTGGTTTCTCTTCAACAGCTATGAACAGTGTAGTTGCCAGTAGTTCTGAATAACCACACAGCTCTTTCTAAGCAAGCACATTTATTCTTAAGGTGAAAGCATACAGAGAAAACATACTAAAAACAAGCTTTTTGGCATTCGTATAATTATCAGAGGTCACCCCAACTCTAACCTTGGGCTTGGGAACATATCCGTTCTTCAATACCCACAGCTGAGTTTTTGCTGTGGCACAAGTTAATAACTGTCTCAGATTCAGAACAGGCTGAGCTATCCATGATTTTCCTTTATATAGCTTGGGCCTCTGATCTTGGCTTGCTGTAACAGGGGATCAGCAAAGGCCCACACCTCAGAGCATAGCTTCAAAACACTGAATTTTTGCATGACAGAAGGTGGGGGATTGCATTAACCTCCCCCTAGATATTTCTTAGAAAATCCATTTCACACACATTATCCCAAAAGTCCATTCATGCCTGGCACACTGTTCAATACAGTCCTTTGAACATTCAGGCCTTATATCCCATCTCCTGCCTAGAGGGTTTACATGCAATCCTGGCCCATAATAATACATAATCTTTGCATTTAGTGCAATGGACCCCAAAGAGACCTAAACTTAATTCCACATGTTGTTTCCAAGGATATGGCAGGAAATGGCCATCTCTGTCGCAGGGCACAGCTGAGTACAGCATTAGTTAGCTGGACTCTGCTATTCTTAGTACCGCTTGTAGCTGACATGCGGTGTACTAAATGGAAGGGAGTTACCTGAGAGGAGGCAGAAGCGGAGTCTGCGGAGAGGTGTTTGTCGATCCTGTATCAGAGCGGGTACCCAGGGTATAAGTCATCACCATCTCAAACTGGACACTGGAGTTGTTATCCTGACTGGGAGCGAGCACAGCCTGGGACCAGCAGCAGCTGGAGAGCCTAGAGGAACACAGGGGAATGTACAAGAGGGAATATTTGAAAGCATCTGCATGATTAGCTGTAAATCAAACAACAATTTGACTTGTCCATTCCTGGAAAGTGATTTTTCCCCTACTACTGTGTCCAAACTCCTCCTCCTCCTCCTCCTCATCATTGAACCATGGGGAAAGCTGTCTACATGAGAGAAAAAACATGTAAAATCTAGTTCAACGATGTTTCCATTTCCTGTTAGGGAAAATTCTCTACAACCCTACTGACTTCAGTGGCTTAAAATATGTGCAAAATTTGGCCCTTCCTTTTGAAAAGGAGATTTGACCTACTTTAATATTATTTGAGTGTACTGAGTTCTCCAGACTCACTACGGTTTCTTTTCTTATTGCATTCCCATGTCTCACTGCTGAGATGGTGTGAGCTGCTTTTGTGATGGGTCCTACAAAAACCCATCTTTCTCTGTTGCCTCTTCAGCAGCAGTGAACTAACAGGGCAGTTCTGGGAACAGCAGAAGTTAACAGGATGGGGTACAAACCAAATTGCTTTGAGGTGAGATGGCTGTGGCATATGTTGGCTCCACAACAGATTGGCTGTGTTAATTTCAGCTTCATTGTAAATGAAGGGAAAAGAAACTAGGGTTGTTTTTGTTTTTTTTTGACAAATGAAAAGGGATGTGATGTTTTTGTTTTGTTGTTTGAGTTCCTTGGAGACAGGATTAAAATCAGCTGAGCGCTTAGTTCTTGTGCTACTTTAAAAATATTCAGCTATGCCCATTTTCTTCCTATGATACTAGGGCCTGATCCTGCAAGCTGCTAAGGCCCAGATATTTAAAGGTATTTAGGCTTTGCTCTGCTTTTGAAAAACTGGACTTTGTCATCTAAAAGTGTCTTAGGCCTAAGGATCTGGACCTTACGCCTTGCAACACTGAATGTAGAAATGCCTAAATTCCTTTTAAAAATCTGGGCCTAAGAATCCTCAACCCTCACTGGGGGTTGGGAGCCCAGCACTGGCTGGGCATCCCACAGCATCAGGCCCCTAGCACATAGCTGCATTAGAACTACTGGTCTCAGTGCGAGACATTTCCTGGGGAATTAATATGTGATGGGCTGAGTGGTACTTCATTTCATTTCAAGCTATCCTGACATCCAGACGGTCATTAGCCACCAGGAAGTGCTTTGGGCCCAGGGCTATTAGATGGCCATTATTTAGACTTCATCCATATTACAGGCAATATCTATTTAGAGGAGGATCATTTTTTGTAATTTTGTTTCTTTATTTAGCATCGTCTGCTATCAATTATCTAGGGAGTCTATTTGCATTATTGCTTTAGAGTAACCTTATCATATAATAACTTTAAATTATTATTCTGCTGGTGAAAGCGGCCAGCTCTGGAGGAGGATGTCTGCTGATTCCCAGAACAGGCAAAGTGTGGGAGACAGCAGGGCAAGCATCTCCCAGCGGTGCTAAAGGAGGGTGGAGAAGGAGAGGGAGCCACTCACTGCCACACCCAAAGAACCAATGGGGGAGTGCTGGGGACCCAAGCCAGGGAGCAAAGGGGGAGCTGTGCTGCCTCCGGTTCTCCCTCACTTTATCCTTTGCCTGCCATCACTTCCCTGGGTGACTGGTTCAGTCTCTAGAGCCTTGCTGATTCTTGGCATCTGAGCTAAGGCTGCTAATTAGAGCCAGTCGTGGGAGTGGGTGTTGTAACCTCTTTGGAGCAGGGACCATCTTTTTGTTCTGTTTCTACAGCACCTAGCATGGTGGGGTCCTGGTCCATGCCGGGGTTCCTAGATGCAAGGGCAGTACCCCTGAAGGCCTGGCCTGAGATTATGATCTTGCTTCATGTGGGTCCTGGAATGACTATTGGTCAATAGTGACTTGCAGCCATTTGCCAATGCCCTAGCAGTGCAAGGGTCCAAAGTGGCTGTTGACAACCTCCTGAGCCACCCCTGGCTTGAGCACTGGTGTTTTGGGTGTCTCACACTCCTTTAACACTGAGGATCTGGAAACCCTTGTCTGGGGGCTGGAATTACCTGTCTGGGAGCTGGAGGCAGTTAGTAAGCCCTTTAGATTTGTCCGGCGTTAGGAGCATTTCAGGGTGTTTACTGGGGAAGCGAGTTCTCTGACATTGGATTGGAGAGAGCAGGTGGTTCTGAACTGGAAATGATTAATTTTGGTCTTGGACATTTGGAAAGCAGCTGGGAGTCTGTGGAGTGGAGATGAGAATGCTAAAATGTTACCCGGGGTTAGAGCAATAGTGAAAGATATCCTTCCAAGGTACATTTTTGTTGCTTCTGTATTTCTTATAGATTCTAAGGCCAGAAAGGACTATCAGTCCATCTAGTCTGACCTTCTGCGTAACACAAGCCAGAGAATTTCACCCTGCCCCTCCTGTACTGAGCCCAGTCACTTATTTGGCTAAAGCTCATCTTCCAGAAAAACCAACTCCTGATTTGAAGATGACAGAAGGGGAGGGGCGGGGGGGAGCCTAGGGCCAGCTCCCCAGTTGCTGTAAGTCTGTGTAGCTCCACTGACTTTAGCAGAGGCAGAATGACTGAAATCAGTGGAGGATCTGGCCCGCACTGTCGGAACTCCTGTTACGTGCAAATCACTCCACCTCGCTCTTTAATCCTGCCACACAGTTGTACCAAGAGGAAGTGATACACAATTGGCATTAATCCCTGCCTGAGTCCCTCACACCAATTTCCAGGGAAGCTGTCTGCTTCAGCTACTCCTGGTTAAGATAGTTACTAGGGACCTTGCCTTAAACCTTACTTCAAATACGAGTGACATTAAACCTAGTCCAAGTGCTGAACCCTTCCAGAATAGCTAAAATAAAAAGTCAGTACAAGAAACACAGTGAATCTGAACAGCCAACAGAACTCATCATGCCTTTGGACAAATATGCAAATGACAATGGGCCTGCCTTGGAACAGCTAATCACTACAATGCCCCTTGTGGCTGCAACTAGCTGTCACTCTGTGAGAGTAGAGTGGCAGTGTTTCATGGGAGCCACCTTGGCTGATCATATTGACAGTTGTCCATGAGATCCTGTAAGTGAATGGTGCAATTGTGATCTCTGTTGCCTTGTAGTCATTGTGCTGCTGTTTGGTATCTCAGTGGATATAGGATTTGCCATCCTGAGAGTGGGGAGCTGTGCCTAATGCACCAGAAGAAGGTGGTTTGGGGGAAGGAGGGAGGGGCATATTGCTTGATATCACTGTAGCAGAATGCTGTGCACTGCTGTTTTGTATTACAATAGCACCTCCAGGCCCCAGCTGAAATCAGAGCCCTGTTGTGCTTGGCTCTGTACATACACCTAGTAGGAGAAGGGTTTACCATTTAAATAGGGAAGACAGAGGGTGGGAGAAAGGGAGTATTATCAATTCCATTTAACTGGTGAGGAACTGAGGAATGGAGAGAGCAGGGGCTAGACTCAAAGACACTGAGGTGTGGTGATGCTCAGAGTTGCCATGCCAAACTTTTAAGCTCGTGGAAAATAACTGGGATCCACAAAGGAGTGTGCCTAAGATAACCAATGGGAAGAGTACTAAACCCTGTCCCTGTCACGGAGATAGGGACTCAAGTCTTGGCTGCGGGAGGAATCTCCCTCTGCTTGGGATTCTCAGCTGCAAACCCTCACTTGGAGATAGGGGCGCCTTTTTGCAAGAAGCCAGACAGGTGCAGTGGGTTCAGGGGAGGCCCTCCCTTGTAACTTTTAGCCCGGCAGTTAGGGCATTCACTTGGGATATGAGAGACTCCCTCCCTCTGCCTGAGGCGGACAAGGGATTTGAACACATCTCCCACCTCTCAGGCAAGTGCTCTAACCTCTGAGCTACAAGACATTCTGATATAGCCTCTCTTGACCACTTCTGTTGAAGCTGTTCCACTGAGTGACAAACTGATTGGACCACAGAGAGAGAGAGAGAGAGAGAGAGAGAGCAAGCATGAGAAGGCCTCTCAGATCAGAGCACTCACCTGCGACATGGGAAATGCACAATCCAGTCCTCTGCTCCAAATGGTTTCAACAGGAGAGACTGAGGGAGTGGTTCCATACCCTTGATCATCTTTGTTGCCCTTCACTGAACCTTTTCTAGTTCCACTATATCCTTTTGAGGTGGGGCAACCAGCTCTGGACACAGTATTCAAGGTGTGGGCTTTGGGCATCATGATATTTTTGTCTTATTTTCTACCCCTTTCTAATAGTTCCTGCGATATTGTTTGCCTTTTTGACTACTGCTGCTATGCATTGAGTGGAAGTTTTCAGAGAACTATCTACAGCAGTGGTGGGCAACCTGTGGCCCGTCAGGGTAATCCACTGGCAGGCCACGAGACACTGTTTACATTGACCATCCACAGGCACGGTCACCCGCAGCTCCCAGTAGCCGCAGTTTGCCATTGGGATTATTTTTTCCAATGTTCATTACTTTGCACTTTTCAATGTTGAATTTCATTTGCTATGTTGTTGTCTGGAAACCCAGTTGTATGAGATCCCTCTGTAATGCCTCAAAGTGTGCTTTGAACTTCACTATCTTGAAAAATTTTGCATCATCTGCAAATTTTGCCACTTCACCATTGTCCCTCTTTTTCAGATCATTAATTAATATATTGAACAGCACAGATCCTGGGGGGACCATGCTGTTCACCTCTCTTCATTTATTCCTTTCCGTTGTTTCCTATCTTTCAACCAGTTACTGATCCATAAGAGGACCTTCCCTCTTATCACATGGTTACTTAGTTTCCTTAAGAGCCTTTGGTGAGGGACCTTTTCAAAGGCTTTCTGAAAATCCAGATACACTATATCAACTGGATCACCCTTATCCATGTGCTTTTTGACTCCCTCAAAGAATTCTAATAGATTAGTGAGACATAATTTCCCTTTACAAAAGCCACATTGACTTTTCCCTCAACATAACATGTTCATGTATTTGTCTGATAATTCGGTTCTGTGGTATAGTTTCAATCAATTTGCCTGATACTAAAGTTAGGCTTGCTGGCCTGTAATTGTCAAGATCTCCTTTGGACCCTTTTTTTAAAACTGGTGTTACATTAGCTATCCTCCAAACATCTGGTACAGAGGCCAATTTAAGTTACATACCACAGTTAGTAGTTCTGCAATTTCATATCCGAGTTCCTTCAGAACTCTTGGGTGAATACCATCTGGTCCTGGTCACTGTTTAATTTATCAGTTTGTTCCAAAACCTCATCTACTGACACATCAGTTTGGGACAATACTTCAGGCTTGCTGCCCAAACAATAGCTCTGATGTGGCTATCTCTCCCCACATCTTCAGCAAGGAAGGCAAAGGCTGTTCCTGGCTAGCATCACAAACCCACCTACCCACCCCTATCTGAGCAGAGAAGCAAACAGCTGGATTTGGCTTTTCCAGCCCTCAAAGGGTTTCCTGAAGGTCTGGCTGAGGCATGCTGGTGGGGCAGTGTGTGGGGCAGCTGGCCCTGCCGTGCTCTGTACCTGTCAGCCAAGCACTTTTCACCAGTGCTACATTCACCGAAGCCGTTAACACACACCACCCACCTTACCTCATGGGGAAGGATCCAGGGGAAGCTGGGAAGATGGCCGCCTCTCCCTCTAGCTGGCACAGGGCTGTGGAGTTCTGTAAACCTGTGGAGGGGACCCTGGAAGTGCAATTCACAGCCCTGCAAATCCCATCTTCGGTACTGGAACAAGGAGAAGCAATCCCTTGGTAATATAAAAGTACCTGGCAATGGCATGTGAACAATTAATACAGCATCCCCTGGCAGCGTAAGAGACTCTCACAGCACTTCATTCCTTCACTTCCCATCTCCGAGGAATATTTGCAGAGCGGGGAGCGGGATCCCTGCCCTATGTGAAGTTAGCCAGCTATGAATTCAGAGATCTGCTGTAGCTGAGTTTTGGTTAGCAGCAGGATATAGATTCAGGGCTGAATTTTCTAAGCCAGAAGGCAGAGACTGGCATGTGCAAATATCGTAACTGGTTGCAGATGGGGTAAACACACATGCATTTGGCCTGCAAGATGCCCATCTGGCTGTTGGCACTGGCTGGTGCCCAGTGCACGTGTGCACTTGTGGTACTTGTGCTAGCAAATGCAGTTGCCCAGGCAAATGGGCTTCTACCTTTTAGAGATCAGGCGCACACCAAACAGTCAAATGTTCATGAGATGTCTTTAAAGCAGAGGTCCCCAAAGTGGGGGCATGCCCCCCCGGGGGGCACGGAGGACTGTCTGAGGGGGGGCACAGCAGGGAAGGAGCACCACCCAGCCCTTCCCCACCCCCAGCTCTGCTCTGGTCCCTCCCCCGGCCGCGCTCCCAGCCCAGTCCCCAGCCTCTGTGTGGCTCCGCTCCCAGTCCTGTGCCAGCCATGGCCGCTGGCTGCAGCGCCATTCCCGGCCCGGGGCTGAGGCTGGGGGAAAGGCCGGGAGTAGAGCCACACCTGGCCACAGGCCCAGCTGCCAACCCCAGACTCAGCCCCTTGCCCCTGTCTGTATCTTCCCCTCCCCCAAGCTGTGGCCCTGTTCCCGGCCTCAGCTCCTGGGGGTGGGAGGATGCGTGGACAGGGGTGAGGGGGGCATGACCCTCAAAAGTTTGTGGATCACTGCTTTAAAGTCATGCCATGTGCTACTGGAAAGGTTGATACATGTTCTGCAAAATCATCCTCCAACTATGAATAATCCCCTCTGGTCACACACTTACCACATCCCCTCCACAGCCCAGTGGGCACCGAGGCCCAGATCCTCAAAGGTATTTAGGTACCTAACTCCCATTGATTTCAATAGAGCTATTCTGACCTACACGAGCTGAGGATCTGGTCCAGTATATTCACTGGTGCTTCATGCGTAATGTGGTTTATCTTGGTTTCCGTGCTTCATAAGCACGGGCATCAGTTAATATACACACTGCAGCAGGACATGCGACAGAGCCCTGCACTATTTAAAACATAGGGCTGGATGCTCAGCTGCTGGAAAATGGCTTTGCTTCACTGACACCCAGTTACACCTGGCCTAGAGCTTGTAACTCTTAAATAATTTTGCTCTTCAGCTGTCTTCTGCTTTAAAATGACCCCTCCTGCTCTTGCAAGCCCTGTAACACAGCCAAGATGATGGCTTGGTCTCTTCCAGACTGGAAGAAGAGACTAAACATACACCCATGAGAATATCAATCAGTCAGGAATGCTTCCATCCTGTTTAATGTTCCCAAATTGGTCTTTCTAGGAGCTTATGTGACATGTGGGTGTGCACACTGCTCAGTACTGGCAGCTGGGTGAAATTCTGGAGGGTTGAGGTGAGCCATGTGAATAATGGATTTTTTTCTGTAAACAGCACAGTACAAGAGTATAAGACAAGGTGTAGAAGTGGAGCAGAGGGACTCGTTTAGGATCGGTAACTAGACTGATGGGTAAATAAAGAAGACAAAGACTCCGCCAGCTAAATAGAAGAAGCCTGAAGTAATCAGAGCTGGCTAAAGACAAACTGGGGCAGGCCAGGGCTGTGTGAGATAACCCTGGGAAGATGAGACCTAATCCACATGCTCCTTTTTAGGGCTTGGAGAATTTGGTTAAATTCTGGATCTAGCTTAAAAATTCATCAAAGCTGATTTGAGCCCTGCCGTGACACTCTACATTGTGGTGTCAGCACCCCAGCCCACCCAGTCTGTGCTCTGGGGTTGGGCGCCAGAAGCGGAGGGTTCTCCTTGAGTTTCTGTTTCCTCATATGGTCAGCCCAGATGGGCTGGGAGACTCTTGAGTCTGGATTCCTGAGTAGTTGCTACATTCTTCCGACTGAAAAAGCTTCAGAGCTGTGGGAGCAGCACAGTGCAGCTCTGAAATTAGTCTTCCCTGGGCAGGGTCTTTTAAATCTATTACATCATTTGCATAAAAACTGCAACCTTACCAGGTATGCAGCCTGCTCCGGCCACCTGTACTCTGGGAATGGAAGACATCAGCTGGCATTACATACTTTGTAGCACAGTATTCACTGCATAACTGATTACATTTACAGATGAGGCTTTTGAAATCCAGACCCTGGCAATATGTATGAAAGGGGATGAAATCTCAATGAAACTTGAGCTCCTAAGACATTTTGAGTGCTCTTGAAAATCCCACCCTAAAGCTCTATGTGCCAGCAAAACACAAGGTTTGATTAGGCAGCCAGTTAAATAGTAACATCATAGTATAAAGTCCAGGGAACCTCAACTGGGTTTCCGTTTAGTAACACAAGATGCAAAATGCACTAAATGAGAAGGAACCTACCTGTGTTGTGTTCTCCTGGCAAGAGGACTGCAGGCTCAGGGAGGATCCCAGGTAAGAGAAATCCATGGAGAGAACCCTTCCAAAGGACAGCACAGTTATCCAGAGGGAAAAGGACTCACACCTTCCCAGAATCTCCATGCTCTGTGCTGTTGGTGTGCTGGCCAGAGATATTGAGCATACAACTCCCAGATGAAAACAATAGGGACCAAGTGACTCTGGTGAAGTGCACCACTGTTGTGACAGCAGGAGGAGAGAAAGGGGTCTGGCAGGTGAGCTTATGGCAGCATCTCTGATCCATGGACCTTAACAGCTGTTTCCTTATTAAAGAGCTATTTAAGGACTCGAACTGAGCTCCAGCACATGGAGGCTTTCGAGTTCTGATTGGAGCAGAGGCAGTGCACGCAGCTCTGGGAAGTGGGGAAAGGAGACTGGATGCCAGCCAAGCTCAACTTATGATTTTGTTTAATTGTAAATGAGAGAGAATCCAGACAGCCCCATGGTGCACCACGGCTCAACAGAAGAGTTCTAGTGCTGTCTATGGTCATTATCAAAAGGCAGGCTAAAGATTTTTGTGTACGAGCTGTATGATGGATATAGCTCATGCAGCGGTGGCTTTTGTGTGTCCTGGTACTGTAAAGGAGGGAGGAGGCAGAGAGAGGACACAGTCCATGGTGTTTATTTCCATACAGTGCCAATTCCACAGTGCACATGGTACATTGGAATAAGTATATAGCAAATCTGAGAGCATCTTCCAGAAATCCACAATAGTAGAAGAGGGCCTGGAGTTTTGTAGGGAGAAAGAAAAGAATTGACTAGAGATGAGCCCAACCCAGAAGCTGGAAATGTGACTCTAGGGCCAAACATCGCAGCTTATGTTTAGTTTCATAACAGGCATGTAAGGGGTTAGCTGTCATGATCATTTGATTGCCTGCCATATGATAGTGACTTTGCAAAAGCTAAATTATTTGTAATGGAAAAAACATTCCTCACATTGTTTGAAAGGACAGCAGCAATCCATTTGCAGGCTGCAGGTCAGATCTGTCACCTGAGATTTTTCTGTTCAATGTCTATTTCTATTTGAAAGAAGGGCTTAGTCATGTCCCTGTGAATCCCCCCATCCTACTTTACAATGACCTTAACCCTTCTCATTCTGAAGAGCTGCATGTGATTCAATAAACAGGCCCAATGTTCAGCAAGTTTAAATTGTAATCACTATATTGACTTCAACGGAGTTCTACCAGTTTTGATCAGCTGAGCCCAGGGAATGTTACCAAGGCCATTCAGTGCTCCTGTTTACCTTGTCCTACACTGCAAGGACGATCAATGAAATAGAAATGCAATACACTGTGAACAGAGAAGAAAGAGGGAGGGGACTGAAGTGCTAAAGCTTATGGGTAATGGGGTTTCTCTCCTGATTACTTTAAATCTGGCCCAGTTTGACAATGACCAAATGTTGTTCCTACATGATGACTCTGGTCTAGATGAAACACATTAGTGATTTTAATCCTGTTCTCGATGGTAAGGTGTCACACAAACCATGATGCTGGCTGGTCCAGGCAGCAGAGAACCAAAGAATGGGGTGGATGTGGAGAAAGAACTACCCTTTTGTCTCTCAAGATGGTCAAGGATGAAGTGCATTGTTGGGGCAGGGCCAGGAAACTTGCATTGCAGTTGTTCATGCTGGACCTCTTCTGCAGTGAGAGGCTGTCAGGCCCCAGGGCTCAATCCCATTTTAAATTCATTTATACATTTCTTTAAAACCATCTAAGTAACCTGTGGAATCCACTGGCACATGAACACCAAACAGAGCCTGATCCCCAGCTCAGTGTAATCAATGGTAATTCCTGTTAACATCAGTGGGATTTGGATCAGGCCCGTGGTGAGCTAGGTTCAGAGATGAATTAACCTGTTTTATGAGCATGAATAGCTCTCTCCCCTCCAGAGGTAAGCCAATTGCTTGTGGAAGGCTCAGAAGGGAACTCTTCCTTCTCTCCCTGATACTTTTGCAAAAATGTCCATGTGCTTTATAGACTTTCTCTAAAGAACATTACTGGAGACAGGATACTAGATTAGCTGGACGAATGGTCTCTTCCAGTGCAGCAGTGTCTCCATCCTTAGTGACTTCAAGGTAACAAGGCGGCCTTATCCTGTATGCCTTCCATACCCAAACCTCCCACTGCATTCAAGGGTGTTAAGGCAGGTCAGATTGCATTGTGATAGTGTACCACTGTGCCCACTGGTAGGAACCAATGATGTCTTACTGCTGTGGTGCCATTAGTTTGCATTGTTTAGATTTGTAGAAGGTACATGAAGGAATAACAGCACCATATTGTCATGTTCTTAAACCACTACTCCCAAACTCTAACACTCCCCCCCCCCACCCCCAATAGCATGGGATTCCTGGTTTGCTACTAATGGTGTGTATTGCCACTGCTTTGCTTTATGTAAATAAGACCCTCACAGCAAACACTGGTGGCTCTCAGGAGGAAGCAAGAGGAAAAGCACAACTATGATTGTGTATTTGCACACATCTAGCTTTTAAAAACCTGTGGCCAAATCCTCAGCTTTGCTGAGCAGTGTGTGTGAACAAAGGCCTCTGTCTCTTGTTGGAAGAAGTCATAATGTACTGTGTACCTCACTTATCATGTGGCCTAAGGCTGTGTTTTAGAATAATAGAATATCAGGGTTGGAAGGGACCTCAACAGGTCATCTAGTCCAACCCTCTACTCAAAGCAGGACCAATCCCCAGGCAGATTTTTGCCCCAGATCCCTGGGTGGCCCGCTCAAAGATTAAACTCACAACCCTGGGTTTAGTAAGCCAATGCTCAAACCACTGAGGGAGGGAGGTAGGTGGATGTGTGTGAGAGAGAGAGATTTCAGAGTTTACAAAGTACCTTAGGAGGACCTGAGCATTACCCCCTCAATGTATAGTTTAGAACTGAAGTCAAAAACCACTTGATGAAGGAACTACATCAAACCCAGGGAACCTACTGATTTGTTTTCTGAAGATTCTCCCTGCTATTTTGCCTCACTATAATTTAGGTTCAGCCCACTTTTTAGCAGAGGATAAACTCCAGAGGGTTGCAGATGCCTAAAACCTGTGCTAGCTCTGAGTTGTCTGCTTTTTGACATGACCTGCCCTGGTTTTGGTAGGCAGTTTGTTCCAGCTTGGTGCCTCTAGAGCTGTGGGCAACCTCACTGTCCTATTTTCTTCGAAAGACCTTGCTGCAGTGACCCACATCTCTGGAAGTATTTCTAGTGTTGTATTGTGGTAGTGTTCAGGAGCCTGAGTTATGGACCAGGACCCTATTGTGCTAGCTAGGTGTTCTACAGACACACAACAAAAAGGTGGACCCTACCCCAAAGAGACCAGACAGAAAAACAATAGGTTTTACACAGGAAACAAAAATTAAGTGGCTTGCCCAAGGTCATCCAAGGGAGGGGAGTGGCTTTGGTAGAGATTGGCAATAGTTCTGGGGCTAGGGAAGCTTCTTAGTGCAGTGCTGCTTACTGCCCTGTGGGAGAGCTAAATTCCTGGGCCTTGGCTCTTGCTTGCAGGTGTCTGCCATTCTGAAATCTATGGGACTGTCCTGATTCTCAAAGTACAGCCTGCAACCCTAAGGCCTGCATGATGAGAGTCCTAAATGTATTTTTACTGTTTAAGTACAAGCAGTTTGCAAACTCTCCTTTAAAAGCTTAGCTAAGCCTTCAGTTGGGAAAACCAGTAGGATTTTGCCTTTCAGGGGCTTGGTTTTTCTCTTTTTAAGGTGCTAGCTTTTGACCTATTTATCCACAGAAAAGATACAGCATGGCAAGCTTAACTATCCCTAAAATGAAGCTGGGATACTCAATCCTTCATCTCATGCTGAAGGGTGGCTGAGAAGGAATGCAGTTTTCCCATGCAGCTCTATATATCCTCAGTATAGGCATGTGGATGCCTAGGCTGAGCAGACACTGCTTACTGAAGTGTCTCTGATCAAAGAGACAGGTGCACCTGAAGTGGAGTACCCATAGGGACACTTTACTACCCATTCTCTGCACCCAAACTAATTCATTTAAATTAATGGGAGTCTTACTATTAAGTTTCAATGGGAATTGGAGCTGCCTCTAAAAACATTAATGGAGATCAGCAAAGGCTCTGAGTCTGAGTGTAGCTGAATTACAGAATGCAAGGAAATTACCAGACAGCCTTTTTTGTCCATGGTGCTAGCACCTGAATGCAGATAAGGCCCAGTGAAGTTAGTGAGTTACATGTACATAGTCAGTGGAAAAATTTGGGCCCTTGCATGTTTTGTGCTGTTAGGGGTGCCTGAGCTTTTTCTTCTCTAGCAGAATTGTGCTAACACCAACATAAGAGGAGCATTCCCTGCTCTAACCTCAGCTAAATTAGGTTGTCAACCTTTTGCACAGTCACCTAATGACAATGATGACTAGTCCTGTTACTCATTGGGTTTTTCCCCCCCTTGTACTGTTCAATGTGAATGCATGGGTATAACAGAGCAGAATGTTCTTGATGTATAAGTTTAGTACTGCTTTTTAGGAGGCTGAAAGTTCAAATACAATTTACTGTGTTATCAATTTAATCAGGAAACAGTTAATTGTCAACCTAGGGCCACATCCTCCTGACATAATTGGACCCCTATAAACTGGACCCCTATAATAAGGCAGGAGGCAGGTTTAATTATGAACCAGAAGAGAAAAATACAGCAAAAGACAGGTGTCAAGCACTGAGCTCCACTGAGCATTCTGCAGAGAAAGAACTCAGTTTAACAAGTGTTGTAGTAGGAACAGCCCTTTCTTTAGAGAAATGGGAGTATATGCTCTTCTGCTATAATGGCTTCATTTTTGTAGAAGGGGAGGAAATAACAGGGAGCTGTTTAGAATGGAAAAAGGAACCTTGTTGAAATGGGAGTAGTTGGAACTGTTCACTCATTATGCAATAGCAATGGAGTAGTTTGTTCCAGAATTTCAAGTTAATAGAAAGCTGTAAAGTGAGCAGGTTAGATTGGTGTTTCAATAATTTCAGCAGCTTTGGGGGGGCCTATCATGATTGTTTAGAGGTGCATGGATTTTGAGTGTCAAGTCAAGGTTTCCATGTACTTATATAAAATGCTTTAAAATGTTTTAGGCTTTATGCAGCATGGACTGATTGATTAATTTTTGGTCAGTTAAGTGGTAAAATGTGACTAAACATTTGTGCTAGAATCCTTGTACTGGAGCAGCAGAAATCAAGCTTGGCAACTTTGATTTAACTGACTTTCACTGCCTCATACCATAAGATGCCTGCTTTCTTTCTGCAGGCTTCTGGCTTTTAGTGCCTTTACTGGGGTAAATTAGAGCTATGTGTCAGCTAAAAAGCCTGTCTGAGTGACAATAATTAGTCCAATACATAAGGAAAGGGGGGGGTGAGGTAATGATTAGAGTCAACTGCAAATAGCAAATCAGTAAAGCCACTGATAAGAAATCTTACATAACACCAAGTGGGGAAAGGTCTGAGATATCACCATAGGAGTGCAGGTGTCTGGGCCCTGTATAATGCAAGGCCCAAACTGCACAGGCTGCCTCAAATAAATGTTTGCTAGAGCATGCACACAGTGCAATGGAAAACTGGCAGTCTCAAAATACCCCTAAGAAATAAGATACTTGCTCTTACACCTAGCTCTACTGCTAATTCATTTAGGTCTGAGCAAGTCTTAACCCTATTCTTCAGCTATAAAATGGGGTAGCACCTCAGAACTGTTACTCAACTACTGATTTAGAAGCATAAGGTAACTCATTTTCAGTGGAAGGAGTGAGGAAAACCCAGGGGCTCAGCTTCTACATAATTCTGAAGCTGCTATTCCATGCTTACTTTCACAGCCACATGTTCTAAGAGTACATCTCTTGGTTTGTTTCTTTAAGTCCACTTACAATAAAAAGATATTTGGACAGGCTGCTGGACTGGGATTCAGGAAACCCAGCTACAAGTGACAGCTTCACCTGACTTCCAGAATGATACAAAACAATTCATGATCTTACTGAAAGAATCTATTGAGTATGTGTTTGATCTTTAAAACTTAATAGATCTTCCTAGCCTGGAGCAGTAAGTTTGATTAGTTATTGTACTGGAAAGGCACTCATACATACACAGCCTTCAAAACCACAGTAAGTACCTCAAGGATAAAATACTAATTTCCCTAGGATCATCTGGGAGGTACATTTAAGGGTTTAAAAATTGTTAGCTACTCGTTGAGAATTCTAGTGAAAGTGAGTGGCTTAAGTTGAAAAGTGGCAAGGAGTACAGCAATATGTAAATATTGATCTAAATAAGTTCACAATAGTGAAACTCATTACACAAACTATTTTAATACATTGCCAAAATTGCTACACATTGAAAGTCTTGTCCCTTTGCAAATTGATAAAAAAGCATGGAATACAGAAAACTCTCCATACATAGCGTAAGACTTTACATGTAGATATTTGTACATCCATTTTTAATAATCCCACTCATTCAGCCTCCACAATCCAGCAGGAATTTTGGTTTCTCTACTTTCCATTTTTAGTACTGAACATTCGTTCCTAGGAAAAAAAGAATAATCTGCAGTTAACATTTCCAATAGAGTCCTAGTTAAGTCTGGAAACTGCAGTGCTTTGACACCAGACTAAGCCAGTACAATAGTAATTATGCAGTCAACATTAGCAGTGTCTACAACTGCTACAAAAATATACATGCAGATTTAGTACAGTCAAGATGCTATTAATTCACCTAATTATTTCAACTGGTATTTTAAAATAGTTGAGACTATATAAAAATGGACCTTAATCAACATTTTTCCCCCATGCATCCTGTAAATCATAAGTGTTTTACTGCCAAAGTTAAACTTAATCACTATGGAAGTACTGCATTTTAGTGTTCCTCAGACACCAATACTGATATAGAATATTACTGATTTGAGGCAGAAACTTAATTTTCAGATTCTATGTCAGGAATTTGACAGTCATACAAACTCCTCAGAATGTCACCTGCTGACTCATCTAGCTGTAGTGCAGTCTAAATACTGCCGTGCACTTGGGATAACATTCATGTTTGTTTACATCTTGCATTAGTCGGTGCTCACAGGAGGTATAACAAGACATAATTACATATACATTGGAATGAGAACACCCAGTATGTGTTTCATATGCTATCTAGGCAGCAAACCATCTTTGCACATAGGAATGGTGACCTAATACTTATCACAATTTGCATGATTTGTATACAAGTCTAGCTACTAGAATAAACACCGCTTTAAAAATCAAGATAGCACCACACCTCACTTGTGGGTCAGCTGGTGTCATTCTGAAAGGTCTGGAAAAGGGGCATATAAATTGCTGAATTCTATGCTGAATTACCTTCAACATTCTCTCCAATTTAACTGCATCAGCAGAAAATTTCCTTATCCCATCTGATAATTTCTCCACAGCCATTTGGTCTTCATTATGTTCCCAGCGGAATGTCTTCTCATCCATGTGAATCTTCTCAAGGTTAGATGTCTGAGCTACACAAAAAAGGGAGTTGTAACAGAATATCTTAGATTATCTATCTCAAAAGGCAAAATCCTTCAATTCAAATACAAGATTGCTATCCAAAATAAAATGTCCCTTAAACTCCCCGATGTAGTCCCCCCATTAGCTGAAGTTTGAAATCCACCCCCCCACCACACACACACACACTGCTGACAAGGTTGTCAGACTTACTGTGTGAACACATTTTGGGGAGTAAATCAGGTATTGTTGATTCTGAACTCTTATCTTAGGGGAAGTTATCCTGCTAGTCTAAATTTTAGGCTAGGGCATTCATGTTTCTCATGTTTGTATCTGGCTCCTAATGGCACTAAACTTTCAGCCCACAGTATAAAAATGTTACACAAGACACTGTGGGAATGAGCAAGGACTCAAGCAAGCAATTGGTTCCAATTATTCAGCAGATGCCTAACAAAAGCTCAATTGATAACAAGCCTGCCCACTGCTTAGAGCCTTTAGTAGAGCTCATGATTGCAGCTGTGCACAATTCCCAGTATGAATTTTGTAATTTAATATTTGTTTATAAAGCTAAGAGGAAGGAAAGACAAGAGTGGTATAGCTACCAGGACCACATGCAAGAACCACCACAGCAAAACATTGCTAAACCAAATAAGTTGCAACACTTTAGTACCTTTTCAAGAGAGATTGGTTTTTAAAAACTCTGGGTTTCAAATGTTGACTGTTGTATAGGTGTACGATCTTTTCTAGCCTTACCTGAAGTCCTTCAGATGAATTCCATTCTTGCAAAATTAGCGTTAAAATTTCTTGCTTGAAGGATTTTGTAAAATCCTTCAAGTCCCAGGATACAAATTAGAGGTGGTTTCTCCCTCCCACCCCAATTTTTATTTTATAAAAGTATCACTGTTTAAACTGAATCAGACATCTTGACTTGAATCTGGGGTAGTTACTGGCTAATGCATGCAAAAGGACCCAAGATATTAAGTAAACTGAATATAAATGGCTACATACTAGATCAAAGGTGTGGAAAAGCCTTGATTCCCTCAACAGCAGTGCCACAAGGACTGCTGATAGCCATGGTGGTCATGAAGACAGTACAAGGCAGTTACTGTAGATGAGCCAAGTCTTACTCCTTTAAAAGAGTTTGGATGGAGGCAAGAAGCATTAAGTTTAAGCTGAAGCTATGTACTACCACTTACCAAAGCTGGCTTCTTCCATATATCAGCTATGTTCAGTAGTAAAGAGGAGTCTCGGGATTATGGAACAAGTCTGTATTATACAAGGAAAGAAAACTGACTTACCATCTTTAGCATTGAGTGTGGGAGTTAGTTTGGTGTTCTCTTTACTGAGGTCTCCCAGAAGCTTAGGTGAAATGGTAAGATAGTCACAGCCTGTCAGTGCTTTAATCTCCCCAGTGTTTCGGAATGAAGCACCCATCACAATAGTTTTGTAGCCAAACTTTTTGTAGTAATTATAGATTTTAGTGACACTCTTCACTCCTATGAAGAAAACACTGGTGATTTTCAAGACAATAAGTTTTAAAATGCAAAGATTCTTAAATCAGAAATTTTAGTACCCAATACTGTATTTTCTAGAGAAGCATTCATAAGAGAAGATTTAAAAAGTAACTTGTTTGTAGTGAACTTTTCCCCCCAATTACATTCAGAGGCAAGCTTACCTGGGTCCTCTGAGGGCTCATAAGTCTTCTTGTCTGTGTTTGCAACATGCCAATCCAGGATACGCCCTACAAAAGGGGAAATTAGGGTGACCCCAGCTTCAGCACAGGCCACTGCCTGAGCAAAGGAGAAGAGTAAGGTCATGTTGCAATGGATCCTATACTCCTCTTCCAGAACCCTGCAAAAAAAGTCATTTTAGAATGGAGTCTGTCCTCCCCCCTCCATTCAATCTACAATCAAATAATTAGTTTAATAACTTCATAAAGTTAAATGTCACTAGTTAATTACTGAACTATAACATGTTATTGAGCTCTAAAGCAGAGATCTAGCACTAGAATGAGCACAGTTGTCCCACAAATAAAAAAAAAGTCTTGCTCATGTTAGATTTAACTCCACTAACTGAATTTACTGGTGCATGGTTCTCAAAACAGCCAACACATTGATAGGATTTTTTAAATTTTCATGACCAGCCATTAGAAGCATTATATAAATTAAAATAAATACCAGCTACAGACACTTACTTGCCTGCCTGAATCCCCTCCCACGTTGATGACAGTTTTATGAGAATGCGATCTTTACCAATTCCTGCTTCCTTATAAAGGTCAATGAGGCGCTTAGCTCTCTTAATCATTCCTTCCTTATCAAAGGACAACCTTCGAAACAAGAAAGACATTGATCCAAGTTAAACATTTGTCGTCTTGTGTTTATATCCCAGATCCATCTTTTTCTAGCTTCCACCAACAGATAATGGTAGACAGTGATGCATGCTCTCACATGGAGTAACAGTGGTTATTAGTGTGTAATTTAGCCATAACCAGAAGAACTATCCTGCCTCCTGTATTAAATTTTAAACTCCCAATAAACAGCTTTTCTATTTGGGGCTGTAGTTAAAGCGACCCAAATTGTAAAACATTCTCTAGGATTAAGTGGGCCCAAAGCTCAACAAAACCAAGGATATTTCTCAGGGAAAATTAAAAGTTATTGCTTTAATTTTCATAAAGAATTTAGATGCTGAAAAGGTAGAAAAGAATCAAGGAAGTTAACAGGCCTTACCCCATGTGCATGTTAAAAGCCACAGTGTACCATTTTGTAAGTTTTGGTGGGAGAAGGGCAAAGAAAAGAAACCCAACTCAACTCTTACGTTTAAATTGGATGCCTGAATTTCTTTAAGTCCAAGAAGAATGGTGGATAGATTGAGAATGTGATCTGTGCCTTTACAACTGCCTTGAAGATTAACCCCATTTCATACTTAGTTTTGTCTAGCATGTAGTAAAAACCTAGACAGGCAAATTGTGACTTCACAGTTCAATTAAACAGAAAAGGTAGCGATTTAAACTCTGAACATTTCACCATTACAAGATCAGCAGATTAGGAACACCCTGGTTACAAATTGCATACAAGATGCCTACAAATCTTGCTCTGGTTCAGAAAAGCCAAACCTTGCATCTACTTCTGTGGACACACGACCTGGTATCCTCTTCAGTATTTCTGCCCCAAATAACACAA
This sequence comes from Mauremys mutica, assembly GCF_020497125.1. NCBI lineage: Eukaryota > Metazoa > Chordata > Testudines > Geoemydidae > Mauremys > Mauremys mutica. The sequence continues at coordinate 112,114,127 of NC_059075.1, forward strand.
AAAGTTTGTCACTTGCATTTTGGACCTGTTCATCTTCTGACCTGAAAGAATGAAAATGTAATTAGTGAAATGTGAGACAGGGCCACCCAGAGGATTCCGGGGGCCTGGGGTCTTCGGCAGCAGGGGGCCTTTCCGTTCCAGGACCCGCCACCGAAGTGCCCCGAAGACTCGTGGTGGGACCCCCCCGCCGCCGAATTACCGCCGAAGCAGGACCCGCCGCTGAAGTGCAGCCTGGTCTTTGGTGGTAATTCAGCAGCGGGGGGGGCCCCCGCCACGGGTCCCAGAACAGAAGGGCCCCCCGCTGCCGAATTGCCGCTGAAGACCGAGCTGAACTTTGGCGGCAGGTCCCGCTTTGGCTGTAATTCACCAGTGAGGGGTTCTTCCGCTCCCTGCCTGCGAAGACCAGGAGCGGAAGAAGCTCCGGGGGCCCAGGCCCCGCAAGAGTTTTCCGGCCCCCCTGGAGCGAGTGAAGGACCCTGCTCCAGGGGCCCCAAAAAGCTCTTGTGGGGGCCCTGTAGGGCCCGGGGCAAATTGCCCCTCTTGCCCCCCCTCTGGGCAGCCCTGATGTGAGAGACTGCAGCTAGTATCCTAAGTCTCTGTCTCCCCCCCACATACAGTTCAAGCCTTTAAATCAGAGTAATTCTCCTATTCCTTATGTATACACTCTGGTCTTTTGTCCCATCTATGCTTCACCAATACTACCAGAGTCCATATGCCATTTGTTTCCTCCCATAAACATCTGTGCTTTCTTTCATGATGTTACCTATTCATGGAATGCTTTCCCTGAGCAAGCCCACAAAGCTACTTCAAAAGGGATCTAAATTAGAATGAAGACTCACTTCGCTTCACAGGGTATGTCTACACAGCATCTAGACACCCACTACTGGTCTGTGCCAGCCAACAAGCTCACACTACAGGGCTGTTTCATTGTTATGTAGGCTTCTGGGCTCAGGCTGGAGCCTGGCCTTCAGGACCCTGCGAGTCCCCCTCACCTTTCAGGTTCCTGGAGCTCCTGGGCTCCAGCCTGAGCCTAGAAGTCTACACAGCAATGAAACAACTTCATAACCAGAGCCCCATGAGCCAGAGTCAGCTGGCACAGGCAAGCCATGGATTTTTCTTTGCTAGGTAGATATACCCATAATGTTTACCAGAAACTACTCATTGGGGATAGTCTTTATAGTGCTGAGGACAAAACCTCACACTGGATTATACACCATCACATGTAGCCTGTCACCATCTTTGCTGATTTGTATGTTGCATCCCTTCACCTACACTTTGTTAGAACTTAGTCTAGAAGACTAGCTAAGGAGCAAAACTCATGTGTTTGCTTAGGTTATGAAAAGGCCAAACACTATGGCTGCTACTGCAAATAGTTACATAAGGCATCAGCTGTCATAAATGCAAGCCTAATTAAATTAATGGTCTTACTTACCCACCAAGTTTTTTTCCATACTCAATAGCATCCTCTACTAATTCCTGGTAAGCTGGCATTTGAGCCGCAGCTAGTATCAAGGATGGGTTTGTAGTAGCATCCAGAGGCTTGTACTGATCAATTGCTACAAAAATAAAGATTGCTAGTTTAAAATAGGCTACCCAGCCTGACCAATCAAGTATGATCCTACTACTGTAGGATCAGTTAACATGCCTCTTAAGCAATAAAATCTGTATCAGAGTTCAGTGTTTTCTTGAGGCAGGAATGGTGCAGTTAAGAGGCTGCCTGCAAGTCTGGGGAATGGTGCCAAAAGAGTCTATACCAGAGGGTCTCAAACTCAGGGGGTCATACTCAGAGGCCTGCTGTGTCAAAGGGGTCACCAATACAAAAAGTTTGAAAACCACTGTACAAAGCGATGACTGAAAGCTATAGTGAAAAGATCAAGCAAGGTTTATTTAGTACTTAAGCTCTACTGTTTTCAAAGAGTAACAAACCATTGGTCAAGACACTGTAGAAGTTACTCAACTATCTTATCTAGGTTTCAGGGGGCCGCCAAGCAGGGCAAGCATTAGACTCACTGGGGCCCAGGGCAGAAAGTCAAAGCCTGGGATTGAAACCTGGGCCCTGAGCCCCACCACCCGAGGCTGAAGCCAAAGCCAGAGCAATGCAGCTTTGCAGGGGCTCCTGTGGCATGACAACCCCAGGCAATTGGCCTGCTGGCTACCCCCTAATGCAGTCCCTGGCTTTTACATGCAGAAAACCTGTTATGACAATACAGGTGGGCCATGGAGTTTAATAGCATGTTGGGGGGGGCCCTCAAAGAAAAAGGTTGAGAACCCCTGTTTCAGATGACATATGTTTACCACAAAGTGGTTTTTACTGTACACTGTCTGGTTCTAATATGCCGGAGTAGTGTTTGGCATGCAATGTTTGACTCAGCAAATAGCTTTATAAGCAGAGGTCACTGTAGAGGACATAAGGTATCTTGAAAAAGCTAAATGTCAAAATTATGAAAAATTACCAATTCATTTTTCTGAATACTTTGCATTCCAAGAGGAAAATCTCATTTTAGAAAATTCTACTTAATTTCTACAGATAGTGCTCAGAAACATTGTACAGAAAGCTACACTTTCCTAGCAGCTTCCTTTAAGTAAAGATCTTGGTTCTCTGTACATGTTCATCTTACACATAGGTCCTTCAGATACGTTATTTTTTCCAGTTTTTCATTTATCGTCCATGTTTTATCTGACAACACAATGCAACTCCAAGATGGGTAAGTACTGATAAAGCTCATTTATCCTCTTCAGCATCCTATGTATTTGCAATACACTTCCGGCTAAAGTATCTTATAGGACTCTAGCAACATATATACTGCTTGTCATGTGTTACAGAAGTCTGTACAACTCAGTTATGCTAAAGATTACAAGCAAATGTATGACTTCTGACATGTCATCTGAGTATATGATAAGGACTGACTTTTCCAGTATCCCCTCCCTATAGAAGCAGTGTCATTCGGCACTTTCCAGTCACTAATTATGATATCAACACAGTTGAAGGTAGAGTTCAAAAGTTCGCTCCCTATAATAAGGGGCTACATTTCAGCCTTCCAGAACAAGTTTTCAGCAAAGGTTTAAATGGGGATTCTGAATCCTGCTCACTGCTACAGCATCTGTTTAATGTTGACTGGCTGGAGAATTGTGCAGAAGAATAAGTACATGCTGGTCTGGCCCATACTGCCACACCAACAAGAGCAGCAGACTGAAACTAACAGTTTCATAATTTATCAGGTGTTCTTTGCTTTTGCTGGGAACATTGCTTTTCTGCAGATGGAGATAAGAGGCATCTGGCCCAATGTTTCAGCGGAAGCACACAGGTGGTCAGGACTAGAATGGTCCTTTACTCCTTAGGCCAGAAATTTTCCCTACTATATAGTGCAATAAATATTTATCAACACTTGGGAAAAAAAATACACACTGCTGGTGACTGGTGTCAACAGCTGCAGCTGAACCAGTACCAAGCACTAACAGCAAATGTAGCCAAGGACAAACTACAGAATGGTTTTAAAGTGCATGGTTAAAACTTGCAGCTAGACTGTGCTCAGCACCTGTTGCTGACTACAGTATGAAATACATATTATCTGTTGACAAGGCTACAGAATCAATGTTTTAAATTCCCATACCCTCAGACATTAGATCCTAGAAGGTCTGTTAATGGCCACCACTAGCCATACTTGATAGTGCTGAAGATTCAGAAATCAGCAGATATTCACATTAATTCATGAATTATTCATGTATTAATGTAAAATATATGGGTTACATCTGGATTCAGAACACAGCATCATTGTAAGAACTAATTTTTCTTTGTACAAAAGTTATGAGACTGACTTGGCTACCTCCTTGGGACTTTCAAGGCTCAGGAGAGTTAATCCCTTGTCCCCATAGCACCTGGACATCTCCTGTGAGGACTGTGGCTTGTACAAAAAACACAAGTTGGTTCAAAATTTTACATGCATTAAAGTTTTGTCCAATTAGACAAAACCGAGATATCGGAGTTAAAGATCTCATGTGGCTCTTGATCACCTCTGCCCAGGGATCAGAATGTGGACTTGTGTCCTGGCCAAATCAGAGCCTGAGAAATTCTCCCTTAAAATCCTTGGTTTCCACAGTAGTTGCCTTCCCCTGAAAATTGTTATGAGCCTGTTCCACTTAAACCTCTACTGCTCCCTGCTCGTATTTGTACCCACTGTTCACTGCTTATATTTACTTACTTTTAGTAACCATTCCCATCAGCAAAGTCTGCTCTGTCAGCTACCTTCAGCACTACTGAGTTCACGCTGCAGGAACCTTGCTGTGGCTGCTCTTTCTATATTCTTTTGCCCTATGGTCCTCTACCACACAAGGCCTACTCTTGGGGTCAATTAAGATGCTCAGAAGCCAGCACCCCATATCAGGAGTTAACAGGTTTGTATAACCTACTCTAATGCCTTCAAAATACTCATTTAAAGTATTTTTACTGTGTCTCTTTGGTTTTGGGTCACCAATACTGAACCCCACCAATTACTTGTTCCCCCACTTTTTTCTGAATCTTAGATTAAACCCAAGTACTGTACCAAAACTATTGTATTACACTCTTGGTCTTAATAGAAGTCACTAAATATGAGACTCCCATTACTAAAGGCCTTTGGACACAAAGCTAAAACATGGTTCATGACTAAGTTAACTAAGCCTGCATATACAGATAACCCCCAATTTATGCAAGGCTTTCTGGAATGGAACAATTGCATAACTCAAATTTTGCACAGTCGGAAACATACCTGTATGTTACACAAATTTCCGCAACTTTAAAATCCTATTTCTGGCTTATGGAACTTTTTCCATAAGTGCAAATTTGCATAAGTCAGGTCTTGGCAGAGCATCTGTATTTCACTGAAGTTGGTGAAGCAAATCCTCAATTTTAAGTGTACTGAGTACACTATATTATACAGTACTCTTTAAATCCTGTAGCAAAATCATGTGTGTTTAAGATCTCTTGTACAGAAAAAAAATCTAGCCCCACCCTTTTTAAATTAAGGAACAAGAGTGCTTACTCATTTTCATGCTAAAGTAAACAAAATTCCTCTTACATTAACTCCTCTCTGCCTCTCCACTGTTTTGTTTCACCATGAGAAAACTATACAGGAAGCCATTAAAAAAATCAAAACTAGCCAAGTAAACAAAATGTAACAGCTTTCTGAAGAGAAATGAAGACAACCAGTCTTGTAAAAATAAGCCTTGTTTATAGACTTCTTCCTAATTTTTTATAATATTTCCAATTAATTTACCAAACCCTGATCTGATCAGGAATGAAATATTTGAATCAGAATCAGGGTGTTAAAAGTACCAAGGGCCATTAGTTTCCCAAATGGATAATTTAAACAAGATTTATGGTACATATAAAAATTAACTACTTGTTGATGTTAACTACATAAATGCTAACTCAGAGCCCTTCACTTGTTTCCATTATCAATTTAAGGACAGCTACACTCAGGAGTTCTGGTGATAACAGTAACTAGAAGAGTAGAGCTACAGTAGTTGAATCCTATTGGGGAGAGGGATAGCTCAGTGGTTTGAGCATTGGCCTACTAAACCCAGGGTTGTGAGTTCAATCCTTGAGGGGGCCACTTAAGGATCTGGGGCAAAAATTGGTCCTGCTTGTGAAGGCAGGGGGCTGGAGTTGATGATCTCCTTCCAGTTCTAGGAGATAGAAAAGATAATTGGAGATATACCAATCTTATCTAATACGCCTTGAAACATCCATGTTTGCATTTTAATAATGCAAACAACTTTTCAAGATCCTAGTTCAAAGGTCAGTGCTGGTAGGTCATACTTATGACATCTGTTTATAGGAGCACTACACAGGTTATTGCAGTGAGGCCACATATTTCCAGTAACACACCTGTACCCACACAGGCACTGCTAACCATTTCATATTAGTACTTTGGATTTCTACAGTCCCTTCCATCCAGACAGCCAGAATTATTTTACAAAACTAATTATCAGCATGAGGCAGATATTACCCTCATTTTACATGTGAAGCAGCTGAATCATAGGAAGGCTGACTTCCCAAGTGAGTCACAAAGGAAGTGGGTAGAAAAGATGGTATTATGCATGTGTGATTCCTGCTACTAGGCTGGTATTGTGGTGAAGGCCCTTCTCCTGTTGTGAAGCCTTCAGTTCCTGATGCATTTATATAGGTTTTGTTCAGTGTTCTTGTGTTGAGTCCAACTCTTCTCTGTACTAGCAAATTGCACTGCTATATAACCATAGGATCCCACTGTGTCCTGCAAGACTGACCACAATTTGCAGAAGGCACTTATCCTCTCTTCATCTGCAAACTCACCACCCATCACACATTAAGCAACTGGGACATTTCAGTCTTTCATAACAGCACATAAGTGACAAAACCGCTTTAGGCAAAGAACTCTTAGCCAAGTTTAACAAAGGTTTTTTTATTACAAGGTTATGTTCTCCAAGTAGATTACAACTTAGACCAAAATACTTAGATTATGTCTACTCTAGAGAGCTGCCAGTGGCACTGCTGTACCTATACTGTAAGATCTCTTGTGTAGCTACTCTCAGTGACATAATTAAGTCACCCCCAAAGAGTAGCAGTAGTAGCTACGCCAGGGGTAGAAGTTCTCTCACTGACATAGCACTGTGCACACTACCACTTATGCAGGTGTAATTTAGGTCGCTCAGGGAGGTGGGATATTTGCTGACATAAGTGGTAGTGTAGACATAGCCTATCCTAAGTCTTCCCTTCCATCAGGGAATGATTAATTCCCACTCAATATTTCATTCTCACTACACACTATCTCCCATGGGGAAAGTTCACAGTGTTCCATTTATGTTTTGCTCACTTAACACGTGAGGCTGTTGGTGAGTGGAATCAGCGTTTCCCATATTCACTAAGACCCCAAAACTCAATAGGATGGTTACACTTTGCCAAACAGGGAGTCAATGCACGGAAGGGGCTATTAGTAGCAAGTGGCCAGACCTTGCTTCCCCTTACAGGCAGCACCAGTTAAAGCAAAGCAAGGCCTCCACCTGCCTGCCAGACCCCCCCGTGAGGCATCCCCTGCCCTGCTGCTGCGCTCCCAACCCCCCACCCCACTTCATCCTGAGACCCCACGAGCTGAGTCAGGTGAGAGGCAGCGGCAGCCCCACCCCCCTGCCCTGGACACGGGGGAGGGAATGAGCCGGAGGGCCTGGCCCTTACAGAGCGGGCGCGCACCCTCCCGCGGCCGCGGAGGAAGGACCGGGCCCCCAACCGCCTGCCTCAGGAGGGGCGGCGGCACCCAGCGGTTCCTGCGAGCCGGGGAGCGCGCACGTCCTGCCCAGCGCTCAGACACCCCTGGAGCAGCCGCCTCCCCCCTCGCCAGGGCCGAGCCCGCCAGAACTCCGGCCTCCCCTCCCCCACCCTCCCGTGTGTGTAGGAGGGGGCGGGCTCGCCCACTGCCCCTGTAAGTGGGGGGAGGGAATCAGCCACGGGGGACTGGGACCGCCCCCCGCCCTAACGGGGGTAACGGGCCCCTCATGCCTCGCGGGGGCGGGCGCAGGGGTGTGATCTCACCATGGAAGTCGCCGGTGTCCGCCACCACCGTGGTGTGCTGCTTGAGCTGCTCCAGCGCGGACTCCATCTTCGGCCGCTTCACGGGGGACACTGACATAATCCGTTAGGGGCGCCGGCCCAGAGACCCTTTATATACCTGCCGAAAGGCCACCCAGCGCGCGCTCGCCGCAGCCGACGTCCAACAGTAGCGCCAGGGGGAGGAGGCGGGGCCCACGAAGCGCGAGACCGGCGCGGAGGGCGACTCCTGCGGCGACGCGCGCGCGCGCCCCCGCCCTGACAGCCATTCACGACCGTGGAGGGAGGAGGCGATAGCCAATCAACAGCGAGGCGAGAGGGAACTAGCCAATCAGGACCGGGGAGGGAAGAAGGCATCTGATTGGGTGAGTAGGTGGCGTGTGAGGGTTAATACATCCTGGAGGCTCCTGAGCATAAGCATGGAGACGGATCCTCTTCTCAGACGGGGGAGGGGGAACGGCTCCCCTGCTGTGGGGGCGGAGCGAGAGGAAACAGCGGGTCACGAGGGCGCGCAGGCCTCTCCAGGGTCTGGCCTCTGCCCGAGGGTGTCACGTGGGTCCTGCCGTCAGTGACGGGTGCGACACGGGCTCGGCTGCGGCTGCGGCTGGTGCGTGAGCAGTTACTGAAAGCTGCCCTGGAAGTTACCTTGTTGAGGGCTGTGGCTAGGCCCCGCTCAGCAGGAAGGGACAGAAAACCTGTTTTCCCCAGACCAGGAAGGGTCACGTGTGTCAGGGTTGTGTGTTTCACAACGGGGCTCTGCTCACCAGCCTGCACTGGAGGCTCAGGAAAGTTTGTGGAAACTTCAAAGAGGAAACAGTAACAGGAAGAACTAACCAGTGGGGGAGGGAACCCTAGCTTGAGATACGCATCAAAGGTTTCACGTAGTTGGGGGACAAAGAAGACACCCTGGCATCCTTCACCTACGACAGTGGTTTTCAACCTATAGACCCCGCAGTCTATGCCTAAGATTTCCAAAGGGTTCTGCACCTCCATTAGAAATTTTTTAGGGGGTCTGCAAATGAAAAAAGGTTAAAACCCACAGACCTAAGAAGTAAACAGTACATTTACTTCGTGAAAGAGGGGGTGTCAGCCAGTGTTGGCAGAAAATTTTGGAAAGAACTCTGCGTGAAATCAGATCCTTTAGCCAGGAGGATAGCTTATTAGTCAAGGTTAATCTCTAGAAAGTGTGTTATGATTTTGTTTTATAAGTAACCATTTGTTTCCAATATTCCTACAATCACTTGGATCTCTGTTCTTTGACTATAAACTTATTCTTGTTTTCATTATAAATACATCTCTGTGCTGTGGCGTAGCCAGGTGGAGGGAACGGGGAGCGGAAAAAAAAAAGGCGCCTCCTCACTGCGGTGCTTTTACTGACGGGGCGGCGCTCTGGGTCTTCGGTGGCACCTCGGCAGCAGGACCTTCACTCGCTCCATGGGTCTTCGGGGACGCATCAGTTGGAAGTAACAGAGGAGGAGAAGGACCTCGGAGTATTGGTTGATCACAGGATGACTATGAGCCGCCAATGTGATATGGCCGTTAAAAAAGCTAATGCGGTTTTAGGATGCATCAGGCGAGGTATTTCCAGCAAAGATAAGGAGGTGTTAGTACCGTTATATAAGGCACTGGTGAGACCTCATCTGGAATACTGTGTGCAGTTCTGGTCTCCCATGTTTAAGAAGGATGAATTCAAACTGGAACAGGTTCAGAGACGGGCTACTAGGATGATCTGAGGAAAGGAAAACCTGTCTTATGAAAGGAGACTAAAAGAGCTTGGCTTGTTTAGCCTAACCAAAAGAAGGTTGAGGGGGGATATGATTGCTCTTTATAAATATATCAGAGGGATTAATATTAGGGAGGGAGAGGAATTATTTAAGCTTAGTAACAATGTGGACACAAGAACAAATGGATATAAACTGGACACTAGGAAGTTTAGACTTGAAATTAGACGAAGGTTTCTAACCATTAGAGGAGTGAAGTTCTGGAACAGCCTTCCAAGGGGAGTAGTGGGGGCAAAAGACATATCTGGCTTTAAGACTAAGCTTGATAAATTTATGGAGGGGATGGTATGATGGGATAGCCTAATTTTGGCAATTAATTTGGCAATTGATCTTTGATTATCAGCAGGGCCGCCCAGAGGATTCCGGGGGCCCGGGGTCTTCGGCGGCGGGGGGCCCTTCCGTTCCGGGACCCGCCGCCGAAGTGCCCCGAAGACCCGCGGCGGGAGCCCCCCGCCGCCGAATTACCGCCGAAGCAGGACCCGCCGCTGAAGTGCAGCCCGGTCTTCGGCAGTAATTCGGCGGGGGGGGTCCCCGCCGCGGGTCTTCGGGGCACTTCGGCGGCGGGTCCCGGAACGGAAGGGCCCCCCGCTGCCGAAGACCGGGCTGCGCTTCGGCGGCGGGTCCCGCTTCCCCCCCGCCCCGGCCCCAGCCTCTTACCCCCGGCTCCCTCCTCACCCGGAGTCTCAGCGCCTCGCCGGAACAGCCGCAGCGTGTGGCCGGCGGGGCCTGAGCTCCGTCCCGCTCAGAGCCGTGTGGTGAGGGGGCGGGGCTGCGAGCTCCACGCTGAGCGGAGGCAGCTGAGCTCAGCCTGGAGCTCCCAGCCCCGCCCCCTCACCACGCGGCTCGGAGCGGGGCGGGGCTCAAGGGCCCCGGCGGAGACACGGCGCTTGATGCGCTGAGGTTCCAGGAGAGGGGCGGAGGCGGGAGCCTCCGCTGTTCTCTTGGGGGCCCCTGCGGAGCCCGGGGCCCGGGGCAAATTGCCCCCTTTGCCCCCCCCCGGGCGGCCCTGATTATCAGCAGGTAAGTATGCCCAGTGGTCTGTGATGGGATGTTAGATGGGTTGGGATCTGAGTTACTACAGAGAATTCTTTCCTGGGTGCTGGCTGGTGGGTCTTGCCCACATGCTCGGGGTTTAACTGATCGCCATATTTGGGGTCGGGAAGGAATTTTCCTCCAGGGCAGATTGGCAGAGGCCCTGGAGGTTTTTCACCTTCCTCTGCAGCATGGGGCACGGGTCACTTGCTGGAGGATTCTCTGCAGCTTGAGGTCTTCAAACTGCAATTTGGGGACTTCAATAACTCAGACATAGGCTAGGGGTTTATAATAGAAGTGGATGGGTGAGATTCTGTGGCCTGCATTGTGCAGGAGGTCAGACTAGATGATCATAATGGTCCCTTCTGACCTTAAAGTCTATGAGTCTATGAGACATTTCAGTGATGAAGCTTCAGTGCCACTGAAGACATGCGGAGCTAGCAAAGGGCCTGCTGTCGAAGTACCGCAGAAGACCTGGAGTGCCGCCCTGTCAGTAAAAGTGGGTGTTGCCTCTTTTTTTTTTCCTCCCAGGTGAGTAAAATTAAAAAGGCGCCACTTGTGCTCAGTGGGGGAACGGCTGCTGCCCCGCTCCCCCCCCAGCTATGCTACTGCTGTGGTGTTAAGCAAAGTGGTGATCCTGAGTTGAATCTTACAAACTGGTGTGCACTACTGTTCGTTTGGGAATAGCAGGCATGGCAATTGTGTGAGTGTTCAGTGGATAAGGGGCTGGACGCTGCCAGGAATGGTCCAAGGACTTGGGGCTGGGGTGTACTTATCGCTACCTCTGCAGCAAGAGGGAGGCCTGAAAGGCAGTGCTTGTACTGCCAGAGGCTGGGGGTTTCAGGAATCTGATCCACCGCAGTCATGGACAAGATTTCTCACACTAAAAGCAGGTGGTGGTGAGTGTTACAAACCCTCTCTGTTTTATTGAGATGAAAGCAGATGCTCTTCTCCATAGAGGAATGGGGAATTTGGCTTCCCATTGATGTGGAGGGAAAGGTGGTGCTCCTCCCTTCGCTGGCACCAGGGTGGTTGGATGTCCTTTTATGGGACAGGACAAGATGTCCCTTCATTGGGGAAGATAGTACCTCCCTGCCTGCTGATGGGAGAAAGCTGGTATGCCCATGTTAGGGGTAGTGGGTAGCTAATGCTTGAGGGGATATATGGGGAAAGAATAAAGATCTATCAGAGGACCCAGAGTTACTACGCTGTTAATAACAGGTGAAGTTGCACTGGACAATTAATCGAGTGCTCCTGGGTGTTTAGTAATTTCAGGCAGAGAGTGAGCTGGCATGGTGAAAGGAGGCAGATTGTAGGGAAGGCCTGTTTCAGGTGTCTGCCCCTTTTACAGCTGGCCCTTTCTGTCTGGCTCTGGGGGTTTGGAGCATCGCCATGATGCAGATGTAGTTGCTATCTCCCCTCCCCCCTCCCGTGCTGGAGCAGGCTGCATATTGAACAAGAAGGCAGGTGTAGGATTGCTTTTTGTCTGATGTATGTGGGCTGCATTCATTTGTTTAGTACCTATGAAGCAAGATTCAGGCTGTACATGCTGGCCAAAGACATTAAAGGAGCTGTGTCAACATGCCCAATTGTCCTCCTCCCTTCCCCCCCGTCCTCCGAGCTATAGGCATATTCCGAAGTGGGTATTCACCCACGAAAGCTCATGCTCCCAAATGTCTGTTAGTCTATAAGGTGCCACAAGACTCTTTGCTGCTTTTACAGATCCAGACTAACATGGCTACCCCTCTGATAATAGGCAGGGATGTATTTGCCCTCCTTGTGGATCCCTTGGTACTGTGCACTGGACCATTTGGGGGGGTTTTGCACCCCTCCAAACAAAGTGGCAGTTATTCTTAGCATCAATGTGCCCACTAATTTTAACAAAACTCCTCCATTTTTAGATATGTTGCTACGCTCTATTACATGATTAAAGGACCTGTTCACAGTGCTGTGCTGCTTGAATAGTTTAATAGAAAAGGGTGTTGGGAATGTTCCACAGCCTGTTGACTGGCCTTTGAACAGGCAAAACACACTGGCTATGCTTAAGACGGCGAGTCTGTCACGGAGGTCATGGAAGTAACGGATTCCGTGACTTTCCGTGACCACCGTGAATTCTGCAGCGGCTGGCCTGGGGTCACCTGAGCAGCTCGGGCAGCCCCTGGGCCAGCCACACGGGCCGCGGCTGGGGCAGTCTGGGGCCATTGCGCCCCCTCCAGCAGCAGCAGGAGTTTGGGTGCGGGAGGGGGCTCAAAGCTGGGGCAGGGGTTTGGGGCGCAGGATGGGGCAAGGGCTCTGGGCGGCTCTTACCTCGGGGCAGGCTCCCCGGAGGCAGCAACATGTCCCTTGGCTCCTAGGCAGAGGGGCGGCCAGACGGCTCTGCACGCTTCCTCTGCCTGCAGGCAGGGCTGTCCTTAGCCATTTTGGTGCCCTACGTGCCCCCCTGCGGGGGGGCAGGGTTGCCCCAGGCCTCCTTGGGGGGGCAGAAGCAGGCTTGGGGGGCAGGGGGGAAACTGCCCCCCAGCACAAGTTGGCGGTGCGGCTGGAAGCCACGGAGCGGGCTGGGGCTGGGTTGCTCCATTTCCCACCGCCCAGTGAGTGCAGGGTAGGCCGGACCCCTTCTGCAGTCCTCAGGGGAAGGGGTGGGGCAGGGGTGGGAATAGCCGGGACTGGGGCAGAGCAGGGGTGGGGATCATGGGGAAGAGGTGGAGCAGGGGGTGGAGCAGCACGCAGCTGCATAGGGCACCAGGAAATTTGGTTCCCCAAATTTCTGGTGCCCTACACAGAGGTGTACTTTGGGTATGGGTAAGGACAGTCCTGCCTGCAGGTGCCGCCCCCGCAGTTCCCATTGGCTGCTGTTCCAGGCCAATGGGAGCTGCAGAGCCGGCACTCTGGGCGGGGGCAGCATGTGGAGCCCCCCTGGCCACGCCTCCACCTAGGAGCCAAGGGACATGTCACCGCTTCCAGGGAGCCGCGCAGAGCCAGGTAGGGAGCCTGCCAAACCCCTCCCTCCCAGCAGCAGCAGGGGTCCTGGTCTGTGCCCTGCCCTCCCTAGTACCAGTGGGGGTCCCGGGGTCCCCCCCCGAGCACCCAAGTTTTAGTTAGGGGTATATAGTACAAGTCATGGACAGGTCACAGGCTGTGAATTTTTGTTTACTGCCCATGACCTGTCCATGACTTTTTACAAAAAATACCCGTGACTAAAACATAGCATTAGCAATGGAGCCTATCTTAGATACTTTGATCATACCTTTCCCTTGATTTTATCTTGTAATGCCTCATCTGTGAGAGCAGTGACAGTGATTTCCCATAATTTGCTTGATGTGTCAGAATACTCTGCTGCATAAACCTCCCACTCCTTGTCCAACACAAAAAATGATATTGGTGAAAGAAACATTAGTGTTTTGGGATTCTCAAATGTCATGATTATTGGTAAGAAACTTATACTCCTCATTGACCATAGCCTCTTTGTCAGAATCTGCAGGCTCAAGACAGGGATACCTCCACTGGCTGCTGTGCTCCTCTAAGTTTGGGCATCATTAGCATCAGTCTGCTTGTATGAAATGCAGTACATTTGAAGCTATGCACTTGCAAATACAGCTATACTCTCCAAATTGCCTCTTCCAGAGGTGAAAGAGGTTCCTCCCTCAAAGTATTAGAGAATGCCAAGTTTGGATCCAGATCCTAATTTTCCCGCAGTTTGGGTTCTTTCAGAACTAGGTTTTGCTCCATTTCTAGTTTTGAATGATCATTATGCTGAAGTGGTCTCACTTTTGATCATTACTTGCTGACAAACAAGAAGAAACAGGCTACCCACAGATCTACTGTTGCTGTACATCGACAGGCTTGCTGCAACAAAACATTTGAAAAACCAGCCGTTTGCTTCCAAATTCTTGTTTTCGCTCATATCCAATTAAGAGCAAGAAAGCGTTATAATTTAACTATTTTAATAAATCTTAAAACAGTGCATGGTTATATCATTTTATCCTTAGTTCAATTATATTCATGTACATTATAGTTTTATCTGCAGACAGTACAAATATATCAGATGCATAGCTCATTCATATGGATACTAAACCTATGATGTGGTTTAGCATTTTAATAGATGCTGTCAGCTTTGGCAACAATTCTTTACAGAACTGTTGAATGGACTGCTAATATAAATCCAAATAGTTGTAATCGTGGGCGATTTTGTTTCCTTTATACATAAGAAAAAGATGGTGTGTTATGCTTCTTAGTTCACCTTTTGGTTTATTTTTGTTTTTTTTAGAATTCATTTAACCCGCCATCCTTATACCGCTGTTATCATTTTCCAGTATTAATGCTTGCTTTCCCTCTACCCCAGTCAAAAGCTGATGGTTCTCCAGAAGAATGATCTCCTTCATTCCTCCCTGAGCCAAACCAGTGCCCTTTTCAAATTCCAGCTACCTTGGTAAGTAACTGCTGATGTGGGAAAGAATATTATCCTCACAATCTAGTGCCTTCTCTGCACTGATGATTTTCTCTAACTGTTGCTCTGTCATTATTTTATCCCCACTGGTACTAATGATGGCCTTGTCTAAGGCTTTATTTTAAAAAAAAATCATCCATTTAGAAACATGTTACAAAAAACAAATAATGCATCGGTATTCTTTTAATATAGAAACCAACTCCCGCACTTACTCCTCCATTTACAGGTACATACAGTTCAGTATGATGAATCATTCTGTATTTGATTAAATATACAAGCATGGGCCCCTTCCTGCAAAGCCTTATGCGTGTGCTTAACTTAATGCATGGTGAGTATTCCCACTGAAGTCAATGTGTGTATACTCAGTGTAAAGTAAACACTAGTGTAAGTCTTTCCAAGATCAGAGCAAGAATTTCCATTAACCAAAGTTAACGTGGATAAAGGAAAGAATAGATCAAAGTTACTCCAGTTTTATTATTACCATCTCAGACAATGAGCAGTACCTGTACATTTATTTGTCCTTCCCACTCTGTAAGGCTGGTGAAAAAGTAAAGAAAAGGTGTATATGTTTGTTGACTGGAAATGTGCCAATTTCACTGTGCATGCTAAAATCCAGGAAATATATTTTATACTTGTTCTGATTTTAAAAATGTGTTGTTAATTTATCATTTCACAATTACTTGATTATACGTTACTTTGGGCAGGGGCCTTGTCTTCATCATTTATATATACATAATCTGGAAGCCTGTCAGTGCAATCTAGATATTTAACAGCATTAGGAAAAACAGGAAGTAAAGTACTAATAAATGTATTTGCTAAATTAAGCAATTTTTCAGACTTTTTTCCCCAATGATTTTTTTTAATTGTGTGTGAAATAGCCATCCCAACTTCCTTTTAATTTCCTAGATGTTCATTACTTGTGCCAGATTGTTATATTAATAAAGCAGAGCGCAGGGCTACATGGATAGGGAATGAGGAGTAAGTTTTATGGGTTTATCTTCTAATTGTTGAAGTCTTGGGTTTGACAATACTGTGGTTTGCCGGTCGGGATCAATGCCAAGTCAAACTGCTCCATAGTCACACTAGCCTGCATCCACTGGTAGCCATTGTGTGGGTGAATGTAGTTGGACACAGCTTCTCAATTGGCAAATTCAAATAATTTCAGGGTATTACTCACTGCTCTTTAGTGTTTAATTAAAACACTCCCTGTCCCTCAAAGAAAGCAGTAGCATTGTATATATATTTAAACTGGGTGATCCAACTCTAAAATCTGTTACACACTGTTGTAATTTCATCTTCAGATACAGACAGGCCCAGCCCTTGTTTTAAAATGTTTAAGGCTTGAGAGGAGCGCAGGGGTAGAAGAGAGGGAGGAAACTTTACTGCTGCTGGGCTTTCATAAACAGGGAAACTCAGGATACTGTTGCTTAGTGTTTCTGCCACAGACAAGAAGGAAACAAGGGGAAAAAAAGCTCTAGCCTTTATGGTACAGAAACTCTAAGCATTCAAGCAGTCCTTTGTTGGGAGAATTATTTCTAGCCTTTTTTTTAGAGCTTTATCAGATCAATGGAGAGCCATATAGCAGTATATTATGAGGTTCTGGGTGTGTGTGTGTGGTGTTTTTTTTTTTTAACTTGAATCCAGCCTTGCCTCGTACATTTAGAATCCCATGAATTCAGATCCTGCTCATGCTCTGGACTGCATACACACAAAATTTCTGTATAAAATATATAGATATAAAAATAATATTTCATGCAATACTAAAACTTCTCTCCCAGCATGATAGCATATCGGTGAATGAGTATCCTCCTTATCAACAGTGTTTCAGGAATTGTCAGTTTGCTGGCAGTTATACTGGTAGGTGATGGTCTCTGTAGTCTCTTTCATTTTGATCAGGGATCGGTGCTGTTATTCCCTTTTTCTGCACTACTATGACTAATAGCTGAAAAAAGCAGATAGAACTTTAAGAAGTGGAATCACTCCTCTCTTGGCGACGTTTCATAATTTCTTGAAGCTCTGAATCCCCTCCACATTTCTGGAATGGCAACAAAGCATAAAGAGTTTGAACCTCAAAAAACGGCTTACAGCTTAACCTAAATGAGCGATATAGAATGCTGTCAAAGTGGAGCTGCTTTCGAGGAGATAGCGTATAAGTTAATAGGCCAGATCTTTCCATTAAACTAGGTTGATTTGCACCAGCTGAGGATCTGGCCCAGTGTTTCTAAATTGTAGTTTTCACAAGATGTCTATTGTTTTTATGCTAAAACGAGTGTTCAGCAGGCCTCTTATCTTGTTTAATATAACTGTGTTTCTTAAAATGCCTGTTTAATAGAGCTTGCTAGTATTTTGTGCTACTGGGTTCCATACTAATAGGATTTTGTGGGAAAACTTCTTACCTCCAGGAGAGATTTTTGCACTGTAATTTTACTGTATACCCTGGCTCCTTCATGACACACTTTCTTCAATTCCTCCTTATTCAGAGAGAAAAGCTGGGCCCCCGTAAGTATGCCAAGATGCTCCACAGTCCTAGAAAAACACAGGTAATGAAAGGCATGTGATACAAATGGGTCAGAAGAAGGAGAAAAATGGAGTGAGAAGTCTATGAAGGTTTACCCTATTATGGCAGTGTCGACTCAATGAGTAGTCAACACATGAGATTAGGCTCTGTCTCCATATATATTTAATATTATTATGAAAAGTTAGCAGCCCATATTTTGTTATTATACACTTAATTATAATCTCTAGGTAAGAGGTGTTTAGGAATTACAGCCCAGACATGGGATCCAGTTCTAACCCTAGTTCTTATATTGACTCGCTCTGCAGTCTTGAGCAAGTCACTTGGGACCAGATTTTTAAAGATATAGATGGGATCTAGTGAGATTTTCAAGAACTGCCTAAGCTACTAACTCCTATTGATACTAAACAGAGTTAGGCAACTGAACTTTTTCAATATCCCACCAGGTGCCTCTCTGTCTCTATGCATCTAAATACCTTTAAAAATCTGGCCCATAACTTTTTGGTGCCCCAGTGTTCCCATCTGTAAATTAACTGCTTTTGCAAAGTCCTTTGGGATTCTCAGCAGTAAGTGTTAGTTAAAAGGAAAACACCTGTCATCCAGGGTTGATCCTACTGGGAGATGCTAACTGGGTCCTGCTGACCACAGGCGGCTTGCTTGCTGCACCTTGGATATAAGGGGAGGTGGAAGTGCTCCCCTGAAGAGGTGGTGTAGAGATTGAACAGTCCTCAGGGAGGAACTTTAGGAGTAGTCACATCTAGAGAGAAGACACCGACTGGTATTTGTGTTACATTGATTGTTTCTTTGTCAGTAAAACAAAACCCCTGGGAGTAGTTCGGACTCTGTACTGGCTGTGCGTACTGACGGTGTTAAGAGCAGGGTAGAAGTGTCACTTGCTCACAGGCTTTATAAATTAAACAAACATAAGCATCCTGTAATCCAATAAAAATGTCAAAAGCCTTCTTCTCCCCCCTTTCAATGAAAGTTCAGCATCTCACATAGCAGCTGTGCAGATTTACCCTTTGCTGAAGGAATTTGCCTCCAGCCACGCTTTGACCTCTTCAGCGCTTGACTCAAACGTCAGGGTCACGGCAACTTGCTGAGTCTTCTCCACCTTAAAGTTTCTTTGGGGGGGCTGAACTTTACTCGTTGTGATCTTCTTCAGCAGCTCATCATTCACCTCATCCATATGATGGATAAGTTCTGGAAAACGAAGCACACTTTCAGGTGACAAATTAGAGACCGGGGGGCGAAATTCTGTCTTAAGTCACAACCAGTGAAAATCAGTGGGGTTGCATAAGGTGTAAGTAAAGGCAGAATTTGACTCTGCAGCTCTATTAACTCTGTAAAAAAAACATGCTCAAGATAGGACATGAGGAAAACGTAATCATGTGGTTAACTTTAAAGAAGGTGCTTAAGTGCTTTGCGGGGTGGGTGAGACATGACATTTTGACCATGAAACCTGCTTCAGGAACAAAGTGTAAAAGAAACATTTGATGTGCCATCACTTTAGTAGTAACATTCTGCACCAACTGTAGGGTTCTTTCATATCCCACAGGCCCCAAAGCTAGTGCCTATCTTTTCAAATTCCTTTTTCAGCTTTTGAGGTCTGAAAACCTCCTATCATGCTTTTAAATGCTGTATTTCCACAATACCTCTTCCGAGGGAGGGAATGCAAAATAACAGCCAGACACAAGTCCTTGTAGCAGAGTTTTAGGCTGATTTTAGTTTTCAAAAAGCTAGTTGAGAACCAGTCATAGGGTCACTTGCTCCTAAGATGAGTGAGTGGTTGGGTGCAGGTATTGTGTCCATGAATCCTGCAATGCAAAATCCTAGCCTGAGTTCTAAAGCAACTCCTGGAGAGCTAATTGGAGAGTCTTGGAATAGTTGTTGGTGATCCTGAGAGCAAGGAGACAGACAGCAGAGACGGCATTGTGTTATGTAGTTACTAGCCACCATATCAGGACTGGACAGAAATGACGTACGGACATAGGGTAAATCCATCCTCCTGTGTCTTAACTGTCTCTAACTAATACCTGAGCGATCTGTCTCTTTTTTTACATGGTGGTAGTAACTGAATGGCATGTATTCAGTTCTCATTAGAATGAATTGTTGTGATGGGATTTCTAGTTCACAACATGATTGTCATTAAAGCTATATAATTTCCAGTTGGTAAAGAAACTCTTCTCTTTCATGGTACATAATGACAAACTTTATGGGGAACGATTAAATTTTATTTCATAAGTGTGTATTCTAAGGGGCAGTATAAACCAAGCCATGATTTGTAAGGTTTGAGAAAAATGAACACATACCCGCAGACCACCTTACTTTTAGCTGGCTGGAGCTTTACTTTACTAAAGTCAGAGCTGGTTGGGAAACTATTACTGAAAAGTGCTTGGTGGAAAATTCCAAAGAGCAGGGTGATTCCTTTTGGAGCCAGAAGTCCAGCACCCTTTTAAAGTGATGACATTGTACGTATATGACAATTAAAGAAGACGGGGGTTGTTTATTTTGCAATAACCACACACAGTGTGCATGGGAGTGTGCTGAGTACTACAGTTTTTGTACAGTAGAGAAAATGTCAAAGAAAAGCTAAAGAAAAAAATAGTGGGGAAGATATGGTTGCTACAACATATAGTAGTAGGTGCCTGAACACAGGGGGAGTGAGATTGGTGCAGCACACACCTTGCTGCCTAGGGGGAGGAGAGGTTAAGGTGGTTTTAAGCCACTCCTGATTTGGTGCTGTTGTGGGGCCCACAATGTAGTTCGCACAGTCTTGCGGGCCTGTTTAAGTTGTAGCAGCTTCCTCAGGGCTGCTCTGTGGGCCACAGCATAGCCCAGAATGTCAACAGTGTTGTGACCCTGCCTCGTTGTGCCTCTTATGGCCACAGCCCTGGCAGGCCCCCTAGACTAGGATTTGTACAGGGAGTCTCAGAAAGCAGCTTCCTGGCTGTCTTCCATAGTGACTGCACTGGGGGAATCCTCTCCTGGCCAGAACCAGAGTTCTTACAGCCCCTGTGTGCTGCACTGGCCCTTTTATATGGTATAAACAGGCCTGAGTAGGGGTGAAGATCTTTCCCCGTTTTCTGCTGCCTATGTCATTTTAGGTACTTAAATATGGAGTTAGGTGCATAGATTTAGGCCTATATACACAGTGACTAAGGAAACTAAGACAGATGAACAGTTTTAGAAAAAGCAGCAAAGAGTCCTGTGGCACCTTATAGACTAACAGACGTTTTGGAGCATGAGCTTTCATGGGTGAATACCCACTTCGTCGTAAATAAAGAAGGAGGGTGGTGAAGCACTGGAATGGGTTACCTAGGGAGGTGGTGGAATCTCCTGCCTTAGAAGTTTTTAAGGTCTGGCTTCACAAAGCCCTGGTTGGGATGATTTAGTTGGGGATTTGGGGGTTGGACTAGATGACCTCCTGAGGTCCCTTCCAACCCTGATATTCTATGATTCTAAGAAGAAATCCACTAGCACCCAACACAAACAAAGGAAAGAACACACTGGTGGAAGCTTCTAGGTTTAAATCTAAGTTCCAGAACCACAGTGCCAAGTTCTGTGGACTGTGTATTGTGAAACAATATACATGTCTGAGTTGTGGTGAACAGTAAGAACCCTGATACTATGCACCTACGTTCTTTGGCATTGTGAGGAGAGTTCCCGGCTAACATTTCACTTCCCCATTTATCACCAGCGTAGCTACCAGGAATCCTGTGAGTAGGGCTGGCAGGGCCAATTCCTCTCGGACTCAAGTCTCCTTTGTACTTCTGGTTAGAATAAAAAATAAAAGGGTTTTTATTAAGTAAAGTATTTTTTCAGCATTATTAAATATTTGTCCCCCCACAACCATAGTAGATTAGAGCACAGTGGCCCAGGTCCTCAGCTGTTCTGTAAACTGGTCTAGCTCTATTGAAGTTAACATGTAATTATGAGAAACTGTACTTGACCAGCTTCCATTTAATTCTGTTTTACACCATCCAGTGAAATTGAATCAAGGATCTCCATAAGCCAAGACATGAATATTCACATGCTATTGTCACCTGCTACACCTCTACCTCGATACAACGCTGTCCTCGGGAGCCAAAAAATCTTACCGCGTTATAGGTAAAACCGTGTTATACTGAACTTGCTTTGATCCACTGGAATGCACCACCCCCCCCCCGGAGCACTGCGTTACCACATTATATCCGAATTCGTGTTATATCAGGTCACGTTATATTGAGGTAGTGGGGTACCTCAGGTTGCAAGAAGGCCTCACCATTGTGTTGCGAAATCATGCCAAGCTAAATGTGATCATGTACTGTTGGCCCTGCAAAGCCCAAAGTTCATTGCTTAATAACTTGCCACAGAGCTTTTTAAAATATACTAATTTACAGTGCTGCTAACTCTCAGGATTTTATCATGCACCTTGCAATAATGAATAATTTTCTGAAAGTCTCCACTCTAGCTGTCAAGTGATTTTGTGAGAATCTTACTTTATTTAAATGAAAGGTAAGTCTCCTGCACTTACGACTGTGTTGAAAAGCCAGAAAATGTGATATAAGTGGCCCCTAAGGCTCAGAATCCATACAGCAAAGAAATTGTATGATATCTTTAATAGCTCATGATTTTTAAATCAATCTCACTCCACCCCAGTCTATCTCATCTTGCACTCCAGGGTTTTTGAATACCTGGGACTGACAATACTGAATTTATTATCTGCCTAGACCTTCCACTCCCATTTTAGATAAATAATTCATCATTTACACTAGCTTGGCAAGAGCCTTTCATCAGTACATGAAGTTCTCAGTGACGTGGCCATATAACCACAGAAAAAAAAATCATTATGCTTAAAACTCAAAAGCATGTGAAATTCTACTGCCACCCATTTGTAAGAGATGGCATTAGATGAGGTAGGCAGGTGGGCAATTTGTGACTACTGACTGGCTAAGAATTGCATGCCTCCTATTATCTTTATTATCCTAGTTCCGCCAACCCTGACTCACTTGTGTCACCCACCTGTTCAATCTTGTAAACTCTTTGGGACAGGGACTGTCATTTTACTATATATTTATACTGTGCCTAGCACAACGGAGCCCTGACATGGTTGCTCTCATGGTTACCACAGTATAAAAGTTAATTAATAATTAGTAATAACAGAAAAGAGAACAGATGACCATGAGGATATCTTGACGGGGTGATGTAATCTAGTGGTTAAGCCACAGGACTAGGAAGTTGGAGAGCTAGATGCTATTAGCAGCTCTGTCACTGACTTGGTGAGTGACCTCTTTCTTTCAGTGGGACCACTCACAGTAGTAAAGTTAAGCACCTGCATAAGTGTTTGCAGGATTGGGGCCTTAAGACCTGATTCTCAGAAGTGCTGAGCACCCACCGCTCCAGGTCAAATCAATGGGAGCTGCAGGGGCTTAGTGCCCAGGAAATCAGACCCTTAAGCACCTTGGTATTTAGGCACCTAATTCCCACTGATTTCAATGAGAGTTGTGTGCCTAAATCGCTTTGAGAATCTGGGGCTTTGTGCCTGTTTCCTCATGTCATTATGCCTATGATGGTCATGATAATGACCCACCCTCCCAGCAACATTACAAGAGCTAGTTCATTAACATCTCTAAATTACTTTGAGATCCTGGAATGGAAGCCTAGAGATGTGCAAAATGTCTGCAAGCTGGTGGAGGGGGCTAGCTGGCTCAGGAACAAAACCAAAGGCCTGGTTTGCTATTGCCCTGCAGCTTGCACAGGGATTTCAACCAGTGCATGGTGGTTGCAAAATGCCATTGAGTCACAGCTGGTAGTGTTTTACTCCCACATTGCAATGGAGTCAGTGACAACATAGTGCAGAGCAATGATGGCTCAGGCCTTTTGCTAAGTGAGTATGGCTTCTCTGAGGTTTTTCTTGGTGATGTGAGACAGTGGTTCTTAGCTAGAGGTCCAGGGCCCTCGAGCAGGTTTCAGGAGGGCCTCCAAGCAGGGCCAACATTAGACTCGCTGGGGCCCAGGGCAGAAAGCTGAAGCCTCACCGCATGGGTCTGAAGCCCAGGTCCCTGAGCCCTGCCATCCACGGCTGAAGCTGAAGCCTGAGCAATGTAGCTTCATGGGCACCCCTGTGGCGTGGGGCCCCAGGAAATTGCCCTGATTGCTACCCCTGAACATTGGCCCTGGCTTCTATATGCAGAAAACCAGTTATTGTGGCACAGGTGGGCCATGGAGTATAGTATATGGGGGGAGGGGAGCTTAGAAAGAAAAAGATTGAGAACCTCTGGTGTAAGGCACATCTATGAAAACAAAGAAACTACAGGATTGTACATAAAGAGGAAAAAATCTGTCTCAAGTTATAAGCTAATCCTCTAGGAGCTGAGTGTGGAGCTGAATCTCCTCCAAGGGCCCAGAAGTTGTTTTCACAGAGGTTTCTGGCTTTCTGCTGAATGCCTAATTGGGTCTTCATTGTGGAGCTTTACTTTATCACTCCACCCTCTACACTAGCTGTGGGGTGTCTAAATAGAGCATTAACTTCCTAGTAACATTTAGTTGTGAGGACAGCACAACTTATGAAAACCTATACAGGCAGGGAGAGGGTGTATTAAGGTCTACAGGTATCTTCCCCACCCCCTCTTTTTTTTATGCCTACTGAAGCTAGCCATAAGCAGAGGCTGATTATGCACTGCAGCTGATCACCAATGAAACATCACCTGACTATAGAGTTGTTCATAATCTTCCAGTTTCACCACATCCAGGATGTTATAGGGGACATAACCAGCCTGCCCACTCCGGTTTAGCAGTTTCCACCACTGCTTATTATCTTCCAACACCTGTGAGGGGAAAAAGTACTTCAGCCTTTGAGCCCATCAGGCATTCATGACACGTGCAAGGTAACAAAAGTTTCACATCTTCACATGGGCTTGCAGTGGAAAAAACACACAATTATATGGGAGCTTTGTAATACAGGCAAGGAAACCGCAACAGATTCATGTAACATTAAATTCCAATGTCACATTAATAAACACTCCCTGAAAAGGATTGATAAAACAATTGTAATAGTGGTCTATTGGGCAACAACGCTGAGGAAAAATGTATCTAGTGTCCTTAAGAACCCCTAGCTCCTGCTTAATTTGCATGTTGTTTTTTAAAGCTTTAGTTGATGAGAGAGATCATGGTGTCCAGAAATGCTTGCCTTGCTTTTACATTTTAAAAAAAAATGCTCTTCAACAGTGAATCCTGCCAGAGGTGGAAAAAATGCCTGCAGGATTTTCATATAACCTGATTACAGCCCATCCATTACATAAACAGGACATGGAAAAGATGGTGTATTGTTATTAGAATATCTTTCTCTTCGCGTCATCACCTGTCTCTTCTTACAGGCTTGTTCTGTTTTGAACTCTGATTAAAAATTGTGTGTGAAAACTGTCCTTAACCCAAAGATTTCTGAACCACATGCCTGTGCTTCAGTGTTTATTTGCATTAAGATTTTAATATAGTTATATTTGAGAAACAAGGTTTTAAAATGTCAGTTTTCCTAATCTATAAATTTGCTAACCCAATGTGATGCAACCATACAATTATTCAAGATACATATTTAACAGAAGTCTCTCTCTTAATCCAATCTAGCCTTAACATGTAGACCAGGGGTTGGCAACCTTTCAGAAGTGCTGTGTCCTGTCTTCATTTATTCATTCTAATTTAAGGTTTCGTGTGCCAGTAATACATTTTAACTTTTTTAGAAGTTCTTTCTAAAGTCTATAATATATAACTAAACTATTGTTTTATGTAAAGTAAATAGGGTTTTAAAAATGTTTAAGAAGCATCATTCAGAAATTAAATTAAAATGCAGAGCTCCCCCAAACAGGTGGCCAGACCCAGGCAGTGTGAGTGCCACTGAAAAGCAGCTTGTGTGCCACCTTCAGCACGTGTGCCATAGGTTGCCTATCCCTGATGTAGACTAAAGTCATATCATGTATTTTGTGACAGCGAAGTGTGTCGCAATGAGGAAGACAGGTAGTGGTTAAAAATTCTGTATCATGTTTTAGTGGAAAATAGTCCCCGAGTTCACCATCATACTGAAATTTAAGGCAGAAAGACCCTTCTTGCAGCAAACAATGAATTTTAGTGGGGCTACTCACATGCTTAAAGGTGAGCATATTAAGCAAAGGTTTAAGTGCTTTGCTGCATTCAGGCCAGAGTACTCAGTGCTGCAAGGCTGAGCCCTGTGCTTGGAAATTGGGCTCAGTATGTTGTCAGACGTACTATAATGATATGGTTTTCTTTTCTTTGCTGCTGTTTTTTTTAAACCAGAGTTTGGTCTCAAATCTCAGCTAACCCCATGCGCTAAGGCACTGGAAAAGTACCAGCCATCCTTTTCTTACTCAGATTTAAAGCTTACTATCCGAATGAAATGTCATGTTGCCATTCAGAACTTCCAGAGGAAAACTATTTGGGATTTTTCAGTCTCTTGGTGTATCTTCTTTCCCTCTCTAGAAAGCAGGGACTATAAAGATTTGCTCCCGAGTTTATTAATTTACCTCCAGGACTTCATCCTTCAGCACTGAGAGTTCATTGGCATTTCGAGCAGTGAAATCATAGCGGATTTTGGCATATTTCTTCGGCTGGGCCATCCCTTGTGCCTCAAAATTCCTTCAAGAGACAAAATGAGGTTATAATCAGGGCTCCTCTGACAGTCATGTCAATAATGCCAGTGCTGGAGGAACTGGTATTTGTAGTAACTATGTTAGCATGCAGCTGAAGAGACTGTAGATTGTTAATGGGGCAATCGCCCTGGACAAGTCGCATTTACTTGTGACCAGGAAGTGAACAGATTTTCTGTCACATTACAGTAAAACGTCCTGCACAAATGCAAAGTGCAGGCTCTTCAACCAATGACCAATGCATAGCTGTGAGGTTGATGTAAGCAGACTCATACAAAAAGCCAGTTTTGTTCTCCATTTTAGTAGTTTCTATGCTGAAGTGAGGACTAAGAAAATGTTGTGGAGACACAGAAAAACCTTGAATTTACTGTACTGAAACAAAGTTATAGCAGCCAGCCAACCAGAGCATGTCAGCTGTTCATGCCATAAATCTGAGTAGACTTCATGGGCCTGATTCTATAGTGCCTTGGCACCCTGGGTAGCCATTTACACATGTGCAAAATGGGTGTAAACCACTACCACTCTGTATGGGGTAAATAACTTCTCAAGAGAGACGCAGGCTCCTTATCTTGAGGAGGGGGAAGCTACCATGTTTAAATGGTGTAAAATAGAACCAGGAAGATGTTTTCTCTATGGATCTTCAGGTCTGTGTGGCTATGCAATGCAGATGGCTGGGAGCTTTCAGTCTTTATAGTGAGTGTAAAATAAGCAGGCCAAATTCTCCTCCAGTGGAGCTATGCTGATATACACCAAAGCAGGTGTAGCTCCATTGATGAATGCCAGCTGAGAATCTGGCCCAAGCTTGCTAGTGTCATCCAAATATTATTCTAGCTTTGCATCCCTCAAACAAACACTCTCTTGGTCTGTTTGTCTAGATATTGACACCCAGCCCATTGTGTGGTTTTGGAGTGTCTAGTAATAGTTCTTCCCCAAAAGGTTTGTTTCCCCCACAGTCCTAACTTTTGATTGGCTTATAACCAGCATGTTGTTAAGGAAACACATCCTCAGTGGCATGATTTTTTATTAATTATTATCATTATTATTATTTTATTATTATTATTATTCTAGTATGTCCCAAACCACCCGCTCCCCACTCAAAAACTAGTAACTGGAAGGTCTATGCCAAGTACAAAAGATGATGGCTCTTAAGCATATATGAATATATGTTCCATTTTATGTGAGCAGTGGCCTACAGAGAGCCAGCTGTGACGTCTGTCATAAGATGTTGCCTCTAGTCTTCCTTGCTTGGGAGAACTTGTGTTCCAGGCAATAAATTGTCATAATAATTATAGCCTTGTACAGTTTGTCAGTAGCAAGTCTGTGGTGTTGGCTGGGGTTTGGAATCAATTCCTCGGCAGCCTGAATCTACTAGACAGGAAA
The DNA here is from genome assembly GCF_020497125.1 of Mauremys mutica. NCBI lineage: Eukaryota > Metazoa > Chordata > Testudines > Geoemydidae > Mauremys > Mauremys mutica. The sequence continues at coordinate 112,141,479 of NC_059075.1, forward strand.
GGGAGTGGTAACCTTTCCCAGCAGTTGCCCTGAAGGCAGGGAGAGGGAGGAATGTTTGTGTGGTATTTTTGTAGCATGCCAGCAGCAAAGTGAGTCACCAGGGGAAGGGCTGGCACTTGAGGAGTTTAACTGCAGAGGAATCCGCAGCAGGTTTTTTCCCCACCATTACTAAGACCAGGTCTACAGTAGAACTTTTGCTGGTATAGCAGTGCCAGCTAAGCGGGCGCAGGAGTGGGGTGTGTGTGTGTGTGTGTGAGACAGACACACACACTTTTATACTAGCAAAAACCCTAGTGCTTTTGCTTGTGTAGCTTATTTTGCTCAGGATAGTTGTATAAAACTTTTTTTGCTAGAACAAGCCGTGTTTACACTAGGAAGGTTATACCAGCAAATCTTTTTTAGCGTAGACCTGGCCCTGATTCAGGAAAGTACTTAAGCATGTGCTTAGCTGGAATCAAGGCCTATATGACTACAGCTGTGTCATGGATGCTGCTAAATATAATCCTATCTGAAAGGTGGAAGAGCTGGTAAAACAAGAGAAACATAAGGATAGCGAAGCTTGCTTGTGGGAATTTACTGATAAAAGAACTAAATGTCTGTTAGAATAAATTCTTCATGCACCAAAACTTTTTAAGAGAGATTTCTTTTATAACTGTGGCTGCTACAAATTGATGTTCTATCAATAAAACACTGCAAAATAAAAATAATTATTCATGTACTTAACTGATTTGTAATTCCTACCAAAGAACTCCCTATTCTGGCTATAAAAGGTGGAATGCAGTGGGCCACATGCTTTTCTTGAATATGGGCTTGTCTTCACATACAGTGCTACAGCAGTGCAGCTCCTTGAGAGACGGTTAATCCACCTCCTTGAGAGATGGTAGCAATGTCAATGGGAGAAACTCTTCCATCAACATAGGGCTGTGTACATGGGGGGCTAGTTCGGTATAACAGCATCGCTCAGGAATGTGGATTTTTCAAGCCCCTGAGCGAGGTAGTTATACCAATATAGGTCTGCAGTGTAGTCCTGGCCTCAATCTACACCAGAGTTTATAATGTGTTAATTGATTTCCAGTTAATTGGAACTAGCTAACATAGTTGATGGCATTTAAATTTTCCCAAACTCCTGCATGTGAGTTGGGAGGGGGCACGGGAGGAGGGAGAGGGGGATATCACATCTGGCTTTCTGGTTTGGCTCATTAGAAAAAAATCTGAATCCTGAAGTTTTAGATCTGATTCAGATCTGAGCTTTTCCAGAGTTTGGATCTGGGGGTTTCAGCTCTGGAGTTCTGGGGTTGGCCCATCCTCATCTCCATGACAAACAGTTTTTAAATCACAACAGATCCTAGAATAAGATGTTGTGGTAATAATAATAATGATAAATGCCTAGCTGTTGTATAGAGCTGGATGAATTTTTTTTTTTAAACAAAACTACTTCATTTAGAATATTTTGGGGAAAGTTTCAATTTGTTGATGGGGAAGGAATCTGAAACAATTTTGGTTTGTCAAAAAGCAAAATGAAAATTCCTATTTCAAACAAAACATTTTTTATTTGAAATTTTTCATTTCATTAAAAATAAAAAATGTTGAAATCACACTACTTTTTTTTTTTTTTCAAATTACTGCATTGTTCAACAGTCAAAATCTCAGCAGAAAAATCTTGACCATCTGTAGGTTTTTGCATGTATTCTATCCTTAAAGTGTTTTTCCTAAATATGTAATGAATATAAAGGAGCAAGTAACTTGTGTAGCCATACAACTGTTCCACTTGAACAAACATTGCAACAGAATATCCCAAACACAGGATAATATGCGGGGAAACAGAACCTCCACCAACTTCTTAATCTCAAGCATGATGGTCTGAAATAAAAGCATATTGACTGACTGACAAATCAGCTGATAATTCTTCCTCTACAAAGATTAAATACACTTGGGTGTAACCCATTTCCTTGCATATGTGCTGATTAAAATGCTTTTCAGGCAGGCAGTACATGCATGAATAATTATTTGACATCTCTGGATGTAGACAACTAGCATGAATCAATGATAGCAAAGAGGTACCAAAGGGGGAGAGGGGGCAAATATTTTAGTATTTATTTTTGTATTGTGATAGTGCCTGGGGCCACCAATCAAGGATCAAGGCTCCATTGTGCCAAGCACCGGGACTAGTACATTACCTATTTACATGTTGAGTAACTGCTTGTGTTTGATCAGGTGTCTGTCCACGTTTTATCGATGAGTTACGATAAGGATATCCATTGGCTGATGACAGCTAGAAAGGTAAAATGGAGTCATAGTGTTACTAAAAGAGAGTAAATCTGCATCAAATACAGGAAGGTGGTAGTCATAAACTAATCATCGCCTGGAGTCTTTAAATCAAGATTGGCTGTCTTTCAAAAAGAGATGCTCTATAGCAGGGGTCTGCAACCTCTGGCAAGTGGCTTTCCAGGGTAAGGACCCTGGTGGGCCGGGCTGGTTTGTTTACCTGCCGCATCCGCAGGTTTGGCCAATCGCGGCTCCCACTGGCCGCGGTTTGCCGTCCTAGGCCAATGGGAGTGGCGGGAAGTGGCGGCCAGCACATCCCTCAGCCCGCGCCGCTTCCTGCCACCCCCATTGGCCTGGAGCGGCGAACCGTGGCCAGTGGGAGCTGCGATTGGCCGAACCTGCGGACACAGCAGGTAAACAAACCGGCCTGGCCCGCCAGGGTGCTTGGCCTGGCGAGCCGCATGCCAAAGGTTGCTGACCCCTGCTCTAGAGGAAGCACAAGTTATTTTTCTTCTTTGTGGCTTGCTTACATTGTAGGGAAGAATAATTCCCTCCGCTGGGTGAAATGCTAAGGTCTGTGTCATACAGGACAGGCTGGCTGATCAGTGTTCCCTTCTGGCCTTAAAATCCATGAATGTATTTCCGAGTTTCTATAGTTTATTCAGATGAGTAAGAACAAATTCAGCTCTTGATCGACCCATTTACTGTATTTCAGACACCATCACAAACTCCATTGTAGCACAATTAGGTCAACCGATATCTTGTATATTTGGGAAGCACCTGATGGCGGCACCGCCACCCCTGAAGTATGGTGTGATTCCTGGGCTACTGTTGAAGAGGCCAGGATACTGTAGATGGTAACTGGATTTCCGGATTAAAATATTGCTGTTGATCATGACAGCTCCAGGGTCCAGTAAAGAATAAGTCCAACATTCTCTAGCCAGAGCCTGTTATTTTCAGGAAGAATCAAGAATAACTTGTTAAGAGGGTTTCAGCAATAGGGCAAGTGAGCAAGCTGCACTGTGACAGGCCTCTGCTCTGTAAGGTGTATATGCTATGGGTAAGTCTACTCTGCAAAAAACACCCACTGCAATGAGTCTCAGAGCCCAGGTCTACAGACTCGGGCTTGCACTACAGCTATAAGAATAGCACTAGTTGTTCCTGCTTGAGTTCTGAAACCCGGCAATGGGGGTGGGTCTCAGAGCCTGAGTCAGAACATCTACACTGCTATTTTTAGTACCAGAGTGTGAGCCTGAATCTATAGAGCTGGGCTCTGAGATTCACTGCTGCAGGTTTTTGGGTGTTTTTTTTTTTTGCAGTGCAGACCTGCCCTAAGAGATTTAGTACTGGCAACAGAGAGCTAGGAACCTGGGTTCTAATCCAACCAACCCACTGACTCTTTGCACCTGATTCCCTGCTCACGCCAGCATAAAACTGGTGAACTCCACTGAATTCAATGGCATTTCACTGCAGTAATGGAGTGGAGAATAAAGCCCTTTACCTCATCTCAAGAAAGTCAGTAGGTCTCACGTCTGCATCAACCCAGCTGAAAAACAGCAAGGCTCTTGCCGTGAACCTGGCATTTGTCCCTGAGGTCATCTTCGAAATACAGGACCAGATCTGTAGCTGGTATAAACTGGGATAGCAGAGGATCTGGCCCGCTGGCCAAGTAAGTTAGTAGAAAAGGAAGATGACTTGAGGCATGAGACCTACCTCTTCTTGTAAATGTCCAATGTCTATTTCCCATGGGGCTCCACGGAAGATTTCCAGGGGCGGCTCCCATCCATTGCGGAACTTTGGGATGTAGGTTGGGACAACAGACTCTCTAGGCCATTCCGCTCTTAAAAGATGGGAGGGAAAAATTATATGCAGAGTCAGATCCTCAAATGGTACATTTCTAGGATCCAAGTCCCCATAGCCCTGTACCCGCTGACATTACTTACATCAGTGCAGAGGGTGTAAATTGCCACACAGGTGCAGGACAACAGTGAATCAGGCCCCTAGTTTTTCAGCCTATTGGACAAAATCCTGCCCTCACGCTCAGCCCCCCTGAATGGGCTACAGAAGTGAAATGCTGCTCTGAATTGTTCTTAGAACTTGGAAATCTGCTGATTGTCCCTTTGCCCAGCCTAACTCTTACCTGGATCTGGTCCACGTCTCTCCAATGGACTCCCAGAGCGTCATCTCTTTCGGTGTCAGGTGTCCTCTCAGGAAATCTGTGGTGTCTTTAGAGAGAAGCGGGCTGACAACAGACCTTGCGAGTTCAGGGCCTCCACAGCTGTGGATGATCTAGGTCACACACACACATACACACAATGCCAGTTACAAACTTTCACTTCATGAACAAATCCCACAATCTCAAACTGAAAATCAGTTTCTCTGGGTTTCTTGTTGAAACTGGGAATCTCTCATAGTATTTCATGGCTAATATTGAGTGATATTTGCTTGAAATTGGGGCCCAGGACCGCTCCAAATTGGAACCATATTTTGTTCTCATGACCGTAGGCCCTAAGTCTGAAAAGGCTCGCAACCCTAGTGAATAGTTTGAGCCATGTTCAAGTTTGTAATTAAACCTGAACCCAGATGAATGTTGTGCTGTTTCAAGGTTTGACTGTGAATTCATTGTGCAGTTTTGCACAGTAGTCTGAATCCCCATATGCTCCCTGCAAGTGCCCCGGGTAAAAATAGGTGATTGGTGTCTTTAAGGAAATGGGTTTCAGTGCTGTCCTAATCTAGCAAGCTTGGCTATGTACTGCCCCTCTGACTTTCTACAATGGCTGCCATCTTGGTCATGATCAGGGACTGCCAATGCTAAGAACACAAGACTCTATAGTTTGAACTAAAGGACTGAATCTTCTGAGCAGGAGCTGTACTAGACTATGGAGAACACACAACATGTCCCAAACAGTGGTTATATTTGCACCTGCTAGTATTCTGGGATAATGTGGGGAGCTATATACCCACGATTGGCATTGGTACAATGGTGATCACTAATGCAGGATCAGGTTCTGTGCCCCCTGTGCTGCTTGTAACTTCTTATCTTGCACATGTACACCTAATACTGGCGCACCTTCCCTTATCCGGATCATGTCCAGTATCTTTCTGTCTGCCTCTTATTCTCTACTAGTGCTACTTTTTACATAGGCACATTAGTAAGAATAAGAATTGTATTTAAAGGGTTACCAGTTCCAGTGGCCCAAACAGGAAATGCACTAGTTCTGAAGCACTCGGGTTCTGGATATGCTTTCTCAATTTGGCCTGAAAAGAGAGAAGAATCCCAGATTAATCCAAACCTGGCTTTTGGTTCCTATCTTCTGTGATATAGAGAGATTACTGTTTTCTGGTACTTTCCCTTACTGTAGGAGACTGAGAACTAAAAAAATAAATGGTTAGCTTCCAATCATGAGACCTAGCCCAAGTGACATAATGATTTTGGGTGACTCAATTTTTTTTTCTGTTTTTCTTTTGGTGTCCATTTTGAGAACCCATAAAGCGGCCTGATTTTTCAGAAAGTGCCAAACATCTGCCCTCTGAAAATCACAACCTTTCAAGGTGTTTTGAGTTGAGAACCCAAAAGTATTGGTCATTTTTGAAAACCTGAACCATAAATTCCTGGGTAGAGAAAAGGGTCTAGAACTTCAGAGTTATTTAGGCATCTGACCCCATTGTGAGCTAGGTGCCCTGCAAATGTATTCAGCAAATTACCAACAGGGAAAATTCTTCACTGCGGCCTGGGTTACAGCTAAATCATAGGTCGATCTAGCTGCATTGTTCAAGGCTGTGTGTGACATCATTAAGTCAACCTAAATCCCACTGTAGACATGCAACTAGGCTGATGGGAAAAAATTCTTCTATCAACCTAGCTACCACTTCTTGGAAAGGTGGATTTACTACAGCGATGGAAAAACCCCTTCCATCAATGTGGGAAGCGTCTATGCTATATTGGCACAACTGTACTGCTGTAGTGTAGACATGGCCGAAGGCCTTGAGTATATTTGGGGGTTTGCACCAATGTATCTAGAGAAGTTGATGGCCACTGATTGCAGAATCCAAGCATAGACAAGGCCTAAAAGCTCTGCCTTTTGAAATGGGCTGTGTTGCAAAGGAAGAACAGATGCCTGGGATTAAATTATGATAATCAAGTGTATTTTTGCAGCAATCAATGGGAGATGTAGTGACACCACTTCAGTCTATGCCTCCTTTATTTTCTCTCTGTGTCACAAATTGTTGGCATTGCTACAATGGAAAATTAGATCTCTCACTGGAACTGCAAGGTACTGCGACTCTGCATGTGCTAAAATCCTTATTTTTGTGCCTTAATTATTTCTGCTGCATGCATCCTGTTGTGAGAGAGAGGTGAGGTCATCTGAGCACAGTCTTAGGAGCCAGGAGCAGCTGCATTTAGTCCCAGCCCTAGCAGCGAATCTGCGGTCTTGGGTAAATCATTTAACCTCTCTGCTTCAGTGTTTCCTTATGCAAAATGGAGCTGCCCAATTCGCAAGCGAGATGTGAGGACGGATTCATGTTGGGGAAGTGCTATGTAGGTTCTAAGTAACATTAGGCGGGGGGGGTGTGTCTTTAAATATTAATATGGAGAAGAAAATGTAAAAAGGAATTGATGTCACTTCACTTAGTAGGTTTAGATACATCTCCTAAGGCGTGTGCAGTTACACAACCTGAGATTCGGCAAATGCTGTGTTTCTATTGGGGCTAGTTTAATTTATTAATATTTTCATTGCTACTTCCCCTTTACATTCCTCAGGGCAGCAGTTTGTGTTTATGACGAAGGGCTCATCTAAACCCACAAGTTGTATAGAGCTAACCATGCCAGTATAGTTAAAGTGGTACAAACCCCCTAGTGTGGATGGAGTTATATCGGTATAAAAGTGCTTTTATATCAGTATAACGATTCCCATATGGGAAGAGGAATAAACTCCACCAGTTTAAGGCACCTGTGATGCATATGGCAATTTCCTTCAATATCTTTGGGAGATCTTATTGAATTAAGTTTCAGTAGATTTGGACTCCATTGTATTGTAAATGCAAAATGTATATGTGGATGTGGGATTGTATACAAATTCTCTAGGAGGCAGACATGACCAGTGTAAACTCTGGGAAGTGTTATGAGCTTCAAAGGACTATTTTAAACAATGAAGACAAGAAGGAATTTTTGGGACAAACAAAGTTAAGTGGGTTTCCTAGAAAACACCTGGAGGGAAGTGAATGAAAATTCCCACCTCCAGACTCAACCTTTTGAAGCTAGTCCCTGAGGAGAGCTCCATTGTCTGACTGATTAGCTATTCATAGGCTCTGAAGATCAAAGACCCACAGTGCACTAAAAGCTGTTATGAACTTGTAGCCACAGAAAAACTCCTGTGTGCAGTTTGAAGGGCTGATCACCTACCAGAGCCCTTGTTGGAATTGGGGGTGATCTCTGGCAAGCTTATTAGCATGTGTGTAGATTTTTTGTCTAACTTCTAGGCACTGTAGAAATGCCTAACAGAGCTGACCCTGGTCCCAAACTGTTTACATTCTAACTGGAACATCTCGATGCTTCTGGTGTCACTTTTCCTCCAACGAAGCAAAGTTGAAGAGCCAGAGTGATTCTTTCTATCAGAGTCAGAAAAATTAGCAATGGAAAAGACTTACTAGGTCACTCCTAGAGAATTGGTGCAGGAATGTTCCCTGCAGTATCCTCCAGTCCAGACTTTTTAAAATGACTCGAGATGGTACTTCCACCACTTTCCTTAGGTGATCATTCCCCAATCTCACAGAACTTGTAGCTCAGTGATTTCCCCTGGTATTCAGCCTACATTTTGCTTCACTTAATTACATCCCATTTTTCCTAACCTGAGCCCTCATTCTCTGAGCAAACTAAATAATTCCTCCTCCTCTTTGTAGCTTAATCCTAGAGGCGGGGTGGAGCAAAGGTGGCACTAAACCAGGGGTCTCAAACACGTGGCCTGCAGGCCGCTCTGCGAGGTTATTTTTTGCGGCCCGCAAGCTCCTCGCAGCCCCCCCGCCCTCCCCCAGTGTTTACCTAGAGCGGCTCTGGCCCGGTGCGCACCAGGGGCAGGGCAGGCTCCCTGCCGGCCTGCCTGCCCTGCCCCCATGCTGCTCCGGGAAGCAGAAAGAAAGTGGGAGAAGAGAGGTGCAGGGAGGGTGTGCTGCTGTTGCTTCAGGCACCACTCCCAGGAGTTCCCTGTCCCCGGCCAATGGGAGATGCTGGGGATGGTGCCTGAAGCAACTGCAACACACACCCCTGTGCCCTTGCTCCCCCACGTTCCAGCTGCTTCCCGGAGCGGGGGCAGGGCAGGCAGGCAGGGAGCCTGCCCTGCCACTGGTGCGTGCCGGGCCACAGCTCACCCCCTTAGCCCCTCCAGCAGTCGAACCCCATGCCCTAAGCCCCTTGCCGCACCTTGCACCCCGATCCTCCATCGCACCTCGACCCTCTGCCACACCCCTCCTGCACCCCAATCCACTGCCCTGAGCCCCCTGCCACACCCTGACCCCCTGCCGTACCCTGCACCCTGACTCCCTGCCCTGAGTCCCCTGCTTAACCCTGCATCCCTCCTGCACCCCAACCCCCTTCCCTGAGCCACCTGCCACACTCTGCACCTGACCCCCTACCCTGAACCCCGTGCCACACCCCACACCCCTTCTGCACCCCTTGGGGGCAGGGAGGGGGTGGAGTTGGGGTGGGGATTTTGCGGAAGGGGTTGGTATGGGGGCAGGGAAGGGGTGGGAAGAGGCGGGGCTTCATGGAAGGGGTAGAGTGGGGACGTGGCTGAGGGCAGCGGGGGGGAGGTGTTAGTAATGCAGCCCTTGGGCCAATGTACTGGTCCTCATGTGGCCCTCGTGGTCATTTGAGTTTGAGACCCCTGATCTAAACCTCCCTTGATTGTGGGCAGGCCTCCAGCACAAGTTAACAGCACCTTCAGGACTGATTTAGCAGCTAGACCAGAATTCTGCCCCGACCCTGCCTCTTCTGTCATACTTCCTCCCCAGCCCCTGCTGCCTGAGAGAATCAGGAAAGATTGGGGTAAATCCAGTCATGCCAGCTAAGGATTCCTGTATTCCAGGTGAATCCTCGGCCACTTCTTTAGCACAGCTTTTAAGGACACTTCTTGCTGCCCTGGATGCACAAAGTGAGCTTTGTGGTGGGGTTCATAATCTGGCCTTTGGTGTTAGTTATCCTATCAGAGTTTGCCCCAGGGCTCTTCCCCATGAGAGATGGTCACTAGGGGGAGGAGTGGTGGGGTTTGCTGGCATTGCCAGCTCATTCCCTGGTGGGGGAATGTGCATTAATATTCAGTTGCAATAGAAAAGTCTGAAGTTGGTCTGCTAGTTGCCCTAGACTTGTTTACAGTCTGTGGTTTCTCTGCAAATAACTTCCTTAAAACTAATCTTGCTAGATCTGGTTCATTGGGCAAGCTTGGTTAGAGTGCTATGAAATGACAAATTCATTCAAACAGAGGCATTACCCTGCTTTTCTAATATGTATAGTTAAGCAGAATCAGCAGCATTTGGTACATCTTCACGCTTCGTAGTACCTGGCTCTACTGTTTGTAACACGGCAACTCATCCAGAGGAGAAATGGAAAGTAAGAGCTATATAAAGTATTTGGGGAAAAAAATTAGAAGCATGGGTATGCTCAGTTACTTATGGACTCCACATGGGCCAGTATTTTAGGAGCTCATACAAAGTAACGCTATATGTAAAGTGTCCGGTGTGAATAATGTTAAAGCACAATGGTTTTTTCTTTCCTATTTACAACCTCTTTTCTTTCCTGCCCCCCATCGAAACAGAGAAGTAGAAAAATTGCATAACTAGTCAGATTTTTTTTAAAGGCAGCAAGTGGAAGTGTATGTGCAAAAACACTGACTTGTGCACGAATGAGTATCTAGATGTCTAACGGCCCATTTGCGTTCACGGCTGTGATAATTGTGCTCACACAAATGTTGGCCTGCAAATATGTACGTATTGTTGAGGGCTGGGTTAAACCTCATTTAAACTGTTGTGATCTCCACCCCTCATTTAATATAGCTTTGAGAGACAGCTGAGCCGTCCCGCCTAAGACTAAATGGGGTATGTGAGCCTGCCCAGTAACTGACCATCTGGGTGGTGCGCGCCACAGGTCATTTCCCTTGGGTAAGGGTGTGTGGATGGAATAGCGAGACAGACAGCGGCCTAGCAAGCAGCGGGTAACACAATCCTGGGAAAAGCCGAGAGAGAGAGTGTGCCATTGGGGAGGTGCTGTGAGCAAGGACACTGTCTTCTATTGTTTGGTTCCTCCTGTTTTCAGGGAACCAGACTTTGTGTGTTCTGTGTAAATAAACACGATTGCCTCAACGGTACTGGACTCCATCCTTCAATTCTCCTCCCTACCAGCACAAACTTCAGGGTTGAACTTTGACTAGAAGCTCAGGTCAAAAGTGGTAACAATATTTTTGTGCCTGGACCTTCCTCCTTTTTACCATTAGAAACCTGCTTCAAGAAACGTTATATAAAAGCTTTAACCAGCATTTTGTCAGCAAGTGACTATGATGTAGGAATCTAGAATATGTCCCACCCCATCCCCGTACTAAAATAACCAGGAGGAAATAAAGCTGGTGCTTCAGTATTATTTTCTGTTGGTTTTGATCACAGTTGTTTTCCAATATACATGCATAGTAATTGTGTTCTGTAGGTATACAGCATGGGCATACAGCACTCTTAGTACTGCAATAGAAAAGGAATGAAATACATTTGCACCTTACCAGGAGGTTGAGAGCCAGCTTGGTTTTCTGGAAGCAGTCGATGAACTCAGCCTCCGTTGGAGGCTTTGCTCTAAGAGTCAGTACCCCCTCTGAAAAGAAGTTGGGAAGAAAGATTATTTGAGCAAATCATGCTTTCAAATTTCTGATGAATTAAAGTAATTGGTTTTCATGACAAGGGGTTATTTGGCTCATTAGATTTCAGGAGTCCTAGCAGTGCAGCACATACATAATAAAGACACGGCGAACATCTTTTCTCCATGCTGCAATCTTTGCTTACTAAGCTGGAGTTATAGAATGGTGCTGAATGTATTGTTATGTCACTGAACCTGAACTTGAAGGCTTCAGGAAGACGCCAATTTGTGCCTGCTTAGATTTCCTCCCAAGTCATTAACTGAGCCCTCTTGTTCACCCACTTGCTTATTATGCTGGTTGATTGACTGTACCTGCTGGCGCTTTCTTCTTGCTCTTCTTCCCTTTCTTCCGTTGGTTCAGCTGTTTGAATGCCTCTGCTGCTTTCTGAAGCCGGGCAACAAATACCTCAATGTCATCCAGGGTGCAGTTCAGGATTTGCTGTGAATGGAGCAAAGAGACAAAAATGCTGAACCCAGGGCAAAAGAGCAGCTACTGCATCAGACTTAGGAGCCCAAGCACTGAAGTATAACTTCCACCAGGGCCTCAGTCCCAGGGTCTAGTGATCACTTCCTTAGAGCCCCTGGAGGAGCTGTTTATCAAGGCATGAAATAAGGTGGAATTGATCTTTTTCTAATGGTGTGATTTCCAGGCACAAAATTCTGTGTCTAGGCACTTCTGTTCTACTGCATCTGTCAATGTGGTATCTGGCCAACTGCATGGCAACTGGAAAAAATAAACTGCATGAATAGCATCTCTGGGCCTAATCAGGGCACTCTTTTCCATATCAAGTTAGTACCTCACTCTTTGAAAAGTCCCAACTACTCAAGGAATAAGGCAAGTACAAATGGCACAATCTGACCTATGCATCATCTTCTCTCTTGTCCATCTCCTCTTGGTGGGTATTTAGGTGCCAGTTTTAAATGATTAAATTGCATACAATTTGTCCATGAAGGACAAATTTCTTCCCTTTCTCCCCACATCGCTTTGCCTGTTATGGATGCCCAACTCCTGCTACCAACCGTTTCTTTTTCAATCTTCTGTGCTAAGATCGCTCGGGACTCTTCATGCTCCTGGGAGCTGGAGCTGCGTCGTTCAAATTCTGCCAAGCAAGCAAATGGCAGGGTGTTAACAATCAGAAGGATGAAAACAGGGGTGCACTCCCAACAAATAATAAAGGCATTGTACCCAACTGAGTGATAAAACTTGATTGGGTTTTGCATGTTAATTTATGCTGGGTTACAAAAATTTGTCTATGGGAATGCAGAGAACATTCAGCTAGGAGATCAACAGTGCTAATTAAGCCCTTCAGAGGTGTAGCACCTGTCTGCGATATCTGTGTATTGATTTATTGTCAGCTTGCAAATTCAAACAGTGCATGAATCATAAGAAACAACAGGCAGTTAGTTGCAGCTACTGAAAACAATATGCAGGGCCAGATCCTCAGCTGTAGCTCCATTGACTTCACTGTTACTTGACTGGTCTGCTGGAGATCAAACCTGCAGTCTCTTGACACCTGTGAGCAACATAATGTGAGCTGCCACATGCACTCTTAGGTCAAGGTTGATTGAAATACACATCCACACCATCCATCAGCAGAAGCTTCTATTGTCACACGGGCAAAAGATCAAAAATACAAGGGATGGTCAGACTGAAGAAAAGAGAATAAAAGACACAAATAAATGCAAAGGCTAGTCTGCTAGTCTCAGTGTGCCAGGATTTCTGCTTGACTGATATTTTATACATGCTTGTACAAAGATCAGAGGAGCTCTGTGCAGACTTGTACCTGCTGCCTCAAGATGTAATTCTGTTTAACTTGCATAAGCTCACTCTGGAGTAAATAAAAACAAAGACACAGGTAGTCCACAGGCTTTCAGATGACAGACTGGTCAATGACATATCGGTATTTCAGAATAAGCAGTTTCTGGGTCAGCTTTTTTGTTAAAAGAATAATGACTAAGTTCAGGAAACAAGAGTCCAAAGTCCCAGAAGGCTCCTTTAGCAAGTGCCATAGGAGTTCAGACAGATTCACAGAATATATAATATGGGAGCATTGGGAGATTGTTTTGGCAGAGAACCACAAAAACTGCCTGCATATCATCCCTAATTGAGGGGATTAGGTGACTAGTTTGGACAGATGTTCTAGAGAAAGCACTGAATTATGTCTTAATGGTGGACTGATTCAGTGAGGCATCTAACATTCAAGATATTGTACTGTCCCACTGATACATGCTGGACTCCATTTTATCTGAACACGGTCCCTGAACTTAAGCAGTGCCAGCCGTGTTGATGTAGTGGACAGATTTTGAGAATTCCATAAAGCATTTGGAATGTACTGTGAAGAGCAGAGTTAAGGGTGTGTGGGTCTTGGCCATTTTATGATAAAGATGTGCACCAGAAGTGTTGCCTATGAAAAATACAGGAGGCTTAACTCTAAAATGTCCAGCCCCGTAAAATGCATCTCCAATAATAAGTGGGTCCCAGGGTGTTACTGTAAAGCAAATAATAAACAAGAGTGTTCAGTGGGAGACCTAGTAGTGCATTGTCTAGTGTCTGTACACCACTGTCCTTGGGTGGATAGACCTGCTCAAGTGTGACTATCTTGCCCTCTAGTGGCTGCAGCCTCTGTTGTGTAAAACCCTAATAACAGCTGTTAAAGATCCCGCTTCAGCTGAAGAGGCCAGAGCTTGTATTTCTGGAGAAGGTGCACAGTTCTATCCTCATCTATGAGGTAGGATAAGACATACACTTGACTACGCTGTGTGATGTAGCTGGTGACTATAATCCAGATTGGCCATGGAACAGTCCCGTCTGACCATGAACATGAAGGAGTAGGTTAGCAGGGAGAGTTCAGACACAGCTGTGCTTGTGGCTGGGGAGGGGATACCAAGCTTCTTAGTGAAACTGGTATTGGAAAAATAGTAAAGGAAAAGCAGCAAAGAGTCGTGTGGCACCTTATAGACTAACAGATATCTCTGACACGGCTACCCCTCTGATACTATAGTAAAGGAAGCAATTTGTGGAACCAGAAACAAAATGCCACTAAGTGCTCTTCAGATCCTGCCTAATGGGACTACATCATAGACATTATTAGGTGGAGGGGTGGGGAAACCACAGAGATCAGTTTCACGCCAAGTATACAATGAATGATATAAAAATCTTCCTTGGCATTTTTGAAGTCCCATTGAGATATCTCATTGAAAGAGACTGTCCCAGAAGAGGTCGGTTGCCAACATATTCCAAAGTCTTGTCTTTGCAATCTGTGGCCAATGCCAACTATTTAGGATTTTGAGCCGTGGCCTCTTTGCATGTGGCAGTCTGCCAGGATGCATGTTTGCCAGTTTGTAATGAGCTAGTGATCTCTACAGTTTAAGGACCCATTGACGTCACTGATCTCTGCATGAGCAGACTGCTGCACACGCTGACTTAATCCACCTGCATAGAGCTCTTTGCAGGATTGAGGCCTATGTCTTCACAGTGGTCTATCCAGCTAGTCATGTACCTGAGGATTACACCTGTGAAGCAAAGGGGACGCAGCTGGCTGGAGTCACATTACCGCAGTGAAGTCAGCTAGATGAGAAATGTAGCATAATAAAAGATTATGTCTTGGGCCTATCATTGTGCTCCTTGGAGTGGAAGATGGATCAGGTTGGTGGTGTGGAGGGTGAAAGACAACCTCTGTTTAAGCTATAGCTTGGACGGTATTTTCTAGTCTTGTGCTGCTTGGTTTCTTTTAATGGTAGTGCCTGTGCTATGGAACAGCAGCAGCAGGTCATTTGAATTTTCAGCTCCAGTTTGCTCATGTGTATACGGCCGTGGTTTTGAATCCTGAACAGAGTGCTCTCTGTGATGACAGTACTGCTATGAAATGTAACAGCAGCATGGTGTATGGTTACTGCTCCTGGGGCTACATTTGTAAGTTCTATCAGGGCTGGCTCCAGACCCCAGCGTGCCAAGTGTGTGCTTGGGGCGGCCTGCCGCGGGGGGGCGCTCTGCCTGTCGCCGGGAGGGCGGCAGGCGGCTCTGGTGGACCTCCCGCAGCCGTGCCTGCGGAGGGTCCGCCGGTCCCGCGGCTCCGGTGGACCTCCCGCAGCCGTGCCTGCGGAGGGTCCGCTGGTCCCGCGGCTCCGGTGGACCTCCCGCAGGCACGACTGCGGGAGGTCCACCGGAGCCGCGGGACCGGCGACCGCCAGAGCGCCCCCCCGCAGCATGCCGCCCTGCTTGGGGCGGCGCAATTCCTAGAGCCGCCCCTGAGTTCTATGTTTCTGTGCATATCTTGGGGCAACAACACCAGCTATATCATCCAAGTGTGTAATCTATATATTTGATCTGAGAGAACTGGAAAAAATATACCATAAGAGCTTAGGATCATAGAAATGAGAGCTGGAAAAGACCTACTAGATTACCATGTAATGGAGATAGTAATGCTTTCTTTTTCTGTCTTGTCTATTTGGATTGTAAAGCTCTCTGGGGCAGGTACTGTCTCTTAGTGAGTGTTTACACAGCATCTGCCACAATGAGACACTGATATTGATTGAAGCCACTAGGTACTGCAATTATACAAGTAATAAATATTATTTTCCTTTTTATCCTGGAGATGTTTCTGAATCCAGGAACAAGACATTCTAAATCCAGTATGTACAGTGTGTACATCAGTTGCTTAAAAAATTAATCAAATTTCTATCTTCTAATCCAAGCTGCGTATTATTTTCATTATGCAAAGCTGATTCTAAAATAGTGTTTCTTTACACAGAAGAACAGATCAGCTGTTTGTCCTCTACTATCCATCATTGGGAAAGAGTATTTTGTCCCCTCAGGACCTTGATAAATTGGAGAATTGGTCAACGATGAAATTCAATAAAGACAAGTACAAAGTACTACACTTACAGTATGTCTACACTACCCGCTGGATCGGCAATAAATCGACCCCTAAGCACTGTCCCATCGACTCCTGTACTCCACCGCCGCAAGAGGCACAGGCAGAGTCAACAAGGGAGTGGCAGCAGTTGACTCACCGCAGTGAAAACACCGCGGCGAGTAGGTCTAAGTATGTCGACTTCAGCTACGTGATTCATGTAGCTGAAGTTGCATAACTTAGATCGATTCCCCGTCCCGCCCTCCCCCCCCAGTGTAGACTAGGCCTTAGGAAGAAGAAGTCAAATGCTGAGCTACAAAATGGTGAATAACTGTCTAAGTAGTATTGCAGAAAGGATTTGGGAGATATAGTGGATCACAGATTGAATGAGTCAACAATGTGTTGCAGTTGTGAAAATGGCAAATATCATGCTGGGGTGTCCGAAAAGGAGTGTCATATATAAGACATGGGAGGTAATTGTCCTGCTTTACTTGCTATGTCCATTTTTGGGTGCCAAACTTTAGAAAGATGTGGACAAATTAGAGAGAGTCCAGAGAAGAGCAACAAAAATGATAAAAGATTTAGAAAACCTGACCTATGAGGAAAGGCTAAAAATACAGGATATATTTAGTCTTCAGAAAAGAAGTCTGGGAAAAGAACCCTCAGGCTGTTATAAAAAGGACAATGATAGATTGTTCTCTCTGTCCTCTGAAGGTAGGATAAGAAGTAATCATCTTACGGTACGTCTTCACTACCCGCCGTATCGGCGGGTAGCAATCGATTTCTCGGGGATCGATATATCGCGTCTAGATGAGACACGATATAATCGATCCCCGAATGCGCTCCTGTCGACTCCGGAACTCCACCAACGCGAACAGCGGTAGCGGAGTCGACATGGGGAGCCGCGGACGTCAATCCCGCACCGTGAAAACGGTAGGTAATTCAATATAAGATACTTTGACTTCAGCTACGTTATTCACGTAGCTGAAGTTGCGTATCTTATATCGATTTTCCCCCATAGTGTAGACCTGCCCTTAGTCTGCAGCAAGGGAGATTTAGGTTAGGTATTAGGAAAAACCTTCTAACTACACCTCTACCCTGATAGAATGTGACCTGATACAACGCAAATTCGGATATAATGTGGTAAAGCAGCACTCTAGGGGGGCGGGTCTGCGCACTCTGGCGGATCAAAGCAAGTTCGATATAACGTAGTTTCACCTATAACATGGTAAGATGTTTTGGCTCCCGAGGACATAGTGGGGTAGAGGTGTATAAGGATAGTTAAGTACAGGAATAGGCTTTCAAGCGAGGTTGTAGAATCTTCATCATTGGGGTTTTTAAGAATAGGTTAGAAAAACACCTGTGAAGGTTGGACTAGTTTTACTTGGTTCTGTCTCAGCACATAGGGGGATGGACTGTCTGACCTCTCAAGGTCCCTTCCAGCCCTACCTTTCTACGACTGTGTGCAGTAGAAGCTTTGTTATCCGGCATGTTGGGGGTGCCAGTAAGTCAAAAATTCCGGTTAACTAAGAGGGAGGGAATTTGGATGTGGGAAGGTGCTCAGGGCCAGGGTTTGGGGCACGGAGCACGTGCTCTGGGAGGGAGTTTGGGTACGGCAAGGGGGTTCAGGGCTGGAGGTTAGGGGGCGGGAGGTGGCGCGGGCTCTAGGAACTTCTTTCTGAGAGGAAAATAAACGTCTTTCTGATCAAAGTGAAACAAAGTATCAGGCCTAACGAAGGAAGGATGGTCTTGTGTGTAAGGCACTAGCCTGGTACTTAGGAGACCTTAGTTCTATCCCAGACTCTGCTGCAGACCCCCTGTAGGATC
This sequence comes from Mauremys mutica, assembly GCF_020497125.1. Lineage (NCBI taxonomy): Eukaryota > Metazoa > Chordata > Testudines > Geoemydidae > Mauremys > Mauremys mutica. The sequence continues at coordinate 112,159,314 of NC_059075.1, forward strand.
TTGGGCCAGTCACTTAGTCTCTCTGGGTGAAGTCCTGGCTCCACTGAGTCTTTAATACATATTAATACTTTAATACCATAATACAAATGATTATAAAATGACCTCAAAAGCAGCTTCCAGGCCTTTGATTCATTGAGCCTACTCACACTGCTCGGGTTACCAGTTGCTAGCCTGGCAGGTAGAAATATGCACAGTTGGTTGCATTTTTGAAATGCATAAACAAAGGGTGTTTGTTTTCCAGTTCTATGGAGACCACTTTGTAACTCCGTGAAATGACATTTGCTTTCTCGTGTTATGACATCAGACCCAAAATGAGTTTAGGGCAGTTCTAGAGGTCCAGGATGGGAGTCAGCCTGCGTAACTGTTTGCATTAGTCACACATTCATATTACAGAGCCATTGAAGGACTCCAGTACCTGGTTCATTATGCTCTGGTGGGGGAGCCACCCGGTTCCTGTGGTTCATCGGTGAGCCTCGCATCTCGTGCTGGATAGGGATAGGAGCTGGCCCTTGAGACGGTGGGAGTATAGATTGTCGCTGCTTTATTTTCTCCTGGTTTACTCTGCAGGGTAAAGAACACAAAAGCAATTAATCCTACCACCAATAGCAGCCTTTCCTGTTCTCAAGAGAGTGCCCAGTTGGAGCGGGGAAGGGAAACTCAGTCTGTGTTGTTTTGTTTTGGCTGAAATTCACCCTTGTGCACAGGACTTGTGCAATGTCGCACCAGTGGATAGGCCATCGGCAGTGAGGATCAAACCTGATATGTCTGGATCTTAACACGTGAGTGTCTCTCTGCTGCTTGAGCTAAAAGACCCACTCTCTTAGGCCTGGTCTACACTGGGAGGGGGGATGCAATGTGCATTTCTGGTAAGTTTCTATGAGTAAAAGAACATTAGATGTTAATGGATTACATTGAATTCCCTCCTGTTTGGTCTGTAGCAGTGGTTCTCAACCAGGAGTACCCGCTGGGGGTACACAGAGATCTTCCAGGGGTACATCAACTCATCTAGATATTTGCCTAGTTTTACAACAAGCTACATAAAAAGCACTAGGGAAGTCAGTACAAACTAGAATTTCATACAGACAACGACTTATTTATACTGTTCTATATACTACACACTGAAATGCAAGTGGAATATAAATATTGTCAATGATTTATTTTATAATTATGGTAAAAATGAGAAAGTAAGCAATTTGTCAGGAATAGTGTGCTGAGAGCACTTCCTGACTGTGTGTCTGATTTGGTAAGCAAGTCACTTTTAAGTGAGGTGAAACTTGGAGGTATGCAAGAACAATCAAACTCCTGAAAGGGGTACAGTAGTCTAGAAAGGCTGAGAGCCACTGGTCTGTAGGGATCACACTTTCAGAAAAGGCTGACTTATATTGGTGTAGGCAGTTTCACCTGGTGTCTTGAAGCAGCAGAATATTTTATGATGCTAGCGGGATTCCTCGTGTGGAGCGGAGAATGAACTAGAGCCCCCTATTGTATCACAGCAGCCAGAATATCACTTGTGATTCACCAAAGAGTATTGCTGTAAAAGTTACCAAATGGCATTTGGACAGAAGGTAACGGAACCCCGGTGAAACAAGAACGTTTATCTATCAAAGTGCCTGCAGTTCCCATTTCCAGACAGTGAAAAGAGGGATAAACTTTGAAGAAATGCAGACCCTTTGTAAATTGCAATGGAACTGAACCAGCTTACACCAGGTCTGACTTTAGCCTTTTACCTGTGTCCTCCCAAACACTTTAACTGTAGATGGACCTAAAGCAGAGCATCTAATTCAGGGGTAGGCAACCTATGGCACGCGTGCCGAAGGCAGCACACGAGCTGATTTTCAGTGGCACTCACACTGCCCGGGTCCTGGCCACTAGTCTGGGGGGCTCTGCATTTTCATTTAATTTTAAATTAAGCTTCTTAAACATTTTTAAAACCTTATTTACTTATATACAACAATAGTTTAGTTATATATTATGGACTTATAGAAAGAGACCTTTTAAAAACATTAAAATGTGTTACTGGCATGTGAAACCTTAAATTAGAGTGAATAAATGAAGACTCGGCACACCACTTCTGAAAGGTTGCCGACCCCTGATCTAAATCAAAGCCCTTTGAGGGTTTTTGTTTGGTTGTTTGTTTTGTTTTAAACTGAGGTATGTGATAAACCTGAATTGCTGGATTTGAACCTCTCCTTTTAGTCTCATTTCTGGGTTAGATCCAAAACCAGGAGGGGGCCTATTTTCCTGCTCTCATTCAGATGTGACAAAATCTCCCGAGAATAGTGTGCAAGATTTCACTGCCAACAAACTCCAGTTCTCATTTGGCCTAGAACCCTAATCTCAAATCCCAGCCTGACCGTAACCTGTCTCTGGATTCAAACTGATCCAGGACAGCCTTGTCTGCCTTTGTGTTCTGTTTTCTATGTAGCCGATGAGAGCAGGGGCATTTGTTCCCATCTGTCTGCAGCACTTACTTGAGCGTCTGCGGCCGTATCTTCTTTCCCTGCTTGTGATCGGCGAGTGCACTTTCTATGTCCTCGTGGACCATCTCCGCCTCAAACACAAAACAGTGATCTCATAAAGGCTTTGCTTTGAATGAACTGGAGGATGTAGGTGGCACGATGGGGAAATAGCTGGCTGAGAATGTCACTGGCTACGTGCTCATATTGCATTACAAGTCAACTCAGCACTTGGCAGTTTCACTGTGTAGTGCTCTCACTGCCTCTATCTGAGCAGCCAGTGTGAATTCTGGTGCAAGCAGGCGGACTAGTTTCAAGTGACTAGCTATGAAGCAGCAGGATTTGGGCAGTCTTGGACATCGTATGTCCTAGGATTTCAGCCACTGGTGTCTGTGCAAACCGCTAGGGTAGTTACGTGCTTATGCTGGTGATTTGCACCTTTTGATTTGGAACTGGGATACAAATTGTGTTGCCCTAGGGTAAACTGAGCTTACGCTAGGGGTTTGTATTAGTGCAGCTGAAGGCACTGCTGCTGCTCACTGGCAGCTGCAGTCTCAGTGGGGCTGAAATCTCAGCATAGATAAGGAGAGCACTTTCTGACTGCACTCCTGGCTGGGTGCCTGATGACAAAGCTACACAGGCGCATACTGGCTCTCTGGAAGAGGAAGAGATAGGATTGCAAGAGGCAACTGAGGGTCCAAAATGGACAGGGGTGCAGGGAAAACCTCCCAGTAATTTAAGATATATTGACATAATTCTCTTGTGTTCCAGCTGCACTAAATTCAGTGGATCTGCACCAATTTACACTCCTATGACTGAGAAGGGGATCTCCAGCAGCAGTAAATGACAGGCCAGGCAGTTAAGGCAGGCAGAATGTGCTCCAGTCCTACCAGCTAAAAGGAGTGATGGGAAGCATTGCTGCTGTAATTCGTACTCTGGTGAAATGTCTCTGCTTTTAGTCTGTTAGACAGGGTGGAACGAAAGGCAATGATCAATACAAACTACCCTTGCATGACAACATTCATTGCTCTGTATGCTCTTCACCCTTACTTGAGCCAGCTTAGGATAAGCTCATGCAGACTGTGCGTCTGTGCATCCAGTCTGCATTTGCTCCCACACATGGAGGCTTGCACCGTCATTTGCGCACACAGTTCTGGTTTGGTTTTTTCTCTTGACATGCCCAAGCAGGGGGAAGGTTTGAAAATCTAGCCCCAAGCAGCAATGACGTCTCCCGCCTAGAGCTCCTCTCACTTTCCCTCCCTGCTCACCTCCACCTCGTCGCAGTTGAAGAAGTGGATATCGGGCTTGTGCTGCTCAGAGTCCTGGCACACCAGCAGGAGGATGGAGGTGTAGCGCATCTGATTCAGCACGGTTTGGCAGAGCTGGACCGTCGGCAGGGGAAAGTCCTCCAGCTCCTCCTGTAAGACAATGGGCAGGGCATCATGCAAACAGGAGTGGTGTTAAAATAACCCCTCGCCATCCCCGGCATTGCCTCACGCAGTCACTGCTGCAGGTAGGAGGAGACCTCACAGGGCAGGTGCCTCCCGGCAGTCCATGTCCCCACAGTTCTGTGTCTGATACTGAAGACCGTCCCGTCAGTGTTTGGGGAAGACGAATGAGCCTTGGAACTAGAGACCAACTAGGAGGAGGTTGAGTTTCCCACCTTGCTTTCTGGGGATGAGGTCCCAGAGCACAGGCTGCTTCTTGGGCTTGCAACACAGCACATTGATATTGGTGCTACAGAGGTCACCTCGTTGCTGTGCTCCACCTGCAGCAGTGAACTAGCAGTGTTGGGCTTGCGGCAACACAGGCAAATGGGGCTGGGTTGGGAGCACCAAGAGGAAGGATGCTGTTGTGATTAAGGCACCGGACTGGGACTCGGGACAACTGGGCTCTGTTCTTGGCTTTGCCACATGCTCCCTGGGTAACCTTGGGCAAGTGTGTCCATGCCTCAGTTCCCCGTTATTAAACGGGATAATGAGACCTTCCGCCCACCCTTTGGCTTGGCTATTTAGCTTGTACACCCTTGGGAGCAGGAAGAGTGTGTGTGTGTGTACACACGCACACCGGGGTATCAATCTCTGTTGGGGGATCCTAGAGCTACAGAAATATAAATCATTAACAAGGAAGAATTACACCCAAACCATTTTGTGGAATCCTGAATGGACCCATCAATCTCCCTTGGCCTGTCACTTCCACTGAGGTCTGACATATCGTTCACCCCTGAGCGTAGCAGCAAGGAGCTGAGAGTTTGGTTAATTAGTTCAGTCCCACCTTGCTGTGCACTCAAACTCTAGAGAAACCCTTCTGTCCTATAGGTTAAAATCAGCCAGTCCCTGTTGTGGTTTTTTGTATCAATTCTTCCCAGTTTAGTAGCCCCAGAAAAGCATGTTACCCCTCCCCAGCCGGCTGGAAAGTGGCATACTTTTGAATGCAGTCTATTGCCCATTTTGCATCTTGCCCTGGAGGAGAAAGTTCATGACCTACCTGTGACTCGCAGTCTAGCAGTCGGATGGACTTGTCATTCACTTGCAACAGCATCTCCTGGGCCCAGATCTTCTCTTTAGAGTTGAGCTGCATCAGCTTCCTGATGGCGTCATCCACTGTCACACTGGCTTCACTTTTATCCATGATGAATGTGGCTAAGTGCTGCGGGGGCAGCGGGGAGAACACACACAGGAGAGGTGTCAGGCTAATAAGAGTGAGGGTGACCTCAAGTCAGCTTAGCTCTGCAGAGCTGGTAATGAGCCATGTCTGTCCCACACCCACTCACTACAGCACTTTGTCCCCCTTCGGTAGTGGCTGGGCTGCATAGAGAAGTTGATGAGCCTGCTACGGCCTTGGCTAAGAAGCGGATGGTTTTTTAGTTTGGGCAGTAGAGATTTATGTGCTAAATCCAGAGGTTCCAGGTTCAATCGTGGATACTGACAACCCAGCGGGGCACAGTGTTACACACACTTTGTAGGCTGCAAGAGAGATTTACAATATATGAGAGTGTGCACCCTATCTCAGAAGTTGGGCTAGATCAGGGGTAGGTAATCTATGGCATGCATGCCGAAGGTGGCACACGAGCTGATTTTCAATGGCACTCACACTGCCCGGGTCCTGGCCTCCGGTCCAGGAGGCTCTGCATTTTAATTTAATTTTAAATGAAGCTTCTTAAATATTTTCAAAACGTTATTTACTTTACATACAACAATAGTTTAGTTATATGTCAGACTTATAGAAACAGACCTTCTAAAAACATTAAAATGTATTACTGGCACGCAAAACCTTAAATTAGAGTGAATAAATGAAGACTCGGCACACCACTTCTGAAAGGTTGCTGACCCCGGGCTAGATTATGTAGGCTCCTCACAGCCTGCAGCAACTCACATGAGAAACAGTCACATGGTACTGTCAGGTGATGGCCTGTTCTGTGTTATGAACCATCATTATGTCAGTGCCAATACCTAATGGACTCCTGAGGAAAGCATTGATACATGATAGGATTTCACAGCGCAGAAAGGCATGTCTACATGGGAACACTCCGGGAAAGTTAAGCCACATTAACTGAAGGCTGTAATGTAAAGTTAAAGCATACATTCAGTTAATTTGACTTAACTTTTTTAAGTGTCCCCATGTAGGCATGCCCTAAATTCCATCACTTGCAGATTTAGCAGGACATGTTTTAAGGTGCCAATCCAGCAAAGCACTTAAACACGTGTTTCACTCTAAGTATGTGACTAGTCACATTGTTTTCCTGGACTGCTCATGTGCTCAACATTCAGCTTGTGCTTAAATGATCTGCTGGATTAGGTCTGAAATCATTCCCCAGACTGAACACGTTCAGTGTTTTCTCTCTTTTGTATAAAGAATGAGGACCACGAAAGCTTATGCCCAAATAAATTTGTTAGTCTGTAAAGTGCCACAAGGATTCCTCGTTCTTTTTGCTGATACAGACTAACACAGCTACCACTCTGAAACCTCTCTTTGTATAGTAGATCTCACAGGAGGAAATTTGCCCCGCACAGATGGTCCACACAGGGGCTATGCAGACACCATTTAAACCCTATGGGATTTAAATGGGATTAAAGTGATCTGTAGGCTCTGTCTGGGCTGTCTATCCGGGGTCAGTCCCACCCACGCTGCAGCTATACCACAAAGCTCTCTACACTGCAAAGCTACCTAGCATATAGGGTAGCCTTTAACCTGACTCCTAACTCTACTCCAGCCTGCTAAATCACCTCATGTACCACGGAACCAAAATGACGCCATACGCAGTGGCATGACTTTTCCTTGACTTCTGAGATCTTAATGGAAACTGGCATCTCTGGTTACAATAGGGGTTTTTGTAAAGGGTTGGGGGAGCTTCTGCAGGATTTAGAGTGTTCCTTACTGCTCCATTTTAGGAAGGAGGGAAGCCCCAAATGCCAGGGTCTTGTTGGACTTATCCTGCAGGGCACACTCCTGCTTTCCTGTATGTGCCAACTCGGAATTCCACTACATTCCTCTGCTCTCCCATGTTCCTTAGCAAAAATGCAACTGCATTCTATGGTAGTGGCCCAGACATTGCAGTAACGCTATAGTCATTCTGGTGCTTTAGATCATGAAAGTGGCCCGTGACTTCCAATGCACTCTGTAGTACCTATTTATATAAAAGGTCTCAGAACCTGCCAGATTCTGCATCCCAGCTCAGCTACAGAAAACGAATTCTCCTTGTTTTCATATCCCTCCCACCCTCTCCCCACCGTGTTTTTCTGTCACTTCAGCTCTGCACTGTGGCATTCAGTGCTTAATTTGTGCCAGGGCTTGCGAGAGCTGACCCCCTGCACCTCTAGGCTTGGCAATTCATAGCTCTGGCACCTCTGGGCTTGCCGTGTCAGTTATGAAAGTTTAAAAAAACAAACAAAAAACCCTGCTTGAGCACCTCTTTCATTACAAATTAAGCTCTGGTGGCATCACAGGAGTTCCCCAGTTTTCCTTCCTCCCAAATCCAGAGAAATCTGCACCCAGCTTCTATAGCGCTTATACACGAGCTCCGTCGCCATAACAAACTGAATTCAGTCATCACCTCCTCCCACACATTGTGTAACTTCTATACTTCGGACTGAAGGCAGCTCTGATCAGGTAGCATAATCCCAGACATGACTGAAATTGCAGGCACTTCCATCCAGGTCTAAGCACATCCTACCATTTTCTTAAGCATGCAATGAACCCATTAAACATTGCACTTGGATATAATCACACTTACTCAGGGCCTCTGAACCTTGGTGTCTGCATAATTGTGCTGTACCTCTGGGCTTTAGGCTGCTATTGATGCTATGTGTAAGAGAAAGTACCATGCTGGGAAGTGGAGGAGATGAAGGGAGGGGGGATGTATTCTGCATAAAAATGGCATTTGTTCCCTCTAGCCTGTGAATTCCACCCTTTCAATCAAAGTTGGTTCTCACTCTCCTATCCTAGTCTCTCTTTACTTGCCACTGTTCACAGCCAGAACACCTGCTCTCTGCCAGGCTAGATAATGCTTCCCAGTGACTTATCTGCCAGCAGAGGGAATTGCGAGGCAATAGAAGCGAGGAGGCTTACCTTCTCTCCTAGTAGTTATACACTAATGTATCATCTGGAGAGACTGTGGGACTGACTCTGCACTCACTGGTTTTACACGAGTACAGCTCTGCTGATTTCAGTGCAATTGCTGCTGGTCTATACTAGTAGGAGTGACAGCAGAATCAGGCCATGTGTTCTGATGACAGTGGGGGCAAGGGGGTAAATCATGAGCCAAAGTCAATAGTCTCCCCTGCTCTGTCCCTAGGAGTGCAAAGTGGATGATAACTGGCCCAGTCTCCATCACTGAAGATTCCTACAGTGCTGGGGAATCACCACGAGGGTTAGAGCCAGCATATCCTGGTCCTAAGAAGACAGCTTCTGTTGCAGCCAGTGGTGGAGGATTTGGGTGTGTTTGAGGCATAGTCTCTGTTCCACTCAGCAGACTCGGGCACAACAGAAAGCTTGGGCCTGTATTCCTGCACTGAATGTTACAATGTAACCATGGGTTAGCACTGCCTGTTATTACAGCTTTTTTTCCTTGATCACTATTTAGCATGGCAAAAAGAGGGACAAAACAGGATTTTGATACAGTGAATACTACTGAAGTAATTCTAACACAAAGTGTTAGAAACCAAACAAATTCATGTGAGGAAACTCATGTCTACACTGCAAGTGAAGGTATGAGGTTGCATGAGTAAGCATACCCGTGTTACCTTTAATCTAGCCAGCATGGGTTACAGTAACAGTGTAGATATGGTTGCATGGACTAGCAACCAGAGTGCCAGTCTTTCAGGTACCATTGGTATGTACTCTGGTTGTTAGCCCATGCAGAAGTTTATGCCAGCATATCTATGCTCCTATTGTTATTTGTCCTAACTAGATCAAAGTTAGCATGGGTATGCCTACCCATACTACAATCACATCTTTGTGGTGTAGACAGAGTCTAGAGGCAGGTCTACACTACAGCCAGGATTGACACTCTGAGATCAATCCACCGGTGGTCAATTTAGCGGGTCTAGTGAAGACCCACCAAATCGACTGCAGATAGCTCTCCAGTCAGCCCCAGTACTCTACCCATGATGAGAAGAGTAAGGTAAGTCAACGGGAGATTTTCTCCCTTTGACCCCTCCCCCCCCCCGTGGTGAAGACCCCGTGGTAACTCGACCTAAGGTACGTCGACTCCAGCTACGTTATTCACGTAGCTGGAGTTGCGTAGCGTAGGTCGACTTACGGCGGTAGTGTAGACATAGCCTAAGAGGAGAGGCTAGCTGAGAATCTTGGCAGCTCCCACACCATGTTGCCAGAAAGGCACAAGGTGTTCTGGGGGCAAAAATAGGATTGGAAGTGGGGATATGACCATTGTGAGGGATGGACTGTTAGGTTTGCAACAATGGCGTTGTGGGACAGTCATTAGAATTCAAAGCGGAGAGAATTCTAAGGCAGAAGATGCTGGATGAGGACTTGACTCTCTCTCCTAACATTCCTTCTCCTTTTTCATGGGTAAATAGTAGGACAAATCTGGAAACCAGAGTGTTTGGAACTATCCAGCATTTTTTGAAACTATTTGTTTGATGTCAGTCATAAACTCCTCCTTATGATATGAAGATGGATCTATTCTTGTCCAAACCCTATGAGGGACTAAATGCTTCATGAGGGTCAACATTTTGGGGGATTTGGAAACCATCAATGACATTTCAAAACTTTTTAAAAACTGGAAATATTTTGACACAATTTTCATAAAATCAAAAAATGTGGTGTAACTGTTTTTGTTTTTTACCCAACCAGCTCTTCTGTGGGTGGACAGTGAGAACTGAGAGTGGTCAGCACCTTGCAGAATCTGGCCCTAGCTCAGGGGAAAGCATGAGGCACCAAAAATAAACAGATGTCTGTATGTAACTGAAGCAGGATTAGAAAAACAGCTCAGCTCACTCTGTGGCTAAATGTCTTCTGCCCCTCCTGCCCACCATGAAGAGTTTGGAAAAATGGGAACTTCTGTATTGGCAGAAAAATCTGTAGCTTTCCCCAATGTTGAGACATTTAAACCAAATGTCACTGCGCCATGGTCATCATTTGAACATTATTACCATGGGTTGGGGAGGGCAGGGTTGCCAGTCTAAGGTCAAGGTGGCAGAATAAGTAGAAGACTGAGGAGCAAAACGCATTGTAGACCAAAACAGATTTATATCCATGCCTCTCATGAAAAGGCAGAAGTTCCCTCACTTGGACTGGAATTATTGGAAAACACTACACAATATTATCTGGTAACTATGGAATTAATTTGTGTGACTGCTCCATTTCCTCCAGCCAAACAACATTTAGCTCAGGAGTTTTCCAGTATTCTCTGTGTTGCACTTATACCTTATCTGCTCATGAAACGTCTGTACATGACACTGGATTCTGTTTTCTAGGCCTGTGCATTGCATCTTCTATTGTTCAATCACGTAGCACAGAATAAAGTTTACCAAGAGGGGGATTGTGTGGATCGGGGCAAGACTGCCCCTCAGCAGCATTGGCAGCATAGGTATATAATTCTTACTCCCTCCCTCCCTCCCATCCCACTGGGCTCCCATTCCAGCTACCCTTATAGAGACAGTATCCAGTGTAGCAATTCCAACCGGCTAGTTGCGAAGACTCCATGCTTTGTCACAATACCTCCTAGATATGGCACTCTGAACCATAGATTTTTAACCCCAAGCTGTGTGTGAACTGGCCCAGGGTGGGGCACAATCCCCCTCCCTTTCTTTATTGCTCAATGGGAGCGGAATCATGAATGTATTTATTTATTTTTAATAACATGGAGTCACAGTATGGAAAAAGGTGAGACCGATTACCCTCTAGGCAGCCACTTATACTGCTTATAAAGCTGGCCCTACATAGGGGATTGATGAAGGAATACAGAGCTCTTCACCTCCAGGTCACCCCTTCGTACCACGGTAACTCTTCTATGTATACAGGTAGTTGGAATGAGAGCGAGAGGAGGGGATCACAAGTAATTATCTTGGATGCCAGTGCTGCTGAGGGGCCCCTGGTCTGCACAGTTCTCCGTAGTAACCTTGTTCTGAGTAACATTAGCTGATGAACAATGGATGATCCAACTCAAAGGCCTAGAAAATAAAATCCAGTGTCACTTACAGATGCTTCATGAGCAGATAAGGTGCAAGTGCAGCATAGGAAGAGCATTGGGAAACTCCTGGGCTAATGTTGTTTGACTGCAGAGAATGTAGCGGTGACACAAATTAATTCCATAGTTATTGAATAATATTGTCTGGCATTCTGCAATGATTCCAGTGGAAGCCATGGAACCTTCTGACCTTTCACAAGAGGCATGCAAATAAATCAGATCTGTAGCTGCAACCTGGTATCACATAAAGAGCTGGAAAAACCAGTAACATTTTTAAAGCAATGGTCTATTTAAGCTGTAAGGGAGAAAAATAGGTTGTCTCTGCTGCATAGACTCCCTGCAGAGCAATGAATCTCACCGTCAGAGAAGACAGTGTGCATTGTTCCTTGCTCTCCTTTTCCCCTGTTCCTTGTCTGTCAGGGGTAGAATGTAAGCTCTTTGGAGTAGACATCATTTCATATTATTATTGCTTGTATTACAGTGGTGGTGAGGGGCCTCAATCAAGGATAAGGAGCCAGTTGGTCCAGGCACTGTACAAAAAGTCCTTACCCCAGAGAGTTCATAGTCTAGAATTATGATGGAACACCACAGGTGAATAAAATAGACATATAGGGGTGCCTGGGGAGGATGAGTATGAGCATAATACATAGCAGTCACCCCCTGCCTGGCTAGCCATTGTCAGCAGTGTTCTGAAGGCAATGCATCGTGATAGAGGTGAGTCTTAAGGAGGAGGAGAAGATAATAGCTTGATGGATTTGCCCACCTGGAAGGGGTGGCATGGGAGATGTCACAAAGGTGTCTGAGTGAGAAGTGTACTACTCAGTAATAAAGGCTGGCCTCACTGATCGACTCATGTGGCTCAGCATGGAACTAAGGTAAGAGATCCGTTGTGTACGGTGGTGCTAAAAGCCAAAGGGCCTCAAAAGCGAAGATGAGATGCTTGCGTTGGATACGGAGGGGGAGGAGGAGTCAGCAGAAGGGCTCAAAGAAGGAGGTTCATGTAGTTAGAACCATGTGCTAGGAAAATCATCCAGGCACCAGCATTTTAAATGGATCTGAGAAGGACAAGTTTGTTGCAGATGAGGTCAAAGAGGAAGAGATTAGAGGTGCCAAGGCATGAGAGAAGAGCCTAGACAAGATCACTGGTAGTCTGGACAGACAGAAAAGCCCAGATCTTAGAAATGTTATATAGGAAGATGCAGGAAGACAGAAGCTGCCTGGACGTGTGGGTCTAGAGGGGGTCAAGTCGAAGATGAAGCCTGCATGAGTGACTGGAAGGATGGTGGTTGTATCCATGGTGACAGAAAGTGGGAAGAGTTTGGGGAGAACAAGATGAAAAGCTCAGTTTTGGTCATGTTGCATTTAAGTTGATAGCTAGACATCTATGAGGAGATGTGAGAAAGACAGGCCAAGATATGCGATTGGATGGAGGGAGGAAAGTGTGTAAAATCCCTAGCACTTAATAGGCGCCCATTTCAACACCCATCGAAGGAAGGAAAAGACTCCCATTGTCTTCACTGGGCACTGAATCAGGCCTGACATAAATGAAACCATGGCAGGTGTGCTCTGAGCACCTGTTGCTGAAAGCCATGCTTGGCCGTGCAGTCAGGTGAGAATTACACCCTCAGGTGTTTTGTGGTAATTATAAAATGTTGTACCAAATGTTATTTCATAAAGGCAATAATATTATATATATTTATGTTACTCAGGTGACAAAACTGAATTCCGAACAGTGAATTGCACTGTTTTGCAGTCAGTGCCAGGAATTCTAATCAGCTCTATGGCGTTCATCGACCTGTTTTACAGTCTTCATAAATTCCTCTGCTATTTGCTGTTGATTATATAAATATTTATTGGAGTCATAGTTGCTCACATGACTGTCATAGCATGCATTGGTAGATTAATGCCCCCCCCCCTTCCAATCATTCAGTCTTATCTAGATACTGGACCAATTATTTTGTTTAAGCTACTGGAGAAGGGGGAAGAGTTTGCTACTGTCTTGTATTTATCTCATTTTAAGAAATCTTGAAAGCCTAAAAGCAAAATGTAATATTTTTCACCCCTAAAGTGATTCAGATCCAATATATACTGTAGGAATGGACCATGATTGCAATTTAGTAACAAGAGATTTATCAGCATACAAATCGCTGTTATGCATATAAAAGGCCAACTCATTTTTTATGAAAACGCATGCACCTTGTGGCAATAAAACCTATTTGCTCTGATTAGCATTCAAGGTGGGGCCTCACAGCTGGGTGACATGAAACATAACTAATGAGGGCTGATGTGTGTGTCACTGTTTAAAGTCCCTTCTCTGTCACCGTGACTTCCTTTTGGTACATAACACTGTGGGGCTTCTAATAATAGCTTAAAATAAAAACCAGATTGAAAATATGGCATCTGAGACCTATGAAAAGGGATGTGAAGAAAAATGAACCTTTAGTCCAGGGGTAGGCAACCTATGGCACGTGTGCCGAAGGTGGCATGTGAGCTGATTTTTAGTGGCACTCACACTGCGTGGGTCCTGGTCACCGGTCCGGGGGGGCTCTGCATTTTAATTTACTTTTAAATGAAGCTTCTTAAACATTTTTAAAACGTTATTTACTTTACATACAAAAATAGTTTAGTTATATATTATAGACTTATAGAAAGAGACCTTCTAAAAACATTAAAATGTATTACTGGCATGCAAAACCTTAACTTAGAGTGAATAAATGAAGACTCAGCACAGCACTTCTGAAAGGTTGCCGACCCCTGCTTTAGTCATTCAGCTTATGATGTGTAGCATGTGTCTATACAAGTGTGCATATAAAAATGACAGGCCAGTGGGAAATGAAGCCATTTAAAGGTTTTATTACACTGTCATTCGTGACAATATGGACAATACAAAGTTTATACACCTCTGGTGCAGTTATACACCACACTTTTTCTAGAGTAAGGTCTAGTTGAAATTATGGTTTAATATTCTTGTCACGTGTTAGGGACCTTTTTTTAAGTGTAAATCAAGATGCACATCAGTGACCAACCGTAAAAGTGGGACTCTTAGCCATCAAGTTACTTATTCTGAACTTTAATTATACAAGACAAGAAGGCCCCAATCCAATAGAGCATTTAAGTCGGAGCTTAACTTTAAGCAGCTGACTAGTCTCATTGAAATCAATGGGACTGCTCAGGTACCTGCTTAAAGTTAAGCAAGTGCTTAAGTGCTTTGCTGGATCAGGTCTCTACAGCAGAGAGAAGGATATTCCTTTCAGTATATAGGAACCTCTGATAAGTTCTTTCCTATCTCAAAAATCCATCTCCCTATTTTTCCTGCCTCATTCATTTAAAATATATGACAAGTGGCCAACTGGTTTTAGATACCTTTTTATTTCTTGTGGTCTGGAAACGGTCCACGGGGATCAACCCATTTCCTCCTCCACCTGACAACCTCTGGGCAGGGCTAGATGCTCAATGCCACTTCTGCATCAAGCAGAAGGTGTTGCCCCAGCACAGCAAGAGATGCTTCCTCTACACCAAGGGTCCCCAACGCGGTGCCTGCAGGTGCCATGGCGCCCGCGGGGGCATCTAAATGCGCCTGCATCCTGGCCGGCGGTCGAGCATCCGCCGAAATGCCACTGAAATTCAGCGGCATTTTGGCGGATGCACGACCGCCGCCATGGTCCTTCGTCTGGCGCCTGCCAGACGAAAAGATTGGGGACCACTGCTCTACACTGTCTGCTGATTGTGTTGCTTCCGTAATACCATTCCACCTCAGGGAGCTAAGGAGCAAGCACAGACCTTTCACTTGGATCCACACATGCCATGAGAGGCCATTGGCAGCCTGCCCTTGCTTCAGCCTCCAATACCCAATGCAATGTTAATCTGTGGCAGTGATATCTTCCGAAGCAACAGTCTCCCTAGAGTCCCTCTAGAACAGTACTGCTATGAGGCCTTAGCTACTGTGCACAGCAGAGGATGGCTGGTCACCATTCTGCAGACTTTGCAGTCCATGCATCATCAAATTCTGCTGCCTGCTCTAGCTCTTTAGTTTACGTCTATGGTTTTCCTAATTTTCAACAAGTTAGAAAATAATTATTTAAAATGCAGCTTGATAGCAGTGAGATGGCTGAACCAAACACACCTGTGTTAGACTCTCCATGTCCTCTGTATCAGTGGTTCTCTACCTTTTCCACACTGATAAGGCCATTTTGCAACAAACATTTTTCAGGACGCTCCCGTCCCCTTTTTTGTTTAGCCATATAAGGGAGGGTGGCCATGATCCCCGGCAACCTATTAATAGGCCCCAGATAGGGTGATGACCCTGGGTAGAATGCTTTTCCTCCCCAGTGCACCCCTTCAAACAGCCCCCCATAGTGATGGGCAAAGAACAGCAGCGAGGCTGTTATTCTTGTGTTGCCTGTAGATTCTGACCCTCTGCCTAGCTGATTGAGTCGTGGCTGGGTGAAGCTCAGCGGCTGGTGTTCTGCAGAAGGTCAGACTAAATGATCATAATGGTCCCTTTGGGCTTTAAAATCTGACATGACAGGAAGACTCAAATCTTGGTGTTATGGAGAAATTGCCTGATGTTCCCAGACAGGATCACCACAAAAATGCTACATTTCAGGGCTCAGCAGAGCAGAGATCGTCTCTCTGATGAGGCTGGCTCCTCTTTTGGCAGTGGAATGTCTGTAACAATGGAAGGTGGGAGCGCTGCTACCTTGCTGTCAAACAGGTTTGGAAATAACTGAGCAGGACACACCAGGGTCAAGCAACAATAGATGGAGAGGGAGCCCCTGTATCAATCCTGGCGGGAGGTCATGCTCAGTGGGGCCCTCTTGTTCTGGCAGATGGATTTCAGAAACTACTATAGGACGCTCCATTCATTTATAAGCTTGTGCCAATCAACCAGAGTTTAAAGTGGGGGATCATATGAGGGAGCACAGCTCCCCTTGCTTGGCTTAAGGCAGAGAGAGCGAGAGCTTTTGCCTTTTCTCTTCTTGGCTTAGGAGAACTCGGCTCTCTCAGATCTCCCCCCCCTCCTCCTGCCTCTTCACTGGCTGGTGATGTGAGGGAGAATCTGAAGTGGGAGCAGCAGGAGGGGCTGGTGCCTGGCTGGGAAGCTGATGGGTCTCTGAGTCTTTCCCGCCACTAGGCAGAGCAGCAGCATCCGCATCTGGTGGGAGGAGGATTGTCCAGGCTGGGAGGCCCCAGTCTGCCTCCTCCTCATGCCTTGCGGGTTCCTCCTATGCCCTTGGGCATGGGGGTGGGGGGAGAGGCAGATCCTGTTTCACTCAGCTCTCCCTCCCCTCAGGGAGCAAGGAGGGGAGACCCTGCTACTGACGTCCCCTCCCTTACACAGAGTGGCCTTGTCAGTTGCCTCTCCCCTCTTGGCACTACAGAGTGGAAAGAGAGGCTGAGAGAACAAGTGTTCTCCCCCCCCCCCCCCACACACACATACACACACACTCTTTGGCTGGCTCCAGGCCTACTTGGGGACATGGATTCCTTTCAGCTATGCTGATTCCTTTGTCCCGTTCTCTTCCACATGCCATGTCCCATCACATGAGATGACACAACGTCCTCTCATAATGTGATGTCAATACCTGTGAGCCAAGGCGGGTGAGTTAATATATTTATTGGACGAGTTCCTATAATGCCTCAGCCACCTTGTGTCTCTGATCTCCTGGGACCAACATGGCTACAACAACACTGCAAACCTCAAATACCTATGACAATCTGCAACCACCACAATGGTTGCTCTCCCCTCACCTGTGTGGACCTATTTTAACCACTGGTGCTCTGGCTGTGACTTTCACAGAGGCTTACTTGGCTTTGGACTAGCAAGCCGGAGCTGCTGAGCCAGCAAGCTCCAAGAGGCCCAGTCTTTGCCTTGACATCAGCCTGCCAGCCAAATGCTGATAGAGTTGTCTTACAGAACTGAGGGTCTCTAGATAAGCTCAGGGGGATCGAGGTGCTGCGACAGGCCTGGACCTTGGTAACAGGCTACCATGCTAAAACTGCTGAGTTAGTTGCTACAGAGGGCAGTGCTTTGGCATTATCTGGGCAAGCTAGAGAAACTCATCCAGAGAACTTAGTGGTGCATGCTTGGTATTGAACCAGAATGCTATGGCTGTGACGGGGCTTATCAACCCCACACTGGTGATGCCAGGGTTAAAAACTGGCTTTGGGCCCAAGAGACCATGCTCCCTCATTCTTGTGGGCATGTGCCCAGTGGAGGGAGAATATAAAAGGAAGCTGCTCAGCGTGGGTTGGCTGAGGAGGAGAATGGACCCTGTTAGGAGGGATGGCTCTAAGTCATAGAATCATAGAATATCAGGGTTGGAAGGGACCTCAGGAGATCATCTAGTCCAACCCCCTGCTCAAAGCAGGACCGATCCCCAATTAGATCATCCAACAGATTTTTGCCTCATATCCCTAAATGGCCCCCTCAAGGATTGAACTCACAACTCTAGGTTTAGCAGGCCAATGCTCAAACCACTGAGCTATCCTTCCCCCAAGACACTGGTCCAGCCCTGTCATTTTGCAGCTTAAGCTGCAGATGCAAGTCAGAAGTTCGGTGTAGTGCATTATGGACTTGTTACCACAGCTGTGAGACCTGGGTCCAGCAATTGTAAACCCAGGCAGTGTGGATGCCCAAGCACTGGCTCGGAAACACCAAGTCCACAAGCCTCGGTCCCACAGACCTGGGTTTACAATGAAGTGTAGACGTACGCCCGGAGGCCTGCTTAAGAGGGAGTGCAGCTCTGTGGAGGAGCCAACGATCGCCACATGTAAGAAGGACTTTGGAGGGCAGGAGGAACCCTGCCCAGCCTGAAACATAGACAAATCATGGAATCACAGAAGGGGGGAGATCCGTCTTAGTACTCTTGTTAGTTTCAAAGATCTCTAACTGTTGGGTGCTTTAAGAGTAAAATCACTGTGGTTTAGAAATTCCTTTGCTGTGTTCCTTGCTTTCCTGCCAGATTGTCCTTGAAGGGTTTAAACTGGAAGCCCAAAGCCTGGGTAGAATGCTGGGGGAGCATGTATCTGTGACTGGAGAGCTTGGGAAATCTTAAATGCTGGATTCAGGGTAATTGGATGACAGAACCTCCCTGTCCCAAGGAAGAGTATCAGGCAAGAGGTCTGAGCCCAGGAGCGTGTCCTAAGAAACAGTGACTAGACTCTCTACCCAGACGCAGTTGGCTTGGAAGCACAAGTCCACTGTCAACAGACTGGTGACTGCATGGAGTGGGCCAGGCTGTAACAGTACGTTTCAATTAGCCCTCAAAAGGCATTGGGCAAGGGAAAAGGAAAAAAGAACTAGCGGACTATGTTCCAAATACTGGAGAAAGGAGCATGCAGTTCAAGAGGTTTCATTGTCAGACACTATTCATGACTTCGTGTGGGTAGGCTGACCTTTGCTCATTCGTAGAAAGGCTTCTAATTGGCCTCTGAACTAATTAGGTTCCATGATGAGTCATGCATAGTGAATTAAGCAAGGGTCATGATATAAATGAACCAGGTGTCATTATCAGCACCCATCACTGATGCAGTTTATTGCTCATTCCCGTAAAGGCTCTGTGCAAACTCACCTGTACATGGTACTGTGATGTCTCGTGCATAATTACATTGGAGTTGGAGTATTTCTTCCTTTGTTCTGAAAAAAGAAGAAAACAAGCCTTGCATTTAATGTTCATTTATCAGTGAAATAGGATCCAAGGACCGTAGTTCACATGACTGGCTCTACTGCCTTTCTCACTCCTTCTGAATTCATTGGTTTAATCAAACCATTGGAAACAGGGCATGTGTAGAAAAAGATATTAATCTTTATTACAAAGACTCACAAACAACACGTCTGGATTTTCATATTACCGGTAACTTGATTTCTGAAAGCCAGGGGCAGAGTGCTTGTTTGTCAAGGAAATGAAACTTAAAAAGCCAGATAAACTATGAGGTTATCAGAAGAGAGCTAGTGAGTTATGGCTCCCCTGCCTGAGAAACCTAGCTCAGGGCCACAAAGCAAAATTGATCTGAAAAGGAAATTATGAACACCCACCACCCTGCACAAAAACTCTACATTACAGCTGGGCAAAATGTCTGACAAAACTTTTTTTTAATGCAGATTCAGGTCAAATTTACCAAATTGTTTCTGTCCAAATAAAAAAAAAATCAAAACTTTTTTTCTTTTGATATTTTCAAAGACATCAATAATACTTTCAATAAAATTTTGGAAAACTGAAAATAGTTGTTTTTTTTTAAACTCTGAAAAATGTACTGGGAGGGGATTTGAAAAAAAAATTGAAATGTCATTTTTTTGAGCAGCATTAATCATCACGTTTAGGGGTTAACCATGAAAGCTACAATAGTTACATCAAAAAGTCTTGATGCCTGATGAAGCTCACATCCTCTCAATGCAATCTCATAGTGTATAAAGGAGTGGGTTTATTCCCCCCCCCATCAGACTAAATTGGTGTGCTTTGCATCTTTTAAGCTACTCCGACAGGCAGTCTGCGCGCATGGGCTTCATCTCCCACACTTCCATTCCTAGCAGCCGTTTTCCCTATTGTATAATCCCAAGCATTGTGGTCTCCAGGAAAGAGCATAGCTCTAGGAGTTGAGAGATCTTGACTTCTAATCCTGGCTCTGCCACTGCTTGCTGTATGGCCATGGGTGAGTCACTTTACCTCTGTCTGTTTTCCCCATCTGTGAAATGGGGATATCACTACTTATAGGGCTGTTTTGAGGGTTAATTATGTCACATCTGTCCCTTGCATTAAATATGTCAAGAAGTATATGAATGCTAAAATTACAACTTTCTAGAGCTTACCTTCCAGCTGCTGCTATTTATTTAGTGTCACAAGGGTGCCACGGGGCTTTACAAATCTAACAAAACTGCAAGCTCCCCACCCTGAGGAACTCGTTATCCAAGAATCCAGTCCAGCTCCTACTAAAGTAAACAGTAAAACTCCTATTCTCTTCAATGGGAACTGAATCAGACCATAAACTAAGGCTATGGCTACACTACAGAGCTTACAGTGGGGCAGCTGCACCAATGCAGCTGTGCTGCTAGTGCAGATGCTCTAAGCTGATGGGAGAGAGCTCTCCTGTCAATTACTCCAGTCCCAGTGAGCAGCAGTAGCTATGTCAGCAGAAGAGCGTCTCCCGCCGGCATTGTGCTGACAACACCGGCACTTAGTGTAACTTACTTACCAGCTCAGGGGGCTGGTTTATTCACACTCCTACGGGACATAATTTATACCGACATAAGCTGTGGTGTGTATGTAGCCTAAAAGGGTGAATATCAAACATGGAGGAGGAAGGAGGGGATGGGATAGGGAGAGGGATGCCCAGACAAGGGGAAGGGAAGAATCATGTGCAGAGCATCTGGCTTGCTTTCACACAACAAGCTTTTGTAACAGGAATTGTGTTGCTTCATATGTTTATTTATAGATAGGCATGCACCTATGTTATCATGATCAGGTGCGGCAGTGACCACAAGGAACACCCAAGCAGAGATTAGCAGTGGAAAGCAGGCAGGGTGTTTGGAGGAAGCAGTGAAAAGAGGCGAGGGAGAGCGCTTGGTGCCCCAGAGTAAGGAGGCGGCTCCAAGCATGGACAGGAAATGGCCCAGCATCAGGAGTGGGAGGAGACAGCAAGGTATAGTGGTGCTAGCAATGCACTGAGTGACAAGACAGAGGAGGAAATGAGAGCTGAGAGGCAGGCAGGAGCAGAACTCTGCAGAACCCTGAAGTGAGGAGAAGGGAGCTGAATACGATGCAGAAGGAGGCGGAAGGATGGTACAGAGATTTGAGTTGGGGCATGGGTGGCAGGTGTCATAGGCTGGGGGAGGCTGTGCCTCCCCAAACAGCCAGGTGTGGCCCCGCCCTCTGCTTACCACCAGTCCCTGTGTGCGGCTCCAGTCCTCCAGCCCCCAGTGCTCTGGCTGGGGAGACTGGGGCTGTGCACCACCCACCTTCCCGCACTCTGGGGCTGGGGAGGGGGGGCTGGGGCCGCCTGCCGCCCCCCCTCCCAGTACTCCTTTGGGGCTGGGGGGCTAGCCTGGGGTGGGACTGGGCCAGTGGTGGGGCCTCTGAACTCCAGGGGGGCCAGAAGGGGTGGGGCCTTGAGCAGAAGGGGCAGGGCTGGGGGCTAGCCTCCCCCAGTTGGCAGTTCACACGCTGCCCATGAGGAGGGGGTTATACAGAAAGTCCAGCAGGAGAAGATAAATTGGAATGGACACAGGTGAAAAGCAGGGAGGCCCAATAGAACAAAAGTCCAATGGTCAAAGCAATTAATGTCCAAATCTACCAATGAGGAACTTCTTCAATGTGGACGTGAGCTAATCTTGCCCTTCCCTTTCTGATGACTGAGAGAAGTGCCAAGTAATGCTTTCAAACCCCACCAGCCTGGGAAACCCCAATTCCATGGCATCTCCCAATTCATGTGGTTGTATGCTACAGTATCTACCAAGTTAGCTGGCCAGTCACTTCTTTAGATTTTTTTCAAAATATGTCAATAGTTGAGTGCTAGTAAGAAACTGATTCAGCCGGTTCTTCAGGCCATCCTTGTTCTTCATCCATACATTACTCACAAAGAACAAACAACAGAGTTCCAGCAAACAACCCACAAGGGGAGAAGCAATTGTTGTTTTAATCCTAAGTGGGGTACAAGTGCCGGTCCAAGAGGTGAATATCGCTGGACCACTTGGTAATAGCGACCATAATGTAATTAAAATTAACATCCTTGTGGTGGGGAAGATACCAAAGAAGCCACAGTAGCATTTAACTTCAAAATGGGGAACAGCACAAAAATGAGGACACTAGTTAAACAGAAATTAAAAAGAACAGTCACAAGAGTGAAATGCCTGCAAGCTGCATGGAAACTTTTTAAAAATACCACAATGGAGGCTCAAATTAAATGTATATCCCAAATAAAGCAAATTGATAAATTAAACAGTAATAAGTTACCTGGATCAGACGGTATACACCCAACAGTTCTAAAGGAACTCAAATATGAAATTGTAGAACTACAGACTGTGATATGTAATTTAACACTTAAATCCCTTTCTGTACCAGATGACTGGAGGACAGCTAATGTGATGCCAGTTTTTTAAAAAGGCTCCAGAGGCAATCTTGGATATTACAGGCTGGTAAGCCTAATTTCAGTACCAGGCAAACTGGCTGAAACTATAATAAAGAACAGAATTATCAGATACATAGATTAACGTGATTTGTTGGAGAAGAGTCAACACGGCTTTTGTAAACAGAAATTATTCCTCACCTATTAGAATTCTTTGAGGAGCTCAACAAACATGAGGAGAAGGGTGATCCAGTGTACAGAGTATACTTGGACTTTCAGAAAGCTTTTGACAAGGTCATTCACCTAAGGCTGTTAAGCAAAGTAAGCAATCATAAGATAAGAGGGAAGGTACTCTCATGAATCAATAATTGGCTAAAAGACAGGAAACGAAGGGTAGGAGTAAATGGTCAGTTTTCATTGTGGAGAGAGATAAATAGCAGGGTCTCCCGGGAATCAGTACTTGGACCATGCTGTTCAACATATTCATAAATAACCTGGGAAAAGGGGTAAAGACTGAGGTGAAAAAGTTTGCAGATGATACAAAATTACTCAAGATTGTAACTCTTTGTCGTCTGCTTCGGACTTAAGGTATCTCACAAAACAGTGGACAATAAAATGGTAGGTGAAATTCAGTTTTGATAAATGCAAAGTTATGCATGTTGGAAAACATAATCCCAACTACCTATTTCAAAATGATCGGGTCTAAATTAGCTGTTACCACTCAAGAAAGAGATCTTGGAGTCATTGTGGATAGTTCTCTGAAAATATCAGCTTAATGTGCAGCGACAGTCAAAAAATCTAGCAGAATATTAGGAACCATTAGAAAAGGGAAAGATAAAAAGACAAAAAATAGCATAATACCACTATATAAAATCCACGGTACACCCACACTTTGAATACTATGTGCAGATGTGGTTGCCCCATCTCAAAAAAGATCTATTAGAATCGGAAAAGGTATAGAGATGGGCAACAAAACTGATTAGGGGGATGGAACAGCTTCCATATGAGGAAAGTTAAAAAGACTGGGACTGTTCAGCTTGGAAAAGAGATGACTAAGGGGGGATATGACCAAGGTCTGTAAAATCATGACTGGAGTGGAGAAAGTGAATAAGAAAGTGTTATTTACTCTTTCACATAACTCAAGAACCAAAAGTCCCCAATGAAAATTAATAGGCAGCAAGTTTAAAAGAAACATAAGGAAGTACTTCTGCACACAATGCACTGTTAACCTGTGGGATTCATTGCCAGGGCATGTTGTGAAGGCCAAAAGTACAAATGGGTTAAAAAAAGATTGAGATATGTTCCTGGAGGACAGGTCAATCAGTGGCTATTAGCCAAGATGGTCAGGGATGTAACCCCAAGCTCTGGGTGTCCCCAAACCTCTGGCGACCGGATGATGGGAGTGGACGACAGGGGATGGATCACTCAATAATTTCCCTGTTCTGTGCCAACTGCCAGTGTAACAAACAGCAAAGGCACAGTCTGGGCCTTTGTCTCAGCCCTACGATACCTGGGTGTGGTGTCCTCCTTTGCACCAAAGCCTCCTTCCCCTTTCTCTCCCAAGCAGCCACTCTGCAAAGGGAGGGGACACTGCTGGTCTGGAGTTTCAATGGCCAGGTGGTGCCTTGGTATTTTGTCCAGTGAGTTTATATGTTAAAATCTATTGTTGGGATTTCTACTGTACCTGGTACCCAAGTGCCATGACGTTCAGAAATAGGACTTGTGTCCTTCCACATCTGTGCCTGTGCTACCAGCCCTGTGGCCAGAGGCACCTGTGTGCTCAGGGGGTATCTTAGCTCTGACTAGTTGCTTGCGCCTAATACACAAATGGAGCTGGCCAATGCCACCACCTGCAGGCCTTTCTTACTGATAGTCCAAATCACTCCTATGCTGTGGTAGGCAGCTGCAGACTTAGCTGCCAGGGCTGGTTCAGCAAGCAGAGTATGGGTCTCTCTTACTGCATTGTGTATCTCCCCTTTTCTCCTGGACTACTAAACTGTGCCCTATGTTGTTACAATACACTGTATTCCATCTTAGTGGTGTCTGAGCAATATTATAGGTCAAGCATCAACAGTGTTTTCTAATCTGTGGAAGACACTAAATGAAGTGTCCCTGCCCCAAAGGGCCTGCAGGTAGAGCTAGTCGAAAATATTTTTGATGGAACAATTTTTTTCATTGGAAAATGCAGTTTTGTCAAAATCTAAATGTTTTGTGGGAACATGGCAATTCTCAGGAAATATTTGATGGGGACAAACTTTAAACGAATCATTTACTTTCTCATTTCAATAGTGTCGTAACATTTTGTTTTGATTAACATTTCAGTTAATTTCAGTTTTACTATTAGAATTACAATTATATTATACTCCAATATGTAGTATTTCATATTGTTTTGACCATTATCAAAATGATATTGCAGAAATAAAACAATTTGCTGGTTTCAAATCAAATTTATGGGTGGGGGGAAAGGAATGCTTGTTCTGATGGAATTTTTGACTCTTGCTGCTGATTCGGAATGAAAAGTTATCTTGGAATTTCCCACAGAATGGAAATTCTGTTTTTTGACCAGCTCTACTTACAGGTCAAATATGAGTTTCCAATCCACAGAAAGTACTGATGAAAAATTACCATGATTTATCAGTGAGAACCTAATCTAATATACAGTGTTTCTAATGCACCCGTCACTACTCTCTCTAGGCACCATGTATGAAGAATCTTGTGGTTTTAACTACTGGAAAATATTAGTCAACCTCTATCCTGTGCTACTGTGTTCCTTCCCTCATATGACCTCCGGACCTCATGGGTGGGAGACAAGCAAAAGACAACTCAGGAACTTGGTAATGGGTAGTGGAGAAATCTGTGTTCAAATGTTTGTTGTTTCTAAATTCAAATAATGAGGCTATTGATGTCTTAGCACTATTCACCTTTGCAAAGGTGGGATTTGCAAATGAAAAGACAGTGGGAAAGCTGGTAAAAGTACAGACTTCACAACAAGCTTCTTGAATGAGAGCAAGGGTAGTCTTGCGGCACTGAAATAGCATGCAGGAGACCTGGGTTCAATCCTCTGCTTTTACCAGAGAATTGACCCTGGGCAAATCATTAGTGCGTCTATTCCTCCATTCCCATCTGTAGCAGAGGGTTAACACTTCTATCTCCCATCCTGTCTTGTCTATTAAGACCAGTCTGCATGAGAAAGCTGCACCAGTTTTTAAACCACTTTAGTTAGACCTGTGTGAAAGGCTGTGTGGATCCTCTTATTTCAGTTTATTTTGGTTTAGCATAAGGCAGTTAGTTATCAGCTGGGTTAAGTAACCAAGATAAGCCTCACTTAAACCAAAATAAGTGTCCACGTGGGAACTTAAAAACTGTTTCAAGTTAATCAGTGTTAACTTTCTCATGCAGACAGGACCTTAGATTGTAAGCTTTTCAGGACAGTAGCTTATTATGTGTTAGGGACTGCACTGTACAAACACAAGGAGACCTCAGATCTCAGTTGGAGCTTCTAGGTGCTACTCTCATGCTAATAATAGTAACAAAATCCAGGGCATAGATGGTGCAGGTCAAACCTGAGCCCTCAACGCCGTTTTTGTTCTTTGTCTCGCCTCTCCCATGTAAACCTTTTTCCGAATTCACCTCAAGCATTTTTTTCTCCAGCCTGCCAGGCAGAACTGATCTCACTTCAGAGCTTGGATCATTTTTGGCCACTGTCGATAGACAGATACTGGGATAGATGGACCTTTGGTCTGACCCGGTACGGCCGGTCTTATGCTGTTTGAGAATGGCCAGCAGGTGGCTCTCTACAGCAACATTAGCCTCACCTATGCCGCCTTCTCTAGGTGCTAACCACATCAATTCTGCTGAGGCTGAGGCTCTCAGCTCACTGTGGGGTGAAGGACTGAAGACCCCTTCTTGCCATCATGCTGAAGGATTTAGCTAGCTTTGCATCACTGCTTAGCCAGGGTGGGTTGGTAGTCTAATCTGGTTCCCTATAATCCATCTCACAAAACTGAGTTGGCAGTTAACCATCCTTCCTCTCTAGATCTTCGTTGGGCTGGTTGTCAGGGAACCACAGCCTGCGACTAGTGTTTCTGGCTGCTTGGCCAGAGGAAGAACATTTTTAGTTTTTATTAACAACAAAGCTAACCGGGGTGCTGGGACATCGTAAACGTCCTGAGGAAGGAACATGGAGGTGGAAATAGAACAAGATGCACCATCTTTCAATCATACCCTTGTGTGGGTTGGTGGTAGCTGATTTTTAATGACTTTTTTTTTTATTTTGAGTCTGGCAGGAGACCCATAAGCCTACATTACACATGTTTCCATGTGTTTTGTCTCTGGAGCTACTTAACAGAGCAACAGCAGCTCCTACTGGTCCTTAACTGGTAGGTGTATACAAATAGAAGAGTTTACTATGGACACATTGGCAAAAGCATAAATGTGTAAGACTATAAACTTCAGACTCGGTATGTTTTTATAATGTTAGAACTGTGCCAGAGGTTTATTGGAGGAAGGATGTTTTTGTGATTAAGGTGCTGATTAAGGAGAGCTGGGTTCAGTTCCCAGCTCTGACATCCAGAATGACCTTGGATAAAACAGTTAATCTCTCTGTGTCCCTGTTCCCCATTTCAGTGTCCTACATCTATAGAAATGTTCCGTTTCTATTCTCTCCATTTTAATCACAACCTGCCCCAGCTTGAATGGAAAGGTACAATGAGGCACTCAAGTGTTTGTGCACAAAGTTACCAGGCTGTGGGATTAATGTCTAACTCGAATAAGACTTTTCCATAGCGGCAGTTGTATAATTCAGCATTTCTGACCTAAATAATAAAAATGAGAACACCAAGTCTGTGTGGGATAAAGATCAATTTGGATCTTGGGACATTGTGTGCCTTCCTTTTAAAATGAATTTACTACTGGTGAAACAGGCCAAATTGTCAGGTCTGGAAAATAAAACTTTTTAACATTAGAACAAGTTTATCTCATAGTTCCCTCTGTCTGTAAAGGTTCTGGCTAAACTGGATAAGGGCCTACCAATGGAATAGCAAGGGGTGCTACATAAGAGGACTGAGGTGCATTGGCAGAGCTGCGGAAAGGCACATTTAGAACAGGATGGGCTGATGAGTTCAGGGAGAGTGAATGGGCAGAGCTGCGTGGGAAAACTTGTGCAGTGCCTGCCTTCACTATGTATGGTTCTGCAAACAACCAGCTCTCCATGTGCAAGTATGCTCATCCTCTCCTCCCTTTTATTTTCTCATAGTTGTTGTTCATTATATAGCAGGGACCTCAACACCCATTTCCAAGGACAGTGGTTGATCTCTGCTGTTTCATGTGCCATGTAATATGAGCTGTTCAATATGAGAGAACTCTATGTTTCAAAAACAAAACTAGCTCGTTATTAGGGGGACTATTTACACAGTTGCCATAACTGCAGCTAACTTTCCAGCCATGTGCACACAGACTGGCTTCTCAGTGCCTTCTTCAAATTCTTCCCTCCTGCAACATGTGCTCCTTCCTCCAAATTCCATGCAGGTTGCAACACCTGCTGTAGAGAGAGGAGAGCTTAGAACTCATCATTTAGAACTTAATGAGCTATGGAATCCCAAGTCTCTGAAGCGTTTGCTGTATTTGGGAAGTGGGGCAAGGCAAATCAATTATCTCACCTTCCCAAAACAAAATTTTTAAATATTTTGAGAAATCTGTAGAACTTTCCTGAAAAGTTCTAGGGCTTTGGTGAAACCTCAAACTTTTCTATGTTCTCCCTTTCCTTCACCAATGCCATCTGATTACTATACATCTAGGGACCCACCCAAAGCCCACTGCAATCAGTGGCAGATCTTTCCATTGACTTCAGCTGGCTTTGCATCAGGTCCTATTCCCTGATCAGGTCAGATGTGCTGCTCTAGGACTAGCTCCATCTCTCTGCTTGCATCTCCAGCAGAGATGGATTGCTGACCGGGCTCACCTCTCATTGGAGAGGCTTTTCTTTGCAAGTACAAAGCTGTCACTTTGATAATTTATGCAGGTGCCGAACAACTCCAGGGGGCCTCTTCTGTTGTCTAATCAGTGCTGCATCTCCACTGCTCTGCTCACAATACCAAGTAGCTGCAAAAATAAAATGAAAGGAAAACCAAAACTTTCCAGCTCCTTTTGTTGATTCTCCAGGCCGGTATGTTTGTGTTACCTTTAAGGTCCATAGAACAAGGACAATCTGGCTTTGTGAGATGCTGTGCGTAGATGTCATTCAAGTGAGGATCTTCTAAAACCAACACTTTGGCAGCTGCTCAGGAGGTGGATTGGGGTGTGTGATGTATGTACGTTTGTCTGGCTCTTTACCTTAGGCTTCTGTTTACTTCTCTTCCAAGATCCCCTTCCACCTTCCTGTTGGTCCTGCCCAACCCCTCCCAACTTCAAAGCATAACTAATCTGCCTGAAAACAGACACACTGAATGAGGAGGATGCCGATATGTTTAGTACTGGAGAATTGCAAAGCTCCCATTTGGGGCATGCTTGAGCGCTTCACTTCTGTTTAATCACAGACAGAAGATTCTAAGCAGAAGGACAGCAGTAGACTGTAGTAGCCTCACCATCACAGGCCCTGTCTACATAGGAAAGGTGCGTCAGTTTAATACGGGAATAGGGGGGTTAAACCAATATAGTTAATCTGATGCAAAGCCTTGTGTGGATACTCTGATTTTGGTTTAGCGTAAACTTGTTTTCAGTCAACTTATGCTGAGCTGAAATAAGCATCTCTTAAACCAAAATAGTGTCCACACAGGGACTTATACTGGTTTAATGATGATGGTTTAAATTCACACTTTTAGTTTCAACCAGTATAACAGACAAGGCTTTGAAGCCAGCAACTTTCTCATTAGTGTTTCCCAAACTGCTGTTCGGCACAGGTCCGTCCTCAACCTGCTTAATTTTATACAGGAGAAAGCTGGACTATCCATAACGTTAGCTAATTTATCTGTGTCCTTCTGGGTTATCAGATACCTCTAATAACAGAATCCTTCGCGTTCCTCCAGCACCTTCCACTGAAGAAGCTCAAAATACTTTACAAACATTATCCAGTCCTTACAACGTCTCTAAGAGGTGAAGTAGTTACATTTTCCCCATCCGATAGGCTAGGGGAAAGAAATGGCAATGTAAGTGGCTTTCCCAAGGTTACATGGTAACTCACTGTCACAGCCTGGATCAGACTCTAAGATTATGTCTTTGCTGCAGAGATAACCTGGGTTCTTACTCCTGTGTTGCCCCAGCCCCCTCCCATCCACACACAAAATCCTCTCACTGGATTTAATGGTGCTTTCAACCATAGCTAGCTGGCCTGGCTGGGACTATGAAATAGAGCCCGAGTGCCACTATCACTTGGGCTGGTAACCCTCCTACTTTGCAATGATAACACAGGCTGAACCTCTCAGAGTATTGATAGTCCTCTAATGTCCTTCCCACAATGCTCTCTGTATGCCCAGAAGGACAGACAAGTTCTTCCACAATTCAGAGCAGCTCATGTTACTGCAGTGCTAAGAACCATAGGATGTGCCCTGAAACGCCCTAGCAATGCATACAGGTGACTGCAGCACTAGTGAGGACACAGTGACTGAGGTAAGGCTTTGCAGTGTGGTTGCTCACCCCCCAGGTGCTAGTCACCTGGGTTCTGATCACCAGAGTTAACTGCAGTGAAGGCGTACCCTAAATCTGCTGGCTTCCAGACTGTTGCTTTTACCCTCGCTCTCAATCTGCTAGGGCAATGGTGGACTCATGGCATTGCAACCAACCCATGTGCAATACTCAAAATTATTCCTTTCAGTGCTGAAGTAAAGTATTGTGCAATATCTAACCAATAACTTGATGGCCAATAGCTGTGCTTTAAATTGCTGTTTGGGATGCTTTGGTTGCACACATGGTCTCTGTTTCCTGAAACAGTCCAGCCTACAGGTGCTGCAAAAACAGTACAACCCGGAGGAAGGGATTCTTTGCATTACTGGTACCCTCTTGCTGACTGGACAGAGGTGCATGAATTGGCTCCAAAGAAGTTCTCCTGTATTCTTTGACTTGAAAGATAATAGCTCTGATGCCCTATAGGGAGGTGTGAAGTGTTAGTGAGGGGGATTGGGAAGGAAAGTCTCAGGGCTCTGACATGACTATGGCAAACCCCACAAGGGAAAGGAGCATGTTGATAAAAGCTGGCAATTCGTAACCTGTGATCCACTCAGCATAAACCTGCAGTAACCATTGCTCTATTTTTCCCCTTCTTTCTTGCTTATGGCAACACACTGGTGGCGTGCCATGACATTTTCAATCAGGCATGCAGTTCAACGTTTGCATGCAAAATGGCATCCACTGTGCAGCGTGACCTGGCATATATGAGGCGTGCAAGGTCACACTATTTTGTAGAACAAAATATGCTCCTTGCACGTTGGAGCTAGACTAAATCAACCTTCAGGCACAGCCTGTCTAGGGGCATGCAATGTGTGTGTTGCACACTCAGCTGGATGCCATTGTAACACACACAAAGCCAGAGGGAGACAGGAAAACAACTGAGCTGGTATAAATCCAGAGTAACTTCATTGAAGTCAATGGAATTACTTAGGCTTTACATCACTGTGAGAGCAGAATTTGATCCATTCTCTTTTATTGGATGACTCCTGCCATTCATACCCAGTGCAGCATCCAGACAAAATGCAGGAGAGGAAGGATGGTTGTGTGGTTAAGGCACTGGACGGGGTTGTGATTCAATTCCCAGCTCAGCCATAGAGTTACTGCGTAGCCTGGGGCAAGTCACTGAAGCTTCCTGGGCATCTGTGGGGATAATTAGGCTTCCATTCCCCCACCTTTTGTCTTCTTAATCTTTAAGCTCTTTGGGGCAGGGATCTCTCTTCCAATGTATACGTACAGCACCTAGCACAACAGGGTCCTGATCACGCTTGGAGTCTTTAGGTGCTATTGTAATAGGAATAATTATTAATCAAGCATGGACTGGGTATGTCCCAACAACCCCATTGATTCCAAAAGGCTGTTAATGGATGATGACAGCACAGCGGAGGCTGTAAGAAATCATACTAGCAAAAAAGATTGCTATTTATTTTAACTTGCTTTGCCTTTTCTGAATGGTACCACTTTGGGCTTCTACAGCATTCATGCTGGTATGCCACTGACTCTATTTCCCCCTTACCCCTGTATATGGGGCATATATTCTGTAGCCCTCCAAAGAGTAAGGAATTTCAGAAACCAGAAAGCAGCCTGCTAGTGACAGGATCCAAAGAGATGATCGGTTCCCAGATATCATCTCTTTCCATTCCATTTGCATTTGTGCCATTGCTATAAACAGAAACTTAACAGCAAAGTGGCTGTCCACAAGGGGCCACACTCAGTCTTGGTGTCCGTTACATTTGTCCCCAGTCACATGTGAGATGAATGCACCCCAAACTCTCCATCCCACACCTCCTAATCTGGTTAATTTGGCTTCCATCACAAAGGAGGCTCCCTGTCTCTTCTCTCGCATTGGATTTTGCTGCTACTAGCAGAAGGCATTGAGGAGGAGAGGGAATAATAAGGGGCAGCCACAGATGCAGAAGCATAGAGAACTGACTATCATGTCAACTAAGCAGGGCCGCCCAGCCGAATTGCCGCCGAAGACCTGGCACTTCGGCGGCAGGTCCCGGGGCGGAAGGACCCCCCGCTGCCGAATTGCCACCGAAGACCTGGAGCGGAAGAAGCTCTGGGGGCTTGGGCCCCGCAAGAGTTTTCCGGGGCCCCCGGAGCAAGTGAAGGACCCCACTCCAGGGGCCCCGAAAAACTTTCATGGGGGCCCCTGCGAGGCCCGGGGCCTGGGGCAAATTGCCCCACTTGCCCCCCCCCCCGGGCGGCCCTGCAACTAAGTGACACTTGCAATGCAGCCTAACCAGTAATCATATTTACCTT
Source organism: Mauremys mutica (assembly GCF_020497125.1). Taxonomy (NCBI): domain Eukaryota; kingdom Metazoa; phylum Chordata; order Testudines; family Geoemydidae; genus Mauremys; species Mauremys mutica. The sequence continues at coordinate 112,191,402 of NC_059075.1, forward strand.
GCACCTTTCATCCTGCAGCACTTTGCAAACTAGGTATACAAAGAACCACTAATAGGCAGCCTCCTCTAGGGCAGGGGATAGTCATGGACAGGGCCGGCTCCAGGCACCAGCCCAGCAACAGGTGCTTGTGGTGGCCAATGGAGAGGGGTGGCACGTCCGGCTCTTCGTCAGCAATTCGGCGGCAGGTCCCTCCCACCATCTTGGAGTGAAGGACCAGCCGCCGAATTCTGAAGCTGCGGCAGTAGAGCTGATTGCGACCGTGGCTTTTTTTTTTGGCGCTGCTTGGAGCGGCTAAAATCCTGGAGCCGGCCCTGGTCATGGAAATTTTAGCCATGGATACAGAGCAAATCCCTGTAAGGTTTTGAAGCCCGCTTGATGAGCAGCTTCTCATGCTGATTGCAGAGGCCTTCCCAATGACCAGAAAATGGCCCCTGCAGAGCTTCAGAGCTCAGCCAACAGGGTAGGAAACACTGAGCTCCTTAAGGAGTTGCCTATCCTTAAGGAGTTTAGAAATATTCTAGGGACTTGAGGCCATGGCAGAGCAGCTGAGCTCTGTGTCTGTCCCTGCACTACTTCTAAACTCTGGAGAGACATGCACATTGCTGAGAAGTTCTGCAGGGGATAACCAGGAACTCAGTGCCATGGACTCCAGAGAGATTCCCAGCATTCTGCTCTGGCAGTGTTTCACACTCCCTTTGCACAAGTGTAAATGATGATATAAGGCAGTGGAAGGCCAGGTTCAGAGCGCTCATCTTGGGCAACAGACTGTGACTTTAGTATTAGGGGCAGGGAGCGGGGCAGCTTCTCCAGGCCATCTGAGCTACACTCACTCGCTGTGAGGACACAATAAGCAGCAGTTCTGCCAACCCCACAAAGTCCTACGTCAGGAGTCAGGCCCCTGAATCAGGCTTAACAATCACGAGATTTTAAAAAAGCGTGAAGTTCAGGTTTCTTCTTTTGTCTTCTGCTTTTTGAGCATGTACTTTCCCAAGCTCTTCCCCCATATTTTTGTTTTAAGTGAAAGCTGAGATTCTCCCATGACTCCAGGAGCTGGGTCTTTAAGGAAAAACACACCAAACCTTATGAGACTTGTGATTAAAACCGTGGAAAATGGCAGCATAAGGATGGGAATGACCTCTGAGCTCCTCTGTATTCTGGGGCCTGCTAGAAGCCTGCCTAGCCCCCAGCATAAGTCAGGCAACTTTTGGAAGCAGTCTTTTGGAACGTGCAGTTTTGAGACTTTACCAGTGTATACACTTTGTGGTAACATGAGCATTTAGCATGGCTCTTTGCATTTGTGCCAAAACAACAGGTCGGGGCACAGTCCTTCAAAGGAGGCTCATAGAGACGAAGCAAGACAACAAATGCCTCTGCATAATGTTAAAACAACCATGGACATTTTGCAGAGCTGGATTGTTAAAGATACTGATGAAATTGAATCTACTGCTAGTAACTGATTACTGGGTCAGAAAAGCAATCCAGTTACATATCACTAAATAGTGCTGCCTCACACACATAACAGGTTAGTGGTTACTCCTAGGTCAGGTTTATACAACAAATTTCTGTCAGCCTAGCTCCAGGAGTGTGAAAGAGTGTGATTTGCAAGTGACATAGCTATGCCGGCAGAAGTCCCTAGTGTAGACACAGTTATATGAGCAAAACTGCACTTTTGCTGGTATAGCTTATTTGCTCAGGAGGGACAGAATAAGCACTACTGACAAAAGCTGCGTCCACACTAGGAGTACTTTGGTAGACTGGTATAGCTACACCAACAAAGCCTTCCAAGTGTAGATGTAACACACAGGAGCAGGACACAGTATGCGTGGCTAGACTGCACACTGTGACATCATCAGTGCTCACCTGCGGGACAGATAAAATCTGGGATTGTTCAAACTCGTAATGAAAAGTAAATCCATAGTTGGTACCATTTTCAGGCAGGTCCACTTACATTTTATCAAGGTACCTTTTAAAGGGGAAAGACAGAAGGGAAAATATTCCCCACAATGCATTGCATCTTCTTGGCAGCAGCTCTGCAGCACTTTTTAAAAGTATCAACTCACATCTTTGCTTAGGGCACTGTTACATCTTGACCTGGCCCTAACAATTCTGTGAGAGAAATTGTATATCTCTGCTGTGGTCATGCTGGCGATCTGTGCCTGGTGAAACTATCACTTTTAGTTGGTGATGAAGGGCCTGTTCCGAAACTCACTGGAAATCAATGGGAAGGCTTCCGTTGACTGCAGTGGGTTTTGGATGACGCCCGAAGTATGAAAGCTTTGTAACAATAATTATAGACAGCATGTCAGTAGCTGTTAGTTGGAGTTTCATAACTAAATTCCTGCTCCTCATGCTTTGTGTTTACCACCAGAGCAATTCCAAGGACTCATATTCCTTTTTTATTAGATGCAGATATAACCCACTCTATGAGAGCAAATAAAAACACGGCCAGCCTCCTGATTGTGCAAGGGCTTTGTTCAATCAATAACACTGCACCTCTGCCTCTAACTTGTCACAGCATGCAAGGATGGAAGGCAGTATTTACAGTAGCACCCCATGCTGTGGCCTGGGGACAAGAAGCCAAGTGGGGGAAAATAACTTACTAGAGAATAAGCAGCCCAGTGAAAAAAACATCCTTGGTCATGTAAGCTTAGGAACAGAGACAGCCTCCTGTCTTATAAGTAGAGCTGAATGAAAAAATGCCAGTTACTTTTTAGCAAGAAAATTCAAAATATTATTTTTTTTAGATTTTCCACAAACATTTTCCAGGGATTATATGGGGGGGGGAGGGGGAAATGAAACAAATATTTTTAATTTTGAAAGCAATTTTCAGTATTTGGGGGGGGGGGGGTTTGGTAAAATATTTCAAAAACTGAATGTTTTTACCATAAAACAAAAATTTGAATTGAAAAAAATGTTTTTTGTTTTAACAGCAAAATAACAGAAGGAAATTTTTGACCAAAATGAATATTTTCCCAATACTTTTCATTTCAGTAAAAAAGCCAGTGTTTGTTTTTTAAAAGTTACAATGAGAAAAAAAGTCTTGCTTGTACGATTATAAAACCTTGGAAAGAAATCCTGTCCACTCCCCTTTGAACTGTGCAGAAGAGAAGCCTGGGGATCAAAGCTGGGTGTTGCAAGAGTCAGAACAACTTCACAAGTCCACTTCACCAATCATCATTACCTGAATATCTGTGATGTAGTCACAATGGTCCCTTGGGGACTACTGCCAGCTGATGGGCTGCTCTAGCCTGTGTCAGGGCAGTGATCAGGGCAACTCTGGGCAAAGAATTAAGGAGCTCCCCAACCTGTTGTGCTGAGCAGATCTCAGCCGCAGCAGCGAGTCTGACCTAATATCATCCGACTGTGGCTTCAAGATGAAACAATAGGATGGATGGACTGGCTTGAAAAAAAATCAGAGCTAGAGGAATACTTTCTGGGGTTCACATCAGCCTGGATAGCTGTCCCACCACAACCACCAGCCTTTAGAGGTTTCAGCAGATCTCAGGAGCTCTGGGGCATCTCCAGAGAGACAAGCAGCAATGGGCTGTGGAACACGGCTGAACGCACATAGGCTGAAGAAAGCAGCCAGCCAGAGGCCAGGAGAGAGGGGGTTAGAACGCAGATCCCTCTCTCCCGCTAGGGAATATTAACAGCAGGCCAGCTTCTGCCCTTGGCTACGCCTGCAACTCAGTGAGATTTGGGTGTGTGTAACCGAGGGCAGAATTTGGATCATAGGGAAGTGAGCAGCATTGTATTTGGCTAGAGACATTAGGCTCTCTAGGGAGGGCATACAGAGCCAGAAAGCTACCCATGTCCATCCTAAAAAGGGAGCACATTGGTGAGGGACATGAGGGAGCAGCAGGGACCTGTTTGCAATTGGGGAAGCTGGAGAAAGGTATTGGGGGGAGGGAGGGAGAGGGAGAAGGCTGGGAAGCACAGAAAGCTCTTTTATGTCCTAGACTGTGTGGTGCTCTCCCTATTAATGTAAGGAGAACTTGGGTCAAACAAATACACACTTTGCTTCTACCTAGCAGCACAGAAACCAGAGTCTGCTTCTGCTTGCAGCAGGCAGCTCTCTGCTCTGTTCAGCATTCAGGCCTGGTCTACACTGGGGGTGTGGGGGAGGGGCAAGATAAGTTGGTCTAAGTTACGCAACTTCAGCTACAAAAATAGCGTAGCTGAAGTCGACGTACTTAGAGCTACTTACCGTGGTGTCTTCACTGCAGTAGGTTGACTGCTGCCACTCCCCTGGTGGAGTACCAGAGTCGACGGGAGACGGGGACCCCCACTGGATTGATTGCTCCAGAGGTAAGTGTGGACATACCTTTCAGGGCCCTGCATTGCTGTCTGAATTCTCCCGCCATTTCCCACAACCTTACTTCACAACAGCAGCTACTCCGCTGCTTCACACAGTGATCTCTCTGGGACAGAGGCTATTTTCTTGTACCCTGTCTGTCCCTAGCATAGTCCCTGGCCTTTGGTTAGGGCCCATAGAGATGCTACTGTCATACCAATAATGGGGCAGCAGGGTGATGTCCATGGATTTGGGTGCATTCAGATACCTATCCAAGCCTATGGGAGCTGAACTGAGTACACACATGGAGGTTTACCCACCACCGGCAAACAGCTAGATTACGGCCGAAAGGATGCTGCCCTCTTCTTTCAAAAAGCTCCATTTTCAGATGGCGTAGGGAAAAAGGAAAGGGTGAGTGAGGCTTTAAGAGGAAAGGTTGTCAGTAAGAGGAGAGCTGCACTGCAGCAGGGGAAAACAAGGGGTAACGTGAAGCTGGGATCTGTGGTAGGAAAGGAAACATGAAGAGAGACACTGCAGTGGCACAGCCGGAGACGTTGATATGAACAATGTAGTCATTCAAAGCCAGTGGGGAAAGATGGAATTAGTGCCTCAGGCATTCCAGTGGCACAGCTCCATGAGACCAGATCAGCTCCAGCACCTACTTCCACGGGGGCATAAACACACAGCAACCAGGCCCTGGGAAAGTTTAAGTGGCACAGCTTCAAAAGGCTGTCCTCTTGATTACTATTTACACACAGTAGAGCAGTGATGGGCAACCTGTGGCCTCAGCCTAGCATCCCCAAAAGAGATTTGAGCCCCATTGTGACAGGCACTGCACAAACATAGTGAGAAACAATCCCTGCCCTGAAGCTGTTTGCAGTCTAAATAGACAAGACAGATAAAGGGTGGGAGGAAAGCACAGAGAGCTGAAGTGACTTGGCTAAGCAATGCAGAGCTCTGAATGCTGATCAGAGTGGAGAGCTGCCTGCTGCAGATCGGAGCAGACTCTTTGCTGCCAAGTGGATGCAAACAGGTTGGTAAAATGCATCCCAGGTCTCCTGGTTCCCAGACCAGTGCACTAGCCATTGGACCCCTGATCAGAGCTGGAGGTAGGAATTGCATGGCCAGCAGGTGGGAGAATGCTGCGTTCTTCCTCCTGAGTATTGTTCTTACTGGGCTAGGCAGAAATTATCATAGTGAGACTAAAATATTCAGACCCATAAAGGTGAACATGAACAGCATCTTATTGGCTAGAGACTTTAGGCACTGGGGGTGGGGGCATATATGGAGCCAGAAAACTACCCATGTCAATCATAACGAGAGGGTAGGGAACCACTGGAGACAATGTTGTTACTTTAATTGTGCCCTGTGCCCAAGGGTCTCAAAGCACTTCCCAGATACTAAGAGCCAGATTTAGCCACAGCCCTGCATTGGGGGCAGTGTGGAGTGACTCTGCCCCAGGGGGACAGTCAGGATCCCAAGTGAGAAGTGTAAGCCCCATGGCTCTACCCTCTCCCAGCCTCCCGTGGGTTGACTTGCACCCCAGGGGGCACATTCAGGAAGCAGTCCCTGTGCTCAGGCTGGCCACGCTCTGGGACAAATGTTTACAACACCCTGGAATGTAACTTAATGATGGTGTTACACCTCTGACATCATTCCTTTAAAATGATTGTTTCAACAGAGAACCTCTGCTGGCAGTTTGTTCAGTCACTATAGCCTGAATTGCAGCCCAGTTCTTTTAATGATGATGACAAAAGTATGCAGCAGTGTGTATACTGACTTTTTATTCATGGAAATACCACCCCTTCCCCCCAGTCAAGTTAATGAATTGTGACAGTTACCTCTATGGATGCAGAAACAGGCATACAGAAATATTAAGTGACTAGCCCAAGTCCAGTGACAGAAAAGGAAACTGAATCCTGGAATCTTGACCTAGGTGCTGGAACTGGGGGTGCTGCCAAACCCCTGGCTTTAAGTGGTTTCCATTATATAACAGGTTTACAGTTTGGTTCAATGGCTCTCAGCACCCCCACTATACACATTGTACCGAGTCTTGATTCCCTTTTTAGTGCTCTACCCACTAGACACTGCTGAACAGGAAGTGCACGAATCCTCTCATAAGTGTACGATCACAAAGAGGCATGTTTTTCTCTCTTCCTTGTACCTATTGGAAGCAAACTTAAGCATGTACTTCACTGACACCTCCCCACCCATCACCATTCAGGGCAAATAACCAGGAAAGAAGGGGCCCGAGGAGATAAATGAGCTGGAGTGAGAAATTAGGTTAAGTCTCCAAGGCTTTTAATAGCCAGTGTACTTTTGAGAGCTGCGTTCATTTTGTGGGATGGGGAGAGATTTCTTGCTAATGTGAATAGTAATTTATCAAAGTCTGCTCTTTGGTGGTCTCTGGGACCCAAAACTGGGAGCCAAATTAAGGCCCTGATTCAGAAAAGCATTCCAATTCAAGACAGGGCTTAAGCATGTGGTTTACTTTTAATCATGAGCTTAAGTTCAAGTAGTGCATGTGTCGGTTACGGTGTCGGTTACGTCTGAACTGGGATGGCCTTATGCTTGTGCTTAGGTGTTTTCCTGAATCATGGCCTAAATCCACTAAACAAAAATGTTGGTTGAGCTCTGTTTATTGAATCAATGCTCTTTGTCTTACATTGCAGAGGTTAAGTACACATATTAAACCAGTGTGAAAGATGTGGAATTTTCAGGGCGGGGGGAGAAGAGGAAATATTTCATGTGCGCAGTCGCAGTCTATCCATTTATATTCATGTTAATGTCACATGTAGCTCAGCTGAAATAATTAACAAGCCCATGCTTCTATACAGGAGATAACCAGTAACTAATGCTGAATAATCACCCTTGTTTTGGTCCAGCATGCTAACTAATTAATAACTAATGGCTATTTTCTACCCAGCTTTATGAAAAAGATAGTTTCAAGGCAATTTTTAGAGCTTTGTGCTTTTGGAGCCAGAGCTTTGGCTGGTGTGAATGCATGTAACACCACCGATGTCAATGGATCTATGCCAATTTATACCAGCTGAGGATCAACTGGGCCCTTTATTTTCATTTATGCTGCTGTTTATCAGCCCCTGTTAGATGTTAGAAATTGTCATTTCTTTTATGGCCTGTTTGTTCAGTTCCACCAGTTGAACACTGATTCTCATCCCCACCCCATGTTTATAACAGAGCTGGAATTGACGTCATTATTTTCGTGTCTGATAGCATGTTAGGTTCCTCAAGAGAACAAATAGAGAGACAATCCCTGCCCAGAGGAGAGTACAAGATAAATTCACATAAGACACAAAGAGTATGTCTACACTGCAATCCAAAGTGAGGCTGCAGCAGGGTAGACATACCAGCGCTCGCATGGCTAAAACCAGCAGCGTGGATGCAGCAGTGTGGGCTGTTCAAGCACACCAGGGACCATGGCTATGTATTCACGTTGCTGGACTGTGCTGAAGTGGGCACACCTACCCATGCTGCAGTCACACCGCAGATTGCAGAGTAGACACACTCAAAGTGAGGGGCAAAAGCAGTCAAAATTGGGGTAGGGGGAGGACAAAGATTATGACTATAGGACTGTGCAGTTATTCAGTAGAACCCTGATCCTGAAAACTGGTCCATGCAAATGGACTCCTGGGCTCCACATGGGCACAGGGCTCTGCATGTAGGCAGCCAGTTGCAGAATCATGACCTTGATGATCCCATTAAACGTTTTGTTCTGCTCTTGAGAACCAGCAACTGCCACTTATCTAGCACTTTGCTGCGCTCTGCTCTGTCTAGGGAGAGGCACAAATACGAATTGAGCTGACCCTTAGCTCATGCACACCCAACTCAACCAAACCTTCTTTCCAATTCAAATCACTCACTTCCCTCTGCAAAGCTCCCAGCCCATGCAACTATCTGCTAGGCTCAGATATTGAACTCAAGTCTCCCAAAGAGCTCTGGCTGTTGGATAACTGAAATCAGCTGTGCTCTGGATACTGTGGCTGTGTAGCTGTGGAAACCAGTCTGTGATCGGTCGGGTTGTAATTTAATCTTTGACCTGTAGTACATTCCACTCAGCCAATGAGGACATGAGGTCTCTTATGTGCCAGGGATCCTACAGTGGCACTTCTCCATGGAAACTGTGCTGCCAATGGATCACTATAGATTGGGTGCAGTCTGCCCCTGTTCAGAGTCTCCTGGCTACAGCACACCAACCTGTGCCTTAAGCCAGTGGTTCTCAACAAAGGGTCTGGGGCACCCTGGAGACCCACAAGCAGGTTTCAGGGGGGCCGCCAAGCAGAGCCAGCATTAGATTCGCTGGGGCCCAGGGCAGAAAGCCGAAGCCCCACTGCATGGGGCTGAAGCTCGGGTCCTTGAGCCCTGCCACTCAGGGCTGAAGCCGAAGCCTGAGCAACTTCGCTTTAAGGGGGCCCCTGTGGTGTGGGGCCCCGGGCAGTTGCCCTGCATGCTACCTCCTAATGCCAGCCCTGGGTTTTATTTGCAGAAAACTAGTTGTTGTGGCACAGGTGGGCCGTGGAGCTTTATAGGGGGGGGGCCTTGGAAAGAAAAAGGTTGAGAACCCCTGCCTGAAGCAAAGCACCTCCAGGCAGATGGTGTCATTTGCCTAAGCCAGGCAGGTGGGAATGACTTGGGCCTGTCTTGCCCAGTGTTCTGTTACAGCCCAGAAACCTTTCTTCAGTTACAAACTGTTTTTGGTATCGAGTGATCACGGCTGCCAGGCTGTCACTCCTCAAGTTAACTGTTTCATCAGCTGGTTAATCTGCAGCAGGCAAAGTGCTCAGCACTCTCAAAGCTTGGACTCCATGATAAGACAGCACAGAAACTTCTTGCTGCGAGCACAGTTACAGGCTGTGAAATCCCCCTTCCATTTTATAGGCATTAGTTAGTTCTTCCCTAGGCACAAGTAGATCAGTATAGTGTACAGCCAATCGGGAAGGGGTGACTGATGTGAGTCATGCTGCTTAATGTACTACTGGAAAGTGCTCAGATGATCACAGTATAAGTACTTATATAGACTAGAATATTCTCTTACAGCCTGATTCTAAGCCCACTGAAGTCAATAGAGAGACCCCCGCCCTTAGTTTCAGTTATCTTAGGATCCTTTTTCCCCTGGGTTCAGTGCATAACCCTTGAATGGGTACAGTATTATTTATTAAGCCTTGAAAACAATTTAGATCAGTAGGAGGCTGCTGGCTAATGCAACCACAAAGACAGCAATAAGCCTGTTGTGTAAACTACTCATTATTTTAAAGTACTTCCTTCCCAGCCTTTCTCTAGGGATTGCCAGGAATACAATGGATTTCCCTCAATGCCCTTTCATCTAGGTTCAGAACAGAAGCCAGTAAGCAGAGAAGCAGCTTTATTTATTCATGGTGCACATTAACATTTATTCAGCTGGCTGCCCTGTGCGTTGAATAAGGCAGCAACATGATAGCTATCTGTCCTTCTACCTGCTGTCTGGCTAGCCAAGGTGCGTTCTATAAATGCGGCCAGAGACCCTTCCAGAACTTGGGGCTGAGCAAAGGAGAGACTGTGTTTTACTCTTTAAGAGTGATGACCCTGTGGTACCCATGATGACCTGGAGGTAAGCTCACCAATAGCTGGGAGCAACCCATCCACCCTCTGTTCATGCAAACTGGGTGAGGGATCATTCATCTGATGATGGCACGGCTATGCTAGTTGACTCTGAAGGAGATGCTGACCATAAACTGTTCACACACAAGGCACATATACAGGGCCAGGTTTGCTAGTATACTCTGGATGCCTGGTGATGCAAAGCAGCTGGATTGTACCAGTGATTCTGCACATGGTATTCTCTTTTCCTATCCTTCCTAGGGTGACCAGACAGCAAGTGTGAAAAATCGGGACGGGGATGGGGGGAAATAGGAGCCTATATAAGAAAAAGACCCCAAAATCGTGACTGTCCCTATAAAATCGGGACATCTGGTCACCCTAATCCTTCCTCTTAAATGTAAACTTACGTGAAGGAATTCATACTAGGCAGACAGGATGAGCAGGTGGCCAACTTTACATTGTAGGAGAAAATGTAACTTTCAGAATTTCCTGACTTTTGAGTGTTTGATTTTACAACAGAAGCTGGGAATAGGTGACAGGAATGGATCACTTGATGATTACCTGTTCCGTTCATTCCCTCTGAAGCACCTGGCACTGTCCACTGTTGGTAGACAGGATACTGGGCTAGATGGACCTTTGGTCTGACCCACTATGGCCACACTTATGTTCTTACATTCTAACATTTAATGTTGCATTAACCTCGGGATTTTGTTTGGTTGGTTTTTGTATTATTATTATTATTAATAATTATTGTTATTTCGTCAGTGAATAGGGTATGAGGATGGATGTGTGGGAGAAATTCTTCTTAGTGCTATTAGAATCAGCCTATTCAATCCCCATCAGATTGAAGGTAACTAAATGCAAAAAGAAAGAGGGTTAACGCAACACTTGCCTCCTTTGTATAGTGTTTTGAGATTTACTATTAAAAAGTGAATTACAAAGAAGGTCATTGTCATCATCCCCATTTCACGGGCAGGGAAACTGAGGCACAGAGCAGTAATGTGATTTGCCCAAGATGATCTAGCAGGCTGCTGGCCAAGCCACAGATAGCATCTAGGTCTCCCAAGTCTGAGTTCAGTACTCTATTTACTTGGGTACAGCGCCTCTGACATCTTAAATGACATTTATAAAGTGTTGCCTATACGGGTCAATAAAGTGGGAGAGACAGGTAGGTGTCCAACCACTGAGGGTTTTTTGGCAGAAAAGTAAGCACACAGAAGGCTTACCTCATTCATATACAAGCAGTGTAGTCTAGCAGGGGGCTGGGAGGGCGGAGCCCTGGATCCTATTCCCAGCTCTGCCACAGGCCTGCTGTGGGATGCCAGTACTTGTCATTTAACCTCTCAGTGTTGGTGAATTTGTAACAAGAATTGCTTTTAGGGTGACCAGACAGCAAGTGTGAAAAATCGGGACAGAGGGTGGGGGGTAATAGGAGCCTATATAAGAAAAAGCCCCAAATATCGGGACTGTCCCTATAAAATCGGGACATATGATCACCCTAATTGCTTTTGGGGCAGCTTCACAAAAAAGCAAGGCACTTTTCACCTAAGTGTTGTGATTGACGTTTGTTTTTGAGAACAAATTTGTTTTACAGAGAGTATGGACGCTTTGGGAGTGTTTGCCAAACCATTGGCTACTTATTTTCCATCTCCAGTTGTGGGCAGTAAAGCTATTTTAGAGCTGCCAGTGTCCCTATGGAGGGGCATAAAGCCAGTATTTTAACATCCACATGTTGATTACCTAATAAGAAGTCTCAGTTCTGTGATGCATTCACATGGTTGGTGGCAGGGCTGGCGCAACCATTTAGGCGACCTAGGCGGTCGCCTAAGGCACTAGGATTTGGGGGGGGGGGCGCACCATTTTCTCCAGCAGCGACCGCAGCAGCCAGATCTTTGGCCGCCCCGGTTGCCGCCGGCATTTAGGCGGAGGGAGCTGGGGCAGGGGAGCGCGGAGAGGGCCGCCTGCAGCAAGTAAGGGTGGGGAGGGTGGCACACAGGGGAACTCCCCGCCCCAGCTCACCCCTGCCCCGCCTCCTCCCCGAGCACAATGTGGCTGCTTCACTTTTCCCGCCTCCCAGGCTTGTGGCGCCAATCAGCTTAGGCGCCGCAACCCTGGGAGGCAGTAAAAGTGAAGCAGCGATGGCGTGCTCGGGGTGCTCGTGCTCTTGCTTGGAGCAGGGCTGCTGGAATACTGTCTCCAGCTCTGGTGCCCACTCAAGCACATGTTATTTAATCGCCAGACAAGTGACCAATAGAATAACCCCTGCACTTTCTCCCCAGACAGAAATTAGACCACAAATAGTCAGTGAGTGGTGCAAATAGCACTGAATTTATCTCCTCCCTTTACTTCTGTGTATTGGTCCCTTGCAGCTAATCTAAATGATTAATGATTACTTTGTTCAACACTTTATCCGCTAAGCTAAGTACTCAGCCAAGGAGGTCACTCACGGTGACACTATCCCAGGTTGAAGTCATTTTACAGTGACAAATCTCCAGGCAACCAGTCTGCAACGGAGGTCACTGTAGAGCGACAAATATCCCAGGCACCCCGCCTGTGACCACGATCACCTTACAGTGAAAATATCTCAGGCAACCAGTAGGCAAAGGCAAGTTTCTAATCAAGTCTGAGCAACTCATTGAATTGCTGCTGGAATGCTTTGATAGTCTACAAAAACCTAGAACAGAAGAATTGCCAGAATTCCACAAGGTTGTTTAGTAATTTTGCAGCTGGAAAGCAAAATCAGAAAAGCCCTGTTCTGTTCTATTCTGGCTTTTATATCTGCACCCATCACACTGCACTCACAAAACTAATGTTGCGTACCTGTGGCCGGATTCGGCTAATGAAGTCAATGAAAATTCTACACACAGAAGGCTTTCCAGACCACATCTAGAGTACCCCAAACTAAGGAGCTTTTATCCTCCTAGCTGAACTGTGTGGAGGAGAAGATTTCTCATCTCACCTCCTCCCGATGCTTGTTCAGGCAATCACTACATAGTGTGGACCAGATCCTCAGCTAGTGTAAATCAGCTGAGATCCATCAGTAATGTCGATGATACAATGCTTTTATACGTAGGTCCATTGACTTCAATGTGGCAATGTCAATTTACACCAGCTGAGGATCTGGCCCGGCATGTTCATCTGAAGCTCTTCTTGCCCTCTAGAAAATGATCCCTTGTAAACTCTCTCTTTGAAAACTTCAGAGGGCATTGACTTTTCATGGTGTACTGAGTAATTAGCGAGTATAATCATTAACCTGCTCACAACAGTCTTTTTTAGCTTCGCACTTTTGAGAACCTGGTTATCTTGCTAAATCAACCAGAGAATGTTAGGGATCCTGTGGAAGTGTGTCTGTTTTGCACAGGCTTGTAACACTAGCAAAATTAATATGGGAGTGGCAGCCCCTATCAGAGTGGCTGCACTAAGTGGCTGCAATGGCATGACCGCTAGTGCAGAGAGAACATATATGCCTTTCTGCCACCATGTCATGAAAACCTGCTATAAACATGGTGTATAGGAAAACAGATGTCGTCTGCCTGTTTCCTGCCACATAGCACCTCAGCAGGGAGAAGTATAGGAAACAGTATTGGAACAGACCCATGGCTTGTCTAGTCTGGCATCCTGTCTGCAGTAGCTTCTTCTACTGGATGCTTCATTGGAAAGTGAGAAGCCCCTTAAAGGTGAATTGTGATGTGTCCATGTCAGTTCATCTCACAACTGCCCCACACTGTCCCACCATGAGATATGAAGAGGAACCATGCAATAACGATGCCTTCAGCTTTCCCTTCTACCAGTTTGAACCTGGCAGTCTTTACTCAGGCAAATCTCAGCAGCAGCCTAGTGTATCAGTGGCAGTGACTTACCGTATAAATCTTTTGCACTCATTCTCGAAGCACCATCTGCTTTGCCCAAGCTGCTGCTGCAAAAGAAAAGAAAAGGAGCAAATAAACAATAAATCTCAAAAAGTTTTTTTTTTTGGTTGTTTTTTTTTTACTGGATTCATTTGAGCAACTCCGATGGTAACCAGTTGATCTGGTCTAGTGCTTGAATGGCAAACGGCAACAGGCTTTTCAAACCAGCTTAATGGCAAATGGCAATGAGTTTTTCACATCAGCTTGCGTTAGTGTGTAAGTGAGATAGTTATCAGGACCCTGTCTGGTGAGCTGGAGGAGTATCAGTCACTGACACCAATTCTCCAGTGACGCCTCCAATTGCAACAAGCTGGGATGCCTTGCAGGAAGCTCGAATGCCATCATGTTTGCACAGTCTGTTGGAGAGATCTAATTTTTGTGAGGGGAGGGGATCTGACCTACTCCTGTTTGAGGTTTCGCTCACTCCAAGGAGTAGCCCACTGGCTTTCCCTTCAGGCAGGTCAGACCAAAAAGGGCAGAAGACCCTCTGCCTAAGACAACAGATGTATGGATCTTCCACCACTGACCATCACCCATTTTACTCTCTTTGTTCTCCCAGCGTCCGCTGGTCTCTTCTAGTCTGTAAGGCTTTGTCACAGGCTGGCTGGCCCTTTAAGGCAAGCCGGGCTCAGCCTTGCCTGTGACCAGACAGCTATTCCCCAGCTGAATGTGATGGAGACTTAATTATAATGCCTGGTCCCAGCTGTGAGGGATCAGAGAGAGGACTACGTAAACAGAGCTGTGAACTCCATTCAGAGAGGAGCCAGGAGAGTCTCCTTTCTCAGAAGTGCCTGGGGAACTTAGGCTGGAGGACACAACTCAAGGAACAGGTCAGGTTCCTGTGGGGGACTATGAGGTAGGGCCTGTGAGGAGCAGGGAGATCCCTGAGGAAGGGGATGTAGTGGAGGAGACCTGTGGCAGGGAGGAAGCAGCATAGGAGAAACTCTGCTGGGACCAGGTGCGGGGGGGGGCATCATGAGGCCAGCACAGGTGGTCAACAGGGGGCATAAGCAGCAAAGTACCCTGCAATGCCACGTCCTGATGCCAGGGGGTGCTATAGCAATGGGGCCAGCCAGGATAGTGAGCTGTGTCCTGGTTCCCCCCTCCTGGGGCAGGCAGCAGCTCAGAGTTTTGTAGTGTACTGCCACATGCACCCTGCTGTCCAGTGTTGGCTGAAGCTTTCAGGGAGAGATTTTGTAGATCCAGGCAGAGTATAATTTGAATCTGCCCCATAGAAATTTGTGGGCACCTGAACGAACCCTAGAACTACAGAAACAGGGCAACCAGACATAGGTTTCTCTTCCCTCTAGAATGTCGATCAAACCACATGGCGCTTTGTGGCAAAGCCCTGATGCATGATGGCATGCGTGAGCATGTTTGGTTTAGACTGCATTGAGACATGGCAAGGTGGAATCTTCCCTGGCCCTAGCTGGGGAGACCCAAGTAAGTGAGCAGGAGAAAGTGGAGTCCCTCCCTTAAGGGAGAACCAGGAGTGGAAGGAAATGTGTTTGTGGTGGCAGGTAATAATCTATTGCAGTTTCTGGGGATGAGCCATTCAGCCAAACTTTGTCATTCAGGTTCTTACTTTGCAGAGCCAGGCTGGCTGCTGGTAGATCCTTTGAGACTCATGTTGCTGTCAAGACATTAAACTGTAATAGAAACAAAGGAGTTGCAGTTAGCACATTCCGCATTCCACTTGTTTGACCTGATGAAATGTTTGCCTGGGTGTGAACCACACTTCACAATCAGACTTTGTTCGGCATCTGGGGCTCCAGCCTCTGATTCTGTGCCCACAGTCAATAGTGTGTGCAGACAATAGTATTTAGATGCACCTAATGTGCTTCCATAACCTCTCCCCACCCCACATCTGTTTGTATTGCTATAGCTCCCTATATAGAACACCTAATGTGTGCACACACACCGACAAAAGTCCTGGATTCAAATTCCACAGCAGGTTTGTCATAAACAGATAGTTAAGGGTTAAAGTCTCTTTTACCTGTAAAGGGTTAACGAGCTCAGTAACCTGAGGAACACCTGACCAGAGGACCAATCAAGGGACAGGATAATTTCAAATCTCTGTGGAGGGAAGGCTTTGTCTGTGTTCCTTGTTTGCTCTGTGTGCTCTCTTTGGATCTAAGAGAGGCCAGACATGTCTCCAAGTTCTCCTGGAGTATTTCCTACTATCCAGTATAGTGAGTATTAGTTAAAAAGGCGGATTAGTCTTTTGAGTTACTTTCTGTATTTGCAGTTGTGTGTTGCTGGATAAATTCTTTATTTCTGTTGCTGTTACTTTGATTATTCTGAGGAGGAGGGAGGGGAAGTCTCTCCAGTTTTTATAAGTTAGACCCTGTATTTTTGCATCCTGGTAATACAGAGATAGAAAAAAAAAGTACACTTTCTTTAATAAAATCTTTTCTTTTTTAGAACTTGATTGATTTCTTCCCTTGTTTGGATTTTCAGGGGAAGGGGAGGAGGAAAAAGTGAATCCCTCTTTGTTTGATTCAAGGAGTTTGAATCAAGGTATCTCTCCCAAGGACTAGGGGAAGGGAAGGGGGATAGGCAATCCCTCTTTGTTTGATTCAAGGAGTTTGAATCGGGTATCTCTCCTAAGCATTAGGAGAGGGGAGGGGGGGAAATGGGTTGTTTCCCTTTGTGTTGAGATTCAGGTTTGAATCTGTGTTCCCCAGGGAAAGTTTTGGGGGAACAGGGAGTGTGTCAGACACTTAAAAACTGACTGGTGGCAGCGAAAACCAGATCTAAACTAGGATTTTAGTTTAGAGGAGTCCATGCAGGTCCCCATCTTGTGAACGCTAAAGTTCAAAGTGGGGAATAAACCTATGACAAGGTTGTAGGCCCATTCCTAACCTAATGCTTTCAGTTTGTTCTATGTTGTTGTTTTATGACTTGCTGCTGGCATTACAGCACGGTATCATTAAAGGCTGCTGCAGTGATAGAGGTCCGTCATTTAGATGACAGATTAATCCAAGGTTCCCTCTGTTCATCTCTGCCCAGGTAGAAGGTAAAGCCTTTTAAAGCCAGTTCCAGTGCCTGAGGCTGTGTATGTGTGAATTGCTGCTGAGCTCACAAGGGCAGCTGCTGTCTCTTTACAATCCCCACACTGCTGATATCTGATGGATCTCTTTGTGCAGTGCTTTAGGATTGCTGGAGAATGGGCTGTGCTCTATAAACCCCAGTTAATAATAATATATGGAGATATCTCCATCTCATAGAATGGGAAGGAACCCCCAAAAGTCATTGAGTTCAGCCCCCGCTATCACTAGCAGTATCAAGGTCCCTAAGTGGCCCCCTCAAGGATTGAGCTCACAACCTTGGGTTTAGCAGGCCAATGCGCAAACCACTGAGCTATCCCTCCCCTGTGTTCTGTTCACTTTAGGGCTTTTTTATGTGCGGTTCATACCTCCCCTGAAACCACTGCACTATGGTTGCAACTTAATGCAACCTCTCTGAAGTCCAAAGTGTTGTGTGGGCGTAAATGAGAGCAGGATTTGGCCCAGGGAGTTGGCAGTTTACCTCCAGGATCCTAGAACAGGATCTAATGGGGGAAGCTGACTGACAGAGGGGTCACCTTGAGAACTGTAGCACTTGTGTTGCTTCATAAATTCTGTCAGAAAGCGCAATGCTGTGAGATCTACCTCCCTTTCTCCTCCCATTATAGGGCTAGATTCAATCACACCCCATCTGTTTTTTGAGGTAGCAGCCCCTGCATGCTGCCCCATCAGAAAATCCATTATTGTGGAGGTATGGCAGAGCTTTATACAAGCTCCCAGAGAGAAGCTATGTGGAGTTCTACTGAATCTGGACAAGCCATGAAATGAAATGATTTTTAACTCATGGCTGATAACAGTGGAGCACCAGGGGAATAAGCCATTGCACTCAGGAGAACAGCCAAAGAATTTATCCTGCATAATGATCTAGCAGGAGCCTCAAAGGAAGTCAGAGCCATCTGCCACCTATTAAAATTTGCTGTTAAGGTTGCCAGCTCTCCAGGATTGGCCTGGAGTCTCCAGCAATTAAAGATTCATCTTTCATTAAAGATTATGTTGTGTGATGAAATCTCCAGGAATACGCCCAACCAAAACTGGCAACCCTAATTTGC
This sequence comes from Mauremys mutica, assembly GCF_020497125.1. Taxonomy (NCBI): domain Eukaryota; kingdom Metazoa; phylum Chordata; order Testudines; family Geoemydidae; genus Mauremys; species Mauremys mutica. Next base: position 112,209,316 of record NC_059075.1, read on the forward strand.
TATAAGATCCATGCACACATGAAAGCTTCATAAAGTTTCATCTGGCCAAGTGTGGGATTCACATGCATAGCCATTGCTGGCATTTCGATGGGAGTGTCGCATGTAAATTCCCTGCATTTATCTAGAGTAGAAAGATGCCACTAATTTTCTTAAAGATGAGTCATCATGCTGTGACAGCCACTTCAGTAACAGAGTGCAGTTACAGTAGAATGAGTGGTACATGCTAAGGGGCTGATCCAGAACTCACCAAAGTCAGTGGAAGGCTCGGGCTGCCCATCAGGAATTGGGCATTGTGTTAGGTACTATGCACGCACACACACACACACACACACTCTCTCTCTCTCTCTCTCTCTCTCTCTCTCTGCCTGAAAGAGCTTACAATCTAACTGTGTGATGAGAGGCAACAGGTGGATTCAACAAGCAGACATGGGGAGCATGAGGTGACAGTGAGAATAATAACTAGTGTACTAAGCAGCAGTCACAGCATACCAGGTGCCTAGCCACGCTCAGGTACCTGTGGGTGTAACCCATACTAATATGGAGTGATGCTTTGTCTCCTTCTAGTGGCTAATGAGAGTGCTACCACCACTCAAACTGCACAAGCTCCTGTAATTTGAGCAGTCGGGGCTCCTGCTTTTTAGATCTGAGGGTCAGTCCCTGCAGATGGACAGGAGGGCTGGTGTTATATTAGGTTAATTAATACAGATCATAGTGCCACATTCCACCCTGGAAGAGGCTTCGCTAGTTGTTGAATGATTCCCTGTATCTATATGGGGAGCAGGATCAACTAAGCATGAGCTCCCAAAGTATATCTGGGGCCAAAAGTGCTAACGCGATCCTAAAATGCATAAACAGAGGCATCTCGAGTAGGAGCAGAGAGGTTATTTTCCCTCTGTATTTGACACTGGTGTGAGAGCTGCTGGAATACTGTCTCCAGCTCTGGTGCCCACAAAACAAGAAGGATGTTGATAAATTGGAGACAGTTCAGAAAAGAGCCACAAAAATGATTAGAGGATTAGAAAGCATAGCGCACAGTAATAGACTCAAGGAGTTCAATCTATTTAAATGAACAATGAAGATGAAAGGGTGGCTTGATGAAGGGGTATCTATATGGGGAACAAATATTTAATAATAGGCTCTTCAATCTAGCAGACAGAGGTGATCCAATGGCTAGAAGTTGAAGCTAGACAAATTCAGACTAATATATGATGTAAATTTTTAACAGTGAGAGCAATTAACCATTGGAACAATTTACCAAGGGTCATGGTGTTTTCTCCATCACTGACAATTGTTAAATCAAGATTGGATGTTTTTCTAAAAGATACGCTCTAGGAATCATTTTGGGGAAGGCCTGTGTTACACAGGAGGGCAAACTAGATGATCATAGTGGTCTATTCTGGCCTTGGAATCTATGAATCTATTATAATTATTTATATTGTGGTAGCTAGTTAACAGTGCTAGGTAAATTGAGAGAGAGCGCTCCGCCCAATGAGCTTACAGTCTAAAAGAACACAAAACAGGAAACGCACAAAGAGCCCAGGGAGCTAGCAGGCACGTGTTTCAGTACTTCCATCCCTCTCATTTAATGCAGCATTATTACTATTATTTGTTAGTAGTATTTAACCCTTGCCTGATTTCCCACCCCCAAACTATTTCATTATCATGAAGTCTCATGTGATTATGCCGCTAATACTTCTCACCAATAGGTCTTGTCTATATGTAACTGAGGGTGTGATGTCTAACTGAGTTAGTTAAATCTGGGCAAAATCTTCTTTTGTGAACACTCTGAATCTCATTTTAAACCTGGCTTATAGCAGTTAAACTCAATTCCTTATCGACAGATCTGTAGCTGAAAAGCACTATGCAAGAGTTAGGGGTGGTATGATTATTATTAAGCTAAATTGCGATAAACCAAGTGTAAGTGGGTTTTAAATAGATTTACAGTTAAACCGTTTCAGTTTTGAGTATAGACATGGACCAAAGAAAATGTGTGAGCACTGAGGCCTGTGATCAACCCCTCCCCCCACTTCCCCTTGGGTTCTTTCCTCTCTTGGGGGGCATCTCCAAAGCCTCCAGTACTGGTGAAGCCTCCACTACTGGTGCAGCCTCCAGCACTCGCTCTGGGTTCTGCTTGCTCTCACTTTGTTTCTTACTCATGCTTCCTGATGAAAGAATTCCTGAAATCTCTCTCTATCTTCCTAATGGGCGCGGTTGTTTGCTACATATTTCATGGGGCACTAGGTGTGTGCATTTAAAAAAAAAAAACAAGAGGCAAATTTAGTAATATGATTATTAGAACATTGTGTATCAGGATCGCTTTGTCTCTGCTACTATTTGCTTCTGTTGTTTCCTCCTCAGACCTTCCGTTTCTCATCCCCCTCAGTAGGAAATTTGCCTTTGTTTAAATCAGTATTTAAAGTAGCAGTAGATGTGATACATCTGGACTCTAGTAAGGCTTTTGACACATTATATTCTTTAAGCAAACTAGGGAAATCAGGTCTAGATGAAATTACTATTAGATGGGTGCACAACTGGTTGCAAAACTGCACTCAAAAAGTAGTTATGGTTTGCTGTCAAACTGGGGGATAGATCTAGTGGGGTCCCACAGGGGTCTGTCTTGGGACCAGTACTATTCAATATTTTCATTCATAATTTGGAGGATGGGGCTGGGGAGAGTATGCTTATAAAATTTGCAGATGCCACCAAGCTGGAAGGGTTTGCAAGCACTTTGTAGGGCAGGATTGTAATTCAAAATAATCGTGTTATACTGGAGAATTGGTCAGACATGAACAAGACGGAATTCAATAAAGACAAGTGCAAAGTACTACACTTAGAAAAAATCACATGCACAAATACCAAATAGGGAATAAGTGGGTAGGCAGCCATACTGCAGGATTTGGCGGTTATAGTGGATCACTGAGTCGATAGTGCGATGCTGTTGCTTAAAAGGCAACTGTCATTCTGGGATGTATTAGTGTGGGAGTGTCATATGTAAGACATGGGAGGTGTCCTGCTCTGCTCAGCACTGGTGAGGTCTCAGCTGGAGTACAGTGTCCAGTTTTGGGCACCATGCTTTTAGACAGATGTGAACAAACTGGAGAGAGTCCAGAGGAGAACAAAAATGATAGAAGATTTAGAAATCATGACTGTCAGGAAAGGTTGAAAGAATTGAGCATGTTTAGTCCTGAGAAAAGAAGACTGAGGGGGGACATAACTTCAAATATGTAAAAGGTTGTCATACAGAGGAGAGAGATCAATTGTTCTCTGTGTCTCCTGGCTTAGTTTGCAGCAGTGGAGATTTAGGTTAGATATTAGGGGGAAAGTTCTAACTATACAGATAGTTAAGCACTGGAATTGGTTCCTACAGAGGTTGCACAATTACGGTCTTTGGAGGTTTTTAAGAACAGGTTAGACAAATACCTGTCATAGATGGTCTAGGTATATTGAATCCTGACTCAGGACAGGGAGATGGATTAGTTTCATTGCACTGCGACCCCCTACTGACAACAAAAATTACTACACAACCCCATGAGGGGGGACCAAAGCCCAAGGGCTTCAGCCCCAGGTTGAGGGCCTGTAACCTGAGCTCCACCACCCAAGGCTGAAACAGAGGGGCTTTGGCTTGGGCCCTAGGACCCAGCAATTCTAATGCCAGCTCTGACGACCCCATTAAAATGGGGTTGTGACCCACTTTGGAGTCCCAACCCACTGTTTGAGAACCGCTGGATTAGATGACTTCTTGAGGTCCCTTCTAGACCTACATTTCTGTGATTCTATTATTCTGTATTGGTGAACTACCCCAGGTTGATTTATCTGATGGTGTGGGGCAGTGTTTTTCAAAGCCCATGGATTGTGACTGCCAAGGGGGGAAAGGAGGTCACAAAAGGCAATCACGGGGGTTGTGAGGCATTGCATATTGATACTTTTTTACTCTTACTTTTATAATAAATGTGAGAGAGTCATGAAAAATTTTGACTTTGGATAAAGGCTTGCCAACCTGGAAAGGCTGAGCAATGCTGGTGTAGTGTGTAGGAATAGTAATAACGCCTCATTCTAATATAGTGCTTTTCATCTCAAAGTGCTTTGTAAAGGGGGCACATATTAGAGCTGGACAGAGAAACTTCTACAGAAGCATATTCCATCAAAATATTCAGTTCCAACTCAATCGAAATGCTTCATGAAATCGGGTTGATTTTGCCGGAATTTCCTTTCTGAAGAAAACTGGAATAAAAAGTTCTGACAATGTTGAAATGCCCCGTTTCAACCTTTTTGGAATGAAATGATTTTTCGTTTTTGAAATTACTTTTCATTTTGAAATGTTGTGTTCTAATACTCAGTAAAAAAAAAAAAAAGTCAAAACTTAAACACATTTCAGTCTTTTAAAAATGAAAGACTTTGTTTGACCCATAATCAATTTTGTTTGGAATTTTCTTTCCTGGAAAATTTTGAAATTTTTGGTTTTTCATTCTGGCTTGCAAGGAAGCCAAATTTCAAAATCTCAAAAGCCTTCATGAAATGGAGTTCTGTCCTCTGCACGGCGCTAGTCAGTATCATCCACCCCCATTTGACAGATGAGGAAACAGAGGCACGGAGAATGATTTGTTCAGGGTCACACACAGGCCAGTGACAGAGCTAGGAACAGCATGCAGGTTTCCTGAGTGCTCTAGCCACTGGAGGTCATACTGCCTGGCATAGTATTGCTGTCGAGGGTAGTATCTCTCTAAATAGGAATATCCCTATATAGCTCAGATGGGATGGCCTCCCTAAAAAAAGACTCATCATAAGCAGAGCAAACAGTCAAATGAAATTGAACTGAATATGTAGCCATGTTATTGGGGCATGAGATGAAGCCACTCCAACCAAGCATGCTAATGCCACTTCCAGTATCGTCCTACAATAGAAAAGGGTTGGCAGGAAGTGAATCCATTGATTAAAAATGGCTACAAAACCTACAGATCTGCTGTAGATTGGCCAAAGATGCAACATTTGAATACATATCTTAATTCCTATTCGTTATTTGGATTACAGTTGTGTTCAGAGGCACCCACAGAGATTAGGGTCTCTTGGGCTAATCTCTGTACACACACACAGTCTCCGCCCCAAAGAACTTACAACCTAAATAGACAAGGCAGATGGGTGAAGTGACTTGTCTCAAATCACCCAGCAGGTCAGCAGCGGAGCTGAGGTCTCCTGGATCCTAGTTCAGTGCCCTATCCACTAGTCCGCACTGCCCTAATATAAAGGGTTGATTGCCACTAGGAGTTTTGCTTCGGTCCTATCTCCAAAATGTGAGCTAGCTAGGGAGTGATGCTGAGAGCTTCACATTGGAGTTTAACCCTTTCGCTGCCAACAGACCATGTCCTTGTCTTCATCAGCCTTGCAACTAAAATGTCTGTCTGTGTGACTGGCATGATGGTGCCTATCTGATGGATCAGCCCCGAGGGGCAGGTCATGTTTTCCTAGGTGGAGCTGGCATATCATATTCAGCATGGGCCGGGTTAACTGGAGCAAGCACAGAAAGGGGTTAATTAAGTCAGCTGTCTGAAGCCCTTCTTTGCGTATTTTCTGGCCCAGGAAATGTTGAATTGTCCCTAAGAGATGATGCATTTTCTAAAGTCTCACCAAATGGTGGGACTGAAATGTAACGGAAATCTGAACAGAATCCTAGTCGGGGGAGGAGCTTTAGCATGTTAGCCACTGCCATGTGATCACTCTAGCTGAAATGGAACCTGTGGGTGTCAGCAGGAGAGAAGGGAGCCTGGCATGACATGGGCCAGCTCTCATGTTGTCGTCAATGCCAAGTTCCCTCCCTCTCTTCCTTCAAAGTGGGTGAAGGAGACAACGGACACGGGTAGGAGAGAGGTCTGGGCAGTGAGAGCAGGGCTGGCACCTTCCGTGGATGCTGTCAAGCATAATTAATGAATGCATAGGAAATACTTCCTGATCCTCGGAGAGAGGAGACCCTGCACAAGGACCAAATGTTATTAGTGGAAAGGGGTTTGCGATGATGAGATGTTTGTGACAGAAATGCTGCCCTTGGGGGCCCGCACAGGGGGCAGGTCTGACCTTACTCTGCCTTTGGTGGCCACACTTGTGGTCAGTGCGGATAGAAAGGATCACACAAGAATGCTAGATTAGGGAAAGCCTGAGCAAATAACACCAGGCTCCAGTTAGAAACATTAGCTGTTGATCACATGATGTTATCTCTTGAAGTGCCCAGGATAACAAAGCTCCATCTGTTCATGCCGCTGGACAGTTTTGGAAGTATATGTAGCGCTGGGGAAAGTGCCTGATTAGTGCCTAAACGGTGCCTAAATTTGCCTGTGCCCACAAGAACAGTTACAGCACAGCCAGCAGCTGTACAAGCTGCCCTACACTGCTCTGCCAACACACATCTACCACAGCCTGGGCTGTACATCTCCAGAGGCGAGAGTGTCGTCCCATCTTCCATGGCCTGTTATGTCCCCCCTGCCCCATTACTGGGCTCCTGGAAAACATTAATGCATTCATCCTCACAGCACTCCTGGGGGAAGTATTAGCCTTGTTTTACGAGGTCAGGTGTTTGTGAGGCATTGAGTGACTTGCCAAGTCACATAGGGAGTTCGTTGCAGAGCCAGGAATTGAACCCAACTCTCCTGAGCCTCCATCTAATGCCTTTGTGATAGAACCATCTTCCATTGTTTCCCCATCATGGTTCTGCTGGGTTTGCCAATGAGGTTGCCTGTTAGTGCCAACTGCAGTGTGGTTTCTGTGACGTTGAGACCAATACACTAGGTACTGGTCTGAGATCACTGGTTTATTTCACACACGCTGCCTAACAGCCATTTGATGGCAATTGTAGCGGGGTGGTTACCCGCTCCTGCCCTTTTGGGGCTTTAAAACAGACCTGGGAAGGGGCTTTAGGCTGGGCTGATTGGGGACGTGGCTGCAGCTGGGGCCACGCCCCAAACTGAGCAACAGGGCCTTATAAGAAGGCCAGGGAAGCCAGAAGTAAAACAGTCTCTCTCTGGCTGTAGAGAGGGATGGGCCTGGCTGCAGGGAGCTAGACTGGGTACCTGAGTGGAGCAGGGCTGGGGAGAGGCAGAGGAGCTGGGGAGCTCCAGCCTGGAAAGCCCCAGGCTGCGGCCTAGCAGAGGGCTAAGAGGTACTGGGGGTTGCAGGGGGCAACCCAGGGGTAGGCAACGGCAGCAGGTCCAAACCCCCTTTGCTGATGATGAGTGGCGGATACTGCAGTCTGCCCCAGTGAACGGGGGCTCGATGGAGACTGGGCAGTAGCCAACACTGAGGCAAAGTGGGGATAGCGAGGAGGGGGAGACCCAGTTGAAGGTGCACCGGGGTCCTGGGAGGGACACGGGGGCCAGTAGCTGGAAGGCGGACCACCAGCCTGCAGAGGGCGCTCTAGATGCTGGACTGAGCTAATTCCCAAGGACGACCAGCAGGAGGCGCCGCAGGGGTGAGTCGGCCCGTCTACAGCAATGAATTTCCGCCACTACCAACCTAAGCTGGATTTGAACATGTGAACGAGAAGTGAAGGGCTCTGTTACCCACCACCAAAAGATCCATCTGTCTAAACAAAAACAAATGAAGAAGAAAATGATTCACATTTGTCACAGAGTGTGGGGGAGACAAGGCTCTGCACCCCCGACTTCCAGTGATTCACTATGACCCAGCCAGTAAAACAGTAGGTTTATTTAGACAACAGGAACACAGTCCAAAACAGGTCTTGCCGGTACAGACAACAGGACCCCCTTTAGTTAGGTCAATCTGGGGACACCAAAGAAGCCACAGCCCCATTGGGAAGCTCAAGCCCCGTTGGGGCGCCCCTCTCCATTTCCCAGCCAGCTCCAAACTGAAATTCCCTTCAGCCATCTCACTCAGCCTCCCCCCGGTTTCTCCCCCAGCCTTTGTGTCCTTTGTCCAGTTTCCGGGCAGAGGTATTACCTGGCCTCCAACCCCCTTCCTGGGTTCTCATGTTACATGCTCAGGTATCCTCCCTTCCCCAATGCAGACAGTCCCAGCAAAACTCCCCTGCAACCTTCCCAGGTCAATACTCTCCACTCAGTATTCAAAGAACACATCAAAAACATTCCCACTTTGTCACAACATTCAAGAAAGGTCTGTCTTGTTTTAGTTGGAAGGGAAGTCAACTGTTGCAAGGGAGACCAGCACCCGGCACTCAGGTGTTGGCCTTTGGGCAAAGAAGCAAATGTGCTTCAACCTTTTCGTCGTTGTTGTTGTAAATCTTCTCTGCAACATTAGGGTCAAGTTTTTTAAAAACTGTTTTCCAAAATGTGCCCCCCAAATTTTGTTTGTTTTCTCATGAGCAAATCTGGGGGGCTTGGTGCTTGTTTTGGATGGATTTTTTTTTTAAAGTGGTGCTGATGGCTCCTGCTTTCAAATGAGGGGAAGACTGGCCAACTTGTTTAAGGGGCTAGTAATTTGGTGTGCCTCAATTGTGAGGCACCCAACTTGAACTGCCTGAAAGGGTTCAGATTTTCAGGAAGTGTGGCGCCTCCAGCTTGTGAAAATCAGGCCCCTGTGAGGAGTCTATAACTGGACACCTGAAGACTGAGGCACTCACAATTGTTGTTTTTGGGAGATCTTGGCCTATTGCTTGTGTGAGAGTATAGCCAGCCTGTGTGTGTGGCACTTCGATGCGACTAGAGGAGTGAGTGGGTCCTGTGCTAGGAACCTGAAACAAACACTCCCTGTACGCCAAATTAAATATTTCACATTTCAGAGATTCTACAGAAGATAAACACACAGCTAAAAATATTCCATCCTGGTGGGGAGGTGACCGCAGTCGCTGGCAGCCACCACAGTGCTCTGGATTTCAGAATGGGACAGGTGTGTCCGAAAGAACCCTAAGGCTGGGGAGGAGACGTCTCTGGGTGTCTAGTCTGAATGCAGGGAGTGTTCCTTTCATACTGACCGTTCCTTTCATACTGACAGTCCTCAGAACCCCACCTAGCTCCCTCCTGGGGCTGCTTCCTTGCAGCTCAGAACCAGGGGCAGAATAGTGGACTGTATTTGGGAGGCTGACAGTAGAGGATCAAGACTCTGTGATGGTCCAGGTTTGTCCCATATTAAATCTCTCCCCCTCCAAGGATCAGTCCATCTTCACAGGACTGGAGCAGCTCCTTGTCCCACCCCATCACACTCACTTCCCTGGGCTCTGCTGCCCAGCAGTGCTCAGCACTGACACCTCCAACAGGAGCCTCCTCAGCCCCCCCTGTGTCACATCTCCCCTGCCCTACGTACCTACCCATATCGTAGATATATTGCAGAGCATCAGATCTTCCCTCTGACTGCAGAGTGTGAGTTGGATCAGAAACCAAGGCTGGTCTCCCCTTGACTGCACATGATAGGGTAGATCAGCAGCCACAAAAATGTGTCTCTTCCACAGTTAACGTACGTTGTTATGCTACTATTCTGCTACCAGAGCTGAAGAATTCTCCAAAGAACCCAGTACCCTCTGTTATCTAAGCTCCTCAGGAACAATAATAAACTCAGGATTTGTATTAAAATAAAAAAAAAAGTTTCCTGAAAAAAGGCTTAGGTGGGGTGAACTTCCCAGCATTGAAAGTAAACCACCCATGTGTTTCTCGTGGGGCTGGGTTTGGCATGGATTGCTCCCTCGGGGGAGGGACTGCGAGGTCGCTGCCAGATTGGATTAGAGCTCAGACAGGGACTGCCTCTGTGGCTGCCCTCCTTAACGGGGATCAACAGAAGGGGTTAGAGACTAAAGCCTGATCTTGCAAGCTACTGTTAATGCATTCAAAACATAAACTGATACCACAGAGCACCACCAGCGCTCAGAACATGCCGGTATTTGCAGAATCTTTATACGAAATTCACACAGCGCTTGGAAGGAGCTCTATTTCCCCTCCCTTGTCAACTTGCAAGCCACACTTAATCTAGGTAGATATAGCTCCAGTCCATTCCTGCAGAGTGCTGGAAGCTCTCACTGCCCAGTGAGGTCAATGGGAGTTGAAGGCCCTCAGCAGCTCACAGGATTGGGCCCAAGGCAGGTGAAGAGACCAAAATAATAGTGTATACTACTAACAAAAGAATATTCCTGCCAGAAGATGAATCTGTCCTCAAGAACATGACAGAACTGGCTGCATGCACGTTCCCGTCAGCATTGCTGATCTATAAATATCTGGGGAAAGTGGAATCTAAAAGATCTTGGGAGAAGTTTGGAGGTTGACTTCAGTGTCAGTCTGAAGGGAGAATTAGCAGAGGGCAGATTCTCCAGTCTCTGAGCTAATTCATATCATCTGAATTTACCCTGTGCCTCTGTATGGACAAACCTGTCAAATCCAAGTTAAGGAAAAACACAGAGCAGGTTTCAGCTTGTCGTGTGTGTGCTGATCACACGCCTTGCCAAGGATGCCATGTTGCACATCATCTGTGCTTCTATCAGGGTTAAACAGTTTTGGCTCAGAACTGGGCACTTTCTTTCCTGACTTTTGAAATTCTCTTCTATTCTTACTCTTTTTGTTTTCTCTCTCCATGCACTGGGCAGAAATGCTAAGGGTGAGGAAAAGCTGGTAGCCATGCTGGGCCTGACTCTCCATTGCCTGGCACCTTGAGGAGGCACTTAACGCAGAGCAAAGTGGGTGTGGAGCATGACCATTCTGATCTGGTGGCATTCTATACTCATTGCGCACCGGTGTGACTACACACAGTGCAGGCCAAGGGTGAATCAGGCCCTCTAGTTACAAAGGCCTGAAGTTGATTTTAAATAACTGGAAGAGCACAACTCCGATTTTATATGGCGTCTGATTTAAACATACCCCTTCCCCCAAGCCCCTCTGATAGGGTCTTGTTTCCTTCCATTCCTGGGGAGGCAGTCCACAGACAGCAGGGGTCATCCCTGCACTGCGTCAATGCCTTTTTCTCTGACTGACTCACTGCTTCTTCTGGGGTCCCTCAGAACGCAGGGTTTGAAGCCTCAGGATCCTGCCTTAATCAGTTCCTGAAGATCTAATAAGGGCTTGATGCAGGAATCTCTGGATGGTATGGCCTGCCTGTGTTATGGAGAACATCCGCGAGAGGAACACAATGATCCTTTCTAAAATCCTGATTGCCTTAACATCTGTTACTCTATAATAATAATGAGAGCTAAGGCCTACATTTTCACTGCCTTAGGGTGCCCCCTTAAGAGCCCTGGGGCTTGATTTGAGTCTGAGCCCCCACATTCCAGGTGAAATCAATGGGAAGTGTGAGTGCTCTGAAAATCAGGCCCTAGGTACCTCAAGATGGAGGTACCCCATAACGGAGACACCCAAAATCAGGGGAGCCTTTTGGGAATGCAGGCACAGGTAAATAAATGGGCATTGTATAGAAAAGCTCATTACAATCTTTTAAAAAGACCCAAATCAAAAGTGCCTGAAAGGCGGGTCTGTAATATGAGTCATTGATATTGAAAAACAGCTCCAGGCTCCCTGGGAATGGCTCAGTGCCTGTGTTTGCAGAGAGTGCTGTAGCTTTTTCTTGCCCAAAGCCTTGAAATGTTGTCTGGTTTTGGTTTTCCCCTCTCCCATTCTGCAGTCAGTGAAACCTGCCACCTTGCCCTATAATTAGCACAGAGTCCACAACAGATGGGAAGAGACCAAGAGACCTTTGGAAACATTCCTAATCTCAGCAGCAAGTCTGACTCAGGTGGCTGGGAGAACGCGAAGGCCTGATTCAAAGCCCATCCAAGTCAGCGGGAATCTTTCCATTGACTTCACTGGGCTTTGGATCCAGACCCCTTAGCGCCAGATAGGGCAGATGCTTGCTTAGGAGGTACACTGGCGATTTCAGAGTGAAATGCTCTCACATCCGAATAGCACAAATGGGACTATTTCTCCCTCCTCCACTCCTGACTCAGAACCATGAATCCAGGACAGTTAATTCTCTCTTTCCAACCTGGCATTATACACTAAGGGCTGGTTCATCAGAGAAGTCAGTGGGAACAGTCTCGTTACTTTCAATGAGAGCAGCATCGGACCTGAAGTCTCAAGATGAAAAGAATCCTATACCCCCTTTTTTCCCCCTCTGGTGCACTTCGTGTTTACATTATAAATCAGAGACTGGGCCAATCAAAATAGGGCATGGCTGTGCGTGTGAGACTCGTATTCTAATGAGTAGAGCACTGTCTACCTCCTGAGTAGCAAGAAAAACTCCAGAGGAACATAATGTTCTACTCCAGCCAAACTCCTAACATGGCGCTGAATGAGGGGCTCTGTGTTCACGCAAAGTGTAGCGAGTGTCTGTTTGAATGGCAACATGTCCATGTCTCCTGGCTGAGTGTTCACATATGAAGAGCTTTTCCTCGCACACACCTCCCCCAGGAGCCAGAACTGCATCACATTTGCCATTTGGCTTCTCCAAGCTAGGATGCACTTGACTTCTAAAGCAGCCGAGAGCTATGACAAGCAGTGGCATGTATGTGATGGTGTGGTCTAGTGGCTGGAGTGGAAAACAGAATGTCAGGACTCCCAGCTCTGTCACTGACTCACTGTATAACTTTGGGTAAGTTGCTTGAAGGCACTATGCCTCCATTTTAAGAAAAGAGTATAATATACTGATCTACCTAATAGTGGGGGCTGTAAGCCTTAGTAAAAGAATGCTCAAGAGTTCTGAGATCCTCACTTGAAATAGGGTGGAATATACCCATGATGCATTGTTATTAATGCCCCAAACTATACTATTTAAGCACAACAATCAGAAAATGCAAAACCTTGCTTCCTCCAGCAGCTTTACTCTCGGGCAGGCTGCACATCAGTGAGAGCACTTGTCATTTAAAAGCCCACAGTCGCTGCACAGTGACATGACAGATCACAGTTCTTTCCTTATACTGAGAGTAATAACTGTTACCGCAGCTACAGCCATATGGTAGCCAGGTCAGTGATTGGCTTCTTAGGCCTGGTCTACACTGGGGGGAGGGGGGGGTTGTCAAACTAAGGTACGCAACTTCAGCTACGCGAATAGCGTAGCTGAAGTCGAACTACCTTAGTTAGAACTACTTACCCGTCCTCACGGCGCGGGATCGACGTCCGCTGCTCCCCCGTCGACTCCACCACCGCCGTTCGCGGTGGTGGAGTTCCGGAGTCGACAGGAGCGCGTTCGGAGTTCGATATATCGCATCTAGATGAGACGCGATATATCGAACTCCGAGAAATCGATTGCTACCCGCCGATATGGCGGGTAGTGAAGACGTACCCTTAGTGATGGTTATTTTAAGCTAATCATTTACCTGCATAAATATTTAATTAAAACCACTACTTAACACACGTGCAGGATGGCCAAGTTAACATGTTAACACAATACAATAACTTCCAGTTTGCCCTCGGGAGAGATTCCCTTGTGTATAAAATACCTCTGGCCCTCAACACCAATTTGTTATCTGATTTCATAAGTGATCCATAAAGCTGCTCTTAATAGAGCTGACAGGCAAATGCATTGCAACATTCTGCTTCCCAGCAAACTTTGCCCTGTCTACACTAAGACCCCACGCCCATCAGATGATTTATTGATGGGGTTGAGCTCAGTGAGCTGTGTGTGACTGGGAGGCTGTTGCAATTCTTTTCCACCAGCTCCACCTGAGAGATTGGCTGCTAAGGATGTTTTTTGACACTCCCCCAAAGGTGGGTGTTAAAGCTGGACTCACTTGCCTCAGGCTTGCAAAGGGGTAAAGTCTCTCCATGAAAGTGAAACTAGGGGTGGAGACATTGCTTTACACCCATTAGTTAACAGAAGAATGCCCTCCGCAAGGAGGGGCAGTAAATGCATTAAGAATTTACAAGTGCCTGCTGGCTGGCCTGCCTCCCCAGGGTGGATGGACTCTCTGGACCAGGTTCAGTGCTGACTCACACACCCTGATCGATGTCAATGAGAGTGCAGCTGGGTGCAAATCCAGATTGGTGAATCTGGCCCCTCCTACTTAAGGAGATGTTCTCCATTTCTCAGGGTCTCTTTCCTGTTAAACTGCTGGCTTCTTCAGTCTGTTGAGTTGAGAAGCCTCTCAGGCTCCCCCAATACCCTTATTGGAATAAAGCTGCAAATATTCCCATGTCTGACCCTACAAGTGAGTAGCTGCTTCACCTGCCCTGGGGTCACCCCCCTCCCCTTTCCAGGGCGGGCCTCAGGCAGTTCACAGATGCCTTCAGTTGGGATAAACTGTTGCATCAATACATTCCATTTACAAGCATGGGAATTTTGAGCATTTTTTTGCTAGGGGATGGAGGATTTAGATGTTTCATCTCTTGAAACCGTGTCTGACACTTTAGGGCTTTTTTCAGTCTGTAAGCTAACTATTGCTGTTTTCATCTCCCTCTCCTCCCGCTCCGTTTTTATTTCTTACTCACGTCCTGTCTATATATTTTTGGACACTTGCTAACAATTCACTTTGGGCTGAAACCTGGCATTTAGGAACTCAGCCGGGAGTGTCCCTATAAAACAAACAAGACATTGTTTGAGCTGGTCTGGTGGCAGCACAACCACATGGGGGGAGGGTGTGAGTCCCAGCCCTAGGCCTGGCAGGAGCTGGGAGTGCTACTGAAGCAGCCCATTCAGCCCTGGACAATGTGTGAAGTGGCACTGATGAGCTCTGGAAACCCTACTCCCCAGAACCCCTCTGGGGATCAATAAATTTGGGAACCATCCATGGCTTGGGCTTCTGTTTGACATTAGTGAATTGGAGGAAGTCTTGCACAGAGGGCTGGCTGGAGCTGATCAATATGCCACGCCCAGCGTGTACCTGTAGGGTAGCGTGGCTCTGAATGATGTGGCATTTCTGTAAGGTGATATCCCTGCAGCTGCTCCTCCTGTGTGCCTGACACACGTCTGCTGTTAATATTTCATGCCTGCTAGTCTTCCTTGCACCACTGCACAAGAGGTGCCTATGACAGCCAGCTCCATTTACAGCTGCAGCCAGCGAGAATGAATGGATTTTTGTTTGGAGTCGTGTTAGGTTTCCTCACCCCTTGTGGTCAGATTCCTCCTATGAGGGTAGATGGCTCTGCAAGGGGTAGGGGAGCTGATCTGGCCAGACTGATTTGGCTGGCAGGATCAGAAGGCAGTGGGAGTCTGTTGGATGTAGATTACATCCCGTAAACAAATATCAATGTGTCTAAGGGCCAAATTATCAGCTGGCATAACTCCACTGACCTAGTCCATTGACTCCTCCGCTTATGTAATTCCACGGAACTTGGCCCTCAGCATCCACAGGGGAACAAAGTCCCAGTGTTCGTGCTTGACTGTGTGGTAGATATGTGGGGGGATCCCAGTCAACATAGGAGCATAAGAATTATTATATTGGATCAGACGTGTGGTCCATCTAGTCCACTACCCTGTTTCTGACAGTGGTCAGCAGTAGAAGGTGCAGGAAACTCCACTATAGGTAGACATAGTCTAAACCCCCCAGAAAGGTCTCGCCTTAATCCCTAATAGTTAGAGATTGGTTTAAACCTGCAGCATGGGGCTCAATACCCCTTCCAAAATTTCTGTTAGCATTAACTGTTATAACTTTGGATAATCGTGTTATCCATGTAAATGTCCAATCTCTCTTTGAATGGTGCTAAATTCTTGGCCTCAACAACAAGTTAAACTGCACTGCCCAATTTACTGTACAAATACATGTTTTCACTGCATTTGTACAACATCAGTTTACTGTATTCCAGCAACGTCTTCACTGTGTCCTTTTTTTTCATGATGATGTGTCAGATTCTCTGTTGCTTTACACCAGTACAAAGGGGGTATACGATGCTATTAAGACAAAATAAAACTGTACTGAATCCAGATCTTCTGAGTTCCAGTCTTAATCACAACATCATCATTCCTCTCTGGTTTTGTAAGGAGTCTCTAAAAATATTGCTGGCGGCAGAACCCCAGTAATCTGGATCTGTGGTCGTTACTTGAGCTGGTCAAAACTCAAGAATTTCCATTCTGCAGGAAACTTTTTGAAATTTGTTTTTATTCCAAAATTAAATGATGACCAAAAAAGTCTCACCAAATGCAGTTTTCGAAAAGCTGTCATTTTGGCTCAATTAAAATGTTCCATTTCGATCAAATCAAAAAGTTGTGTTCCACTTTCAACAGGTTTTATTTATTTTTTTTAATTTGTAATATCAATTTTGAAATGAGTCATTTTGAAACAAAAATCAAAATGTTCCATTCTGTTAACGTCAAAAGGGAATGTTTTGACAGCAAAATGCTTTTTTTTGTTGTTTTGTTTTGTTTGTTCTTTGGTTTCTTTTCTTAACAAAATTTTGTCACAATCAACAGGAAAACTTTCAATTTTGACAAAATGGAATTTTTCAATGGAAAACTTGTGGCCATCTTTACTCATGACGTCCTCTTCCAAGTCAGAGCTCCGGGAATAACTAACTTTGTTTGTTTCCAAACACAGGAATAAGAGCAACAACAGACTGTCGACTGAAAATGAGGATAAATGAAGGTTTTGGTTTTCAAAGTGCCATGGAAGCAGGGTGCTGGCTTTCAGTCAGGTGAGTCTTATTGAATTTCATTGAAGTCATTTTATTTCTTCAATCGCCACTTCCAGCTATTGATAAAGAAACACATCTGCCAAACACAGAGGCATTGTGGTACCAGCCAGCTATGTCTGAATCATAGATCATCCCTGTATGGTGCTTGTTTCAGTCTCTCTGATGACAGGAGTTGGGATTAGAACCAGTACGTGGAACAGGGATCCCATTTTCTGAAATCCTGAATTACCTTTAAATGCTTCAGTATAGCTCTACGAAGATTGCCCTCATCTATTGCAGCCTGTCATATCACTGCGCTGCATCTCTGTGTTAATATACAAGGAGCATATACTCAATAGACAAAGTGGGGGAGAACTAGTTCAGTTGGCCATTTAAAAGGTGCTAAGGCAGGAAGGATGGGTCGGAGGTTCAGTTCCCTGCTCCACCACAGACTTCTTATGTGGCCTTAGGCAAGTCACTTAGCCACTCTGCCTCAATTGCCATCTGTAAAATGGAGATAATGCAACTTCCCTACCTCACAGGTCTATTGTGAGGATAATTACATTAAAGATGGGGAGGTGCTTGGATATTATGGTAATGGGGCCAGGGGCGGCTCTACGAATTCCGCTGCCCCAAGCAGGGTGGCGCACCGCGCCGCTCGCGCTGCTGGGCTCTGGTTCTGCGCCTCCGCGGGACCTCCCGCAGACGTGCCGCTGGTCCTGCGCCTACGGTGGAGCTTCCGCAGGCATGCCTGCGGGAGGTCCACACGAGCCGCGGGACCAGCGCACCCGCCACAGTCATGCCTGCGGGAGGTCTGGTCGTCCCGCGGCTCTGGTGGACCTCCCGCAGGCATGACTGCGGAAGGTCCGCCGGACCCGCCTGCCACCCTCCCGTTAAAATGCCGCCCCACGCGCGCGCTTGGCGCACTGGGATCTGGAACCGGCCCTGAATGGGGCCATACCTGGAGGGGAGATAATGTGTCCAAGACACACAGTTTGAATCTGGATCTCAACACTCCCAAGACCAAAGTGTGTCACAGATTGGGCTGAACCCTAATCCCAGATTCCAGTACCAGCTGATGCATCGCCTGCCTTTGTTCAGAGCCTAGTGTATGGTTCTGCAGGTAGTTTCTGGCCACATTTTAGTATTTGGCTCATTCTGTTAAGGAGAGTTTTTAGAGCTGTGGTTTATGTTCACACCAAGTGTGAGCTGGAATGATGTTCTAATGAGATGCCCATTTCGCTCACATTTGAATTTGAACTCTGCAATCTGGTCTGCTTAAAAGACAGGCTAAAGCTCTGCATTCTCTCTAGTAGCTTGAATCTAGTGTGCAGTTGTAATGATTGGCATTTTAGTCGGCACTGAGGACTAGTCCCTGGAGCTACACAGCAAAGAGCGTGAGCCTCTACAGTTAGAGCTAAAGCAGAACTAGTTCCTCTAGCTAGGAGCTGTCGGAAACATATCCTCTGTGGATCAGGCCCAAAGGGGGATGTATAACACATACCGAACAGTGAGTTACACAGTAACCAGAATGATCCCCCGATAGACCTTCCAAATGAAGTCTGTTTGCTTTGCCCTTTGTTTCATTTCACATGGAAGGATGTGTGTCACTGGATTTATCCAGGCAGCTTAAAAGGGCCATTTCTAATCTTAATGATGCAGAAGCATTTTAACAACCGCAGCACAAATAATTAACCTGGAACAAGGGGAAAAAAGCTGTCGTATTTGAGCTCTGGACCTATGTTGAGGATCTTGCTCTGTGTCACAGAACATCAGCCATGTGATTTCCCCTGGCTCCTTGTCAGAGCTCTTGTTCTTGGGCCAAACAGTAGAAGTTGTGGCAGGTGCCTGCTGCAACACGCTAGCTGGCGGAGGAGGAACCCAGCGGAGTGGGCAATAGTGCTGAGAAGGGAAGGGGTGGAAAAGTCGTCTGTGCAGCACAAATACTACCTCACAGACGTAGGATGCACCAAACCCCTTGCAATCAATGAACCCATCAGGCCGTTATCAGCTTCCCCCAAGTTGTCCCCTCTGAGCTACCAGATCTCTTATATGTCTGCGCAGAGGCTTGGCCCTGATTTCCAGCCCTGAAAGGTGTCACAGGTAAAGCTCTGCCTGTGGGCCCAAAGGAGGAGCACCCTTGTTCGACACCCTTGTGCTAGTTCCCAGGGGACGGGTGGGCAGGGAATGAGGGGATCAGGACTGATGCTCATCTCATGGAAAGGCACTTTTAAAACCATGCAGGGCAGCAGGGTGAGCACAATTGGTCTTTGTGAGCTCCTGGCGCCACCAGGGGAGAGCCTGGCAACAAAGACACCTTTTAGCCTCAGACTGATGGGCTCTTGGAGCTGAAGGGAGAGTTAGTGGTGGCTGTTTTAAGGGCACAGTAACCTACGCCAGTTAATACAGCCTGTTCAGCCTGAGGCTAAATAGCAGTGGAGAATCTGGCTCAGCGAGAACTGTCAGGCAGTGGAATGGCTTCCCAAGGGAAGAGGCAGAAACCCCAGCTCTTAGGGCACTTCAGAGTAGACAGGACAAAACCCTTTAGGGCAGGGACTGATTCGTGTAGATTTTCCAGACTGTAATTAAACTCACCCTACGTTCTCTCTGAACAGTAATCAGGACTATTGTTCTTCTGCACCCCATCCACTGGCTAAGGGAGCTGTTAATAAGGACACACAGCCATGGACAGCTGCCAATACGTGTTTTTAGTGCTTCATTTTCTAGATCATTGTTATGACCAACTCCAGCTCGGATGACAAGTTATCCACTTTGATTTAATTACCTATTAAAATGTGAACACCCGTTGTCACATGGAGACGCAGCAGGAAAAGGGTCCTCCCAATCCATCCCATGCGTGACAGGATCACCAAATCAGCTGGGCACTCCCAAGGTGTCATCTGCATGCACTGGCAAGTGGTAGCTGTGATCACAACACCGTGCATTTTCGTCTCTCTGTCCTGCTAAATCTGTTCCTGCCCAGTTTTAGTTCTCTTGAGTCTCAGTTGGCTGGGTAGCTGCTTATTGCAGCTAATTAAGCTTTGGTTTGTTTTTGTTTTGTTTTGTTTTTTTAAAGCAGCTGTGACCGGCAGGAGTAATTAACCTTTGGATGTTTTCTTCAATGTTCAGCCCCAACTGAGATTGGTCAGTGAACTGAAATCAGTGCCCTGAGCCTTTTATGACATGTTTACTCTTCCCTCCTCATTTCCAGGGCAAAAAAACACTGTTTCTACATTCCTTACATGCCAGCCTACTTCAGGTTTAATTTGAATCACATAGGGTACTGCCTGGGACTCCAAGATACTGCCTGATTTACAGCAAATCTGGATCTGGATACCAGCCCTGACTCTCCTCTCACTAGCATTGGTTTTGCACGGATGTAAAACTGTAAGGCCAGATCTTCAGCTGACATCAGTTGGTGCAGTTCCATTGCAGCCATGCCGAGGCTCTGATGCAGGGGCAGCTCTAGCGATTTCGCCGCCCCAAGCAGGGCGGCACGCCGCGGGGGGCGCTCTGCCGGTCGCCAGTCCCGCAGCTCCGGTGGACCTCCCGCAGACATGCCTGCGGAGGGTCCGCTGGTCCCGCGGCTCCAGTGGACCTCCCGCAGGCGACCCTGCAGATGCTCCACCGAAACCGCGGGACCAGCAGACCCTCCGCAGGCACGCCTGTGGGAGGTCCACCGGAGCCGCCTGCCGCCCTCCCGGGGACCGGCAGAGCGCCCCCCGCGGCATGCCACCCCAAGCACATGCTTGGCGTGCTGGGGTCTGGAGCCGCCCCTGCTCTGACATGTAGATTTCAATGAAGTTACTCCTGGTTTATGTCACCATGAAAGAGAGGAGATCAGGCCTGCGGCCTGCTGATTCCACCCACCATGAAAATTTGGAGGTGTGCTGATAGGGGATTTTCGATCAGCCCATTATAGAAACGGGGACTATCCAGTAGTGGATCTGAATTTGGGGAGAGATTTTAAGCCCTCCTTGAAGTCAATGGGACTACTCACACACTAAAAGTTAAGAACGTGCTTCAGTGCTTTTCTGGATCAAAGCCTAATTCCCCAGGTAACCACACTGATATCTATGGGCCTGATTCGAATCTCACATTGGGGTAAATCTGGATCAATTCTGCTGAAGTCCATGTAACTGAGATCAGAGTTTGGCCCTTTGGAGTTGAACTGGGGGTAAATCAGCATAGACTGTGGCCCACAGTATCGATCAGAAAGGCCTTTGCTAAGCACCAGCACTCGCCATCAGTATGTGAATTCCTTAGTTCCAGCAGGTTAGTATCAGAAATATTAAAGTGAGGACGTGAAGGGATCCCAGAGAAGTCCCACTTGCAGCAATTATCAGGGAGGAAGCAAGTAGTCTGATGGGTTAAGAAAATCCGCTCATGAAGTTAATAGAGCTGGGCTGATGAGGCAGGATCCAGATTGTTTCGGTCATTGTTTAGGTTGAAGGCTGACTTGGGGGAGAGTTAAAGTTTAGAGTCATTAACCCAGAAACCTTGTGAGATCAATTATTTGCGAGAGAGTTCTGCCACCTAGGGCAAAAGATTCACGATAGCAGAAGCTGTTGGGAGACAAGCTGCATCTGAATGGGATCATTACAGTGGCTCTGGCTTTGGAACTAAACAGGAACCAAAACCACTGGGGCACATTTGGATGCTGGGATCTCACTCTAAACCTCCTATGACCCAACTCCCATAAAATTCAAAGAGGGTCCAGCTTTGGCCCATGTCTATCGTTCATAAACACAGCACTTTTGTTCCTTATACCGATGAAAACCATTGTAATGATCGTTTTGAGTTGTAATGTAGTCCTCGCTATAAAGTGTGACTCAGGGACTCTTACACTTAAGCTCCAAGACGATTCCCATTCAGCTGTCCTTGGCAAAAGGAAGGTTGTCTGGGGTAGGATGTAAACTGTGCTGGTTATGGGGAGTGTTGGTCTGGAGGACTGTGCCTTTCCATTAGCGCCTTTCTTCCTATGGAGAGTATTTCGCTTTCGGAGTTACACAGCGCTGGTGAATTTCACTGCTGGATGGATGATACTTTGGTTTACTGCCATGCAAATGGACTGCACTTTACCCCTTGTGGGATATAAATCTGGACAATTTGGGACTGATAAGGCAATAAACGACTGAGAAAAAGAAAACAGGAAGAAATAATTCAGAGAAAATAAAAGAGACTGTTTTGAGCTGATACCAGAATTGGGGTCCAGAATGAAGGAGAAATTTGCTGTCCCCCTTGGGAATTTGCATTGAAAGAACAAATCCTAATGAAGCTTGTAATATTCTTATTAGTGCCATATCCAGCTG
Organism: Mauremys mutica; assembly: GCF_020497125.1. Lineage (NCBI taxonomy): Eukaryota > Metazoa > Chordata > Testudines > Geoemydidae > Mauremys > Mauremys mutica. Next base: position 112,231,103 of record NC_059075.1, read on the forward strand.
GGTGCATTTCTCATTGGCTCTAGTGGGAGCTGCACTCTTATGCAAAGGCTGTAATTGGTCCCTGTGGTTTAAAATCCAGATTTTCCGCTGTGTCAAAGCAGCTGTATGCTGCTCCACCAGGGCAAAGCTCCCCTAAAGCGTCTTTAACTGGCCACAGAAGGATTCCAGCCCCAGCAATGGAGGAGAAATCTTGCCAGCTCCTCCATTCAGCCCGCGTGGGGAGATGGTTGGGAACAAGGAGCATAGCTAGGACACCCCTTCACCCTTAATGATTGCCATAACAACAGCTGTTGTAATTCACACCAGTGGGCCAGAGCAGAACAGCCGGGTCTCCCCCCCACGCCCCTCCAACACCTTTTCCAGCCCTACTTGGGTTAGATGCACTATTCTACTACATGGTTTAAGCAAACGTAGGGTTGAGACGGTTTGCCTGGCTGCTGTGGAGAGCAAAGCTGCTCCTAGAGACATATAGAGCAGGTGGCAGGCAGCCCCAACCATTCGAAGCAGGGAGACTGAGAGCTACAGCAATGAAGTCATTATTTTTCTTTTTCAGCCAGTGAGAAGGCGGGAGGAGTGGGAGCAGCAGGAGCGGAGTGACCCCCATTTTCATGGTGGAAAGCCCCAGTCAGCTGTAGCTGGTGTGGGGGCAGGGCATGGTTCTGGTGGGGGGTCCGGAAAGCGCAGGCAGGAGGATTTTGGCAGCACTTTAGCTGGGGCAGGCAGGGGGTTCGCTAGAGAGCCTTGGAGAGGACAGCATGACAAGTCTGAGGTACAGATGCACTCGGCCTGCCTGCGGTCAGTTTCACTGGCTTAACTAGCTAGAGGCTCTGCCACACAAGTATGTAAGCGTGGGAAACAACTGGGACACAACACCTATTGCTGTAGAATAACCAGGATACCCGGACAAGCCTGAAAATAGGGCCATTCCCATCTCTCAGGGATACATCTTCTGCCTAAGTGGGAGACCAACAGGGCCTGATCTCAAGCCCATTGAAGTCAAGTGGAGTCTTCCCATGTGGAAGCCACAGGAGCCTGCTGGTGGGAGGAGCAGACTGAGGAAACTGGTGCCCCTAACCAAGAACTGTATTTCCTCTGAAAACATCAGACTCTCACTGGTGAGGAGAGCATCACAGAATGAGCAGCTTCCTTTGCCTCAGAAAATACACCCGCTGCTCTTTCTATGTGACTTTTGCTAGCAGGGTGTTAGCATGGCTGGTGTTGACAGGAACAGTTTTTCTGAGAATCATGGTATGGAATAATGATCCTCCTACTCTGTAGTCCAGAGCATGGTTTATAACGAGTCTGTCAAAAAATATTCCCATCCCCACAAGCTAAGGAAATGTCTCTAGAGTCCTGCTAGGAACAAGCCTGTTTCAGTAGTGGTGTTGTGAACACTGATGAGCTGTAGCCCGGGTGGAACCTAAGTGCATTCATTATTCAACCAAAACTAACTGTGTGAGGCTTCCAAATTGATGTGCTAAATAGACAATTTCAGGGCAGATTATTTCCCCTTTTTTGTTGTGATTCCTACTCATTTATCCAGATGACCTGGGGAAGAAAACAGATCAGCTTATCCTCAGCATCATGCGTTTCACTAAAAGAGGATTACAAATCACTCTGCCACCGAAGAGGTGCATAATGTGAATGGAAACCATTTGCTTCCCTTCAAAGGGAAAAGCTTTCCCTTTGCATACAAATCTGCCTAGCAAAAGGGGTCTTTTCTGTGCAATATCAGGGCAATCAGAGTTGCATGCATTACCGGCTCCCTAAGGTGCTCCAGTTGAAAGTTAAACTCCCTGTTTGCAGTGACTAGCTGTCTTAGGGATTGGTAATAGGATATATTTGCCCCAAGGTTGTCTGTTCAAATCCAGTGCAGGTAGGGTGAATTGTTGTCACCCCCTTAAAGGTATATGAAAGACACATGAAATGTCTCAGTCTAGCTTCCAGTGGACAAGTGTCCACCCCACTACCACTGACCCTAAAATGCATCTCGACAGAGAGGCCAATGATTGAATGGGTGTGGAGACTCAAACTCCCCTCTAGCAGTGGCAACTCCCAAAGATAAGATAAATAGGACACATGGTCATGTGGGTAGGGCACTGGACTGGGAGTCAGGAGCCAAAGTTTGTTCCCAGCTTGGCCTCAGATTGCATAATGTCTAGCTCATTCTTGGCTGGGGTCCAGAGTCCCTGCTGTAATATAGGTGGGGTAGTGTTTGGGAGCTTCCACTACCTATTCTGTGGCTAGAGAATTTCAGATTAGCAGTAGCATAATCATATGCACGTTGTTTATGAAAGCTTTTCAATAAGGCTGCTTATTACAGATGAGTAGAATGGGAGAGGAAGAAAGAGGTATCTCAAAGATCAGGTGAAAGGTTTTGAAGGCCCTTAGCTAGTAATGTGGGCACTTTGCTATCTATCTGATGAACATGGGTCAAACGAGACCTGATGTGGATACCTTGGCGAAGGAGTGATGTTAGATATGCTATGCACTGCCATTGTGACATCATTCCAGGAAGAACAGTTGCAAAGGTTGGGCCATTTGGGTGTGTTTTATTGCATGGTGGGAAATAATCCCTGGCCATGATGTTACTCCATAAAGTCCACGGTCTTTCAAAAGCACAGCCTCTGGGGACTGTCTCTCAGAGGAGATGTTTGGAAGGCTGGCAGGTTTGTGTATATTTGGGTAGAATCAGCAGGTAGTTTTATTACAGATCACATCCTGGTCTCTCTCTTCTGTGAATGCTGATTCCGGGAAGGTTAAGTGGTTTTGCTGACACCCATTTTCTCCTCAACCCCACCTCCACACACACTGACAATACATAGATATAGTTCACTTTTTCCTTAATCTGACAAAACCTCTGGAATATTTTTGGAAGCGTTTGGGGCCTTTAGAACTGTGGGGCCTCTTAAATTTCCGTCGTCCCTAATAAGGGACCTGGACAGTCACAAGCCCATCTAAAGGACTGCAATGCACAAAGGAAAGTGATTTGTCTGATCCAGGGGTCAGATCCTCAGCTGGAGCAAATTGGCATAGCTCAATTCACTACCACAACTGACTTATACCCATAGCAGATTCTGCCTAGTCTGTTCCTTTAGCGTGGGTTCAGCTTTCGAGTGCTATACTACAAAACCTAATGATCAGAGCTTTAATATGTCAGACAAATAATCATGCACCTGCATTAAGCAGCACCTGGCATTAGTAAGCAAACCCTCATCCCAAGCAATCGCTTTAAGGTTTGTACCGTGCCTAGCGCAATGGAGGGGCAGGTCCATGACTGGGGCTCCTAGGCCCTACCACTATACAAATAAAGTATCCCAGTGCAGTTTGGTTCCGGGTTTATCATAAAGTCCAACCTATACTAGACAACCAGTTTTGGACACCAGCTGAGGATCAGGTTCAGGTCTGACCGCAAATCTAGGATGGTAATTAAATAATTTATATTACTCTAAATGTCTCTTGTTTAAATGAGAACAATATGCCGCCTGGCATGCCAGTTTCTACTGCATTTATTTGCATTTCCATAGCAAAGCCCGTGGCTTTCAATCTCCCTTGTTATGACAGAGCTTTTTAAAAAGGCCCGTATCTCCAAAGAGCTTAGTTATCAGGGTCTCTTTTTCTCCTGAACCATTCTTTTCTGTGCCCAAGAAAATCACTTGATCACACAACGAAATGGAACCTTGAACACACAACTGCAAGCTTTACTGAGCAATTCTTGGAGCCCATATTAGCTGTATTTTGTTTGACACCAAGAAGGCTCACCGATAGCTTCTTAGGTGGTGGACAGCAGTAGCTCCATTGACTTCAATGCAGGTAAGACAGTTTACACCGGTTGAGGATCTGGCCCTCTCACTGAAATTGCTTTCCCTGACGTGGAAACTGGCCTCAATGCGGGGCAAACCCTGCAGTGGCAGCTCAGTAACTGCAATTGGATTTTTAAATGAGCAAGAACTGAAGGATCTGTCCCTGTTTAATCTTCCAGACAGTTCTTGGAACATTTTCAAAGCAGCCCAGCAAAGGCAGAATCACACAGAATGACCGTAATTATAGGAGACATAGCATCGTATTTTACTGCGTGATTGTTTCACAATATGAGGAATAATTCCCAGAGTTTAAAAATACATCAGTCGACACTTCAAAGAAATCTAATCTCGCCAAATGTCCCCCTGAGGACATTTAACATCCAAATAAACAAAATGGGGAGAGTATATGGACAATATCTCTTGCTACAGGTATAGAATGAAAGATTTCAGAGAGCTTGCACAGTCATGGGTGAGCCCCGCAGCTCAAAAATTACTCCTACTAGATTTTTAAGTACGGTGTAAAATTGTGTGCTGTGGGACGACCCAGCAAACCAGCAAGTAGGAAAGGACCCAAATATGAAACAGGGAAAATTCCTTCCATCTTCTCCGGAAAGGAGGAAACCCCAACATAGCGACACGAAAATACAATCTTCAGACTTCATTAAAAAGCCTCTTCTCTGCCAAACAGCCGTCCCCTGCCAAGAAAGTGCCACCTACTGGAGGTAGGACACTGGGCAGGAAAGGCGAGAAAAGGAAAACACTGGGAAAATTGCTGCTTTTTCCTTTAGAGAAATCCCTCTCTTTAATGTCTCCTAGCACTAAATTCTTACCACCTTTCCCTGCCCCAAACGCACACGCTTCCCCAGCTGCATGGCCCCATTCCTTGAAGTAGGCACATGTCACAGAGAATAATGGACTGTGGAGAACTAAGAGGTGAGACTTACCAGTGCTGAGAAGCCTCTGCTGTTTCCTGGTCTCTATTTCCTCTCCCAGTTAGCTGTGCCCTGTTAGGGAAGTCTCACTGCCATTCCCAGCACACCAGGTGCCCCGCTGCTTTTCCCTCAGCAAAGTACTTTGGCTGATGTGGATGCAACCCCAGTGTCCCAGAGGCTTTTAGCTGAATAGTTTAACAGAGAAGGAGGGAACCCACCTAATTTTCCAGGGTGGCTCCTTTTTATATTCACTCTGCCCCGTCTTCCACTTCAGTCTCCCGAGCTTCACTGAAAGCAGGTGACAGGCGTCTGGGCAGCGGAGGAACAGCACAGGGAAGGGAGGGCTGGGAGGCAGGGAGAGGTGGAGCCACAACCAGACAACAGGTTACTGTGTAACTAGGAGCTTGAGGCCCTGGCTGTCAGGCGGCATCCCTGGAGCTGCCTCCAGTGCTGGGCACCTCTGCTGACACCTGGCACAGCGGCGGGGTGGGTGGGAGAAAGAGCTCCATGCTGCCTGGGCTAAGGGCAGCAAGGGCTTTGGGGCAGACGGTATTTCTGTTTTCTGTCATCTGGGAAGATTTGGGCAGCAGGGGCGGAAGAGAATGAGGAGGGGAAATTACTGACCTGGCTGTTCAGTAAGGGGAACAAGGAGTCTTTTGTGAAGCACGAGCCACCTCTCCCAAGCTTTCCATTGGCTCACAGGCTCACTCTGTCTCCCTAGGTGTTTTTTCCTGCTTGGGTAATTAAGGGCTTCCCTGCCTTGGCATCTTCAATGTGGAAATTTGCAGTGAGGCAGAGGATGTGGACAAATAGCCTCGTTTTGGGCAAATGCACACAGGGCCCGATGCAAAGCCTATTGAAGTCAAGGGGTAGATATGAAGTGCAGGGAGGAAAGGGCTGATTCTACTGTCACGCTAGTTTTGTGCATTGAAATCAATGGGTTTACACGGGCGGCTTGGGCTCCCAGTCGCTGTTCCAGCTTCACTGCTGTGTTAGTGTTCCATACAAGATGAACGAGCACTAGTGATAGCACCTCCTCCTAAGTATATGGGAGCCAGCAGGGGCCTGATCCCAGTCCTTGCACACCCCTCTCAAACCACCTAGAGACACATTCTGCTCTTATGACAGGTTAGTCTGTAGCAGCCGTGTTAGTCTGTATCCACAAAAAGAACAGGAGTTCTTGTGGCACCTTAAAGACTAACAAATAAATTTGTTAGTCTCTAAGGTGCCACAAGTACTCCTGTTCATTCTGCTCTTACTTTGCATTTACACTGGCATAACTAACTTCAGTGGAGTTACTCCAGATTTACACCCATGTAAATAAGAGTGGGATCAGGCCCTCATTGAGTTTATTGAGAATTTTGGGTGAACAAGGAATGCCAGATCAGGTCAGGAGAGAGTTTTTAGAGGCATGTGATTCACTCAACTCCTACTCTATGGACACAGAGGATCCACCATGACTGTTGAAGGGCTGATGGCACCAAGCAGAACACTTGGGAAAACCACTTTAGTAACTGTTCTGCTTATAGGTGATTATTTTCAGGGTTCATTAAATCTGTGGTTGGAAGGAAGGGAAATAAAACATTTGGCTGGACAGATGAGGGATTTTTTTTTTTACGTGTTTACTGGGCAAGATTTTGAGGGCATCAGAGTATATATTACTGCACCATTGGGAAGTTTGTGTATTCCATGCTTCAGAAGTGGTACCTCTTCAGGCTCTGATCCTGGAAACTCTTCCACACATCCTAATCTTTAGGCCTGGTTTACATCTAAAACTTAGGTCACACTAGCTACATCTCTCAGGGGCGTCAAAATTTTTTCACACCCCTGAGCAACACAGTTAAACTGACCTAAGCCCCCATATAGACACCTCTGGATTTATTGAACAATTCATCTGTCGACCTAGCTACCACCTCTTGAGGGGTTTGATTTATTCAGCAACAGAAAACACCCCTTCTGTCACTGTAGCAAGTATGTACGTACAGGGCTACAGCAGCACAGCTTGTAGACATGGCCTGAGTCCCATGAGAAGTCCTATTGGTTTCAATATAGTTAGAGCTTAAATTCCTTACTTTACAAAGAATTGGACACATTCCTGTCTCCATTTGTCTGGTGGGGAAACCAAGGCAGAGAGTAGTTGTCAAAGGTTATATAATGAGTCAGTATATAATGTGTCAGTTCTAGAGATGGAACTAGAACCCAGGTCTCCGTACTGCAGGTAGAACTTTTCTTATATTCCGGGAGAGGGATTCCTTTGGAAACCAAAAAGTCCCTTCAAATTTTCCAGTGTTCCTTCTCTTCTTCAAAGGACGGGGGAGATCCTTAAAGGATGGTACAAGGCACTCCCCTCCCATCATGGGCAGACAACGCTTACCCTGAAACTGTGCTTCTGTTACTGGGCTATTCTGATGTATCTTTTGGCAAAATAGGAAGAGAGGACATGTGAATTGTGCTTTGGAGTCCTCGGAGAGAAGGTGCCAATCCCGCATGCTGAGCTCCATTTGGAAAATCTGGGCACTTATTTTGGTGTCTGAATGGGAACCAAACTCTGGGAAATGTGGTTCTATATTTGTAAACTATTATTACTTTAAAAGAAGTGTTTCTGTACCTTTCCTACCAAGTCTCTCATTTCAGCTATGCAATAACACACTATTTTAAGATAGTGCCACCAGCTGAGGGGCTGGTCAGTTCATACTGGCGACTTACCCAAACCATGTATAATGGGGGCCGAGTGTTGACACACATTCCATGATACCACACACCTTTCTTGCAGTCAGGAAACAGATGAGCAAAGGATTTGTGCCAATTCACTGGTCTGGTATTAACAGCCTGAGTTCCTGGGGTCCAATCTTGTCACACAGTGTTTTCCTGCCCTGCATGTTATGGGAGGGGACTTGATTTTCAGCTTTCTACCTTGGATATGTGCAGTACTACCTGGAGAGAAAACGCCCCTGCTGAGTTCTCACCAGTGGAATGTCGCATGACAGGGTGCACACAGCGAGGCTGGACTGATAGAGATCCAGTTTACTGAATGACAGTTATCGTTTTAGAAGCCCAGCTTTAAAAGAAGAATATCCTCTTTCACCACCAATACAAATAGTGATACATACCTTGTGTGTGTATATAAGACACACAATGATTTCTTTATTTTCCTAAAAAATGTTTCGTAAACCCTGTATATATTACAACACCATTAAAATGAAGCCACCCCTAAGGTGGAGGGCAAGAGGCAGATAGATAATAACCACCACATATAACAGGGAGGGGACGGCTTAGCCAGCTCACTGGAAAGAGCCTCTACTCTTTTATGAAAAGCATCTTGGGATCTTTAATCTCGTCCAGAAAGTGAATAGGACCTCCTGGTTTAAGATTTCACATACAAGGTCCTTTCTGAGTAATCTGTATTATGTACCTTTGACATACTTCAGAGTGATTAATGGCTGAGTTGACCTTCCCAGGATGCACCCCTATAGTTTCAGGGATTGTAGGGACAACACACTTTAAGCTTAACGCACTAAGATATCCCATTCTGGCTGCATATGTATGATGTTCTGTACCTCGTGGGAACACTCTACACCCCTATATTCATCCTTATAATATGATTGTGTGGTATCCAATGCAAAGTTTGTCATGTCGGCTGTCTTCGGAAGGCTCATGATGCACTAAGCATTGTTGTTATAATGATGTTATAGTAATTGTTGTTACAGTAATGTTATTGATTGTAATTTCATATATATAGTTATGAGACTGAAAATGTGTCCTCATGGCTTAAAGCAAGCCCAGGCAAAAACTGTCCAGAGTGGAGGGGCAGTTCACACCTCATCAGGGAATGTATGGGACAAACCCAGCCCAGTCTCACAGGAACAAAGGACGCTGACCTAGGCAACAACAAAGGATCTGTTGGACTCTTGAGTGAGTCACCCTACTTCCTTTGGTCAGTTTGGGACTGTGATGAGGTAATGCTCACCTGACTCTGAAGTGTGGGGGAGGCCAAAGCCAAGAGGGAAGAAAGAACATGCTAAAAGGGAGAGACGTTTGCCATGCTCCTCCTCTCTCTTCCACCTCCATCTGCAGACATCACCACCAAGCAACTGAAGTGCTGATCAAAGGGGAGAGCCTGGCTGAAGGGCAACCAGCTAGCCTGTGGTGAGAAGCATCTAAGTTTGTAAGGGCACTGGAAGTGCTAAAATCATCTTAGGCCTGGTCTACACTACGAATAGCGTAGCTGAACTCGAAGTACCTTAGTTCGAAGTACTTACCCGTCCTCACGGCGCGGGATCGAAGTCCGCGGCTCCCCCGTCGACTCCGCCACCGCCGTTCGCAGTGGTGGAGTTCCGGAGTCGACGGGAGCGCGTTCGGAGTTCGATATATCGCGTCTAGATGAGACGCGATATATCGAACTCCGAGAAGTCGATCGCTACCCGTCAATCCGGGCGGGTAGTATGGACGTACCCTTAGAATGCGTTTTGCTTTTGTTTCATCTGACCAAATCTGACTTGTTGTGCTTTGACGTATAATCACTCAAAATCTATCTTTTATAGTTAATAGATTTGTTTGTTTATTCTACCTGAAGCAGTGCGTTTGGTTTAAAGTGTGTCAGAGATTCTCCTTGGGATAACAAGCCTGGTGCATATCAATTTCTTTGTTAAACTGACAAACTTATGTAAAAACAGCAAAGAGTCCTGTGGCACCTTATAGACTAACAGAAGTTTTGGAGCATGAGTTTTCGTGGGTGAATACCCACTTCGTCGGATGCATGTAGTGGAAATTTCCAGGGGCAGGTATATATATAAGCTTGCAGTGTCCAGCGGGCATAACTGGACACTGCAAGTTGGAGATTCCTAGGGTTGTATCCGGGACTGGAGATATTGGCTAGTGTCATTCGGTTGCACAATCCATGGAGCAACTTACATGCCAGAGGCTGTGCATGAACAGCCCAGGAGTGGGGGTTCTCACAGCAGAGCAGGGTAAGGCTGGCTCTCAGAGTCAAGGATTGGAGTGACCTAGCAGATCACCGGTCTGGATAACACCAGGGGAACATCACACTATACTACACATAAATTATGGAGATAGCCACATGGGTCACTGTGAAATGCTATATCCTATGACAGTGGTTCTCAACCAGGGGTCTTGGGCCCCCTGGGGGGCCACGAGTGGGTTTCGGGGGTCCGCCAAACAGGGTTGGCATTAGACTTGCTAAGGTCCAGAGTAGAAAGCTGAAGCCCCACCTCATGAGGCTGAAGCCTGAGGCCCCAAGCCCTGCCACGCTTGGGCTGAAGCTGAAGCCTGAGCAACTTAGCTTTATGGTGCCCCCTGTGGCATGGGGCTCCGGGCAGTTGTCCTGCTGGCTACTCCCTAACGCTGGTCCTGGCTTTTATATGCAGAAAAACAGTTTCTGTGGCACAAGTGGGCCATGGAGTTTTTATAGCACGTTGGGGAGGCCTTGGAAAGAAAAAGGTTGAGAACCCTTGTCCTATGGGAAAAGGTACATGGCTTTAGGCTATCAGTATAGACTCCTGAGAATGCCACTACCCTGGTAAATAATGAGTGTTTAGCCTAAAGGAAAGGAATGGAAAACTGGAAGGGCAAGGAGTGACTTAGAGGATTAGGAAGTAGGCTAAGGGCCTGCTCCAACCTCAGTTGAAGTCAGTGGGAATCTTTTCACGATTTCAGTGGGCTTTGGATTGTGCCCTAATGCCAGAGCTGGAAATAATCAGCACGTTGTGTGTCAGCAAAGTCAAGAATGTGACAGCTTTGATTGTCCACCTCCAGTGGTATAAACCAGAAAATGATCACTAAGCACTGAGGAGAGTTTGGGGCTGCAGGGGCAGGCAGTTCACACCTGCATGAAATGAAATGAACTCCGGTTAAGCATGAAGGGGAAGAGGGTAATGTAAACTCGTATCAGACAATTGTATAGAAAAGGTAGAGAGGGCGAACTGCAGTGGCCATTCTCTTATTACAAGGGGACATTCAATTAAAGGAAAGGCACCAAATTTAAATTGAAAAAAAGAAAGGCTTTTCCACACAATCAACAGTTAACCTGTGGAACTGACAGTCACAAACCACTGAGGCCAAGTTCTTGGTGGGACTCAAAAAGGGATTAGAGACTTATATGGCTAATAAGAACATCCTGAGCTAGAATAGTAAATATTTAAAAAAAACAAGAGTTTGGGCAGGGATAAGAACCCTCCTGCTTTATGGCAGGAGCCATCCTGGAACTATTAGAGCTTAGGAGGGAACAGTCCCTCTTGGGGCAGGTTATCCCATAGCTCCTGAGTGCAGGGTTTCCTGCACCTTCCTCTTAAGCAACTGGTGCTGCCTACTTGTCAGAGCATGTCTGCACTGGAAAGTAAAGGTGTGTTTGTAATGTAGGTAGGCATACCCATGCTGGCTTTCATCTAGCGAGCTTGGCTACCTGATGGCAGCATGGGCTTTAGCATAGACTAGCAACCAGGGCCCTGGCAGGCTTCGCAGGTTGCTAGTCCATGCTGAAGCCCGAGCTGTTGCATTTTTGCTACTATTGTTACCCCTGCTAGCTAGTTTAATGGGGTTCTTGACTAGGTTGGCCCTGGTCTGATCTGGTATGGCAATTCCTATGTTCCTACAAATAAAGTGTACTAAATTCCCACAAAAAGTCCTGTGGCACCTTATAGACTAACAGACGTATTGGAGCATAAGCTTTCGTGGGTGAATACCCACTTCGTCATGCGTCTGATGAAGTGGGTATTCACCCACAAAAGCTTATGCTCCAATACGTCTGTTAGTCTATAAGGTGCCACAGGACTCTGTCACTTTTTACAGATCCAGACTAACACAGGCAGATAAACACAAATTCCCACAGGCAGATAAACACAAATCTTGCTTTGTTGTGGATAAAGCAGCTGATGAGTTCTTGAGGAATGCAGAGCTTTGTTTGTATTTCATTTTTCAGTTTTATTGTTGCTTGCAAATGAAGACAGCCCATGAAACAATAAGGCCTGAAATATCTCTCCAAAATATCTCTCAGTGCTAATCCCCTGGAGGCTAACTTGCTTCTAGGTATTGGTCGTTTCATGCTGGCAGCAAACACCCCAGGATGGCTGAGAACAAAGGCCTTTTCCCTGCAGCATAAACAACACCCAACACTTGATCTAAGCGTCTTAAAATATGCGTTCCTCTTCATTTTTAAGGCAGTTTTCACCACACTTGCTCGTCCTGTTTCAAAAGGGCTGGCCTGTATAATTATACACTCCAGCAGGCTTGTACATTTGCAAATATTATCAGTGGCTTGATTATGCCATGCCCATGCTCCAGATAGCAAGATCAAAAAGTGTGTTACTGCTTAGAAAGATGTTCTGAGGTGAGGGGCCTGGTCCTCAACAGTAATTTATATGAGCGCAAAGAGGGTATGAAATGGCAGCATGTCAGAATGGTAGCGTTTCACACCCAGTTTGCATTGGTGTAAATGAGACAGCACAAGGGCAGTGGAGAATCAAGCCCCAGGAGTATTCAGGAAGGCAGTGACTACAGTGGCCTACAACAGTGTTCTTCCTTATGCTGATTTCCTTGATGAGGCGGAATTGTGGCATGTGACAGGCCGGCTGAGTCAGGAAAGGAGTTTAACTACCACTATGGTCTGCTTTGTTGTAAAATAGCAAAGTAAATGGGAACGTCCCGACTCTTCAAGGGCTAAACAGAAGCATAGCCGGATCTATGAGTGCTACAGTGACACAGCTGCAGTGCTGTAGTTATGTCACTGTCGCTCCCGTAGTGTAGACGCCTCCTATGCTGAAATAAGGTGGTTTTCCATCACTGCAGGACAGTAATCCACTTCCGAGTGGCTGTAATTACGTTGGCAGATGAATTCTTCCATCGACCTACTCACGTCTACACCGGGGGTTAGCTTGGCTTAGCTACAGCACTCAGGGGTGTGAATTTTTCACACCCAAGAACCATAGCTATGTTGACCTAGCTTTTAAGTGTAGACCAGGCCTGTTACTGGGTTTTCTGCAACCAAAGTAAAGGTATAAAGCAAAGCTTGTGAGCCCAGTTCAGAGAAGAGATCTAAAATTTAGCTCCCTGCAGCCAGGGGCCAGAGAATCAGAGACACCCATCTATGCTCTCCTGGTTCTCCACTCATCTCTAGCCTTTTCCTTAGAGTTCATTCCTCCCTAATTCTCAGTCAGACTCTGGTCTCAACTGCTTACAGCATGTCCGCCATGTATTGTGCTAGAGGGGGTGACACCCAAGGACTCCATGCCAACTGGCAGAGGGCACAGGGATACAAGGGGCACAGGGATCCCAGGAGTTCATCAAAAGAGGTCATGTAAGGTCTCCGCTGAAAGCCTGTGTTACACCAATCATCATCATTGTATATGTACAGAAAATGCGTGAGGAGTTATATGGGTATATAGTACAAATTAAGTTCTCTAGGTCTGTAGTTAAAAGCAGGTTACTCAAATGTAGTTTGTCTTGAGACAAACTTTTCTCAGCAGGGCATGGGAGATACTTATCTCCATGATGGACCACTGTGTATTGTATGTCATACAGTAGGAGTCTATTGGCATACTAAAAATGCTAATGAAGAGCTGGTGGAGACTTCAGAAGGAAACTGAAACAGGAAGAGGTAAACAGCAGGTGAAAGAACCTAGTTTACGGTGAACATCAAAGGTCTGTTCTGGTATATTTGGCAGTGCAGAGGGACACCCTGGCACCCTTTAGCTAGGAAATAACCTGGCAGTGGGTTTGCTTGATGAAAAAGAGATCTCAGCCAGGCTTGGCTGAAAACACTGGAAAGAAGTTTGGGAGAGAGAATCTGCTTTAGATAGGTTAGCTTGGTTAGGTGTAGTCTCTAGAATGCGTGGTATGATTTTGTTTTATATGTATCCATTTGTCCCTATCTCTCACTTTGGTTTTTATTTGAATCTTTATTCGTTCTTCAACAAACTTCCTTTTGTTTTATAATTGAACACAAGTGCTGTACATAATGGTATAAGGTAAAGCAGTGAACTGTGGTACGCTGTTCCTTTGGGAACAGAGGATGTGAGATTTCTGTGGGTATCCAGTGATCAGGGGCTGGAGACCACACAGGGACACTTCAAAGGGACCTGGGGGCTGAGGTGCATCTCTTGTCAACCTGCAAAAGTGAAGATAGGGTTGGTGTAGCCCAAAGGAGAGTGCCTGAGTGATTGACAGGCTGGTTGTGTAAGGGAGCTAATACCCAGCTAGCACAGGTCAGGGTCCATCATGCTTGAGGCAGGTGGTAAAAAGGTGACTCACAGCCTTTCCTACCCGCCCCTCCATACTGTTTTGCAACCCCAATGTGGCCCTCAGGCCAAAAAGTTTGCCCACCCTTGCTCTAAGTGGGAAAGGCTAATCCCCTCCCTGCCAACATCTGAATGGGGATTATATAACCTTTGGATCTTTTCCTCCTCTCCTTAACACTGCCCTTGGTCATTGCTGCATCCTCCTCCTCCTCATTGGCATTGCAACATCAGAGAGAAACCAGCTAACAGGTGACCTCAAGAGACTAACAGCTCTGACTCATGCCAGGCACAGTGCAAGTACAGAGTAAGCTTTCCCACCCAGCTCTGCTCGTGCACCTACTATATAACCCATGCCAGTCAGTTCCTAGACTTCTCCTGAGCAGACACAATTGTGTGGTGATTTTGTGACATGAAGAGAGCTCCACTAGGGATTAGGGGCCTGATCCAAACCCCTTGGTGCCAATGGGAAGACCCCCATTGACTTCGAGGGGGCTTTGGATCACGCCCTAGCCCTGAAACCACCAGCCGCATTTGAAATGTTGACCTAAACAAGAAGATATGAACTTTGAACTCCAACACTGAACGCTAGCGAATTAAACAATTTGTCTCCCAGCCTTTAAGATCAGTCCCTTTTAAAGGTGCCCTGCAAAGGGGAAAACAGTTGGGCTTGTGCACTCCTTTCTATCAAGTAGAAACTTTTTAAAACAAAACAAAACAAAAAACCTTTCAGCTCCATAAAGAATATGAAAATAGCACAAGTGCCATTTCATCCGTTAGAGGGCACTTTTAAATCAGCAGAAATAAAGTCAAATATAGGAACCTGGCCAGCCTTTTTTCCTATGTTTTTCTCCACTGACTCAGAGAAAGGACTTGCAGAGCCTGAGAGCTTGTCTGTCAGTATTATTTTTAACTGCAAATAAAATATATTAATCAAAACTTGGCTCCATCTAGTGAAAGACAGTATTGACTTGTCCGCCACCCTTTCTGTTTAACAGGATATTCCTGTTTTGCTGTTGCTGGGATACTAGAGGAAATCCAAAATATTCTCTCTCGCAATATAACTGTACATCGTGCTGTACAGCAGGTACAATGTACCGAATAAAGATAACAAATTTCTGTCCCGAAGAGTTTAGTCTATGGCCCTGATCCTGAAAGGAGCTCCACACACAGGCAGTGATCTGCTTGGACAGAGCTCATTGTAGGATTGAGATTAAATATAGGAACGGGCACAGTAGCAATAGCAACCAGAGAGATAAGTGTGAGCATTATGGCTTGCTGGCTTCATGGAACCCATGAATGTTTTGAAGTGTGAGAGGGAGAGTGCTTGGCACATGCTACCCAGGAGATTGTTCAGTGCATGAGGGTGACATATAAGAGGGCATAAAAGCATAACTACTTAACATTCCATGGATGGTATAAATCCTCTAGTTCATATTGTCATCCAGAAACCCTGGTAATTTCACAGTCCCCTGGTACCAAAACTTTGCCCTACCCATGTGCAATTGAGGAGAAGCCTGGCTCTCAGGACTCCAGCACTTCTGTTTAAACATGCTCAAGCAATAACACACAACTTACGGAGAGAATGTCCACCCGCCCCCCCCCGCCCCTCCCCCTTGCTCTAGGCATCCACGATTTCAGGGTACAAATGAGTGAATGAGATCAGGTAAAAGATGAGATGTGACAACTGCGGAATCACAAACATGGGCAGTGGATTGAGGCTGCACTAGCAAGACAGGAGAAAAGAGGTGGTCAGACTTTTAACTCCGTCATCACTAGCCTCCCACTTCTACAATCTCGTTCCTTCTCTCTCCACCCATAGCCAATATAATCAGTGAGATCAGCCTTTGACCCAGAGAGCTGGGTGTGCCAAGCTGATATTATTAATAGTGCAGTAGGGCTCAGAATCCCTTTCTGGAACGTTAGACCCTGCTCCGAGTATTTGGTGCTGCTTGAGAGTTTAGGGCTTATCTATAAGGATAGTCACACTGGCTTAACTAAAGGTGTGAATTTAAATCAGTTTAGTTAAACTCCCATGTGGTCACTTATTTTGATTTAAGAGTGGCTTCAATTCACCTTAAGTACATTGGGAACAAGTTGAATCTAAGCCAAAAATATACCCGCTCTAACCAAAATACGAGTGTCGACACAGGGGATTGCCCCAGTTTAACTACACCCATGTGAGGGCGGGTCGACCAGGCCTTAGTTGACTTCTCGGGTTATTAGTTTTCTTAAGTGTTCCACTAGTTTCTTTCAGAGAGAATTTCAAAATGACTGACAGTCTGTACAGAGAATAATGCATTCAGGCGACAATGTATCACAGAACATCGTGCTACAGATGTAGAGCCCATCTACATCTATGGTGAAAAAGGTTGCAAAGAGCATGGAACACCAGGAGATGTTGGATGGGTACTTTATCTGCACCAGAGGGCACATGACTTCAGGCATTAACTGTGGGACTCAAGACAACACTTGGAAACAAGAGAACAAGTGTATTTAAATCATTAATGAAGTTAGACATTTGTTACCTCTAGCTGGACTAGTCTAATGTGTTCTATTTGCAGCTACCCTTTCAGACCACCAGAGGCAAGTAAAAGAAGGAAGCAAATACAGGAACTCAGAGTTAACTATAAGGTGTGGTATCCCTGTCTGCTCTAATATAGACAATCAAGTAACTGTGCTTTTGTTTACATCGTTTTTCCTTTGGATTCTGTTAAGGGCCCCTATATTTCTACCTTTGCCTGAGATGGGCATAAGTAAATACCAGGAAATGAACATGCATTTATTTACGCACATACAATAAAACAAAGTATAAATATGCATGGTATGTTTTCATCATGCGTAGGGTGGGTGAAACAGTGTTATAGGTTGTGCATTTTGCTTTATTAATAGAAAATGTATGACAGGGCAGATTCCATTATGCCAGGCAAAAGTAGAAGAACAAAAGGATTGCCATTTGACTTATGCAGATTAAGCATGAAAGCATTCAGTCACTCAGTTTATCTGCTGCCTCTTAGGACGCACTTCCATAGTCCTCGCATTGACTTTGGGGTGAAATCCTGACCCTACTGAAATCAATGGGAAATTTTGCCATTGGCTTTAATAGGGCCAAGATTTCATCCTCAGGAGATTTGCCTGGAGAAATGCAGATTTTGACGTTAGTTACACTGTAGATATAATCTGGCTCTGAAGCAGATGTTAACTAGCTCATGGACAATTTCCCTACTTTAAGATTGATCCTTTGGTGGCACAGTGCTGCCACATGGGCTCTTACATCACTGCCCCCCCTGCTGCCATCAGAGCAGGGGAAAGGGTGTGTGGCTGTGCCACTACCAGACAACACCACTCCCTGGCTGCATTTTTCAGCCCCCTGCAGTTACTGCAGCCTGGTGTAAATTAAAGCAGACCTCAGGATGCTCTCCCAGTGTACAGGAGAACTGGCCTGCACATAGAAGCAGCAAAATCAAAGGAGTCCTGTCCGCACACTCTGCCTAACCTTCCTATCTTGTGCTCTGTGCAGCTTAGCCATACCCCAGAAGCTGGTCCAAAATATTTTGCACCTGCAAACAGAATTAGGGTGTAATGAATTCTTTATTTTTTTAAATTGATACAAAAATAAAACATATGAATATGAAGGCTATAATTGTGTACAAAAAACCCCAATGATGACACTGTTACAAAAACCCATGGTCATCTGCAAAATCTTAGCTTGCATTTAGTCAAACAGATTTTAAAATAGTGATTTAACCGAACAGGAAAGGAAAGGTATAAAAATAGATACATCATATAGAGACGATAAAAACCTTACACAACATTAAAGCTGATCTTTCAAAAGGAAAAATCAAGGCCTAATTCTTATTTATAAAAAGGCCATTCTACACTGCTCAGGTAGTACAAAGGGGACGTAACATTCATGCCCATTTTAAAGCTTTTTAATTTTACATTGCCAAAGCAGAGATGTGGCCTTAGTGGAAATGAGGAGTGGTAGGACCTGTAGTTTCCACAACAGCTGTAACACAGTTCCCTTGTGCATATAGGAGACTTGATTCGGCTCTCACACACTGGTATCAATCAGAATAACTCCACTGAAGTCAGTTACGAAGGTGTAAAAGGCACAAGTGAGATCAGAATAAGGACAACAGGACAAAATTCTGCCCTCAAATACAACCCTGTACCTGGTAGTGCCGAATTGAGCCCACAGTATTTTCTTTTAATATAGACAGGGCTGGATTCTCCTCTGCATTACTCCAGTTTTATGCTAGTGTGATTTCATTAAAATCAATGGCATTGCCAGGGCTGGCTCCAGGCACCAGCTCAGCAAGCAGGTGCTTGGGGTGGCCAGGGGGAAGGGGCGGCAAGTTGGGTTCTTCGGCGGCGGGTCCCTCTTGGAGGGAAGGACCTGCCGCTGAACTGCCGCTGAAGAAGAAAGCGGTGCGGTGGAGCTGCTGCCGATCCCGACTTTTTCTTTTTTTTTTTTTTTGCTGCTTGGGGTGGCAAAAACCCTGGAGCCGGCCCTGGGCATTGCACCAACATACAACTAGAGTAATATGCTGGTTTATATTTGTTCTAATTTGGATACAAATATCTGATGCAGAATTTTGATTAAATACACATGTACATCTTTAGGCATAGCAGGTCAGTACATGGACCCAGTGCAGGAATACGCTTGATTATGTGTGTAACTTTAAGCCCAGAAGCACTCCCATTGACTGCAATGGAATTACTCAGACTTAAAGCGGAGCATGTGCTTAAGTGTTTTCCTGAAGCAGGGCCATTGCCACTAAATGAACTTAGTCAAACAGTGGAACGGAGCTACCGTACAGGATATTTTAGCTGGTTATTCATGGGGGGCTGTGCTGGAGTAGGGCTATATTAAATCCTGTAATATAAGGATGAGTTTCTTCCCAGTATTTTACACTGGAGAAAGTGAAACCAAATACTTTTAGACTTTAAAGATGCATGTTGGCTGTTTACTGAAGAAATGTTGGAAGCAGATGTACCTTACAACTCTGAACAGCAGAGATTTAGCTGACAAATGCAGCAATGGCTATAATCTGTAGTAGTCCCTCAAGTCCATACGTAAAAAGAAGAATAGCATTAATAATGACATCTGCTTTTAGCACGTAAGTCTCCCACACCAGGAAGTAGACAGACAACATTATGCTGCCAACAGTAATCACGAGACTGACCCCTAGTGGAACCTCTTCTTCTGTCAGGTTACCCTTTGTACCTTGAGGAAACAAAAAGGTTACATGAATCTTTGACTGTTTACAGGGACAATGTCTTGGAGAGCAGCCCTGTTCAGTAAGGGCACTTAAACACATGCTTAACTGTAAGTACATGCTTAAGACTCTTTGAAGTCTATAGGACTTAAGTACATGCTTAAAGTCAAGCACATGATTAAATGCCTTCCTGAATCGAGGCCATTGTCTGTAAGCTTAAGAACAAATCGAAAGACAGATGAGCACGGTCATTTCAACACTGATCAGGATGGTAGTTTGGAGAAAAGACAATCTACCGGTACTCTAAGACTTGGTCTACACTACAGACTTATGTCGGTATAACTACATCACTCAGGGGTGTGGAAAATCCACGCAGCACATGTAGACAAGCTGTAAGCACAACTCCTACATTATTTCCCCCAGATTAATAGATTTTAAAGTTAGATGTGATCATTATGATCATCTAGTCTGGCCTGTTGCTTGAAAGGCCATTAAATTTCACCACATGGTTCCTGCATCTAGCCTGACAACTTGTTGACTAGAGCAGAGGTTCTCAAATAGTGGTCCACAGACCACCACTGGTCCGTGAGCTCCATTCAGGTGATCCGCGGATAGTTCCCTCTAAGGTGCGTGCCTGGGTGGCCTCACACAAGAGAATGAAGGGCCACCCACCTAATTAGCGGAGCTGTGCAGGCGTGGCTCCACTAATTAGGTGCTTGGACCCTGGAGAAGACGCACATGTAAGGTGAGGTGGTGGCCTTGAGGGGAATAGGGGGTAGGTGGGAGGGGGCAGTGGGGTAAGAAGAGGGGGTGGGGGGAATTAGGGATGTGCAGGGCTGCGGCGGCCAGAGAAAGAGGCAACTTTCCCCAGCTCCAGGGCTGTGGCTGCTGAGGAGAGACAGCCCTCCTTCCCAACCTCAGCTCTATGGGTGCTGTGGAGGGGGAGACCCCCCCCCTTCTCAGCCACAGCTCGGGGGCTGCTGCAGCAAGGGAGAGAGGGCACATCCATCACATTAGAAAGGTAAGACTCCTGATATTAAAATATGAGTTGTGTGCTTTTATTTGTAGAACAAAAAAAGTTAATTATTATTAAGGTTTTTTTTATATATAGCGCTTTTATGCAAAGCGCTTTACAATAGTTAGCTAACAGTATAAACAACATTTGGAAAGATCATTAAGTGGTCCGCCGAGACCCTCAGCAATTTTCAAGTGGTACATGGAAAAAAAAGTTTGAGAACCACTGAACTAGGGTGTACCTTTTTATAAAGAGATCCAAATATGATTTTAATATTTCAAGTAATGGAGAATATATCACATCTCTTAGTCATCTGTTCCAATTGTTAAGCATCTTTGTTAAAATTTTGTACCTTATGTCCAAGCCAGTTTTAGGGTCAATAGGTTTGTTATTCATTTTTTAATTGACTCAGACTTGGAACCTATTTTTCTATTTATAAAATATTTTCATCGAACAGGCTCTGAGCATACAGAGAATTTACTTTTAGGCACATTTTAACTATAAAATGAAGACAATAAGCTAAATTCATCCCTGATGTAACCTAGCTGAATTCAGCAGCAGCCCATGGTGTGTGCTGGTATAAATGTCTCAAGAACACCTGGCATATAAAAAAAAAGAATCCCCAACCCCAACAAACACACACAACCCTTTGGACTGACTCAGTAATGCCTACAGTGGGAGTTGGAACCAAGGCTTATATGTCCCTTTATGCCACTCTAGCCCATTAACCCAATGCAAAGGGACCACAGTCAAGGTGAGAGTCCCTCCTGCCTCATACCCTGCCCTCCAAGTGTAGTGCTGGAAGAAATGAGGGCTGCAAGAAGGAGGGATGTGGACCAATAGTGGCAGCTCTAGGTTGCTCAATTAAATCTTCTGTACTGGGTAATCCCTGGGCACTATTTCCAGCCACTGGACTGTTTTTCTGTTGCTGGAGTGGTGTAAAGGAGCCCTTCAGTAGAATCAGGGCCTCTGTGTTTTGAACTTTATTCTCTCCCACAACATACATAAATAGCACAGCAGTACTCGAGTGTTACATTTCCAGCAGTTCTTGTTATCTGTGAATCTGTCCCTTTTTAGTGGTACTTAAACATTATATTTAACCAATATATAACTATTATCATTTGCCCTTCTGGCAATACAGATCAATCAATCATTGTTTAACAACATACATGTTTAACAGTCTGTAAAATAATTGGTTACGTTGCTAAATCAACAAGTTTTGAAATCCACATTCATAACATGATTAATGTGTAAAGACTATGAGGCAAACATTCCATCTTAAAGTGTACAATGATAATTAAGATCAACATACCCAAGTATAATCGGATTGCTTCTAGAATGGCCATAATGAACAGCAGCGCAAGATCAAGAGCCAAGTAATTATCCGGATAACTGAAAACTTGACCTGTTGAATAACAAAGAGTAACCAAACCAAAACCACTAAGACCATCAAGTCATCACAATATAACATGCACACATTGAGTTTTGTGTTTAGAGTATGTATAAAGTAACTTACTTTTATAAATAATCATTAGAAGCGTTGCCAAGAAATAAAAGATGTAATAAAATCCATTTAAATAGAACAGGATCTGTAAGGGAACAGATGACAGCTGACGAATGTTATTAAGGATCTTTAACAGTAATGCAGTCAATCTATTTTATAAACGATCGGTCACAGCATATTAATGTCAAAATGTTACTATCCCTTATTTTCCATAGCAATCTATGCATGTACATGTTTATATTGGCACTTAAGATACCAAGGTTGTTGATATAATGGAAATACCTAAAATCAGTTGAGGTTCCAAATACTATGAATTTGGACAATAGCTTTTTGGTTTCTTGCCTGTTTTAATATGTAGTTCTAGCTAAAATGGCCCTCATTAGCATAGTATCTGAGCACCTCACAATCTTTAGAGTATTATCCTCACAACACCTTGGTGAACCCTATTATTCCTAATTTTACAGCTGAGGAACTGATGCACTAGGCAAATAGTGATTTGCACAAGGTCGTGCAGGAAGTCTGTGGTAGACCATGGTAGAACAGGATCTTGAATCCAGGCCTCTTAAATCCTTGGCTAGTGCCCTAACCTCTGGATCAGCCTTTCTCACCAATTTTCCATAGATCAATATTACAAGAGTGTGTATGCTGGGGAGTCTTCTAGCCAGCAAGCATGTATTTCATTTGTATTTCCTTGGTAGTCTGTTTCATTTGTTTATTATGCATTGTTTAAAGGGGGGAAAACCACAGGAGCCAAATGTGATCTACATTTCAAATGCTGACAATGCCTTCAGTAAAATACAGGTGCCAAAATCTCTGCTGCTGTCATGGAGCTGCACCTATTTCAACTAAGAGAATTTGGCACGGATTTTTAGAGACCATTTAGTTCTATTGTCCCCCAGGTTTAAGATGATATTAAGTTAACATACAAATTATTTTAGCGTTGGTGCCCACCCAGTTTTGGATGAGAAAACCTGCAAGTCCTGGGCGTAGTCCAGTTCCCAAGCATGTAAGCCTGTTAATTTTAACGAGGCAGAACTTGGTTTTCCTGTTTTTCTGGTTGAAGGAAGGTGGAGCAAAAAATGCTGGAGAAATTCCAGTAGCAGAAGTCTTTGAAGAATAAGGTGTCTGTCTCTTTTCTTAGGAGGTTACCCTGGGGATGTGGGGGGCAAGGGGAGGGAGGGTGGAGCACCAGGAATTAACCAGAGAGGAAAGAGAGACAAAGAGTGTGCTACAATGCTCTTTTGGTGCCTCTTGTCAGCTATGTAATGTCAAATCTCAAGGGTGTGTGCTGCACGGATTTCATGTGGCTTAGTCTACAAACCTAATTGTTTAGATTGTTAGTATGGACCAACCAGTCACTCCCTCCTTCTCCTCTAATCTCCCACATACACCTCTAAAGACCATGGATCTATGGTGACTGTTTTTTGTTTCAACTCTCTTTCCATTACTCCTCTACACATCACTGAGTTAGGGTATGTCTTCATTCAGATGAACAGCCCCTGGCTTAACCTACCCTGGATGTGAGCAGCCACATTGCAAAACCATACCTGAGTTACTGCTCCATACTGATTCATGTGTTGCTAGGACTTCTAGGGGCATAGCCCATGGTTCTTAGCATTGCTGTAAGCTGACCCACTCTATGATTCTTTCCCAGTAAACTGTAAGAGAACTTGTCTGTCCTTTTCAACACATGGGGGAGAGAGAATTTGGGGAAAGCATCAGCGGAGTCGGACTATTGGCATTTGACTGGTTTAGCCTGCGCCTTGATTGCAAAATGGGTGGGTTACCAGTACCAGTGAAAGCAGAACCTGACAGTCAGCCTATAGCACCAGACCAGCCAGCTAGCCCAGTATATTCATGCAAGAGGGCTTCATGTGTGTATGGGTGCTGGGATAGCAGCAATACCCAAATAGAAGCCTGGGATAACTCTGCTGTGAAGACATACCTTTAGAAGCTATCACCTACCAATAGTAGCTCAGACAGATGGTGTTGATGGTTGATGCCACACAGAAAAGGATACCAGTGAAAACTATGCTAATATAAATATTGTGCAAACTTATTAGACAGCGATCTTGCATGTCATCCCCAAGTGCAAGGGATGGGATGTCCAAAAGGATACAACTGATGAAGTTCTTCCTGCCATCGGAGGGAAAATAAGGAATAATTAGGAGAAAATCAGCCTACATTTTTGCTACCAACAATGTTGCAAAATGTACAAATGACTGAAATTTTTCCACATCAACTACTTCAGATTTAGAAAATAACTTGTTTTAGGATACATTAACCCTAAAGTCATTCTGTGAAACCTTCTTGGAGAGAACCCACCTTTTCTGGTGTGTACATCTCTTTGAAAACTTTAAGCACTACATAGATACTAAATACTATTGTGTATCTGTACCTTCACAGCACTCATTATGAATCAGCTGATGACATTTCCGTTTCTGAACTGTACAAGAACCAGGGAAGCATGCGGGGGAATCAGAATATGTCATCTGTTGTTAAATTACAACCAAAGGTTGTTTAAGTCAAACCCACGGCCCCAACCACCACAATGTTGCCCCTATCCCCATTTCAAATGATACTTCCTTCTAACCACTCTCCTTACAACCAATCATTGAAAGCCCAGATAAATCCTTAACACAATGCAATTAAAAAAAAAGAAATATATGAGCCAAGCAATAATTCTTCTGAAAGTGTCTAATCTAACTTCCCTGTAAAAGACAATTTTAAATGTTCTTGAAGTGTGGCAGTATTGACCTAATGAAAGCTCACCTGTCCATTGTTATCCCTCTTAGCACTCCATAGGTACATACAGAATTGAGAATCTCTCGAGTATTAGCCCCATTTTTAAGAAGGCAAAACGAAGGCGCTTTGTGATTAAGGCACTCATCCTGCAAAGATTTATGCCTCTGCTGCTTAATTTTACACATCGACTTCAATGGGGACTACTTACAACATGTAAAGTTAAGCTAATGTGGAAGTCTTTGCAGGATCGGGGCCTAAGGACTGGGCTACATGCAAATTTTTTATTGATATAAATATGTCAGTTAAGGGTGTGATTTCTTACGAAAATAGTTATACCAGAATAACCTCTAATGTGGATCGCTTACTCCCCAAACAGGAAAAAGGGCTTGTCTACACTTTAAACTTGTTTCATCTTAAGGTAGAGTGTTAATTTAAAGTGCAATAACTCCATGTGTGGATACCCTTATTCTGGAATAGCGATAGCTCTTATTCTGGAATTCCATCTGTAAACAAGCCTAAGATACACCGTATGACGCATGGCCAGAAAGGGTTTAGCAGCTTGCAGGATACTTGACCCAGATTCAACTTTTAGGGACATATTGGTAGATAATGTTTGTGTTTTTGTGTGTTTACATATATATTGTTAGAGGTTAACAATGTAATCAAGAGTTCCTGTCTATGCTGTATTCTGTTAATTCAGACATCAAAAGGAAATATTTAAATGAATTGTAAACATAGTGATATCACTGTATTCATCTCTCTTTGAAATGTATAGCAAATCACCTGTGAATGGTGGAAAACAGGCAACTGCCTTATGTTAATCCATGTAGCTAATTACCGGTGATGCTTAGGAAATAGATCTACTTCAAAGTCTCCATGATTGCCTATTGTTCACCTAAGGACTCCGAGCTATCAAAAGAAGGCCTGGTACTATATAAAAATGTCTTGGGTCCTGATCCTTTTTATCTCAGATCTGCTTGATGCTTCATGCAGGGGAAGCTTAAGTCCCAAGACTGAGATCTCGAGAGTCCCATCTGGATCACCCTGAATATGGACATAGGACTATAGCCTTGGACTAATTCTTTGCAGCTACAAAGCTCACCATCTCTATTAAGAATCTGATCTCAGAACTGTACTCATGTCTGTATGCATACTGATCTTTTACCCAATACTCTCTCTCTTTTCTTTTTTAATAAATTTTAGGTTAGTTAATAAGAATTGGCTGTAAACATGTATTTGGGTAAGATCTGAAATATTCATTAACCTGGGAGACAACATGTCTGATCCTTTGGGATTGGTAGAACTTTATTATATGATTAATAAGATTTTCAGTAATCTTCATCATATTTGACTTGGGTGTCTGGGTGGAGGCCTAAGGCTGGGTTACTTTAAGAAAACTGTGTTGTTGGCTTCTGAGTAACCATAAAGTATTATAGAAGCGGTTTTGTGCTGACTTGGTAAATCTAAGTATTGGACTATCCACCAGCTTTGGGGATTGTCTGCCCCATTCTTTGCAGTTCACCCTAATTGAGTAACCTCCGTGTGGCTCCCCTGGGACTCTGGTCACACACTTCTATAACTGACTCCATACTACAGAGGTTGTATTACTTTAATTATACTGGGCTAGATAAAGCAGTACAATTTTTTGCCCAAAGATCACACAGTGAGTCAGTGAAAGAGCTGAGTATAGAACCCAGAACGCTGATTCCCAGTTCTCTGCTCTAAACACAAAACCGTATACCATTGTCATTAGCCCACAAGTAGGCATTAACCATATTCCTACATTTGTACCAAGGACAAATGATATAATATCTGATAATCCTACTTAGCATCTATAGAATCTCAGTACATTTCACCAACATTAATTGCTTATGCCTGACAGCACACACTTGTGAGACAAGTATTGTAATTATATAGTAATTCGTAATCTAGTAATAACATATCCACTCCATTATGAAACTTGACATCTAATTTTCAATTATTCTAAATTAGTTTAGACTGCCAAGTGCAAGATCACTTT
Source organism: Mauremys mutica (assembly GCF_020497125.1). NCBI lineage: Eukaryota > Metazoa > Chordata > Testudines > Geoemydidae > Mauremys > Mauremys mutica. The sequence goes on from NC_059075.1 coordinate 112,257,589, forward strand.
GCTTTCAACGGCCTAAATAACGATGATTAAATATGGGCCGACTCTATCTTTGATGTAACTCCAGTGAAGACAATGGGTTTATAGCAGGGATGAATCTGGCTCATTAACTCCAGTTTTCAAGAAAGGATACAAACATGGTGCAAATCTTACATTCATATATACGAGTGGGCTCTTAGGAGCATGGTTCTGAGGGCCTATTTGCATGTACATATGCTTGAGCTGCATGTGCGTCTTAGAAAAGTTTTGAAAATTGTGCCCCTAGTGCTGGATCATGCAGATACCCCATGAGCAGAATCCCAGTGATTTTACTGGGAGTTTGATATACTGAACAAATACAGAACCAGGCCCATAAAGTCTGTTCCAAACAAGTGAGTTTTTTTTAAATGTAGCCCCTGCCAAATTTTCTTAAAGAGCACTGTGTGTATGCATATTTGAAGACAGAATTTGGCCCATTTTCTACAAATCTGTTTCAGGATTCAGCATTTCTGATGCCAAAAATGTATTATAGGTGGTGCAGGTAGCAATGCCTATAGGTTTGCCCAACACTTCCCATTATAAGACCCTGTTTTCACTTACTTATATCTTTGCCAAACTTAAACCATTCAGGTTGAAATTTTTCATGCCAGGCATCTACCTCAAACTGAATTATTTTTTTTTAAACTGTCAGCTAAAATGGTTCAGTTGTTTTGGAGAATGAGAGCATTGAAAAATTCATGTTGCCCATGTTAATGAACTGGTTGTAAGATTATTCTCATTTTTTAAGAAGCTTTCACATCTCCTTGCTTTGGATTGGGACTGGACATTTGACAGGGGGTCACCTGCTGTCAGGAATGTGCCTTTTGTTGTTGCTGTGAAAAAAACACCCAACTAGGACCAAGTTATGAGTCACTGAAAAATCTCAGTTCACACATAATCAGCTGAGTCTTCTTAGACATTGGCTATTAAATTCTCCACAGATTTTGTTTGTATTGCACATGCTCCAGCCCCTGGCAGCTCCCATGTATGATTGGACTGCACATGCACCATCCCCACAGAATGACTAAGCACACTCTGGGAAGCTGTGGCAATACTATAAGAAAAAATAGTATGTGATCATGTAATTAAATACTGTATCATAATGCATATGCACAAGGGAGCTGAATTAAGGTTGCATGACCATCCTTAAAACTGGCATTTCCCACTTCTGAGTGCTTGACTTTGCAATGTTATTAAAAGAACATTATTAGGCTTTTTTTAACGAAGTACTTACAACAGTGAGAGAATAGCAGGTGTAACCGGATCTACTAGCAGCTTAGCACTCATCCAGCTGCACCGTTGTTAGCAGCTGCTATAATACAGATCCTACTTTTGCTAGTATAGAAGTATGCCATCAGAAGAGGAGCCAGGAGTCCTGGGTTCTATTTCTAGCTAACTTATCAACTTATGTCATGTCACTTTGGACAAGCCACGTACTGTCTCTGGGTCAAAATCTCCTCTCAGTTACACCACTCTAAATCAAGGGAAACTCTACTTATTTGAGAAGAGTCCTTCTGGATTTAAACTGATACACAGCAATATCTGGTCCTTTGTACTTGTTTCCACATATGTAAAATGAAGATAATTTACCTATGTCACAAAAGTATTGAGATGCTTCATTCATTAGTGTTTGTCAAGTGCTTTGAAATACTCATCAGGAAGGTGCTAATATAAGTATAAAATATCGTTACTAATCAAAATGAAGGATGCCCCACTCAGCAAAGGTCAGTTGGGAGGCTGGGTGTAACTGTTTACATTTCTTTTATTCATATTAAATTAAAATAATGAAATCAGTATTATGTTGTTTTAACTCACTCTAAAAGTAGCCAGGAATGCTGTAATAAGCAAATTCTGCTACTACTGAAGTCAAGGAGAGTTTTGCCAGTTACGAAATGTATGGCATGGGACAAAACTTTACTGACTGATAGTTAATAATGCATTCATCCCAGTTACAGCTAGTTCACTGGTGCAGCATCTCTTTCCCTTGCTTTATCTCATTATATGTTATAGAGCAGGGGTGGGCAAACTTTTTGGCCCAAGGGCCACATTGGGGTTGCAAAACTGTATGGAGGGCCCGGTAGGGAAGGCTGTGCCCCCCAAACAGCCTGGCCCCCACCTCCTCCCACTTCCTGCCCCCCTCAGAGCTCCCGACATCCAACCCCCCTGCTCCTTGTCCCCTAACCACCCCTCTCAGGACCCCGCAGCCCTAACCACCACCTGGGACCCCCCGCCATCCAACCCCTCCTGCCCCCTGACTGTCCTGCCCCCTATCCACACCCCCACCCCCGATCCAACCCCCCTGCTCCCAGTCCCGATTGCCCTGATCCCTATCTATATCCCCACCCCCTGACAGGCTCCCCGGGACTCCCATGCCTATCCACCCCACCCGTCCCCTGCCCCTATCCACACCCCTGCCCCCTGACAGCCCCCCCCCCCGGACTCCTACACCTATCCAACCCCCTCCCCCCCGTTCCCCATCCCCTGCCCCTATTCACACCCCTGCCCCGACAGGCCCCCCGGGACTCTCACGCTTATCCAACTCCCCCATCCCCTGACTACCGCCCAGAACCTCCGCCCCATTCAACCGCCCCCTGCTTCCTCTCCCCTGACTGCCCCCTGGGACCCCCCAGCCCCCTTATCATGCCGCTCAGAGCAGCATGTTTGGCAGCCGCGCCGCCCAGCCGGAGCCAGACACGCTGCTGCGCTGCTCGGCAGGAGCGCGCAACCCCGCCACCCAGAGCGCTGCCCACGTAGTGGCATGGCTGTGGGGGAGGGGGGACAGCAAGGGAGGGGCTGGGGCTAACCTACCTGGCCGGGAGCTCAACGGCCGGACAGGATGGTCCCATGGGCCGGATGTTGCCCGCGGGCCGTAGTTTGCCCACCTCTGTTATAGAGTATCCCACACAGAGAACAAATTAAACAAAATATCCATGCTGTGTTATTCATGTTGCCAGAAGAACTCAAAGAAAGCATGACAAGCTAGTCAGGATACTGACAATTCAGTTATGTTTACTGGGATAGATTCACCACTAGTGCAGCATCTGAGCCTACCAAGCACATCCCTAGGCTGAATTCAGTGATAACATTAGTAGAGCTGACTGGGGAATTTTTCAACTAAATTTTTTTATTGGAAAATGCTGATTAGTCAAAACTGAAACTGTCTGTGGGAAAATGGTTGGTTTTGATGAATTTCTTGACTCCAAAAAGTTGAAAAAATCCAAATGGCCTAAACATATAATTTTTTAAACAAAAAATTCCAGTTTTCTGGTTCTAAAGGAGTTTTTAGTTAGAAAAGCAAAAAAGTAAAAATGGTCAACATCAAAATGTTTTGATTTACCCCAATTGAAATGGAAGGGGGGGGGGGTATGGTTTGGTTCATAACAGTTTAAGATGTTGGTCCAATTTGGGGTGGGAACATTTTTCAGTGTCTCAAAAATTTCCTGGGACAGGAAAACTATTTCCTGCCCAGCTGTGGTTGTAAGCAAGAGGCAAGGCCCTCTGCAAGTGGTGAAAGGATGTAGCTTGCATAGATTTGAACAGGTCAGAGGGAGGCACACCAGGCAGTCCCTACCCTGAGGTGGGAGGCTGCACACAGCCGAAGGGCAGACGTTGGAGGCGCTTGTCACCTCCAGTTGCTCCTCACATGCAGCTCTAGGCAGCAGTATGAGGCGAGGGAGGCAAAGCCAACCTGTCCCCTTTGCTGAGGCTTGGGATGCAGCAGTGCAGAGCATGGAGCCTCTGGCTCCAAACAGTCTAGCTAAGTTCAGCAAGTAAAAGTCAGAAGCAGGCGGGCAAGGGGCACAACAAAAGTTCCCACTGGTCTAGGTCTCCCTGGTGTGGAGAAGGGAGTCCACACCACTCCAGGTCTCTCCTAGAGAAAGGCGGGCGTGGGAGGGAAGGGGAAAGAGGTCAGGGCAATGTGAAGGAGGGGAACCCCATATGCAGTGAGCCCCTCCTGGGCCCCCTCAATAAAATTCTGGTTGTGCCTTTACAGCCATCTGGTACTCACAACAGGGGTATGCACTGGGGACTGGTGAGAATGAACCGGGGCACCCCTTTCTCTCCATCTCTTCCAGACACCAGCTAACCCCTGCCTCTTCCAGATACTCACCACCCACTGTCCCCTTAGACACCCACCATCTCTCTCTCCTCAGTCCCCTGCATCCCCTGAGCTCCCCCCAGACACACAACAGCCCTCTTCTTAGTGCCCTGCATCCTTTGGCCAGACACGCAGCTCCCTGAACCCCCTAGACACCCATCACCCCCCATCTCCCGGACACCTTTCTCCTCTGAGTCCCCCGCCCAGCGGCTCCCCTCAGGCACTGATCACCCCGGACCCCCCCCGCTTTCCGATAGCCGGCTGTAGGCAAGGCTTGCTCAGGGGTCGAAGTGCAGGAGAGGGGCCTGCGGGGCTGTTCCGTGAGCGAGGGAGCGAGCCAGGGCTCACTCAGCCTGTCTCTCCTGGAAGGGAGGTCGCAGTGACCCTCCTTCTGCCCCCCCGCCCCGCGAGATCCCGGGGCTGACTCCGGAATCGCTTCACATTCCCTTCCCGTCTGAACGCTCGTTGCGGCTTGTTACGGGGCCACCCGATTTCTCCACCCGTTTAAGTTTCACACTGACCAGCGCTGCCCCCTCCCCTCCGGGGCCCACCCCAGCCCGTCGCCGCCGTGCAGTGAACGGTACCGCACCGTCCGCGGTAATAACCCTCATCGCCCCCGGGTGCCGCGCGCCGGCTGGCGTTGATTGTCACGTAACCATGGCAACGCTGCAACAGCGGGACGCGACCCATCATCCCGCAGGGGCAACCCCTCACTACCCCCCCCCCCCGTCTGGCTGGGAACCGTCACCCCCGACCCATCGGACACGGAGCTCGCGGTAACGATGGCAACGCGTCCACTCACCTCTCCTAACAGCAGCCATATCCTCCCCCGTCTCCCCCCTCGGTCCTCCAGCATCCCGGCATCCCGTGCGCCACTGGGGCTTCGGGCGCCTTCGGCCATTGCCGCTTATTCTCGCGCGCTGTGAGGGCGGAGAGGAGCCCGCCACTTCCCCTTCAGCCCCGCGGCCTTCGGGCGTCCCGCGCGCTCGGCCGGGTTCGTTCTGCTTCGGGCTGACTCGGGCGCTGTCCGTTCGGCTCCCCGGCCAGCCCGGCCGCTCGGGTGAGATCGGAGGGGGCTCGGCTCGGCTCGGCTCCCCGCTGCCATGGGGACGAGCTGGGAGGACTCGGGCAGGCTCGACTCTAATCGGCTCTAGCCTCCGATCTCCTCGGGCAGGTTCGGGTCCCTCCCCCCACCCGGCTGGGATTGCTGGTCGGGCGACGCTCGGGTGAGACGGGCGAGGACTCGCAGGGGTTCGGTTCCCCTCGGGTGCCCGGGTCGGTCCGCATTCGGGTCACCCGGGAGGGGCAGGGGATTGAGTGGAGCTCAGCTCCTTCGCCTGGAGCGGCACTCGGGCGAGCTCGGAGGGACTCGGGGCCACTCGGTCAGGCTCGGAGCCGACACTGTACAGTTCGGCTGCTCGCTCTCGGCAGTGCTCGGCTATTTTCGGAAGGACTCGGGATCGCTCGGGGAAACTCGGATCAGTCTGGGGTAGCGCCGCGCCCCGCCCGGGGAGCTGAGAATCGGGCTCGTGTGAGATCGGAGAGGGCTCGAGCCCGCTCGGGCCGGGCTCGGCTCCTCTCGGTCCCCGGCTACCGCCGCCTCGGGCGGGCTCGGATGGAGGACTCGGACTCGGCGGCGAAGCAGCTGGGCTTGGCCGAGGCGGCGGCGGTAGCTGCGGCGGCGGTGGCCGCAGCGGCGGCCGCGGAAGGATCCGAGCACCAGCGGGCGGAGGCGGCGGGCTTGGAGGCGGCGCCCGAGGAGGAGGAGGCAGCGGCGCAAGTGACGGCGGTGACCGTGATGGCGGCGGATGCCGAACACATCGAGATGGAAGCCGAGTCCCTGCCGAGCGCGGACGAGGCCGCCGCCTTCGCAGGTCAGAGCGCGGCGCATGCGCACAGAGCGCCCCGCGCGCGCGCCTTCGGCCCTGGCACGCGCTGCCGCTGGTGCAGCCTCGCGCGCGCCGGGCTGGCCGTTCCCGCGGGTGAGCCGAGCGCTGGGTCAGAGTTGTGCAGAGGGTGAGAGCGCTCGGTGTGAGCCGAGCGGAGATGGGGTCCCGGTGGTTTCGCTTGCGCGGAGCTACTCCAGTAGGGTGACCAGACCTCAAGTGTGATAAATCAGGACGGGGTGGGGGTAATAGGAGCCTATATAAGAAAAAGACCCGGGAATCAGGACCGTCCCTATAAAACTGGGCCATCTGGTCACCCTATACTCGAGCTCAGCCCCGCACCCCTCTCCTCCGCCTGGGGTATCCCTGGACCAGCTCCCGGCAGGTCACAGCGCTCTCCACAGAGAGCGAGTTCGGGGTGAACATGGCTCCTGTTGAGGGAAAGGGCCACCTTGGTTCAGCTGCGCTGCTGGGTTTGACTTGCTGCTGCCACCGCTTTCCCCCATCCAGTCTGTCCCAGGCTGCTCATTACCCACACGGTCAGCCACCCCCCTGCATCTTGTCAGTGCCACAAGTCCTGACATTGAGTCCTCCCAGCCGAGATACATGGTTATCTTTGTTTTACAGCTGGGGAGCCAGACCGGTGAAGTAACTTATCCCAGTCCACACAGCAAATAAATAGCAAATTCAGAATTAGAAGTAAATCCTGTCAGACTCCCAACCTTTTGCTAAGGTTGCCAATTTTGGTTGGACTTATTCCTGGAGGTTTCATCACATGACACAGACACCAGGATAACCCTACCTTTTGCTCAGTGCTTCAGTCCACACTGCCTTCACAAAAACACGGAGGAGTCCGGTGGCACCTTAAAAACTAACAGCTTTATTTGGGCATAAGCTTTCGTGGGTAAAATACCCACTTCTTCAGATGCAATGGCGACATCCTGCCTTCACAAGTAAATGATACAGTGTTTTCCCCCTTGAGTAAGACGCTTCTTTCTGCACATCACATCTTGACTTTGACCTGCTCACTGTGTGTGCACAGATCTCTCATTGGGAGTTTTGACTCGCTAAACAAATGCAAAATATTGGAGACAAGATCTGCCATGCAGCCAGGAGTGGAGATTTTAGCCCATAATCAGGCTTAATAGAATTCAATTTTAATTTTTTACATAATTTCAGTGGTTAATATCAATTTTTATTTTTTATTTTTATCTATTCAAATTTTCTTAGTTGTGAGAAATTAAGGGAGGGATCAGACAGTAATTGTTTAATGACAGTAGACTTTGAGATTCAAAAAGTAAAGATTTACAACCATTAACACAAAAAATTGTGAACATCACATGTCAAGCTATACAAGGTATATATCCTTAAACTGTAATAAGCTGTCAAGCAGCATATTTCTTACTTTGCCTATTTGTAAACTACAGTTATGATGAAAATATTTTTCATCAGTTTGTGTGTGAAAAGTAAAATCGACATTTACCGATAATCTAATGCATCCACAATTACCCATAATTAGCTGTCAATCTTGATGCACGTCTGTCTGGGTGTTGTTTTTCATGCCTTTCCATTCCTGGAATACAGAAATAGTTTTTTGTGTGTATGCCATGAAATATGGCAGCAGGATTCAACCTAAGTATTCTGTATGTGCTCCAAACGGCTGTTACTTTACAAATTTTGTATGTAGTATAGTTGTAGCAGTGTCAGTCCCAGGATATTAGAGAGACAGGACCTGAAGAAGAGCCCTGAGTGGCTTGAAAGCTTGTCTCTCTCACCAACAAAAGTTGGTCCAATAAAAGACATTACCTCACCCACCTTGTGTGTCTACTTTACAAGTGTGTCAGACTCAGAGGACTTGTAGGATCTTACTCTGTGAAGCCGCACATATATGCCATACAACACCCATCTTGGATTCCCTTAGTTAAGAAGCTGAGTTTTCATAAGGGTTTGTATATATCTTTTAATTTATGCATAAACAGAAGTTGATATAAATCATGAGCATCTATTAGCTTATACCAAATTTTCCTTAAAAGCAAATTTTTATAGACAGCAGCAGAAGAGAGACAATCTGGTAGACTTTCCATAACTAAATATGCTATCAAATTTTATGCAAAATATAATTTTAAAAAATTGGATACATTCTAGCTGATGTGCTAGTTGGCTCTATCATGATATTATTGAAGTTGTAGCAATTAATTTATAGACTGAGACAGGCAGAGAGTCTGAGGTTTTCTCTTCCTTTTATCTTTAGATTTGTAAGTCAATCCCCTTTTACAGTTCTCATGCACACTGAAGCAGCTTCATTTTTCCTCCTAGTTAATCACATGCTGTTAAATACTGTCTCAGCCTCAAGAGTGTTCAAATAATAAGCCCAAGCCAGTTTTGAAGATAGATAGCAATAATCAGAATGACATTTATTTCTAGTTTAGATTCTTTGAAAAGATTTCCAGAGGTGACATTAGAAGTGAAGTTGTGAATGTCCTCTGTGGATGATCTTATTCTCAAGGGGGTGGGAAGGAGAACCTGGAAAAAAATTGGAAATAATATAGGGGGGAAAAAACCACAATTGTATTTTCTCCCCTTTTAGCTTTAATCAGGTTCTGTGGATACAGCAGTATATTAAGTTCACTTCTGTTTTATGTTGTAGAAGTGACAACAGTAACAGTAGCCAATGTGGGTGCCTCTGCAGACAATGTCTTCACCACATCGGTGGCAAATGCTGCATCTATATCTGGACATGTGCTGGTAAGTTAAGGGTTTTTTTTTTGTTTTAATTCCTTTAGAATGTTGTGGGCCCTATGTTGATAATGCCCTATGTAATATCTCAGGATAAGTACAACCCTGACATTCAGACTGTGTTAAGATCAAAGGAGGACTCTTCATTGCAATATGCAGGAATTTAGCCACATAACCAGCAATAAAGCCAGAATTTGGTTGACTTGAAAGCACACATCCCCATCTTAGCTATTCCCATGCTGATTAGAGTTGTAGGGATCCAGAGAGAAGAATCTGAGAGGCATACAAATATCTGAGGTTTTAATTATATTAATTAAAACTCTTTATTTTTTTGTAGTCTGGCAGAACAGCTCTTCAAATTGGGGACAGCTTGAATACAGAAAAAGCCACTCTGATAGTGGTTCACACAGATGGCAGCATTGTAGAAACCACAGGGCTGAAGGGGCCCTCTGCACCTCTCACACCAGGTATAACACAATCCTGCTCTGTTTTTTAAGCGTCACTCAGACGGGTTAGCTCTATATTTCCTATTTCTATATTTAGAACTAGAAACTGTCTCGTGTAACTATTTGAAATCAAAAGCCAAGTCCTTCTTGGGAGTAGAGGAAGATTATTTTCTCCCCATTTCCTCTATATTTCTTTCACTCATTTTTTGAGTTTGCTTTCGAAAGAACACTCAAGAAAATCTCGCCTTTTCTTTATTTTTCTCACGTTCACTTGTCTCTGCATTCCACCCAGGAAGATGAATTTTTCATTGTAACTATTGATATTGGAAAAGGATGGCAACATTGATAAGTTCCATCTCCTAGTTCTGGACTCATTTATATTTTAAACTTTGCAAATGGTCATGATTCCACCAAGACCTTCTGTTGACATTTGAATGTCAAGATAGCACTGTTTCTTTGTTTCTAAAGATTATTTCTTAATTCAAGTGTGCACACTGGCAGCTGCAGTCTTCTTTCTGTGCACAAGGTGGCACAACAGCTCTTTAACATTGAAAGTCACATTTCCTAGAAACGGGATATGGAAAATACATAATATATCCATCCTCCCATAGCCATTGCAGTTTTAAATGACTCAAATAACGGCCACACTGGGTCAGACCAATGGTCCATCTAGCCCAGTATCCTGTCTTCCAACAGTGGCTAATGCCAGGTGTTTCAGAGGGAATGGAACAGAACAGGTAATCATCAAGTGATCCATCCTCTGTGGCCCATTCCCAGCTTCTGGCAAACAGAGGCTAGGGACACCATCCCTGCCCATCCTAGCTAATAGACCTATCCTCCATGAACTTATCTAGTTTTTTTTTTTAACCCTGTTGGTGTCTTGGCCTTCACAACATCCTCTGGAAAGAGTGCCACAGGTTGACTGTGTTGTGTGTGAAGTAATGGGAGTTTCATCATTTTCCCAGGAGACTATTTCACTGTCCATTTGAACTCATTGTTAAGATACATTTCCTAATGCACACATACAAAGTGGGAAATGACTGCCTAGGAAGTAGTACTGCAGAAAGGGATCTGGGGCTCACAGTGGATCACAAGCTAAATATGAGTCAACAGTGTAACACTGTTCAAAAACAGCAAACAATATTCTAGGATGTATCAGAAGGAATGTTGTAAGCCAGACATGTGAAGAAATTCTTCCGCTCTACACTGTGTTGATTAGGCCTCAGCTGGAGTATTGTGTCCAGTTCTGGGTGCCACATTTCAGAAAAGAACAAACTGGAGAAAGTCCAGAAGAGAGCAACAAAATGATGAAAGGTCGGGAAAACATGACCTATGAGGGAAGACTGAAAAAATTGGGTTTGTTTAATCTGGAAAAGAGAAGAGTGATGGGAAACGTAACAGTTTTCAAACACATAAAAGGTTGTTACAAGGAGGAGGATCAAAAATTGTTCTCATTAACCTCTAAAAATAGAACAAGAAGCAAAGGACTTAAATTGCAGCAAGGGTGGTTTAGGCTGGACATCAGGAAAAACTTTCTAGCTGTCAGGGTGATTAAGCACTGGAACAAATTGCCTAGGGAGGCTGTGGAATCTCCGGCATTGGAGGTTTTTAAGAACAGATTAGACAAACACCTGCTAGGAATGGTCTAGTTATTAAGTAGTCCTGTCTTGAGTGCGGGGGACTGGACTAGATAATCTGTTGCGGCCTTTTCCAGTCCTACACTTTTGTGATTCTACAATTTAGCCTTCTTTATTTTCTTTCTGTTTTATAACGTTATACCCAGGGGCGGCTTCAGGCCCCAGCACGCCAAGCGCATGCTTGGGGCGGCATGCCGCGGGGGGCGCTCTGCCAGTCGTGGGAGGGCAGCAGGCAGGCAGCCTTCAGCAGCCATGCCTGCGGGAGGTCCACCGGAGCCGCGGGACCGGCGACCGGCAGAGCACCCCCCGCGGTGTGCCGCCGTGCTTGGGGCGGCAAAATGTCTAGAGCCACCCCTGGTTATACCTAACCAGGGCTCCTAGAAGCACCTTAAACAATCTCATTGGTCTGAAAGATGCTGTTAACATACCCTTAATTAAATTATGTCATTTAGTATGATTCTCTGCTCATTATGGTCAGTCACGAGCTGTCTGAGTTAATTGCATTACAATCTGGGTGTCACAGATATTAAAAATCCAAAGCTGTGTTTGGGGGGCATTTAGTATATTTCATCTTTCTTTTCTTAACCCAAAGGTTCTCAGTCTCCTCCCACTCCCTTAACACCTGGTCAAGAAAAAAATGGCACAAAGTATAACTGGGACCCATCAGTGTATGACAGTGAACTCCCTGTGCGATGCCGGAATATCAGCGGAATCCTGTATAAAAACAGGCTTGGTTCAGGTAAAAAGGCCCTTCCTGCCTTCCACAAGAGAGGGATGGCGACTCGTACATCTTTGTTTGGTGTGTGCTTGTTTTAATTGTGCTGCTCTTACAAACCTGTTATGAAGGGAAGGGAGAATTTCCAAGCCAGTCTTCTTTTGGATATTGCTCTTCTTGGGTGCTTTGGCCTCTTGCTATCCCACTCTTTTCCTTTGGAGAGTAGGAAGCCTGACTCCCACACGGATTCTTTGGTTGTGTCAGAAGCTGAATCTTGACACAGCCACAAGCAGCATAGAGGCACTGGAGCTATCTGCCTGCAGATTCAGGCATCCATGGCTGCTCTTTTGTTCACATATGGAAGCTTTTCTTCACAACCATAAAGGCTAGAAACTTAAAAATAAAAGTAAAGGAGGGCACTACTTCTGGAGAAGTTGATGGCATTTGCCTGGGAAAGCTTTGTACGTGCCACAGAGGAGTGCATTCTTCCAGCTTGGATCTAGGTGCTAATGAGACTAGGATATGGAGCAGCCTAAGCACACACAAACGAACAGGAGGTGGTAAGCACTGGTTAATACAACCAAGGTCTTAAATGAGTACAATTATTCTGATAGGGTGGGAACTACTAGACTAGTGTGCCAGATATTTACATGCTATGGATTAACTGCTTCATCACCTGGTGGTTTCAGTGCTTACATCTTCAGAAAAGTGAAAAAGTTATTCTTAACCACCAGATGCCTTCTCTTATCTTGTTTCAGGAGGCCGGGGCCGATGTATTAAGCAAGGGGAGAACTGGTACAGCCCCACTGAGTTTGAAGCCATGGCAGGAAGAGCCAGCAGCAAAGATTGGAAAAGAAGCATCCGCTATGCAGGGAGGCCACTGCAGTGCCTTATTCATGTAAGATCAAGCCTGTGCTTGTCTCTGCTCCAGGGGAAGGGATGGCAGTGTCTGACTCTCCAACGTCCTGGCCAAATGCTTGTGTTCTGTCAAAGGGATGAGTTGGGGGGGGGGGGGAGAGAACACTAACCTAATCACAGGAGTATTAAAGGGAAATGATGTTACAACAGGGCACTTCATTGACAGTGATTTGGTTTTGCTGAGAACCAAGGGGTAGAACCCCTAGCCAGGTTCCCAAGTTAAGTCAGTCCAAATGTTTGTTAAGCTCAAAAAGGGTTTATTCCAGTTAGAAGCTACCATGGGATAAGTTCCAGCAGTGAACTTCATGTGGCAGAAATGGGGAAATGATAGCCTTAAAGGCTCCCCACCTGCATTACCTCCTTCTAATTCTATAATTGGACCTCTTTTACTGTTGTTTGGCTGGGAACAAGTGGTTCCCTTGCTTCTTACTAGGTTACTCCAGATATTTTACATCCCATAGTGTTAGAATGGAGGCCCATTCTTTATGGGCATTCTTATTAAACAGACAATTGGGCAGAGGTCTTTTATACTATTCTAAACACATTCACCTGCCCTTTGTCTTTGCTTTTGGAGTTCTTCTTCCCTTGGTATATTCCCCACCATTCCCTTTGTTTCTGAAGAGTTGTCCTTTTTACTGCTATCCAGGGTCTTCAGGGACAGGACAGATTCTCAGGAGAGGCCTGAATCATTTGCTAGAGTATGTTCATGCTTTGGGTGGTTTGTGACTCTTTTAATGCTGTCCTGGTAACTTCCCAATTTCAGGATGGGATTTTAAATCCTCATGCTGCCTCATGCACTTGTGCTGCCTGCTGTGATGACATGACCTTGGTGAGTTGCAAGTTTACAGCCACTAATTTGAAAACTTTCAGTATTGGCTTGATGTTCTAGTGATAATCAGTTAGGCTGTCACATGGCCATCAGAGTTTAAGTCATCAGCAACCTGAGACAGGAAGGGGCTGGGAGTGTTGTGGATGCAGTGTGCTTTGTTCATGGCTAGAGTAAGGAAAGGGGTAATGAAATCCCTCTGTTTGAAGTTCAGAGCTGCTCCTTAGATAATGATGGTAAGATGCTGAGTCTGGGCCCTTTTAACTGGAGCGGGCATTTTGTGTGAAATGAGTGAGTAACATAATGGGGGTGGGAAGGCAGAGATTTTGTTGGTACAATTGGGTAGCTGGTTTGGGGATATGCTCTTTGCTGAGACTGATGATATCTTAGCCTTCAATTTTGACCATCTTTAGTGCTGACTATGGAGTGACACCACCAGCTGTATTGAAAGGCTTGAGCTCAATAATACCTTAAATATTGTGCATCTTAACTGTTCTCTTTGGCCTGGAGAGAAGAAGCAAATATCTCTGCTGTAGTCTTAATTGGCACTTTGACAAAATGCAGCAGCAGGAGAGCCCAATGGTTTATTAGCTCTGTGTTCCTCAGGAAGAGCTGCTACATATAAAACAGTATGCTCACAGCTGTGTCTGGAGAGTTAGAGCAAACATGATCAAGTTGAAAAAGGACAAAGAGTCTTAATAAGAAAGCTCCTATAATAACTGCTCATTTCTCTTTCTCTCAGAGTGGCCCAGTACGATTGTTTGTCCCTTATAAAAGGCGAAAAAAAGAAAACGAATTGCCTACAACTCCAGTGAAAAAGGACTCTCCCAAAAACATCACCCTGCTTCCTGCTACAGCTGCTACCACTTGTAAGTTCCCTTCTGGAATAGACCTGCCAGTTCTTTATTAGAGGAGCATTGTCATGATCAATAAATCATATTTTGTCTTTTTTGCTCAATTTCCATATTAGTGACATCCTAGAGAATCCAAACAGAAAGGCTTTAATAAATTTGATTGTTAGTTTAGTTTTGGTATGTCATTTTGATTGGACAGTGAAACTAGACTGGTCTGATTACTCAGTTTCATTTCTTAGTTCTTGTGCATAAGTACAGTGTTGCAATAGTTGAGTTGCAAACGCAGTAGAAAAATGTTCAGTCTGTTTGTAGGAAAATATTTTTTTAAGAATCTTGAAAACCTTTTGTGTTTTGCTAAAACTTGGGTTGTATTTTTTTTTCTTGCTGCACGGGAAACCTGGATTTCCATTCCATCCTTGTCGTTTGGTCCAGTGGGCTATCAAAAGCTTTGGAGCCCTGGCCTCGTTCCATAGAGGTTAGAGGTAGATTTTCCAGAACTAGGTGCCTAACACCTGTTGATTTGACTTTCAGTGAGAGTTAAGCAATAGTACTTTGAAAATTTACCCTTTTGTGCTCTTCAGGAGACTCAGGTTCCATTCCTTATGCTGGTCTTTTGCTTTTCAAGAGCAGGCAGGGTCTGTATTATCAGCCTCACACTGTTTCTTGAGACATACTAAAAGAATCTAAGCTGCTGGAATGGTCTCTGATCTGGAAGTTTTTAGTGAGAACTGCTGTATGGGCCATCTTCATCTTCAAACAGGTTTCTCAGAATATATTAAACTTAAGTCCTATCTAGATACCATGTAATCTTTCTGTATTTTGTTTCTCACTGTTTTTGATTACCAAGATACTTGTGTGAAAACAAAGGTTCACTTTTATAAACAGTCTGCTTCCATTTCCTGATACCTTCAATGATGTCATAGTTCAGTGTATGTGACTTTCCCGTCTCTTTCTGGTAGTGAAGTCTCAGTATTTGGATTGCAATATTACTGAATGAGTTGGGCAGGAAGAGACATTCCCGTATTGTCTGAAAGAAAATTTTTATTAGCCAAGAAAAATAGCTAACTGTCAACAATACTGAGGAAGAAAATATAGACCATAGCAGTATATGGCAATGAAGTGGAAGTTTGGTTGAAATGTAAAGCAGTTCCATTTTAAGGAAAGAGGTCCAGAATTTGGGTTGTCTTGGTCTCTTGCAGAATCCTACAGACTTCAGTCTCATGATCAAAGCCTTGTGCTCAGGGGGTTCAGAAATTGGTTTTTGTTGAACAGTTTTGTTTTAAAAACACAATTGAACACAGTTCTCTGGCTCTCTGACATGCTCAAATGAGCTTCTGAAATAAAGATGAACCTATGTGAATGTCGCTAGTTGTAGCCACCATCTTGTAACCGGTCCTTGCAAGAATGAGTATCTGCAGCCATTTCTCAAACTTATTGTGTGTGTGTGTTTTTGTGAAAAGATCTATCTGACCATACAGTAGGCACAGGAGTGAGTCCAAGATGGCAAGTGGGTTCCTTTCCTTGTGCTTGATTAGGGGAGTTTAAAAAGATAGGTTTCTTTTAAGATCTTTCTAAACACCTTAGTCCACTGTTTTTGGAATTTTGGTATGGAAGGATTTTGTGGCTTTAGCATTGCATATTGTTCGTTGTTCCTTTTAAGGGAAATACGGTAATATTAGTCCAAAGAACCAAAGCATAGTGGAAGTATATTGAGGCGAGTCTAGTTTCTCAGACCAGTAATAGCTGCTCTCACTAAAGTTTCCATGAATTAGAGATCTGCCTTGTTGGATTTCCTAGCCCTGTTGCTTTATTTTCAGTAGGCTTCTGTGTTGTGGCATCACTTGTGTAGTGATTTGAAACGATTGTAATGCAATAGGAATAAAACTGTGCAGGACTGATCTGGGCACCACACTTCAGAGATTAAAATGAGCCATAACTCTGGGAAGCTGATGTGTGCACAATGAATTCAGAAGTCAAAATGAGATTTTTGTTTCCATTTACCATTCTGTGCGATGGAGGTGTTATCCAAATATTGATAACACAGGTCAATTACTGATCTGTGAATTCTGTGACTTAGGATGATTCAGAACAGGGAGATCAACAGCTAAACAACCAAGGCTTCAGAGTTGAGCACTAATTATGAAAGTGCTTCTGCTATTTCCAGTCACCGTGACTCCTTCAGGACAGATCACTACTTCTGGTGCTCTGACCTTCGACCGTGCATCAACTGTGGAGGCCACAGCTATCATCTCAGAAAGTCCATCCCAGGGTGATGTATTCGCTGGCGCCACTGGTAAGTCCTCAAAACACACATGCAGTTTGCAGTAGTGACGTGTGTGGGGTTCTGAACTCCCATTGCCAAAAGAGGAAGGGCTTTGAAAGCAGCTGTGAGACTTTTCTTCAAGGGCTTAACCAAAGGGTATAGATCATTAATTCTCTTTTCCTCAAAATGACAACGTCAGTTTGAAATCTTGTCAATTTCATAAAATAAGTTACAAATACTGTGTCCTCCTTGGTAAATTTTTGTGTTTTTTACAGACACATCTTCCACTTTTGTTTTCCTCTTCCCCTTTTACTCTGAAAAAACAACCCCCCAAAAGGGAAAACTGTCTGTGCATTGAAACGGACTGGATGAAAAATGCTCTCTCATCTCCAAAGTAAACTGAAAAAATTGAAATATTTTCCCCCTACTCTTTTAATGATAATTTAAGTATTACTTGAAGGCCTGCACAGTGGAAGGTAAAACAGTGTAATGAATTAATAGCTCATCTGGCAATTCAAATAGTTCTGAAGAAGGAACAAATACCAATGTTAAAAACATACCCAACAATAGCATAGTGTCTCTTGCTTTACAGTTTGGATTAAATAAAGTCCAAGTTATGTGTATCCTGCATTTTTTTTTTAAAGTCTTCTTTCTATGTGTTTATTGTAAAACCTAAGGCGTTTTTTGCCTTCTTCTGCAGCATGGGGTATGGGTCGCTTGCAGTATTCTCTGGGTATATCTCAATCATTTCCCTGCAATTTCAGGGGCCTTGGGCACTGGTACAGCTTGGTCCCTCCTATAGTGTGTGTGTGTGTGTGTGTGTGAGACGTAATAGTCTAGTATCCTGTAATACAGTAGTTTTAGTCTCATTTCAGTTGTTGGGTTTAGTGTGCGGGTGCTGTACAGTGTAGGTGGCCTGTAACATACAGGTCAGGCTAGATGATCTGGTGGTCCCTTGTGGTCTTAGACTCTGTGCCTCTAGCCCAGTGGCTCTCAACCGTTCCAAACTACTGTACCCCTGTCAGGAGTCTGATTTGTCTTGCATACCCCCAAGTTTCACCTCACTTAAAAAGTTTTTGCTTACAAAATCAGATATAAAAATACAAAAGTGTCAGCATTTTACTGAAAAACTGCTGACTTCCTCATTTTACCATAGAATTCTAAAATAAATCAATTGGAATATAAATATTGTACTTACATACTGCTGTACATACAAGTCATTGTCTGTATGAAATTTTAGTTTGTACTGACTTCGCTAGTGCTTTTTCTGTAGCCTGTTGTAAAACTAGGCAAATATCTAGATGAGTTGATGTATCCCCTGGAAGACCTCTGCGTGCCCCAAGAGGTACATGTACCCCTGGTTGAGAACCACTGCTCTAACCTATGCACACTACCACCACTACATACAAAAGAAATACAGTCTGAAGGCAACTTCAGTGGAACTAAAGTTTTATTTGTATTAACCTTGCAATGTGTAGAATAGTGACACTGAAATGTAGTTATCATACTATGGGCAAACTTCTGAAAGGGCCTCAGCCACCCTCAGAATATCTCCTGAAGTCTTATGTGTCCACTTTTTGTGCAAACAGTTTTTTGCATGGCCAAGTTTTGGTGGGTGCAAAACTGGTATGAGACATTTACTTTAAGATATAACGGTATGGTGATAGAACATGGTGAGATAATGTTTGAGGGGCAGTGTGGTATGGTGGAGAGGGCACTGGAATGGGACGCACAAGACCTGTGTCACTCCTGCTGGCCTGCTGTGTGACCTTGGGCAAGTCATTTTACTGCTCTGTGCCTCAGTTCCCCCACCTGTAAAATGGGGCTACAGTTACTAACCTCCTTTTGTAGAGTGCTGTGAGGTCTAATGATGACAAGTGCTATATGAGAGTGTATTATATAAGTGTATTATTTAAAGCATTTGGAAAATGAAAAATATGGCTGCATATTGTTGCTGTTATAAGAGTTATTTATTCCTAAGTGATTATTAGCTACTAGACTTTAACTTGAGTTATGTACAGTGTTCTGTACAACAGTTCTTTTCATATAACAGCCTTCATATGAAGCCCCACCAAATATTTTTTCCAGAGAGAGGTAGGCTAATGAACTGTTATGCAGTGCAGTGGCTTTCAGATAGTTGGAGAGGAAACACTGTGCACAGAGGGAGTAGAACATAAGATAATGCAATCTGCCAGGAGAGATGAGTTTTGAGCTAGATTATGTATTTGGGGTTTAACAACTTTCTCTCCTGTAGTTTAATACAGGCTTTTGCCTTCTGTGCAACATTGAGGTGCACAACATAAGAAGAGAAGGGAATGAGGAGAATAGGGTATTCTGAATCACTCTAGTACAGTGGTTCTCAGCCCGCTGCTTACGCCCCAATCAGCACACAGCTGTGGCCCATGTGATGTCAGGGCCATACGGTCCACATAACACACACAAAGCTGCATATGCGGCCCACAGTGGTAAATAGGTTGAGAACCACTGCTCTAGTATATAGCAAACCTATTTAAGGTGTGGTGTGAAAGATTTCAGAACCTTGCAGTTCAGCTCCATGCTCGCTTACCATGGCATAGTGTCTAGAACACAAAACGGGCAGCCAGGAGACCTGGGTTCTAGTGTCAGCCCCGCCTTAGAATTACTGTGTGACCTTGGGCAAGTCCTGAACATCTGTACCGTGCCATCTTTGAGAATCATAAAACCTTTATCAAGCATTTTGGAATCTTTGGATGATTTTGACAATATAGAAGTAAGTTTGGAGGGGAAGGGTGATAGTCTTTGTAGAAACCTTACAAAGTGAAAGAGGAGACTCACATGGAGTAACAGTGGATGGACTCTGTCTGGTAACAATGTGAAATCATCATAGGCAGCAAGTTATATGGGCCTGTGGTGCCCAGGCTCCACCAATGTTTCGGCTTAAATTTTCATAGGACAGACTGGGGCAACCGCCCTGGGCTCCGCGCTTTGGGGAGCCCTGTGCGGGGGACACGGGGTCCAGGGCGGCCTGGGGGGTTAGCGGGGTCCTTGCATCGGCAGCAGCAAGTGACCCAACCCGCCCTGCTCCGCTCCGCCTTGCCTCTTCCCGCTCCTGCTCCGCCCCCTCCCTGCCACCATTCCACCTCTTTCCCCCCAAGCCCTCGTCCCACCTCTTTCCTGCTTCCACCCCCTCCCCCAAGCGATGCCAGGAGCCAGCAGGGCAGGTTGGGGCCGGGTCGCTCACTGCTGCCGGTGCCAGACTGCCCGTTAACCCACCAGGCTGCCCTGGACCCCTCATCTCCCCAAAGCGCGGGGCCCCGCAAAGTGGACAGGATGGCTCTGCTTGGACCTGTTCTGGGCACCACCAAAATCATAGAAATCTGGCGCCCATGCAAATCACATCACTGTTTCCAGAGGCATTCATAATGCTTATAGTTACCACAGATTTTGGAAACCCACGTCAATCTAAATACAAAAAATGTCAAAGCAATGTATAACAAGTACTTTATGGATTTATAATACCGTTTCTTCTTCCAATAGTTCAAGATACTACTGTCCAGCAACCTTGCCGTGTCAGTCATCCAGAACCTCACTATCCAAGTTATCAGGACAATTGTCAGATTTCACCTTTTCCAGAAGCTGCACTGCCAACTTCCCATCCCAAAATAGGTAAGTTTTGTCTCTCTAAAATAAAACACAATTTGCAGTACCTGGGCTCACCCCATAACCTGAACTTCTTCCTTAGCTAATGATCGTACAAAGAAGTAAATTTACTCCTCTGTTCCTTAGCTGGACTAAGGTTAAGAATGGGAGAGGGCAGAAATCTGTTCTTTGTAAAACTTCTTCCTTGAAACCTTAAGAACCTTTTTTTTTGTTTGTATCACACAGGCTTACATTAAAATCCCACTTCCCTAAATCTGATAGAGGTTTCCTTTAGCACCTTTGCACAGAGCTGTGTTTTGATGTTGTCAGCCAGGAGCTTTGCTGATTTTGACTAATAAAGTCCTATATTTGAGGTACTCTTTCCCACTCTCCAAATACAAATTCACATGCAGCTGACTCTAAAATTCCCATTCCTTTCTGTGGATCAGCAGGTTTTCCGTCACCTTCATGGGAGGTTTTTCTTTTTTCCCCCAGGTATAATCTTATGATTCCATGCCCCCAAATCAATTATCCATCCCTTGAGACTATGAGATGTATCATCCCAGAATGATATTTGTGGTTTAGCAGGTTTCGCTGCAGATCAGGGATTTGTTCTGCTGAGGAGAAAGCTGCAGAAGGCAAATCATGTTATGTTGAGAAGATGAGAATAAAGGTGCCAGATGTAAATCAGGCATTTAGTGACTTAACAAAGTTGAGGATAAGGTGGTTTGCTTTTTTATCTATTTTGCTGTATATTTTTTTTCTGTAGGATTAATACATTTATCTCAGAAAGTTTAAATGATAACTGCATTAGTTGGCATGTGCAGTCTTGCCAAAGTTGTGTGTATGTACTTCCTGGTTTGGAAAGAGATGTAACCTTTGTTGGTATCTTACTGTGTATTGTGGGAGTTTTGGGGAGAACCGGTGGAGTTCTGCAGCAAATGCTACAAAGCTCTTTCCACATGACAACTGTGTTGTGTTAGATTGTCTGTCTCCTCGGTCAGAGTTCAAAAATAGTTTTGTAAAAACTTATTGTGCAGCTCTCTTTTTAACTGTTTTGGTTTCCTTAACTGGGCTTGAAAGTTGTAGTGTGGACAGAACGTTAGAATCAAACTTTAAAAAGAGAGCACAGTAGATTTTCCCTCAAAAAAAAAGCACACACCTAAACTTGAGTTTTGCAGGCATAACAGGTGCATGCCCCTGCTCTGCCTCTTCTGAAAATCTAACCTTTAATGTCAGAGACAGACAATATGGGGGAGGTAATATCTTTTATTGGACCAACTTCTATTGGTGAGAGAGAGAGAAGCGTTCGAGCTTACGTACATACCTAAAGAAGAGCTCTGTGTAAACTCAAAAGCTTGTACCTCACTCACCTTGTTTCTAATATCCTGGTACTGACAGGGCTATAACAATATTGCGCCCTTTCATGTCCTCTTTGTTGAAAGAGGCACCCCAAAAAATCCAACATAACTGATAAACAAGTGTTTTTGAAAGTGATAGATTGGGACACTGCTTTCAATTCCATTGATGTTCACTGAACTGGGATTGCTTTCCATTGGGAGAAAGGAAAACAACAGTATTATTGCCTTAAGAATAGGCCTTGTCCCTCCTAAATGTAGAATAGTTCATGTTTATTGCTCAGTGAAACTATGCTGTGCCTTCTGACTTCTAAGATGAAAAACACTGGCCCAGATCATTCCCTCTGCATTGAGTATGACCCTTTAGGATCCCCCTCCCGGCTCCCTGGAATTGTGGGAGTCATGCTGCTAGGGTTTCCTTTAGCTGCTGTGACCACACCAAAAACTTCACACAGACTCGGGGATGTATTATTTTTCACTTGATTCTCCAAGTCTGGGCAGTGGACAAAGTGCATCTGCTGTCCCCTCCCATTCCTCTGGTCAGTCTGTCTCCATCCCGTTTCCCAGCATCAATCACAGAATGCACAGCGAGGCCTTTGCAGACTCTGGAATTGTAGGTGAGACATGTTGGAGACAGTAGAGCAGAGGTAGCTGACCCTCTCCTTCCACATGGTAGGAGAGCGGTGCTTGTATGAAGGATTCCTTCTAAAGGAATGGGGAGTATTTCCTTGTTTGCCTCACAAGCTATCTTCTACACCAAAACAGCAGTTGTAAAACAAGGATTTGATTCAGTAAAACTTGACTTACAGTCAACCTGTCAAGAAAAGCTCAACCTGTCAAAAGCAAACTGGGAGTTACACAGATTGGTAACTGTGATGCACTTAGTGCCTTTTAACCAGTCCCTCAGGAATGACAACTGACCAGTTTTGTGATATATCTGAAGACTGGGGAAGGTGTTTACTGGATTTGAAAGAGGAGGAGCAAAAACATTGCAACTATGCAGATTGGGAGCAGCATACGTTTTCTAGGTATAAAGTCTGAATTCTTGGCTGATAACCTTTTATTTTCCCAAAATGTGTATTCTCTAGTGTACTCAGTGCAATGTAATGCGTAAATACCAGGGTCGTTCCATACAGCACTAATGACCCAATGCCAGCATAGCAATGATATTTTAGTGGATGTAGGATAAGCTCTGAATATGATTGACTTGTGCCATTTATATATTTGTTTTCTGAAGTCAATGTAATTATAGTATTTTGTACAGAAAAAAAAATTATTTTCTACTAATTAGTTCCAAAAATTAGCACAAATCTTATGAACTGCAATGTTTTGTCTTACTAGTTCCAATAATCAGTTCAGAAGAGTTCTGGTAAAGTAGATAACCAAAGTATGGATTCTTGTGATATCTATCAAGAAACTTGACCAGTCTTTGTTCAAACAGAATTATACTGTATTAGCAAAACAACTTTCCATCTATACTGCTTAAAAGTATCTGTCTGAAAGAATGGCAAAAAAATTTGTGATCTGAACATATCCCTCCTTCACAATGTTTATGCCTGTTGAATTCCCGTTCTCATTGCTGGGAGAGATCTTGGTTTGAAAATAATTGAACATGTAGATCCTGATTGTACCGACAAGTAAGGTGGCATCTTACAGATGTTGTGTCCCCTACACGTTGGTGGAAATTTTTCTAATATATTAATTTAGGGTGGCTTATCATTAATAGGTATTGTGGAAAAGCTGTGTGTATGGTGGGATTTCAAGAAAGAGCTTAGTCGCTAAATGTTGGCAAAACGCTTTATGCTCACAGAGCTGGTGCCTATTGAAATTAAGGGGAGATATGCTGCTGTTGTTTATATGTATTGCAGTAGCACCTAGAGGCCCCAGCTGAGACCAGGCTTCAGTGGGAGCGGGAGCGGGCCCATAGGGTCCATAGAGCCATTCTGCATAAGAATTGGTAAGGAGTATATTGATCACTGGAATGCAGATTTCCATTGGACTAAGTGGTTGATATCTTTCACTGAAAGGTGAATTTAAATTTATTGTTTAAAAGTCTGGCCCCTGTCTCAAAGTTCAGCCATTTTTCCTGTAACTGGGAAACATGTAATAGCACTTTG
Source organism: Mauremys mutica (assembly GCF_020497125.1). Taxonomy (NCBI): domain Eukaryota; kingdom Metazoa; phylum Chordata; order Testudines; family Geoemydidae; genus Mauremys; species Mauremys mutica. The sequence continues at coordinate 112,281,077 of NC_059075.1, forward strand.
CACTTTTCTATTGTGCCTTTCCTCTGAGTATCTTAAAGCATTTTACAAACAAATAACCCTTACAATACCCTATGAGCTCGGAAAGTGTTATCATTCAATAGATCTGGAAAACTGTGGTTAAATGACTTGTCCAGTCACATGACAAATTAGTGGCTGAACCAGGACTAAGAACCCAGAATGCCTGATTCCCACAACCGTGCCCTTCATCCTCCTTCTAACTAGTCTATAGCCTATGGTAGGCTTGGATAGGTGCAATTTAAAACCAAAATTAATAAGCAATTGAAAAATCACATCTAAGCATGCTCAGTGGGTTTCTGAATGCTTTATATAATTATTTGCTGCAAACTTAATGTTGTATTAATGTAACTTTTACATTCAGATATAAGGAGTGGTCTCTAATACTGATCTCTTCCACTTAATCTTACACGTCACTTGTAACAGACAGAAGTTCATGGTGTCCCTTTTAAAACAGCGGTTCCCAAATTGTGGGCCAGCCCCATGGGGGACGGGGAGGGAGCACCACCAAGCCTGCTCTGCCCCCAGCCTTGGCCGCAGGTGCTGGCCTCCACCACAGCCTGGCCACGGCTTCGGCCCCATCCTCGGCCCCTGTCCAAGTCTCCATTCCCGGCCCCAGCTCCAGCCCCCTTACCCCTATCCATGTCCAGTTCCTCCCCACCCTCCTGGCAGTCGTGGAGTGCAGACAGGAGTAAGGGGGGCACTACCCTGAAAAGTTTGGGGGACACTGCTTTAAAATGAAGCTGGACAACAAGCATACAGTAGGCAAGTACTCTGCTCTGGCTGGTTGCTGGATTAGATGTCCTAATGGGCCTTTTGCTTCTCTAATTTCTGAGTCTATGAAGCCATTCAGGAAGGAGTCAAATGGACGTGTATTCATGTGACATCTAATGAAATGCTGAGGTTATTGACACTGGAGAGCTGAAGGTGAACAGTTTTTAAGCCCTTTTATTAATTCATTTATCTTCCAAGAAATGGATATGTAAATACAGAAATGAGCCAGGCAGCTTGTATACCAGAAGGAAAAATTAATTTCCTCTTCCCTTTTTAACCCTCATCAGGCCTTTCTATTTTTTAGTGCTTTTATCAGATAAACTGAAGTACACGTTACAAAGCAAAGATTTGATAAAATAATTACTAGGCCACTCATATTCTTCAATATTTGCTTTCTGTTTTGATAGAAGTCGGGCTTTGGCACAGTGTGATGGCACAGATATTTCAGGACAGGAAGCATGTTTGCAATGCCTGTATTCACTTGTTTTGGAGTTGTGGCCTGTAATACAAGATGTTAATAACAATATTTTTAAAGTGAAGCTAGGCCTCTGCTGATCGGTTTGTAGGCATGTGAGAATTTTTGTTAACTGCAAAATGATTCCGTTAGATGGCTAACTTGTGTGCATTGGGATAACTTTTTAATATATCTTTCCAGAGAGATTTTGATTCTCTTTAATCCCGAAGTAGCATATGACATTTTACAGCTAAACTTTGCACTACCGGGTGGAGCAATGCGATAAATTTCTGCTCTGTCAAAAATAAAATTTAAATCTTTGCTTCTCTTTCAGGGCTTGAGTCTATTGATTAAATATTGGTCTTTTCACAAAGGAAGTGAATGAAGTTTGTAAACATTGACTGGCATTTACCAAGTCTTATGCTAACACTGAGAGAGCACAAATACTTCCTATTAGATAGTGTTATCAAATGTCAAACTGTAGTCCTTATTGTGTAGAAAATCCAGCATTGGAAGAAGTTGTTAGCAAACAATCTCTTATGAAAGAGGGCAGGTCTCCTTTCTGTCTCTAAATACAAATAGTACTGTGATTATAGTGTGCAAACATCTGTTTAATTTACTGTCTTAATAAGGGCTTTAGGGCAAAATGTCAGTTATCTGCTTCATGTTCCTACACTTGCAGTGCTACCTGTCAGTAAAGGTCACCAGTCCAACATACTGTATCATACAGTTGGCTGCTTCTGGTTTTCAGGAAGTACTAACCTCATCTAAATTCATGACAAGATTTGTCTTGCTCTTGTTGTTTGTATATCAAGTGATAAATTATGACCTGAAAATTGCTAACTTGTTATTGCATTTATTTAAATCCCTGACTTACTGAATATTCAGTATTCAATGCAGTGAAATCACTTTTCTTGACAAGAACTTCACTAAGCCAAGGTTCACTACAGTCAAAACTGCATTGCACACATTGCTGCGGTGTACTGAAGCAATTGAGGACTTTCAGTTTACTTCAGTACAGCCCCACTTCAGGAAAGCACATAAACCCATTCCTATTCAGGGCAACACTTAAGCTTGTGCTTACTTTGAAGTATGTGTTTGGGGCAGAGGTTCTCAAATGTTTTGTACTGGTGACCCCTTTCACACAGCAAGCCTCTGAGTGCAACCCCCTCTAATAAATTAAAAATACTTTAACACCATTATAAATGCTGGAGGCAAAGCGGGGTTTAGGGTGGAGGCTGACAGCTCGCTACCCCCCATGTAATAACCTTGCAACCCCCTGTTTGAGAACCCCTGGCATAAGCCCATGCGTAAAATGGACAGGAATGCTTTCTGAATTGGGACCTATAAATGGTGTTTCACTGTATTTGAGTTTCTTATAGCTAGGTTCCATTGTGCTAAGTTCTGTTTTCCTAGTCTGAAGCAAAAGAGGACAAAGACTTCTTTTCCCTGGCTTTGCTTTCACCACTGCTGAGGAGATCACAGCCTCCTTCCGGGAAATTAGCCTGACAACCTGAAGAGGGCTGTTAGGATCTAATGACAATATCCCTATGATTCCAAATACCTACGCTGAGTTTTTCAAAGTTCAGTTCCCATTACAGTTACAGGGAATTGTACATCCAGATCCTTTAGATGCTTTGAAGCTTTCAGTCCTGGTGTGTTGCTTTATTTTCAAGAACTTCCCCCATAGTAAACTTTCTATCATAACTCTAGAGCTGGTAGCCAGCATTTTAGTGAAAACAATATTTTGTACCCTGCAGCAGCATTTACTCTGACAAATACTCTCTTCAGAGCTGAGCTAACCTTCACAATGCTGCTGCACTAGATGAAGACTTAGCCTGAAGTTGTTATGGAAAGCACTGTTACGTTCAGGTGTATTCATTATGCAGGAAGTAGAGGAAGATCTGCCTATGCCAAATGGAGAGACAAACTTGGTAGGGAGAGAAATTTTATTCTGACCCTTCTCAAAGGCTATCATCAGACAGTGGTGGGAATTGAAAACGCCGTTATTATGTCCTTAACACTGTTATTTCCAGCTGTGTTGGACATTGCTCTGTGACCAATGGTATTTGTAGAAATGCTTCTGTCACTAGTGTATAAATGTGCCATTGTATGTTTTTTAACAATGATGATATTTACTAGAGCTGTCAAGCGATTAAAAAAAATAATCACGATTAATCACCCTGTTAAGCAATAGAATACCAATTGAAATGTAGTAAATATTTTTGGATGTTTTGTACATTTTCAAATATATTGATTTCATGTACATCACAGAATACAAAGCGTACTCACCTTATTTTTGATTACAAGTATTTGCACTGTAAAAAAACCCAAAGAAATAGTATTTTTCAGTAAATCTAATACAAGTACTGTAATGCAATCTCTTTATCATGAAAGTAGAACTTACAAATGTAGAATTATGTAAAAAAAAAACAAACAAACCAGCATTCAAAAATAAAATCATGTAAAATTTTAGAGCCTGCAAGTCCACTCAGTCCTACTTCAGCCAATCGCTCAGACAAACAAGTTTGGTTACAATTTGCAGGAGATAATGCTGCCCATTTCTTGTTTACAATGTCACCTGAAAGTGAGAACAGGCGTTCGTATGGCACTGTTGTAACCGGCGCCGCAAGATATTTGCGTGCCAGATGCACTAAAGATTCTTATGTCCCATTCCAGAGGACATGCTTCCATGCTGATGATGATTTCTGCTTGATAACGATCCAAAGCAGTGCGGACTGACGCATGTTCATTTTCATCATGAGTCAGATGCCACCAGCAGAAGATTGATTTTCTTTTTTGGTGGTTCGGGTTCTGTAGTTTCCCTATCTCAATGTTGCTCTTTTAAGTCTTCTGAAAGCATGCTCCACACTTCGTCCCTCTCAGATTTTGGAAGGCACTTCAGATTCTTAAACCTTGGGTTGAGTGCTGTAGCTATCTTTAGAAATCTCACATTGGTACCTTCTTTGCATTTTGTCAAATCTGCTGTGAAAGTGTTCTTAAAATGAACATGTTCTGGGTCATCAGACTGCTATAACATAAAATATATGGCAGAATGCAGGTAAAACAGAACAGGAGACATAGAATTCTCCTCAAGGAGTTCAGTCACAAATGCAATTAATGCATTGTTTTTTTAACGAGCATTATCAGCATCGAAGCATGTCCTCTGGAATGGTGGCCAAAGCATGAAGAGGCATACAAATGTATAACATATCTGGCACGTAAATACCTTGCAACGCCAGTTACAAAAGTGCCATGCGATTGCCTGTTCTCACTTTCAGGTGACATTGTAAACAAGAAGCAGGCAGCATTATCTCCTGCAAATTGTAACCAAACTTGTTTGTCTGAGCGATTTGGCTGAAGTAGGTTTGAGTGGACTTTTAGGCTCTAAAGTTTTACATGGTTTTATTTTTGAATGCAGTTATTTTTTGTACATAATTCTACATTTGTAAGTTCAACTTTCATGATAAAGAAATTGTACTACTGTATTAGGTGAATTTAAAAATACTATTTTTTACTGTGCAAATATTTGTAATAAAAAATAAAGGGAGCACTGTACACTTTGTATTTTGTGCTGTAATTGAAATCAATATTTTTGAAAATGTAGAAAACATCCTAAAATATTTAATAAATTTCAATTGGTATCCTGTTGTTTAACAGTGTGATTAATTGACAGCCCTAGTATTTACATTTGCTTTTTGTGCCTAGTATGCTTATAGGTGTGTGCTTTGGCAATGGCAAGCTATGCTGGAGATTACTAGCCTGCTAAAGCTGAAGCCTCTGCTTGCTTGCTTGCTTGCTTGTTTGTTTGTTCTGTGACTCCTAGTCACCATGAGTTGTTTCATTTAATAGCCAAATATAACAGCAAGAGACTTTGTGAATATATTGACAGGGAAAAATTCTTGAAATAGAGTACCAGATTGTGTTGCCACACTTTGACAGCTAACAGATCTGATTGAGTAAGGACAATTTTGGGTGGATTTTTAAATGCTCATTCTAAAATGATTAAAAGGAGGATTCCTCAAGTTGAGTAAGATTTCACTGGCAGCTGAATGTGTTGAAGAACACTATTTGTGAAACTGTGCAATATAACAAAGGGGGCACTTAATCGGTCCCTTCTAGGCCAGTGAGCAGCTCCAGCGAGGTTCCCCGGTGAAGGTAACTTCACTAGCACAGTGCATTCAGGAGTGTATCCAATTGAAGAGGAAGCCAGAAATCTGTGACAGTGCTGAAAGTTATTGGATCTAAAGAGATGCAAATAAGAGGCTCCTGGGTGCACTCAGCCAGGTCACAGATGGCTGTGGATTGCAAGGTATCATATGTCACTGAATGGTTCATTCCCAGCTAACTTCAGTGAACCAGTGGAATAATGTTTAACAGTTAAAGTAAACTTATTTCAGTACTGGATGGCCCCCATCCACAGCCTGATTAATAGCAGGAGCGGCTGTTTACCTTGTAAATCCGGGATTAATTCAGTTTTCATCTTATCACTGCAGTTCATTTGGCTGTTTTTGACACTCCTAGATACTCTTCCTGTGACTGACACAACAGAAATACATATATGGATAGCTAATGTATTTTGAAAGTTGGTGGGATTTTGCTAAATTCCTTCGTAGGCCTTTTTAGCAATATGGTAAATATGAAAAAGTCATGGCAAGGAGCAAAGAAAAGTGATGTTTTGTTCTTTCTAATACACCTTTGTTGTAGCATGTGTGCCTGATTTAGCCATAATTAGACTCCCAGAGAGATTTAGAATATAAATTTTAAATTGTAAAAATTAATACAGCTATTATAAATAAAATATTAATATTGTAAATATAAATTTTAAAGCTGTAAATATTAATACAGCTATAGTCTGTATTAATCTCATATTTTGATTAAACATTCCATGCTACAATGAATGCTAGTGCAGCCAGGCTCCCACATGTTACACGAGTCAGTTTGACATTGTGAACACTTGCAAAAAGAATGCATAAGAATTTGTGGCCCCTGCTTTGCTTTGGGTTAGTTCAGATGACAGCGAGTGAAGGAGGAATATGTGGCAGTGGGGAATTGCCTGACTGCCTGAACTTAGTTTCCAGATGTTCTTACATTTAGGGATATTTTTAAAAGGTGTGTGTGTGTGCGTGAGAGAATGTTTTTAATGGGAGAAGGGGTTGGCTGCACTCCTCTGCAACACCGTCAGCCTTAACTCTCTCCTAACTAATTGCTTCGTGTGAGAATAAGGATAGTCCTGGCCGTTGCATTTGCTCCTGCTTATTCATGGCTCTGTGACATATGATTGCACTTCTCAGGTCACAGCCCCATCTGCTTATAACAAATAAAACTATAACCTACAATTCAAGCCTGCCTGTCCTTCCAGTTATCCAGTGTTGATGAGATTTTGAGGATAATCATTTATCTGTGTCTTCCGTAAGATAGAAGGGCTCTTCTTGTCGTCCTGTTCCTGCTACGGTGGCTCACCTGGCTGATTCCACCTGTGAAGCTAGGAACGAGAGTCTATGCGATCTGAATAGATACACACAATCTCATGTGACCCTGCTCAACTCATTTTATGAAGGACATAGTTACAGACTAGCATTCTCAAGTATGGATCTCTGATATTCGTCACCTACTTCCATTTTAGGCAATTAAATAAGAGACCTGATTTTCAGAGGAGCTGAATACTCCCAATTCCTACCGACATTAACTGAGCATCTCTGAAAATCAGACCTTGCTTAGGTACTTAAATATGAATGTAGGTGATTAACTTTCACCATGCTCCAATTTTGAATATTTTGGCTACAATACAATTCTGCCTGTCTCATTGCACCTGTATCCTCCTCCATAAGGTTTCTAGAAGAAGTGTGATACTTTCCAAGAATGGGAATTTCATCCCTCAAAGAGCTTTTCAATATATTCAGGGTCCTGTGGATTTTGTGGCCAGGGATTTTTCTCAGAATTATGCTGCAGAGTTATGTTCTGGAATCTAAGCTATCATTTAAAACAACAACAAAAAAAACCCAAAAATGTTTCTAGCCCTCATGGTTGTGAAGCAATCCTCTGAAATGTGAATCAGATGTAAACAAATGCAGTTTGTTATCTTAAGTTTTGCAGACAGCCTGAAACAACAGCTGTGAGCGTGAACTACCTCCACCACACACACATATCTTAATACACCTCTACCTCGATATAACGCGACCCAATATAACACAAATTCAGATATAACACAGTAAAGCAGCGCTCGGGGGGGCTGCGCACTCCAGAGGATCAAAGCAAGTTCAATATAACGCAGTCTCACTTATAATGCGGTAAGATTTTTTGGCTCCCGAGGACAGTGTTATATTGAGGTAGAGGTGTATGTAGCTAGCTGAGAAACTCAAAGATGACAAATATCAACCTTAACTATTTTATTGCTGATCATTGTAGCAGAAACAGCCAATTAATGTGCTTCTCTTAGGGCCCTAATCTGTCTTCCATGACTACCTAGGTTCCAAAAAGCTCAGCTGTCAAGTTGACTTCATTAGGCTTCACTAGAGTAGTACTGTAGCTAATTCCTCCTCCTAATAAGTCATAGGCTTTACAGACCCCTCTGTCACCCTGAGTTAAGTGTTTCAAGAGCATATGTTCTTCAGCCCTCAAGTTTGAAAGCTCCACAAGGGATCACTACACACTTCTGTCACTGCTCTGTTGGGAGGCTTAATTCTATTTGTTTAACTGGGTCTTGGTTAGATTGAACTTCTGACTGAGATATGAAAAGAAGCATCTTGTGGAGTTGAAACACTTCAATCCAGTGTGCTTTGTTTTGTTTTCTTAATATTCAGTGTTGACGTCCCTTCCTGCCCTGGCTGTGCCACCCACTACCCCCACCAAAGCCATATCCCCCTCAGTAGTGAATGGACTAGAGATGACAGAGCAACGGAGCTGGCTATACCTGGAGGAGATGGTCAACTCCTTACTGAACACAGCCCAGCAACTGAAGACCCTGATTGAACAGGCTAAACAGGCCAGCTCCTCCTTCCGGGAGGCTGCTGTTACTCAAGCGAAAATCCAAGCCGATGTGGAGAGGAAAGAGGTAACAATGCTGGAAGAGATGACATTGCTTGAGTCTGTATTATCTTTGTTTACGACTACTAAGTGAGCGAAGTGCTACCTTACTCAGCTTCCCCTGTGGTTGAAGTGAAAGACTGACTGAGCATAGTCTCAGAAACCTCGAGTCCTATTCATCACCCCTGCAGCATCCTCGTAACTTCTGTTGAAGTCACTCAGTTACTTGTCTTGTGGTGGGGGAAGAGGGCATTCTGGGATTCTAAGAAGCTGAGGGTGCTATGGAAATAGTTTAAACTCTTGCTTCAGTGATCACGGATTTTGAGCCCTGGCATCAAGGATCAGTTGGTGTCTGGGAAGGGGCTGCTGATTTCATGCAAGACCTACATACCACACAACCAAGAAATAACAAAAGCTCTGACTGGTTAACTAGACAGTTATTCTGCTTTCTTTATGGCAAGCTAGGAAACATTTAAAAGATGCTACTCAAGCTGCTGACTTCCTGCTAGAGGAGCAAGGGATGGGGCAGTGGCATGTTACTGAGTGAAGTGGGTTGTTTTGTTTTTTTGTTTGCTTGTTTGTTTGTTTTTTTGGGGGGGGGGGGAGTTTACATTGGGCATAATGTTTATTCAGCAAATTGTCTTATTTACTGTTGAGATAACAAAGTGTAGCTAGCATCTGTTGCCATGGATACGAACTTCTGGTACTCTCAGAGCCATTGCTGACTCCAGCCCTGTGGGTCTCCTAGATCAGGGTGTAGAGAGAATCCATGAAAGACCGTATCTGGCAGGACTTTGATGCTAGAGCGGAGAGCTAGCAGAACAGTCTGAGCAGGATTTTAGTTACTTTAACAAAACTGACTTGTGTTTATACTGGGAAACAGATTGTTCTTTCTTGATTAACACATACGGGGGGGGGGGTGGTTTAAGTCTCCACTGCATTCCACCTGGTGTAGTCTTTTACACCTGTTCACAGTGGGTGTCAAATGCTATTTTTCTGACTTAGCACCCATGTTACACAGGTGTAAGGACTACACAGGGTATGAGGCATTGGAGAATCCGACCCACAGGTCTTTGAGGAGATATGTTGTATGCAGGCACAGCTGTTTTTGTTGTTTTATAATTTGTTGTCTGTTTGTTTGTTTTCCCCCTCTCCAGTTTATGCCCTGTCTTCCCTCAGGGCTCCCAGATGAAGAAGGCTGGTTGGGGCTCTCATTAGAAGGCCATTGATGCTACGCACACTTTATATAAAGGCATCTCTGATGGCAATACAGACTGCTACCCTCCCACCAGGGCTGCGTTTACTCACTTCACTATGCTGCTCCTATTCTCTGCTGGCACAGGAAGTGAGGGATCAAATCCAGCTGCTGCACAGCAGTTCAGAGCGCTAATTTACAGGGCAACTACTGTGAGCCTGTGTGAGAGAGTGACTTTTTCTCAGTAACATACACCCCCAGCTGTACCATCTCTGGCACTTATTCTTATTTTGTAATATGTTGTTGATACTTGTGCTGCTGAGTGGGACTGTATTCTTTTGAGAAATTGTGTAGGTGGTGTGGTCATTTGTATTGACCCTTAATAACAATTGTAAAACTCTTATTTTTGTGGCTGCACAGATCCCTTTACCTAACCAGAAAAAATACTAATTTACTTTTGGGCCTGCGTTACCAGAAATGTTGAATGTAGTAGCTGTCTCATCTCTGTTCAGGATCACCACCAGTTTTGTGCAATCTCTTTGCAGTGTTACGTTTTAAGTATTTTGAAATGAAAGATCTTTTCATTAGATAAGAAATGCAGAGCAAGCCCAAATAAGGGATTAAACCAGAACAGAGCTATGGAGTCAGATCTTCCTGGAATATGGATTTGGCACATAGGATTAAAGAAAAAATCTGCTAGATTGGAAATCAGCCTGCTTCCAGTAATAGGTTGTTCAGTAACAAGCTTTGCTGCTACAGCTGTTAATACAAGCTTCACTCTTTGCACATCTGCAGAACTGTTGCTCAGTTCAGCAACCTGACTCTTATATTGGCATTTGACACCTTGTATGTAATGCTTAGTTTAGCTGACGTGTACATTCACTGGCAGGAGAAGAAAGCAAACTGGAAAGCTTGCCCCTGGATTACCTTTGATATAGTCTTTTTTGGATAGTGAGAAATAATGAAGCAGTGTTGAGAGCCGCTAATCGTGTATAACACATAGATATCACTATTAAAGACTGGCTGATCCTTAAATATTGCAAATGAACCATACAGTTTCCAAATGACCGCAGTTTAATTGGTGTTGCTGAAGGGAATCAAGCTATGCCATGTACAGTAAAGGGGTATTTGCTTTTCTTGTGTAGAGATCTGTAGAATTCATAACCATGTGAAAGTCAGACTTCCACTTCCAGTCGTCATGGACTGAAAGAGAGATTTGTGCTGGGGATAGGTCTTCATTTGTTACTTGACCATTGGTTGAAAAAACGTGTGCAGTCAAATTATTGACATAGACCTTCCTTCTGATAGGCTGTACTACTGTTACTGTCTGATGATGGTTAATTTCAGTCTCTCTCTGGAATGCATTTTAAAAAATCTTTTTTTAAGGGGTGGAGGTTGCAGAGAGAGAATTTTTGGGAAAGGGGACTTGCTAAATGTAGCAAAAAAAATATATTCAGCATTATGTCATATAAATTGATGAAAGCCAGCAAAACAGGCTTTAGGCTGCAGTTCATTCCTTAAATTGGTCTGTTGTGTCTGAGTTGGGCAGGAGTGTTAGATCACTGGGTATACTTAGGCACCTGTGGCAATCGCTAGACACTAGGTAGTTCAAGTCGGTGTGTGGATTTAAGGCTGGACTGTAGAGCTTTCAGAAAGAAAATTCATCCAGATACAGTAATGGAATATATATGTAGACAACACACATTCACATATTTAAAAGGAATATTTGAGAATCCATTCCTCTGTCACGTATCTCCCAAATCCTGTGTTCAGATGTTTGCCTCTGACCAATGATAGCATCACAGATCTCATGCTCATAGCAGGAAAATGTTCCGGTTTAGATGTTTGTGAAGCCCTCAGCTGTTACAATGGAAATGTAGAATCACAAACTCCAAACTTGTAAGCTGAACATCTCAAATATTTTCTTTCAAGATATAATTGTAATTTTTATGTCTACATATATGTTCAGGGACTAATTCTCACTGTCCTTTTGTTTTTTGTGTTTTTTAGTTGATATAAATTGGCTTAAGAAGCATGGTTTGGTGGGTAAAGTGCAGGACTGGGAGTCTATTCCAGTTCCAGGTTCTATTTCCAGCTCTGCCACAAATTTCTTATGTGACCTTGGGTAAGTCACTTAACTGCTCCGTGCCTCAGTTTCCTCATCAATAAAATAACAATAGTACGTACTTCACAGAGGTTTGGTGAAGTCTTAACAAGTGTTTGAAAAGTTTTGAGAGAGCCCTGGATGGAAGGCACTATAGAAGTACAAAGTATTAATCCAGGCCATTGCCAACCATTTTTTGAATCACACCCCACCGTAGCTATATATATAAAATATATATATATTTTTTTAAACTTGAAAATCCACCCTTTACAATAGCAAGAAGGATACTGCCACCTACTGTTGCTAATGTGTTTGTTCCGGTCAGATTACTACTTCATCAAAATGCATGTCAAATGGTACTATAAGAACATCACTTACCTTTTAAAATGGAGTGATGCTGCAACCCTGTACACCAGACCATAAATCCGCTCACTCAGATTTGGCTCAGCCATTTCTCCGTCATGCCAGCAAGGAAGGGTCTCTGCTGTCCCATGCCTCCCAGCTCTGGTCGGAGGAGGGTGGTTCTGGACTCCCCCTTGTTGCATCCCCGCTGAGTTCAGGTTCTCAAAAGCAGGGGAGAGGGGAGAGGAATGGCTGTTTGTCCCCCTTATCTCTGGAACCCATGGCCTTGCCCCCTAAAAAGTCTGACACCTCCCTCCCCCCACTGAGAACCTATGTATTAATCAGACACGTTTTTTAAATTATCCTCAGAGCAGTTTTTTAAAGCTGAAATATAAGATTCCACCATTGACTGTCGCAACCCTACTGTAACAGTAACTGCTCCAAGGGAACTGTCTCAGTTTGCACACGGGAGTGTCTCATGCAGGTAGTACTGCATCAATGCTACAAATGGTTAGGGTATGTTGTCAGTCCATTAGAACCATTACAAGTTCACTGGAATGTGGTGTTACTGGTCCAGAGCATTGATACACATATGCAGTGTTGATCATGTCTGAGTTTCGAAGTTTAAATAACTCCAGCATTTTTAAACTAATGAAACCAGTGTTAAAAGCCACTTTTTTTATGCATCACCCCAAAGATTTTCTGAATGGAGACCACTTCTACTATTTCTCTGCAATCGGAGACCCCCTAGAACTAGTCCCAGATATGAGACTGACCTCTATTTCAATGCTTTGGACCTCAGTGCCCATAAGACACACCCAGTATATGTGAACATTTGGTGTGCATGCAGCTGATACTTTAGTTCTGTGTATGGCTGTATGTTTTCACATGGAAACACCAGACATCATTTACATACGGTCAGCTTATTGTGAGTGACAGACAGAGCTATGTTTTGGCTAAAAGTGATCTTACACATTAAAGAAAATTCTTTTTATCAACTATTGGTATTTCATGTGTTTGTATAAAAATGAAAGTATCTCAGTATTTGTGTTTTAAACAATAAAATATTTATTGGTATCCAGGAAGTATGATTTGATATTTCATATTTCGATATTCCTGTTTTTTAGTCAAGTAAAATTCTCAGCCACCCTTATTGAAAGACCCTTAAAAAAACTACATTTGATTGGTCACTGAATTCTGGTTTCACTGCGTCTTTTTGTTTAAATAGAGTGGGGTGATGATGGGGGATACTCTGCATTTAAAGGTTGAGGATGCTCAGCATTTCACAAGAGGTGCTTAGTATCTTTCAGGATAAGCCCAAAAGGAATGGATGAAAGGCACAACTTTACACAAAGCCCGAAACGTCTGCAAAATCTAATATTTTTAGTGTTTGTTAAGCTGCCATTTAGTTCGAGCAGGTTTTAGAGAACATGTAAACCCACCAAAAATCCTTTCCCATATTCTGTGCAAAATGAATACTGTTTAAGCCATTAAAAAAGTCCAAGACCCTAAGCCAAAGATATGCATATAAAATATCATTCCTCTGTGAATTAATGTAGAAAAACAATAGAAAAAGTCCCATCCTTTCAATATAACAGTGTTAGAGGGGATACTACTTTTAAGGACCAGGCTGAAGATTAGATGATTTAACAGCTGGATTGTCTGAATTGTTTTCCCAGAAAGATTGAAACAGTTCAGGACAGGAGGGCATGAAATTAAATGGAAAAGGGTCAGGCATTTTAGGAGTCTAGCTGTACACAGAAAGTAGTTAGTATATGGATTATTCTACATAGGACAACAATCGGTGCAGTTCATATCAGTGGTTCTCCAAATTTTTCTGGAGACCATATTGTAAGAGAGAGATTCTTTCTCTTGGTTCAGTTCCACGCCCAATTTCCCTCTGCTTGGGTCTGAAGTGTCTCAGTTTCTCCAGACCGCTGATGATCTGTGGCCCGTAATTGGAGGACTCCTGATTCAAATAAATAAAATGGAGGTGAAAATAACTTCATCTGCATATTCCAGGAAGGAGTGGGGCCTGGAGGAGTACCTGATAGGCGTGCTTCCTGGTGGCTATCCTATAACTCTTCACTGAAAATTAGGCAGGGAAGAAGTCCTCCGCTATGGAGCTCACAGCCTGTGGCAGCCCCTAGAGCTAGAATTAATTGGCTATCAGCATTGTGCATCCGTTTGTATGACTGTGTAGACCATTGCTGAAGGGTTTGTTATGGCTGGTTGGGACTGCGCTTGTGTGTGCATGTATTGGAGGGGAATATTTAACAATTTAACATGCGTCACTTAATCTCAAAAAAGATATAGTGGAATTGGAAAAGGTTCAGAAAAGGGAAACAAAAATGATTAGGTTTATGGAACGGCTGCTATATGAAGAGAAATGAATAAGACTGGGACTTCTCAGCTTGGAAAAGAGACAACTAAGGCGGACTATGATAGAGGTCTGTAAAATCATTATTTACTTTCTCCACACCAGTCAGGAAGTGTTATTTACTACTTCTCATAACACAAGAACTAGGGGTCAACAAATGAAATAAATAGGCAGCAGGTTCAAAACAAGCAAAAGGAACGGACAGTCAACCTGTGGAACTCCTTGCCAGAGGATGTTATGAAGGCCGAGACTATAACAGAGTTCAAAAAGGAACTTGATAAGATCATGGAGGATAGGTCCATCGATGGCTATTGGCCAGGATGGACAGGAATGGTGTCCCTAGCCTCTCTTTGCCAGAAGCTGGGAATGAGTGACAGGATGGATCACTTGATGATGACCTGTTCTGCTCATTCCCTCTGGGGCACCTGGCATTGTCCACTGTCAGAAGACAGGATACTGGGCTAGATGGACCTTTGGTCTGACCCAGTATGGCCATTCTTATGTTCTTATATTCCTACGTTCTTAATTCCTGTCATACAGATCAGAGCATTAGGTGCAAATAATAATAATAAAATAATACAATTACAGAAGCAGTATGGCATTTTCCCACACTTCACGTTAGCTAATTGGTATTATCATAGGTAGTTTGCCTTCCACTTGATACTAGAAGGCCTGTTTTAACCTTCCTGGAAGAACATGCATTTTCTTTCCAGTATGATTCTTCGCCTCTTTTGTGCAAATACATATCTGGTAAGGTGGCAAAAGAACAAATACTAGCTAGAATGTGGAGGTCAGACCCAGATTCTCAGCTGGTGCAAATTGACTTTCCAGTCTGTCTCAAGACTTGAGGTCACCCTTTGCCCAGGAAAAGTCATTCTGCTTAAAACTGACTCCAAAGTAGAAACAAAATCTCTAAGTAGCAATTATTTTTGCTGTTCCACTGAGGTTGCCTTTAGCTTGGGCAAAATTTTGGCATCAAATTCTAAGCAGGAAATTGTACGTATTAAATTCTGCTGCAAGTATGAGACTGTTTACTTGTGTCTAAGCATGACTAGAAGTATTAAAGATTCTGTGCTTGGTACTTTGCATGCTACATAGACAGATTGAGTCTCTTAATTTAATAAAGCCAGAGCTAAACCAAGCCTCTTGCTATAAGGGGTGAGATATTTCCATCTATTATTTTCCAGCTCCCAAGAGTTTCTTAATTTGATTCCATGTCATGGTGACTTAAGGATTTCTAAGGTTGTGGTTTCACAGGAACATAAATGCCTTGATGCCAGGTCATAAAGATGATCTGAAATTAAGCCCTTAATCTGTTTAAGCATTGGGGACCTACTCTCAGATAAACCTACTTTTCTTTACGGTGGTATATAATGGTTCTTTTTAAACTTCCCCTGAGGTTTAACTCTGGGTCAGTACTGAATCTAATCTGGTTTCACTCCTTCCTTATGTGGGCCCATGGGAGGTTGGGGATGGGGTGGGGCGGGGAAGAGAACATGTGTTGTACTCAGAAACTGATGGGGGGGGGGGGACTGAAAGTCCCCTGAGACACACACAGTGCGAACTTCTTTGGGACAGGTTACTTCTTGTATGCCAGCAAATATGAGACAGCAGAGCAGACGACTGTAACACTGCCTCTCAGAGAAACCACGTTACAGACCTGGCCTAATATTTAAAAAAATCCAGCTTTGCCAGTCTGTCCTTGCCAAATGTGTCTACTCGGTTAGTGTGAAGATTATAATAAATCCATAGGATTTTGCATGCATGTTCTTTGACTTGACTAGATTGGCCTTTAGTTCTACTTGGGTAGCTGGACTGCAATGGAGCCTTTACCCCCACTTTTGTTTTTGTATTTTAGGGGATAGGATTGTCAGTTCTAAAAGGTTTGAAACATTTATTTTGTCTGGTTTTTTTTCCTGTTCTCATTTATGGGCTATTCCATTCCTCCAGAGTCTATCTGGTCTCCCTGGGTACGTCTACACTGCAATAAAAAACCCGTGACACAGCCTCGGCTGGCCCGGGTCAGTTGATTCAGGTTTGTGGGGCTAAAAAGTGCAGTGTATACGTTCAGGCTCAGGCTGGAGCCCAGTCTGTGAGACCGGCCCTCCGCATGGAGTATCAGAGCCCAGGCTCCAGCCCGAGGCCAAACGTCTACACTTCAGTCCCAGCCCATGTCAGTTGCCCCAGGCTCTTGAGACTCAGTTCTGCAGTTTTTTATTGCAGTGTAGATGTGGGTTTTTAGTGGTCGGAGGGAAATTTGACTCAAGTTAGTGGTCATGAAATGCCTTTAGCCGTATACCATTGTTACCCGCACTGCTTCTTCTGGTAAGTGTCATGTCATGCAAGACTAAGCCCTGGTCTACACTTACAATTTAGATTGATCTAGCTACATGTGTATAGGAGTGTTCACACCCCCGAGTGCTGTAGTTAAGCCAACCTAACCTCCAGTGTAGACATGGCTAGATTGATAGAATTCTTTCATCAACCTAGCTACTGCCGCTCGGGGAGGTCAGTTATCTAAATCGATGGAAAAACCCCTTCCATCAGTGTGGGAAGCATCTATACAATGTCATGCACCCCTAGTGTAGACATGCCCTCAGACACCCTGTTAACGGATGAGCTCCTGTTTGGGTGGAGGGGAGAAGTGGGATTGCTTTAACATTGCCATTACTTGACAGTTACATGAGCAGTTAACCAGGATGTCTGATCAAAGCAAAGCATCTTGGTGCAGGCTCTTTTGTTTACCTCGAGTGGACCCCACAGTGTCATCTTTTAAGGAATGGTAATGGCTCATTCAGATGCCCCCAATCCAGTAGTGGAGCAGAATGAGCTGAAGTAATGGTATCTTTATTATTTATATTACCATCACGCCGAGACACACTTATCATTTGATATAAACAGCTCCCTGTGCTGCCACACCTCACAACCATGGTGCATATACCAAGTAATGGTTCCAATGTCTCTTTCATTGCAGCAATATCAAAACCAGTTATTTCAACAAACGGAAGATGTCGATGGTAAAACAGAAATCATCATCAAGGTAAGAACAAGGCTGCTGTTGCAGCCTTTAAATCCCAGCTGTAAATGTCACATGCTTTAAGAGTGTTCTTTAGGCGTGTACTTGCTGCTTTGTCCTTTCTCAGTTAAAGATACAGGGCTTGTCCTCACAAATACTTACTGCGTGCTTTGTGGCGCAACAAAGCGCACTAGGGAACGTGTAGTGTGCATCAGCTGGGTCCACACAGACGCATGGTGTGCGACACAGTGGAGCGCAGTGAGTGTTTGCGTAGCCGTGCCTATCAGGTTTATTTAATTTCTCTCTGAAGTATCTGGTTTTGTCCTCTAGCAGACATAAGGATATTGAGCTAGACGGGCCAGCAATATGATCTGGCAAATCCGGTGTTCCTTTCACATGGCTTTTCATGTTCACAAGCCTCATTTCACCACTGTCCTCTGGCCAGCCAGACAGACTGACCTGAGTCCCTCCCCAGCTGTGTTAGCATAGCAGGTACTGCTGGTGAAGAATAGGAAGCTGACCTCTCACTCTGTGAGTTGGCCATCACCTTTACATCTCTCTACATTCCTGGCAGCTTTGGGAGTAGGGCTTTGAGTTGGGATTCAAAACTAGATCTCCTCATTAAGAGGACACAGCATTGTCTGTGGACGACTCGACAGGCCTCTCATAATATTTATGCTCTCTGTGTATTAGTGTATCTTTCAGTATCTCATAGTACTGTGTGTGGTAGTGACTAACTTTGCTAAGGATCAGTGGGGATGAGTTCACACGAGGTGTGGGAGCCTTGACTCTCTCCTTGGTTTTTATGCATTTATGTCTGAACATTAGCACTCTCGGACTATAGTTTGATTGCACTGACTTTATTTCTAGGTATGCAGAAAAGATGCAAACAGACAGTGTGAATGAGCTGAGTGTTAATAGGGGCCTGGATGTTAAATCAGTTGTGCCTGAAAGAGAGAGGAAGCAGCTAAACTAAATATGGCTTATGTTAATGTTGCCGCAGTGTGACAATGTATTCACAGCCAAGAACTACTTCCTGTGATGGCATTACACCACTGCTCTGACCTGCTAATGACATGTCGGTAATTTGATGAGTTGGAAACTGAATGAGCTGTAAAAATGTACCCTGACTGCCCGGGTTATATGATCCTCCCACGTAAATATACAGTAAACTCCTCACTTAAAGTCGTCCAGGTTAACCTTGTTTCGTGCTTATCCATTAGGGAACATGCTCGTTTAAAGTTATGCAATGCTCCGTGTTTGGCAGCCACCTGCTTTGTCCACTGCTTGCAGGAAGAGCAGCCCGTTGCAGCTAGCTGGTGGGGGCTTGAACCAGGGTGGACTGGTAGCCTCTTATCAGCTCCCTGCTCCCCTAAGTTCCCTGTGCAGCAGCTGCCTGCAGTTCAGCGGGGAGGGAAGGAAGAGGGGGGCTAATGTCAGGATGTCCCCCTCCCCCTGCTCTTGCACCCCGCTTACCCCATCTTCCATAGAGCATGGGGGACAGACCAGGATGGAGGGAGCTTGCAGCAGCTGCCTATCAGCAAGCTGATCTAATTAACAAGGCAGTGTACTTAAGGGAAATGCGCATATCTTCCTCCATTCCTGCTGCCTTGTGTAGAGAGAGAGTTAACCCTTGAGGCCTCAGCCAATTGCTAGGTCATCATTTAGCAGTAAGGGAAATATCCCACCCACTGACTCCTCCACCTCAACCAAGCTTCACAATCATCATCACTGTGTACCAGTATTAAATTGTTTGTTTAAAACTTACAGTGTGTGTGTGTATAGTATTATATATAAGTCTTTTGTCTGGTGAAAACAATTTCCCTGGATCTAACCCCCTCATTTGCATTAATTCTTATGAGGAAATTGGATTTGCTTAACATCGTTTCACTTAAAGTTGCATTTTTCAGGAACATAACTACAACATTATGTGAGGAGTTAATGTACAACTCTTTTAATTTTTAATTGGAGTTTTCTTGAGATAAGGATAAAGTAATGGACATCAAAATATTTATGAAACTAGATGTTGCAGTTACATAATCCATTCGTCCTTTCTGTATGAAGAGAGATGGTGCAGTTACCCCCAGGTTCTGGGTCTGTGCTTCTAAAATAGCCTTTTTACCTCTCTCTCTTTCCTGTTAGGAAATTGCTGTTTTGATCATATTAGCAATCATGTTCTCTTTGATCAGCAAAGCAAGGAAGGCAGAAAGTCAGTCCTCATTTTGTCGTCTTGTGCCTAGATGTTGCTTCCATAACGTTCCATGTATGCGGGACCCCTCCTCCTCTTGTGAAAATCAGGGAAAATTAAACGTGGCGTTTGAGCCAGCTATTTGAACTTCCATGCACACTTTTCTATCACAGTCGGAGCCAGCAATAAACGGGTGTAAAGGAGCTAAGCACACTGGTAAAATAAAAGTTTTTGTTACGTATCTGGAATGAAAATTGGGGAGCCCAGCTGGGGGTTAGAGTATATCTGTGTGCGAAGGCTCCATGAGAGCAATGCATACTTAAAACTTACCTGGAGGTAATTTAGATGAAGTTCCCTTTTCCAAGCCCTGGTCCATTCTTGTTAAACCCTGAGTTTATCTGAAGGTGGCTGAAGGGTTAAACTTCTGCCTAGAGAGACACATGTAAAGAGTTTGTTAGTGGAGTCTGAGAGGAATCCACTGTAATGAAGAGTTGTATATACTATTTACCTCCATTGGCTGACTGCGTGTTCAGATACATCAGGTCAGCTTAAGTAAAACACGGAGGGGGGAACCTGTGTGTGATGTTTGCAAGGTTTCCCCAGTGTCCCAGGGTCTGATTCATAGCTTTGTTTGCTCTTCAGAAAGGCAGAAGGATGGAGTACTAGGAAATCGCTATGCTGGCTCAAAATTGTTTTGCTTTCTGAAGTGACTTAGGCTAAGATGGAAGGGAGAGTGGATTTCCAAAACTGTTCCCTAAGCCATTGTGCTGCTTTTCCCTTTGCACTGCTCTGAGCTTTAGCCTGTGTAACCAGACTGCTGTTTGAGTTGAAAGCATCTAGCTTTTTGTCATCCCTGACCTGGCCACTTTGTCCTTTTTTTGCAGCAGTCCTGTGTAAACTGTGGTCGGGAGGCAATGAATGAGTGCACCGGATGCCATAAAGTCAATTACTGCTCAACTTTCTGCCAGCGGAAGGTAATGGATTCTTTATATGTCACAGATACCACCATTGTCTAAAGGCAATCAGCATAGCTGGCGAAACAGGTGCAAGCATATACTGAATACCCCCAAATAAGCAGGATAAAGAGGACAGGCCAGCATATTAGTATGTGTGAGCCTATCTTCTAATGCAAGTCTACAGATTGCAGACCTGACAGATCACTGGCTGCTGTTCACACTGTAACCTCTGCAGGCACTCAGCATTACACCCATGACTGAGAACATACAGGCTGCCTGTAAGAGTGTGGTCATTCTTGCTATTGGGGAGTTTTTCCTGCATTTTTTAGGTGGTTCGTGTTTTTTCTGTTTACCATCCCCAGGGTCTGTCGCCTCTTGTAAGTTTGTCAATCATATTTTTTTAAAAGGCAAATTTACAACTGGGACGTATGTGTCCCTATAGGCAGCCTGCCTGCATGTTCCAGTGCTGAGCTGTGGTGGTTGTGACGTCACCAGCAGAGAGCATGCTGGGACAGTGTACCAAGCAGACCCTGCCAATCAGAGAGAAGCCGCAGTGGAGGTGAGGAAAATGAGACCATTTTCAGTGAAGTTCTTCTGTTTATGTGCATCACTTATCTGTATTGCAGAAACTAAACTGTCCTTTAAAAAGAGATTAAGGGTAGTTAAGTGTGACATCTCTCATCATGCAATCCCTAAAAAACAAGGCAACAAGTTAACTGTCCCCTAATGCGCACACAACACATTTCCACTATGACAGACTCCGCATTGTCATTAGGAACCTCCTCCAAGCGCCAACTGATAAAGGAAACACACCCACACAACACGTTAATCTCCCTCGTGGTGTAACACACAACTTTCATTGCAGCCTCATTCATGTCCCATGCACACTTAACATGTGCCCGTGTGTCAATTACATGTTCATTGATGTTGCTACCACCTCCTGTTTGTAATATTTGGAGAGGGTTTTCTAAGATTGGCAACTCACCTGTTAAAGGTGAACTCCCAAGGTAAAATGAAAATCCAGGTAAGGCCTGAAATGGGTCCTGACCCCCCTCACCAAGTGAACTATCAGGAGCGTGAGGCTGTGACAGCTTGCATTTTTCTATTAAATAAACCTTTTGTTGATTTTTACCCCAAACAGGTCTCTGTTGTTCAAACTGTGGGGAGTGTGTCCCGCAATGATTGGCTAACGGGGACAGGTTTCACTCCATCAGGGATGACGAACCAAAGGGGAGAAGTCTGAGTGTCTGGGAGTTAACAACATAGGGTAGATGGATTTGGGGAGATTCTGGATCAGAAGGGCTGCAAGGCATAGCTAGGCTGGGGGATGCCAGGATCAGGCCTGTATGCTTGTAGGCTGGCTGCTGGTGTCAGGGCTCTGAATCATAGCAGCATCACACTGAGGCACTCAAGGTGTCAGGGCAGGTGGTGATTGAACCTGTCACTGGTCTGAGTGATCCCCAAAATGTCACAGAGGCACAGAAATAACATTTAATGTATACCCTCCCCTGGCTCTTCCTGCTTTGTTAACAAGTTGCCAGAATACATTGGTCTGTGGTGTTACTGATACCGTAGGTAGCATGAGATCTCTGCCACTGGTGATCATACAAATACGTGGATTGTGGCATGGTTTAAGCAAACCAAGAAATAACTCAGGATTTCCCAGGAGGGAAAAACAAATATGAAAAGGTGCGGTGGTATTGTATGACTTTTAAACCAACCTTGGATAATTTAAGCACTATACCCAGATGTACAGACACCCTTGTCTTAACTTGTGTGTTATACAGTTTTAACATTAGTTTTAATAAAATTTTCAAATCTTCTGTGCCGTGTGTTCCTCACATTCTGTTTACTGGCACATTCTGTACCTATTTCTTGCCAGAACTTAAAGGTGAACCAAAAATTTAGTTTAGCCAAAGTTATGTTCTTGGAGCATGTCCTAATTCAGTCCAGTTGGTTGAAGTCAAATGCAGTGAGAATAAACAATCAATTTTTTTAATACTAAACAAATTAATACTCTTCTTGTATCCTGTTTGCCTGGTTTTGATTTGAATAGTATGCATTTTCCACTTAGAATGCAATTGTTGAAATAGTCAAAAAATGAATGAATGTTTGCTGCAGTATCCTGCTAAAATCTAGATGTCATTTTCTTGAGAGTCTCAGGGCAGCAGTCCCACCAGATTACCTCAGTGTAACACAAACAACATAACACAAGCTGTTCAATATAAAATGTAGGCAATACCGAACAGTCACAATTTCACTTTCTTACTAGACAGTGCAGGTGCCTGCTCCAAACGAACAAAACACCTCGCATGCTGCTGATGCTGAAAAAATAATACAGTAGAGTAGTTTAATCCAGCTATTGATAGCTGCAACCCCAAACTCTGTCTTCTCTTGCTGGTAAATATTAGACTAGTTCATTTATGATCTGCCTCCTTCCCCTCCTGGGCTGTGATCCCAACACATCTCATGAGCTAAGCAGGGTTGGATTTGATCAATATTTGAATAGGAGACCAGCAGGTAAGAGAGGATATTATCAGAAAGGGGTATTGGTCAAGGCCAACTTTCCCCTGTTGGTAGTGAAACAGTGCCCTAGCACAATGCTAGAAGTGTGTTGGGTTGTTTTTCAGATGCGGGTTACAACCAAGGTCCTCGCCATTTTGTGATAATTAAAACTCCTGGCATGTTTTTCACAATGGTGGGGTAGCTGACTTGTTTCCTGACTAAATTCCAATTGGGGGAATTGACCTTCTGCCTATTTAAATTCCCTTTGTGATTTTGGTCGGATACTTTATTCCTTATGTCCTCTCCTAAATTGGTATTGTTTTCTGTGCACTGTTAAGCAGCTGCTGCATTTCATCCCAGTGTCAGGGGAAGCACTTCCTTAATACGGTTTATAAAGCCTGATAAATATTTAGAGATACTTTGAGGAAACAGACATTCTATACAAATAAGTTATCCCAAGTCCATATCTGGTGCTACTGCTGTTGGCTTTCACGAGATCATACATGGTACATCTACATAGCAGAAAAGACCCACAGCGACGAATCTCAGCGCCTGCGTCAGCTGACTTACACTTGCATAGCAGGGCTAAACAGCAGTGTAAAGGCTCTGGCTGGAGCCCAGTCTCTGAAGCCCAAGTTAGTTGAGCTGGGCTCTGAGAGTAACTGCCACAGGTTTGGGTTTTTTTTTGCTGTTTAGATATACCCACAGTTTCCCGATGCTCTCTTTTTTCACATTCTCTCTGCGTGCTCCTTTGCAGGATTGGAAGGATCACCAGCACATGTGCGGTCAGTCAGCCACAGTCACAGTGCAAGCGGATGAGGTGCACGTCACAGACAGTGTCATGGAGAAAGTCGCAGTCTGAAAAATCTTCTTCTGTAAGGTCCCAGCAAAGAACAAGGGAAGGTGCTTGGCTGGATCAGCAAACTGCATGGGAGCTCATATTGTTGGGTGTCTGGAAACTGAACTCTTCTCTTCGGTGAGCTCCTCTTATGAAGACGCTTGAGCACTGTGACATCATTTGCATTTTGGAGGCCTACACAAAATCGTAGCAAAGGAGACACTAAAGATACGTGATCTGGGAAAAATAACTAGACTTGCTGTTCAGGAGACCACCCTCGCTTTAAGGAATTTTGGACTGTAAAGTTAAGCTTTCAAGACTTTGAAACCCCTCCGTTGCAGATTACGTTAGAGCCATTTCTCTTGAGGGTCATCTGCAGTGGTTGGAGTGAAAGTTATGATGTGCCAGTGTTCCATTTCACCCCATGCCACCCTACCTCTCATTTGAAAAAACAAATCTTCCTTCATTTGTTTAATTTTATTGTCTTTAAAAACATAAACTATATTCTGTCATTAGAAGCCCTTTTTCTGATTCATTTTTGCCTTTGCCTTCAGGGCAAAATTTTACATATTGGAAATTCTGCATGTGTTTATAAACAGAAGATGTCATATTGTTAAACAAAATACAGTGAAATCATGGACGTGCATATCTGTAACATTCCTTATACACCAAGTGTATTTGTCAGAGCACTGTTAAACAGACAGCGTGGACCTATTTTGCTCAGCACAGTAAGGTGAAGCTTCATGACACTGGTGTTTCTCAGCTGCCTTTTTGTGGCAGCTGTCTTGCCAAAATCAGATCTACCTGAGCCAAAGTAAGAAAATGGTTTCTTTCCTGGCATTAGTGTACTGACATCGGGACTTCACTGCAGCTATTAAAACAAAATGCTGAATGGCTAAGTAAGTGAAATAAGTCTCTACAAAAGTGGCTAATTCAACTAAATCCCTTTTAGTGACTTAGACTAGCCAGGCTAAGTGTCCTAGACTCCCTTTTAAGAGTGAGCCGAGGCTTGCCACAACCCATGAAAAACTCTTCCTAGGGCTTTCTTTGATCCAGGCCTGGAACCTTCTACTGATGTGCCTTAGCCATTGTTTCTGTTCATCGAACATGAACTAGTGTCACTCATCATAGGGCTGACGTCCTGGCTTAAAATTGAAGCACGGTTCCACTCAGTAGACTGACACATGGGCAGAAGTGAGGGGACTGATGCAAGAATTGTTCAGAGAAATTCCATGACCTGTTATGCAGGAGGTCAGACTAGATGATCATAATGGTCTTTTCTGGCCTTAGAATCTATGAACCCTAAAGTTATTGTAATAGTAAACCAGTATTTATTTAAACAAGGTGGAAACTGGTTTGTAATATCTCATGTTGAGCTCCTGTACTGCTGGTATCACATATGGTCCCTCCTCAGTAATTGCTTCTGCCAATAACAGAAGAAGAAGAAGAACTGGATGGTTTGGAACAGGGCTCGGCAAAGACGACACGCGAGCCGATTTTTAATGGCAGAGTCCTGGCAGGCAGCAGCGTGCCATTAAAAATCCTGCCCAGCCCGGCCCACTCTTCTCCACCCTCTGCTCCCCCCACCTCCCCACCCGCGGGGGCAAGGGGCAGGGGGCAGAAGCTTGGTCCTGCCGGCTCCCCTGCCTCTTCCTGTAGTGTGCTGGGTTCCTGCCCCTCCTCTGCCTCTCTGTCCATCCCTCCCTGCCTGCTGGCAGATCAGCTGCTGGCCCTTGCGAGGGGAGGGGGTCGGGAAGGAGCAGAGTCAGCGTGCTCACTGCTCCCGGTGGAGGCAGAGAAAAAGCAGGGGCAGGGCCTTGGGGAAGGGGGGTGGGGGTGGAATAGGGGCATATCCAGCCCCCTGCCCTGACACCCCCCACGCACCCCCAGCCCTCTGCGCTGAGCCCTGTACCCCCCTCGTACACATCCAGCCCTCTGCTTGACTCCTTCACCCCACCCCGCCACAACCCCAGCCCTGACTCTGGCACCCCCCCCCCACATACCCAGCCCCCCCACCCGCTGCCCTGACACCTGCACCCCCTTCACATGCCCCCAGCCCTCTGCCCTGACTCTTGCCCCCCCACATACCCAGCCCCCCCACACTCCCTGCACCCCCCACATCCTGACTCTTGCACCCCCACATTCCCACCTGCACCCCTAGCACCAAATGGGAGCTGCCCAGGTAAGTGCCCCACACCCAAACCTTCTGCCCCAACCCTGAGCCCCCTCCCTCATTCTAGCGCCTGGCCAGACCCTTCACCCCCAGCCCTGTGCTCAGTGCACTCCCACCCTCAGCTCAGCGCAAAGAGAGGAAGAGAATGGGCCAGAACCAGGGAGAAGGTAGGTACCCACTGTACATGGGCAGGGCCGGGACCCTAGACTGGCAGCGAGCTGAGTGGGTCCGGCAGCGGGGATCGCGGCTGGCAGGAGCCGGCGGATGGAACCCCTGAGCGGCAATGGGCTGAGCCGCTCAGTCCACTACCGGTCTGGAGTCCTGGCCGCCGGCCCCGCACAGCCCACTGCCGGCCTAGGTGAACAGAACCCCAGACCAGCAGTGGGCTGAGTGGTCCGTCAGCGTAAGATCAACATTTTAATTTAATTTTAAATGAAGCTTCTTAAACATTTTGAAAACCTTGTTTATTTTACAATACAATAATAGTTATATAATATATAGACTTAGAGTGAGAGACCACCTAAAAAACGTTAAAATGTATGACTGGCACGCGAAACTTTAAATTAGAGTGAATAAATGAAGACTCGGCACAGCACTTCTGAAAGGTTGCCGACCCCTGGTTTGGAAGATAGTTGTGATGGAACATGAAGCCCTTTCCCATAGGAGGAGGATTGAAATCCAACACAGGTTAGTGGTTATGATTATCAGTCGCTATCTGATGGCTGTCTGGCGGTCTGCGTGAAGAGAATCATTGATCTCAATCCAGAACAAATATTCTGTGACTTCTCATAGTAATTGGAGCATATTCAGGGTGGCTTGGCTTGTTCCTTCTCAGGATCTAAACCGTGCTTGGTTCCCATTCTTCTTGGGTTGGTTCCTCATCTGCTTAATAAATGCAAAACTTTCTTGAGATACTTCTGAGTTCACTAGAGCAAAGTTGTGACTTCAAGTTAGTAAAGTTCTTGATCAAGACATTGTTTATTCTGCCAAAATAAGATAAAGTGCAACTGTGCCTTTCCACAGCATCTCACACCAGAGCACAGAAGAGAGGCCTTAGGTAACAGGAAGATTAGTTTGAAAATAGCACCTTTGAGTGTTAGTACTGAAGACTATACATGCACTTTGCTTTTAGACTTGAAATAACTATTTTCATGGCTTTTTTGTTGTTGTTTTTACCCCTGTCAGGTTCATTATATTGTAAGGGACTTTATCCACCAGCAGAGAGAGAGAAATAGTTTCCTACTGCTATTGTTGGCGGAATAGACCCATCTGTTGTGATTTACAGAGGAATATAACTGTGTAAGGAACTGCAAAATAACCTTTCAACGGGGCGTAACAAGGCACTTATAAAAGCTACATTGTGCCGTCAGTTCATAAGAATGTAGGATTTTGCATATTAGAATAGCCCACAAGTCCCATATCTTATCAGTGGCCAATATCTGATTAATCAGAGGAAGACAAAATCCCATCATTTACGTGCTCGAATATGTATGTTTCTGCCAAAATGTAAACTGGAGGTACTGATAATTTGTAAGTAAAGATCTGGTTGGCACTGCCTTGTAAGAGTCCTGCTGTTCCCCAGACATCCCACCCAGAAATTTACTAGCTGGTTTGGTATGTTGTTTTTTGGCAGGAATTAAAACTTAGCTGCAGATGTCTGATCAAAACATTTTGATCAGTTCTAAAGGTAATCAAAATATCCAACAACTTTCAACAAAAGATTTTTTTGTCAATTTCTTCCCCAAAAACTCAAATTTACTACAAAAATATTTGTCAAAAACTGACCATCTGGATCAGCTCTAATAATTTATATTCTTTCCCTAAGTCCCTTCTGCATCTTAATTTGGAAGTGGTGTTTTTCTGCACTTCCTATCCCAAGCTATTGCTACATGAAGTTAAACGAAAGGGAGGCTGCAGGTTTTCAGCAGGGGCAGAAATGATGTCTGGTTTATACAGTCTAGTCTTCTAAAGTACCTTGGCATTCTTTAGTACTTTGTGTGTGTCTGTATAAAAGCTGTTACTGGGCCGCATCTTCAGTTCCTACTCAATCCTTAGCGTAATGGGAGTGTTTTATGAATAGCTATAGCAGTAGTGAAGCACTGACAGTTCCCATTTCAAGGCAGGTAAAATTATAATAAATATTGAACAAAGAACAGTCTGTATTATTAAATCAGAAGGGCAGCTTCCATGAGATTCTAGCTGCTGCGTTTCAGATAATTGGTCAGTGGTGCCTGTCTGTTATGAAAGACTAGCGATTTCTTCAATCTTTTGAGTTGTCTGTCTGGTAGCCACGTCTTTCTGAGAGGAAAGGCCACCAGAGCCATTAACTGTGTTTGTGGGACTTTGACCATTATCTAATGGAGATTAAAGATGGCTCATTTTTAATGAGGTTTAAAAGGAGCATTTAGCATATGTGGGAACTACACATTTTCTGTTCCCATCAGATCTCCCATGATTGGTGAGAGACTCTGACCTTTATCGGATGGGGACTAAAATTCCAGCTTATTCATGTGAGGTATAAGACTGTCTGTTCCGTTGTAATATGATGGAGGATGAACACAGCATGTCAATGTAGAGCAACTGGCAACGTGGGCAGAGCATGATGATTCTGTGTGTATGCAATATCTGTATTAAGGGGTATAGCGTGAGCCAAGCTGAAGTCCGGAGCATCCCTGTTTGTGAGAGCCCACAAAATGATTTCCAGGCATAAATCTGAGTAGTTGGCATGTCTAGGCTATCTGATTTGTCCCTGCAGTTGAAATGCAGGCACAAATGGTACCCACCGATGGGTCTCAGGGAGACCCCCACTTCTGAAAATCCATTTCTAACTGTGAAGAATTCTTTCCAAGGTGGTGAAATAAGTGCTTCATAGAGCATGTGAGGTTTTTTGGCTCTTGCGCCCTTACCCAACATATTACACAAATATTTTGAGTTTGACTCTTTTTTTTCTTTTCATTTTAAAATGCCCAATGCAGTGCAGCAGTGTAGTGTGCGTTATACACCAGGGTTTTCAAAAGTGACTAGATATTTGGAGTGACTCAGTTTTTGGGTCTCCAACTTGAGACACATTAAAGGGTTCTGATTTTTCAGCCAATGTGTTGTGTCCACTATCTGAGGATCAGATTCTTTAAGGCATCTGAAATTGGGCACCCAAAACCATGAGTCACTTTTGAAAGTCTTGGCCATAAAATATAGGAAATGTCCTACACCTGGTCCAAGTTGGATAGTTTAAAAAGAGCTTTCTCCACGTTAGCTTAGCTATTGTATTGTCTAATTTTTGAGATTTTTAAAAGAGTCAGTTTCTGAAAATTCCTCTCTCTTCTAGTTTTCTTAATGTTAGATCTGTAGGAGTGCAGAGCTCACTCCTTGATAGTGATCAGTTTTTCTTTAAAATGGTTTCTTCTTACACTCATGTCAAATGAAAACCTTTATAATCTAAGCATAACAAATGTGCAACAAGGTGAAAATAAATAAGTTCTACTGTTTTGCCCAAACACAGAATATCAGTAAGATATTCTGATTTGTTACCATGGTGTAAATCTGGAGTAACTCCATTGAATTCCATAAAGTTTATACTCTTGATATACAGTGCTATCACTGAGCAGACTTTGGTCCCTGTTCATAGTTACGTCATTTTAACTCCATGACTGATTTATAGCTCTTCATTGCTTGGTTGCTTATCTGTTGAGTATTGCAGTATATTTCAAATGATTTAATAATATCTTGCATTTGTCGAGCCTTCCCTGCAAGAACTTCTAAGCTCTCTGCACATGTGAATTCAACTTAACTTGACCAAGGTATTATCCCTATTTTATAGAGGGGGAAACTGAGGCACGGACTTTGCGACTTGTCCAAGCTAACATCGTGTATTAGTGGTGAAGCCATAGATAGAATTCAGTGGTGAAATGGAGACCCTGCTGAAGTTAATGGCAAAACTCCCATTGACTTCAATGGGGCCAGGATTTCACCCTTGCTGTTTTGACTCACCCCCATTCCCCTGCTCTAACCACTTGACACCAGTGTCTCCTCTGTCTTTTTATTGGTAAACTATTTTCATATCCCTTCATTCCGGCCCGTTTCCTGTTTTCCCCTGCCAGGCTTCTCACAGCCCCGAGTTTCTTCTTTGCAAAATCATTTGGATTAAAAGGCCGGAAACACCAGTCAAACGTCTAATCTAAACTCAGCGGGAAATAACGCACGGAAGATGCTATGCATTTTCTGGAACACTTGTGGCACGGCATGAAGTCCCTCCTGCCGGGATGTTGTGGGGCTGCACACTCGGATTATCTCAGCCACTAGAATTAGCTGCACATAAAGGCACCTGCTGTGTTGGGGGAAGCTGACAGGGGCACAATTGGTAGAGCTGGCTCTGCTCAGTGAAGCGTTCAGCTCTCCCAGTGCAAATGCAGCAGCTGTTACAAAGGCCTCCAACTGCTCTCAATGTGCATTGGGAGGTGCACCATGCGCTCTCTTCCACCCCCCCCCCCCCGACCCCCGGTGGCCACACTGGCTGCTCCAGCTGTGTGAAAGGAGGAGAACTGAGGCCAAACTGGTACAGGGAGAGGGCCTGGAGCTCTCCCCCCCCACACACCCAATGGCCAAAGGAGAGCTGCTTCCCTCTCCCAACAGGTAGGTGAGAGCACCTCCATCCTGTGTTCGCTTCCCAGCCCTGCCCCACGGGACCCACGCACAGGACAACCACCTGCCAGTGCTATGGTGAGGAAGAGGAGCCGTCTCAGTGAGGTACAGGGATGGGGGAAGCATGGTGGTGAAGGGATATTAGGCCAGGGATAGGATGGAAGAGTTGCTGGATATGCGGGGAGGGAGGATTTGATGGTTAGGGATGGAAGGTCATGTGTATCCCTGGCTGAGGGGGCAAATTGTTAGTGTCTAGCCGGAACCTCACTACGGAAGGTGATGGCCGTAGTGTCTTCAAACTCAACAAAGACAAAGACCATATTCTCAGACCAGCCATGGGAGGGGAGGGGAGGGAAGGGAAGGAGCTGATTTCCAGCTACTGCTTTACATTGCAAATTTGAGGTTTGTCAGTCTGCCTCTCTGGATTGTTCAGAGATTGCGTCATTTTAAGCACTGTTCTGGTCATTTTTAAACGTGAGCTGCAAAAATAAGTAAACGGGCTTGTGCCCTTTTTTTGTGCTGCCTTAGGATGGATAAGCAAGTCTGAGTAATGAAGGGGGAAAAAGTGCTTGCTTTTTACAGTAGAAAACGATGACAGGAATTCTCCAACTTTCCCACTAATGGGAATTTCATGCTACCTCCGTGTCAGCTGAACCAGTGCTAGCACTGGTGAAAGTGCGAGTCTAGACAAGGCTTTCTGCATCATGAATTAAACTCCGGGAGCTCGTGAATTCATGACAGCTTGATGGGGTAGCCATTGAGAGGGGCTGCTGCTTTTAGTGGAGGTAAAACCTTAATGTCCATTTAACTCCAATGCCTAATTAACACTAGTCTGCATTACGTGTTCAGTGCTCCTAGCCCCTTCCATTAGGGTGTGAATTTGCCCAATGAATCTCCAAAACTCTCCAGCAAAGGCACAGGAGACCAGATGTGACAGTCCTGCTATGTGTATGGCATAAAAAGAAACTTTTGGGGGACTGAGTGTGCTGGGAGTAAGCCCTGGGGTAGTGTTATAAAAAATGAGAGCATTGGTTTATCGCTGAGCCTGGCCCTCTTTGCAAAGCCGACAGCTAATTAGAAAGGAGCTTTAGCTAGCCTGCAACTTGGCTTTCTTCCACTACTTACCACCCCTGTGTGTTTGTCAGGCAGCAGCAGGGTCCCTCTCATGAGAGAGTTTGCTTAGTATTTCAGGAGCTCATTAGAAAGAATGGAAAATCCAGCTGTGAGAGTTTGGGGGTAATGAACATCTGGATTCTAATGAAACACAAAGCATTTAACAGCTTCATATGCAACAGGCTGATGGCCGTGGTACTGTCTGACTAAAATCCTCTCTGGGGCAGGGCAATTCCCCCGTCGCACAGAAGCAGAGCCCTTGTATTTTGTTTGTTCTCCCTTTTATGTCATTTTTTCAGTGCCCAGATCCTAATGCTCAGCATTTATAATCATCACTCACACACGGGCACACTCATGCCACGCCCCCTGTCCCCAGTGAGGTAACAAGGAATCTCCCTCTTTCACAGCTGGGGAAGTCAAGGTATAGAAAGGTAATTATGGGCCACTGTTCAGTGGTGTTGAACACCTGAAGCTCCCATCGAGTTCAAAGGAGAAAGTGGGCTGCTCAACCCCTCTGGTAAATCAGGCCACCCTAAGGGGTGTGTCAGTGTAAATCAGTGACAGAACTGGGATTAGAACTGACCTGTTCCTGACTCTCACCTTGAGCTCTGTTTGCTAGGGCACAGCTCCCTGACACTGCAGTAAGTGGGCTGTGCTGAATCTGATGTTGCTCTTTTTCATGTTTTATCTCCTGTCAGAAACCTTGAGTGATGCTGGAAGACCTGGTGCCAGCTCTTGCCAAGGCTTTAGGCATCATCTAAGCACTGAAGAATGCATTGCTGGAAACTAGTCTGTTTCACCCATGTGTTAATATGTTTAAGATGGGGATTGGACTTGTGACAGTGTGATATGCTTGTAAATTGCTGCATTAATCTCACTTATAATGTCTTTATCACATGCTATAACATAATATTTAAATTTTTGCTTTGTAACTATGAACCCCGTCAGACGTGCTTATCTCCTGCCCATCAATACTAAATGGGTCATTTTGGGACATCACACCCACAAAGAGAGAGGTGCAAAAGGGCTCGTCCCATCAGCTTGAATTCTGGCAGAAGGCAATACAAATAGCTGACAAGAAAAATTTTCCTCTCTCTTTTTGCTGTTTGGACTCTCATAGAGCTGGAGCTACAAAACCTAAGCAGAGATCCCCACAGTCAACCCTAAAAGACATGCAGAGCTGACAGATTACTACAACTCTGTCAGCTTTTGGAACCTTAGACTGTAACTCATTTGTGTATAGGGTTGTTGATTAATCATAGTTAACTCACACAATTAACTCAAAAAATTATTCGTGATTAATTGCACTGTTAAACAATAGACTGCCAATTGAAATTTATTAAATATTTTTGATGTATTTCTACATTTTCAAATATATTGATTTCAATTACAGCACAGAATACAAAGTGTACACTCTCCCTTTATATTACTTTTTATTACATTATTTGACCTGTAAAAATGACAAACAAAAGAAATAGTATTTTTCAATTCACCTCATACAAGTACTGTAGTGCAATCTCTTTATTGTGAAAGTGCAATTTACAAATGTAGATTTTTTGTTTGTTACATAACTGCACTCAAAACAAAATATAAAATGTGAGCATCTACAGATCCACTCAGTCTTACTTCTTGTTCGGCCAATTGATAAGAGAAACGAGTTTGTTCACATTTACAGGAGATAATGCTGCCCACTTCTTGTTTACAATGTCACCTGAAAGTGAGAACAAGTGTTTTCATGGCATTGTTGTAGCTAACGTTGCAAGCTATTTATGTGCCAGATGTGCTAAAGATTCATATGTCCCTTCATGTTTCAACCACCATTCCAGAGGACATGCATCCATGCTGATGAGTCAGATGCCACCAGTAGAAGGTTGGTTGATTTATTTTTTTGGTGGTTCCGGTTCTGTAATTTCTGCATCAGCATGTTGCTCTTTTAAGACTTCTGAAAACATGCTCCACACCTTGGCCCTTCAGATTCTTAAACCTAGGGTTGGGTGCTGTAGCTGTCTTTAGAAATTTGATATTGGAACCTTCTTTGTGCTTTTGTCAAGTCTGCAGTGAAAGTGTTCTTAAATCACATACGCTGGGTCGGCAGCCGAGACTACCGTGACACAGAATATATGGCAGCATGCGGGTAAAACCATGGAGCATGAGACATACAGTTCTCCTCCAAGGAGTTCAGTCACAAAATTTAATTGATGCATTATTTTTTTAAAAAGCATCATCAGCATGGAAGCATGTCCTCTGGAATAGTGGTTGAAGCATGAAGAGGCATACAACTGTTTAGCATGTCTGGCACGTAAATACCTTGTAATGCCAGCTGCAAAAGTGCCATGGGAATGCCTGTTCTCACTGTCATATGATGTAAATAAGACTTGGGCAGTATTATCTCCTGTAAATGTAAACACACTTGTTTCTCTTATCAATTGCCTGAACAAGAAGGAGGAGTAGTGGCTGTAAAGTTTTACTGTTTTATTTTTGAATGCAGTTATTTTTTGTACATAATTCTACACTTGTAAGTACAACTTCCATAGTAAAGAGATTGCACTAGTTTTTTTCTGAGGTGAATTGAAAAATATTTCTTTTGGTTTTTACAGTGCAAATATATAATAAAAAATAAAGTGAACCCTGTACACTTTGTATTCTGTGTTAATTGAAATCAATATTTTAAAATATAAGAAACATTCAAAAAAATTTAAATAAATGATATATTCTATTATTGTTTAATTGTGATTAATTTTTTTAATTGCTTGATAGCCCTAGTATGTATGTTTCATAGAATCATAGACTTTAAGGTCAGAAGGGACCATTATGCTCATCTAGTCTGACCTCCTGCACAATGCAGGCCACAGAATCTCACCCACCCACTCTTCTGAGCCATTGAAGTCCTCAAATCATGGTTTAAAGACTTCAAGGTGCAGCGAACCTTCCAGCAAGTGACCCGTGCCCAAGGCTGCAGAGGAAGGGAAAAAAACCCCAGGGCTTCTGCCAATCTGCCCTGGAGGAAAATTCCTTCCGGATCCCAAATAGCATGTGGGCAAGACTCACCAGCCAGACACTCAGGAAAGAATTATCTGTAGTAACTCAGATCCCATCCCATCACAAGCCACTGAGCATATTTACCACTAGTAGTCAAAGATCAATTAATTGCCAAAATTAGACTATTCCATCATACCATCCCCTCCATAAATTTATCAAGCTTAGCCTTGAAGCCAGATATGTCTTTTGCCCCCACTACTCCCCTTGGAAGGTTGTTCCAGAACTTCACTCCTGTGATGCTTAGAAACCTTCATCTAATTTCAAGTCTCAACTTCCTGATAGCCAGTTTATATCCATTTGTTCTTGTGTCCACATTGGTACTGAGCTTAAATAATTCCTCTTGCTCCCTGGTATTTATTCCTCTGATGTATTTATAGAGAGCAATTATATCTCCCCGCAGCCTTCTTTTGGTTAGGCTAAACAAGCCAAGCTCTTTGAGTCTCCTTTCAACTCACAGGTTTTCCATTCCTTGGATCATCCTAATAGTCCTTCTCTGTACCTGTTCCAGTTTGAATTCATCCTTCTTAAACATGGGAGACCAGAACTGCACACAGTATTCTAGATGAGGTCTCACCAGTGCCTTGTATAATGCTACTAACACCTTCTTATCTTTGCTGGAAATACCTCACCTGATGCATCCCAAGACCACATTAGCTTTTTTCACAGCCGTATCACATTAGCAGCTCATAGTCATCCTGTGATCAACCAATACTCTGAGGTCCTTCTCCTCCTCTGTTACTTCCAACTGATGCCTTGCCAGCTTATAACAATAGTTCTTGTTATTAATCCCTAAATGCATGACCTTGCACTTTTCACTATTAAAATTTCATCCTATTACTATTACTCCAGTTTACAAGGTCATCCAGATCTTCCTGTATATCATCGTGGTTTGCCTGCTTTAACCTTGTAATAACTATCATTTCTTTTCTTAGTTAATCTTTTGTTATTTACTGGGCTGGCTACACGCATTGTCTTTGGTTTGAGTTCAGTTGCCCTGGGGCAAGTAACTGGTCCTTTGGGACTGGGCGTAACCTGACTATTTTGTGATCTTTGGTGTCTAGCAACCATCTATTACTAAGGCCAGCTTGCCTGGGTAGCAAAATAGAGTGGAAAGCACAAGGGGTGTCTGTGACACCATAGTAGGACTATTAAAGTGCTTTGGGAGTTCACACATTTCACCAACCCCATAACACGTATTTATAGAACATACAACCAGTTTGGGGTCCCTGCCCTGCTTCTTGACAGTCTGCCCTGAAATTAGCAGGAGAATCTGTGATTGGCTAGATGGACGCTGGCTGCAACAAAGCAGATAGTTTCACAGTGTGGCTAAGAATCTGCCCTGGAGGCCTGTCACAGTGCAGTGGGGCTGGAGGACCCCAATGTAGCAGAGAGCCAGAGGGCGCCAGGATTTCTCCAGGGGAGCAGTAGCTCTGTCGCTTTTAAGGGCGAGTAGTGTTCACCGTGCTCTGCACTTGGCCAGCTTCACGTCTGGCACAGCAAGGGCACTAACTACGCTCCCGGCGAGCAAGGAGTGCTCAGCCAGAATGGTTTAATCGAGATGGCAGTCATCAGGGTTTAAAATATTTTCTCTTGTGCTCTAACACATCAACCTGCACTTTGAAATATTCTTCGCTATTTCCCTGATCAGTATTTCCCTGATAATCCCCACTGAGGAGTCACACTGCAGCAGTGCCAATAGGGGACGCTAATCTGTTAGTATTTAAACTTGCACCTCCTTCCCTCTACAGTAGGTCACCTGCTCAACTTGCTCAATGCTACAGTGAGCGCCCTGGGGCCAGTGCACTTTAATGTCTATCCACCAGGATGCTGAGGTAACCCTCAAAGCAAAGGGGGTGTAGGAAGAAATTGGACCCCTCTCAGTTGTCTTCCCCCAAGGGTCTGGAGAGGTACCGTGTGACAGTCTTCCTCTGCAGTATCGGGCATTGGCTAGTGGAAGAGCCAGAACCACAGACCATAGGCCACTCTGGCTGTTACACAGTCTCTCTCCTTTGGCACTTTCCAGATCTTTGCACTGCAAACTGACCAGAGGCCCAATTTTTATTCCTCCATATTAACAAGTGCATCAGGCCGGGGGTACTAGACTCCATGGACAATTCCTCCCAGGATTGGGGCAGGCTGTTGTGCTTTCAACGTGCATGGAAAAAAGTGTAAAACATAGGAACGAAGCAAGAAATCAAACTTTAATGAGCTATACAAAAAAACCCACTGGGTCATCGTTACTCCCTGCTGTGCCTTGTGCTTTAGTTCCTCCCTGACTCCAGCAGGCGCCAACCTCAGCAGAAGACGTGCAAAGCTTTGCGGAAGAATTTCCTGAACTCTGTGTTGAAGATGGTGTAGATGATGGGATTAAGGGCACTGTTGACGTAGCCCAGCCAGGTGACAATGCTGATGACCTGACTGGGGATGGTGCAGGATTTACACAGGGCTCTTGTTATGTGTACTACAAAGAAGGGTGTCCAGCAGAAGAGGAAAGCGCCTGTGAAAGAGAACAGACAGCAAAGTCAGACACTGCACACAAGTACCATGGGGTGGGGTGGGGTGAGGTGGTAGAGGTAGCTCGTGGGTTGATAGATGAGGCTGTGTAACCCAATGGAGGGGTCACAGGCTAAATGAGGAGACCTGGGCCAAGTCACTTTATTTCTCTGTGAAATACCCTCCCGCTATTTGTGTCTTGAGAGGAACTGTCTCTTACGTGTCTGTACCATAAGGTCTAGGCATTATTGTCAAATACATATTACAGACTGTGCCCTCTCTGTATAGTATTGATACAGACAACACAGCAGGTGAGCCAAACAGCATGAGATCCTGAGATTGTATTGTGCTCTTAGGCCTGGTCTACACTAGGACTTTAATTCGAATTTAGCAGCGTTAATTCGAATTAACCGTGCACCCGTCCACACCAGGAAGCCATTTAATTCGACATAGAGGGCTCTTTAGTTCGAATTCTGTACTCCTCCCCGACGAGGGGAGTAGCGCTAAATTCGACGTTGCTATGTCAAATTAGCCTATGTGTGGACGGAAATCGACCTTAGTAGCTCCAGGAGCTATCCGAGCTTGGATGCTCTGACCAGCCACACAGGAAATTCCCCGGGAAAATTTGAATTCCTTTTCCTGTCTGGCCACTTTGAATCTCATTTCCTGTGTGGACGTTGTGGCGAGCTCAGCAGCACTGGCAACGATGCAGAGCTCTCCAGCAGAGGAGTCCAGGGAATCTCAGAGTAGAAAGAGGGCCCCAGCATGGACTGACCAGGAAGTCTTGGATCTGATTGCTGTGTGGGGCGATGAGTCTGT
This sequence comes from Mauremys mutica, assembly GCF_020497125.1. NCBI lineage: Eukaryota > Metazoa > Chordata > Testudines > Geoemydidae > Mauremys > Mauremys mutica. Next base: position 112,319,145 of record NC_059075.1, read on the forward strand.
GCTTTCGGAGCTGCGCTCCAACAAACGGAATGCAAAGACGTACAAGAAGGTCTCCAAAGCCAGGAGAGACAGAGGATACAGCCGGGATGCAATGCAGTGCCGCGTTAAAGTCAAGGAGCTGAGACAAGGCTACCAAAAAATCAAAGCGGCAAACGGACGCTCCGGAGCCCAGGCCCAGACATGCCACTTCTACGAGGCACTGCATGCCATTCTCGGTGGGTCTGCCACAACCGCCACACCACTGTCCATGGACTCTGACGATGGGATAGTGTCGACGGCCAGTTCCTCGGCGATGTTCACAGACGGGGAAGATGAGGAGGGAGATGAGGAGGGGGAGGCAGTCGACAGCGCTTACAATGCTGATTTCCCCGACAGCCAGGATCTCTTCATCACCCTCACTGAGATCCCCTACCAACCCTCCCCAGCCGTTACCACGGACCCTGAATCAGGAGAAGGATCAGTCGGTAAGTGCTTTAAACATGTTAACATTTATTTTTTAACAGAACAGGAATATAAACTAGGCAAAAAGAAGGTCTGTATATAGGGGGACGGAACAGGCATCTTCTTCGGAGATCTCCAGGAAGCTGTCCTGGAGGTAATCGAAAAGCCTCCGCAGGAGGTTCCTGGGGAGAGCTGGCTTATTGGGTGCTCCGTGGTAGGACACTTTTTCCGCGCCAGGCTATCATCTGGTACTCCGGGACCATTGCCTTCACGAGCATGGCAGCATAGGCCCCTGGTTTGTGCTGGCTTTCATGCAGCATGTGCTCTCTATCTGTCTCTGAGACCCTCCTCAGGGTGATCTCGCGCGCAGACTCCTGCATTTAATTAGAGTAATTTGTGTACTATTAGTATTGGGAGTGCTTCACTGTTCCTTTGCATAACAAGAAGCGTCACTTTACAGCCACGTGGTGGAGGCTGCAGAGTGGCAGCATACAGGGATCTTTCCCAGGGAACAGCCGCGAGGGGGTGGAACAGGGGCAGAGTTTATGCTTTCAAGATTGCCTGCAGCAAGAGGACAGAGCTATACATTCACTTTTAAGCAGCCAAAAGTCTTTGGCTTACCATGCCTGGCTGCTCCACGGATTCTGCTATCCTGCCCCGCTTGTCTGATCTGCAGTGCAATACCCCAGGCAATGAAAGCGAAATCAGAAAAATCAAACTTTCCCTGAGTGAGTTCGCGTGAGATAGGTGCTGTGCATGGTCTTGTTCACAGACACTGAGTAGACTGTTTCTTTTTTGAAAAAAATGTATCTTTGTAAGGAATTCACTCCCTTTTTCCCATCACACAGCTGCAACTGTATCCCGACCTGCTCCAGCATGCCCCTCACAGAGGCTGGCGCAGATTAGGTGGCGCAAGAAAAGGACATGGGACGAAATGTTTGCTGAACTTATGGGCTGCTCCCGAGCCAAGGCGGACCAGCAGAGCCAGTGGAGGGAGAACCTCACTCAGCAGCAGCACTCACACAGCGAACGGGAGGATAGATGGCGTCAGGAGGACCAGCAGGCGACTCAAATGCTGCTTGGACTAATGAGGGAGCAAACGGACACGCTCAGGCGCCTTGTCGATGTTCTGCAGGACCGCAGGCAGGAGGACAGAGCCCCCCTGCACTGTATCTGCAACCACCCTCCCCGCCCACAAAGTCCAATACTCCCCTCACCCAAAATAACAAGAAGGAGGGGCACCAGGGGCCGTGAAAACTGTCACTGCACCCCAGCACAGTGCTCAATTACCCAAAAGCTCTCAGTCCATAAATTTTGAGAAGTCCTTCCCTTTCTGGCTCACCCAAGCCCAAATCCCAGTTTCATCCCCCAACTGTGTTGTTGAGTATTAAAAATAGTTTGCTGTTAATTACTGTTTCCGTCATGTTTCTTTGCAGAAGACTTTGTGTGAAGGGGGGGGGGGGGGGTTGTAATTGCATAGGACATTCACCATTACCAGGGTACAGACATGGGGGCAGGATCAACAGCAGGTCACACACTGAGTGCAGTCACTAGGCACCCTGGTCAGTCTGTGAGGTGTTTTTAATGTTCTGTTCATAGGCGGCAGGTGCTCTGCTCAAGGTATATTTGGAGGTGGGTCTCTCCCCCGGCCCTGCCTGGATCGGGCCCTGGCCCCCGCGGGTCTCCCCCCCCACCCCGCCAATTCCCTGCCTGGAGCAGGTCCCAGCCCCCACCTGCAACCCCTCCCCCGGCGTGTCATCTCCCCCCCCGCCGTGCTGCGTCCCTGCCTGACAGTAGAGCGGCTACCCGCAGAAATGCTGTCTGCTGCCTCAGGGTCCTAGCGCCTGCCATCCACAAATGGCAAGGCAGGCTGCCCTTACCCTGCCCTTCTACTGTAGCCCTGAGCCTCTACAATGCCCCAAATGCTCAGCCCCAGCCAGAGCCCTCATCCCCCTACACCTCCTCCCCCTTCCCACACACCCCTCACCCCTTCCTACGCCCCCACCCCCAGCCCAGAGCCTGCACCCAAACTCCATCCCAAACCCTGCACCCCTCACCCCTTCCTGCACACCCACCTGTAACCGTCCTCCCCCCAGAGACCGCTGTAGGAGCAGGAGCCTGTCATTCCTGGAGTCTAGAAGTGGTCTCTACATCACTGCACACCCTACCCACCACAGTCTGCGTCCCAATTTCAACCCTTTAACGCAAAGTCATTAATAAAGAAAACGTCGTTAAGTAACAATGAAACATGGATTTTATTTTTACACGTGTGTTGGAAGGAGGGAAACGGGGTGAACGGGGTATGTAACTGCAGAGGATAGTCAACAGTAAGTGGGTAAAGAAACGGGCACGTTCAGCTTCTCTGTAAAGAAAATGAATAGTCACAGGTCACGCTGCTCGCTGAGGAACCTAGCTTTCAAAGCCTCCCGGATGCACAGCGCTTCCCGCTGGGCTCTTCTAATCGCACGGCTGTCTGGCTGAGCGTAATCAGCAGCCAGGCGATTTGCTTCAACCTCCCATCCCGCCATAAAGGTCTCCCCCTTGCTCTCACAGAGATTGTGGAGCACACAGCAAGCTGCAATAACAATGGGGATATTGGTTTCGCTGAGATCCGAGCGAGTCAGTAAGCTCCTCCATCTCCCCTTGAGACGTCCGAAAGCACACTCCACCACCATTCTGCACTTGCTCAGCCGGTAGTTGAAGAGCTCCTTGTCACTGTCCAAGGCGCCAGTATAGGGCTTCATGAGCCAGGGCATTAGCGGGTAGGCTGGGTCCCCGAGGATCACTGTAGGCATCTGCACATCCCCAACATTTATTTTGTAGTCCGGGAAGAAACAACCTTCCTGCAGGCGTCTAAACAGACCAGAGTTCCTGAACACACGCGTGTCATGAACCTTGCCCAGTCACCTGACGTTGATGTTGGTAAAGCGTCCCCTATGATCCACCAGTGCTTGCAGCACCATTGAAAAGTAGCCCTTTCTGTTAATATACTGGTGGGCCGGTCCCAGGATAGGGATGAGAGTCCCATCTATAGCCCCACCGCAGTTTGGGAATCCCATCGCGGCGAAGCCAGCTATGACGACCTGGACGTTTCCCAGGGTCACTACCTTTGAGAGCAGGAGCTCCACGATTGCGTGGGCTACTTGCATCACAGCAACCCCCACGGTAGATTTGCCCACGCCAAAGTGGTTCCCTACTGACCGGTAGCTGTCTGGCGTTGCAAGTTTCCACAGGGCTATGGCCACTCGCTTCTGCAGTGAGGGCTGCTCGCATCCTGGTGTCCTTGCGCTTCAGGGCAGGGGACAGCAAGTCACATAGTTCAAGGAAAGTGCCCATACGCATGCGGAAGTTTCGCAGCCACTGTGATTCATCCCAGACCTGCAGCACTATGCGGTCCCACCAGTCCGTGCTTGTTTCCCGGGCCCAGAATCGCCGTTCCACAGCATGAACATGACCCATTGCCACCATGATCTCCACGGCGCGGCGTACCGTGCTTTGTGAGAGGTCTGTGCCACTCTCAGACTTCATGTCCTCACCGCGCTGCCGTTGCCTCCTCGCCCGATTTCTCAGCATCTGACTGTGGAAGAGGTGGACGATAAGGTGCGAGGAGTTGACAATGGCCATAAGTGCAGCGATGATCGCAGCGGGCTCCATGGTCGCACTGCAGTGCTGTGGCGTCCGCGCTGTCACTGACAGAAAAAGTGCGCGAACTGATTTCCCGCCGGCGGGAGGGACGGTTGAATTCTGACAGTTATCCAAGACCACCCTCGACACAGTTTTCCCCCCAGCAGGCATTGGGGAGAAATCCCAGAATTCCAATGGGCAGCGGGGAGTGCGGGAACTGTGGGATAGCTTCCCACAGTGCACCGCTTCCAATGTCGACGCCAGCCCCGTTAGTGTGGACTCACAAAGTCGAATTAGTGTCCTTGGTGTGGACACACAAATTCGACTTTGTAAGGTTGATTTCAAAAATTCGAATTAACTTAAATCGAACTAATCTGGTAGTGTAGACATACCCTAATTGCCATGCACCTGTCTGGCTTAGTAGGGTTTTGGGGCTAAAGAAGGCATTACAGAGATGGACAGAGAGACATATCTCGGACACAAATGGAGGAAGTGGAAACCAGGACAAGCATTAAGCAACCTCTCTAGCCATCTCTTCCTGCATCATTACAGGCACAGATCAAGTGTGGTGCCAGCATCAACTTGCACATCAAAAGGAGGGGATACCCATCGATCACCTAGAGCAGGGGTTTTCAACCTTTTCCACTGCAGGACGGTTAAGACCCATTGACTTTTTATGACCCCCAAGTTGAGAACCCACAGCCTAGAGAAAAATAACTATCAGGGTATTGGGTTCAATCTTGTGGTTATAGGTTGAGTGTAACAGCTGCCTTTTGTTCAGCAGGCTCCAGCCCCAAACCACAGGCAGATGCAAGGCTGTCCAGAAATCTGCTACCCTTGGCAGAGTGGTTTGCTGGGTAATGTTCGGGGGTAGGGGGAGCATAAGTGGAAGAACAGTCTGGAGAAGTAGGGTGTGTTCCAGACTTCTGCCAGGGTCACACAGTGTGACCCTGACAGAAGTTGGGAAAAGGGGCTTCTGCTCTGGTGCTGACTAAAGAGGCTTTGGACTGCAAGCAAAGAAGCTCTCTCCTGTTCGTGTTTGTAATAAACCCAAGAGCATCAAAGGACTCCCTGCCTCCATTGTCAGTTTCTCCTTACAGAAACAACTCAACTCTGACTAGATGTATGGGTTGAATGAGGGCAGGTGAGAAGGTGGAACAAGAGTGGAAACTGGAGGGCAGGTACTGCCCTTGGCTACACACCTGTGATTGCACTGGGGAGCTGTGCAGCAGTATCTAAGCACAGCATTTTACCTCTGGTGGGGGTGGGATGTTTTGGTGGTAGCCAAGTTGCTGCTGAATATATTACAGAGGCCTGTGTCAATATGCAGTATATTTCTCTAGCTGTAACAGGAGGAAAGCGATCGCATTCTGAGGCTCACCCTCTGACTTACAGCAGCAGCAACGGTGGCTGCTGCACAAGGAATTATTGGCCCCGAGGTTACAACAACACTGTTCGGTGAAATCATCCCAGGAAGTGCTAGCAAATGCAACAAGCCTGCTCCTTACTTCATCTCATGCCCTACTCCGCTGTGCTTTCCCAGCTTCTACTGCCAGAGAAATGTGGCCCTCTGCATGAGCAGGCTGGCATTCCACTCGCCAGGACAGTGAAAATCAAATGCAGCCCTATTCAGCTCCCACCGAGGGGGTGTCTGATTCTGCAATCCTGCACTAGCAGGAATTTAGGGCTTCACTAGCCTCTAGGGCAGTCCCTCCCTCCAGGGAGAAGGGCCCATGTATCCACCTGCTCCGGGATGGACTGGATTTGCCTCCATCACAGCAGACTGGATTTTAAGTGATGAGCTGTTGTTACTCCATCCCCACAGAGGAGCTGTGCTCCAGGGCCCATAAGGCAGGGAAGCAGCTGTCCCTGAAGACTGCCCTCCTGCAGAGCGCCGAGTTCAGAGCCTCTTGGGGGAGAGGATTTCACCCCCTTCGATCAAAGGGCCGGCTCTGGCTGCCTTGCTGTTTCCAGGCCCTTTTGCTGCAAAGAGGGAGGCACTGGTGGTGGGCTGAACTTTACCCCATTTATAGTGACTGATGAGCAGGACAGAACCGGCCCCAAGCAGATGGGCTGAGGGAGGAAGCCTGGGCTTAACTGCTCAGGCACTGGCCTGGTCCACAGCAGGGTGGCCCTCAAGTCACAGCTCTGCTATAACGGACCTGTGTGACCCTGGGCTTGTCACTGAATCGCTCTCTGTGCCTTAGCTGGCAAAGGCGCTACCATCCCTTGGAGGGGGGGTAGTTTAAATTCATAACTGTGTGGCAGATGCTCAGAGCCTACAGAAGCATTTAGGTCGGCTTCCCCTAGCAAAGGTCATGTGAAGTGCCAGCTTCCAAGTTTCCTCCACTAAAACTCCTCATCTGACCTGCTGCCCCATTGGCTTGGTCTGGATTGCAGCCAGCCGGGCGCTACCCCTTCAGCTCAGGTTCTGCATAGTTGAGACACAAAACCTACCCTGAGTCATGCTTAGCTAATCAAAGGGCCTGTAACGCGCCTCTGATTACAGTTAACTGGAGGCTTAAGCTGGTTTCCTTATCACTGTAAAGCATTTCAGGATGTGAGACAAGCAATTTGGCAGTTGGAAGAGCATAAGCGTTACAACAGGCTGGAGCGTGCGTTGGGCCTGGCAGTTCTGAGGGGCCAGGCTTTGTTCCCTAGCTTTGCTGCCTGGAAGGCCTAAAAAAAAATCAACATTCTCTCCTAGTCTCTTGAACCAGTGAAAGATTTTTGCTATTAACAACACAGTGACTTCTTGAGCATGCAGGACAGAACGGTGGACGGGGACGGGGTGCAACCCCGCTGTCTTTGTGGCCCTTTGACACACCTGTGATGAGGGTCTCAGTGCTGCTGCACGTAGTTGTACGTGATACTCTCATGGAGTTACTCAAAATCTCTCTGTTGGTTGTGCATAGATCAATTACAAAACCAGCTGGACTCCTGGCCTTCATGGAAAGCTACTGCAAGAACAAACTGACCCCACCCTCTAGACCAGGAATGGACAAACTACGGCCTGTGGGCCACATCCGGCCCTTCAGACCATTTAATCTGGCCCTCAGCTCCAGCCGGGGAGCAGGGTCAGAGGCTTGTCCCGCGCCGCACGGCTCCCAGAAAGCAGATAGCATGACCCCCCTCTGGCTCCTACGTAGTTCATGGAGATGTGGCCAGGTGGCTCTGCACTCTGTCCAGTCTGCAGGCACCGCCCCCACAGCTCCCATGGGCCACAGTTTCCAGCCAATGGGAGCTTCAGGGGTGGTGCTTGCAGACAGGGCAGCACGCAGAGCCGCCTGGCCGTACCTTGGAGCCGGATGGGGGACATGCTTTCAGCAGCTGCTTGCAGTAAGCGCCGCCCGAAGCCTGCACCCTGAGCCCGCCCCGTACCCCAATACCCTGCCACAGCCCTGATGCCCCCTCTGAACCCCTCAATCCCAGCCCAGAGTCCCCTCTTGTACCCCAAGTCCCTGATCCCCAGCCCCCCCAAGCCCACACCCCTTCATGTCCCAACAGCTTGCCCCATCCCTGATCCCCCTCCCACCCTCTGAATCCAATGGTCCCAGCCTGGAGTCCCCTCCTGCACCCCAAACTCCTCATCCCCAGCCCCATCCCAGAGCCCTTACCACCACCCCCCGGTACCCCAACCCAGAGCCACCTCCCGCACCCTGAACTCCTCATTTCTGGCCCCACCCCAGAGCCTGCACCTCCTCCTGTGTCTCTACCCCCAATTTCATGAGCATTGATGGCCTGCCATACCACTTCCATACCCCAATGTGGCCCTCAGGCCAAAAAGTTTGCCCACCTCTGCTCTAGACTCATAGGGACCTATGGACACACATCCCAGTCTGCATCCTGGCATTGTGCCCTTGTGCCCAGACAGGAGTCCGAGCAATAACACCATGTCTAAACTAGCAAGCTTACAGCGGCACGGCTGTACTGATTCAGACGCACTGCTGTACAATCGCTTGTGTAGCCGCTCTATGGCGACAGGAGAGAGCTCTCCTGTTGACATAATTACTACCACCTCCACGAGCGGCGGTAGCTGTGCACACTACCACTTATGCCCTGAAACTTGTCTCGGGGTGGGGGGGGGGGAGGAGAGTTCACAAATGGCGACAAGTTTTGCTGACTTAAGTGGTAGTGTAGACATGGTCTAAGTGGTGGAATAAGTTGTCCTGCTACCTCATCAAATCCCTGCCTTTATGTACAGTCCACTTCAATAGGAGATGGCTCTTGAACCAAACGTATCTTCTGCAGCATGTGGTGAATAGTCATGATGCTGATGCCTGAGTGTTTAGTCCTCACGTAACAGAAAAGCCTCCAAGGAGACAAATAAGAGCAGAAAAGGCCCTTGAGTCATTAAAATCTGTGAATCCCAAAAAGCTAAAGCCCAACAGGACCATCTCTTGCCTAGCTTTTAGCCAGCAAGCCAACTCTGATGTAAAGACGGCACCACATCCCTGCTCCTTAGTAGTAAAAAGCTGTGTCAATTTCCAGTTTGAATTATTCTGGCTTCCAGCCAGGGGCTCTCACTATGCCAGAGAATCACTGCGCTGTGGAATGAACTCACACAAGAAAAGGGTAAAAGCCAAGCACTATCACCTGCAGGTGAACACTTTTCACAAAGCGATCCCTCTGTATCGGACTGTCAGCCCTCATCCTCAAAGGAAACCTGCACAACAATTTCACTAGACAAGCCTGAGAGCTTAAATTCATTCCTCTCCTAGAGCAGGTCTCCACGTAAGCGCTACAGCAGTGCATAGGCGCTGATGCAGCATTTTAAGTGAAGACGCTCCTGGCGGCACAGTTAATCTACGCCCCCAAGAGACGGTAGCTATGTTGATGGGAGAAGCTCTATATCAGGGATTAGACTGGTATAGGTACGTTGCTCGGGGATGTGGATTTTTCACACCCGAGCGACATGGTTATATCAATAAATATCTGTAGTGTAGCCCTGGCCTTCATGGATTGAACAGAGACACTGGATTTCTGGCTTATTACAACAATCTGTAACCCACTAACCCTCTCTTTTTGTCCTCTCACTGCAGAGGTGTTAATGGACCACTCTACCCTGAATGGTCCCTTACAGTATGTGCCAACTACTTATGCTAAACAATTTGTCCCACCTTATGCTTTGCTGTGATGCTGAGAGTTCCCCATAGACCTGAAGAAGAGCTCTGGGGTAAGCTCAACAACTTGTCTCTCTCACCAACAGAAACTGGTCCAATAAAAGATAGTGTCTATCTGTGCCTTCAGCTACCAGATTAAAGAGCTGTAAAGGTTTTAGGATAAGCATCATCATTAGCCATAACAAGAGAGGCCAGCATGGATTTCCATGTGGGAGTAGTGAGTATTTTCAGACAGAGGAGATGAGATAGGATTAGCCCTGGGCAGAGCAGCTTTGCTTCCCTCACCTATTGCATTGCAGGTCACAGCAGTTGAGCCAGGATGGCCAGAGAATCATTTCTAGTTCTAGGTGCTCGATTAGTCATGATGATCAATCAAACCTCCGAAACTGCAGGGCTAAATCATAGCTCTGCCCTTCACCCCACACAGGGGGCAGCACAAGACGCTGACTTTGCCTCTTTCGCCCTCACTTTGGTGGGGGTGGGAGGAGGAGTGCCCTGCACCTGGCAAAGCATGGGGGGGGGCAGGGGGAATGGAGACCTTGGCTCCACCTATGCCTCACCCACCCCTGCCTACTCCCCACCTACCTGTCCAGGGGAGGATGTAGCAGCTTGGTAGCTACTACCTCTGTCCTGCAGTGCAGGTAACTGCAGTGGGAAAACAAGGGGGCACCTTACACCCCGGACCATCTGCCCAAGCCACGCTAGGACCTGGCCCTCAGTTGCACTTCGAAGTACAGATTCTTAGCAAAACTAATTATCCAAACCTTTAGGCCTTTTCCTGAGGCTTTCAGTACTGTTGTTCACTTCCAGACAGGCTAGACATACCTCACAGCCCATCCTACCAAGGCCAACGAGTCATCGTGCATTAGGGACGAAACCTTATCAAAACTCAGTAGTTGCTTCTGCCCACTGAAGCATGTGTGTTTGTTTAAATGCAAGCTCACTTTCTGGAGCACAGTGCTGCAGCCAGGCTTGGGAATTGCAGGGACCCTGTCCTGTCCATAGCCAGCTGCCTGGGATGGACAATCACCTACCATGTGCTAATCTTCATGGGATTCTTGCTTTAAACAAAAGGATTCAAATACTTCCATCTTTGCTGCTTAGGTAAGCATTTCTGTTCACCGCCCAATCCCCATCAGCAAACAGATCTCAGCCTAGCCCGTTGGACATGAGATCAGAGAACTGGTGACATGTTTCTTCCTCCCAGTACAGCAGCCAGTATTCTCACCATGCTGGGAGTGCTGCATTAAGGGCATATGGGGACCATGCCTTCCTTGCCAGTCTTGCACCCAAGGAGAACACTGCAGAGCTGGAAGGGAAGAGTCTGGCGCGCTCCCCATTGGTGTGAATCACACTGAAGAATTAAGCATGATGGCTGCATCTGAAGCAGACATGAGACTGAAACACCAGGTGAGATCTTAGGCCAGATGTTCCTGAGACAATCAAGTGCTAATCCTGGCTAAGGGGTGGGTGGGAAGAAGGCTAGTGGTGCCCTGTTAAAATACAAGAGCCCACCTGGGGCCAGATTTTCAACTGCACTCAGGACCAGATTTACAGATGCTTAAAAAAAGCTGACAATTGGGGGCAGATATTCAAGACAACACCTGAATCAGAGACCAATTTTTAAACACAGACAGCCCCCAATGTACCAAGCCTTTCTGAAAATCCCAGTCCCAGTGTAACCCCCTCTACACTGTTCTAGCAGCCACGTAATGAGGACCATCCACTCACCGACCACAACCGGCAGCACCTTCATAGCCTTCCTCTCACGGCCATTGATCTTGGCCTGTTTCTGTTTGTGTCCCGGGTGGGAGTACTTGAGGTGAGGGTAGGAGACAGTCTGGATGCCACTGTTCATCACGTACCCCCTGGGGAAAGAGCACTCGGAGCGGTCATACAGACTGCACTCCTGCAGCTTGATCTCCGCCTGCTTCCTCTCCAGGAGGGGAGGTGGGCAGCCCAGCTTCCGGCCGCCCGCATACACGCTGCTCTTCAGCTTGGCTTTCCTGGCCTCCTCCCACCGCTTGAGTCCCTGGAACATGGCACAGTAGAGGACCAGCATGACCGGACAGGGGATGAAGAAGGAGCAGATGGAGGAGTAAACAATGTAGTTGTTGTCCTCCAGCTGACACAAGGTGGGGTCCCTGTCTGGGACGTTGTTGAGGCCGAAGATGACCGGGGATGCCACGGCGAAAGCAAAGATCCAAGTGGTGGAGATGAGGATCAGCTGCCGCAAGTCGATCTGCTGCCGGTTGTAGTTCAGCGGGATGGAAACGGCGATGAACCTGTGACATAGAGAAAACAGGGTCAAGGCTGGTAGCATGGAGCTGCCCTGAGCTGAGAGAGTGGTGCCAGCAGAGCGTGTCCTCTTCTCCCACCGATCACTGAGTGAGTTGCCTGAGCAATGACTCTGACAGTAAATGGAGCTGTCAATGTTCTCCCACACCCAACCCTGCACCAGGCTGAGATCCTGCTGTTAGCTGGGACCCCTTCTTCCCCTGCACGTTTAGGAGAGCGCCATCAGACCCCATCTACCATGAGGCCATTCCCAGCAGTATCGCTACGTTGATGTACCCAAATCCTCATCACTCACATGGCACTGGCACGAAGTGGAACAGCAGCCCTGATCCAGCTGCACCAGCGTTAGGCCCCCATGGTGCCTGTGCAGTGTGGCACAATAGGGGTTTGTACTGATGTCTCTACATCCATGGTGTTACACCAGGGCCGCCCAGAGAATTCCGGGGGCCCGGGGTCTTCGGTGGCAGGGGGCCCTTCCGTTCCTGGACCCGCCGCCGAAGTGTCCCGAAGACCTGCGGCGGGGGCCCCCCCGTCGCCGAATTACCGCCAAAGCGGGACCCGCCGCCGAAGCGCAGCCCGGTCTTCGGCGGTAATTCGGCGGAGGGGGGCCCCGCCGCGGGTCTTCGGGGCACTTTGGCGGCGCGTCCCGGAACGGAAGGGCCCCCCGCCGCCGAATTACTGCCGAAGACCGGGCTGAACTTCCGCGGCGGGTCCCGCTCCGTCTTCGGCGGTAATTCGCCAGCGGGGGGTCCTTCCACCCCGGAGCGGAAGGACCCCCCCCCGCCGGCGAAGACCGGAGCGGCAGAAGCTCCTGCGCCCGGCCGCACAAGAGTTTGCCGGGCACCCCGGAGCGAGTGAGGGACCCCGCTCCAGGGGCCCCAAAAAAACTCTGGTGGGGGCCCCCGTGGGGCTCAGGGCCTGGGGCAAATTGCCCCTCTTGCCCCCCCCGCTGGGCGGCCCTGTGTTACACTGGTGTGAATTCCCTTAACATAAGCAGGGCTTTAGCTTCTCTTCAGGACAGGACAAATCTCATCTCATCCCTGGGTGAGATTCTATGACTTGTGCAGGAGCTCAGGCTGGTTGCTCACCCAATGGTCCCTTCTGGCCTTAACATCTGTTACTCCCGCCATTTTGGGGGGCCATGTTTGGTGGTCAAAGGATGGGAGGGAAGGTGAAGTCCAGCCATTTGTTTGGGTGACATTCACTGCTTTGTTCTAGGGTAAATAAATTAATTAATGGAGATATCCTATCTCCTAGAACTGAAAGGTCATCAAGTCCAGCCCCCTGCCTTCACTAGCAGGACCAATTTTTGCCCCAGATCCCTAAGTGGCCTTCTCAAGGATTGAACTCTCAACCCTTGGTTTAGCAGGCTAATGCTCAAACCACTGAGCTATCCCTCCCCTCCGGTTCTTCCCTGACCCCACTTCAACACCCGCCTCCTGCACCGCCCCTATTCTCCAACTAGGGATGCTCAGTTCCTTCCCAGGCTGTCACTCCCTCTAGCAGACTGGCTGCTGAAGCCCTATGTGGTGGCACTGCCTCTCCCCTCATCATTCCCAAGAATATGGTGCATCATACCCACAAGTGCTACTCGGTGCATGAGCTCCTGATCTCACTGCCACCTCCCACCCCCCGTGCATGGTATTTATTTCCCATCCTGCATGGCAGAAGAGAACAGCATGGCTCCCTGACAACAGGAAAGGGGCACTTTCTCAGCTGCCTTCCCCTCACCCTAATCATTACTAAGAGTTTCCACAATTGCTGCTTTCTCCCATAGAGAGAGGGTGGCCATATCATTCCCAGGTTGGGTTTCCCATACAGCAGTGTAATACACACCCGCCCACACGATCTGCTTTATACAGAATGCCTTGCCTGTGTGCCCCACCACCACCTGGGATTTTGGCGTTCACCTCATCAAAACTCCCTCAATATAAAGCCTCCGCAGCATGGAGGGGATAGTGCATTTTACTGTAGGTCACCAAGCATGTGCCAGATGGCGGCGGCCAGGTTATTAATGTGGATCAGTCAGTTCTGAGCCAGCAAAGCTTCTCCTTTCCTCACCTCGGGTTCCAGACAGCTGTTGTCACTTCAATTCATGAGACAGATGATTTATGTGCAATAACCCATGGTGTTTAACAGACACTGACCATGGATTAATAGCCACCGCTTGCAATAGCAATGTACCCTCGGACAGAGTTATTAATCCTCCGTAAATAGGTTCTCAACTCTTATTTTGCTGACATGCCATAGCCAGCCTATTGAAATGTAAATGAAATGAGTGCCGGGGGCTGTAATTAAATCTTGTAGGGAGCTATTCTTGTTACACGCGTGCTCCCAGGAGGAGGTCAGGCTGGTGTTTGGAGCCCTGGGACCATAGAGCAAAGAGAGAGCTGAGCTCTGCAAAGGGCACTCTATGACCAACTGATCACTTCCCAGCTGTTTCTTACTCATTCCTTCACTGGCCCAGCTAACGTTTTTCTGTTCAGGAAACGACTGTCACCTCCAAATCCCCAGGAAGGACAACCTTCCTGAACAATAAACAGCCTTTTGTGACGCAGCAATATCCTGCCACTGCCACCCAAATCATCCCGACCTGCTACGCTGGGTTCCGCTCTGCTTATTTCAAAGTGATAGGCAGAAAACCAACACGGAGCCTTGCCACCAAGGAACAGGCGATATCTGCACACGGTGTTGGGCGTAGCAGCTTTCCCAGCCTCAAAAACAAAGACAGCATCCAACAGCTGTTTGGTGGCCTGTGTGAAGCGTGTTTGGTCTGAATCCAGCTTCTAATGGACTGGTGTCTACACCACACCCATTAACCATCCAAGCAGAGAGGCCAGGACTGAATGGGCCCTGAGACTTAACGCTCTGCTTACCCCAGCTTGGTCCTCTGAGCTGGGAATTAGGGCAGGACTCTGGAATCCAAGTGGCTGAAGGCTTATTCTAGACATAGTTCACGCTCTCAAGTCAAACCCAACAAGGGACAGCTCTCATCAGCCCGGGTTCTGCCTTTGGCATCACTATTAACTGCTCCCAGACTGCTTGGACTCCAAGCCTTGGAGAGATGAGGTAGCGAATCTCCACCAAAACTGGGGTTGGAGATGGATTGAATGTATTTCCTCCAAGAGGGACTTCCCTAGGGGGAACAGGGCTAGGGATTCCCTGCATGGCAATGAGGAAAGTCCCAGCCCGTCTGACCTCAGCACCGCTTCAATGCAGAAGGCAGGTGGGGAAACATCCCTTCAATGATTTCCCGGGGAAAGGGCTATAAAGCCCAGACAACAGACAAGCTGGGATGGGCTAAGTAGCTGGGGGGTGTGCTTACCGATCCACGCTGATAGCACAGAGGTTGAAGATCGAGGCCGTGCACAGCATCACATCCATGGTCATCAGTGCGTCACACAGACCCGTGCTCAAGGCCCATACTCCTCCCTGGAACTGAGGGCAAAGAGAGAGGGGCAGTCAGTGCATGTCAGTCCCTGACGCCGCACAGGGCTTTGCAGGTCATTATGGGTAGACAGACTCACACTCCTGGCTAAAAACAGCTGTGCGGACATTGCAACTCAGGCAGCAGCTTGAGCTAGCCACCCCAGCTCAGATTCAGGGGGCCAGATTGGCTCAGGCCTGTGCGATTAGTAGGGATCTGTGCACCCTGGAACTATAAGTGTCACTTCAACATGTTTTAATAAGGGATCCTAGACACAGTCACAAGGTCTGGGATTGTCCTAGGGGGAAAGAAAAAAAGGTTTAAAATCAGGTAATCCCTTCTCTGTCCTAGCTACAATCCCCCACTGAGATGACATCCACACAGGTGGCTTATTCACATGTTGTAAATCACAGCTTTGTTATCCCTTAATTTTTAGCCTGGCTGGAGGTTCACACAAGGGTAAGGTTAATGTTTCCACCCAAAACGCCACCCAGCAGAAGAACTGGGATACAATACAACCACTGCTGACAGGAGTTGGGGGAAACCCACCTGAAACTCATTTTTCATCAGGGTCCATAACCACCACCCCTGAGCCCTCAGAACAAAGAGGTATCTGATTTAATCTGAGATGGGTTCCCTAGTTAATTCACAGATCCTGAACCCCAAAAAGTGATTCCTCTTTCACTTGGTCTAAGTATGAATGCCCCATTTGTAAATAACTACACAGATAAATTACTACTCATTACTACACAATTATTTTACCCTGCCACACTAGATAACGAGCAGACCCTCTGGGAGTATGCTAAAGCAGCTCTAGTTTTGGGGAAATGAACGACATAATATCTCTTGGTGTGATCACAGCCACCAGCCCCAGAGCAGGGCAGAGGAAAAGTGCCAGCAGCAATTTTCATTCCAGAACTTGGCCACATTTGTCTAGCACAGATTGGCTGGAGTAAAAACTTTGCAGAGAGTATATACCCCACAATGGACCTTCCCCCAGCAGTTGAATTGATCAGGTTGAGAAAAGCATTTATGGAAAATGGGTCCATTCTGAACCCTGCAGAAAGGGGAAAAAAACATTTTGAATTTCTTTATGAACTCATTTTCTGAGTTTTCAAACAGCTTTAAGCAGCCAGCTGACAATCACCTACACGGAGGGTGGGCTTGATGGAAAGGAGACATTCAAGGAACTTCGGCCCAGCCTTGAGCCGATGCTTGCATGGAGATGAGCAGTGTAGAAGGGACTTGTCTCTGTAATTGGCTGATCACGGTGGAGTTTCAGGGTTACAGTGGATAACACATTACTAGGAATAATACTCTTGCTAGGAACTAATTTGCAATGCAAATTCTCTAGTCTCAGAGTTGGTCTATGCAACTTACATGGGTATAATTATGTTATACCCATAACTATGTTATAGCAACCTAACTCCCAACATAGACAGCGCTAGGTCAATGGGAGGGCTTCTCCCATCACATAGGTCAATGGGAGGGCTTCTCCCATCACATAGCTACACTACCGCCTCTCGGGGAGGTGGAGTACCTGTGCAGGTAGGAGAATCCCTCCCATCAACATAGGTAGCATCTTCACTGAAGTGCCACGCAGCTGTTTAAGTGTAGACAAGCCCTCAGTTTTTGAAAAAAGTTAACAGTCAGCTAACAGAACCAATGTCCCATCACACACAAAACACTAAGAAGGTTAGCAAACAACATGTGTAATTTCAAATAGTATGAATCATAATATGGTTTTAAATTGAGAGCTTCCGTCCTTTACGAGGCTCCTTTGACCTTTCTGCAATATAAGTATTGAGTGAAAAGAACAGGAGTACTTGTGGCACCTTAGAGACTAACACATTTATTTGAGCATAAACTTTTGTGGGCTAAAACCCACTTCATCGGATGCATGCAGTGGAAAATACAGTAGGAAGATACATACACACAGAGAACATGAAAAAATGCGTGTTGCCATACCAACTGTAAGGAGAATAATCAATTAAGGTGGGCTATTATTAGCAGGAGAAAAAAAAACGTTTGTAGTGATAATCAGGATGGCCCATTTCTAACAGTTGACAAGAAGGTCTGAGTAATAGGGGGGAAATTTTGCACAGGGAAATAGTTTTACTTTGTGTAATGACCCATCCACTCCCAGTCTTTATTCAAGCCTAATTTAATGGTGTCCAGTTTGCAAATTAATTCCAATTCTGCAGTTTCTCGTTAGAGTCTGTTTTTGAAGCTTTTTGTTGGAGTACTGTGACTTTGAGGTTTGTAATTGAGTGACCAAGGAGGTTGAAGTGTTCTCTGACTGGTTTTTGAATGTTATAATTCTTGACATCTGATTTGTGTCCATTTATTCCTTTGCATGGAGAGTGAGTTTTCTTTCTGTTTAAACAATAGTTTTAAATCTAATCACAGCATCAGGGTCACTTAGCGATTCAGTAATGTATTTATGTATTTCTTACCTTATCGCATGCTGTATATTTTTTTCTGAAGCCATGGCATGCTAGCATCACTCCCTAGAATAAACCAGATGTTTGAAGTGCAAAGGTTGTGCTCTCTGACTGCGCTAGGGTAGAGCTGCCAATGCCCCAGCAAGGGTTTGCTCAGTGGTTTGAGCATTGGCCTGCTAAACCCAGAGTTGTGAGTTCAATCCTTGAGGGGGCCACTTAGGGATCTGGGGCAAAAAAAATAGTTGAGGATTGGTCATGCTTTGAGCAGGGGGTTGGACTAGATGACCTCCGGAGGTCCCTTCCAATTCTGATATTCTATCATTTCTCCAATAAGCAGTCCTTATCTTCACACCCATTGCATCTGTTCCTCTCTTAGGGGACCAGGTTATTTTGACCAGTGATCTCTCACTTAGTTCTGCCTGGAGATGTGAGGCCTGATTCTGATCTCAGGCACTGAGCCTGAGTGCAGACTCACTGAAGTCTGGAAGCCCATATTGGCTGTGTGGCTAACATCAGCACAGAAGCTGAATATTTGGTGACCAATTATCTCTCCATATGACACCTAATTACCCACTCAGTAACATCTGAGTGTCCTAGTTGCACTTCCCATTGCAGGTGAGCCAATGGCATTTTGAGACCCGAGTGCGGCCGGAGAAGTGGACGATGTGAGCTGAAAACAGCACAGAGTTACACAGATCTCACGGCACACCGTTAATTATGACATTTGCTAGGGCACGGCCGCTTGTCCGCTAATTATACTGCGGAAACATCCCATTGCCGAGCTGAGGAGTAACAGTCACTCTCTTATACAACCCTGGTGCAGTGGCTGCCTGAATATCCTATTCAGCTACTGCATTAGCAGGAAGATATTGATGAAACAGGAGGGAGTCGAGAAAACAGCAACAAAAATGATCGTGGGAGCTGAAGAGCTAGAGATAGTGTCTGGGGGAAGATAAAGAGCTAAATATTTTTAAGGAAAGAGCTAAACACCACTGAGACATGCTAAGAATCTGTATGCTCCTGGGAGATGAAGAGGGGTTATTTAGTAGGATACGCAAGGGTAGAACTAGGAACAATGGAATAGTGCTCAGAAAGGAAGGAATTTAGACTGGATATCAGGAACAGCTTCCTGGCACCGAGATATTTTAGCATGTGGAACAGTTTCCCCGGGCTAGTGGCAGAGACTCCATTGCTTGGGACAGGTGAACAAAATATGCAGCATCAGGAATTATGGCACAGCAACATCCTGGGGAGAGTGCAGGTATCTCACGGGAGGGAGGGAGGCTAGAGAGTGACTTGGATCAGGTTAGGAGCTCTCTCTGTAAGACCAGGCCTCATCCCTTATGTCGTTGGGGGGTGGGGTTGTTGTTAAAGAAAACCATTTCACTGAAACCTGAGACTCCCAGCTTCCTCGGGAATGTCACAGGAACAATCTGGCAGAGACAGGTTGGGTGAGCCACTAGGCCTCTTTCAGCTCTAGCTTCAATGTTCTGGTCTCCCATGTTTAAGAAGGATGAATTCAGACTGGAACGGGTACAGAGAAGGGCTACTGGGATGATCCAAGGAAAGGAAAACCTGTCATATGAAAGGAGACTCAAAGAGCTTGGCTTGTTTAGCCTAACCAAAAGAAGGCTGAGGGGAGATATGATTGCTCTTTATAAATATATCAGAGGGATTAATATCAGGGAGGGAGAGGAATTATTTAAGCTTAGTACCAATGTGTACACAAGAACAAATGGATATAAACTGGACACTAGGAAGTTTAGACTTGAAATTAGATAAGGTTTCTAACCATCAGAGGAGTGAAGTTCTGGAACAGCCTTCCAAGGGGAGTAGTGGGGGCAAAAGACGTATCTGGCTTCAAGACTAAGCTTGAAAAGTTTATGGAGGGGATGGTATGATGGGATAGCCTAATTTTGGCAATTGATTGATCTTTGATTATTAGCAGGTAAATATGCCCAATGGTCTGTGAGGGGATGTTAGATGGGGTGGGATCTGAGTTACTACAGAGAATTCTTTCCTGGGTGCTGG
This sequence comes from Mauremys mutica, assembly GCF_020497125.1. Lineage (NCBI taxonomy): Eukaryota > Metazoa > Chordata > Testudines > Geoemydidae > Mauremys > Mauremys mutica. Next base: position 112,338,533 of record NC_059075.1, read on the forward strand.
CTGGTGGGTCTTGCCCACATGCTCAGGGTTTAAACTTTAACTGATCGCCATATTTGGGGTCGGGAAGGAATTTTCCTCCAGGGCAGATTGGCAGAGGCCCTGGAGGTTTTTCGCCTTCCTCTGCAGCATGGAGCACAGGGCACTTGCTGGAGGATTCTCTGCACCTTGAGGTCTTTAAACCACGATTTGAGGACTTCAATAACTCAGACATAGGTTAGGGGTTTGTTACAGGAGTGGGTGGGTGAGATTCTGTGGCCTGCATTGTGCAGGAGGTCAGACTAGATGACCATAATGATCCCTTCTGACCTTAAGTCTATGAAACTATGATTGTGATTGAGCCCTGCAAGGCTGTGCAAGGAAGTCAGGGGGCATAAGGTTCTTCCTGCTGTGTGATTGTGCAGGGCTTCCCCAGATCAGGGGCCCGGGGGTGGGCAGGCAGAGCAGCTGCTTCATGTCTGACACTCCTTTCAGGTGAGGATGTGGGCAGGGCCGGAGGTGGAGAAGACTGGATGCAAGGTGGCAAGCAGGCTCAAGGGAACTGAGACTTGGAATCACTTTGGCTTGCTGGGGTGGCAGAGCTCCATGGTTTCCCTTGCTCAGGGCTGAAAGTACACACTCAGTCTTGCCCGTTGTTTGCTACAGAGGGGGACTTTTGCACCAGGGAATCCTTCCCGGCACAGTAATAGGGGGCTGTCTCGGAGCCAGCCTGGCATGTATGCCACCTGCTGTACATACTCTGTATATCTGAACAAGATTCTGCTCCTTCCCAACCCCTCTTCCCCTCTCTTTGTCCATCCTTCAGTGAAATCTCAAGCCTGATTCTGCAACATTGCAGGTCATTTACAAGATGTGTGTCCCAGACCATGGACAGGGGTCAAAAGGAGAAACTGGGCTGTTTTTTGGTAAAGCACAAACATCTTCAGTCATGGAGGGGATAGGCAATGGGCCATCCAAGTAAATACTTTTTGTAAAAATGTCCTTTTATATAGATAGATAGATAGATAGATAGATAAAATACATACACTAGTGTCTAATGGACCAATGCACCTTGCACCCCAACCTCCACTGCACGCGACAGAAGCTCGAGGGGAATTACAATTATATAATGCAAATCTTGCTCCAGAGTGAGCACCCCAAGTCAGATTTTGCCACTTTTACTGATGCTTAGTTGTCCCTTTCGCTGGGGTCAAAGTGTGGTTTAACCACAAGCCCTATACAACTGGCAGCACAGTTGTGCTGCCCCAGAAGCAAACCAGCAACCAAATTATGATTTGTGACAGTAATGCTCTGGTTCCCCATTCTCCAGACAGATGCCCCTGATCTCGGTGAGGGCCACTATAAATACAAACAATGGGAACTAAACTTTGAATCCCTTCATCTCTGAGTTGAGCTTTGATGTGTGAAAGTCTAAACCCTATCTCATGCACCATCCTTTTCAACAGAAGCAACGACATTAATACCATATCCCTTTGAGTCCCCCAGCATAGGAAGGGACGAAGTTTAAAAGAGAGGCAGGGAAATCCCCAGTTGGAAGCTGCTCGCTGTCACTGGGCAAGTCTCATTCAGGCAACCCAGTAAGCCTCAGACCAAACAAATACTACATTGCCATTTCTCAGGTCTTCCTGCAAAGTTAAAGAGATGCCGATGCCCCATGGAAAACCATCAACAAACATCTGCTGAAAAACTTCCATTTTATTAACTCAGTTTAAGGAATTGTTTTATCCAAAATGCCTCCATCCCAAATTCTGATAACTTTCCTTCCCTTGCTCTAGTTAGAAGGATGGTCCATGAAGCTAGGTCTAAGATTTTGCACATGTAAGAACTCTGCTCTCTTTAGAAGTGATAGGTTTCAAAGTTTAGTCCCATCAGAGCTTTGATTTTATTAACATTATAGGTGTCCCCTGAGTTATTTGCAAACTCGAGGTTCTACTGTATTCAGAATCCTTCCCAAACACATACTTTACAAGGGAAGGGAGCTGCACAAGGATTAATAGCAGCCAGTTGTGATGTCAGTGCAAGGTTGTGATTTCTGCTGAGGAGTAGGACCAGACGGACTCCAGGGAAATGGTTAGTTTTGTGCAAACACCCTGACCAGAACCTTGGAGCCAGATGAAGGTTCAGATCAGACTTAACGTTTTGAACCTCTCTCTAGAACTGGCCAAATACAAACACCAAACACCTTGAGAGCATTGGGAAGGCATTTTGATTCAGTCCTCAAGTCAAACCCTCAAGTCTTGCCACATTCACATCCTGGGGGGTAGGTCTGACTATTAGAAAGATAGGAAGTTTGGATCTGAGGACCAAGATTTTCAAAAGTCCCTGTGAGTTTTGGGCACCTCATTTTTGGGATGCCCAGCTTTAAAAGGACCTGATTCTCAAAGGGCAGGAGCTCAGCACTTTCTGAAAATCAGGCCCCTTTAAAGCACCTCAAGTTGGGGACCCAAAATCACTAGTCACTTCTGAAAGGTCTCAGCCTAGGGTTTTAGTTCCTCTCTAGGCTCCAGCAGAGAAGGAGAGAGAAAATATAAAGGAGAATCACTTCTAAATAGAAAAAGTCTGTTTTCCATGTGGTATTAGCAGCATTTAAGGATGACTTGTTGCCATGCAGCATGACCCTCCGGCTGCATTAGCTAAGGCACCTCCAACTGCCTCTTGGATACTTGACTGACTTGGAATTAATAGAGACAGAACTGGCTTCACTGGGTCGTGTGATGAATTACTACCTAATTACAGTAGGTTGCAGGAGATTAGCCTGTCAAGGTACACAGTGTAAAGCTTTAAAGATCTTATATGGCTTAGGCTTCCTTTAAATAGTGTTAAAAGGCAACTTAGTTTCCACCCGCTTTTATTTTCTGCTTTTTAACAGGGAAAAGTGTTCTGTTTTTTTCATGGGAAATATTGGCAGCATTTCTGCCAAAGCTGGATCTCTTTCTAGTGAACATTCTCTTCACACAGTGCAGATAATGGAACTCAATGTAGAAGTGGGTTCCCCCAGCCACCCCCCAAATCCCATTCAGTAGGTTTTACAAAATTCTCTAGGTGTAGTTTGCACAGCCCTTGCAAGAATTGCATCAATAACCAGCTTGCTGAAGGCTCATGAGAGGCCAGGCTAATTAATTAGTCCCTATTCAAAGAGCTTTAGTTGTCTTAACATCACTTCTTAGAAGATGGGCAGCCATAGGTCTGTGTTTGGCAGAGGTGACGCACACTGCCTTTAGCAGGATTCACTTTGACAGACAGTCTGGTGTACTGGAAGGCACATAAAGCTAGATGCTTCAAGGCATAAGTCAATCTCTAGTTGACTGGGGTTAGAAAGCAGCTTTCTTTATAGGCAGGATCTTCCATAATTACCCAATGTGGGGTTTCTCACACCTTTTTTCAGGGAGGTTTTGAGGCCTGTGCTATAAAGGAGATCAGACTAGATGATCACAGTGGTCCCCTCTGGCCATAAGACTCAATTTATGAATATATCAAAACTTCCTCTGAAACATCTGGTGCTGACCACAGTCAGAAACAAGACAGTGGACTAGATGGACCACAGGTCTGATCCAATCTGGCAACTCCTATCAGAACACCAGCTGCCAAACTCCTGTTATACCATGTGCAGCCACCCTAAGATCCTACGACAAATCACGAGACAGGGAAAGAACTCAGATTACCTTGTTCTCTTGTTCCGAGACTCCTCTCTGAAGAGAGCTGGATTGATCTCGGTGAATGTGCCTTCTCATGAACAAACATAAACCCTAATGTCAGGAGCAATCCCACACTGGCTATCCAATGAGAAGCAACAACGCTAATGAAATCTTCGGGGGGGTAGGGGGAGAAAATGAAGGTACTTGTGTCAGCCCCAGGGCTAGATGCTTTACTCTGCCTTGCCAGGCTGGAGGCCCAGGCTGGACTCCTGGTGGCTTGCTTGCTGGGCTAACAGAAGAAGTAAAGAAGGAGGAGGAGGAGGAGGAAATAAAGGGCTAGATCCACAGAGGGATTAAGTGCCCAACTGCCACTTTAGGTGTCTAAGTCCAAAATTTAGATTCTCAGAACCCCCACTCAGCTGCTGCCTAGCCCTAGAGGTGCCTACATTTCTGCCAGCAGGTGTTCACAAAGCTGCCCAGATCCTGACGCCACCCAACACAGCTCAGCATCGAAGTCCCGGTGGGATCCTCCCAGTAGGCATTCCCTCATCTAACTCGTCCACATGGCCTGATCTGGCAGGAGCCTGAGGTGGTGCTGCTGTCCCCCTTATCCCAATGGTTCTATCCCTCACCCAAGGCAAAGGAGACACAGATGTAAGTCCCCACTCTGCGTGACTGGGAGCGGGGCCTTGAACTCCCATTTCTCGGGTGAGTGCTGTAACCTCCAGCCTATAGGATATTCTGGGGTGGGTCTTTCCTCAATCTCTCCTGTTGAAGCTGTTCCACTTTATATAGACACAATTACATAGTCATTGAAGCAGGAACTGGAATCTGGGTGTCCTAGGTGAGTGCCCCAACCATTGGGCTATAGAGTCACTTACTCTCTCTGGCCCATCACTGTTTGCAAGAAAGGGATGACCTGGCTTAGTCATGGCTGCAAATCCAACGTGGAGGGATACGACCCCCTCTGCCTGCACTTAGGCACCTAACTCTCTTGGAGAGGAGGGGCATAGGCCACGTGCCTCTCCATGGCATTTCCTCCTGGCTAGCTTAGGTGGCTCCCCACTCAGCATGCTAGTTTTTGTGACTCCCATTCTTAGGCACATAATGCGTAGGCAGCCTAGCTCAGGGCTATGGATTTGCCATGTGGAAGGGCACCTAAACATCAGGCGTGGCAATGCGGAGTCTAAGTTCCCTTCATGGAGCTAACCCAACATGTCCTGCACCACATAACAATGGCCCCTTTGGATGAATAAGGAGCAGCACTCATGGATTCTGAAAGGAGCTGCCTCTAGTTCTCTTTGACTAGCAATATGGTGAGTGCAGTAAGTCATGCTGAGAGAGAGAGAGAGAGAGAGAGAGAGAGAGAGAGAGAGTGAGTGAGTGACATCCTCACCGCCTAAAGGACCATTGCAAAAGTTACACCAGTAAAATGATTTATACATGATCCTTGTGAAGGTGTAATTTACAGGATCTGAGATTCTAAGAATTTCCAGTTTACATGCCAGATGCACTGGGGGCAGCCACTGCTGGAGCTCTCTCGTTGACTCACCCAAACAAACTGTTCACTCTAGAAGACAGATATTTTGCACTACACATCAGAAAACATCCTCTTTCCTCAGGAAAGTGTCAACCAGAACCAGCCTGTTACAGGACTGAAGGAAGAGCGAGTTAACTGGAAGAAACAAGGACCACCAGCAATTGCTCAAGGTCCTTTCTCGTGTCTAATCTTTGCAGCCAAGTTTTTTTTTGTGTGTGTGTGTGTGTGTTTTTTTTTAAGTGACTAGTAATTTTTGGCTGTCCAGCTTGAGACACCTTGAAGGGGTTGACTTTCAGAAGGCGAGTGCTCAGCACTTTCTGAATAATCAGGCCCCTTTAAGTAGTCTCAGGTTAGGGACTCAAATGAAGCACCCCAAATATAGTCACTTTTAAAACCTAGGCTTTGGCCTATAACTAGTCTTCACCACCACCTCAGAACCATTCTGGATCCAGATTATAAATATCCTTATAATTCTAGGGATGTGTCATAAACAGATAGTTAAGGGTTAATGTCTTTTTTCCTGTAAAGGGTTAAGAAGCTCAGTAAACCTGGCTGACACCTGACCAGAGGACCAATAAGGGGACAAGATACTTTCAAATCTTGGTGGAAGGAAGGCTTTTGTTTCTGCTCTTTGTTTTGGGAGTTGTTCGCTCTTGGGACTAAGAGGGACCAGACATCAATCCGGGCTCTCTAAATCTTTCTGAATCAGTCTCTCATGTTTCAAACTTGTAAGTAATAAGACTAACACGCCTTGCCTGGTTATTTTTGTTTTCTCAACTTGTAAATGTTCCTTTTTGCTGAGAGGATTTTACCTCTGTTTGCTGTAACTTTGAACCTAAGGCTAGAGGGGGTTCCTCTGGGCTATATGAATCTGATTACCCTGTAAAGTATTTTCCATCCTGATTTTACAGAGATAGCTTTTAATTAAAGAAAGGTAAAAATTTTCTTTTTAAGAACCTGATTGATTTTTTCCTTGTGTTAAGATCCAAGGGGATTGGATCTGGACTCACCAGGAATTGGTGGGGGAAGGGAGGGGGGATGGTTAAATTCTCCTTGTGTTAAGATCCAAGGGGTTGGATCGGTGTTCACCAGGAACTTGGTGAAAAAGCCTCTCAAGGCTGCCCAGGGAGGGGAAGGTTTTGGGGGGACAGAAAGTGATCCAGACACTGAAATTTCTGGATGGTGGCAGTGTTACCAGATCTAAGCTAGTAATTAAGCTTAGAAGTGTCCATGCAGGTCCCCACGTCTGTACCCTAAAGTTCAGAGTCGGGGAGGAACCTTGACAGGATGAATGAATTTGTTTGCCCCATTAAGACTGCATTATTCCGATAGAATCTTTAAGTGTTATCAGTGAAAGAATACAGGTCTCCAAAAAGCCATGGGAAATACTGGAGGGAAATGTTCTCATTTTTCATCCAGGACTTCAGGAGAAAAGTTCTCTAATAGGTGAACAAATGCACATGAGACACATACCAAGCAAGATGCTCTTTTATACCATACAGAAACCCACAGTATCTAACTCCAGTCTAAAGAAATAGGTAATAAATGGTTGAGAAGTACTTTGTCCCAAGTATCACCCCAGAGACCCAGAAATGCCTTGGCTCCAAAACTGATGACCTGTAGTCAGAGCATGTTAAGTTTAGCAGATCCGCTGAAAATCTTCTCCTTTCCTCCTTAATCAATTACAAAGAGCTAAGAGACAAAGTAGTTTACGTAACCAAGCCACACAAATCTGCTTGCCGGTACAACTTCCTGGTTCAGATCTGTCTCAAAGCGTAGTCGCTCAACGTGGATTAAGAAAAACGATCACAGGGTGTGTGATACGTTACACTGGTACAGCATGCATCCAGACCTGCTCCTGCCCTAGGCACTGTGTAAACCTCCCATTCATTTCAGCTGAAGGTTGGGCAGACCCGAGATGTCACGTCCCCCTGACACTCAGAGGAAATGCAGAAGCCCCTCCACTTGCGCTTTGGGGAGTCAGGTGGTTAGAGATCAAAGCTGAGCAGGGTGCAGATGGAGCAGGGGTACAAGAGATTTTTTGCAGCCTCAGACAGACTTTATTGGTTAAGACACTCTGAACCTATCAATATTATGGGGAGCCCCCCCGCATCCTGCCCCCAAAGCTTTGCAGCTCTGGGTTCTTAACTGCTGGGTTGCCAGCCCTCCATAGGTGACTGACACCTACGTCTTATCCCCACCACCATCGATGGGCAGCATGGCTCCCTCTGAAGCATCTTTGGGATCCCTAGGAACACTCCACACTCTCCCCATGGCCTTACTTCCAGCCAGCTGCTTGGGGGTTGTCACACCAGCAGGAGGATGACACGGTGTGGTTCTTTCCCCAGGACCTCACCCACAGCCTTTACCGAGGTGCAGCTCCTGGTGAAGCCATGGGAGATGGATCTAGGTGAGGACTGCAAGTTTTGGGTCCTAGGCACATATGCAAGGAAAGTCATTTGAAAGGCAAAGCAACCCCTTCCATGTATAAAACAGTCCCTCATAGGTTGACCGCGACTGGCTAACTTGCTTTTAAACATCTCTTCCTTTGCCTACACCAGGAGCTAAGAGGGGTTTAAAAATGTATTCACTGAAGTGTGTTCGTGACCATATTTTAACACTCAACTCCCAGAGCAGGTAAGCCCCAGGTGTGTGTACACATGTTCAAGATGTATGCATGTACAATACACGTGTAACATACAGTTTCCATGTATTAGATAGTGATATACATATGATCAACTGCATTTGTCCTGCACACCTCTGACACTTCTCCAGCACTCTGCCTGCTAATCCACCTCTGCCTGACAGAATTAACCTGACATAGAAATGAATCCCTTCCAACCCTAAGACTACTGGTCTGAGGTGTCTGATGGACAGGCAATAATCTAAGATCCGCTATCTCATGAGCCATTAGGGTGAGAAAAGGATGCTTTGTCCCACTGGGGAGCTGACATTTCCCACTCCTGTCCATCAGGATAAGGCTTCTAGCCCTGGTCAGTTGCAAGATATCAAACCTTGTGTCACAACATTAGGATTTATAGAAAACTTACTCTAGAAACGTCTCCGCTCAATTAGTTACAGAGTGTTGTTCTCTCTTGCAAAGCTCTCAAGAGTTGACTCATGGTGCTAAGGCAGGTAAATCCGACAGGAAAAGTAGAGTATGTGGGGTGGGGATTCAAACAGCTTAAAAACAACAACAACCACCACCACCACCCTCCAATGTCTAAAATAATTCTTTTCTGAAACAATGTGAGACAGATACAAGATACAAGTGATGGAATGAAGGTTTTATTGGCAGAGCTTTACAACAACCTGTGGAACTCTTACAAGGAGAAGGATAGTTGTGTGGTTAAGGGACTGGATTGAGCCTATGGGACCTGGGTCCAATTGGCCATTCTGTGAATGGGAGCTGCAGGGGCTGGTGCCTGCAGGTGAGGGCAGCATGCGGAGACCCTTCTCTCCCAGGAGCTGCTGCCAGACATCCTGGCCGCTTCCGGGAGTATTGTTTTATAATAGAATGAAAAGAAGTTTATTAAACAAAAAGCCATAGGTTTAAGTGATACGAAGTATAAGATAGAAACTACTCAAGACAGTTAAGTCCAAAGCAGACTAAGAAGAGCTCTAAAGGGATCTCACAAAACTGGGTGACTGGGCAACAAAATGGCATACGAAATTCAATGTTGATAAATGCAAAGTAATTTTGGGAAAACAATCCCAACTACGCAAATAAAGCGATGGGGCCTAAATTAGCTGTTACCACTCAAGAACGAGATCTTGGAGTCATTGTGAATAGTTCTCTGAAAACATCCAATCAATGTGCAGTGGCAGTCAAAAAAGTGAACAGAATGTTGGAAATCATTAAGAAAGGGATAGAGAATAAGACAGAAAATATCTCATTGCCTCTATATAAATCCATGGTATGCCCACATCTTGAACACTGCGTGCAGATGTGGTCGCCCCATCTCAAAAAAGATATATTGGAATGGGAAAAGGTTCAGAAAAGGGCGACAAAAATGATTAGGGGTATGGAACAGCTTCCGTATGAGGAGAGATTAAGAATGAGACTTTTCATCTTGGAAAAGAGATGACTAAGCAGGGGATATGACAGAGGTCTATAAAATCATGACTGGTGTGGAGAAAGTAAATAAGGAAGTGTTATTTACGCCTTCTCATAATACAAGAACTAGGGGTCACCAAATTAAATTAATAGGCAGCATGTTTAAAACAAACAAAAGGAAGTATTTCTTCACACAAATGGTCAACCTGTGAAACTTCTTGCCAGAGGATGTTGTGAAGGCCAAGACTGTAACAGGGTTCAAAAAAGAACTAGATAAGTTCACGGAGGATAGATCCATCAATGGCTATTAGCCAGGATGGGCAGGGATGATGTACCTATCCAGAAGCTAGAAATGGGCTACAGGGAATGGATCACTTGATGATTACCTGTTCTGTTCATTCCCTCTGGGGCACCTGGCATTGGCCACTGTCGGAAGACAGGATACTGAGCTAGATGGACCTTTGGTCTGACCCAGTATGGCTGTTCTTATGTTCTTAAGGAATAAAGATAGAAAGGATTACAAGCAAACAAAAGTAAAAATACACTTCTAAGACTAAAACAATTTCAGCAAGTTAAAATCTTTGCCTAAGCCGGTTTCTCACCTAAACTCAGTTCTCAGAGACTTCAGCCCCCTTGGTTGAAGGACACAGCATTCTGTGATTTCAAAAGCTCTGGCCACTTGAGTCCCCCAAGTGATGGGCAACTATGGAGTCCGTACTCCTACTCCTTTTTTTAATAGTTCAGTAAATCTTTGAAATCATGTATCCTTTGTCTGGAGAAACTTATTTATCAACTCCCCCTGATGTGCATGGTTTAAACCAGGGGTAGGCAACCTGCGGCACGCGAGCTGATTTTCATAGGCACTCACACTGCCCGGGTGCTGGCCACTGGTCCAGGGGGCTCTGCATTTTAATTTAATTTTAAATGAAGCTTCTTAAACTTTTAAAAACCTTATTTACTTTACATACAATAGTTTAGTTATATATTATAGAGACTTATAGAAAGAGACCTTCTAAAAATGTTAAAATGTATTATTGGCATGCGAAACCTTAAAATTAGAGAGTGAATAAATGAAGACTTGGCACAGCACTTCTGAAAGGCTGCCGACCTCTGGTTTAAAACACATTTAATTCATGTATTTTCAGCATATATCTCTAACAGGGGTTGGCAACCTTTGAGATGTGGTGTGCCAAGTCTTCATTAATTTAAGGTTTCGCGTGCCAGACTGGCAGTGTGGACAGCAGATGGAACCCCAGACCAGCAGCGGGCTGAGCTGCTCAGCCCGCTGCCAGTCTGGGGTTCCGTCCACCGGCCCCTGCCAGCCAGGGTCCCAGCAGCTGGTCCCGCTCAGCCCACTGCAGACCGGGTTCCATCCATCCAGGCCGGCAGCAGGCTGAGCGGGGCCGGCGACTGGCAGCAGCATACCACTAAAAATCAGCCTGCATGCCACCTTTGGCACGCATGCTGTAGGTTGCTAACCCCTGATCTGTAAAGCCCTTTATGCGTTTACCATACATACATCACGCAATAATATTAATGATCAGTGAGTTTGTAGTTTTCCAATGATATATTACATGCCACCTTTTGGGTAAATATCATGACAACAGTGTGTTAGGTGTAGTGAGTATGTCAGGCCTCACAAGAGTTGCCGACACAGAATAGTGAACCACCAATGGGCCTCTGTGTCACATGGCCTCTCGACATTACTGAAAAAACACCACATTTCGCCAACCATGAATAATGCAGTCATCCCAAACTCCTGGCTATAAAGTCTTTACAGCTCACCATCGTTACATCAATCTTTTCTTTTCTCAGTTATTATAAACAGCACAGGTAGGAAAGCTAGGCAACCTTAACATTATAAGACCCCATTTTCAGTGTTTCTAACTCTGCTAGACAAACTATTTGAGCTGATTTTTTTTTATATTTTAAAATGGTTAAGCTATTTCTCAGAACAAGGTTATTTTCCCTAAACTTGTTCTGAGAAACAGCTTTACTGTAACTGTAGACCTAGGTATTGTTAATTTTTTTTTAAAATTCAGCCTGAGGCAGAGGGCTGCACACTTCATTGCTTCTGGAGGCTGAGCTCTATGAGTTAGTCAACTTTAAGTGCAAATGGCTTTTCAGATTTTCTGAAAACAAAAACAAACAAAAAACAGTCTATGCATAGAATCTATGTATAACCTCTAGCAATTTTACAGAATGCTCAACTAAACCTCAATTTGATTGTGAAGTTGTCTAAGATAATCCTTTATTTTATTTTATTTCTGCACAATGCTTTTGGTCACCGTGGTGAATTGGATTTCAATATCGTGTAGTTTCCATAGCATGGGCAATTGCATGGCACTCATTGGTATCTCACTAAGGAGGTGTTTCACATGAACAGCATTTGGATTGTCACTTAGTTAGTCTTTATAGGTATCAATTTTGTTTGTGGTATAATATAGGTAGCAAAGTGTAAAATTCAAGAAATGATAAATACACCTATGTAGGGACTTACTTTAAACTCACAATTTAAAATAAGTACTTTCCTTTCTTTTTAAACACCCCCCTCCCACCGCCACCCGGGGTCATGGATCAGCATTCCCGTCGCACAGCCCGTCAGTACTCAGTCTGGGCTGAGGAAGTTAACGATCCAACCAGTGAACCAAATACAGTGATGAATCCTGGTCACATGCCACCTGAGGCATGTTGTGCATATGCTAAGTAGTACACACACCCTGCCTTATGTCAGGGGCTCCATGTCCCCCCCCCCCATTTTCTGCTCCCCCATATTAGGGTTCTCCATTCAACCCCTACCCCATGCCAAGTATGAGCATCTCCTTTTTCTCCCCCTTCCAAAGTACCTTTCTACCCACCCCCAGATTAAAAGGGCAGGACTGATGGCTGGTGCCCCTTCTCTTCCTGGGTTCGCTCAGTCACTTAGCTGCAACTGGCCCAGCCACTCCCACAATCCCCTGGTCAGGCTCTTACCCAGAGAATAGTCTCCCCAAGCTGCATACACTGGCCCTGCTCCCTCTGGAGCAGCTGGGTCTCAACAAACCCCAAATCCAGCTGTATCCTCCATCTCACCAAGCCAACAGGCTAAGACTTGGGGATCCCCTGCCTTGTTTCTCCTGGGGCTCCGCCCAAGACCACACCCACCTGACCTCATCCCTGTGATTTCACCTAGAAATGCTTCATGATGTGGTTCCCATGGCAATGGCCGGTTGGGTCATCACAGCAACTGGTGCAATTATGCTGCCAAGTCTGGCCACACCCCAGTGCAGTCCTGCTAAAAAAGAGTGAAAATGGCTTTTCCAGTTCTCATCAAAGTCAATAGGATTCTGCACAGGAATCCCTAAAGCATTCCCTGAAATTTTGGAATTGATCAGATGTGGTTTTCAAAAGTTATCGTGTTAAAGACAAACAGAGAAATGCCATCAAATTGAGCATAGGGCCTAACTTCATTCAGGCAATAATGTGCAACCTCCTTAATCCTCTCCTGAGGACTAGAGTTTTAGTTGTAATAAAGAAAGTTGTGTTTGAGATACAGAAACACAGCCCATGTCAACAACCTCAACTAGCTCTTTTGATTTATTGTTGTTGTAATAGCCAGAAGCCCCAACTGAGTTCAGGGCCCCATTGTGCTAGGCACTAAACAGGCACATCGCGAGAGAATCCCTGCTTTAAATATATCACAGACAAAAAGGTAGCAGAAAGAAAGACTTACGGGAGTCACAGGTGAAACCCACTGAAGACAACAGCAAAACTCCCATTGACTTAGTCAGACCAGAATTTCATAGAATCATAGAATCTCAGGGTTGGAAGGGACCTCAGGAGATCATCTAGTCCAACCCCCTGCTCAAAGCAGGGCCAACACCAACTAAATCATCCCAGCCAGGGCTTTGTCAAGCCTGACCTTAAAAACCTCTAAGGAAGGAGATTCCACCACCTCCCTAGGTAACCCATTCCAGTTCTTCACCATCCTACTAGTGAAAAAGTTTTTCCTAATGTCCAACCTAAACCTCCCCCTCTGCAACTTGAGACCATTACTCCTTGTTCTGTCATCTTCTACCACTGAGAACAGTCTAGATCCATTCTCTTTGGAACCCCCTTTCCAAAGCAGCTATCAAATCCCCCCTCATTCTTCTCTTCTGCAGGCTAAACAATCTCAGTTCCCTCAGCCTCTCTTCATAAGTCATGTGCTCCAGCCCCCTAATCATTTTTGTTGCCCTCCGCTGAACTCTCTCCAATTTATCCACATCCTTCTTGTAGTGTGGGGCCCAAAACTGGACACAGTACTCCAAATGAGGCCTCACCAGTGCTGAATAGAGGGGAATGATCACATCCCTCGATCTGCTGGAAATGCCCCTACTTATACAACCCAAAATGCCATTAGCCTTCTTGGCAACAAGGGCACACTGTTGACTCATATTCAGCTTTTCGTCCACCGTAACCCCTAGGTCCTTTTCTGCAGAACTGCTGCCCAGCCATTCGGTCCCTAGTCTGTAGCAGTGCATGGGATTCTTCCGTCCTAAGTGCAGGACTCTGCACTTGTCCTTGTTGAACCTCATCATATTTCTTTTGGCCCAATCCTCTAATTTGTCTAGGTCCCTCTGTATCCTAGCCCTACCCTCCAGCGTATCAACCACTCCTCCCAGTTTAGTGTCATCTGCAAACTTGCTAAGGGTGCAGTCCACACCATCCTCCAGATCGTTAATGAAGATATTGAACAAAACCGGCCCCAGCACCGATCCTTGGGGCACTCCACTTGATACCGGCTGCCAACTAGACATGGAACCATTGATCACTACCCATTGAGCCCGACCATCTAGCCAGTTTTCTATCCACCTTACCGTCCATTCATCCAGCCCATACTTCTTTAACTTGCTGGCAAGAATACTGTGGGAGACTGTATCAAAAGCTTTGCTAAAGTCCAGAAATAGCACATCCACTGCTTTCCCCTCATCCACAGAGCCGGTTATCTCATCATAGAAGGCAATTAGGTTAGTCAGGCATGACTTGCCCTTGGTGAATCCATGCTGACTGTTCCTGATCACTTTCCCCTCCTTTAAGTGGTTCAGAATTGATTCCTTGAGGACCTGTTCCATGATTTTTCCAGGGACTGAGGTGAGACTGACTGGCCTGTAGTTCCCTGGATCTTCCTTCTTCCCTTTTTTAAAGATGGGCACTACATTAGCTTTTTTCCAGTCATCCGGGACCTCCCCTGATGGCCATGATTTATCAAAGATAATGGCCAATGGCTCTGCAATCTCATTGGCCAACTCCTTTAGCACCCTCAGATGCAGCGCATCCGGCCCCATGGACTTGTGCTCGTTCAGCTTTTCTAAATAGTTCCGAACTACTTCTTTCTCCCCCAATTGTGTCTAAATCTTTTAGTCAGCTCTGTAAACCTCAACCACATTATCCACAGAACCACTAATGCCTCTAAAAATCTGAAATAAGAGGTTCCTGCATTTCAACAAGAAATTGCAAGCTGCTCAGGCCTGTCCTGTTGAGGGGGGGAATCCACACTGATTTATTTAGATAAAGGGAGATTTGTGCACTTAGGAACCTAAACTGAACAAAAGGCATAAAACCTCTCAGGAGGGCTGCCTCAGCTAACCACTGATGATTCACTCATCGCTGCATGAGATGGAGGCAGGATCTAAATTCAAACTATTGTATGTTGTCACCACACATCAAATACCAATAGAATTTACACTGGAGGCAAGAGAAAGCTACTGAATTTTAAAAACAGATAGTGATAATTGCTTCACACTCCACCGTCTCATCTCTCTGACCTGCAGCAGCGTCTGCTCACCTTTCCTTCCTTAAGTGACATGTGAAACAAAGAAAGACCATGAGAGGGCATTAGTTTCTATGGCAAGTGATGTATCTGAGCTGAAAGTTTCAGATCCAATTTTTGATCTCCACTCCAAAGTTTGGGATTCTTAGATTTGATGTTCTCCTCACTACACAACAACACCTACTCAGCCAAAACTTTAATTGTGGGGAAGGATAGCTCAGTGGTTTGAGCATTGGCCTGCTAAACCCAGGGTTGTGAGTTCAATCCTTGAGGGGCCACTTAGGGATCTGGGGCAAAAATTGGTCCTGCTAGTGAAGGCAGGGGGCTGGACTCGATGACCTTTCAAGGTCCCTTCCAGTTCTAGGAGATTGGCATATCTCCAATTATTACCTATTACTCCTGGATTTAAACTAGTGTAACACCACTGATTTCAATGGATTACTGCCATGATTTACTCCAGCATATATCTAAGCATAACTTGGCCCACTTTGGTGGAGCAGTTTGAATTCACCTGGACTGAAACAAAGGGGAAAAAAAATAATCAAGCACCCCATATTCATTCTCACACCCTCCCCCATGTAAAATGTATTCCAGCAAGATACTGTAAGAAACAAACCTCTAGATGCACTGATGTCTGGCTGTGGTAATATAAAATAGACTAGCCCTATTAAATTGACCCAGTTTAATGAAAGTTGTCTTTTTAAACTGGTGCAAATTTGCATGTAGACAAGGCCATATTCTGAATGTGAGACAGCATGATCACTAATTTAGAGCAGAGGACTGGGAGGCAGAAGACTTGGGGTCACCTCTTGAACAAGTAGTAGTGGGGGCATTCCAAAAGCCCCTTTGAGCACTCAGACAACAAAGTAAACTTTGAAAACAGAATGTGGGTGAAGGTTTTTCTTGGAAGACCTGCTCCCACTACTGTGTGCCCTAGCTGTCCAAGTACTTCCAGCCCAGCCAAAGGGACTCTAAAAGCCTTACTGCTCTATGATGCTATGCTGTTTCAGTACCGCTGCTGTTCTCCCTATATCTAGATGTTACACACTCATCCCAAAAAATCACTTAACATACTTCAGCAACAAGACACCTGTAGCCTGCTCGAACAGTCTGGTGTTCGCCCCAGCACCTGAATTGCTAGAAAAGTATCTGAAATTAGACTGGATGTGTGGGGTAGGAAAAGGGTGATCACTGATTTTTTAAAGTAATATTAAAACAGTTTTCCCATGCTGCTTTCAAATGCTGTAGGAATGCAGCAAGAGGCAGATAAGGGACACTTCTAACAAACTCCAGACTGATTTTAAATGCTGATATTGATTTGTGGATGGTCAGCACCCATGAAGCATCAACATTTTCAAAAGCTTGTGGAAGCACAACTAGTTACTGGGGTCCCCATTGAGGGGCTCACATGGGAGTTGGGGAGCTTGGAGATTTTCAAAACTGGTATTTGGCTGCACCCAAGTTGTCAGTGTCCAGCACTCATGGGATTTTCAAGTGCATCCAACGCAAGGAAATTCCCCAGGTACTCAGGGCTGAATGGAAATAAATGCCGTCTAGATTCACAGACTTATGTAAACTAGCACATTGTACTAGATCTATAGTGTAAGGGCCAAGCTATTTTCAAGCAACTCTGGTGAGGGTTCAGTGCCACAGCATTTGGAGCTGGCACAGGTAATGGGGAAGACTACAGAGAGGACAAGGGAGCAAGAGAAATCCCAGCTCCAAAAACTGAGACCATAAGCACTTAGGAATCTAAATCTCATTGAAAGTCAATGGGACTTAGGCACCTAAATCAGTTTTGAAATGGCACTGAAGAGGCTAAGTCACTTAGGCCCAGATTTTTAAAGGTATTTAGTCATTGCTGTGCTCAGCATTGCAACACATAGGATTTAGACTCCTAAATCAGTTATCAGCTGTCATTAGAATTTAGGCTCCTAAATGCCTAAATCCCTTTTGAAGATTAGATTTAGGCTCCTAAATGAGTTAGGCATTGCAACAATGAGTGCAGCAAGGCCTAGATACCTTTAACAATATGGCCTGCAGTGACGCTGTATGGGAAGCAGAGCACAGGGATCTTCTAGGTGAGTGTCACGAGCTCACACCGGATGGCTTTGTAGCTGAGCTTGCATTTCTGAATGACCCTTGCCTCAGGAAGATCAGAGAAAGTGCTCAGCGTTCCATAGATGTTGCAAGGAAGCTAAGGGCACCCCGAACTCTTAGCCTCGCCCTTCCTAGCCTGCTGCCACCTTTCCCTGTTTTTCCTCGTGATATATGACAGACCCAACATGGTCAGGTGCTGGATGGCAGTGTCTCCTTGCCTGCAACCTCCAGTTTTCCCGACACCCTCAATGTCTGTCCCAACCCTGTCCAGCTCTCCTAAACCCCACTTTAACCCTTCTCCTCCAGCCCCACGCTAATCCTATAATCCCTCAGTAAAGCCTCTGTCTCTCTCTCACTCCTGTGTGCACATGCAGGAGCACAAAAGTGTTCTCACTCCATGTGCTGTGTCCTCAGGGATTTCAGACAACTAGGGGGGAGGACTCGGCTGCTTGATCACTTTAACCAGGGCTTCCTGGCCTTACTCATGTCTCCAAGCCCTGCTGGGCCTTCCAGCAATTCTCTCTGGGCTGCCCTCCCCCACAACATGCACCCTTGGAGCAAAAAACTGCTGCTTCTCAAACTATTTGGGCACATCCAAACATTAGCTTATGGGCTGTGGGAGTCTTTCCATTGACTTTAGGGTGACCAGACCAGGGCCACCCTGAGGAAAGGGAAAGTGCGGCAATTTGCCCCAGGCCCCACAGGGGCCCCGCGAGCCCTGGCCCGGCAGTGGTCCGGGTCTTCGGCGGCATTTCGGCGGCGAGGGGCCCTTCCGTGCTGCCAAAGACGCGGAGCGACTGAAGGGCCCCCCACCGCTGAAATGCCGCCCAAGACCCGGACCGCCACCGGGTGAGCACAAGCACCGCAGCTCCCCGCTTTGTCCCAGGCTCCCTGAATCTTCTGGGCGGCCCTGGACCAGACAGCAAATGTGAAAAATTGGGTCGGGGTGGGGAGTAATAGGAGCCTATATAAAATTGGGACGTCTGGTCACCCTAATTGACTTTGATGAGCTTTACTGCAGGATAACTATTTCTATTCACACCTGCAAGTCAAAAACGTCCCAGCTCTATAGTTTATCCTTCTTGTGTATGCTACAACTAAGCTTAGGAAAATAAGGGCTCTTTTTAATCATAACAGTTCTGTTGAGATAACATAATAGTATCAGGCATGTGCTGTATCAGAGTTTCTAATTAACACAGGCCTGACATTCAATCTGTTCCACATTTGCTACCCTTCACTCCCCAGCCCCACGCAGAGCAGAAAAGTTACTCTCACAAAGTATTTTTGACTGGGCTACCACTAGTAGATTTCTCCTACAGACACGGATGTCAGACATTCCGCAAAACCAGCCACCACTCATGCAACCAAAATAATAATCGTCCATCCAAATATCTACAGCCAGATGCTCACTCCAATTGCTGAGAATTTTCATATCCATGCGCCTGCCCTTGCATTTCAGCGGGGCAGAGTGGACACATCTTGAAAGAAGCTCAGGAAACCGCGTTTTACTTTTGATTTGGAACCCTAAACAAACAAACACGACCCAAGGGATAACATAATCCCTCACCCCAGCCTGGTGGAACTAGCCCTGGAGGCTATGTCTGCACTGCACATCAGGCCTGGGCTCTGACTCAGGTTTGATCCCCGCCACACACACACACACACAAATCAATCTGACTTGAGAAGCAATCACTCAGCCCCCAGCTTCTAGGGGGATCATTCCACATTCCAGCTGTGACTGGGCTCCAAGCCCTGTCATTTTGCAGTGTGGACGCAGCTCAAGCCGCAGAGCCGAGTCAGAAGAGCCAGGCACAGCCTGGCCGCAGTAGCGGGGCTGGGAGAGGGGATGCAGCAGTTACAAACCCAGGGACCCAGTGGAGGCGCAAGGCGGCGGGGAAGCACCCAGGGGGCACAAGCCAGGGTGGCCGGGCTCTGTGCCCGCAGAGGTCCCCTGCTGGAGGGGAATCTGACTCACCTCGGAGTAGACGTAGAGGGGCAGGACGAGCAGGGCCAGCAGCAGGTCGGCCACGGCCAGGCTGACGATGAAGTAGTTGGTGGTGGTCTTGAGGGCGCGCTCGGAGCAGACGCTCAGGCAGACCAGCAGGTTCCCGCCCAGGACGCAGAGGATGAGCGAGACGCCGAAGACCAAGGCGGCGAAGTTGTAGCCGGGCGCCGCTCCCGGCGCGGTGGCGTTGCCCAGCTCCCCGCTGCCGTTGCCCGGCATGACGGCCCGCCCGTCCCGGGGCACCCCCCCGCCGCAGCCGCCGGGCCGAGGAGCAGCTCCGGCCGGGGGAGGCTCATGGGGTCCCGCCACCCCGCGGAGCTGCGTGCGGGGTCTGTGCAGCGGCGGGGCTCACGGCGCCCGGCTGCTGGCTGGGCGGGGCTCCGCGCCCATCCCGCTTGCGGTGGGAGCCAGCAGGCAAGTCAGCCCGGCTCCGTCCTGCGACCCCCGAGCTAAGGAGACGGCAGCGGCGCAGCGCGGCCCCTGCTCCCCGCAGAGTTCCCGCGCCCGGAGAAGTCCCTGCCCCGCAGACGCAACTTTTCCCGCCCCGCGCTGCAGGCGAGTGAGCCGCGAAGGCGGAGCCGCCCGTGTCCCCCCAGCCAGCTGCTTCCAGGGGAGGGGCGCGGCCGCCGGCTCCCGGGCGCGCTCCAAGCCCGCTCCTGGCGCCCGCCCTCGCTCGGCGCTGCGCCCAGTGACCCCAGCCGGGGGCCGCGGCAGGTGCTGGGGCTACCGGAGCTGCTGAACGCTGCTGGCTTATGGAAGGGCTGGGGCGGCAGCTCCGGCTGGAGCAGCGAGGGTGGCCGCCAGCCACGTGGGCGGAGAGGGGGCGTTGTACAGCTTCAGCCCACAGTAAATTCCCCTTCTCCTGCTGCCAGCTCGCTGCTACCTGCCCTGGGTCAGTCCCAGGAGTCCCCTGTGCCACGACCCGGGACTCTTCCCTTTCCTCATGGGGGAGCCAGAGGTGCCTCGGGGGGCAGCAGCTCCGCGGCGAGAGATATTCCCCCCCCCCGGGACAAGTGTCCCCACGGGGACACACACGGTGCCTGTAACAAAGCTGCGGCAAAACCCTCCAGCTCTTTCCGAGATCTTAATCCGTGCTCCACGGCATCCTGTCCCCACATCTCCCTAGGCAGTAACGGGGTTAGCGCAAGCAGACTTGGGGCCCGGTTTACCCACCACATTCACACAGACGTAACGAAACACTGATCACTCATTCGACTGAGTGAAAATCCATTTATATTGTCTCAGTCCTACTCCGGGGCAAAACTCCTCGTGCAGCCAAGGGGAGCCCTATGTAGCAAAGTGGTCTGAGAATTATTCTATTGTTAATTTCGACCTCAATTACCTTTTTTCCTAACCTTCCCTCTATCCTAAGGTATTTATATAGCTCCAGTTCCCATAAAATCCGGACTCATTATGCCTTTTAACCACGCAGACAAAATATCATGCCAGCGTTTTACTTCCACACTACTGTTATTTTTATTGTTATGTTGTTACTTGGCTTAGCTGTACTTTTCTGTGTCTAGCTATTAGCACCTCTGTATTCATTACTCATTAATTCCTAGGCCAAGAAAGTCTAGTGTCAAAATGTATCATTGTCTCCTTTGTGGATGGCTGAATAATGAAACAAGACAATATTTGTATTTAAATTGAAAAATGCCAATGAAAAACAAATGCAAAGCAATTAAAGGGGAGATTTGCACTACTGGTGAACAGCTAGTGTGATACCTCTTTAAGCGGATTGAAACTCGCCATGTGTTGGCTAATTACACTCTGAAGGAGGCTATAACAGAGGAAACTGGATATCCTCATTAAATGAGATGTTGTGATTATTGTTCATACCACACTATGTCAGTACTTATGCCCCGAATTCAACAAGCTGTTCTGTGCAGGGAAACTCCTATTCCCCATAGAGCAGGCTGCAGGATCAGGGCTACAGGCACCACTGCAATAGGCTTCTATACTTCTCTCTGCCTCAGTTTCCCAAGTTTGAAAGAGGGGATCATAAGAACAGCCATACTGGTCCATCTAGCCCAGTCTCCTGTCTTCTGACAGTGGCCAATGCCAGATACTTCAGAGAAGATAAACAGATTAAAGTTACCTTCCTGCGAGGAAGTGCTTTGAGCTCTACAGATAAAGAGTGCTGTCCAAGAGCTATGGTGAGTCACTAAAAAGCCCACAGAGCTCACTCTGAGACAGATCCAGAGCTGGGGGCTGTATGTTTAGCTCCATTGAAATGAACAGAGCTGAAGCTATTTACACCAGCTGAGGATCAGGTCCTTTATAATCAGGGAATTCTCTACACTGTGGCATGGTCTACAGGTTCTCTTGGCAGGAGTCTGAGAGAACCATCGGCCTCTCATCATGCGTACTGCATATGCAGGGCCACCTTAAGGCAGTCTGTGGCCCTAGACACTCCATGACATGAGGAACCTCCTGGCTCCATCCCTGTGTACCCCCCACACACACACACTTTGCAGTGGTGGTGGGGACCCTCCCCTCCCAGAGTGGCAGGGACAATGGAATGAGACCCGGCTTCCCCCTCAGCAGCAGTAGGAATCTCCTTTCTCTTAGAGCGGCACAGAGGCTACCCAGTACTCAACTCACCAGTTCTGCTTTAGTGGGTGGGCTGGCCCTGCTGCTTTCTTCTCCAGCATCTCTCTCTGTGAGGGTGGTGGTAGCCAGTGCTCCAGAGTAGTAAGTCTTCAATTTAATGCCCCACTGAGATGCATGGGGCAGTTTGCACTTTTCAGAGCTATTGGTTTGGGCTGCCAGCAGACTCAGGCAGATGTCACTGCACCAGGTACACCTGAGTCACTTTTCAAGTTTTTCTTCACAGTCATGTTCAAACAAACAAACAAACAAACAAAAACCAGGCTGAGATTCTGACATAATCTCATCACTCTGAGAGCCTAGAGGGCCATAGTGCCTCTGGCTGGCTGGCTGTATATCCCTCAGATTTTACCCCCCAAAAAATGACACCTCCTGTAGAATGCAGCATTTTCTATTGGTACACATTTTTCATATTATTCTGCTTCTGCAGCCAGGCAATATAGGACCATGAGGCCAACTAGGCAGGCCTTGGAGGGAGAGTGCAGTGATAACCAAAAATATGGTTCAAGCTTGATAGAGATTCTCTGTAAGTCTGGATTTTTAAAACCTGGTATCTCACAATTTCCCAGGGATAGATGCACAAGCCTTGTACCACTACAAAGTGGAGATTCCCAGCTCCTATTTCTAGCCATTGCAGTTCAGGAGCTATTGGGCTTCAAGGGCTCAATCCAAAGTCCTTTGAAGCCAATGGGAGCCTTTTCCATTCACTTCCATGGGCCTTGACTCAGAACCTGAATCTGTCACTGGTCCAGGTCAGAATGATGGTCATCCCATAGTTCAGACTAGTGAAATCTAGGGGAATGGTGGCGTGTGAGAATTCTACATGGGAGGGTGGGGGGAAACACATTAGTGGCAGTTTTTTGGGGTGGTGACGGGGGGTGTGTGTGTTAAATAGTGGCTGCTCAATGCTGCTCACAGATTTTATATTAAATATTTATGTTGCTGGATGTGAGACTGGTGGAACAGAAACTCTTGTTAAAAGAAACAGTGCAAAGCATGTAGCATGAAAAAGCCAAATTATGCAGTTATCCTCCACATTAAGTCCATCGGCAGTCAGTGTTTTACGATGAGATATTCTGAAATTCTCTTGCATCAAGTTGTCCAGGCCTTGACACTTTCTGAACACAGGAGGTTTCAAAGACGGGGTTATTTCTGTTGAAGGCTGGGCTACTGGCTGCTCAGATGTCCCAGTAATGACATTTGACTTGTTTCATAACCTTTCCAGCCAGAAGGGACTGTTAAGTCTACTCAGACCTCTGGTGTGCCGTAGGCTATTACTGTGCCTTTAACCCCTATTGTGAGCCCAATGACTTTAGTTAGACTAAAGCATGTCAATCCTGAGGAGACTAAATGTATGATTTCTAAATCTTGTCTGAAGGTTTCTTTGATGAAGATGATTATTGTTAGTGTGTATTTAGGAGCTACTGAATGAAAATCCACACCAAAAAGAGTTCTGTCATAATCTTGGTTGGTATTTTACTCTTCTGAGTATAGGATGGATGGGGAAGCTATGTGTGTGTTCTTCATCCACTCATCCATCCTATTCTTTACCTACCCTTAGAAAGAGCTTCAGTCTCCATGGATGAAAGACACTATGTAAATGCAAAGTAATTACCTTATTGCTCTGGGTATGCACTTCTTCCATCAACTGACTTGGAATAAGAACAGTCCTGTCTTCCCTAACATCTGAGCTGCACATGGCTAATGCAAGCCTTAAAATTTACCTCTTTTGCGATGCCTACAAAACCATTTACAATGAATAGGTAGCTGATGTGCTGTGACCACTGTTTATCACATCGATCAATCAATGCATTGTTAATGTGTCCTCCCCCTTCCCTCCTGTCTGTTCACTTTATGCACCTGTTGTCTCTCGACAAACACTTAGGACTAGTTTGTGCGCCCCTTGCTTCCCACTGGTGAGCCATTACATAAGTAGTTCCATTGACTTTAATGGGACTGTTGGGTGAGTGACTGCTCACCAAGGTGACTAATGGGTTCATAAGCTGGCCCTTCAATTGTAGATACTGTGGGGCAGGAACCAGCTGTTCATTCTGTGTGCATACAGCACCTAGCCCCATGGGGCCTCTAGGCACTTCCACAATCCAAGGACAAAATAGCAACAACAGTGAAATGCATAACCTTGTCATGCTTTTGTGAGTCATATATAAAAAGATGACAACAATCTGACCCTCTGCAATATCTGGTGCTCAGCATGCGTTAAGAGGCTCTCTGGAGAAAGAAGCATTTGTCTTCTTGTCTTAAAATATGAAAGAACTTTCTTCGGATCAGTAACAGGCTGAATTCCTTTGACATTTAGAGTGGCTGCCCTAAAATAATGATGACAAGCTATTAGTATTCCAATGCCCAAACTACTAGACGGCGACCTTTGTCCTAAGGACTGTCCCCTCCAGGGACTCAGAATGGTCCCCATTTGAGAGATGGAATCTGGGGCCCTGTCATCTGTTGTGTTTTTTTCCTCCAGGAAGCCAAGGAGTGTTCTGTACTGGGACAGTTTGAGGGGATCAGGAAGTTTAAGTGATGATAGTGCATGTTTACAAGCTCACAGGGGAAGTGTCCTGAAGCGGTCAGAGGTTTTGAACACACCTTTCTGCTTTGATATACCTCTTGCAAAAGGATTTAAGTTTCCATTAGACTGTGACCTGGCAGGATGACTCAGGGCAAAGAGATGCTGGTGAGGGCACATATCGCTGCCTCTCTTAACAGTAGCAATGTTCACACTGTTGATGGCGACATGTACTTTGGGGAGCAGAGTCTCCCCAAAGCCTGGAATCAGACCGTACCTCTACCTCAGTTTCCCCATTCCTGGGTAAGGCAGCAGGCCAACTCCCCAGCCAGCTGCATCCACCAGTAATGGTATTTCCTCCCCATTTACCAGAGATATGTGTGTGGTTCAAAAAGCAGACACATCATTATCAGCCAAAACACGGAAACCAGGCCTGGTCCCTTCTAAGGCCTCTGCAGCTCCCTACACAGCAGATATTCCGAGCCAGGCCTTTCCTTTAGCACGTGTGGCAAGGCCCTTTCCCTGATCCAGGGTCTCCTGCAGCTCTCCCTTCAACTGAGCTGCTTTTTGGCTATTTTTCTCACCCACAGGAGGCTGGCTAGTCAAGGCCATGCCCAACTATCTTAAAGGGATTACCACACCCTGTGAAAGGCTGGTTCAGGGCCTACCCATACTCCCCTTTCTCCATATCACACTTCAGTAGGTCACAGTGTGCCCTAGGGACCAGGGCGGGTGCAAGGATGTTTCACACCCTAAGCGAAACTTCCACCTTGCACGCCCCCCCAAGCCCTGTGGCAGCTCTCCCCCCCCCACCCCCCCGCCCTGAGGCGCCCCCCCGCAGCAGCTCTCCCCAGCCCAGGGAGCCGTGCGGCAGCTCCCTGCCCCAGCTCACCTCTGCTCTGCCTCCTCCCCGAGCACACCGTCGCTGCTCCACTTCTCCTGCCTCCCAGGCTTGCGGCGCCAATCAGCTGTTTGATGCCGCAAGCCTGGGAGGGAGAGAAGCAGAGTGAGGCAGCATGCTCAGGGGAGGAAGCGGAGTAGAGGTGAGCTGGGGCGGGGAGTGGTTCCCCTGTGTGCCGCGCTCCCCTTACTTGCAGCAGGCAGCCCTCCCTGCACCCCCGTGCCGCAGGTCCCTCCGCCTAAATGCCAACACCTACCTGGGCAGCTGAAGATCCAGCCGCCGCGGTCGCTGACGAAGGACCCGAAATGCCGCCCCCCAAATGCTAGTGCCCTAGGCGACCGCCTAGGTCACCTAATGGGTTGCACCGGCCCTGCTAGGGACACAGAGGCCAGGGCAGGATGCCAGCTCCCCTCCCATAATGTGAGACCATCCACTTCCCTTCCTTGTTCACATGCCTGAGGTCAGAACTTCAAGCCAGTGCAAATCAGCACAATTCTACTGAAGGCAATAGAACTTTGTTGATTTCCACCAGCTGAGGATTTGACCCTAAGCCCATACAGAGAGAGGCAAACCCACCCAGAAAATCAATTTACCATGTAATGAAACCCTGAAGGCCCAAAAGACACAGGCTTCTTCCTCAGCAAGGAGAAAACTAGTTTAGGTTCAAGTGGGGAAGGAAGCTAAAGACCCACAATGTATATGATTGTGATTTGTGTGATGTGAATGTCTGTTCAGAAGAGCAGGATTGAAATTACCACAATTCATTCCCCTTAGGCCACCAAACAGCCTACAGATGATAACTTTCAGTCTCTTCCCACCTGTGCTCAATTCGAATCAGTAACCTCATTGTGAAAAGGTTCTATACTCCCATCAATATCACTTCCTATCTTTGACATCATTAATGATTAGAGTTCAAAGGATCACTGAGACCTTGCCTGGCAGATTCATCATTACAGACTCCTAAGGCAGGGGTAGTCAATAGGCAGACTGTGGGCCAAATCCAAACAACCAGACACTTTTGATCAGACCTTGAAATCTTTTTATTGAATTATTATTGTTATTTTATTTTTATTATTTTCTCTGGAGTCTGGATCTTGACTATACCCTGACCAAGAAATCTGGACCCTGACAAAAAGTAATTGACTACCTCTGCCTAAGAGAAAAGGCTGGGAGTGCACAAAGTATCATGCAACAGACTCTTAAAAGTCAACATTGTCAAATAGGGTGAAATTTACTTCTGTGCATTGGGCCAGCACAAGACCTGTGCCTTCAACATAAATCTTAAGAAGGGCATCAGTGGTGCATATGTCTTCTGCTAACCCTCTGCACAGGGATGAATTTCATCCAAGGCACTGGGGGACAAAAAATAAAGGGGGGTGGGTTCCAGGATGGATATGTTTAAATCAAAGTGATTTAAATAATTGATTTTAATCAGCTTCAGTGTAGACATTACCTGCACCAATGAGAGAGGTTCTTTTGGGCTGTCAGCCCCCAGGGGGAGTGAGGGGGAGAAGAAGGCAGTTGTAAGCCCCATGTGGGGCTGAGGCTGTCAGCCCCAGGGCTGCCAGGCTTCAGCTGTCAGTGCCCCACAATGCCCCACTTCAGTCAGTGGAAGTGCTCCTGGTGAGATGTGCACCACTGACAGAAAGAGCAAGTGTGGACATGAATCACCACTTTCATTAGTGCGGTGGCTGTACGTTGACTTACATCGACAATTTTTTAGTGTAGACAAGCCCTCAGGTGCAAACCCTCACTTGGAGTTAGGGACCTACACTGTTTTAGCAGGAAGTTCAGGGTGGGTGAACCTCCCTTATAATGCCAGGTGGTTAGTGTACTCATCTGGGATGTGGGAGACTGCTGGTTCAAGTCCCGTGTCCAGCTGAGGGGGAGGGAGGATTTGAACAGGGGATCTCTCCCAGCTCTCAAGTAAGTGCTTTAACCACTGGGCTCTGGGGTATTCCAACTTTGAGCGCCCTCAGTCTCTCCTGTTGAAGCTGTTCCACTGTGAATAAATAATGAAAAATCACTGGGGCAGAGAGAGAGAGCAATGCAAAAAAGCAAACAACTTTGTAGCCAGGTGGGTAGAGCACTTAGCTTGGAGTGGATGGAATCAGGATCCAGTCCCCCTGCTCCAATGACTTTTTTAAATTATTTGTCCACAAAAGTGGCAGTTAGGACCCTAAATCCCTTTGTGACTCTATCTCCTATGCTGGTTTTTAATCATAGACTGGAAGAGGAAAAATTTTTTCCTACTTTTTCAACTCCCAATTGAGTTCTTAACTTTGAATGAATGTGTCGTTATACTGAACTGTCAAATAAACTGAATTGAAGAAAATATTCTCTCTCTACCTGCAGAAGGGGTTCCTGCTGTGAAAAGCTGGATTAGCACTTCAGCAATCTCTGGCTCCAGGTACTTTCACCGGTTCAGTGGGGTGACTTTCTTTAAAACTTGGCAGCAAATATGTACTGTTTAATATTCTTTTTTCTTTAAATGATTTTAATAGATTGTCATCAATGTAGGTCTTAACGTAGGTTATCAATTTCAAATTCAATTTTAAATAGGGTTTTCTAAAAAATCAACCTGTATATAATTTAAATAAAAAAATCATCTTTTTTAAAAAAAACAACCACCAACTTTTATCCCCCTGATGGATTCAGATTGTCTAATTTAGAGAATCTGAATCCATCGGGGGGATAAAAGTTGGTGGTTGTTTTTTTTAAAAAAGATGATTTTTTTTTATTTAAATTATATACAGGTTGATTTTTTAGAAAACCCTATTTAAAATTGAATTTGAAATTGATAACCTACGTTAAGACCTACATTGATGACAATGTGGAAGTAGAATATGTTGAGGTAGCATAGCTATATAGAGGTCTAGCCTGCTATGTTTAACAAGCAATGCAGGGTTCTGTGATGTTGTGGCATGATTAGTAATTATTATTAAATAATTGTATTGGATGAATGGATTCTCCCATTGCTTCGACAGATGAATGTTCAACTAATATTGGCTTGGGTTCTGGGTTTATTGGTTTTTATGGCTTCGTACATGAGATACAAATCCAGGATTGGATTTGTAAGTGCGGTTGCATGTTTTGCAAGTGTAGTTGCTATTGGTGGGAGGGTTTGAGGTATTGACCTTACAACGTGCTTTTTTCTCCTGCAGAGACCTCACATGCCACTCCTCGAAAGTGAACATGGCCTCATAGCACTGACCTCTCCATCTGGGTCTATGCAGTGCAACACGTTCCCAGGTTTTAATGCCTATCTTGCATGCACTGAGGTTGGCCTTCAAGGTCTCTTTATATCTGAGGATGGGTCGACCCTTAGAGCGAGTTCCCATGCTCAGCTGGCTGCAGAGCAGCACTTTTAGTATGCGGGACACGCCATGTGGACCACATGTCTCCCAGCGAAGTTGAGCCTGATAAGCATGCTGTCTATGCTAGGAATTTGGCACCTCTCCAAGACTTCAGTGTTGGGGGTCCTGTCCTGCCACTTGATGTTGCAGATGGATCTTAGGCAGAGAAGGTGGAAGCTCTCCAGCTGTTTGATGTGGCATCACTAGAGTGTCCATGTCTTCCAGCTGTAGAGGAGTGAGGTGAGTACAACACGTAGATTTTTATCTTGGTTCTGAGGCAGACTCCATGCTTCCTCCAGAGCTGCTGTGGGTGAGGCTGCTAGATGCCAAGCTGGCCTTTGCCAGGCACTGAATGATCTCATCCTCCAACATGGTGGTGCTGGAAAGTAGGCTACCAAGGTAGCAGAATTTCCTGATGGCGTTGAGGGGTGTGTTGCCAGCTGTGATGATGGGATCACGGTGCTCATGATGCTGGTGGTCTGGTGTTGGCTGGTACATGACCTCTGTCTTTTTCAGGCTGATTGTGAAACCAAAGCATTTTGAGCCCATATGCAAAGCGGTCCAGGCTAAGCTGAACTGTATTACAGTAACACATAAAGGCCTGAAGCCAGGATTGGGGCCTCCATTATGCTAAGCACTGTATAAACACAGAAGAGAAGACAGGTCTTGCGCCAAAGAGTTTACAAGACAGACAAATAACTATATATAATGAGCTATTGCTTTACTAGGCACATTCCACCATGAGGGGAGGACTGAGCTAACTGCACTGCATTAGCACCTCCCATCAGTGGATCTCAAAGCCAGTCAGTTACCAGTGTCTGTTCAGTCAGAGGCGGCTCCAGGCCCCAGCACGCCAAGCGCGTGCTTGGGGCGGCATGCCGCGGGGCGCGGCAGGCAGCTCCGGTGGACCTCCCGCAGGCATCCCTGCAGAGGGTCCGCTGGTCCCGCGGCTTCGGTGAAGCATCCGCAGGCACGTCTGCGGGAGGTCCACCGGAGCCGCGGGACCGGCGACCAGCAGAGCGCCCCCCGCAGCGTGCCGCCGTGCTTGGGGCGGCGAAATGGCTAGAGCCGCCCCTGTGTTCAGTTAAGCTTCACAACACTCCTGTGAGGGACAAATTATTTCCTCTGTTTTACAGATGGACTCACTGAGGCACAATACAGTTAACATGGATTGCTCAACCTCACACAGCAAGTCAGGACTAGTCCCGCATCTCCTTACAGTAAGCAGTGTGCTGTGACCACCATCTGATGCTTCCTTTCATGGACCCGTGTGCTGGAGATTATGCAAGCCCCTTCTCTCTCAGGGGGAATGTATGCTTTACTGGATATGGCACTGGTCCCATTAGCAGGGCTTTTAGTTATTTTTACTGCTTGTGAACCAAAAAAGCCGTGGAACAATAAATTAAAGCCATTGCTGTTGTTCATCTGCTGTTTGAATATCACTGGCAAATAGGAACTGTTGGCTGTTGGCTTATCTCCAGCCATATCCAGACAGGCAAGGAAAGAAAACGTTATTCTTACCAGACAGCTGGAGCAGTGAAGACAGGTGGTACTACTCACTGGCAGTTTGATGTCACACAGCAAACACCAGGAATGTGCCACACCAATTAAACATTCATGGACTGTTGTTCTATATACCCTAGTATTCACGCAATGGGTGGAGCAGAGGGCCAGCAATGAAGCAGCCATGGAGTCATTATAGCAAGATATAACATGGTCTGAAGGGAAGGGAATTATCTATCACAGACTTTAGTCTGCAGGGCACATCTCACCAACAGAGGCGTGCTTTCTATGTACACAATAAATGCATTGAATGCGCAACTGGTGCCTACTTGGTCCAGCTGGCAACCTGCAGGACGATTCCATCTGGCCCATGAACGCACATGGAGGATGCCATTTTGTAGAACAAAATGGCATCCTCCATGCAACGTGACTTCACATACACCATATGTGAGAGATCACACCACGTGGAGGATGCCATTTTGTGGACCGTCACTAAGAAGGCATGCAAATATAGAACTGAATACCCAAGATTTTAGTGGGGACTTGCCATTATGTAAGTAAAGAAAGGAACAGCACTCTTTGCATGATTCAGTGATTGAATACTCATTAATGAGACATCATGTCTTTGTACATTTCTGGCAGATGATTAGATTAAATGCACTATAGATATTTAGCGTCGCTCTTTGAGGTCTGCATTCTAATACCATGCAGCTGCTAAAACATCCACATGCAGATAAAGTCAGTTGAGAATAGCTATATGAAAACATTATGGAGTTCTTGAGGTGAGTTTATCTAACGAACTTTTGTCTGGAGGCCCATAAAGACATGCAAGTGTAGAATTGAATTGTCCATGATAAAACAAAAATAGGTATCTGCACACCTTACCAGATTTCCAAGACTTGGTCACTGAGGAGTTTCTTAAAAAAGAAGAATGGATTTTTGATTTCAGTAGAAAGAATAAGTAACCACATATTTGTCTATTCTTAGCTTTCATTATATTTGACTACTAGTATTTGCCAAAATGAATGCATTTGGTTTATTAATACTTTAGAAAAAAATCTTTTTATCTGTCCCCTAAAATTTTGTTGCAGGTCTTATTAAAAAATGCCATCGCACGTCACTGCTTGCCAGCATTAAATATTAAGAAACAACTCACTTCCTCCACAACAACTCACCCACTGGAAAAAAGAGGCTCTCTCCATTTCTATGGTGAAGATAAATAGGAAAGAATTAGAGCTAAAGATTCACAAACCCACATGGGAGCACTGAACTGGGAAGGGGCATTGGCTAAATCAGGTCAGTGGAGGAGCTGGGAGCTCAGAGGTTTCTTGTGGCTATCACCTGTTAAGAGCTAGATTTTTCCCATCAAGTGCATGAAGAATCCACTGATAATGTGATCTCCACTCCCTACTACAGAGAAGCACTATGCAGGTGCTCTGGGGTGGAGAAGGGGGCTGGTGCTTTCAGGGTAGGGATTCGCTGCACTTCCCTCAGCTATCAGCATTGCAAATAGAGCTGGTCCAATTTTTTCCCCCCATTGAAATTTTCAATTAAAAAAAATGTTTTCATCAACATTCTCCTTGGGAAAATTTGAGTTTTCAGAAAAAAAATTTTTTTTTGGCCAAAACCAAAGTTTTCCATTGAAAATGGGAGTTATAATTTGCTCCTTATGTCTCCATTCTCCTCTATAGGCTAGGGCCCCCAGCTAGACTACATCTCATATAATGCACCCCAGTCTCCCCTTTCGGTGAGAGAAGCTGTCAGTCATGGAATCCCTGGGCACGGATCATAGTAGGAGACATAGCCCAGCTGTGGATCCCACCTGTTGAAGAGAATGGGTACATGAGGCACAAACTATGACTCTAATGAGTCTAGGCAGAAGAGCTGTTTTGTGATTGGGCAGGGCAACTTCAGCAGCACCAGCAGAAGAGCCAGCTGATTCTTCCTCACCCACTAGGCTTCTGCTGAGTCCTAATGACAACAGGGCTGGGTGGTTCTCGACTAGTGGTGTGCCATTAGTGGAGAAATGGTGCTGATGTTTAACTTGACCATTGAAACAGATAGTCCTTTTCCAGTGTGGCTGGGCTGCTTTTTGGTGCCATTATGTCTTTGCATGGCTGAATGGTTTTCCTAACGAGAGGTTCAGTCATGCTCATCAATACCATTCCCAGGCAAAACTCCAGGTTGCCTCGAAGGCCCTAGGAAAGAGGAAAGCCTAGGTTCTAGGAGAGATGGATAGCAGAGGAGGTGTCAAGAACAGCAGGGCCAGTCAGCAAACATCTATAGCAAGCAGACAGTATCCCAGGGAGAGGGATTGCAATGGAGATTGATGGCCCTGTGCTAGCACAATAGCGTGGGGAAGCTGTTGGAGGACAGCCAGCATGGAGAAGATGCTCATAAATCATGGGCACCTGGAAGAGAATGTTTGACTGGTTGACTCTGCCCCAACAAAGCCGTGGCTGATGTACTTTCTGGCAGAAGCAGCTCAGGATCAAAGCATGGGTTTGGGAAGGGAGGGGTGGTCTTAGCAACACAGCTTCTGCTGGCACCCAAAGCTTTTTCGAAGACAATGATGCCAACAGAGCAGCAGTGGCAGCCGGCATATTGAAAAGCAGGCTCCCCGGGGCAGGAATGAAGGAGGAGGAAGTTAAACAGGGCTGTTGCCAGCCACATCCCCTTGGAATGGAAGAGTTCTCCTCAGAAAAGCTGCATTCTAAATGAACTCCCCATCTGCAGTGTGTTTTTAAATAGAACACGGCTGGGGGCCTCAGAGGCAGCCGTGGAGTGTGAAGCCAGCGATGCCGAGGGACAGGAGATGACTGATTGTGGGTTGAAAAATGAGCAGTGTGCATAGTTGTAATTTTCAGTAAATTGCAGGAATCAGGCACCCGCTAAATGCTACACCCGCCCAGGTTCTGTAACAGTGGGGGCTTGTTTTACTCTTTCCACATTCAGGCTGGTGACTTGGAAAAACGCCATTCACCTCCTTCTATTTCTGTGTGTGTCCAAATTCTTTATTTTTTAAAATGGCTGGTGAAGGATGCCAGGCTATTTGACCTCAGCTGAAGATGTCAAGGCACTTGACAGAAGTCCTCTCCCTCTGCGCTCCCCCCGAAAAGACACCAATAGCCCATTCATCAGCCAGTTTGGAGGAGCCAGAAAAAGAAACCAAGGTTAACTGAGGGAGCCTGCCCAGAGAAAATGGAATGGACAGTGCAGGGTGTGACGGGAACTGGCTTCACTGCCTTCCACCACAACTCATTCTAGGTGTGTCCTGAGCACAAAGGTGTATATACAGCTCTGCAGCTCCAACACACCCTGAGGGACCTCTCCTGTCATGCCTGAGAAATCAGATCTGCAGTTGGCTGCTCAGAGGAAGTCTGGTGTCATGACACCAGAATGGCCAAGTCGCTACCAAGAAGTTGGCATCTGACAACATGCCAAAGTGCTGAAAGAAGGCCTGTGCAGTGTCGGTCCCAGACCTGAAGAAGAGCTCTCTGTAAGCTTGACAGCTTGCCTCTCTCACCAACAGAAGTTGGTCCAATAAAAGAAAGTAGGCCTGGCAGGCTCACTTGAGACAAGTAATGGAGGATTTGATCACGAGCCAGTTTGAATGAGCAGCAAGAATGCAAAGACAGAGATCTGTTAGGGTTTACAGGAAAACAGAGAACTCCTTATTTATCTAGTTATTTATTCATTGCATTTAAGATAT
Source organism: Mauremys mutica (assembly GCF_020497125.1). Lineage (NCBI taxonomy): Eukaryota > Metazoa > Chordata > Testudines > Geoemydidae > Mauremys > Mauremys mutica. The sequence goes on from NC_059075.1 coordinate 112,372,264, forward strand.
TGAATGTTAAGAGACGGGGGGCTGGGGGCAAAGAGACCCTCCTTTCCTTGCCCAATTTTCAATAAAACCATGCAAATGCCTTAAGTGGGATGGTGAATGGTATTCTTATATCTGGGCAAAAGGATTGTGCTAGCTTAATCATATAGAACAATGAAAAGAGGATAGAGTGCTCTTAAGGTCAAGCCTATGCCTTTTATCTGATACATTTAGCTAGAGAAATCCAACCTCATCTCTTCGGGAAAGCGTCATCTGCAAAATTGCTCCTGTTATGCAATCTGCCTACTGTTCCTTTCCATGCAAATCTACAATAAGCAGGACAGTGCATTTCAGGCTGGTCTTTGTTGGGGTTGCCAGCTCCTTTCTACCTCTTTGAAAATAAAATGCATGGACTCTGCTGTTTTAAGAACACCTGACTCCTCTCTCAACGGAAGAAGAGTTTTCAATGTACTCTGAACAGGTCTTTCAATTTTCACAACTTTGCTAAATCATGACAAATTTAAATTAGACATAAGGCACAAAATTAATAGTGAGAGTGATTCACCACTGGAATAAACTACCCAGGGAAGTGGTGCATTCTCTATCTCTTGATGTCTTCAAACCAAGACCAGATGCCTTTCTGCAACATCTGCCTTAGTCAAACACAAGTAACTTGGCTCTGTACAGGAGTAACTGCGTGAAATTCTATGGCATGTGCAATACAGGAGGTCAGACTAGACCTACTGGTTCCATCTGGCATTAAATCTTCAAAAACTATGACTGTATTGGTTCACCCACTTACAAAATCTCCTGTGGCGAGAAGGAGCCAGTCAAAATTTGTCAAATTTCAGTGAACATTTTTTTAATTTAGATTAAAAATAATGGGGAATGATTTTTGATGAAATGTTAATAATCTTCCCCCCTTGTTTTGTTGACATCTGTTGAGCTTGTCAAAATTTTCTGACTTTTGTAACTTAGGCAAAACTTTGAATTTGAACATAAAAATGGGACAACATTTTTGAAAAAAAGGTGATGTTTCATTTCTTGTTTTTTGACCAGCACCAGATCCTAATGTCTTACCAACAGTCTTCAATCCAGTAAGCAGGACTCACTGACTATATGCAATATGCTGGCTTAGCAAGTGAGACTGTCTCCCTCTAAAGGCTGGTGTCAATCACTACACAGTCTACTACCATCTCACAGCCAGAGGAGTTCTCCTTTAACTTAACAGAGAGAGGCCTGGTTTTTTGTGTGTGTTTTTTTTTAATGCCAAGAGCTTGCCCTCTGAAAATCAGGCCCCTTTATGGTGTCACAAGTTAGGAAGCCAAAATCACTAGTCATTTAGGTAAATCTGGGATATCAGGGTTTGCATATTGATTATTGGAACAGTTGCTTAGATTTTAAGGCCTTTGGGGCAGCGACTGTCTTTTTGTCTTGTGTTTCTACAGAGCACAATGGGGTCCTGATCCACAACTGGGTCTGCTAGGCACTTCCACAATACAAATAAACAAAAACAATTAGGCGTGGTGACTTTAAACTGAAAATTACAAGCTTAACTATAGAGCCACTGGCAGACCTCAGCAACAATACAGATTTGTACCCTGTAAGCACGTAAAGGGAAGCAGCTAGAGACTGGAAATGCAGCTGAATTTAAGGGGCTGCAGTCTTTGCAAACACACCGATTGAGCATCTAACTATGCCTCTTTCTGCATGAAGCAATCATTTTTGCAAAGCCAATCTCTTCACAGCCAGATATTTCTCTCTCTTGAGGTCATGAACGCACTTTAGACAGGGATGAAGTCATAATAAACCAATAGCAGTTAGCAGCTATTTGTAGCCATTTTGGTTTTTGCTGGCGCGGCACACCTGGAACAGCTGGGGCAGGATTTCCCGCCAGCCAGAAAGCAGAGCATATCCTGTTTATAATGAGAATTAATTCTCCAAAGTGATTTATCCTCTTCCCCATGGATCACATTACAGATGCTTACACCCTCCTGCAGTGCTAGACCAGTGGGAAGCATTAATGTACAACTCTGCCATGGAGAAACTAGAAGAGACATTACATATATGAGCGCCTATGTTATTTGTATCAGAGGGGTAGCCGTGTTAGTCTGTATCCACAAAAACATTGAAGAGTCCGGTGGCACCTTAAAGACTAACAGATTTATTTGGGCATTAGCTTTTGTGGGTAAAAAACTCACTTCTTCAGATGCATGGAACCAACCACATGCCCGAACCAACCACATTGCCCCAAGGAATCTATTATGGCCAGTACAAGGAAGAGCAGCCATGAGGCATCATATTGACTCCCACATGGTTCATCAGCAAGGTTGGAACCTTTTGATCCACAGCACAGACCTCTGCCACTTGAGTAACGATAGCAGTAGAAGGTTATCATCTTCTGCGTGGACCAGCACTAAAGCGGGATCAGACACACACACTTTGCCAGTGGGTTTCACAGTAAACTGCTGACAGCAGAGAGATGGTGAGACTCAGGAATCTTGGGTTCTGTGGTCATGGACCCTTCTGCCTTTCTTCACCCAAAGCCTAATTCCTTCTGCCCCATTCCCTCCAGCTCGTCCCTGTCCTAGTCCTACCTCTTCCTCCCCCTTCTGGTTCCTTGTCCCATTCTCCCACTCCGCCCCAGATCCCAGCTTCCAATCCCATGCCCAATCTCCTCGCCTAGCTAGACCCAGTCTCTACCACTCAGCCTCCTTGCCAGCTAGTCCTACTCTTCCTAGGTTCCAAGGTTCCTCAGCCAAGTTTCAGTCTTCCCTTAGAATCATAGAATATCAGGGTTCCCAGTCCCAGGCTCCCTCTTTAGGCTCCTCATCCCAATCTTACCCCAGGCTCCTTGTCCAGCTAGTCCCATTTCTACCTGCTTAGCTCTTTGTGCAATATCCGTCTCCCCCTCACCCACTAGCTTCCAGTCCCCTCTGTCCCTCCCCTCCTTCTAGGCTCCTTATTCCAACCTCCACAGACTCCTCCCCAGGGCTGACTATTGTCCCCTCTGCATTTGAGTCAGGCAACTCCCTCCTCCACTGCCTGGACTGTCAGCATGAGGAGCACTTAGAGCACAGGTGAACTAGTCTCCCTCTCTCAATACCTGTGCCCCTGGTGGACAGGAGAAGGCATTTCAGGGAAACTCTTGCTTAGCCCCGGCAGTCCCAGGCTAGAACATCCTCAGTGCAGACAGAATCTTCTGCACATTTCGCAGCCAAACTCTAACAAGTAGCTACTGAGCATGCGCAAACTGAGATTTTTCAGAGGCTTATAGCTTGGCCATATTTGAATATGTGAATAGTTGTTCTTTCAAGCATCCAAACCTTTGCCTTTTCAGTGCAGCTAAGAAGCATTTTTCTCTGTTATTCACCAGTTAACATTTTTTGTTGTTGATTTAAAAATAAATCAACGGACATAAAGGAGGCAAATGTACCAGTGGAGAATCACGATTATGCTACATACACATCAAAGATGTGCTTCCCTTTTATACTTCCCATGTCTAAAGGCCTTGACCAAAACCAAGGGGAAATACCACAGAGCTAAAGAAAGAGGCAGAAAAAAAAAGAGGAAGCTGAGCAAATCTATGAGCAACTCAGAAGCTGAGCACAACCAAAAAACCTAAACAAACCAGGAGTACAAAAGCCTAAATTCAAACATCCATGTTGCAACAAAGTATCACCTCCAAGGGAAAAATAAAAGCATTATCCCGTTACTGCAGCAGAAGTCAAAAGCACAAAACTTCAATGGCAGATGGAATCCAGCCTCACTGCTTCAAAATCAGGATCCGTGGAGCTACCAAATCAATAATTCCCCTCTACATCTTCAGAAAAACACCCTTCGTGTTCCCCACCTGGTGTCGTCTTCTAATCTGAAATAAGACCAGAGCCGGGCAAGCCCATTTTTAAACAATTCAGGTCACATCTGAAAGGGGCTGGACAGGACAGCTGGGGGGTTCCTCTCTTTTTGCCTTCCATATTCAGGACCCTGCTGGGGGGTCTGCCCCATCCCCAACTTAATGCTGCCTCCATGCTTGTAACAACCCCTTAGAAGCTGTTGCACCAGCTGGGATTAGCTGGTGTGCAGTGTGGTCTGGCCATGCCCACCCCAAACCTTTCTGTCCACTGACACCCAGCCCTATGCTGGGGGCTGCAAAAGGAAGTGGTATAGAGCAGACATAACAATTCCATGCCATCCTGGATGTGCTCCCCCGACCTTGCACTGGGGTAATCCGGGGGAGCAGGTTCCGTCACTTTCACAGCCCCTTTAATGCCACTGGAGCAAGGCAAAGAGGCCAGAGAGGAACACAAAATGGCCAGCAAGCAAAGATGTTAAAGTGCTGACACAAACAGTAGCACTGATTTCATTAATGAGGAGCCTGGGTGGCAAGTTTGTAGAAATTTTGGTGGTGCCCAGAACCCGCCCCCCCAACTCCGCCTCCCCCAAACTCTGCCCCCACCTGCCTAAGGCTCTGGGCGGGGTTTCGGGGGGAGGTATGGGGTGCAGGTTCTGGGCTGGGGATTGGGGTGCAGGCTTTGGGATGGAATTTGGGTGCCGGCTCTGGGCTGCGGGTGGTGGTATAGGAAGGGGTGAGGGGTGCAGGCTCTGGGAAGGAGTTTGGGTGCAGGCTCTGGGCTGGGGGTGGGGGCGTAGGAAGGGGGAGGTGGTGCACGCTCTGAGAGGGAGTTTGGGGGATAGAAGGGAGTGCAGGGTGAGGGCTGTGGGGCTGAGGATGAGGGGTTCATGATGTGGGGGGGCTCAGGACTGGGGCAGAGGATTAGGGTGTGGGGGGATGAGGGCTCTGGCTGGGGCTTGGGGATGAGGGGTTCATGATGCAGGAGGGGGCTCAGGGCTAGGGCAGAGGTTTGGGGTGTGGGGTGAGGGCTGTGGGGCTCATGATGTGGGGGGACTCAGGGCTGGGGCGGAGGATTAGGGTGCGGGGGGATGAGGGCTCTGGCTGGGGCTGAGGATTAGGGTGCGGGGGGATGAGGGCTCTGGCTGGGGCTGAGGATTAGGGTGCAGGGGGGATGAGGGCTCAGGGCTGGGGCAGAGGATTAGGGTGCGGGGGGATGAGGGCTCAGGGCTGGGGCAGAGGATTAGGGTGCGGGGGGATGAGGGCTCTGGCTGGGGATGAGGGTTTGGGGCATTGGGGAGGCTCAGGGTGAGGGCGGAAGGGCAGGGTAAGGGCAGCCTGCCTTGCCATTAGTGAATGGCAGGCGCTAGGACCCTGCGGCGGCAGACCGCCGTTCTGCCGGGACCCTATCTCTGGCAGCACAGAGCAGGCAGGGGAGAGGCTCGCGCTGCTTTTTGTCAGGCAGGGACGCGGCGGGGCGGGGGGGGGAGGCCCGCGGGGGCCGGGGCCCGATCCAGGCAGGGCCGGGGGAGAGACCCAGCACCAAATATTGCTGGAGCAGGGCACCCGGCCCTGAATATTCCTGGAGCCTGGGCACCGCACACATATATAACCTGCCGCCCATGGGTAGGAGAGGGATGAATTCTCTCTGCCTATGTGTTTCCTATGTGTCTGGTGAGACTATGAGGCCATTCCTCCAGCTTTAATACACTCCATCCACAACAGAACAGACCAGTTTGGGCAAATCTGCCTTTCGCACAATGGTGCTTTTGACAGCAGCTTTGGAGCAGTCACCATAGTTCCACTCACCTACTCGGAGTCAAAGCACCACCCTTCCCTCCAGCCCTACTTCCGCATGGCTTTTATTCTTCATTACGCAACCCTTGCAACTCTGCCTGCTGCCTGCACATCCTGATTGCTTTCACCATCTGTCTTTTTAAGTACATGTCACTGAGTTATACATGTGCCATCACACAGTTAGCTCCGTTTGTTACAGGAGATTGCATTCACACCCTCGCCTTTCCTTAGCCATTCCGAATGACAATGGGAAACAACACGGCACCATCTGTTTTAATTGCACTCTGGGCAGCGGGATGGATTACCAAACCCCACTTAAGCAGTTTCAGCAGAGTAGCTCTCAGGTGATGACACTACCCCTAAATATCAAGGACCAACTCCCGAGCTGGTGCAAAGCAGCTTTTGTGTGAAGGACCCTGAAACCTTCTGCAATTTGCAATCTAGGCCTGGTCTGTGCTAGCAAATTATGTTGGCTTAACTATGTCGCTCAGGGGTGTGAAAAATCTGCACCACTGAGCAATGTAGTTAAGCCAATTGTAGACAGTGCTAGGCCAACAGAAGAATTCTTCCATTGACTGCCTCTCAGGGAGGTGGAATACCTATGCCGAAGGGAGAACTCTGAAGCGCTCCAGTTGTGCAGCTGTGCCACTGTAGCATTTGAAGTGTAGACAAGCCCATAGTTGTAGCACTGAGAGCTACCAAGGGGGTTCTGTGATCCACGCTTAAACTTGGCATTTTCTCCTGGGCTGGCAGTGACTCTGCTGATCATGTTGGGAACAGCATCCATCCTTCTTCAGCCGGAAGGAGAGTCACTGAAGTAGGGGAGGGGCTGTCAAGGCTGAGGAGAAGAACAAGTGAAGATGGGAAGGTCTGAGAGGCACTGGGACAGTCACGTGGGTGAAGTTCCTGTTGTGTGATTTGTGAGTGGGGGGTGCAACCCACCATACTTCTGCACATACAGCCATGTCCTCCAGCAGGGGTTGGTGCACGTCACAGGCCCATACACTGACAGGACTCAGGAAAGCAGCGATGGGAGGGTTGCAAGCCTGGCAGGAATTGCATTCCCAGAGCGGTGTAGGGGCCCAGGATGGCAGCAGTAGGGGGGTGCTGCCAAATAGTAAGGGGGCACAATGGCAGAGCTGGGGGGGGCACCAAAGGAAGGGCAAGAGGGATTAAGACTGAGGCGCATTGGCACAGCTGTGTTGGGGCTCAGGACTGGGAGGCTGCAATTCACGACTGAGATCCAGAGTCGTGTGTGGGAACTTTGCACACGGCTCCTACCCACAGCATGCCTGGCTCTAGCTAGCGGGATCAGGCATCTCTGCACCAAAAGAAGTCCCAAAGTCTGCAAAAACATTATAGGGCGGAACTTGGTGCAAGAAACCAGGCTCCCCTCTCCTCCTCACAGTTCTAAACAGACACATTAGGGAGGTACCAGCAGGAGGGCCCTAGCCTCCAGCACGATGCCTGCAATTTTAAACTGCACAGGGTAGGAGGCAGTGCAGCCTCTTCAGCGCTAAGACGACTGAAAGACCTGAACGTGCATTTGATGCTACTGGTGATGGGGAGAAAGGGAGGGAAATTCCCCCTAACCTGCTGGAATCCAAATGCTTTGGAGGAGGAAGTTTCCAGCAGAGCTCACAGCTGGGACATGGCACATTGCAATAATCCCCACAGAGGGACGGAAATCCTCCAAGACACTATTTCCCAGTGTATCCATCCCTAACTCGGTCCTTAAGAACAAAAGAGTAGCCATACTGGCTCAGACCAGTGGTCCATCTAGCCCAGCATCCTGTCTTCTGGCAGTGGTCAGTGCTAGATGCTTCAGAGGGAATGAACGGAACAGGGCAATTATCAAGTGATCCATCCCCTGTCATCCAGTCCCAGCTTCTGGCGGTTACAGGTTTAGGGACACCCAGAGCATGGGGTTGCATCCTGGACCATCTTGGCTAGTGGCTATTAATGGACCTATCCGCCAGGAACTTAACTAGTTCTTTTTTGAACCCAGTTTTACTTTTGGCCTTCACAACATCCCCTGGCAATGAATTCCACAGGTTGACTGTGTGTTGTGTGAATAAATTCTTCCTTATGTTAGTTTTAAACCTGCTGCCTATTAATTTCATTGTGGGACACCTGGTTTTTGTGTTATGTGAAGGGGAAAATAACACTTCCCTATTCACTTTCTTCACACCATTCATGCTTTTATAGACCTCTGTCATCTCCCCCCTTGCTCGTCTCTTTTTTAAGCTGAACAGTTCCAGTCTTTTTAATCTCTTCTTGTTTGGAAGCTGTTCCATACCCGTAATCATTTTTATTGCTCTTCTCTTTTTCAAATCTAATATATCTTGTTTGGAGATGGGGTGACCTGACCAGAATGGCATGCAGTATTCAAGGTGGTGGGTGTACCATGGATTTATATGGAGGCATTATGCTACTTTCTGACTTCTTATCTATCCCTTTCTTAATAGTACCTAACATTTTGTTCGCTTTTTTGACTGCCGCTGCACACTGAGCAGATATTTTCAGAGAAACTGTCCATGATGATTCCAAGATCGCTTTCTTGAGTGGTAACGGCTAATTCAGACCCCATCATTTTGTACATATGGTTGGGGTTGTTTTCCAATTAGCATTACTTTGAACTTAAAATTGAATTTCAGCTGCCATGTTGTTGCTCAGTCACCCAGTTTAGTGAGATCCCTTTTCCTCTGGAGTCTGGTCTGCCCTTTACGTCTCCTCCCTGCAGACCCTTGGTGCCACAGAGCAGGGGCAAGGGCTATTGGAAATTATCCTTCTAGATTCCTGCAGTTTTCTCTGTTCACTCTACCATCCCTCTCCCCCCCCACACACTACTGCAGCAGAACCCAGAAATCAAGTGTTAAAGATTAATGCCATTCCTGAAACCACCCCCTGCAATAAAGGCACATTTGAAAAGCTAAGTCCTCCAATCCCCTTATTCCAATTAGGGTCCTTTCTTATGTGGCCGCTGGAGCTTTTCTGAAAATGAGTGCAATCTGCTCCCGGCCAAGAGCACAGTCACCGGCAGGTTCCTGCTGGGCTTTTTGTAAAATAAAGTTCTTCTCTCCCCACTTCTCTTAAGCTGATTAAAGGGTATTTTACTTTTACATGGAAAGGATTTAGCCAGGCAGTCCCTAGTACTATATGACCTCAATATGCTAGCCTGGCATTTGGTGGGCACAAAGCTAGGCTGGGGGTCATGACCTTGTTATGGAGTATTTGCACTGCGGTAGTGCCAAGGCCCCAGTCAGGGATTGGAGCCCCATTGTGCTAGGAGATAAACACACAGAGAATGAAAACAGAGTCCCTACCTCAAACAGCTGATCATCTAAGTAACAAGAGACACACAGGTTGGATTTGGCAAACAGATGGCAGGAGTACAAGGACCAGCCCATATCTGTCTAGGATAAGGTACTTCTATGGCCCACATGAGTGCCATATCAGACACTCAGGCAGGGGAGTTCTTTCCATTGTACAGATGGGGAACTGTGGCACACCCAGGGAGACTAAGTGACTTGCCTAAGGTCCCACAAGAAGACTGGGGCAGAGCAAGGAACTGAATGCAGCTCTCTCAAGTCCCAGACTAGCATGCGAACCATCAGACCATTCATCCTCCCTTTTGGTTTCTGTTGAAAGACCAGTGAAACCTTCCCTATAAATCATGACAAAGTACAACCCGAATGCTCTGATTAGGTAGACGCATACCCCTCAAGCCAAGCAGAAAGCTGATGATTCCCATTCGAGCAGTGCAGGGTGATGCCAAATGCTGGGATAGAATCCACAAGGTATTATTGTGGCTCCTGGTTAGCAAGACGCTTCCCCACACAGCTGCACTGCTACAACAAAGACCAGCATGGCACCAATGGCCCCAACTACCGCAGTGACCTGACTGGTATGGGTAGGGCTGTTGAGTTTGTAGACATTTTGGCAGCATATCATATTATAAGGGAATGGAGGGAGAGCGTGAGGAACGATGATGGCCGGCAGCGACTGAGCACAAGTTAAAACACGGAGCGCGACATCCAGATCTCAGTTACAAAAGTGTAAAGCCAGAGTAATTTTACTCCAATGGAGTTACCCTGGATTTACAATGGCCCAGTGCCATGGGTGTTACCTCTCAACCTGCCAAGGTCCAAACACAGGGTGCAATGTGGAACAAAGACCCAAAAGAAGGAACACAAATGTTATCCATGTAGGAAGCTTAAAATACTGTGGGGGATCCCTTCCTTTAGTGCAGATAACACTACATACCCCCAGTTGTATGATGATTTCTGCAGCAAATATTTTTTCAGCAATAAAACTGACGGTTGCATGGCATTTGTCTGTTAACTTTGGGACTAAAATGAGTGAGATTCATTGAAATAATGGATATTTGAGAGGCACAGTCTGGGGTCTGCAGTATTGCCAACCCCAAATGAGTCAGGCTCTCCAAAAATCATGAGATTGGCATTAAAATCATGAGCTTATGTAAAGATAACAGATATGGTGACCTTTTTATTTGCCTTCTGCTTGTTGAGCCTTTAAAGTGCACTGGGTTCACATTTTGAAGCTTTCTACACAGCCATGATATCTAGAAACTTACTTTTTCCTTAAGAATGAAGGCTGAAATCATCACCTAGCCACTTGACTCCAGGAGCTGGAGCTTTAAGGAAAACAATAATTATCATGGGACTCATTAAAAAATCATGAGAGTTGGCAACACAGAAAGGTCACAGCAAAGATTTATAACCCAGGACTTGAAAAGGGGCTGAGCCATCATTCTGAACTCAAACTGCAGCGTGTCCAATTGGTGTGATCTCACAAACAGTCATAACTCACAACTGATAAGTCTAAGGATTGCCAGCTGGGCAAGTATTGCTAATACTTAGATGTTCCATTGAAGGGGATCGGTGTGAGACAAACTGATAGATGACAAAAAATTACATCAGCCAGTCAAGAAAGCTGCTCGCTCATAGAGGAACAGGCCAACATTTTCAAAAGCAACTAGTATTTTTAGGTTTCAGAGTAGCAGCCGTGTTAGTCTGTATCTGCAAAAAGAACAGGAGAACTTGTGGCACCTTAGAGACTAACAAATTTATTTGAGCATAAGCTTTCATGGGCTACGGCTCACTTCATCGGATGCATGGAATGGAACATATATTGAGGAGATATATATACACATACAGAGAGCATGAAAAGGTGGGAGTTGTTTTACCAACTCTGAGAGGCAATTAAGTAAGGAAAAAAAGTATTTTTAGATGCCCAGCATGAGACACTTTGAAGAGTCTGGATTTGCTCAGTGCTTTCTGGAAAAATGAAAGACAGCGGCACTGAGAATCATCACTATGTGGCTGTGCATCATGCGGCTCCATTTTCCACTTGCAGCTAATCACATTGATTAGGTCTCTGAAAGTTCATTTAACCTTGATAAAATCAAAGCCACAAACTAGCAGCATCAGGGCAGCCACAACACAGGAACACCAGGGCTGCACGATTCACTGTCCTGTGTTCCAGCTGGCTGGAGGAGCTGGAGAACTTTAAGGTGATACATTTAAGGCAGGGGTGGCCAATCTGTAGCTCCGGAGCCACATGCGGCTCTTCAGAAGTTAATATACGGCTCCTTGTATAGGCACCGACTCCAGGGCTGGAGCTACAGGCGGTAATTTTCCAGTGTGCCAGGGGGTGCTCACTGCTCAACCTTGCCCTGGCTCTGCCACAGGCCCAGCCCCCGCTCCACCTTTTCCTACCCCATCCCCTCAGCCTGCCATGTCCTTGCTCCTCCCCCTCCCCCCAGAGCCTCCTGCATGCCACAAAACAGCTAATGCAGGAAAGGAGGGGGAGGCGCTGACCGGTGGGGCTGCCGGTGGGTGGGAGGCACTGGGAGCGGGGGTGGGGACAGCTTATGGGGAGCTGCTGACGTGTTACTGTGGCTCTTTGGCAATGTACATTGGTAAATTCTGACTCCTTCTCAGGCTCAGGTTGGCCACCCCTGATTTAAGGTGTCCCTAGCCTCTGCTTGCCAGAAGCTGGGAATAGGCGACAAGGGATGGATCACTTGATGATTACCTGTTCTGCTCATTCCCTCTGGGGCACCTGGCACTGGCCACCGTTGAAGACAGGATACTGGGCTAGATTGACCCTTGGTCTGACCCAGTACAGCCATTCTTATGTACATTGTTACAACTAATGTTCTGGCCCGCAGCTGTATTTCATTAACATGGCTGGAGAGAAAGTCATGCAGAAGATCAGTCTGAGAGATGTCAGGGAGAAACACTCAGGCTTCAAAGCTGCTTTGTCTGCTGTACTGAGCGCTCTTTGGACACTCGGTGCCAAGGGAGTCCAAGTGAGAGCAGGTGTTGTGGTTCCTCAGTACCCAATAGGACACCTCTTCAGAACTGTGCGAGGGGTTTAGCCATGTGACCATCCCCTCCCAATTAGCTTTCACTTTTTCAGAACATAGGACTGAGGTAGCACAGTAAGGTTCTTTCCAGTTACTGGGTGAACCGATCTTAACACCAACTTGAACCTCAGACTCTTTGGAGAGACACTTTGCAGGTTTGAGTTCTGAGCAGAGTCCATTCTGAACCCCGGATTTGTGCCGTCGGTGTCAGCATGGATTCATGCACTGTGACTGTAAGCCCAGTTCAGATTTGCATGCTTCGGTCTTATGCGGCCATTGGGGCTGATTGCTGTTTGCACTACGGCCTTTTTACACCAGTTAACTCCCCCTTAACATTGCCAGAGTAGTGCTGTGTCTATAGTCCATTGACCCTCTATTTCTTCTAATATGTAGGTTGCTTGGTTTTGGCTTTGTGGGGTGGTGTTTAAAGCCATATTTCTTAAGCATAGGTGCTGGAACTAGGGGTGCTGGGGGTGCTGCTGCACCCCCTGGCTTGAAGTGGTTTCCATCAGATAGAGGATTTGCTGTTTGGTTCAATGGCTCGCAGCACCCCCACTATAGAAATTGTTCCGGTGCCCCTGTTCTCAAGTGCTTTGCAAAGCATTGCTGGAGTCTGTAACACCTTCAGCAGGTGCTGTCACTCAGGCAGTATTATTGGCAACGAACCTTTGTGGATATTACTAAAGGAGAGAACTGCTTTGCACCCTGATCCACAGCTTCACACTAACACAAATTGTCTAACAGATGCTGTCACATCCTCTATAAATAAACCAGCCTGGTGGCTGTTTTTTTGGTTTTTTTTTAAACAGATAATTGAAAAGCAGTTTTTTGAAACAAGAAAACCTTGAACTCTAACTTACCTTAGAGTGTAAGCTCTTTGGGGCAGCAGCCGCCTTTTGTCCTGTGTTTGTACAGCACCTGGCACAGTGCGGTTGTGATCCATATCTAGGGCTCCTGGGTGCTACTAAATACAAATCACAAGCTGAGGGAGGAGGAAGACGTTGACATGTGGAGTGGGAAAGAGGGTCAGGCTGGGGGACATCTCCTAGAGGCTGTGTGACGGAGGAGGCGCAGGTTGTATCTGCTCATCTCTGGGAGTCGTGGGAGAGTTTGGCAGCTGGGATTGGTCCTGGCTGCCCAAGAGACAGTGTCTCTCCACTGTCGAGCAGTCGGGGGAGGAGCGCAGCTGTTGGAGACAGCGTCGTCACGGGAGCTGGACCAAGGATATGGAACTCTGCCAGAAGAAGTGGGGATGGCCACTGCTCTCACTGCATTCAGGGCAAATGCAAGACCCAGTGCAATCCCATTTAAACTGGCTGTCATGCCACTTGTCCTATTACAGGGGTCAGCAACCTCTGGCACGCGGTTCGCCGCTCCAGGCCAATGGGGGCTGCAGGAAGCTGCAGTCAGCACATCCCTCTGCCCGCAGTGCTTCCCGCCGCCCCCATTGGCCTGGGATGGTGAACCGCAGCCAGTGGGAGCTGCGATCGGCCGAACCTGCCGACGCGGCAGATAAAGAAACTGGCCCGGCCCGCCAGGGTGCTTAGATTCTCACGTGCCAGAGGTTGCCAACCCCTGGCCTATTATATACAGCTATGCTTCTTTCATGACAGAGAGATCATCATAGTTAGAGGTGAAAAAGACCTATTAGATTATTGAGTCCATCTTCCGGCAAGATTAGGATGCAGTCCCCAAATAGAGGGTGTATTAGTTTGATAATTACTCCGGTACCATCCTCTGACTTCAAATAAAAGGTCAGAAAGCAGTGATAGGTGCAGTACTGCCAGACCTAAGCATTCAAAATTAAAGAGTCTGACCTAGAAAATTCATGAGATCAGTTTAACAATCATGTGATTTTTACAAAATAACAAGTGTTGGGTTCTTTTTCTTTTCTGTCTGGTTCTGAGTCGTTAGGGTTCACTTTGGTCATGTTTTCAGGCTAGAAACTTTGTTTTTAAATGAAAGCTGAGATTCTCACACAACTATTGGAGCTGGGGTTTTGAGCAAAATACCAAATATCATGAGACTTGTAACAAAATCACAGGAACTGGCAGCACTGTGGATGCTCTGCCTATTTCATGAGCAGCAAACCAACTAGAGAATTAATGCTGCAGCTTATTTTTTTCTGGTGGCAGCATGAAGCATTGCCAGCAGATGGAGGGAAGTGATTATTCCCCTCTATTTGGAACCTGTGAGGCCACAACTGGAGTATTGCATTCAGTTTTGGGCCTTCCACTACAGAAAGGATGTGGACAAATTGGAGATAGTCCAGCGGAGGGCAATGAAAATAATCAGAGGGCTGGAGCACATGACTTAGGAGGAGAGGCTGAGGGAACTGGGCTTGTTTAGTCTGCAGAAGAGAAGAGTGAGGGGGGATTTGATAGCAGCCTTCAACTACATGAAGGGGGGGTTCCAAAGAGGATGGAGCTAGGCTGTTCTCAGTGGTGGCAGATGACAGAACAAGGAGCAATGCTCTCAAGTTGCAGTGGGGGAGGTCTAGGTTGGATATTACGAAAAACTATTTCACTAGGAGGTGGTGAAGCACTGGAATGGGTTACCTAGGGAGGTGGTGGAATCTCCTTCCTTAGAGGTATTTAAGGCCCGGCTTGACAAAGCCCTGGCTGGGATGATTTAGTTGGTGTTGGCCCTGCTTTGAGCAGGGGGTTGGACTAGATGATCTCCTGAGGTCCCTTTCAACCCTGATATTCTATGATTCTATGTGAGCTCAGCTTCTGCCCCTGCACTTCAGCCTCTGGGCTGCTTGGTGAAATGGACCACCACGCCACCTAGTCAATATCACAGCACTGCCACCAGAGTAGGGAAAGCACAGTCCTCATCACTATTTCCTTCCAGACTGCTGTTGGCTTGGAGAGACTGAGAGTATGTCTACATTGCAATTAGACACCTGCAGCTGGCAGGCCCGGGTCAGCTGACGCAGGCTCGCCGGGTTTGGGCTAAGGGGCTGTTTAACTCCTAAACCACAACCGACCCAAAACCAACAGGCCTGAAACAAATCAGCCTTCAAAGTGCATTAATGGAAAAATTTTAAAACAAAAAGCCTCCTCCAAGCAGAGTTTTACTGTGAAAGGGGAGAAGAGCTGGAGACTCCATGGGGATTCCACTAGAGACTTGGCTATTGTTATTGATTTAACATGGAAGGCGCCCAGAAGCCATGGTGATGGGTGATGGTATAAATCCCCAAGTCCCAATCCAGTGCACTCAGCACAGAGCCATCCTTCCTTTTGGAACAGAGAAATGCACATTCTCCTCTCTGGACTCGGCACTCCCAGCAGGCATTGTTCCAGTGTGAGACCAACTGGCTCAATTTCAAGGTTTGCAAGGGAATTACCCAGCATGGAATTTCCTCTCCGCCAGCAGCACACCTTGCCCAACACACTATATAATTTGGTCATTGCATCATACAAAAAAGCTTCTACTGCTAGAGTCAGGACTGGCAGCATGCCAGCTTTTGAGGCTGCAAAGCCAGCCTGCTGCCACACTTGTTCCTTAGTTTCCCTTACAGAGCCCACTCCTGTTCCCTCCTGCCTCAAGAGAAACTCAGTGGGAGCAGCATCAAGGCTTTTGTGATGCTCCCGCAGGTGGAGAGGCACCTTGCTACCACCTGCCCTTAGCGTGAGGAGGTCTTTTCTGAGCCTGCTGTGGGTCAGGTCCCTGAAACCCCCAGCTTCTGGCAACACAAGCAATGGCTTCCAGGTCTCCGCACTCTCTGCACAGAGTAGCAATGGGCACCCACCTACCCCCGAGTCCTCCAAACATCCCACTGGAGTGCCCAGCCCTGGATCCACTGAGCATTCACAGAGCTCTCAGATTCGCTCCTCCCAAAGGAATAGCACACACCAGCGTACAGGTTTTAACTTGTGATGACCACTCCGCTTAACACACAGCACTCAGCAATATTTGTAGTGAAAATGAGAATGTTTATTACCAAAGAACAGAGAGATTCAAATGATAGTAAATACGAACACTGGAAACAAACAGTTACATATACAATAAAATCATAACATGCTTTCTACAGCCTAAACTTAACTCACAAGACATTCCCTGTCTCCTATGGGAGAGCTTACTCCAAGTACTTTTCCCAGCATTTTCAGCCAGGTTGGCTGAGATCCCACTTTTGTCCACTTACGGTGTCCATAATTCAAGAAGGATGTTGATAAATTGGAGAGGGTGCAGAGAAGAGCCACGAAAATGATTAAAGGATTAGAAAACCTGCCTTTATAGTGATACACTCAGGGAGCTCAATCTATTTAGCTTAACAAAGAGAAGGTTAAGTGGTGACTTGATTACAGTCTATAAGTATCTACATAGGGAATAAAAATTTAATAATGGGCTCTTCAGTCTAGCAGAGAAAAGTATAACACAATCCAGGGAGTGGAAGCTGAAGATAGAATTCTGGCTAAATTCTGACTGGAAATCAGGCATACATTTTTAACAATGAAAGTAACCATTGGAACAACTTATCAAGGATCATGGTGGAGTCTCCTTATTTGCCCATTTTTAAATCTAGATTGAATGTTTGTCTAAAAGACATGCCCTAGGAATCATTTTGGGGAAGTTCTCTGGCCTGTGCTATGCAAGAGGTCACACTAGATGATCTCAATGGTCCCTTCTGGCCTTGGAAGCTATAAATCTATTAATCACAATGGGTTCCAATGGGCTCTTGCCAGAACCTCTTAAAGGTACAGTTCCCCATATCTTCTTTCCCCAGACAAACATAACAATCAACATCAGCATAATACAGAATGTCAAATAGTTATAGCCTGCCTACTAACTAAACTAAGTAGCAATGTTCAGTAGTCTCTGAGGTGCACTGTGCCATTGCATAGACCTGATGGGCTCCCCTGAGATGTCAGCCCCATTGCTGTCCGGCAGCAGTAAGTCCATGAATTCTGGTTGTGCCGTTTCCTGGGGTTAGCCATCTCAACCTGCTGTGGTGGTCATCTGTCTGAGACTTTCTCAGTGCCACTTATCTCCCTCCCTTCTGGGATTTGGAGAAGGTGGCGTCTATTGTACTGCAGTATGTACTCATAGCCTCATAGACTTTAAGGTCAGAAGGGACCATTATGATCATGTAGTCTGACCTCCTGCACAATGCAGGCCACAGAATCTCACCCATGCACTTCAATAACAAACCTCTAACCTATTCTGAAGGCCAAGACTATAACAGGGTTCAAAAAAGAACTAGATACATTCATGGAGGATAGGTCCATCAATGGCTATTAGCCGAGATGGACAGGGATGGTGTCCCTAGCCTTTGTATGCCAGAAGCTGGGAATGGGCGACAGGGGATGGATCACTTGATGATTACTTGTTCTGTTCATTCCCTTGGGGGCACCTGGCATTGGCCACTGTCGGAAGACAGGATACTGGCCTAGATGGACCTTTGGCCTGACCCAATATGGCCTTTCTTTTGTTCTTGTAACCAGGGGCGGCTCTAGGCACCAGCAAAACAAGCTGGTGCCTAGGGTGGCAAAATGTAGGGGGCGTCCCCTGCCGCCGGGGAGGGCGGGAGGCTGGGCCGGTGGACCTGCCGCAGTCATGCCTGCACCTGCCGCAGGCATGACTGCGGAGGGGGCGCTCGTCCCGCGGCTCGGCGGGACCTCCCGCTGGCATGAGGGCGGCAGGTCCACCGGAGTCGCGGGACCACGGCACCCGCCGCAGTCATGCCTGCGGCAGGTCCGCTCGTCCCGCGCTCCGGTTGACCTGCCGCAGTCATGCCTGCGGGAGCTTAACCGGAGCCGCGGGAAGAGGGGACCCGCCGCAGGACCGGGGAAGGGCGGCGCAGCGCACCGCGCTGCTTGGGGCAGCCTGATTTCTAGAGCCGCCCCTGCTTGTAACCCTTTTTTTGTGTAATGTGGGGTGGTGCCAACCTCATATGATCCTGGGCTGCCTCTTGTGATACCACTTGTGTTTGTAACCATTTCCTGCCATAGATACACACAAGTGTCATTTTCATTAAGTGGTGGCAGCTCCCAGGACATAAAATCATATTGTTTTTGTTTAGCCATATCCATGTGTATGTCTTCAAGCCCCCAGTGCTCTGGCATCAGTTTCTAACAGTGCAGGCATTTTTGTTTTCAGTTTTCTGTTGAACACATCAGTAGGTGACAACCCACCCTTCACTGGGTCCGTTCAATCATTTAACAGGGCTAAATATGGGTCAGAAGCTGACTCCGCAGCCTTTTCCAGTAGGTGCTTTGTTATTATGACACCTTTTTCCACCAACTTGTTGGGAATAATGGGGACTAGAGATTACATATTGAAACCCATACTTCACTTTAAAATCATGCCCACTAAACTGCGGGCCATTGTCAGACATTACCATGTCAGGTATACCATGTCTCACAGAAACAGATTTGACACTTATAATCACCTGTTTAGCTGTGGTATCGTCCAGTGAGGCTATCTCAGGGAAGAGAGAATAACAGTCTAGGACAAGTACATATTTTTCTTTCCAGCCAATGTAAACAAATCTATGCCTACTTTGCTCCAGGGGGGCAATTTTTCCTGTGCCACTAATATGGCATATTTTTGGCATATACACATACACACACACACTCTCTCGGCTATTCTAACAAAACTCTAACAAAAAGGGGGGAAACTGTATTAAAGTCCCATCAAGCAGGTAGTTAAAGCTAGGAGAGGTCATGCTGGTGACATTCAAAACCAATTAGTCATTACTGATATCATCAGTATCAGTCCAGGGATGTTTGTCTGACAAATTAGTTTTATTATATGCTTGAGTTGGCTTGTATTTTTGGCATATACAACAAACCTTGACAGCTTCTTCAAATTTGCTGTTCATTTGAGGCCAGTATAAAACGTCTTTGGACCTTCTCTTAGATTCTTCAAGCCCTAAATTACCTTAATTGATCCTTTTAAACATTTTTCTGTAACACCATCCTAGTGACTTTAAATAACAACCCATTTAGTACTGAGAGCTCCACCATAAATTGATAATAGGGGCTGGGAATATACTTCCCTGGAGATGCTGTAATAGCCTCAATTATTTTCTCCAGGGTCTGAGCGTGAGATGTAGGCCTAGCAATCACAGTCCACATTTCATCTGATACTGGACAGGTTTTGTTGAATCAGATTAACATATACTATATCTAGCTCCAGACTTCGCTCCACTGCCCTTCTGTCAAAATTCTTTAGCATGTGTCTGTGACCACCAAATCGTCCCCCTGTCTGTGTTCAATTTGCTACGTTTGTAGCTGAAAAAATAATCTCTGTATTCTTGGGGGGTGTTTGACAGGTCCCTTCTGGCAACGGCAATCAGTGGTTTACGGTCAGTTTCCGCTAGCACCAGCCTCCCATAAAAAAAGACATGACGCTTTTGACCCTTTTCTTTGCAAAAGATAAGAAAAGCCATCCCATGTGAAATCTCCAAGCAAATCAGTTTCATCCTTTTCCCAGACAGAGGCTGACTTGGGGCAGACATGAGGCTGGTTGGACCCTGATAAGTGGATTGTAGATATGCATGACAGTCATCAAGAAAGTATAAATTCAGCCCTGGCCACAGATTGCAGATTTCATGCTTCTTAGTGCGTACGTTGGGTATTTGAAGAGCAGGAATCAGGCAGGGGCTATAATTTTCATTTCCTTTGTCATTCTTTAAAGTAAATGAGTGGAAGCTTTTCACTGTAATGATGCCTGTACAGTGCTTTTGGGTTAGATTATGGTGATTACATCCAAGAATTAATCAAATTCCCTGTGCCTCACTGGGAATCTCTCCACTCCAAGTTCGAATGCTTACTCAAATGGGGAGAGGAAGATATGGGGCAAGAACTGCAGCTGGGGTAAATCAGCAATGTCCCACTGACTACATCATTTTACATCAGCTAAGAATTTGGCCATGGCTTAGATTGGTACATTCTCCCATCTTTTAAATCCCTGCTCTGTGGAAGTGTAGTCCTGTTAGTGTTCCCTCTGAATCAGTGGGAGTTATGTCATTGATTTCAGTGTGAGCAGGATTGGGCGTTAATTTTGGAGTAGGAAGTCATTTCTTTTCTTGTCAGTAAGCTTTTGATTTTGGGATCTGTTTTATTCATGTATCCATTGCACTTTGCACAAGTCCTTGGCATCCTACAGCCATTCAAATAGCCACATGTACTTTTTTTGCTGCATAAATCTTTACACCACGTACTCATGAGAGGAAGGAGGGTCTTTAGGTTACAGCACTGGACTAGTATTCAGGAGATGTGGGTTTCAATTCCTGCCTCTGCCACATTCCACGTGTCTCCTTGGGCAAGTCACTTAATCTCTCTGTGCCCCAGTTCCCCGCTGTAAAATGGGAATAACAATCCTCCCTTTGTCTTGTCTATTCTGATTGTGAACTCTTTGGACAGGGAGAGTGTCTTATGTTTGTATAGCACCTTGCATAATGGAGCCCTGATCTAGTTTGGGGCCTCAAGGTGCTACAGAAATCCCACTAATTATTACAGTCTCAAGGAACCAGAGCTTTCACCTCAACTCGGAACGCTGCAAGTTGGGAGTGGCACTTCCATATTAAAAATGAGGGTGGTGGCCACAGGTGGCACTTCAGTACTCCATGGGTTTGGCACATCTTCTGGGATGCCCTTTGGGGACTCCCCTTACCCAGAGAGGAGGCCATTTCAGAAAAGCTAGGGGATTTCATGCTATAAAGAGAGCTTCCTACAACAGGGGAACTTTTAAAGGAGAGAAAACCCCTCTATTTAAAGACTTCCTTCGAATCCACAGATGCTGAGAGAACGCTCTGCAATCTCCAGCTCTCCACAGCCCTTTCATTTGGTGCTGGTGAGAAGGGAAAATGTATTTTTAGTAGGAAGGTAGGTGAGTCCAGTTACCCCAGTTCTGAGGCAGTCACTCTTCAAGCATCCAAAAGCTCTCTCCTATTACTCACCCTCTGCTGCCATCATGGGGCCATTTAATTAATCATCATGATGAATCTTTTCCTTGTGCCTTTCATCTGAGTGCTTCAAAGGGCTTTGCAAAACACTAATCGAACTCCATCAATGGTGGTGTGACATTCAGGACTATTAAAGGAGCCCTGGAAAAGGAGAAAATTGCTTGGGTCCTTTTTAGCTACCTCTGATGTTAAAAGAAGCCAGAAAGCTTTTTTCTTCTTGGTTTGTACATCCATGATTCAGCTCCTGTGCCTCAGAAGGGTGTCAAAATGCCTCCAAGGGCTCCTCCGAGGGTGGTGAAATTTACACCCTATTCCCTGTTCAAGGCTGTGCCTTAGAGTCACATTCTGGCCCGCTATCAGATTATTTACAACTCTGTTATCTGTTTGTTTTTGTTAACCCTCATTTAACTCTAATGTGTGCCAAACAGTCAGGATAAAAGATCTCTTAGTGAAAATTCAGGTCCTTGCCATCTCTTCAACTGAGAGCTGAGAAAGCTCCAATCCTCTACTCCTCCAAAGAATCCTCCAGGAAAAAAAACAGGGAAGACAAGACTTAATATTCCTCAAACTTCTATGGTAGAGGACAAGGAGATTTGTTTTTTTGAATGAAAAATACTTTCAAGCTACCTAAAATGTCATGAAGATGCAAAGAAAGGGCATAATTCTATTTTCTCTCTCTTTCCAGCCCTTTAAGAACATTGACTGAACCTAGCCTGATCCAAAGGGCACAGAAGTCAATGGGAGTCTTTCCATTGACGTCAGTGTATTTTGATTAGGCCCATGCCCAATCCCCGCACAATTCTAACTAGGCAGCCCACTGCTGAGCTGCAGTAAACTCTGCTATTCCAGGAATTGAAACGTCCCAGGTCTGTCCAGGCAACTCCAGTCTCAGCGGCAACAGCCTTGTTACTCCAAAGCCAGGGTTATTCCTACTTAAGACCAGTCAAGGTTTGCCCTCAAATGAGTCAGAGTTTAAGACTGGAAGAGACCATTAGATCATCTAGTCCAACCTCCCCTGTGTATCACAGGTCACCAACACTACCCAGCTCCTGCACACTAAACCCAGCAACTGAAATTAGACCCAAGTATTATAGCCCACAGGAGATTAGACTATAATGTGATAGAGGCAGAGAATAGGAGGGATCGAGGTGCACCAGTGCCCAAGGCCCCTACAATGGCAGGGCAATGAGTGAGATATACTCAGATAATGCTGACAAGTGAACCACCCACATGCTGCAGAGAACGATGAACCCCCCCCGCCCCCCCACGCTCAATGCCAAGCTGATCTGGGGGCTCTTTCCCAGCCCCACCTATGGCCATCAGTTAGACCCTGCACATGTGAGCAGGGACCAGCCAGCCCATCACCTCACTGCCACCCCAGAGCCCCAGCCAACCCCATCAATATCCCACTTACAGCTGTGGCCATCCCTGATGCTTCAGAGGAAGGACATAAAAATCCCTCACAGAAAACATTTGGGGGATAAGAGGGGGCGGGGGCGGGCGGGGAATCTCTTCCTGACCCCTGCTGGTGGCCAGTTGAAACTTTGAAGCATGAGCTTTAGGAACGTAAATGAGTCCCAGCCCGGCTCCCCACCATCACAAGCAACTCCATCAGGCAACTGCACTCATACATTTTTCCGGCTCTCAGTTACGTTGTTTGCCTCCACAACTCCTACTGGGAGGGTGTTCCAGAACCTCACCCACTGTGCAGATACTGAATCTCGACAATTACTTCATGCAAATTATTCTAATATATGTCCACATATCAAGAGCGTTCCTTGTATGTACACACACACACACACTCTCTCTCGGCTATTTGCAAACAAAACTCTAACAAAAAGGGGGGAAACTGTATTAAAGTCCCATCAAGCAGGTGGTTAAAGCTAGGAGAGGTCATGCTGGTGACATTCAAAACCAATTAGTCATTACTGATATCATCAGTATCAGTCCAGGGATGTTTGTCTGACAAATTAGTTTTATTATATGCCCGAAACAGGAACCAACATACACTGGCAAAATGGTCAATCAAACCGCTGTACCTACCTGCTTGGGTTTACACTGCAATTAAAAATACATTTCTGCCAGGATATCAATGCCATTAATAAATGTTACCTCATTTCCATCTTTACCTAATTTAGTGCACCTGATAAGGGCTGAATATTTATAGGGGATGCAGGCAACGATGGATTAGTGGCATATCGCGGGTGTGAGAGAGTGAAGAAGCCCTGCGTGAACATAGCACAGTAAGTATTGAAAATCTATGCTGAAAATTGTTAATGGTGCTGAATGGGAGGTGAACTAGACAGAGCGGCACATTTCTCATGAATTTCAGTGTTTTCTCTTTCTTTGCACTGTAGAATATGGTTATCCAGTGGCCCTAGCTCATGATTTTTATTCCCCCTGGTTATAGTAAGAGAATAATGGGTCAGCTGTTAAAAATGAATGTTAGGTAAATGAAAATTCTTCACGTGGCAGAGCAAGAGCAAGGTAGTGAGTCAATTCCAAAAATCAGGGGTTTAGAGAGGGCTGAATAATTTTCTGACCAATAGCAAGGTTTGTCTGCATGCGAAGAGGCAAAGAGGCTAATGACATCTGATCCTTGTTTGTCAACTTCTCACCAGTCATCTCTGTGCCTTCTTCCATGGGGCTGCCTGTGCAAAGTACAAACTCCCAGAACTCATTTGCAAGGCCCCTTCCCTCTGCACATGCTGTGTTGCTTACGGTGAATCTAGTTAGTTTGCATATATGTTGCATGCAAATTGTCCATTGTTCCTGTTCCATTTGGTTCTCTCTACTTCTCTCTCCTTGGATAGTAAACTCCTCAGAGGAATTGCAGGGGAACCATATTCTGTCAGAATACATGGTTCTGTCGAAATTGAAAACTAGGTTGATTTCGCTGGAATTTTGTTTCAGAAGAAAAATGGGGCAAAAGTTCCAACAATGTCCCATTTTGACATTTTCAGAACAATACATTTTGATTTTTTTGTTTTGAAGGGACTTTTTGGTTTGAATTTTTTAAAATTTTGTATTAGCAATTTCCTTCAGAAACAATTTAAAAAAAGTTTGGTTTTCATTCTGATTCGGAACAAAGCCAAATTTCAAAATCCTTTGTGAAACAGAACTTCTGTCCTCCTCACAGCTCTCCTAGCATCTCCAAACTGGATGCTACCTTAAGTAATATCTTTCATACTATCTGCTCAGATTCTGATATGAGCATCCAAGCATGAGGACCCTGAATTCTGCAGAAGTATTCTGCTGTTAGCTCTCACACACACAGATATGTACTGAGGGTTTTGAACCCAAGACATTTGGGAGAAAATGATGTGTGTTGTTTTGAAATTTAGGATCTATTTCTTTGCAAGCAGAAAACCATGATATCTTTGATCTGGATAGTGGTTTAATTTATCTATCCAAAGGACTTATATGGCACCACAGTACCTGAGCACATCACAATCTTTATTTTTCCTCAGCTCACCTCTGTGAGGTAGAGAAGTATTATTTTCATTTTACAGATAAGAACAGCGGTACAGAGAGGCAAAGTAATTTGCCAGGTTCACAACAAGAAATCAGTGATGGAGCAGGGACTAGACTCCAGGTTTCCCAAGCCCTAACCACTTGACCATCCTTCCTTTCTAAACACCGTTGATGAGCAATGTAAAGTCTAGATTAGTGCATGTGTCTGCTTCCTTTTTTGTAAACTCTTATAACAAGGTAGAGAAAGAGACTGGGGAACGTTTCATGGGTTCTATGTGAAAGACCCACATAACGGTGAGATATGGATATAATTAATAGAAAGTGTGCCATCTACTGGCTTATGAGAACACATGTCACCATTCGTAAATGTGTAAGTTCAATAAAGTTGTGAAATCACCTGCAGTGCATAAAAAGTACAGCTCAGGATGGTGACAGCTGGAGAAGCAGGCTGCAGAAAATAAGCATACACTGCTTATATATGAGAGACACAATCCCATCCATGAGATGTGCAGTAAGCTAAAGGAATTTGTGCTGATGGCATGGGCTTCGGAAAGGAGCTGTTTGGGTATCAGCTGGTTAAGAGGTGATCCTTCTAACTAGAATTTAGTGAAGCTGAGGTATTCTTTCTGTGGGATTCTGGGGAACAGGGAGGCCAGTACATATCTAGCCAGCTTACACAGAGCTCACTGAAAGGAACCTCTCATGTATTAAGCACTCACTGCAGGCTGTCACTGCCCACTTCCTCCTTCTCCATTCCATCAGCATGGAGTAGAACATGCTTCTCTTCCCATGGCTTTCCTGTGATCTTGCCTTCTCTGAGGGATTTTGTCCTTATTTATGCTTTGGCTACACCCCAATGTCCATAAAACATCTCATGCTCCAACTGCAGGTGATCATCTTTCAGGGTTTTTTAAAAAATTAAACAATACATGTATAAACATCTGCCTGAAGATTTTCCTTGAAGGTGCAGATGCTGACACTGGCTATTCACCCCTTTCTTGTGTCAAGTGGATGCTTGCACATGGCTATGAGCACTGGCAAGCCCCCAGCTTGTGCGGATGAATTATAGTGTTGCATATACTTTTTTGCCTGCCAGTTTGAAATATTAGACTTGGATTTCCTATAGGTATTTTGACAGCTGAATGTGTTCAGTGGTGGTGAATTTTTTTTTAATCCTCCCATTTCTAACTATATGGCCCAATTCATCCATGGAGTTTTGACTTAGATTCAGTTACAACAGAGTGGGATTTGCTCCATTGTGTTATGACCCAGATGCATTACCAGTCTAGTCATTCTATATTGTGCTGAATCCCAACATTAAAACATCCAAACTGTGGTTTCACTGGGGCATATAGAATACAAACAGCTTGTAATTTACTGGCTGGGCAAATTATTTGGGTCTGCTCATCTTTTACGTTTCCCAGAGTGCTCTCTCTGTTGGCAAGAACTACCTTATGTCATTACAATGGTGTTATTAGCATAGCAATACAGCAATATCTGGTGCTGTGCAACCAGTAAATTGTTCCAAACAAATAACAGGGTCATTCATTTTACTGCTCACAAAACCTAGTGCTTCATTTCAGGAGACATCATGGCCTCCCTGCTGACTGGACTCTGGAAGCTAGTTATTTCTGTGGTTGTCCTGTCTCAGCTCTCAGCAACGCTTCCTGCTCTGGAGAGGTAAGAATCCTTTTGAGACTCCATTTCTCTTCTTCTTTCCATGACTTTCTGTTCTAAGGCACCAGCAGCTAGAAAACTACGGTCTTGTCTACATACAGAAGTTGCAACTGTTTGGTTTTTTTAACTGATTTGGTTAAACCAGTGCAGGTTTTTGTGTGGACACTCTTATTTTGGCAGTCAGAACAGAATAAGTTTAACTGAAATGACCCACTCTCTCTTCAACCAATTTAAGTGCCTACACACAAGTTTGCATCAGTGTAACTAAATTAGGGCTTGTCTACATAGCGAATTCATGGGGAAATTAGTAGAAAATAGCTAGGGTATTAATTTAAAGCACAGTAGCTGCTCTGCGCTCGCTCCCTGTGTGCATACTCTTATTCCACGCTAAGAGTGCCTTTGTATAGATTAGTTTAGTTTAGTCCAACCAACTGCTGACAAAACATGGGTAGTACCAGTCTCTCGGCCAGGGTAAATCAGTGTGACTCCACTGAAGTAGAGCCCCTGAGGGTCTGACCCTACAGCCCCTGAGGGGTGATAGTATGTGCACACTGGACATTTCTTTACAGTGAAACATCCATTTAAGTGAGGTGTGTTTTTTGTTTTGAAGAAGTTCTTTGCTACATCAAGTATCATTACCTGATTTACGTAATGCCAAAGCATGCCAGATATTTCAGTAGACCTGTACAGATCCTTGCCCCAAAGAGACACTCTAGTGGCCCA
This sequence comes from Mauremys mutica, assembly GCF_020497125.1. Lineage (NCBI taxonomy): Eukaryota > Metazoa > Chordata > Testudines > Geoemydidae > Mauremys > Mauremys mutica. The sequence goes on from NC_059075.1 coordinate 112,399,072, forward strand.
ATCTTGAGAATCCCATCTCTTTCAGGCATAGGTGCTGGAACTAGGAGTGCGGGGTGAAGGGGTGCGGCAGCACCCCCTGACTTGAAGAGGTTTCCATTATATACAGGGCTTACAGTTTGGTTCAGTGGCTCTCAGCACCTCCACTATACAAACTGTTCCAGCACCCCTGCTCTCAGGTACTTATACGTACCCTATTACCCTACCACCTCAGAGTCTTTGTTGTATTTCTCCACGCAGCACCCCTGTGGAGATAGGACAGTACCTTCCCCATTTTACAGATGGGGAACTACAGCACAGAAAGGCTACGCGACTCACCCACCATCACACAGGAAGCCTTGGGGGTGTTTGTCCCTCCTTTTTATAATTTCAGTCCCCCTGGGAAAAACATTCCCAGCTGTGACCAAGACCACAAACAGTCTGTGTGGAAGGATATTCCCTGTTGGTTTTTAAATCACCTGTTTCAACTTCCTTTGTTTTCCCACCCTGCTTGATGGCTCTGTTTACTGCTTAAATGGAAATTCAGGCAAGCACACATTCCTTGGTTTAGGACAGACCTGACTTCTGCCTGGGCAGTGCTGTGGGGTTTGGAACATGTGTTAATAACATCATACAGGGGGACTTATAACTTCACACACAATGTTGCCACACTCATTTTACCAGGACAACTGACCAGCAGATTATGAGTTTTCAAATGATACCTCACAAGGCATACTTTGTAGAACGATTACTACACCAGTGTGTAGGGTGTGAACACAGGGTGTATTCCATCACACGTGGTGATGGGCCGGCTCTTCTAAATCTAGCTAGAAAGGAACATAAGACATTTTAACTTTCTGATTAGCTTAAATCTCTAAATATTTGCTCCTTTTATGTTTTGAACCTTTGCCTTTTCACCCTCCTTCCCCCACCCCTACTTGGAACGCTCCCATTTCCCATTGTGGGCCAAGGTAATTATGATTTCTATTAATGACTAGCTATGGTCCTGCCTCCCAGCTTCCCCCCTCTCCCAAAGGGATGGTTTTAAACACCCACCCCATCCAAAGCATGGCATTGCGCCCATTTTGGTTTTCTGTTCTAAACTCCCAGGGCTCGGAGACATGCCGACGGGGTATTTAACAGTGAACTCAGCAAGATGAATGAAAATGCCTATGTGCAGAAGTTAGTCAAATCTCTCGTGGGCCTCAATCAAAGGTAAAAAACACTGGTTCTTCCCTGCTTCGTTCTGTTGTGACCTCTGAACTCCAAAGTGTAAAAAGATCAGGATGAGCCTTAAAAAAAGAGACTATAGCTTGGTCTAGAGAGCAAGCCAGTTAAATACTAGCAAGCAAGCTGCCTGGCCTTCCCTGGAGCCAGATCCTCAGGTGCACCTTGGGTTCCTGAACCCTCCATCCCGACGGCACCCAGAAGCCAGCTCAGCTGCTGCAAAAGCTAAAGCCGTCTCGGGGCTGCTCTAACACACTGGAATGGCCCCCACAAGGGGCTCTTAATGGCCCATTACTTCCAACAGGAGCGGGGCTAGGAGCGAGTGGCATAAAGCCAGCTAAGCCACAGGTGATTACCTTCCACACGGGAATCCCCAACTGCTGCTTCAGGGCAGCTTCAAATTCTGTAGGTGAAATCTTTGGTAGCCAGAGCAGCCCAAGGGGGAGCCAGCATGGGGCAGAATCCAGCCCTAATGCTTCAGGGACAGACCCTGCCTTGCATACAACCAGGTCTGACTCTAGAGAGCTCATTCGTCAGCCCTGCAGGGCCCACTCGGGCGTAGCTCCCTCTGAACGCACTGGGAAGGAGTTTTGCCTGAGGAAGGCTGGAATAAGGACTTCCCCTTTCCCCTTGGATGTCTATGCCAACGAAGGCATGGTGTGTCGCTGTACACTTACAGTTCCAAGCCTGAGGTAACAAGGGAAAAAGCAGAGACAGTCTGCTGCCTTCTCCTCTTCATCGCATGTAAGACTAAGGGGCTAAATCATCACTCACCCAATGTGGCTGCACACCTGGGGGGGAAAAGGTTATCGCTTAGAAGGGTTTCTTACCCGTATGTCCCTTGGGGCAGGGACCTTTTTATTTTTGCTCTGTCTGGGCAGTGCCTAGCACAATGGGGTTTCGGTCCATGACTAGGGCTCCTAGACACCACTGCAGTACACATAATAAGGTATGGTGCTCCCTTACTCCCCTGCATGGGACACCCACATTTCCGGTCACAGCACCGGTGGGAGAGCAGCTTCTGCAGGGCCAGTCCTCCCCTTCCAGAGCAGGAGAGGGGTGGGAAGGAGCAGGGAGTGGGTGCAGCCTTGGCTCTGAACCCCCATAGGCTGAGCTGAGCTGGTGTGAAGGGGGAAGGGAACTGCTCTAATGGTGTAGTCCGGTAGCAGGCTGCTTCCTCCGTGGAGCAAGTCTGAGAGTCGCAATTCCCTCCCTGGTATGCTCCTGGGCCACACAGCTGCGCATTGCCACTTATCCAGGGCAGGTGGTAAAGTGACAATCTAGCCCAAGGTTTGTAACTTTATACAGATGCCAACATTTCAAAGTGATCGTTAAGGAACAGGGGACATGACACACCATTTAACTCCCTCAAAATTCATGCAACTAGATAAGTGGGCTTTAGCCCACAAAAGTTTATGCTCACGTAAATGTGTTCGTCTCTAAGGTGCCACCAGTACTCCTGTTCTTTTTGCTAGATATCAGAGGGGTAGCTGTGTTAGTTTGTATCCACAGAAACAATGAGGAGTCCGGTGGCACCTTAAAGACTAACAAATTTATTTTGGCATAAGCTTTTGTGGGTAATTTGTTAGTTTTTAAGGTGCCACCAGACTTCTCATTGTTTTTATGCAACTAGATGATGTTTTTGTGGGGGGCGGAGGTGAGGAGGGGAACAGCACCCTTATTTTTAAAAAAATTGATCATCCTTTCTAAATACAAACAGCTGATTTGATCATATGTTGTCTAGAGTAAGCCGTATGCCAGTCTAGAACTGTTCATTTTCAGTTTCCTATGTCAGTGCATAATTAATACACACAAGAGAGGCAACTTGTCTCTCCTTTAAGTTCTGATCCTGTGAGTCAATCCCAATACACAGTGTTGGGAGCAGGAGCCTATCTGAGCAGGAAAGGCCCAGCTGTGCAGCAATTACAGATGCAATCCAAGTCCCTTAGAAGAGAGAGAGCAACCTCAGAGCAGGCACATTTATTTTCTCTCTTTCCGGAAGCGCAGGTACCAGAGGCACTCTGATGGCATGTTCACCAGCGAACTCAGCAAGATGAGAGGAAACGCTCAGGTTCAGAAACTAATCAAGTCTCTGGTGGGCTACAAGCGCAGGTAACAAATACATATACTGGGAAAGGAAAGTGACCTATTGGCAATTCAACCTGTCACAGGCGTCAGCTTACAGCTAGAAAACAGGCATGCAGAATGCAGAGTGACAGGTGCCCATCCTCCAGGGAGAGAGAGCAGTGTGTACTTCCCGGACTTCTGAAAGCTTCAGACACCAGATCTAGCTCTGTATTGTTCCCCGCCCACTCACTACTACTGCTGAGCCTCCCCTGACTGCCTGTGTCTGATGTACAGTCACAAGCATGTAAACACCCCTCTGCAACATGACCCCATCCACTTGTGTGTTATTACAGGCAAAGCTGGTAGCACCACCTATTAAGGTTGCCCAACACATCTCATCATAAGATGCATCTGCAGTCACAGAGAGAGAGTTTGTCCGGAACAGCTTACAGTCTAAATAAACCAGGCAGACACAGGGTGGGTGGGCAAACAGAGGTGAAATGACTTGCCCAAGGTCACATAGTAGGTCTGTAGCACAGCTGGGAACAGAACAGAGATCTCCCAAGTACCCGTCCAATGCCCTTTCCATGTCAAGTCTTGCCTTTTATATCAATTTTCAGCTACAGAGGGCAGGGACTGTCTTTTTCTTTCAGCCGAGGTGTTGAGCTACCGAGCTCCCCTGAAGTCAGTCAGGTCATGTGTGTCCATGCAATACCTAGTGCAATGGGCCTCAATCTAAGTCAGGCCTCTAGACGCTTTAGTACAATACAATCCATCTCCTGCCTCAGTGTGGGGAGGGTATGAGTGGGACTAGATGACCACTTGAGGGCCCTTCCAACCCTATATTTCTATGTAGCCATTTTCACATAAAAGTCAGCACCTCAGCTGATACAAATCTGACTTCAGTGGAGCTCTGCCAATATACACCAGCTGAGGATCATTGTCTTTAAGAACTGGTAGGACAGCAAGTGAAGGAGGAATATTGCAAGAACTAAGTAGGTAAGTCATGTGCAGATTGAAGAATAAGCCTTGGCATTGTATATTTGTACTCTTGTGTAGTAGTGTCCCTGAATCATCTGGACCAGAGGGGCAGGGGGAAGACTCTGGCTTTATTGATCATGCTGAAAATGACATGGGCTCCAAAGAGAAGCTCACTAAACTAAAGGCTTTCCTGCACCACGTACAGAATCTCAGAGGAAGGTAAGGGGAAAACGTAGTATTATTTCCTTACTTTGCTGTACCTTTTTGATACTCCAAAGCCTCAGGTTTGGTCTCTTCACTAAGTAATCCCCATGGACCATACCTGGTCAAGGGAAGGGAAAGGAACTCTCACTGGCAGGGCTACTGAGGGACATAGCAAGCCATCCTTTGGTGTTCTTTTCTTGGGGCATCACTATTTCCCCATCTCTTCTCCCCTGCTCATCCCTGTTTGTGACCATTAACCCATATAGTAGCTCTAGTCATGTAAGGATACTGTGCATCTTTCTCCAGAGCTAACATCTACAATGGATTAGAAGGTCAGTTTATAAAGAGATGTTGCAAGATTGAGGCCACTGTTTCCCTGCCTTATCGTTCCTGTTGTGTCAGATGAGGTTATGATAATCCTGGATTTTACTTCCATGTCTCCAATTTCATATTTATGTAAACATATCCCGTATATTAGGGGACAGATAAGCCACCCAAAGCCAACTCTAACAGCCTCTCTCTGCTGCCACTTCTGTTCCCCAGCTGAGGTGTAGCTAGAGACTCTGTCTGGTTCTTTGACCCCTACAGTGCACCTATACGTACCCGAAGTAGACCTGATATTTTGTACAATACAATCATTAGCACAGGAGGATTCAGCTATCTAACTATAGCCTGTCCTCTGCTAGTGTGCAGAGAAGATGGTCATAGAAGGAAAAATCATTCCTCTTGCTTCAACACTACAAACGAGGCAGAATCCTTCCACACTACACAAGAATGCACTGGGAGGAATGCCGGCTTCATTGTTGAGCATATCCAGCCCCCTACCCCAGCTGGCTAGTACATATCCTGCCATCAGCAGCCAGGAAGGAGATGAGAGCACAATTTGCCCCTATTCAGAGGATCAGCAAAGTGGATTTCTGTTTGAGAGGAAGCATCTACCGGCATTGCTGTTTGTCTGTGTTGTATTGGCTTCCTCTCCCCAGAACAGAATTGAACTCCCAGAATAGCAGCAGCAAGTTATTTAAAGGCCCAAAACTTTTTGCCCTAGAAAATTAATAAATTTTTTCAATTACACCTCTACCTCGATATAACACTGTCCTCAAAAAAATCTTACACCCCCCCCAGCGCTGCTTTACCGTGTTATATCCGAATTTGTTTTATATCAGGTCATGTTATATCGGGGTAGAGGTGTATATGTACCTTCCACATGTGCCTTCACTTCACCTATGTCACCACTGCAATAGGCCTTCACACCCAGCTGCAGCACGTCCCATCAATAATCAGGCAGGGAAGTGTCACAACTGCAGCCTAGCAAGAGGTGGGAAGGCAACTGGTGCTAACCTGTGAAGATAATGGAGATAGGATAGCTCCCGTAATGCCATGCTTACTTGCAGTATATTATTCAGCCACTAAATGTCTCTGTGTGCTATGTAGCGTTCCAGGCGGCGTGCAGTCCTTGCTAAATAAGGGAGCCAAAACTGGGACTCAAGCTGTACGGGAACTTGTTTTGTTTGTTTCAGTTGTTGTAGCTGTTTTCTTTACTACACTTCTCTGGTTTCAGAAACACTAGAGTGCCATATATCATGACATCCTTTGGAAACAGAAGGAAACAAGCTGTCACTGTATATTAAGATACAGGGGAATCAGTGTAACCTTCAGGAACTGGCATTCCTCAAGATGTCAGATCACAACCTCTTGTTCACAGCAGCTCAGCTTTTGCTTGAAAAGCATTCCCCACAAGCAGGTGGCATGGGTGACATTAACAGTATTCTTCCCCCCTCTTCTCCAAATCAGTGATGGGGTGGACGGCTCTGAAGGATTAATCCACACAGATATACCCAGGACACATGAGACCGGCAGCTCTTACGATGACTTTTGCTTCATGTGGTTATACCAGAGCTTTCTGAATGATAGGTATGTACGATATGTTTCTACTCGATCAGCAAGAATAACCTAGACTGATCGTGGTACTTCTATGGCCTTCATTATCATAGCACCTGAGGGGCTCCCGAGCCGCATGCAGCTCTTCAGAGGTTAATACGTGGCTCCTTGCATAGACGCTGACTCCAGGGCTGGAGCTACAGACACCAACTTTCCCTTGTGCTGTGGGGTGCTCACTGCTCAACCCCCTGCTCTGCCCCAGGACCCCCCACTCCACCCCTTCCCCCAAGACCCCTGCTCCTTCCCCTGAGCCTGCCATGCCCTCCCCCCCGTTCTCCCGCCCCCCAGGGCCTCCTACGCACCGTGAAACAGCTGATTGTGGCAGGTGGGAGGCACGGGGAGGCATTGATTAGCAGGACTGATGGCGGGCAGGAGGGGCTGTTGGGGGGAGCTGATGGGGGGCTGCTGACGTGTTACTGTGGCTCTTTGGCAATGTACATTGGTAAATTCTGGCTCCTTGTCAGGCTCAGGTTGGCCACCCCTGGGCTAAAGTATTTACTTGAACAGGGACTTGAACCCTGGTAAAGGCTGATGTTCTGTCAACAGGCTAGCCAGGCTCACGTGTCTAATTTTATTACACTTCTCTTTTCCTTCCATTGGCTTCAATGGAACGATTCACATGAGCAAAGCTGTGCATGTGTTTAGCATGGGATTTTCAAAAGCACCTATGTGATTTAGGAGCACAAATCCTATTGACTACATGACATAGGACCACGTTTACAATGTTATTTGGGCATTTAAAGATGCAGATAGGTGCCTAGGCACTTCAGGCATTCTCAAAGCATCTTAGATGCCTAAGGCCAGTTGATTTCAGTTATGAGTTAGTCTTAGGGAGCCTCTCGACATCTTTAGGCACCTAAATACCTTTGAAATCTGGCTCTAAGGACTGGTCTACACTGCGGGGGGGTTCGAACTAAGATACATAACTTCAGCTATGCTATTTGTATAGCTGAAGTTGAAGTATCTTAGTTCAACTTACCTGGCCGTCCTCATGGCGGCGAGTCAACTGCTGCGGCGCCCCTGTTGACTGCGCTTACTCCTCCTGCCGAGGTGGAGTACGGGCATCGATTAGCGGATGTGACACGATAAATCGATCCCCGATACATTGAACACCACCTGCTGATCCGGCAGGTAGTGTAGACGTACCCTAAGTCACTTTGGAAAATCCTACCCCTATGGGCTTTGCAGAACTGGGTCGTTAGCTCATAGCTTCAACACAAGGGAAAAAATGCACAGCTGAGCTGACAAGTTCTGTGCCAATGGACTCAAGGGATGGTAATTAAAGTTTGTAGTGTTTGGAAATAATGGGGGTTAATTATAATGCAACTGAGGCTGATTCCTTAGGTCTAATGTTATAAATGTGATCCTGTGATAGGATCGCTATTAAATTCTCATAGAGGCAATGGTTAGCCTCAAAAGACAATGTACGAGAGAAGAAAATGAACTGGATTCTGGACATGCTGGATGGTGACATCTCATGCCTGGGTACTATAGGTCACTCATTTTAGACAAAGTTGAGGCTTGAGCCTGCAAATACTTATCAAGGGTTCTGCTCACATGAATCCCAATGAGACTATTTCCACAAGCCAGCAGTCAGAAGGTCACAGCCTGAACTTTACACAGAACCTTGGTGTACCTCACTACTATCATCAGTGACATTTAACACTAAAGCTGCTGGGACCAAGTCTCAGCTGTATGAATCAAAATAGCTCAACTGCCCTCCATGGACTTATAGCAGTTGAGGATCTGATCCACAGAAAGTTTTAAACACATTTTTAACTAAATAGAACCTGCATCATTGCTCATCTCCTCCTGGAATATTTTGCTGTTGCTTTGTCTCTTATTTTGCGTCTGTCACAAATTTTTACAGCCAGTGTCATCCTGTGAAGGCCTGCATCTTTGAGAGGTTGTTTGCATAGGGGTCAGGGACAATTCCATAGCAGAAACACAAGTCAGCATGTAGCTATCACCATAGAAATGCACTTAAATTCTATGCAATTCTTCAGGCTAATTCTAATGCTAATGCTTTTGGAGATCTAAGCGCATACGACACTCAGTTTCACCTTCTGACACCGATCTTTGAGATCGATGGCTAAAAAAAAACCCTGTATGAGCTAGTTATTAAAACAAAATAATATGGGGGGAAATAAAATATTTCTCTGATTGTAGAGAGGCTGGATCTAACAGTCTGAACCAAGCCATCTTCTACTTCTTGTAGAAAAGTCTAACTATTCTAACTCAATTTCTATACCATCTTTATTTAGTTTTTCTGAATTTGAAATATTCTGAGCCAGGTCATTCTTATTTAATTTTTAAAGTTACTGGCATTGCCACAAAGGTGGTCTCATTTTTTTTTCTTATTGGCATTTAATCAACCATCCTGGGCCCCTTAGGAGAGGGAAGGGTGGTCTTGTGTTTAAGGAACTGGACAGGGACTCAGGAGATCTACACTCAGTTTCTGGCTCTGACACAGACTTCTTGTGTGATCTTGGGCAAGTCATGTAGCCTAGTCAGGTCACCATGGTGATGGATCTCAGGGGTGTGAAAAATCCACACCCCTAGAGTGCCAAAGCTATGCCAACCTAATCCCGGTGTGGCCGAAGCTATGTTGACAGAAGAATGCTTCCCATCAGTCTAGCTACTGTCGCTTAGGGAGGTGGTGTTCCTATAGTAGAGGAAAGGCCTCTTCTGTCTCAGTAGGATGTGTCTATACTACACAGTTTTCGCAGCATAGCTATGATGCTGTAGCTATGCCGCTATAGTCCCTGCAGTGTAGACATGGCCTCGCTGTGCCTTAGCTCCTCCATCTGTAAAATGGGGATAATACTTCCCTTCTCCCACCCTTTGTCCAGCTTGTCCTTTTAGGTAGTAAGTATTTTGGGACAGCAACTGCCTCTTATTTTGTGTTTGTACTGTGCCTAGTACAACGGGAGCTACTCTGGCTGTAGTCTGCCACCATCAGGTGGGTGATGATCATTTGGGGCAACTGGCAGGTGTTTCATTTTACTTTTTTCCTTAACTTTGTAACTCACTCTCATCGCCATCCTCTAGTCCACTTCCCCTGTGGAATCCCGGACCACTTCCCTGTTGTTTGTCCTACTACAGCCTGTCCGCGAGTGATGCAAGAGAAGCCACTCAGATGACCGGCCAATACATTTGCCCAGCCTCCAAACCACTGATTGAAGAGATGAAGGAAGAAGTGCCTGTTCTGGACTAGAAGTGAAGGGGACAACAGCAGCCAAACCTCTCCATAAACTACAGCATGGTGGGGTGGGTTCCGTGTGCGGCCTACAAATAAATAAGGAAGCTTTTGAATCTGGTTCAAGGGTAAATGATGGGATCAGAAACCGCCAAAATAACAGTAAAGCATGTAATCAAGGGCACTGTGTGTACTGGTGTAAAATAGAGGGTGGGGTTAGTAGATGCTGCATGAATGATGGAAGCAGCTTACACAGTACTTTGTTCCAGGCCTGTCTGTTTCTAAACTTTAATAAAGGTTCTTCAGCAGCTGTTGTGCTTTGGCTTGTGTTTTGGTTCCTCTGGTCAAGCACCAGGAAGCAGTTGAGAATACAGGACGAAGGCTGCTATGCATAGCACTGTGGGGATTGCTAGGTCAGGGCAGGAATTGTCCTTCCCTCTCTCCCGCATAACTATATATGTGTATGCGCGCGCACACGCACGCACACAGAGTTCTAGTGAAGTCAATGGATTTAGCCCAGCTGAAGATCTGGCCCTCTTTGCTCATCAAGGTATCACCCTTATACCCCAATGTTAGAAAGACAGAGCAGGAGACATCACACAGACAACGAGATCAGTGCTTTTGTTTAAGCAGAAAATGTCAGATGGGTGGTGGGTTTTGTGACAAAGATCTCCGTGAGAACTATACTACACTGATGGCAGCTACGTATGGCTCAATTTCCAATCCATTCTGCCCTTCTGTTTACAGGACTGGTGTTCTAGCAGTTAGAGACAGGCACTGTAGCCAACCAAAAAGCAGAAATTCATTCTTAATACTCAAGTTTGTACATGCTGCTTATGTCACACTGCATGGTTTTGATGCTCTTTCCTTGTAAAGATCAGGGGATCTACTTCTAATGCAAAAGTACTAAATTCAGCTATCATCTCTAAACATTAGGCAGCTAAAGAACATACTGTAGAGATCATTCCTTGTTGCTTACATGACTGTTTATGATGTAGCTCATCAGAAAATTACCATTCTTTTTTTTTTCAGAGACATTTACAAAGCAGTTAGTCTTACACAAACATATGTCCTTCCCCTTAATGTAGCACTAAAGAACCATTTCCACGTCTCACAGGCCAGCTTCCATTTATTGCAGCATGTGGGAAACCATGCTGCTGTAACTTTCTATTACCAAAACATTAGAAAAAGCTCAAAGGAACATTTGGAAGAATTTTTATGTGATTAAACCACTAAAAGCAGCATGGCTAAAATTTTCAAACCTGGCTTTGACAGCACCTTGATTGGGATTTTCAGAGCAGCATAAGTGAATTAGGTGCCCAAATCCCATTGAAATTCAGCCCTAAATGTTTAATTAAGTGCCTAAAACATGGAACTGGACTCTTCAGAGCTTGCCTATATTCAGCCATAGCCTGTATTCAGCCAGAGTCCAGCAATTGTTCTGGTGTTAACCCCTAAGAGCTTGTTTTCACTAGGAAATGGAATCATGTTTAAACATGCTTTAACAATTGAGTTAGCTGGCACAATGCTAACCTTGCCTTTGTCTGCGGTGACCAGTCAGTCACGTCACATTCTGCATCGTGCCAGCTAGACATGATGCTGAATGGGACTTGCACTGCCCTAAACTGGCCAGTCAGCACGGTGCCAGCTAACTCAATGGCCAAAAAGCAAAGTTAAGGGATGATTACATTCCTGGTGGGGAAGGTGCCTCAGTGTAGCTGGGGTTTGGACCAGCTGAGCTTATTGGAGTTTACCCCGATTACAAGAATTATCCTGATTAGATCTACAGTTAAGGGCCAGCACTAGTGCTGGCTACCGATGTACGAATCAGGGTTATCCCCAAGTGCAGCCAAGGCCACTTTAGGTCCCTAAGTTTGAACATTTTGGCCCAGGTGAAGAGCAGTGAATACAAGGCATTGTCATTCTGCACTCATTTCAAAGGGAATGAAGTCACATTCCTGTTTATATGACTCTGTCTCCCACCAGAAGACAAGCTGAGTTTTGGATGATGCAGGCACCTAAGAGACAGAGGAAAAGAAAGAAAAATGATGTAAAAATGATGTGCTGTTATATTGCCAAGCGTAGAACAAGGATTAAGATGAAAGAAGCAAATAGCAGCTTCAGAATTGTTGTTAGATTGGAAATCACCACCAGCAGCATGTAAAGAAGCAGAGGACTCCATGCAAAAAAACAAGGCAAAAAAGCATGTATTACTCAGCCCTCCCCACCAAAAAATAATCCTCAAGACAGAAGAATGCCCAAAAGGTTTGCCAAGTGGGGTGCATATTGAGAAGAGAGTTTCAGATTAGCTTTCCCACTCTCCCTTCTATATTGAAAACCCCATTATGAGAAATTGCTTACAAACTCCACAGCAGAAATAAGAAGTGACATAATCATTGCAGGTAAAAGACATGGTGAAATGTAATCTCCAAAAGCCAAGAGCAAAACCAAACCAAACCAAACCTGCAAGGGGGGGTGGGGGGGGAGGGGAAAAGACTGAAGAGATCCTGGTCTTTTCAGTAAGAAGAAAGTCCACCACTTGTGGCTAAACTGATTATTGTTTTAGTACAGCGTATACTCTCCTTAGTCAGAGTTATAGAAGAAGGATGTTCCAGCAGTTAAGCCACTTGACTGGGACTCTGGAAACCTGGGTTCACATCACAGACTACTTGTATGACCTTGGGGAAGTCATTTAAGGGTCTGTCTTTGCTACCCAGGCTTAAGCAGCCCCACTGCAAACCCCTACCCAAGCTACCATCCCCTCACTGGTTCTGTGCCCACCCACATGTGCATAGGCGGCAGGTTATATACATATGCGGTGCTCGGGCTCCAGGAATATTCAAGGCCGGGTGCCCTGCTCCAGCAATATTTGGAGCTGGGTCGCTCCCCCGGCCCTGCCTGGATCGGGCCCTGGCCCCCGCCTGCCACCCCGACCCCTGCGTGTGTCCCCCACGCCGTGCCAAGTCCCTGCCTAACAAAAAGCAGCACGTGCCTCTCCCCTGCCTGCTCGTGCTGCCGGAGTAGAGCAGCTCCCGGCAGAACTGCTGTCTGTCTGCTGCCCCAGGGTCCTAGTGCCTGCCCTCCACTAATGGCAAGGCAGGCTGCCCTTACCCTGCCCTAGCCCAGAGCCTCTCCAACGCCCCAAACCCTCATCCCCAGCCAGAGCCCTCATCCCCCCCACCCTAATCCTCAGCCCCAGCCAGAGCCCTCATCCCCCCGCACCCTAATCCTCTGCCCCAGCCAGAGCCCTCATCCCCCTGCACCCTGATCCTCAGCCCCAGCCAGAGCCCTCATCCCCCCGCAGCAAGAACCCCTCATCCTCAGCCCCACAGCCCTCACCCCACACCCCAACCCTCTGCCCTGAGCCCCCTCCTGTATCATGAACCCCTCAGCATCAGCTCCAACCCTCATCCCTCTGCATCCTAATCCTCAGCCCCAGCCCTGAGCCCCCTCCTGCATCATGAATCCCTCATCCTCATCCCCACTGCCCTCACCCCTGCACTCCCTCCTATCCCCAAACTCCCTCCCAGAGGGTGTACCACCTCCCCCTTCCCACACACCCCTTCCCACCCCCAAACTCCCTCCCAGAGCCTGCACCCCTCACCCCTTCCTATGCCCCCACCCCCAGCCCAGAGCCTGCACCCAAACTCCGTCCCAAAGCCTGCACCCCTCACCCCCTCCTGCACACCCACCCCCTGCCCCAGCCCGGAGCCTGCACCCAGCACTCAAACTCCATCCCAAAACCTGCACCCTGCACCCCTCCTGCACCCTAATCCCCAGCCCAGGATCTGCACCCCAGACCCCCCCCCAAGCTCCCTCCCAGAGCCTTAGGCAGGTGGGGGCGGAGTTTGGGGGGGCGGAGTTGGGGGGGTGGGTTCTGGGCACCAACAAAATTTCTACAAACTTGCCACCCATGCACGTGTCACTATGGTTTCTGGGGAAACATCCCATAGTTCTCTGCGCTGCAGTAAACTGATCCTCCAATTCTTCCCCAGTGAATTGTAGGAGAGAGTTTGTCCTTCTGGGACATGGTGGGAATTGTAGGAAGGCACTGGAGGACTATCAGCAGCACTCAGGGATTTAGCCTGCATCCACACTGCAGTGTGGGCAGGTTACCAGCCAGAGGTAAAGCAGCATTCAGGTTTTAGCCTAAAGCCCTAGGCAAGTCAGACAGTCTTGGCTGAAAGCACCACTAAACTCCAGTGAGCGCCACGTGTGTGGAAGGGAGAAAGGCTAAGGGTGACACCCAAGTCAGAGCCCAGGTTAACTCTCAGGGCATGGCTACACTCGCAGATGTAGAGCGCTTTGAGTTAAACCAGCCTTCTTGGAGTGCAGTAGGGAAAGCGCTGCAGTCTGTCCACACTGACAGCTGACAGTGCACTGGCGTGGCCACATTAGCAGCTCTTGCAATGGCCACAGAGAGCAGTGCCTTGTGGTAACTATCTCAGCATGCAAGTGGCTGCAATGTGCTTTTCAAATGGAGGGTGGGGTGGGATGGAGTGTGACAGGGAGTGTGTTGTGTGTATGTGGGGGGAGAGAGATTGGGTTTTGGGGGGGGGCTGAGAGCATGTCAGCATGCTGTCTTGTAAGTTCAGACAGCAGCAGACCTCCCACTCCCCCCCCCCAGCCTCTCTCTCACACACACAGCATTCCACAGTAATGGTTGCTTTGTCTTGGAGCAGATAAGCATGCTGGCGTCAAATGGAGCTGTCAAAAGGCATATCCAAAACAATGACAAGAGTGGCCACTTGATTTAAGGGGATTATGGGACATTTCCGGAGGCTGATCAGAGCGCAGTAATGCAACACCTCGTCCACACTGACGCTGGGGCGCTCCAACGGGGACACATCAAACATTAGTCTACTTGCCGAGGTGGAGCACCAGGAGTGCTCTAGCCGTGGAGTCAGAGCGCTCTACGTGCCTTGCCAGTGTGGACGGGTAGTGAGCTTGTCTGCCCGAGGCTCCTTTAATGCGCTGTAACTAGCAAGTGTAGCCAAGTCGTAAGTGAAGACAGACCCTTAGAAGTCACTGGGAAATGAGTTCCCGCCCCCCAGGGAAGACTGATTAAAACAAGAAGTTTTGTTCAAATTTTAGCTGGAAGTTTTGAATTTCCATAAAACCATAAAAGTGCTGAAACCCCCTTTTTATTTTATTTTTTTGGCTTTTTATACAAAAAAAAATCAGAAATTTGGAGAAAGCAGCCATTTCCCAAAGGTTTTGTTTAATCAAAATCCCAGTTTTCCATGGAAAAAGTGTATTGAGACAAAGATTTTCAACCAGCCCCCACACCTCATCTCTTCACTTTATTTCCCCATGTTTAACTCTTCAGGTCAGAGTATCCAGTACCGGGTTCAATGGTGCCAGGTCCACCCCCTGCTCTGCCCCAAGGCCGTGCCCCTCCTCAGCCTCTTCGCCCCGCCCCCCGAGGCCACACCCACTGCTCACTCCTTTCCGCCTCCTCCCCACCGTGCAAGTGCTGGGCGGGGCCTTGGGGGAAGAGGCCAAGTAGGGGTGGGGCCTCAGGGCAGAACTCAGGTGGTGTGTCGGGGAGGGGCCACAGTCCCGCTGCCAGGGCTCACAAAAGGTTCATCTGGCCCTGAGAGTATGTCATTGTGTGTGTATGCACAGTGCCGAGCTCAATGGGACCCTGATTGCAGAGGGGACATAATAATGGTTTAGTCATAGATATCATCCTAAGATACAAATTGCAAAGAGTCAGGAAAGTAACAAGCTTCAAATGAACAATCGATCAACCATTTCACAGCGAGCTCTCAAGTTCCTCGCTTTGTAAGGTACTTTGTTACCTCACCACTCTGTTACCTCACCACTCTGTTACCTCACCACTCTGTTACTGAGATTAAGCCTATTTTCACACTCATCCAGTCTCATTCTCAGTGAATTTTTTTCTATTAATGATTCTCATAAAGTGAATCATACCTTACTAACAAAAGCCACCATATTCTCTGCAGCCCCCAAGACCTCTATCCTGAAAGTGGCAGCCTTGTCTTGTGAAGTAAATACCTAGCATTCCACAGAGAATCCAGTCTGCTACGTGACCAGCTCATTACAGTAATCAATCCTTTTAAACATCTTTAGCCAATGTGTGCGCCGCACAAAGAAACATCAAAAGGAATTAAAGCTTGAGGACAATGGCTTGTTATGAGAATGCAAAATACTGGGTATAATAAAAGCTTTGCTGATCTTCAAGCACAAGCCACAAAACATGGCTGTAAAATTCCTCTTAGGAAAAGTTTGCCATGTGCAGTGTGACAGTCTGTAACCACAATTTCACCCCCTTTACAAGACTATGGTGAATTTTGTACAAAGTATGCCTTGTGAGGTATCATTTGAAAATGGATAATTCACTGGTCATTATTGACCTGGTAAAATAAGTGTGGCAACATTGTAGGTAAAGTTATAAAAAATTCTACTGTATGACATTATTGAGACATATTCCAAATCTGGGGAAGCAGCCACAAACCAATTTCTCAAAGACAAAAGGCAAACTGATGCCTCAGCAAAGTATCAACAAAATGAAACGGACCATCACCTGGTTAAGTGGCCATTCCTTGGCAGGAAAAACAGCATGAGTAAATTAATTAATTAACTGCTAGGCACTGCCACAATGAGTGAGAAATTTACACTTTGGGCTTGGCTACACTGGAGAGTTGCAGCCCTGGTGGTGGCTTTACAGCGCTGCAACTCACTCACCATCCACACTTGCAAGGCACATACAGCGCTGTATCTCCCTGGCTACAGCGCTGGTTGTACTCCACCTCGAACTGGGGAATAACGACTATAGCGCTGGTGATGCAGCGCTGCTCCGCCAGTGTGGCCACCAAAAGCGCTGTTATTGGCCTCCAGAGGTATTCGGAGGTATCTCAGAATGTCTGTTCAGCCACTCTGCTCATCAGTTCGAACTCTACTGCCCTGGCCTCAGGTGACCAAGCGTCAGACCCGCCCTTTAAATGCCTCAGGAATTTGAAAAATCCCCTTCCTGTTTGCTCACCCAGGTGTGGAGTGCAATCAGTGACTCTTTCCAGGTGACCATGGCTCCACGTGCCAAACGAGCCCCAGCATGGAGCAATGGCGAGTTGCTGGACCTCATCAGTGTTTGGGGGGAGGAAGCTGTGTAGTCCCAGCTGCGCTCCAGCTGTAGGAATTACGATACTTATGGGCAGATATCAAGGGTCATGCTGGAAAGGGGCCATGACCAGGACACACTGCAGTGCAGGGTTAAAGTGAAGGAGCTGTGGAGTGCCTATTGCAAAGCCCGCAAGGGAAACCGCCGCTCCGGTGCTGCCCCCACGACCTGCCGTTTTTACGAAGAGCTGGACGGATACTTGGGGGTGACACCACCTTCACTCCGAGGACCACGATGGACACTTCAGAGCGGGGGGAGGAGGAGGAAAGCGAGAGTGAGGGTACTGGGGTGGGGGGAGACACCCCAGAGTCCCCTGAGGCATGCAGCCAGGAGCTCTTCTCAAGCCAGGAGGAAGGTAGCCAGTCGCAGTAGCCGGTACTTGGTGGAGAACAAACAGAGGAGCGGGTTCCCGGTAAGTGGCTTTTATTTTCAGGATTGAAATTTTTTGGGAGAGGAGGGAGGGTTAGGGCTGCATGCATGCATGCCTAGATGCGGAACAGCGCATTGATGTGGTCTATCACATCATGACAATTGGCCTCGGTAATCTCTTCAAAAGTTTCAGCCAGAGCGTGGGCAATGCGCTTGTGCAGGTTTCTTGGGAGAGCCACTGTGGTCCTTGTCCCAGTCAGGCTAACGCGTCCGCGCCACGAGGGGTGGGGGGACCATTGCAAGACACAGGCAAGCTGCATAGGGGCCAGGGCGGAATCCACATTGCAGTAGAAGACCCTCCCGTGCTTCCCAGGTGACCCGCAGCAGCGAGATATCTTCCAGGATAAACTCTTGTGGAAAATGTTGGGATAGTGTTCAGTGTAGGTGCCCCCTGCAGCTGTTTGCTTTCCCCAACGCACAGAAACCCAGAGGACAATACAGCCCTGAAACAATCAGTCCCCCTTACTCACCATTTTGGGGCTCCCGTGGGTTATGTGCGCTCTCTTTGGGATGGGAAAATTATGCTATTGTGAAGACTGTTACCCTCCTTAACTGCGGGGGAATAACTGTCTGGTATAAACAATGCTGCCTCTGTTAAGTGTTACATTTTTGCCTTTACAGATGCAACCTTGAGATCTCGGCTGCCCATGTTATCAACGGCTGAGAGACTATAAAACCTCCGGAAGAAGCCACGAAAAAGCAAAGAAGACCTGCTGCAAGCGGTTATGCAGCACTCTGTCACAGAGAATCAGAAAGTGCAGGACTGGAGGGAAAGGGAAAGCAGGATCCACCAGAGAAATGCAGCGGACAGGAAGAAAAGCACAAAGCAGCTGATAAGCATCCTGGAGCGCCAAGCAGACTCTATCCAGGCGCTCGTAGCCATGCAGGCAGAGCACTACCCCCGCCCCCCCCACCGCCCTTGTCCCAAAGCTCTTTCCCTTGTGTCCCCATGTTAGCTCAAAACCCTCTTCCCCAGCATCCAGGTTCTTACCACCACCACCAGCTGCCTCCAACACCTGTACGTTCACCAACCAGCCCTGAGAACTATGACCCTTACCCTCTGCACTCAACCCCCCTCACCATGCAGTATAGCCATCCTGAAGTGCAGCAGTCATTGCACAGCACACCAGACAGGACATATTCAAACCTGTGACTGTACAGTTCCCCACCCCACCCCCCTGCCCTTTTAGGTTCCTAAAAACTTGTGTGTCTGTCAATAAAGTTATTTTCTTTTCAATAAATGAATTCTTATCTTTGAAAAGAGTCTTTATTATTGCAGAAAGTCAAAGATACCTTAGCTCAGGAAAGAAACAGGCACTGCAAATCAGCTTAGCAAACACAGATTCCTACTAACATTGTAACCACTGCACTTCACTCCCGTGCAAGGCACCAAACATTACTGTTGGTTTTCAGCCTCAAATTCCTCCCTCAAGGCATCCCTAATCCTTGCAGCCCTGTGCTGGGCCTCTCTAGTAGCCCTGCTCTCTGGCTGTGCAAATTCAGCCTCCAGGCGTTGAACCTCAGAGGTCCATGCCTGACTGAATCTTTCACTCTTCCCTTCACAAATATTATGGAGGTTACAGCACGCGGATATAACCGAGGGGATGCTGCTTTCCCCCAAGTCCAGCTTCCCATACAGAGATCGCCAGCGCCCCTTTAAACGGCCAAAAGCACACTCCACAGTCATTCGGCACCGGCTCAGCCTGTAGTTGAACCACTCCTTGCTGCTGTCAAGGCTCCCTGTGTATGGTTTCATGAGCCACGGCATTAACAGGTAAGCGGGGTCTCCAAGGATCACAATGGGCATTTCGACGTCCCCTACTGTGATCTTCCAGTCTGGGAAAAAAGTCCTGGCCTGTAGCTTCCTGAACAGGCCAGTGTTACGAAAGATGCGTGCATCATGCACCTTTCCAGGCCAGCCTGTGTTAATGTCAATGAAACGCCCACGGTGATCCACAAGCGCCTGGAGAACCATAGAGAAATACCCCTTCCGATTAATGTACTCGGATGCTAGGTGGGGTGGTGCCAGAATAGGAATATGCGTCCCATCTATCTCCCCTCCACAGTTAGGGAAACCCATTTGGGCAAAGCCATCCACAATGTCCTGCATGTTCCCCAGAGTCACGGTTCTTCTTAGCAGGATGCGATTAATGGCCCTGCAAACTTGCATCAACACGATTCCAACGATCGACTTTCCCACTCCAAACTGATTCCTGACCGATCGGTAGCTGTCTGGAGTTGCCAGCTTCCAGATTGCAATAGCCACCCACTTCTCCACCAGCAGGGCAGCTCTCAATCTCGTGTCCTTACGCCGCAGGGTGGGGGGTGAGCTCAGCACACAGTCCCATGAAAGTGGCTTTTCTCATCTGAAAGTTCTGCAGCCACTGCTCATCATCCCAGACTTGCATGACGATGTGATCCCACCACTCAGTGCTTGTTTCCCGAGCCCAAAAGCGGCGTTCCACGGTGCTGAGCATGTCCATGAATGCCACAAGCAATTTCGTGTCGTACGCATTACGCAACTCGCTATCATCGTCGGACTCCTCACTGTCACTTTGGATCTTAAGGAATAGCTCAACTGCCAAACGTGATGTGCTGGTGAGACTCGTCAGCATATTCCTCAGCAGTTCGGGCTCCATTTCCCACAGAAATCGCACTGCACAGAAATCATTGAAAGAGGCAAGATGGCGCCAAACGTGGACAGAAAAACAGGGATTGCTGGGATGTGAAGCGATGCATCACGGGTCGTTGGGACAGGAAGCAGAATGACCCACACCCTCCGCCCCCTTCCCACAACCCACGGCGCCAGAATGGGAAGAGGTGCTCTGTGGGATAGCTGCCCATAATGCACCACTCCCAACAGCGCTGCAAATGTGGCCACACTGCAGCGCTGGTAGCTGTCAGTGTGGCCACACTGCAGCGCTTTCCCTACACAGCTGTACGAAGACAGCTTTAACTCCCATTGCTGCACACCTGCAAGTGTAGCCAAACCCTTTGTCTCCTGAACCCCAGCTGGAGATGATTCTCAAAGAAGGGAATACGAATAGGGAACAGGTGCCCCAAAAATATTCCTCCCTTTCTCTCCATCCTTGGCAACCACAATACCTAGGGAACAAAGTAACAGCTCTAGACTAAGGGAGGGATCCTGTCTGAAATGAATTCAGCCAGTAGGACTGCTGAAGCATGTGCTGAGAGATCTTTTGCTTTGAATTCATGTAGCTAGTTAAGTTAGGTATTAGCTGCGTTTTACCTTTAATTTCTTTGTAACCAATTCTGACTTTTATGCCTCATTACTTGTAACCCTTAAAGTCTGTCTGTAGTTAATAAACTTGCTTTATTATTTTATCTAAACCAGTGTGTTTGGACTGAAATGTTTGGGGAAATCCCATTTGAGATAACAGAATTTGTGCATATTATTTTCTATTAATGAAATGATGGATTTATATGAGCTTGTGTTTTCTGGGAGAGGTCTGGGCTGTACAAAACGCACATTTCTGGGGGAACGTCTGGGGCTGGGAATTTGCTGGTGTTGCTCTCGAGTGTAATTCATGAGTAGCTGTCCATAGCACTCAAACAGAATAGCTGGGAGTAACTTACATGCTGGAGGCTGTGTGTGAGCTGACCAGCAGCGTTTGCTCTCACAGCGAAGCAGTGTAAAAGGCATCCCAGGCTGGAGAATTGAGGGAATACAGCTGTTCCACAGTCCAGATTGTACCCTGGTAATGTCACAAGCAGTCAGATGAAAATCCAAAGGAAAGGCAGGGAAGAAAAGCTAGAAGTTGTTTTATTTGTATTATGGTAGTACCTCAAGATTTCACCTAAGGGCTTGTACTTGAAATGCTGCAGCTTCACTGCTGTAGCACTTCAATGTAGACACTAACTATGCTGAAAGGAGGGCTTTGCTCATCGGCGTAGATAATCCGTCTCCGTGAGAAGTTGACAGAAGATTATCTACACCCGGGGTTAGGTTGACTTAACTACGTCACTCAGGAGTGTGGATTTTTCACACCTGAGTGATGTAGCTGGGTTGACCTAACTTTTTAGTGTAGCCCAGACCTGAAATGAGGGCCTCAGTGTGCTAGGTGCTGTACATACACATAGTAAGAGACAGTCCCTACCTTTAGGAGCTTACAATTTAAATAGACATGACAAAAAAGGTTTATTATCCCCATTTTACAGATGGAGAACTGAGGCAGAGAGAGTTTAAGTGACTTGCCCAGGGTCACCCAGGGACTCTGACAGAGCAGAGTGTTAAACCCGGATTTCCTGAGTGCCAGTCGAGAGCCTTAAACAGAGAGCCATCCTCTCTCATTTTCCCAGTCCAATGCTTTAGCCACAAGACCAGTCCTCCTCTTCAAGTGCAGTAAAATCAGTGGTGCTCAACCTTTCCAGACTACTGTACCCTTTTCAGGAGTCTGATTTGTCTTGTGTACCCCCAAGTTACCCTCACTTAAAAACTACTTGCGTACAAAATCAGACACAAAAATACAAAAGTGTCACTGCACACTATCACTGAAACACTGATGACTCATTTTTACAATATAATTATAAAATAAATCATTTAGAATATAAATATTGTACTTACATTTCAGTGTATAGGTCAAAGAGTAGTATAAACAAGTCGTTGTCTGTATGAAATTTTGGTTTGCCCTGACATCACTAGTGTTTTTTATGTAGCCAGTTGTAAAACTGGGCAAATATCTAGAGGAGTTGATGTACCCCCTGGAAAACCTCTGCGTGCCCCAAGAGGTACATGTATCCCTGGTTGAGAACCACTGCAGTAAATCAATAGTCCATGCATTCTTCTGATAGAGCCTCCAGTCATTCACCCTTTCACTTCAATGATCCTTTTAATAAGATTTTTTTAAAACCTATTTAGAAAGTTTTAGGTTTACAAATCCTTGCCAAGTAAATATAAGAGACAAAACAATAGTGATTACAACAGTGAGCTTTTGTTCTGAGAAACATCA
This sequence comes from Mauremys mutica, assembly GCF_020497125.1. Classification (NCBI taxonomy): domain Eukaryota; kingdom Metazoa; phylum Chordata; order Testudines; family Geoemydidae; genus Mauremys; species Mauremys mutica. The sequence continues at coordinate 112,421,210 of NC_059075.1, forward strand.
GGCAGTAATATCAGGTCTCTATTTAACAGGGTGTTACCATAATGCAGAGACAGCCACTTTACACAAATGAGATTTTAAAGCACATATTCCTCTATTGTGCAATCTTCTCACTAAATAGCATCTTTGTTAGTAACTCCATCACTCGTTAGGCTCTGACAGGGTGCATGATCACATGGGGATCGACAGCAGTCACTGACCTATTCACACTCCATTGGTTTTAAAGAGAGACAAAGGGAAACATCCTATGATAGAATTCGAATACTCTGAATTCTCCAGTGCCTTTCAACACAGGATCGCAAAATACTTTGCAGATACAGCAGTCTGCAGCATTTGCAAAAGTGATCAGCAATTCTGGGCGCCCAGCTTGAAACAGTTTAAAGAGCGCTGATTTTCATAAAGTGCTGAGCACCAGCTCTCTGAAAATCAGCCTCCCTCAAAGGTGTCTCAGGTCGGGCAGCCAAAAATACTTGTCCCTTTTGAAAATTTAGGCCTTCTAACATCCCTCTGAGACAGATAAGTTTATGAACATTTTACAAATGTGTGTGTGGGGTGGGAGGGAGAGACACAGAGGAGCAGATTTGCTTCAAGTCACCAGAGAAAGAAGCGGTAGAACTAGTAGGAGAACAGAGGCTTCCTGCTGGTCCAAACAAAGCAGGAGTTCTGGCTCCCAGTCCATTGCACTACCAAGATCTTTCACTGTAGTTAAACTTCCCAGAGAGCTATGCAACACATTGTAACGAGAAGCAGGAGGAGAGCATAGAGAATGTGCTGGAGAACACGGCTTGCTATGGAGCTGAGCACAGACCTGATGTGAGCTGCATAAGACAGTGCTGGCCAGTAGCGAGTTGAGATCTGACACAGAAGATTTGCTTAAGCCCATATTATTTTTACCATGAAACGTCCCCATGAAGTAGGGTGACCAGATAGCAACTGTGAAAAAACGTGACAGGGAGTGAGGGGTAATAGGTGCCTATATAAGAAAAAATCCCAAAAAACAGGACTGTCCCTTTAAAAACGGGACACCTGGTCACCCTACCATGAAGCAGAGAGTCTCTATTGTACATCTGAAGTGCAGCCCTGCTCCAAATCATTGGCTCAGTACGACATGCCAGCATGCGCTCTGATGATTACAATCGCACCTGCCACTGACAGTCAACTTAACAGGTGCCAAAGCGCCCCCTCCCCATGTTTATTTGGGGGGTATTCAACACCAAATCCTAATGCAGTTAAAAATCCAGAGATCCAGAGCCTATCGCATTCTGAAAACAGGAACCAGTAAATAAGTCATAAATAAGTTAAACAATAAAGCAGGGAGGCAAAGGTTGAAGTGCAGCAGGTGGGTGTCTGCTCCAGACATGCAGTGTTCTTTTCTTCCTGGGGCAGTGAATGGGTGAGCATGCTTCAGTGACAATACGGAGAAAAAAGTGGTGGATTACATTTGCCAAAAGACGTGGGCTTCCTTCTGCTTCCCGCATGGCAGTTTCTAATCAGTTCCCTGCTGCTGCGCTCCTTCTGCTGCTGCCCTTAACACAAGTTCTCGCACAGAGCACCACAGGTAAGTCCACATTTGTTGAGTCCTACAAGCACAGAGGAAATTTTCCCTATGAGTGGGTCATTCCATAACAGCCTATTGCAGGGGGTTTCGCACCATCCTCTGAAGCAGCTGGTGCTAGCCACTGCCAGCAACAGGATACTGACCTAGCTGGACCATGAGTCTGATCCAGTCTGACGGTTCCAACATCCAAAGAGAACTGGCTGACAATTTTGTGCCAATGCTGACACAAATGATCGTGTGGTTTTTTCCAGAATGTTCTGTAGGAAATGAGAAACCAACAATAAATGAGAATAATCTGCCGGGGGCTGTTGTTACCACCATTACAATGAAGCCTGGTGTCACAGTAACAATTGAGAACTCTTCCGACTCCCGATGGTTTGCCATTAATGGCACGGAATTGATTCTAACCGATTCCTTGGATTATGAGGTAAGTTTTTATTTGGAAAAAAGAGACAATTAGCGGATGAGTTAATATTGTAAAACACTCTTCATAGAGTACAGGCCAGTTGGAAGAGACATGATCTAATACCTCTGATGGTCACAGCACAGCTGGCTTTTAAAATGGCGTCACCTTTTCTATTTTACTGATGTTTGGTCTCCCGAACAGGGAACTTGTATGTGTAAATTCAAACTTTTCTCCCCCCACCAACTTTCTCTTTTTCAAGTGAGTGCTGGGGGAAAGCCGACAGGTGCAGAGATAATAAAAAGAACATATCATAATGCTGCTGTATAAATCCACGGTACACCGATACCTTGAATACTGCATTCAGTTCTATTCACCCACCCCATCTCAAAAAGATATATTAGAGTTGGGAAAAGTACAGAGAAGGGCAACAAACATGATTAGGGGATGGAACAGCTTCCGTATGAAGAAAGATTAAATAGACTTGAACTGTTCAGTTTAGAAAAGAGACGATGAAGGGGGATATAATATAGGTCTATAAAATTGTGACTGGTGTGGAGAAAAAAAGTGTGATTTACTCCTTCACTTAACACAAGAACCAGGAGTCACCCAATGAAATTAATAGGCATCAGGTTTAAAACAAAGAAACTTCATACAATGCACAGTCAGCTTGTGGAACTCCTTGCTAGAGGATTTTGTGAAGGCTAAATGTACAAATGGGTTCAAAAAAGAACTAGATAAGTTCATGGAGGATAGATCCATCAATGTCCATTAGCCAAGAGGGTCAAGGATGCAACCTCATGCTCTGGGTGTCCCTAAACCTGTAACTGCCAGAAGCTGGGCATAGATAACTGCCCTTTCTGTTCATTCCCTCTGAAGCATATGGCACCAGCCGGTGTCAGAAGACAGGCTACTCATCTAGATGGACCACTGGTCTGGCCAGTATGTCTGTTCTTATGTTCCCCACCCTTGAAGTCTATTCCAAGAGGTCCATAAGGTGTGCTGGAGTACACGGTGCAGGTTTTAAAGCAGAGACTTGTAAATACACTTCAGTAGAGTTCAGATACTCCCCACGGCTGGTTTAATATTGTACACATACGTACACAAAATGACGACAGTTTAGAGCCGTGAGATGATTCTGTTCACCTTAGTGGAGATCTAATTTGGAAATTTAATGGCAATTTAAATGGCAGCATTGTTAACTATTTCACTGCCGATTATTTTAATAGCCAGCAAGTGCGCCAATCCTAAACTGTCCCCAGCAACAAAAGCCTCAAGCTCCTTCCCACCCTCTCAATAGTTTCTGCAATGTAGTCCTGCTTTTCCCAATGTACAAATCTGCAGCATATTGAACAACAAAAGATTTCCTGTAAAAACAGACCCTGTAAGGGACATTGTACTCACTGTTCAGTGTTAACTTTTGGTTTAATTTACCTGGATCTGCTGGAGAATTTCCAGCTAGACTCACTGTAATGCGGGAGCAACGAAGGGGCACTATAGCAGGTGGATGTTAATTCTGCAGTCAGGTAGACAGGGTGTTGGCTATGGGAACAGATGTAGCCATGAAGAAAGGGGCTGGGCTAATGGGTATCTGTATAAACAGAAACCTCGCTGAGCAGCAGCCTCAAAGAACTCTTTCTCACTGCCCCACTTTTGGCCTGGTTTACACTACGGGGGGATTGATCGAAGTTACGCAACTTCAGCAACTTGAATATGTACTTAGATCTACTTACTGCGGTGTTGCTGACGCTCTTCTGTCGACTCTGCCTGAGCCTCTCGCCCTAATGGAGTACCAGAGTCGACGGGAGAGCGCTCGGCAGTCGATTTATTGTGTCTAGACTAGACGCAATAATCGACCCGCTGGATCTATCACTGCCCGCTGATCTGGCAGGTAGTGTAGACAAGCCATAGCATGATGCATGGGGAAAGTCTCCAATCCTATCTGCATCTGTGTAAATCTAGAGTAACTCCACTGAAGTCAATGGTATGATTTCACATTGACACCAGTGTAACAGAGATCAGAAGCTAATTGAAGGCCTGTAAAAGGAAGAAAGAAAAATATTTACCTTTAAAAAATATATATATATATATATATATATATATATATATACACACACACACACACACACACATCACACACACACAGCTGAAGCAAAGCACTTATTCACTAGCTTTATTTTAAGCATAAACTTAAATTCCATTGAGTTCAAATGAGACTTGTCCCTAAATCCCAACTGGATTTAAGATCATGCTTAAAATACACAAAAGCAGGTGCTCAATTACTTTGTTGCCTCAGGACAGGAGTGAGCCACACCTGAGAAGAATGTTGGTGCCACAATGGATGTTTTTTAAAATGACAGATTTTTTGTTTCTGTTTTTAAAACACAGACAGAAGATACATTACTAGGAACCCTGCTTTGCTGGAAAGGGGGTGTAGAGGTGAGTATAATTTCTAATATGCTGCCATATTGCTAGATAGAAACTAGAAACAGAACACCACACTTGGCTCGGATGTTAACTATTCCCAGCACATACCCTCTGTGAGAAACTGCTCATTCTCATGGTTGTCTTCTCCTGGAAAGAGCAAAAAAAACCCACTGCCCATGAGATTTCAGTGCCATCATATCCGAATTCAACCCAAGCCTTCATTCAGCCTACAGCCCAAATGCACACGTAGTCCAGATCCAATTCTGATCCTCACACTCTCTCATGCCTACCAGTCAGTGCCGCTCCTAACGGTCTTACTTTATTTGTGATTTTTCTCCCCTCTTCCTTCCTCCCCACCAGGTCAATTCTGTGACTGTTGTAGTACAAGTTGGCAATTTGAATGACAACAGCCCGGTATTCAAGGAAACAAACATCACCGTAGAGGTTCCTGAGGTAAGGGTTTTATTAAAGTGTTGTTATAATAAAGGGAAGATTACAGATCAGATAGTTCCAATTCATGTGGGACTCTAATCTTGGCAAGAGGAAAGTGATTTATAAGCATGTATGCAGCCTGTTCTCGTCCACGAAAATTAGAGGACGTGCATGAGGTGAAGACAATACTTCCTTGACATTTGAGGTTAGAATTATTGCCCGTGCAGTCAAAGTCATTTTAAACCTGACTGTCAGAAGTGCTGAATCATTGCTGCTTCTGTTGACTTCAGCTGTGGAGTTGTAGGTGCTCAGTACTTCTGAAATCAGTCCTTAACCTATTTAGCCAAAATCAAAGCACCCAGAGGAAAGCAAACTGCAGGCAACAATGGCACCCCTTACATGTGCAGCTCTCCAGGGGCTTTGTCTATGAAACCCACTTCTCAGTACATGTTACAAGTCCCCCTCTGTGCTGACGGTCACATTTCTTAAGGTAACTGCACCTCTAACCTCTTACTGGCTGCCTTGAGGGATCCCACCCAAGTTTCAGGCCTCTAGTGGTCGACTTTCTTGGGGCACGATCTCACTATCCTCTCCCTTCAGACTTAGGCTGCAGATTTCTGCAGTTCACTGTGATCACCTCAGCAGAACTGACTTTAGTCCAGCACCTGCAGTCCTGCTCTGTCAGGGGCAAGGACAAGGTTCACCAGTGACCAGCCAGCCTTCATAAAGCAAAGTACTATTTAGTCAGAACAAAAGCACTGCACAGAGAAGACATATCCTAAAAAAACAGGCAGTTTATATGCAGGCTTAGCTCACCAGGTGTCACCCATCTTCCACGTAGAGACCCTGGCAGGTTTCAAAACACTTCAGGTCCTCTCGCGAGGCCTGCCCCTCTTGGTCACACCAATCAGAGGATAGGAACCTGTTGCAGCCACAGTTTGGGAATCTTGGCTCTTTAGCTCACGCTATAGCAGCTCCTGCTTTCAGCTCTGGTTAAGTCCCTGGTGTGTCAGCCAAGATGGCAGCTGTCACATCTACACCACGGAATTTTAGAATACACACCTCTGGCACCATCTCAATTCAGCAACACCAGTACCGGTGAGGGCCCTAATGTAGACAATGCTCTGGGGGCATCCAGCATTTTTACCACCATGTCAATTAAACTTGGTCAGAGGTGGCAGTGGGAGGATTCTCTCTAATTCCAGAGCACTGACCCATACAGCACAAGGGGACTAGGAAGGATTTACCAGTGAAGATGCTATATCCAGCAGGTGACCATTTGCCAAAATGGAAAAAATAATCATGCATATTTGTTTTCAGGATACAAAAGTGAATACGATCGTTATACCTGAGGCGAGCGTAACTGCTAGTGATGCTGACCCGGACAACATACAATATGAACTTACAGCGATCACCCCAGTGAGTATGTTCGTTGCAAAAACATAGAACTCTTTGTTAGTGATTTACACTGGCACCAACTTTGAGACAGGAGGCAAGTGGGACTTTCAACAAGAGTTGGTTATTTCAACTGCTGGAGTACATGTGAGATTTCCAGAAAGCTAAGGCCAGGACAGAGCAAGGAGGGCGCTAGTGGAACAGAGAAATCCATGTTTTAGATACTGAATTCTTTAAAAATTCACACTTAAAAAACCTATATATTTCCAGAGCACCTATTCAACTTCAACATTACAGTAGCTCCTAGAAACCTACACCAGGTTGGGGAACAATTGTCCTAGGCTGTACTACAAACACAGTAAGGGAGAGACCCTGCCACGAAGAGCTTAGAATCTCAATAGATCAGCAGACAGAGTGGGAAAGGAAGTCTGATTATCCCAGTTTTACAGACCGGGAACTGAGCCACAGAGAGATTAAGAGATTTGCCCCAGGTCACACACGTCTCGGGCAAAGCCAGAAACTGAATCCAGATCCCCTGAGCCCCAGTCCAGGGCCTGACCCACAAGATCAGCATTCATCTTTAAGGATTTTGTTGAAAGACCAATGGATAATTTATATTCAGTTAAATTGATGCTAATCTGGAGTATAAAGAGTGGTGTTCTGTCATTTTATTTGATTTGTTTTAAAGTTTTAATTAACAAAGGAATTGATAAAAAAAATTTCAGACAAAAAAATAAGAGAATCATGTCAAGGGCAGATGGGGGTCAAAGTTCTGCAGCAGTTACACTTGTGCAACCTCACTGATTTTAATGGCATTGAACAGGTGTAAATGAGTTCACAATTTTACCTGTCAGGCCAGATTTTGGCCTCAGAATGGTATAAATCAGGAAGAACGCTATGAAAGGCGCTGGTGAAAGTGAGAGCAAAGCCAAGCCCATTATTTCCGACTATGGTGGAAGGCGATGTGCCAAGTTTTGTTCTCTGTTACACTGATTTAAATCTGAATTCAGCCCTATGATCATTTTGAGAGAAGAATGTTCAAAATTCCACTAACGATCCATACTGATATGCCAGAGATGATTCCATTTTACTAGCAAGAGACCAAAGAGTTCAAATCATCAGCAATTGAACTATGCATGTATTTCTCCTATAAATACCCAGCCTTGGATGTTATATATGTTAAGCAGCTAACAGGATTTCAGAGTATGTGTCTGTGATTGAGATAGCTGTCATTCTCTCTCTCTCTCCCCCCACCCCCTTGTTTTTCAGGAAGCAACTGACTACTTTAACATACAAGGAATTAATAACCCAAGCATTTACTTGCGCAAAACCCTGGACTATGATAAATATAAATTTATGCAGTTAATCTTGTATGCAAGGGTGAGTTTTATAAGTGAGCAAAACATTTCATTATTCACAGCTGCTACATCCTGGTGTGTATTCTATCCACTAGTATAGCTGTAATTGTCATACTAATAATAGTTGCAGGTCTAGATTCTCAGCTAGTATAAACTGGCATAGCTCCATGGAAAAATCGATGAAGATACACTGGTTTATATCAGCTAAGGATCCAGCCCAATAGATTTTGCAGGGGCTCCAGGAAAAGGGGTTCTACAGTTGGAAATATGCCTTGCATCTAACAGGAATGTTCTGATTTTCTGTATAGGACAGGGAACCTGGCAACCCAGATGGTAATACAGCCACTGCAACAATAAACATAGACATCCAACAAACTGACACCAAACCGCCCTGGTTCCAACCATGTACTTTCATTAACGCGGACAGGAAAGTTTGCATCAGCAGTGGCTATATTGGAAGGGTCAACATCTCAGAGAAAACGGTAGGCGGCGAACACAGGAGTGTATGCTTTCAGTCTGTATCCCAGGACAGGTCTTTAGCACCACAGATATGGTCCAGGCCCGATCAGAGCAGAGGCCTAAGGCCCTGATTCCCAGATTCACGCGATGTTGGAACCTCAGCTTTATATTATTATGTTCCTAGCTCCCATCGTGGTGCAGAAAAGCTTGAAAACGTGAGCCAGGCATAAGTCAAGGCAATGACTGCTCCCTGAGTCTGCAGCACAGTCGTCGGGGAGGAAGCCAACTGGTCCTGCAGCAGCCACCATCAGGGAGCAGACTAGGCCCACTCCTTGGGGAAGGGGCTTGCCATATTTGGCAGGCATCCTGCCACCATCTCTTTCATTGCTGGAAGCATGGAGGGGACCACCCCTCTACTGGGATGTAGGCCATGGGAACAGCCCCAATGTTGGGGTGTGCCTAGGGCTTCAATCCAGCCCTCGATACGGGGCCTTTTCTCTGAAAAAGTTGTTTGTCTGCTTAGGAGAGGTACCTCCTGCTGCACCCGTATGATGCAGCCCATATCTACGCCATCATCATACTCCACCAGACGTGCTTGTTGCTTGAGTTTACAGCATGGTATTACCATCCTAAGAGAGATGAGAGCATTGGCATAGAGTCAGCATGGATGTGCTTAGCAAAACAGTTGCTCAAAAAGCCCTTTGGGAAATGAAGGCTTTGTAATGCGAGCTCCAGCAGCCCCCTCTCAATAGCGAGGGACGATAATAACGATGCTAGAACGTCAACTCTGAGCCCCTGTCTAGCATTGACCAGCTCAATTCATGAGGCATTTGGAAAATCTGTTCTGAATCAGATACTTGTACACACTGGTCTCTCTGTTGCCCGAGGACGGGCTGCAGGACTGGACCCTTTGTGGGGTTTGCTCAGCTCTGTTCCACGAGATGGCTCTTTTTGTGTCTTCACACCCCACACGGAAGATGGTTACAATCAAACATGGTTTGTTTTCCTCAGTGACCATTTGAGACTATGTTCAGCAGAATAATGCATGTTGGGGAGGCTGGGACAAGACTGGTTACACTGACAATAAGTCACCCTCTCCCCTAAGGACCATGCCCAGTACCGGCTGTATCGCTTAGTCATGAGCAGACTTTTGACTCCAGTCATAAATGACTCCAGTCAGTGCAATGACAAGTCTGAGTCAACCACTGAGATTGAAAATTCCCCAACAGCAGAGAGTTAATTGCTTTTGATGCATACCTAGAGCAAGGAAGGATCTACACAACCCCAAATCCTATTCTCTATCCTCTCTGTTCTGCAATAGTCAACCCCTGGCAATATGCATTGTGTTTTCCAGTAACAGAGTGCACGTGAGCTAAGTATCACTTGGACTGGGAAGTTCTGCAGGCATCTCGTGTTTTGATTTTAAGACTCTCGTCTTGTTGTTGCAGACTGAACCGCTGAGCCTAAAACCTGGGCCCCTCTCTGCCATTGACCCTGACTACACTTTGAATGAAAAAATAGTGTATAGCATTGTTGGCGGTGAGTGAAGTTCCTATCTTCCCACACATTCATCTCCATCGGTAATATTGCCAAGTTTCCCCCACCAGTGGGGGGAAACCACAGAGTTAATATACAGTCACTGCAATATGGCTCTAGATCAGAAAAATAATGATCGCAATTAATAGCCTGTGTTCCTGTAGTGTCTAGAGGCCCCAACAGGATAGACTCAGGGCCTCCATTATGCGAGGTGCTGTACAGACACACAGTGGGAACCTCCTAGGTTTCTTGTCTCTTTAGACTGCAGAGATGGGGAGAAAGGGAGCAGAGCATCTCTACAACCGGAGCTCAGTGCAGAGTGTTTGTTGGAGGGCCTCTTTTCTCTCACTTGAAACAGATCTTTATCCTAATGGCTGGGGCTGACTTTTTCCATTCCAGTCACACTGATTCCAGCTAGTCTTCAACCTGCCTGAACCAAAAATTCCTGAAACCCTCTTCATCTTCATTTTTAGTCGAGAATTTTGTATTCGCTTCACTGTACATTGCAAAAAGCTCTGATTGGGATTCCACATTAGTCTTGATTTCAAAAGATAAGGTTGACTATAATCAGCTGATTTCTCAATGAACGAATAGCACATTATTTCAAAGTTTTTTTTTTAAAAAGGAGGTCAGTTGATTGACAAATACAATCCATCCATATCAGACAGATTGTTCGTTCTCTGATCTTCTTTATTTGTTCTGTAAGGCGTGGTCTATCTGCATACCCCCATATGGCAATACAGAATGGAGTAGGGAACATGATGCTGACAGTGTTGTAAAAAATCTCTTCATTCCTTCCCAAGGCTTGTGTTGTCACTAAGGCACTGGACTGGGACCCAGGAGATCTAGATTCAACTCCTGGCTCAGCCTCACAAACTTCCTGGGTGATCCTCACCATGTCACTTAGTCTCTCTGTTCTTCAGTTCCCCCCATCGGTAAAATTAGGAGAGCACGTCCTTTGTCCTGTTAGATTGTAAGCTCTCTGAGGTAGGGACTGGCTCTTTCTATGTATGTACTAGCACAGACGGGCTCATACATCAATTGGGGTCACTAAGTGCTACTGTGATAGAAATAAATAAGAAGTGTTGCTCTCCTACCTCCTTCATCAGGCTTGCATGTGTCTTCCGGTTGTTCTCATCAGGCTGAATCCACACTTTGATGTAGCATTGTGTCCATGTTATGTGTGTCCAGTCCTAAAACCTGACAGGGCAATAAGGAGATGAGGTCATGGGTTGCAATATCCGAGATGCAAAACACATGAGCCACAGCAAAATCTCTTAAAGCTCTAGATACATTTAAAGTATCTCTTACGGTACATACTAGTCCTAATTAACCTTCCCATTTTCTTTAGGAAACAAGGATGATGTATTCTTATTGAACAGTGATACAGGGAATATAACTATGAACAAAGCAGCAAATACTACAGACACGTTCATTTTGCATGTCATGGTAAGTCTGTTGACATTCCAGAACCCCAGGTTTCAGCTCCAGAGTTCTGGCCTTCCAGGAGGACAGTGACTTTACATGTGCTAGGAGTCCAGGAAACCACAGTGCTTCGGCTTGTGATGGAGAGTAATTAAACACGTGCTTTCTTCTTAAAGTATCCAGTATGCGACAGGTGTCTGGAAACGGGTGCTTCCTTCCTACAAGCAAAATTCCTGCTGGGATTTTCAGTGGGAATTTTGACCTGTGTAAAGATGACTGGATTGTGCCCTCAAATCAGGACGTAGGAAGCAACCGTAACTGAAGAGCCATCCATTTGGGTTAAAATTATCATAAACTTAACAGAAAGGACTAGAGCTGGGGGACTTGGGAATGATCTGTGTGTGCACAAAAGCAGTTATTTAATCAGCCCATATGAACAAGCTCATTTTCCAACTAGAATATAATCCAAGGAAAGTTATAAGTTTTAAACCATTTTTGGGAGAAAATACATGCAAAACTCTAGATTATCAGGCAGTAAACACAGCTGCTGGTGGAACCTCTTGATGTTATGCAGCATAGCGGTGTCTGCTGGTTCGGATCATCCTACCCTAGTAATATTTTGCACTTCTGTAGCCCTTGGCATTGAAGAATTGAAGGCACTTTACATATATAAATTAAGCCTCAAGCACCTCCCATGTGATAGGCGGAAAATTTTAGGCGCAAGAAGGCTAAGAGACTTGTTCAAGGTCACAGAGAAAGCCAGTGGCAGAGACTGGACTAGAACACAGCAGTTCTAACCATCAGTCCCTTGCTCTAAATGTTAACTTAGTCCCATCCCAGCCTCCCATCATGGGCCTGATCCAGAGCCCATTTGATCAATAGAAAGAATCCCTTTGACTTGAATGGACTTTGGATCTGGCCCCATGACCTCTTGTGTCTCAACAACAATGCAATAGCTGTGTGTCTGTATTGTCTCCTTTCTCTATAGGCCACCCAGGCCAACAATGCTCTGAGATACTCCTTCACCACAGTAGAGATCAAGGTCATCGCTAAAAGTAACTACGCACCATACTTTGAAAACTCCAGGTACACAGGGACGGTGTCTGCTGGGCTGGCCACTCTCAGTCTGGTCATGGACTCTAAAGCACCTTCAATACCCCTGAAGATCTTTGCAGCTGATGACGACTTCCCTACTGTAAGGAACTGGAAGGGTCTGGTCTGTTGCTCTACATATTCCATGCGTGGATCTGGATTGGGGGTGGGGGATGGGAGGGAAGGGTTTGCCATTGACTTGAGTGGCAACCGGATCAAGCCTACTGAAAGCCGCTGATGACATCCACTGTGACAGGGAAGCCCAGAAATCCTGAGTCTGGATCTCATAGCCTTTCAGTCTCACTGCAAGGCCCATCATTTGCTCAGACATTGAAGGAGGGCTCAGCTTGAGGGGGACATTACTGACAGGAGCAAGCGAGGATAGGTATTTATCTGTCTGCAACAGAGTGATTGATACTGGGTAAAGAGAGGAGATTGACAGTTTTAATTGGTGTAAGGGAAGCCAGGAACACAGGATGGGTACCTGTTATGGTGCACCCTCACCTCAGGGGCACTCACTGAGGCTTGGATGCAGCATTGCATGGGGTGGGCTTTGTCTCTCTTGCACCATTTGTTGACCATTTCTTCAGACTTGCCATGGCCTCTCTCTCTCCAAGTCTTCCAGGGCCTGGCCCGCCAGCCAGGTCTCAACTTAAGATCAGCCTCCTTCCTGTGCAAGTCCAAATAAATACCCTCTTGGGCTCCACTGACGTTTACTGCTTTTGGCCGCTTCCCTCAGCCCCTCTACAGAGTTTCTCCTATGCTACTTCCTTCCAGCAGGTTCCCCCACATCCCCACAGGGATCTCCCTGCTCTTTGCAGGCCCTATCTTAGGCTCCCCCATAGGAACCTACCCTACTCCTTGTGTGCCTTCCAGCTTGACTCTCCAAGGCCCTTCCCAGAGAGGGAACTCCCCTTGTTCCGGTCTCCTCTCAGGGCTGAGTTCACAGCTCCATTTAAATGGACCTCGTTCTGAGGCCCTGCAGCTGGGGTCTGTCACTGTAATTAAGCTCCATCTAGGGTGACCAGATGTCCTGATTTCATAGGGACAGTCCCGATATTTGGGGCTTTTTCTTATATAGGTGCCAATTACCCCTCACCCCCATCCCAATTTTTCACACTTACTATCTGGTCACCCTAGTTCCATCACACCCAGCTGGGATCACTAATTCACTGCATCACCAGTGATGCTGTGGGATAGCTCAGCTGCTAAGCCTAGCTTGCTTTAAAGGGCTGGCCAGCCTGTGACAGGAACAGGACCTAACAGTGGAACAACATTTTATAGACACAGCAACAATCACCCCAGTCCAGAAGCCCAGCATGAGGCTTATGCAACCCCTTTGTCCCATTTAAACCTTCCCAACAGGATTTGGTTGTGCTGGTTCTTTGCATGGGAACAAATTTCACCCTGAGGGAACCATTTTTATAGGAGTAAGGATTTTCCTCAATGTTATGGGCAACAATTTCGAGGAAAACACAGACGCCAATGCAGACGCTTAGCTCACTTTCTTATCTAATTTTTCAGAAACTCAACCCTCAAATCATGTACAACATTCAAAACAGCAGCGATTTCACCGTAACCAGAGATGGACTTGTCCTGACAAACACAATGCTGCAGTCAGCCACAACTATAACAGTGTTGGTATGTCAGCTTTCCTGATAGTTATTTGTAGTTATTTGTATTGCAGTAGCTCCCAGAGTATATGGGGTTCCCGATCAGAGCTAGATATCATAAAAATGGCAGTCCCTATCCCAGAGACCTTACAATAGAAACATATGATGAGACAACAGCTGGGGCGATAGGGAGGTCAAGGTAACAGGGATCATAGAGCTAACATGCCTGAGAAGCCTGCAAAATACAGGACTATCTGCTAGAGCCACGCAAGAAATGGGTTTTCCTTCTTGGCCGTGGAAAATGTCAATGAACACACACACCCAAAGTTTTCCAGAGTTTTTTGGTAGAAAATTTCAACTTTTAATTTAAAACAAAACAAAACCCTAAAGACCAGAACAATTTCAGTTTTCCAATGAAAAGTTAAGTTTCAAAGAAATCAGACATTTTTCACAAAATTTTTTGTTTAGTCAAAAGTCCAGTTTTCCACAGGAAAAAAAATTGACAGAAAGATTTCAATGAGCTCCGCTGTCTACTAATCATTGCAAACCTGATGTTACATATGCACAGAATTTAATGAAAAGAAAACAAAATTTGCCTATCAGGTTCCTATTTAGGATACGGACCAGCTCTTGTTGGGAAGATGAAATACTAAGGGACTCATCCTTGGTGGGTGTAAGTCAGCATGAGTGGAGCTGTGCCATGTTCCAACAGCTGAGGATCTGGCACTTAATATTTTAAGTTATTTGCGATTGTTGTAACAACGTTAAGAGCTCTTTTTTGTGTAGGATTTTTCCTTGGAGCTGGCTTTTTCCGAACGATCGTGCACACAGAAGGGTTTACACAAAGAGGGGCAATGTTTCTTAAAATTAAGAATCTGCCTTCCGTAGACACACAAAGTCACCAATGACTTAACTGGGAGCTATGTCCAAAGGGACTGATGAGAGATAAAGACTTTTGGTGATTTGGTATATGCACGAGCTGTAGGGAATATGGCCTCTGAAATCCTCTGATAAAGCCTTTTGGTTTTTTTCCCTCTCTGAGCAAGAAAGGTGACTTATGCCTTTGGGTTTTCTTAAAGGATAGGCCTTTTTTGTCACATTATGTATCCTTCTGCCAGTGCAGGATTGTTCCCTGATGCATTTCTGAAGGAAATATGGTCTGGTGTTTAAAGCACAGGACTGGAACTCAGGAGATCTGAGTTCTGATTCCAGATCTGCCAGACTTCCTGCGTGAATTTGGGCAAGTTACTTTACCCCTTCATGCTTCAAAGACCCCATCTGTAAAATGACAAAGAAAATGCTTCCCCACTTCATAGTTGCAAAGGATGCTGCAAAGATTGTTACAGAATATGTATAGAGCTCCGAGTGCCTCAAGCGGGAGGTGCTGTGGGAGTGTACAG
The DNA here is from genome assembly GCF_020497125.1 of Mauremys mutica. Taxonomy (NCBI): domain Eukaryota; kingdom Metazoa; phylum Chordata; order Testudines; family Geoemydidae; genus Mauremys; species Mauremys mutica. The sequence continues at coordinate 112,436,305 of NC_059075.1, forward strand.
AGTACTTTCACTTCAGGGGATGTTCGGAGAATGAATGAATGTAGCAAGCAGCCAATATCATCTCCTTCTCATGTCTTAATAGGCTACTGCTATCGATGAGGAGAGTCTGCAGGAGGCAAACACTGTGATCACTGTGGAGGTCACACCTTCCACAGGTACGTTGGGCATTTATTTTACATTGCCCCAGGCAATCTAGAGAACACAGATCACACATTAGGGACTATGGGCCCAATTCAAAGCCCATTGATATCCCATGGGAGGCTCTATTCTATCCTCCAGCTAGAGCAGGATAAAGCACTCCAAGTGTATCCGTAAAACACTCACACTAGCCATTGTGCACACTCAACCTCCCCCCACCCAAAGTGTCAGGGATTTAGCCTTCGCCAGCTCTCTTTCCTTTTCCCATGTATTTTATCCACGTGACTAGAGCTAGGATCATGTACTGCTTCATTTTATTGGTCAGAATGAAGAGGGATGCTGAATGTTGGCGCAAGTGAGAGTCACAAGTGTACCTTGCTAACAGGTTTTTCCTGGTTTGCTTAAAAAGGAGCAGATGGCAGCTGCTCTTATCTTTAGAAAGAGAGGGGAAGCCAAGAGGTCCCAGCAAATAGCGCTTCTTCTTGAACCCTCCTGCTCAGGTCAAGATGGAACATTAACTTCTGGGATCTTTAGCTCTTACTCATATGGAGCTGTGACTCATGCAGAATAGGGTAGCCACATGGCAATGCATAGAACTCTTCACTTGGCCCCCTGGCCATCACGGAACCTCTTCGGAACAAGGTAGTTTGTGCCTCCCATAGTCGTTAGCAATTGCTGTTGGATAGAATTTACAAGTCAATCAGATCTGAAGCTTGGTGAGCTCCTTGTAGTCTGCATGAGTATTGCACATTAAACACACAGAGTGGGTCAGAAACCCCAGGCCACCTTGCCAAACAGCCTTCTTGGTTTATAGCCTACTACACCTTGCAGAATGTTGCAGTTGATATCCTGCATTACCTCACCACTATAACTATATTTGGACAACACCAGCAAAATGGCACTTAGGGATGACAGAAAGATATAACAGGCCAAGTGGCAAAAGGTTTTCCTGAAACATGACCATGCTATTTGAGGACACACCCATCTGTGTGGGCAAACACCTGCAGCTTCACATGCAGACAGGTATTTGCATGTGCAAAAACAGGTAATTGCATGCAGGAGTCGTCCCCTTATGAATGCAGATTTGCCTGCACTCACAAATATTGCTGGTGCATTTTGGAGGCCCTTTTAAAATATGGCTCCACGAGTTTTCTGCTGATTCTTAACATTCATGCCAGTCCTGGACTTGAGTAGGTTTAAAATTCTGCCTGCCCATTAACATAATCCCACTTTTAAAGGGTTGCAAGGAGAGAGAAATTTTAGCTCCTTCTCCTCCAGC